>NC_138823.1:103605268-105066482 GCF_965183815.1 Platalea leucorodia
ACGATTATTTTTTTATTTTTTTTAGATTCTATACCAGGTTATATTTTTTCCAGGGTTCATAGAAAGAATTTGCATCTCCAGATTGTTGCCAAGTCTAATTATTAAGAGCGTTGGGCCTAATCTCCCTTAAAGTTTCCATAGAAATGTTCACATTTACACTGACTCTTTATCTGTTTAAGCAAATAGGTCAAACAAAGTACTCGTATTTTATAAGTTACTCACCTTCTCAATTTCTCACAAAGTTATTAATTATTCTTCTGTACATATTTTCTTGCCTTTTTGTTTTGGCCCTTTTAGATTGT
The DNA here is from genome assembly GCF_965183815.1 of Platalea leucorodia. Classification (NCBI taxonomy): domain Eukaryota; kingdom Metazoa; phylum Chordata; class Aves; order Pelecaniformes; family Threskiornithidae; genus Platalea; species Platalea leucorodia. The sequence goes on from NC_138823.1 coordinate 103,605,571, forward strand.
TGGTATTGGTCCAATTTACCATGTAGTAATATAGGATCAGAAAGATCTGCATCTGCTTCTCAAAAACAAAATAAAAAAAACTCTACTGCTCTGTTGTGAATCACATCTGTTGCCACCCAGGGAATGATGCCTTCAGGACTTTTTCCTTAGAAATTAATTTCCTCTTTGCCTGCTTTACTCTGTGTTTAATGATACAATTGTAGGGGGGGGGGAAAAAAAAAAAAGAGCTCTTGGCTTCGTTAAAGAACATACTAAATTTTTCTTCAGCAATTGTGTACTAACTTTTTGTCAGGATATTTTGCTTGTGTGGTACCTGCATTCCAGAGCAAAGTTTAAGAATGTGTAATAGTAGTAGCAGATCATATATTGACTAGCATAATTTCTGGAAGCTTTTCTAAAATAAGGGGTTTTTTTTATCTAATAACTCTTCATATTAGCAATGTCCTGAAAGCGTGGAATTGATAAGTAGGTCTTGAAAAAGCATTATTAAAAATAGAAAGCTCTTTCACTGTTCTTTAGTCCTTGCCACCCTGAGCAGACTAGGGAGCTCAATTTTGGGTTGGTTTTTCACTCCTGAAGTGGGCTTTATTAGAAAATCTACCTCTAGATCTTTGAAGGGCTTGCATTTTGGGGCATAAAGTAAAAGATGTGTTGTTCTGTCAAGGTGTATTAGTCTTCAACTAAAAGACTGACATTTAAGAGGGAACTGCTGCTAAAGTTATAACATGACTGACTGGCACCATGTAATATTTGGAACGAGTTGTTTGGAATGTTTCTGTCCCATCTTGGTGTTTCATTCCTTAGAATAATTTAGAAATAAATTCTTAATTTGCACACGTGGTAAAACTTGACTTCCATGTGGATGACTGAAAAAGGTGTAGTTTGTTTTATTTTTTTGCAGAAATTTTTGGGAGCACTTTCATAAATGCAGCTACCGATGTTTGTCTAATAACATGGCAGGTTTATTGGGACTATTGTTAAGCCTTACGCTTAAGCCGTAAGAAGCATGAGCAAACTGTAATTGTTTCTTTTCTTTCTTTGTTTTTTTTTATTTTTTCTTTGGATGACAATTCTGTGTAGCAGGTACAGGTGTTTTTGCAGCCTCTTTTTGGCTGTCATAGATGTTTCCTATTACTGTAGCTGATAAAAAGGATTGTGTAAGTGATGTACAAGATGCAGGTATTGAATCAGGATTGCCAGAATGTTTATTTCCCTGTCTTTACAAGTTGATTCTTTTTCCTTGCCCATTTTTCCTAAACCTCCTGATTGTTGCAAGATAGGAAAATCCATACTCTTCTGCTCAGAAGCTTTTCTTCTCTGCTTGCTGAGAAGGGGTTGGCAGGGGGAACACACCGATTTTTCCACCTATCTACCTTTCCCTCACCAAGCATGGTTTGGAGTTGGACTGATTTAATGGTGTCAGAAGAAATAATCTTTCCATATAATAATCATAGGTCTAATTTTGTTTCCTGCTCAGTTTTCCCAAGCAGCAATTACAGAACTAGTGGCAGGCGGGTTTGACAGTTGCCTGCTGTCTCAAGTTTTGAGTAGCATTTAGTTTCACAGCTCCTAGGGAGTGTTTATTTTAATTCAAAGGCTTGGCAAAGCTAAGGGCAGCGAGAAGATATTAGCATGCCTGGAAAGTAAGGAAGGTGATGCAGATTTACTTGGAAATTTCTTGCAATAAACATTATTGAACAAAGTGGGTGGGTTTTGGGTTTGTTTTGGTTTTTTTTAGAAATGGAGATTTTAGTCTCTCATGTTCGTTAGTGGAAACTGTTGTGTTTCCCCAGTGCAAACTGGAGATTGGATTTCTCTAGTCTGTAATTAAAGTAAAAAATTTAATCAACAAATTTAACAAAAGGTGTCAATAAAAGTACAGCTTCTAAAGGCAAAAGAAGTCATTTCTCATGGTTTTATATGATTACTGTAAAAACAAAATAATCTTCTTATCCCTTGTATAAAAGTAACCAAAAATTTCTGACTTGCTAATTCTAGAGAATTTGTCTTTGTCTTCCTGGGCTGTTTTCCAACCTTGGGAATAGTCTACTACTTGTGAATTTTTGACAATGCTATGCATATAGAATCTATGCATTCCATGTAAACCTTATTTTAAATATTTTTTAAAATTCAAATAATACAACTATAGGAAAAAATCCTCAACAACATATAAGGAAAAGCAAATGGGAAGTGTCATTTTTTAATGATAGAGGGGGAATTTGGAATGATCATCTAGTGCTGGTAATACAGGAAGACATGGTTTGATAGTGCAGTGTGATTGGACAACAATTGAGATGAAGTGTCACTGTACAGGTATTACCAGGGAGTAGGAATAGCAGACATCTCAAGTGTAACTGAGAAAGACATGAGACTTTTACAGCCCTACTGAATCTTTGAAGATCAGTAATGGTTCTAGCCCTATTAGGTGCATAAACTGGATGGTAACTGTCCAAACAGTTCTGTTTTCCAGATAATTATAGCTTATATCTTGCTTTCAGTCTTCTCTCTTCCTGTGGCTTACTGTGTATTTTAGCATACTGGGACAAAGACATGATATAAAAATAGTCTAGATAAATAAAATTAATATGACATATTTTCAGTTTTTATTTATAGATAATTATCATGTCTTCCGTATTAAAAATATTGTAGAAGCTTCAAGAATGTCACTTTTGGTACCATGTTGTGTTTATTTTTTTTGCCATCAGATTTATGCATTTTAATGACCTGAAACTGTGTGCTTAAATATAAGAATAGCTTTATACTATATTAATTTCACTTCGGCTGAGTAACCATAGAAAAAAAGTTTTAGGAAGGGCCATTATCAAAATAATCTTCTATGAGCTGACCATGGGAAGCTAGCCGGTAGTAACCTCTTTTTGCCTGATGTGCCCCATCACGGAAGGCGGAAGCCCCCACTCCTCAATTAGAGCTGTTCCAAACCAGAGGATGTGACTAGTTGGCAGAGGTGGACGCAAAGTGTCAGTCTGTGAGTGACACCCTGTAGTTTCTTACAAATGTGAAGTGAGCTCTGAAAACACTAATTTCATTCATTCTGGCTTATTCCGGTTGAAGGCTAAATCTGTCAAATTTGGAAGTGATGTTAGGTCTTGATGACTTACTCTAGATAATGTTGAATGTGCTCGTTTGCCAGAATGTCTGCGTTCGTACTCAAAGTGTGGGATATCTGTATGAATTTTGGAAGTTGGGTTTTTTTTTTTGCTTTAGATTTTCTGATACGTGGTGCAAACCCTTGCATTGGCTTTTGAGAGTCAGTTCCATCCAGATACTGCATATTCTATCTTTCATATGAAGACAGAAGTTTTTGTCTTTTTTTGAGCTTGTGTATTTAGTTGTGTTGGCAGAATCAGCTTGAAGGTGGAACCAGTGATTTCTTCCAGTATGACTAACCCTGATCTTTCTCCACAAACATTCCTTTAATTAACTAAACTGATGCTAACTCATGATTCATTCCTTTTTTCCAAAAGAAAGATTTCAGGGGTTTTTATGTGGCCTTCTCAACCATATTTTTTGCTGCTTTGTGATGTACTTCTTCTTTATTACAGGAACACTTACACAGAATGAGATGATATTTAAGCGCCTCCACCTAGGTACTGTGTCCTATGGAACAGACACAATGGATGAAATTCAGAGTCATATTATAAACTCTTATTCACAGGTATCTCATTTCATAAATTATTTACCTTTAATATTGAGATTTTTTTTTTTTTTTACCAGCATTGAAGCATTGTTGTTACCGATCATGTCTAGAAATTCGAGATGCTATGCAAGTTTCCATTTGTAGGTATCTCTTAACAGATATGAAAGGGAAAAACGTGTGACAGTACGTAGTTCTCTCCTTATTCTGAAGTTCCTTGTAATACCCACTTAAAGGATTTTACTTTTCTTTTCCCCACTAGCAGAAATCTGTGTTAACCTGTCTGTGCAGTGCAGTCTTTCTCCTGCCAAATCATGTAAGAGTAAGCTATTCATTACTGAGACTACAAATTACAAGAAAGTGTCCAGAACAAGATGAACAGTAATTATGTCTTTGAAGATATTAATCAAGAATAGACATCGAAAAACCACATTAATTGGTATAACGAAAAAGTAAAAAATAGTTGTCAAAATAAAATTTAGAAAGGCATATCTACAAAGTGTTTTTAAAAAAAAACTATGACTGCAAACAGCATAAAGCTGGGGGGGCGAGGCGGAGTAGAAAATTCCATATTGCTCGCGAGCGAAGTGTTCCTGTGATATATGAGTGCTTGGTCTGGAAAGTGTGTAAGAGGATAGCGGCTCCCTGTCTGTCTGTGGGTCGGTTGTGGGATGAAGGAGGATGGAATTCTGTAAGCATCACTTGCATCTCCCATGTATGTAAACTATCTGGGTGCTTTCTGCAAACCTTTCTAAGCACCCCATTCCACTCTGAGATTAGGAAGGATTTTTTACTTCTACTATTTCTGTTCTTTGAAACAAAAAAGAAAAAAATTGACAGAAGAGGAAATAAATGATAGGTTAACTAATGTTTCCATATGTTGCATACAGTATGATAAAAAAATTATATAAAATTTCTTTTCCATAGTTAACTTGGATACACAAACATGACTGGCTGACCCAGTTAAGCTTGTAAACAGACCTCCTTGTCTGTGTCCTCATTTTCTCTTGTAAAAGGATTGTAGAATCAACAATTGATTTGAATCTTTAGTTGTGCTGTTTTTGAACTATGGCTCCCTTCTCATTTGCTTAAAATAAAAATTAAAAAGTAGCTGTTTTGCTCCACACTGGACTCAGTTAATATTATGCAGCTTTTGGTAAAGGAGGCAGGAGAGAAACCAGTGAATAAACAACGTATATTATAAGTTTTTAGTCTGCAACTTCAATTTCTGTATTATTTCCTATCTAAACAGATCAACAAATCCACTTCTTGAATTCCTTTTCCTTGGATCAATCTATTTCAGCTTAATTCTTAGTAGGTATAGCCATGAATAGTAACTTAGATGCAATAATAGGCCTTGGAAATGAGATATGGAGCTCTTTACCTAAAGATCAGCGGTCCAAATTTGGTTCAGAATGGGTTACCGAAAGTAATTGCTACCTGACTGTCTTGGTTTTTTTTTATAAAAATCACCCAAACATAGTTTTGTTGTAATGGGTTGTTTGGGTATTTACAGTAACAACTGTAGAAATAAATACTATTAACTGACAGTCTTGAGCTGGCACACCTAGGTCTGAGTTTGATGGCTAAGCACCAGTCTTCTAGAGGAGGCATATTCATTAACACTGTTTTCATATTTTGTGGTTAAATATGCTATCTGAAAAGAATTGCATGATTCCTGGAATTCTTACTTGCTTAAAGCTTTTACTAGTTTGCTGTAAAATTTAGTGAGTGGTACCCATGGTTAATTAAGTTTTCAATAACTGTAACATATTTGGCACTGAAATTTAAAAAAAAAAAAAGTAAGAAATGTGAGGGCAGCTTTCTTCTCAGTTGTTGGAAAAGATTTCCCAAATCTAGATTTGCTGTTAGTAGACGATGGAAAGAACTTTCTCGGAACTTCCTTTTTTTCAGCTTTATGTAACACTACTTGATGTTTAAATAATGCTTTAATTATGCATGTGTTGGTAGCAACTCTTTAAAACAGAAAAATGAAGGAAGCTCAGTAACAAAACAAGCAACTATTAAACAATTGTTTCAATCTGAAAAAGTGTGGTGAGGTTTTTATTTAATCTATGATAATAGAAGCTGCCAGTTAGCTAGGCAGTGGTTCTTGTGTGACATCGATTTTATCCCTTGTTTGTGTTCTGCTTTATTATTACAGTGGACCTACTAGACTATTGTCATCTTAATGTAACACACAAATCTATTATAACCTGATTATATTTCCCCACTGGAAGCATTTTGTGATAGAGGGCATAATCTTTAATGGAATTTGTGTGAAATTAAATTATACAAGCATCAATAAACATAACATAATTCAGAAGGAGTAAATCAGCTTAATTTATTTGCGGCTGTAATGGCATCAGCGTTAGCAGAATGCAAATGCAGAAGTTTAAAGCAGTAGCTGAAAAGCAGTGCCAGATGAGCAGAAAGTTAAACCCTTTATTAGACAACACTGTAATTTGATGGGCAGAATGTTCACGGTTCAGCAGATAGCAGTCAGGAGGAAAAAAAAAATGTGGTTTCTGAAGAGGTTTTCTGAGTTACCCTGGAGTGAACATAAGAGCCTTTGGTAGTACTGCAATGTATTTTATGTGCTGACTTTTAAAAAAAAAAAAAAAAATCCAGTAAAAGCCAAAACAAAAAACCAAACCCACTTATTTTCAATTAATTATAAGCATATAGTACTTTCTCTTAAAAGATGAATTCAATCATGTGCTTGAGCATTTCTGAAAGTTAACTTTAAAATAGTGCTAGTTTACTGGTTATGCATAAGTAATGTGATCTTCAAATATGTGGTATTTTGCATGATTATTTTATTAGATATTGCATTCTTGTAAGGACAAATTTCAGCCTGCAGCAAAGGAATAAAAACTGCATTAGTTCACAAATAATACAGAAATTGTGTAGGTTATAAATAAAATCAGCAATATTTGTATTTTAATGACTCCTAATATTTATACTTAACAATGATACTTGCTTTTGTTCTTTTGTTCCATACCAATGTGGTGGTCTTTAAAATACAGAGCTTTAGGTGAAGATTTAAAAGATAAGGTTTTTTTCAATTTAGTGGCATTGGAGTTTCCAACCTCTGAATGTACACAGGTGACAGAGACTAGAGAAGAACAACAAAACACCACCCTTGCAATTTTGTTTTGTTGTTTCTGAACTCATCCAATTGGTTGGTGGCTTAAATACTTTTTATAAAACAATTCATAGAATGTAAAGGACTATTGTGACGCATCACTGAAAAAGGTAAATTCTGAAGTGAGGAAGCAGGGTTTTCTGCAGAATCCAGTCAGCCTATTCGCCCCTTTTACTGCATACTCGCTTTCATTTTGCATTTTTCAATTGGCTGCAGGCTCTGACTGCAAATGCAAGGTGATGAACCCAGACTTATGTATCAGTTCTACAGAAAAGTAGACGAGGGTTTTTATGGATCATAAACTGAATGAGTTAACAGTAGGTAATATAAAATAAATAAACGGTAACAATCCTCATCATTTATCAGCCTTTGTAAAGGAGGCAATAGGATATATATATATATAAGTATTCATGTTTTATTTCCATTATTGAACTTTGTTTTGCTGTTCGTTTGTGTTGGGTCTCAAAGGTGCACTCTCAGAATAGTGGAAACAGTACAAGTTCAACACCATCTAGGAAGCCTCAGTCGTCTGCACCCAAAGTCCGCAAGAGTGTCAGCAGTCGAATACACGAAGCAGTGAAGGCCATTGCACTGTGCCACAATGTGACCCCAGTCTATGAATCCCGGGCTGGTGTGTCTGGAGAAACAGAATATGCAGAGGTGGATCAGGACTTCAGCGATGAAAATCGGACTTACCAGGCTTCCAGCCCTGATGAGGTTAGTCTGCAAGGGTGAAAAAAATAATATCTCATAAAGAACAGGATAAGCTAAGTTTAAAAGAGCAGAACTGTAAAAGAAGAGTGTTTTGGGCAGGGGTTTCTTTAAAATTAGCAGTAATCTGGTTTTATTTCCTCTACAGCTGTAGGAAAGATCTGGTGTTTCTTTGTTACATAAAAGTGTTTTCAATTATTTGACTAAAAGGTCTGTGAACTCACTGCTTTGGGATCAATACTGTGTTGAGTATTGCAATTAAAGTTATTAGGTGTATTCTCAAAACATTCATCCATGTATGAATCATAGCATATACATGCCAAAGGGAATATGAACCTACTTTGAGTGATGGACAACCAGGTACGTTAGATAGAGACGCTACCAGTTAGTGGAATATATAGATTGTTAACAGGAAAAAAAAAAAAAAAAAAAACAAACCTTAAATACTCTTGTAGAAAAGCTTTTGAGCTTCAAACCCTAGGCATCTTCATAATCTTCAGGGTTCAGTCCAAATGGCCTCAAGTGTAGCACAAATTTAAAACTCCATTTCAATAAAAACATGCATTTGACTTCCATTGAAATCCAAATTTTAAATAAATCCCACTGCTTTCAGTGGATTTGAGTTATTGTTCCAAATAATCCTGTTTCGGGGCCTAAATTGATTGCCTAAAATTCAATCTAAAAAGATAGTAGAAGAGAGAGGCAAAGCTCAAGTTTCAAGATACTGCAAACTAAGCATAAAAAATAATTATAGCCCATTCACTTTATAAAAACAGGTATGTACCTGATACAGCAATATAGAGAAATAAGGTATTTTGAGGTTTGCTTGCCTCTGAAAGTGAGCAGGTTGAGGGGCGTGTTTCTTTTAAAGAAATTCTAGTAGTGTCTGAAGCTTGGATGTGCTGTTGGTGGTGTAGCCATGGTAGTTTAGTCATAATCAAAACAAGGTGGTTGTAAGATGCAGAGGGAGTGTGTGTCTGAAAGCCTGTATGTTTTTCTAGCTATACAAGTTGATCTAATACAAGATAATATTTCTTCCACAAACCTCATCTTGCCACATCTTACCACTATTCTTGGTATACATTTGGTTTACATATGTAATATATCACTATATGTAATACTAATGAAACTTCAGCAATTCAAACTGAAAGCTGTAATTGCTAAAAGTAACAAGTCTATAACAAGTATTTTTAGGCATGCAAGAAATAAAATTCTGTCTTACATTCCATGTATTTGAGATGCTATAAGCACAGTACATAGTGTCAAAGGATTGTAGAATATGAAGAAATGGCTGGTTCTCAGTGATTAAAAAGTGGCAGTCAGAACATTTTTTAAAAATAAACTCTAGGCAGGACTTGAGACGCTGCTCTTTGGCTAAAATCAATAATCCATAATACTGTATGTGGTGTTATATAGTGTGGGTTGATCTGCATTACGAATTGAGAATGCTGGAAGTGCATTTATTTATGCCAGAGATACACACTGTAAATATAGTTTGTTAGTGTAGTTGTATAATGTTTGACCTGTATTATGCAAATGTGTACAAATTTTCATATGCCCATATATTCATATTCGCTAAATAGATCAGTGTAATGAGCCTGTGAGGTATTATTAAATATAATGAAAAGACTGCATGAGCAAGTATCTGCCTATGAAGATACCATGACAGCTATGGATTAAGTAAACGTTCTACCATTTAGCCAAAGGTATTACTAAATCAGGTGAAGAGACGTGCAGTTGAGAGAGACTATATGAGGTTTTTTTTCTCCCACTTGCTCTTCTCTCCCTGTGGGCTTTTGTATATTCATTCAGTTGTTTGGAACCTGAAAATATTACCATAAAGAGCGATTCTTCTCCCATATTTTCTAAATGAAACAGCTGTAAGACTTGAGAATTATGCAAGTGGTGCCCTGGGAAGACAGTAGGGCATTTGACCTTGAAAGAGGAAAGGAAAGTTGATAAAGTATTAATATGACAGATCTGGGACTCAGGGTGGACAGGGAAGTGGAAGAGGAAATCAGCAACAAAGAAACAGTTAGTGCTTCAAGGAAGAGAAAGCACAGGTATCTTTTTAATAACGATTTTTTTTTATCATCTCGACTCATACATTCAAACTGTATGACAGTGAAATGAAAAACTTACATTTTAGAACAGACAGCATTAAATTTCCTTTTTGTTTCTCAAAGATAATGCTTGAAACACTAGTAAAATTATCATGTTGAACAAATATGTTTTAATATAATGAGAAATTGATGCTAAATGGAGTCTTATAAAAAGATGAAGCTACCAAAAAACACTTAAACAGCATAAAAATTGCAGCATTACAGCAAAAAGCCTAAGAGTTGAAAGACTAGCAGGTCTTTATCATAATTTTTTAAAGAGTTCTATTGATGCAATGTTTGCAAATCACTGGAGCCTAAGGAAAATAATGTAAATGGTTCATTATTTAGCTTATTGAACTTTCCTGCAGTTAGGTTGACGGATGATGCCAATGTTTCCCAATCACCGAAGTACCATTTTAAAAGCATTTTTTATTGAATAAAGTGCTTTGAATATTGCACCCTGGAGCTTTATTTAGGGAAATGGTTCAATTGATGTTTTCTGTTTAACCTCAGCACTGACCTATCACAACATATTTGGTTAATAAGCAACATTATCATTTAATAGACTTAACCAGTTTTATGCGTTGTACTTTCTCAACATTACAACTCTGTTCTGTTAGATTTTGTTTATGGATCTGGCTTGATTGCAGTCTTTTGAAAGAAGATGTTATTTGCACAGTTGTCTGTTGCGTTATATAATACTGCATGCTATCACCATAGCGTATAAAGAACAGAGAACAATGTGTAACTGGAAACTATTCTTCCATGTAGGAAAGTATAAGAAGCAGTTTAGTAATACGTTGACACACCGTACACTTAAAGAATTGACTTGAGGAATTCATTTGAAATTCTTCACATCTGTGAGTGTATGGGTGCATCCATATACAGATAAAATATAACCATAACAAAGTATGCACATTTAGAAGTAGGTACATTCATCATAAAAGATGTATTTATCTATTGTTAGAGTAACCTGAGATAAGTAACTGATTTTGTATTCATAATGTGAACCCTACTTATGCCAGGCTCTTTGTTTCTTATGATAAGTGATCAATATTTCATTTTCTCTGAAAGAGTGGAAAGTTTCATTTGTCTGTCACTTGTCCTCTACAGCTGTAGCATAGCAAACAATAAACATTCACTGAGAACTCACTGAAAAAAACGGGAGCGGCTCCTATTTGGCCATCATAGGTGTGGGTTCAGCTCATCTGTAGAAAGCCAGCTACCTTAACGTAATGAACAATCATAAAAGGATATAAGCTAAGTAGGTAAAGCAATGGAGTTCAGAGGTCACAGACCCAAGCAATTCAGGGCCATGCTATGAACAGGAGCCTTTGAAGACCTTTGCTCCCCTTGGTCAGAAAAGATTGATCAGTCACGATTTTTAATGACTGCTTACTCTCGTAAACCAGCTATTTATTGGTTATGCTTTGTCCTGCACTGTTATATTCTCAAGCATTTCTAATTCCAGGATTTTGAATATTTAAATACTACCTTAAAGTGTGGTCAGTTATTTAATTCCAACGTTTCCGTCCAGAGACAACAGAGTTGCTAAAATTAATTACAAGGATACAAAGCCAATCATTTAAAAGCAGACAGGGAAATGATATGCCCTTAGTGAAGCAGCTTTTGTGTTTACAAAAGTGAAGCTGTAATGTATGAGACATGTTGTATTGTTTAATTCATTTTATTGTGTGTGCTTATTGAAGCAAGACTAATTGTGTTGTTTTGTCAATGTATTGTGAAAAGCAAATCACTCAGCATAAAACCATCACTTTCATGACCTTCGAGACCCACAAAGAATAACTACTCCATAGCTTGTCTTGAATATTGATCAGCAGTTTTTTCACATGATCAAGCTGTATTTTTAAGTTAATAATTTTATTTTAATTATGAAGTTTCTTGATGAAAAGTGATGGACTGCAAATGTTAGTTATCAAATCATTGTTTATAAATATAAACAAACCAGTGCCAATTGGAAACATATGTGAGTTGTTGTTGAACAATCCAAGTGGAAACTGTCGGGAACACTCAAAGAAATCTCACTGCTTCTTCCCTGTTTCCAAACCAATAGCTTTAACTTCAAAGTACCACACATGTAACCTCTGTATACCTGGTACAGCAACCTGATTTTGAAAGTAGATCCTATTGTCTGAAGTGAAGATGCGCTTAAATACTCTGAAATAAAAGAAGGTGGGTTACATGAGAGTTCTTCTAAACAGCAAAACTAGCTTACAGAATTTCCACCCCTAGTCCTTCTTTCTCACCCTACAAATTGCTCCCTCATATATGCCAAAACCTTCGAAGCCTTTATTTATACGGGTCATTTTTCAGTTTAAGTGGTTAGGTTCATAGCATGGCTTCAGAAAAGCTGTCAGCACAACTGGGGGAGAACTCCCAAACGGCTGGATGGGGTGGAAAAGAACTGCCAACACCAGCCGCAAGGCGGTGGTTCTTTTTCTTAAACTGATGTTAGCTCAAAAAGGACTATTGTATGTTGAAAGTGATGGTTAGTTGGTCATAATCTGTTTTGAGCAACACTTAGTAAATATTGAGCAGTTAGATACTTCTGCTCGGGAACAGCAATGGCAGGCTGGCCCGTGAGGAAAGGGAAGCCAGGAGCTGAGCATGATAGACCGGCTGCTTGAGGCAGTGGCCGCAGTGATGAGGCGTACAGCCCCACAATATCCAGGCAAGGTGAAAAGAGCATGTCCCATGATGGAAACCAGAGACAGTCAAGAGTATAGATTGTGGTACGCGTCTGTGGTGGTGAGGCACATCTGAATTCAAGCCAAGAAGTCAAATCATTAAGTCAGGATCAGGTCCTGAGACAGTAACCAGCGTTAGCCACAGTCTGGTGATTGCAAGGAAAGTTCATGGCAGTGAGGCAGGTCCAAAGCCAGGAGGTCGTGTCTGCCTGTCAGGGCCGGGTCAGCAGGGTACGTGGCCAAGCGTGGGCATAGCTGCAATGTGACTGCAACGTAGCTCTCGCAGGACCAAGCCTGAGGGCCAAGTGCAAGGGGGAGGGCAGCCTCCGTGGAGGCTTCTTCGAGCTGTTTCTTCATCACAGCTCTTAACAGTGGCCTTGAACGCAGCTGGTTAAACTCCTAGGAAGGAGGGTATCCTCAGGGCCTTGACAGCTTCAGTCTAAATAGGGGTTTGAATATTTTTTCATAGAAATACATTGCTATTCTGTCTTGGTTGATAAAAGGTTATGTTTGAGTCAAGTAAGTATCCGATCTCTGTTTCAATTTACTCAAGGTAATAGTGGGGCGGGTGGTTGGGCGGTTTGGTTTTTTTTTCACTTCTGCTTTCTCTCTCAGAATATTCTATTATAAAAAACCAAAATTAATGGATTAGCTTTGTAAGACCAGCTAAGTTCCAAACAGCCCAGAATTCTAAGGGAGCGGTAGTGGTACGATGGTTTGTATGTTGCAGTCCTGACTGATGTACTATCTAAAGCAAGCAAAAACAGCCTTAGGGCAATTTTTTGGTCTTCTGCCAAGCAGTAATAGCCTTTTAGGATTTATCCAGTAACTGAAGGTCTTCAGGATTCAGCAGGGTGCTTCAAATACCTCACTTTGTAGATTTATAACCCTATGTGCCCAAAGGCAAGGGGAGTTTCATTTTTTCGAGTGACCATATCAGATTTTTTTAACTGGGACTTCTTCATGCCATCGTACTTCCAAGATGACAAGTAACTAGAGGTAGTTACATTTTCCACAGAGCAAAGGGACTCAGTGTTGCAGTTCCCCAAACTGAAAATTAGTAAGATAGCTGGGTGATACGTGATATTTCCTGTTGGTCCAGAGGAAGCTAAGGAAGATGTTAATCTGAGAGGGAATGAGAGTGCCCTTCCTTGTGTAAGTTATTCACCCTCACAGGGAAAGGGCAGGAGAATTCAGAGATGGGCTTTGAGTGAGTTGGGCTATGTAAGGAACAGTCCTGTATATACTGATTGAATGGCCTAAAGCCATCTAACACCACTGCAGAGAGAAGCAACCTCCTGTTATGTGATAGGGCAGGGAGGTACTTAACTCTTTCATCGTCAGAGTTGAAAGTAAATAAATATACAGTTGTTCCTTTAAATGTGGACAATCTCTTTCATCTTACATGTCAGCCTTAATTTTCACTATTGACTCGTACTCAGCATTTTCTGCCACGTAGTTATTTTCATTGGGGTTGTTAAATGGGAGTCATAGGCTAATAGGACTTATTGTAGAAGAGATTTTTTTCCATTAAAAAAAAAATGTTGGCACCAGAGTTGAAAAAAATAATTTAGAATGTAATTGGTTTACAATAAAATTAAATATACTAAGGTTTTTCTGGCCTATCAATTTACATGCTTTCTAAAATGTTTTAAAATTGTTGATTAGTATTTATTTTAGGTTAAAATCAGTCTAATATTCTAATTAAATATGCAGTTCTGAATCCACAACAGGAATAATGGTTTGGGGTTTGTTTGGTTGGGTTTTTTTGTTTGGTTTTTTTTTTTTTTTTCTGTGCTTGACGGGGTTTATGAAGTCCTTAACTATTCATTTTCCTGACTCTAGTAGGCTTAGGTTTTGTGACTGATAAAATAGGTAACTGCATCATTGTCACATAACAACCTTGTGTACTTTGTGGAACTTTTCTAGAAACTACCTAAGATGTTTATAAGCTGCTTCTTTTGATTTAGTTCTGTGAATGGACATTTCTAATCAAATGAGATGATTATGTCTTCAAAACATGGAATTAGTATGCAAGGCTGCCATGGTCTGTAACAGCAGTGCTTTTGAAGTTTCCCCTCTTCATGCCCCTCTCGAGATGCACACGTTCCTCAGGCGGCCGAGCTAGACACGCTGTCCTGCTCGGTGAAGCTACTTCCACCTCCTGAGCTGGTACTGCTGTAGGTTATGTTGTGGGTTGCACAGTTACTGCTTGAGTTGAGAGAGTTTCCTTATGAAGTCTCTGAATTTGACTTTGAATGGAAATCTGTGCTGTGGTAATTGAAGAGTTTGAGTTTTGGGACTGTGGACTACGGAAGCTCTGACGGTCGGGTGGTCTCTAGTGGAGAGACACTGCTGGCAGAGGCAACCAGAGCTCAACAGTGGGCGTGTGGTAAATAGAAAGATCTGAAAGGTTTTGGGTAAGAAACACTAAAAAAGAAGTGTTTTTTAGTAGCTTTTGTCAGATCTGTTGCATTTCCATTTCATAATGCAAGTATTTGCTACCTTCATTCCTAATTTGGAAGTTGCTACTTTGACCTTGTCATGTGAGAGGTGGATAGCTGTCTTTACCCTTTGGGTTGCTACTGAGGAGGAAGACAAGTTAGCAGCTCTCTTTGACTCCACCTACGTTACCTGTCCTGGGAACACTACACAGCGGGTTCAGGTGCACACCTGTGTCTCAGTAGTGGAAGGACGCTGTATCTACCAATGTACTTCTGTCTCCCAGGCAGCCAGTTTCCATAGAAGGGAAGCTTGGTGATGAGCCAGACAAGATCCACAAAATATTCAAGTAAGTCCCTAACCTGGGTTCAGGAAACTTGACACATTTCATCTGTGCGTGCTAGGAAATTAATGGTTATCAGCAAATAAATATTATAATTAGAATGGATTTTTTTAAAGCAAAATGGTAGCATCACCAGCGAAGACTTTTGTGCTTGTCCAACCTTTGATTCCTTTATTCTGACTCAATCCAGTATGTCAGGCTCTGTAGAAGCCACAGCTGCTGCGTTTACCTGGTATTCTAGGGGTTCTTGATGTATGCAGACTAGATTGCAAGACCATTGTAATGTAAGGGGTCAGAAACGTATTGAAGAGAAGAGAATATCCTCCTAGAAGGGAAACCTCAAGAAGAGAGACTTACCTAAGAATCCTTTTTCTGACCTCTGTATAGCCAGCCATTCAGTATATATTTATTTGTTAAGATTTATAATTTAGATTTTCATGCCATTTATAAAATACTTTTTCTTTTTTTAATTTGTATATTCTAAAAGCTTCAGATATTTAATGGTAAGGTCTGGCTATGTTGTTCTAAATGCTGTTAAGGTCTAGCTGTTCTGATTCATTCTGAATGACAAGAGTCAAACTTAGTGTCTTGCTCTCAAGTTTGTTCAGTTGCCTTTTAGACATCTGTTTGACTCATGAGCTTTATTGACTATTTCTGCTACGGTTTTTGCACTGATCAGTTTAAAAGAAAAAAAAATACATGCAGTTGTGTGTAGGCCAGGTATAAGAATCCAAAATGACTGTGCTGCAAAATGCTAATTCAAATGGTAGGTGAAGCCAAGCATAAACGAAATAATAAACAGATGTGAGTCACCAAATATAGAACACTTAAGTCCTAGCTGCAAAGGGACACAAATGAGATGATAGGGTATTAGTAGAAAGATGCAATTTACAGGTCAGAATGTAATAGTAACCTTTCACTGTGAAAATTGAAAATTAACCTTGGGAGTATTGGATCATTTACAGCTTATATGGTACTTTTATTGAAGAAGAAAAATCTCTCAAAAGACTTCCTGTGATTGTCATGATTTTAAAATGGTGCTTTTCAAAATGTGGTGTTTTCTCTTCTGTAACTGCATCTTGCTGTAATTTCTTTTAGTGATGCCTACACGGGTGGCACTATGGGGGTTTCTTAGAGGTTCACACTTTTTTTTTTTTTTTTTTTTTTTTTTTTTTTTTTTTTTCAAATTTTAAATCTTCATAGAAGCTATGATGATTTACTTGCTTTCGGTGAAATTCTTAGTGAGCATTAGTCATTGTGTCTGTTGAGCTTACCTAGGGATTTTACTAGTAGCATGTCATTTATCAAGACTTCTTGATTTTTATTTTTTTCATCTTACCTGAGATTAACAGCAGAGGCAGGTTCCATAAAAGTCATGTGAACTTCATTATAATTACCTTTCTAGTCATTTAAACATCTGATTTCCAATAATGATTAGCATTTGGAAAAATAAAAATAGAATTGAGAAGGAAAATTTTTTTTTATCAGAAACTTCCCATTCAGATATGGAATATGACTTGTATATAAACTAACAGTAAAGCAGTTTTCCTAAAGTATTATTTTTTTTAAGGAATAAACCACATGGTGGTGGTGATAGAAAAATATCTAGTGCATTATATAAAGCATAACATAGAAGAAAGTAGAAGCTAGATGCCATGCACTTTATTGCAGCAAAATTTAAAAAAAGAAGTGGATCTCTAATGCATGCATTTAAGATGCCATGTAGTGATAGCTGACAGTGATTATTGTATAATGTAGCATTTCTGGGTTTGTAAAAGGGACTTTCACAAGCGTGTTTGTGGGATGCAGTGTTGTAAGCTTGGTTTCCATCTCATTTGATATGGTAAGAACTCAGTTATGTTGCTGTTGAAACAAAGTAATAAAATGATGCAAGTGAACAAAGTAGGCTAAAAATAAGATCCTTTACGTATCTATTTACTACATATTACAGTGTCTCAACTTGCCTGTAATTGTAGATCTAAGAAAATGTTTTATATGGAAATACTCCCAGAATCTTTTACTTACCTAGCAGTGTCTTTGGTACAGAAATTGTGTTCTTGTTTTGCATAATTTCTACTGGACGCCCTTTAAGTATTGTTGCATATATATCTGTTTTGTTTTGCTTCTTTAATTAGAACTGTTATTTCTGAACAATATATTCTAAATACCTCGTTTGCAGGAATAAGTTCAATTAAGTTTTTATATTCTTCATAAGAATTTTTGTAAGCTTTCTGAAGGAAAATACTCATTTGATCTATTAAGATTTTGTACTCGGTCTACTGCTATTCACATTTTTTTTCCTAGATTCTTGGAAGAGTTTAGACTTTTACCCTAGCAACAGTTGTTTGGCTTTAGCCTAATTTATATCAGAGTATAATAGACCTTTCACACTTAAACATGTCTCTTTTTTTTCCTTTTTCTTTCTTTAGGTAGCTCTGGTGCAATGGACGGAGAGCGTCGGTCTCACTCTGGTTAACAGGGATTTGACCTCCATGCAGCTGAAGACCCCTGGTGGACACATCCTGACGTACTATATTCTGCAGATCTTTCCCTTCACTTCTGAGAGCAAGCGCATGGGGATCATAGTTAGGGTAATGTTGGGGGTGTTCTGGGTCTTGGGTTTTATTTCCAAAGAAGGTTTTTACTGAATGTTTATTTTGATAAAATTTCATAGAAACTTGATCCCTTAGGGAATGCATTTCACAAGATTTTCAAATAGAAAGTATACCTTTGACACAGGTACACATGAAATACTAGGCAAGCAATTGTAGAAGAATCACGCTAACCTGATGTTGCAGAGAGCTCTGTAAAGAACAAACTCTTCTCTTACACGGGAACGTGTTAATTTCACTGCTTCATGCTTAGCCTCTGATGCTGCAAGTTGCCTTTAAGCCTCTGTTTTTACTTTTCCATTTCTTTCTTTCATACAAAATATGTTGCCTCTTCAAGGAATAAATTAATGGCTGAAATTTCTTACAATAGTAGTTAGCATCTTTCTATACTACTTGTGCTTCTGCTTTTCCAGAGCCAGTATCGATGTCTGAACTGGCGTGCATACACAGCACAACCCACGGGGTCTAAGATTTTAAGTGCTTACCTGTCTCCTAGATGCCCAGTTGGGAGCATAGTAATGATCATTAAAACCTCAGATGAAAGGAAGCCACAACACCATGTTAAAAGGAAGGTTTAAACCTCTGCGAACGTTAAGCCGTCCATGCTACGTATGTCTACCTTCTCCCTACCTGAAATCAGACACTGTAGCACAACAGCATCAGACAACATTGTTAGATGGTTAGATCAGTGCCAAGTCCCAGTTATATAGGTGTCAAACTTATCCCATTTTTTATTTGCCCATGATGACAAGCCAGGCATGCCATCAGCCTTAGGCAAGGATACTTCAGGCAGAATATGTGCATGCTCAGGTCTGGAGAGACCTTGGCAAGTCTGTATTTCGTTAGGTGAGATTGGCACTAAGAGCCCGTTTAACAGTGACATATTCAGAGATATTCTAAGCTTGCAGATCAGGCTAATCCATTCCTTCTGTGACACACCATACCTCAAAAACTCCTGATTTGGATTGTATTTACCTGTGTGTGAAATATCTGCATATGCAATGAATGTTTCATCATTAAAACATCTGTAACAAGCATTTACACTAAGTTATTTGTAAATTTTTAATTACTTCAGTATTTCAGCGATACAGAGCAAACTTTCTGTTGTGGGTTAGATAGTATATGCCACCAAAGAAACAAAATAGTAGTTAGAGGGGGCATAACAGTAATATTTTAAAAATTAGATGGGCAGTTTCAGGATGCTGAGATTCTGTTACTCACATTGACTTCAGTTAAAACTGATCCTCTTATATGAGAAAGTAGGGAATATGCATCTGGATGGAATCAGAGATGATGTTGAAAGTAGTAACATCCAGTAATAAAACTTACTCACCTCTTGGCAAGGTACTTCATATTTTATAAATGATAATCCATTGACTACTTCAAAAGACAATTAGATTATTCATAGGTAATTGTTCTGACTGTATAAACAGATCTTTTTTTCCCCTCTATTTCTTTTGTAAAATTTTAGGATGAATCTTCAGGAGAAATTACATTTTACATGAAGGGTGCAGATGTTGCAATGTCCACTATTGTACAGTACAATGATTGGTTAGAAGAAGAGGTAAGAAACAAAATAAATTTATAAAAATTAAAATTTTGTAAAAACTAAACATTTAAAATCAAAATATCAGGTATTATTGGAATAGGTTTAAAGGAAAACCTGAGCCAATGCAGTAATGGGTTTTGAAGTTCAGTTACATGTACCCTGAATGGGTTTTAAGGGCTTAGAATTCTTTTTATTTCTTGAATAACCCACAGGAAAAGCAAAGCCAGTAGTCATAGCAGAACACGTTCCTACTTAAAACAAGGAGATTTGCTTTTCATTGACTGACCTTTCACATAAAACCTAATTACTTCTGAGAAGTATTCTCCTATAAACCTATTTATCCTGTAATGCCCTTGTTTTATCAAATTCTACAGTGAGGTGTGATTATGAATTAAGAAGTTTTAATAAGGGTTGCAGCCAAATTGAAATAGTTTTTTGCCATGTTCATTAAATTTAACATAAAACAAAAATTTAAATAATACATATTTATATATATATTTATATAAATAATATAAAATTTAATATAAAATAGCTAGTGACTGAATTTCAAAACTGATTAATATTTTTCACTGTGTAGCTCTAGTAGGTACCAGCAATCATCTGATTTTGACCCTACATACAGACAATATGTTAATACAATGATTACACCATGTATGTTCATAATGGTATTGGCAATATGAATCAATATCTGCTGCAGGGCAGTTTGATTTATTCAGGGACATGAATAAATTAAACTCCCTCAAGACCTAGCAAAATGTCATAAAAATTACTTTTGGCGATAATGATGCACAATTAATTGTAAAATACTTGTTTAATTTATTTAGCTTTATGAGGTCAAATCAATAAGTGTTCTGCACTGGACAGCCTTGTTTTTCATTAAGACATGCTATTCCATGGCTATTTTTAATGTGTAGGTATTTTTCTGATAAGAGGTATATTCAGTGGAAAAAGAAAATGTAGCTCTGTTATGTGCCTTAAAAATAGTTTTAATTTATTTTAAGGCTTCAACCTGAAAGATTTTCTTCAAGCTAGGAGAGGAAATCTAACTGGCTTACCAATAGCATGCCACTTCATTTGGGGGGCCTGAAGTATAATTGCTTTTTATTCTGTTTGTGGCTTCGCCAAAATAATCTAAGAGTTAACGAAACACCAAAAGTTATGGTACAGATATCCTCTGTCAGCATATAGTAGAAAATGTGTACATACGGTTGAATATTTGCATAACTGTTCTCTGGTTTTGTGCATTTAGTGTGGTAACATGGCACGAGAAGGACTGCGCACGCTGGTTGTTGCCAAAAAATCACTGACTGAAGAACAGTATCAAGATTTTGAGGTATGAAGGGACAGAGTGATCTTCTGCTTCACCATATTTAGTTACTTCGAGGGGAACATTCCTCTTTTTTTATTCTGTTAAGGTGGCAAAAAAGATGATTCATATTTAAAATATCGATAGTTGAGGTATGGCACACAATCTGTTAGAGATTTTGTCATGCATTAGTGATTGTTCTGCGGTCATACATAGGATACTGTTTTGCTTTATTATGTGACTGGACAGTGTTTTCCCAGAAGCTAGCATAATGTTAATTCTGTAGCTTCCGCATGACCTAAAAAAATCTACTTGTTCTCAAAGATAAGGGCAGTTTCTGCTTAGATGCTGTGATGCCTAATTCTTAACAGCTCTTCAGAAGGCATTCTCATGAGGTGATTTGTCAGAAAAAAACATGTATAACATTGGGTGTAAAGTAAAATTCACTCTTTTAATCTTGTTCTTCATTAAAGATATTTAAAGACAAACATTTAGCCTAGTGAATCCATATTATAACTGATTGGTAGACTGAATGTATACTTTGAGTCATAGCAAACTCTAAGTGGTTTTGTGTTTGTGCAAACAGAGTCGATATAACCAAGCAAAGTTAAGCATACACGATAGAAACCTGAAGGTTGCTGCTGTTGTAGAGAGTTTGGAGCGAGAAATGGAATTGCTGTGTCTCACTGGAGTAGAAGATCAGCTGCAAGCAGATGTTAGACCAACTCTAGAGATGCTAAGAAATGCTGGAATAAAGGTACTAAACGCATACTGCTGACATAACAGGTTATCATTTATTAACTTGTTTTAACAAAGCATGAATTATATTTGTCTATATTCATGTTCATTCAAAGTAAGAAATATGCCAAGTCCTAACCACATTCTGGGCGTGAGGTAGCAGAAACAAACAAGACATTGTGTGCAAAGTTCCCTCGTTCACCACAGGTTTCATTGATCTTAAGCTTACTTCTGTAGGAAAACTACCCATGGATAAATGTATGTGACTCCCAATCATTTATCCCCTGACTGTCTACAGTAAACTGTCCTAACTGACACTAAATGAGTTTGGCGCAAGATTCGTATGATACCGATGTTTTCAGGCTCGGCACTCAGGACAAGTCTCAGCAAAGATCAAAAGGTGAATTGTTTGAACTAGAATTCAGAACCGCCCTTGGAGTTTGTTCAAGTCATGTTAAAGGGACAGGGTCAAAAGCTTTGCACAAGAGTTTGTGCTGTGTTTTGTTCGTAGGTAGGCTATGCTAGACAGCTGTCAATTGTACATTTAGAAGTAACACATTTATTTGAAAGAGGGTTTGAAGTAAAGATATGAGCACTATCTGAGGGGAGTGGGCAAGATTATATACATTTTGCTTGAAGCAGAGAGTCAAACTCTGCACAGAAAAGGTGTGTTTACTTTGCATTGGTTAAACTGAATCAGATACAATGGGGTTTTTTTAGCCTGAGAAGGAGGGTAAGTTATTTTACTTCGCAGCAAGCATGGGAAATCTCCCTTTGCATGAGAGAGGAGCGGGAGTGCATGGAGCTCTGTCTTGGGACAAATGATGAGCCAGTTGAGAATTTATGGGTTAGGATTCGTGGGCAGACCAATGTGGACAACATTATGGTGAGTGTCTGCTACAGACTGCCTGATCAAGAAGCAGTAGAAGAGGCCTTCTTCAGACAACTGGAAGAAGGCTCACATTTGCACATGCTGGTCCTTGTGCTGGACTTTAACTACTCCAATATCTGCTGGAAGGGCAACACAGGAGGGCACAAGCAAACTAGGAGAATTTTGGAGTGCAATGATAATAATTTCCTGGCACAGGTGATAGAGGAGTCAACAAGGAGAGATGCTCTACTAGTCCTCATACTAACAAACAAGGAGAAATTGGTCAGGGATGTGAAAGCAGGGTGAGGGGATGGCCTTGGCAACCTACAGTAGTTATGAGAGGGTGAAGTTCAGCAGGCTCAGGAGGATCTTATTAATGTCTATAAATACCTGAAGGGAGGGTGCAAAGAGGACAGACAG
Organism: Platalea leucorodia; assembly: GCF_965183815.1. Lineage (NCBI taxonomy): Eukaryota > Metazoa > Chordata > Aves > Pelecaniformes > Threskiornithidae > Platalea > Platalea leucorodia. The sequence goes on from NC_138823.1 coordinate 103,628,176, forward strand.
GCCCTTTTCAGTGGTGCGCAGTGAAAGCACAACAGGCAACGGATGCAAACTGAAATAAAGGAAGTTCCACTTGAATATAAGAAGAAAATTTTTTACTGTGAGTGTGTTCAAACACTGGAGCAGGTCTCCCAGAGAGTTTGTGGAGACTCCATCCTTGGAGATGTTCAAAACTGTCTTGACGTGGTCCTGAGCAGCCTGCTGCAGTTGACCCTACTTTGAGCAGGGGAGTTGGACTAGATAATGTCCAGAGGCCCCTTCCCATGTCTGCTATTTTGTTATTCTGTTTTTAATTAATCCCTGTTGCCCAAAGGCTTTCAGGTGAATTAGCTGGTAATGCAGTGGTGTGCACAACTAGAAAAATATATGTATGAATTAAAGCTTTATGATTGCATCAAATTTCTTTTTAGTACAGTGTGACTAGTGCAAAATACTTATATATTAGTACTTCATGTATAGTATTTTCTCATTTGTTCTTGATATTTCTTCTATATGTGGTCACTTCTGACTGTTAGGTATGTCCTGCTACAAATAGGAATAGGACAGTGTGACGGTCTTTAGGGTGGTTTGTTTTTTGGTGGGTTTTTTTGGTTTTTTAAATGATTAGTTCTAGGATTTCAGAGCATTAAAGTTGTTCTGGCTTTAATTACAACCAACATTGTAGTAGGCTGGAAACACAATAGTAGCTGTAGATAGGTCATAAAAATTATAGATTACTCGGTTACTGATGAGAAAACATGAGTCTTTTGTCCATTCATTGACCCATATGGACACTAATGAAAAGGACCTTACCTGAGATGTACAGGAAAAGAGGGAGACAGAGGCTTAAAATTGCAACTGTTAACTTAGTAACTATCCAGTAATAACTCCTCCAGCTTAAGTCATTCTTCCTGTGTGGTCTGTTCTGTTTGGTCTAGGGCTAATGGTATTTCATCCAGATGTCCTTCAGCTTTCTTGGTGTTAAGGAGCTCAGGGGCAGAGAGCTGTCTCACTTTAAGAACAGATGTATCCTCAACCTTATTCCATAAACTTTAATGCCTTCACCTCAGTTCTGCATGGTCAGTGGGCAGGATCTCTTCGGAGCATTGGGACTGTAGCTCTTCCTTCAGGATATGCTGTCTCATTGCTTGGCTGCTGCTTTCTGATAGATTCTGACCAGGATCACAGACTGTTGTGTTGCATCGTTTTGCTGACAAATGTTATCTCTCTGGTAGTTGTCTGCATCCTCACTCTTTTGATCAAGGTAGTATCAGGGCCATAGGGAAAGGCTTTTATGCTTTCCCTGCTGTTCAGCTATGCCAGTGGGTTTCCCCAGAGTTTCACCTTGTCTTCATGTAAATTGAGTCATTGGCCCTTGCGAGAAGGGAAGGGGAGTGGAGCTGCCTGAAGTAAAGACAGTTCTTTTCTGCGTTGTGTGTTGTTGCAGTAAAAACTGCTCATTAATTTCAATTAAAAATACACATATCAGTATATTTTCTCTGGTAATCTAATCCCAAAAGGTACCAGAAAAAGGCTGGAGAGAGATGTCATTTAGATTTGGAGAACAGACACATTAATGTCCAATGGAGTAAACTTCTACATTATTTTGCAGATATGGATGTTAACAGGAGATAAACTGGAGACAGCAACTTGCATTGCGAAAAGTTCTCACTTAGTGTCTAGGACTCAAGATATTCACATTTTCAGACCTGTAAGTATAGTTCTAACTTTTTTCTTGGTTCATCAAAGGACAGCTAATAACAGCGTTCCTTTATTTGCGTAGTAGTTGGCTGCTTGTTGAAAATTGATGGGTTATTGTACCGAGTATCATAATACTGGTCAAGAGAGCAGTACTTAGGTTGTTATTCAGGGTTGTAGAATTACAAAGCGTTGCTTCTGTTTAAGGGTGCTTGTTTCTAGATCTGTTGATATGCTACAGAAATGTTTGTAGCCATGTTCGGGTTACCCAGGTTCAACATGTGTTCTACACTCTTCACTTATACAATGGACATAGTAAGGTACCTCTGAATAATGATGGAGAGGGGTCTGTGTGAGGTGCTGAGCCAGTAGGAAAGAGTGTCCAGGAATTCAGCCTGTCTGAATGTGGTTCTTGCTTGTTCTAGCATTTTCATTAATAGAACTCTTTAGACTCAAGCAGAATTAATCCTGAATTAAACTGTGACACCAACGTCCTCTGTATAGAAGTCATTCAAATCAGTAGAAAGTTCATTCAAATCAGAGAAAGTTCTAATTCTTTTTATATCACGATATATATTTGCATTTTGTTAACAGACTGTTTAAGATAATTGTTAGAAAGGTAAACAGAATATCTTTTTCTATACATTTTGGTTATATTTGCACAGCATCAACTCTGCTGAAGCCAAACAAAAATAGATTTTCCAGACATTGATTGATGCTGTGTGATCAGACATAGTATGTCTGTGTTTGTTCTAAATGAACCACTTGCACCTACAGAAATAATTATATGAATATAATTTACATGTAAATGTAGTTTCTTCTGAAGCATCAGAATGGCAAATTAGGCCCTGCAGACTACTATTTGCAATTAAATTATTAATGCTTCTGATAAAACTTCAGATCAATTTTTGTTGACCTTTCCATGTTGTAACACCACAAATTAAGTCTTCCTGAGCAAAATCTATTCAGTTGAGTCAGATTTTTATTTTCATTACCTTGACTGGTAATAAGAGATCAGCATAAAACTGTGCTAACTTAAAGTATGCAAAGTTTTAAATTAGTTAGAAAATGGATTTATATAGAATTATTTCTGTGGCTGTATTTGTTGCAAAGAAATAACTACTGGATTAATGTAAGAAAATACCAAGCACTCTAACACTTCTATTTAGTTATAAATTAGTAAATAAAAAATTATTTACTACTTTGGCTTCCCAAAAAGATGCATTTTGTTTTTAACACTCTTCCTTTTTATCCTTAGAAGTCTCAGCTTCTCTATTTTGTAATGAAATTAACAGATATATTGTTCTAGAGGTATTTACAAATTAAAAAAGAATACCTCTGTTAGGTGAAAGGTAGAACAGAGAGGGCAGTTACTGCTCATCAGTGTGCGCCAAGTGCTGACATCTCTTAATCTCTGTGATGCAGAAAGATTATAAGGGACCAATGCAATCCGGGGTTCCCAACAGCTGGCAGACAAGGAGCGAACGCTCCTCTTTACATGTTTAATTGTGGGAAAGGAGGAAAGAAATTCTGAGTTGAGGCATGTGTATGGGTTTTTCTGTTTGCAGATGCTTTTTAACGTAACTCAAATTTTATGTGTAGTAGAGCCCATCTGCAGGGAGAAATGTCTTTGGCCTGCATCTGATTCTGGGTAATAGTGGGCCAAAGACAAAACTTCATGTTCAGTGTAATTAAGACTCACATATTTTCAAAGTTATTTAATCAAAGTGCTGACAGAGCCAAAATTAGAAGCATAATCAGAGTGTGTGTTTTATTCTGTGCTTGGAACTGTGTCTTGTGTGGTAGATCTAAAATACATTGGGGGGGGGGGGGGGCGGGGCAAAACTGCCAGTCTTCTCAAAATCTGGTTATAATTTAAATTTTTCATGTTCTGTGTTCTAGCTCAAAACCTTCCAAAATCCATTTGGTAACCTTTGACCATTTTTTTGCATTTTACAGCTGGGCCTTTCTGAAACAATAATTGTGTAAATAAAAAAAAAAAAAATTATGATGTAGTTCTTTTGTATTATTGCACTTGAATCCTGCTTGCATACTCATGCAAGATCCAAAAGGATTAGTACTAGCGAGCATTTTTATGTGCCTTTTGAAATCTGGGTCTACTTACTCAAACTGAAGGAACTATCAATATGAATATTTTGCATTATTTTAAGAACATGTTTAACTGGTTGATAAATATAAGTTTTGGGGTTTGCTTGGTTTTTTGTCTATTTTTTCTCTAGCCCTGCCAAGATGGAAAGATTGAGGTCAGCTTGAACTTAAGATATTTTAATGTAATTAATTCATTAATTTTTTAGCCCTGGTCTAGTTTGGTGAGGAACCAGTTAAGCTGACTACAGATTTTCCTTGTTCGAGGATTACTTTTTCACTCCATAAGATTCGAGGCTTGTAGTCACATCCCATGGGTATTGGGCTTGCACTGGGATAAAACACTTGTTGAAGAACCAAGGCCGCCTGGGTATGAGTTCTCAACCTGATTTATTTAGGCAGGGGTTTTATAAGAATGTAACAAAACCTTTTAAGCGGGTGTTTTTTATTGAAGGTTACCACTCGAGGAGAGGCTCACTTAGAACTAAATGCCTTTAGGAGGAAGCATGACTGTGCCTTGGTGATATCTGGGGACTCACTTGAGGTAAGAACTTGGTTTCTGTCAAATTACATTTATCGATATATTTATGTTCAGGAAGTAAAGTATCGGGGTCATCATGCTCTTAAATTTTTTTCCAACATTTGCCCATACTTGAAGTTGTCCTTGGAGGTACTTTTGTTTTTCACTGAGTGCTAATTAGAGGATGTATATTCTAGATGGGTGAATATTATTGGTTCTCTGGTCTCCTGTATGGTAACAGAATGGAATTTGTATGCAGTGTGTTTTAGTATTGCCTCTTCTATTAACCCCAAAGCATGTTGGCTCTCTAAATGAAAGAGAATGTCAGTTTAAAATAATAAAGCCACAGTCAGGAGAATGTGGCTTTCTTCTCCTAGATGGATGTTGGGCAAGCAAAACTTCATAAAAGAATTCTTTATACTGTGTTTTTGTGTTAGACTACATGTAGTAGCATTTAATCGTAAGTAAATGCTAGTGTATTTTTTTCCCTTAGGTTTGTCTGAAGTATTATGAGCATGAATTTGTAGAGTTGGCTTGTCAGTGTCCTGCTGTAGTGTGCTGCCGGTGTTCTCCCACCCAAAAAGCTCATATTGTGAAACTGTTACAGCACCACACTGGAAAACGCACGTGTGCAATAGGTAACTGTTGGCACGTTCTTCATTTGCAGTAGCTAAAATCCATAATAAACTTAAGCAGTAGATGGCACCATTGAGAAACAGTTGAAACAAAACCAAGGCGACTTCTTTCTCAACAGCCAAGTATTATGTAGCTGTAGCAGAAAATGCCACTCCATGAGAAAGGCATGGTTATCTTCTTTATTCCGCAGGAAAAAGTCTTGATTTCTGAAGTAATCAATCATAATCTGTAGATTATTTGTAAGAATTTAAAGGTATATAGTAGGTTTCTAAAATACTGTAAGGTCAGGAGAGTAAAACCTCTGAAGAGCTGAATATTGCAGTGACATTTTCCAGGTGATGGAGGAAATGATGTCAGCATGATCCAAGCAGCAGACTGTGGAATTGGAATTGAAGGCAAGGTAATGTTAACGGTTTCATTGTCAAATATGTGCCACATAGTAGTATAGTAACATGGGATTAGAAGCTTTATTCTTAAACAGTAGTGAGTTGATCATTTCTAATTGAAGTATGCTGTAAGATGATAAAAATGCTTAGTCTTTGAACTAATATTTTCTTTGCTTCTATGTCCTCTGCTTTATCTTTTTAAATATAAAAAGCAAAGCAGAAAACACTATAGTTATTTCTTTGTTGCATTTACCTGAAAGAACCAGGATAGGTGATTAAACTTATTTGTTACAGCCACTGCGTCTTAGAATACGCACAAAAAATTGTCCGTTGTGTCTCTTGCAGGGTTGATTTCTGAGGTGGGAGAAAACTTGACTTTTAAAATTAATTATCACTTAGAATTTTGAAATTTGAAACACATCTTTTACACTGGGCTTCATTTTTGTTTTGTTCTAGGAAGGAAAACAAGCTTCCCTAGCAGCTGACTTTTCTATCACACAGTTTAAACACATAGGTAGGCTGCTGATGGTACATGGTCGAAACAGTTACAAAAGATCAGCAGCACTTGGTCAATTTGTCATGCACCGAGGCCTTATTATTTCAACTATGCAGGTATTTAAAACTTTGTTTTCTGAATAAAAACACTATGTCTGTCTTCGAAATGTCAGAAAATCTTAATCAACCAGTATTGTTAATTTTTTATTTATTGTAATGTTTTGTATATAGAATTATATTAAATATATATAATTATCTGCTTTTTTGTAGGCTGTATTTTCATCAGTCTTCTATTTCGCATCTGTTCCCTTGTACCAAGGATTCCTAATGGTAGGGTAAGTCAAAACTAACAGTTACAGTATCTGGTAATAAATATAGCAAACTAACTTGTTAAATAATATCATGTAGTTGGTGTCTGCCACGTTTTTCATACATTTATCACTGGTATGCTACCAAAACCTGGAATGAGTCGCAAAGTCATGTCAAACTAGGTTGAATATGCACTGTATGAGGGGGGAGGCCTCATTATCAGTTCTCTGACGAGAGAGATCCTCATAGCCTTAGAAGAAGATACCATATAACCTTTTTCACATACGGGGTAAAAACAATAGAGGAAATCTCCCAGACCAGTTTCAGCTGTTACACAGATACAAGCCTCAGTGCGAATCACAGATTTTTCTGTTAAAAATGGAGCTGAAGCTAGCGACTATGAAATTTCCTCTGAGAGTGCGCTACCCAAGTCCGCCGCATAGATTTCCGTTCAGGTGAATGTATGCAGGATCAGGAGCACCCTGGTCTTCTTGCAGAAGCTGCTTTAGTAACATGGTTCCCCAAGGCATACAGCTGAAGGAATTGCATATATTTGTGTTTGTCCCTGCTCTCTACCCCATCTGTCCTGAGACCTTCTTTTTATGCTCCTTGTAAACAATAACAATTTAACTCAATAGTAACTTAAATCATAGTCAAATCATGGTCTGATTATACCACAGTCTGCAGAGGCAAGCAGTAGACCTCTCCAAAATGTTTGTAAATAGTTGTGCTAAGTTTTAGGAAAGTACATACTAAACTATACATCTGGCATGTGCATGCTAAAATCCAAAACCACTGACAGAGCTGTTAAAACTTTCGTTCGTCCCCCTACCTATACCATGATGTCCGGAATCTAGTGCTTGTTCTTTCTTCAGTTTTCATGCCATTGTCTGTGGATTAATTTATATGTCAGATCTTTGAACTGGTTGACCAAAGTGCACAGGGTGTATGGTAACAGGTGATAAGCTTGGGTGAGATATATATGTATAGATATAGAGATACATATGAAAGAAATTTATTTACTGGTTTTGAATGTATAAAAGCTCTGTAACTGCTCACAACTGGCAGCTCTCAGAAGCACAAGAGCAGGTTGCATGCGTAAAGCCATATTGGTAAGCTGCCTCAATACTGCGTAGAAGAACTAGTTTAATTCCACTTACAGAAAAAGAATAATTGAACTCAGTAGATCAGTTTAAAATCATATCATACAAAAGCGTGCTTTCCTTTCACCTAGGTATGCAACCATATATACCATGTTTCCAGTCTTCTCTCTAGTATTGGATCAGGATGTGAAGCCAGAAATGGCATTGCTATATCCAGAACTTTATAAGGATCTCACAAAGGTATGAATGTCCTCAGTGCTCAGATATGAACAAATGCCGAAATCTCCAGTGTGCAAAACTGGGAATTCTTACAATCATTTTCTTAAGGTATTCCATACAAGACAGATGCACAACCAATGTCATGCAGACTTTTGAACTATGGAAATAATCCATAGTACGAAGTGTTCCACTCAGTTTTATTATTTGTTAATTCACCAATGGTTGGACTGATGAAATAATTCAAACATGAAGGTATGTTGATGTCAAAGTTGTTTTCAGTCTGGCCCCAGGATCTCTGATCTGGAGTTATTTATGCTTATTTTTTCACAGCTCCTTTTTCCTTTTTAACTGGAAGATTAATTTATAGATTCCCGCCCCCAACCCTCAGAAATAACTACTGACCTCTCCAAAAGCTGACTTTCTTTAAATAACAGATATTGATAGCTGCACTCTCAGTAAGTTTGCAGGTAACACCAAGTTGGCCAGGAGTGTTGATCTGCTGGAGGGTGCAAAGGCCCTGCAGAGGGACCTGGACAGGCTGGATCGATGGGCCGAGGCCAACTGTGTGAGGTTCAACAAGGCTCAGTGCTGGGTCCTGCACTTGGGTCACAACAACCCCGTGCAACGCTACAGGCTGGGGGAGGAGTGGCTGGAGAGCTGCCTGGAGGAAAAGGACCTGGGGGTGTTGGTTGACAGCCGCCTGAACATGAGCCAGCAGTGTGCTCAGGTGGCCAAGAGGGCCAATAGCATCCTGGCTTGTATCAGAAATAGTGTGGCCAGCAGGACTAAGGAACTGGTTGTCCCCTTGTACTGGGCGCTGGTGAGGCTGCACCTCGAGTACTGTGTTCAGTTTTGGGCCCCTCACTACAAGAAGGACATGGAGGTGCTGGAGCATGTCCGAAGAAGGGCAACGAAGCTGGTGAAGGGCCTGGAGCACAAGTCTTATGGGGAGCGGCTGAGGGAGCTGGGGCTGTTTAGTCTGGAGAAGAGGAGGCTGAGGGGAGACCTTATTGCTCTCTCCAGCTACCTGAAAGGAGGCTGTAGCGAGGTGGGGGTTGGTCTCTTCTCCAAAGTAACAAGTGATAGGATGAGGAAACGGCCTCAAGCTGAGCCAGGGAAAGTTTAGGTTGGATATTAGGGGAAACTTCTTCACCGAAAGGGTAGTCAGGCGCTGGAACAGGCTGCCCAGGGAAGTGGTTGAGTCCCCATCCCTGGAGGTATTTAAAAGATAGTGCACTTGGCAGTGCTAGGTTAACGGTCGGACTGGATGATCTTAAGGGTCTTTTCCAACCTAAACGATTCTATGATTCTAACTGCTATATGTTATCTGAATCATCTGGAGATACTGCTTTCTGTGTGTTTGTGCATATGTGCAAACAATGAAGGTGTATGATTTCTTTACTGGCAAAAGTGAAACGAATCTCAAGATTCTGTTTTCATAAGTTTTTTGAAAAGTACTTCTCCATCTTAAACTGTCAACTAGAAAAGCTATGATCCAAGGCAGAAGCAGATAGTCTTTTTAGGGATAGTAGATTCTTTGAAGATGTATCTAAAAGTTCAAAAGCAGACTGTAGTCGAAGAGGGTCCAAACTTTTCAGAGCCTTTGTCTTTTTAATTATACGAAATTAGCTATTAGCTATGTTAGTCTGGGAGAATTTTTTCTCATCTCTTGAAGATCTTAGTTCTCCCTTTTTCCTCTTCAGAATCTTTAAAGTTTCTTTGTGAGATTTCAGCCTATGATTAATCTCAAAAAAGCATGGCCTTACACCTGCTAAAGGCAGTTGTAAGCTTGCCTGTGATAGTCTGTTGATGGAACTTGGAAGCATCTTGTTTTCAAAGATAGAAGTTAACCTGTACTCAGAAACTGCCCAGGATGGGTAGATGAATACAGGCTAAGTTTTTTGTTTAGGCTTAAATGACAGGTCTTGGAGATGCTGAATCACTGGCTTTCCCAGGTTATGTTGCACCTCTATGAATATTAAATAAGTAGAACCCAAATACTTCTCTTCAGAAGAAAAAAAAAGAAAGAGAATGTGGAGGAACTGGAGAGTACACTTCAGTCCATTGTGTGGGGCAGATGATGATCAGTGAATGATTACGGATGAGTAGTACAAAAAGTTATTTGTGTGCTACGTTTGCCTTCACTATTACAAGGTAATCTTATTGTGAGTGTTTATTACAAAAATCTATGATCATGCTGCCTTACTCATGACACAATGAAGCCTACGTATTTCTGCACATCATTTTTTTAAATTATGGACTCTAAATGCAAATCTCTACCAATGCTATTCAGCTAGTGTTATTCAAACGTGTTGACGTAGACTATAATTGTATACCTAGGAATTAGTTTCTTTTCTGGGATGTGCTAGTGATGAAAATGCTTTTTAGATTTTTAAAAGAATAAGATATATTGGCACAAGTCAGTGACACACTCTTGCTTCGGTGCAAGAAGAGAAAATTAGCAAGGTTCAGAGAGACAGGTGTGGCCACATACCCTGGAGCACACACTGATTCAGTATTACTGTTCCTGGGGCTCCTACTGACTCCTAGCAGAAAAGCTGATGAAAATTTGAAAGGAAGTACAAGTAAGAGGGCTCCCTGCTTCCATCTGAAAATGATTCACAGCCTGCTGTGCACCATTCCCTAGAGGCTCAGGAGTGATTTACCCCTTCTAGTTCCATAAAGGTGAACCAAAACTCAAGCTCATTCTTATTTCACAAATCTTGCTAGTTGGGAGCTATGGTCGAAGGTGGAAGCAGTGTCCAATACTCAAAGAAAAATGAGTAGGCATTCATAGAAGAAAAAAAATCTAATGTTTATTTGTGCTTGTATGAGAATTTTTTCCCCATATATTCCATCTGTCACCAACATTCTAGACTATATACAGAATTATGAAAATGTCTTTAGCACCTTGCCATGAACTCTATCTATCCAAGAAAATGTTTTGTCCTATACTGAAGTAATAAAAGGAGTTAATTCATCACTGCAATGAAGCACATTTCTTTGTAAAGTGCTGGTTCTTTCCTGTTCCAGAGTGATCACTTCTTTTGTGCCAAAATGACTGCTTTGTTTGCCTTTTTATCCTTTTAAATGTGTCCTTTCAACTCTGCAATTCTAACATATTTCATCAGTGCCCTCACAGAATGCAAGTCATATGCACATTTACAGCATTTATTCTTTGATTTATGCATGTGTTTCAATCTAGAACATTCACAAGCACAAGAAGATTTAAAATGTATTTGGTAATAGTTACTTGATGAAAACTTATAGTAATCATATGTTTATTCTATGAATGCAAATAGACAGTTTATCCAACATTTGGAAGTGACTAGTAACTACAGTTTTGCTTGAGGTTTAGGTCAGTAGGTACACAATGCTGTTTTTCTTGAAGACTACATTTTACAAAACAGAAATAAAAAATTTTAAATAAAAAATAAACTAATTTTACCATAATTATCCCTCTGAAAACCAGCCAGAGCATTGCAAGGTAAAGTATCTTTGCTGTTTAAGGCCTTAACTGTTCTACCCCCGAATTTAGACTTTGCGTGATTTCTATACAAGTTTGCAATGAAGAACCATAAAAAAGTAGAAGCTTTTTAGCCTATATCACTTCAAAGACTGCTTATTTTACTTGTAGAATGTCTCTCTAGTGATTAATTATTAAAAATATATGAACTGAGTAGATTTTTGTTTTTAAAGTTGTGTTTAACTATCCTCTCACTTGTTTCCCTTAGGGAAGATCTTTGTCATTTAAGACCTTCCTCATCTGGGTTTTAATCAGTATTTACCAAGGTAGGAGAGAGTCCTAATTTTACTGAACTGAGAATTTTTTGTCTGCTATTAGCAATATTGTTTTTCAGCTGCAGGTTGAATTCCCAAAGCTTAACATTTCATCAGCAGTTACATATATTGCTTTCTGTTTATCTCGTAAATCGATATTCCTGTAGTGTGCCAGGCCTATTCAAAACGCAGTGTGGATTGGTATTTTTATTGATGCATGTCGCCTAAAAAAGGACATGTTTTTAATTAAATGCTAATCCAGAAAAATTTTAATGAGTGCTTATCACATTTCATATATTTACACAGTAGTTTTCTTTCATGGAATGACAGAAGTACTGTTGAAGAAATCTGAATTATGTAATCAGTTAAAAGTAATTACACTTTCAACAATATCTCATTTATTTGTAGCACTTGACAAAATGAGGTTAATTAACAGTTCATCAGATATATTGCCCTAAAAGGTGTTTAATTTTCTAATAGTTTTAGTTCTTTACAGCTTTACTTTGGTTGTTTTATTTCACATGCACAAAGTACAGTAAATACCACTTCTGTTCTTTTAGAAAGATCGATGTTGTTACCTTATAAAAAAAATTACTGGGCAAGTTTTCATAATAAGCAATCAAGCGTTCAGTGTGCAGTTGTAAAAACTGGTACACTTGAAATTTCATTGCTCGGTGTATTGTTAATTTTGTGTGCCTTTCCTAGGTGGTATTCTGATGTATGGAGCCCTGCTGCTTTTTGAATCTGAATTTGTACATGTCGTTGCCATTTCCTTCACTGCCCTAATCTTGACTGAGCTCTTGATGGTTGCACTGACCATACGAACATGGCACTGGTTAATGGTGGTGGCTGAATTCCTCAGTCTTGGCTGCTATGTGGCCTCTCTTGCATTTCTAAATGAATACTTTGGTGAGTAATAGTAAAAGTATTTTAACAAAGAACTGTGGTTTATATTTTTAATATTTTTTTCTCATTTTTTAAGTTAAGAATAGATGATGTTACACTTTGTGAAATACAGTTTTCTCCATAAGAAACATGACTGAGTTGAAATTAGGCTTAATTAATGTTGGGTTAAAATATTCTCTTATCCTTTTCTCCTAGAGTTTGACAATCTTTATTCCTGTTAGTATGATTTATCTAGATGATAAACTTTACTCAAACCACGCATGCTTTTCCCATCCTTGATCTGATCTTGACAGTCCAAACTGCATACCTTAAATTGGCTTTGAGATTTGTACCATTGAAATGGATATGATTAAAAAAATCAGGATCTTTCACGGAGTTGGTGAATTATTTTGTATGCCAGACCAAGTGGACCTCATTAGATCTAACCCACAAGCTTAAAAGAGCTGAAGTATTGCTAGAGAGAGAGGCAGAAGGCTATTAGGATAGATACTTTCTATAAGAATCATTGTTTCATAATTATATGAAGCTTGCTTTGCTTTAAATTGCAGTATGCCATACTGCATCTTAAGGTTCTGATTGTTCATAGTTCATAAGACGAAAGAACACATTTTAACTGCAAATTTTAGCAGTCAAGAATCTGAGCGTCAAAATAATACATATTTATTTTTATATCAAATTATCCTTCAGTAAAAACAACTATCTTAGTGTGATTTTACAAATGTAACTTTTACAGAAATATATATAACAATTTTGATTGATTATACCTCACAAGGAGTAGATTCCAGCTCCTTCTCTCTCTGTTTTCCAGGAGCTGATGAGTAAGGAGTTGCCCTTCTTTGGTTGTCACTTCTCATAGCAGAATTAAATGTTACATGGTAGTTTCTAGGAGTCTCATAGTTCTGCTTTCACTCTCTCATGTCCCAGGTGCTCAATACTAGGGTAGTGTATTTACATTATATATTTTTTTTTTAATCAGTAAATGCTTCACTGCCTGTCCCAGGTGTTCTATTACTTCCCAGATTTCTCAGGAGTCAAATTTTAACGAAGAAGCAACCCTGCTGGGCTTGGTACTTGTACATTATTTCAGGTTTGCCAGTGTACCTTCTTCTTTTCTCTGACACTGATGCACAGACTCTTTAACAGAGATTATTGGGTTGATGCCTGAATCTCCACAGCCAGATTACAAATTAAAGGAACAAGCAAGAATAGATACAGGTACTGGCTCTTTAGTTCAGACTTCCAGGAACTTCATAAAGCAGAACTTGCTGCTTCACCTTTGTAAGTCTTTAGTATTGGTGACAGCCAGGCCTTCTATCCTTTGTAGGTGTTGTTCAGTGAGTAAGTAGATGGTTGTATAGCTGCTTGCAGTTTGGGGACTTCTGTATTTTTCATCATTAAGTATACTGAAAAGGCTGCAATTTCATGGGCTTTTGTAAAGATGTTAATGTGAGGAAATGCATTTCAGTTGGTCTCACTTTTGCTTAATGCTTTACTCTTATTTAATCTGTCACATTATAATTGGGGGGAGGGAACCTTTTTTTTGTGCATGTAATGTAGTATAAACCTAAGGTACAGTTTCAACAGTGCTTGACTTCATCAGCAAATAAACTGTTTCTTTCAATGAAGTTACTTATAAGCATGATCTCCTCCCAAAGAAATTATATTGTAAGTATGACAGGGCACTCAAATTAGACAGACACGAATATTTGATATTGCTCTACAGCTCTGACTCATGGAAGTAAATCAGTTTTTAGGTTTCTGAATTAATTGCACACAATGACCTTATTATGCATGTCTCTATATGTTACACAGGCTTTTAGTATGTCTAAGCAGGCTTAGGGTAAAACTGTATAACAAGTTTATACATTGAAATCTAATCCACAAAGTATTTTTAATGAGTAAAGTTGGTGCAGTAAAGCATTTCTGTACTGCATTTTCTGAAGGGAATTTTCATTCACATTACAGCAGGTGTATCAAGTTGTTTATACAGTAAATTACACCTTGAAGTCAGATGTAAGAAAACTGCCTACCTACTTAAAACGTTAAAACATGACCAAATATAAAATCTCTATATTTTCAAAATGTTTTGGTTTAATTGCTGTTTAAAATATTCTGATTGTCATGAAAGGCAATAATATTCCAGTTAATGCTACTAACATCTTTTTTATTTCCTTTTTGTGTAGCTAACCTGTTTGGGTTTTTTCCACATAACTTTTGTATTTTCTATCCTTTCATTTTCATTCTCCCTCTTTTGTGAAACAGGTATAGGCAGAGTGTCTTTTGGAGCTTTCTTAGGTAGGTGAAGTTTAACTTTTCTTGAAGTTTTTTTAAGTCTTTAAAAATTTATTAGAGAGTAGTAAATTATTTAATATACACATTTGTAAATAATGGAAAAAAGCAAAAAACACCTCAGTTCTTCAGGTTACTTGGGTTCTGGGATCTTTCCATGATAATTAAGTACGACCTGACCATTGCAAATAGGGTCAAAAGACTTCAGTAGCAAGTGTAGGGTGTCACCATTCTTGTTAATGTTTGTCACAAAAAACAGCTTTTCACTGTGGCTTGTGGCAACATCACTTCATTGTTTTCCCTTTAAATTGTGGGGCTCTAATTTAATCTGTAAGGTCTTAAGAATCATTCAGTCTAGTTGCTGTGACTGTTTCAGAGAAAAATAATCTGAATATGGAATAAAGTATCCAAAATGGTAGCAGAATTTCTCATTGGGAATTTGTATTATAGTAGGTAAAAAACGTTCTTAGTAGTAGAAAAATAAGCTGGCTTAACTTTTTGTTATGACAAAGTCTTGCTTTTAAACTCAGATTCTGTTTCCCCTAAAATTATTTTGTGCTGCAAAACAGTGTAAGGACCATAAAGGAACTCTGAAGTTCCTGTCTAAAGAAAATAGTTGGCAAAACCAAAATGTTGACGTTAACTTTCTCTTTCTGTTGTTTTGTTGCCCTCCCCCCTGCTTTTTTTTTTTTTTTTTTTTTTAAATTTTGCATGGTCTTGAACAATAGCATAACCAAACAATTAAGAGAGTTTTATTGACTTTGCACTATGGAAGTTCCAGTTTCCATGTTATCAGCTCTCATTACTTATTTTCCTTTTTTGTTTCTGCAGATGTTGCCTTTATCACAACTGTGACCTTCCTGTGGAAAGTGTCAGCAATCACTGTTGTAAGCTGTCTTCCACTTTACATTCTCAAGTACTTGAAGCGCAAATTTTCTCCTCCAAGTTACTCCAAGCTTACCTCGTAAAAGTAATTCTATTCCTATGGTTTTTCACTCACACCAGTCTGCAAATTGCACAGTCACTGTGCTTTAGTGTTTATGGATCTATGCTGGACTAAAGAAATTAAAAAAAAAAAAAAATACAAATAAAAAGTGATAGAATGAATAGAGCACAAAAAGAGGAGGAAACATCTGACAGGTACAATAACACAAGTACGCTAACCAGACTATCAGAGATAAACTAAATTTTCTTCATGCTGATTTTTTTTTTTTTTTTTTTTTACTTTCAGTTGCTATGATTATAAAATAAAACTGAATTATCTTTGATTTGACAATGCTTCTGAATGGGTTCATTGCTACTGTAAAGGATTTTTTGCTACTGTAAAGGATTTTTTTCCTACTGTACTAATCTTCCACAAGTTGAATTGAAAGTTTTGTTATTTATTACATAACTTCTGTTCTTTAATTATTACATAACTTCCTAAGTCCTTTCCTTTAATGTTTATACATGGAAAAGTTCATTTGTCCATATTTACTATAACAAACGTAATAACTGTAAACGCCCGTGTCTGTATTAGCAGCTAACTATTATTCCTCATCAGGCATTGAGTAATATGCACTATTTGAATTATGTACAGATGTCTGCATAGCACAGTATTATTTTAGGAGACGTTGTCCTATTCTGTACTCTCCATTTCTGGCACCAGTAAATATTACAGATCTGTGATGTTGACAGCAGTTCTTTAAATGCACATTACAGCCAGGTTGCACAAAAGCTGTTTAAAAATCAAATGATAAATTCTGTACATAACTTCACTGCACCTGTTGATCTGTACAGATATCAAAGACATGGCTGCTCAGTAAATATGTTTTAAAATTCTTCTTCATTTTGTATTTGTAAAACTGCAAATAGTGTCAAAGTACATTTCTATATATAAAGAAGTCCAGTAAACCTTGTATTAGCTAATACGTTTAAATTGCCTTGTAATCTGTTTACTTAGGTTACTCAGGTAAAAGAAAGTAAGACGAACACATGAACATTATGGTAGGAAAATCTATCATCTTCCAAGTTGTAAATGTTATGTTTTTATAACTTAGTTTGGGTGCAGACTTGTTTAAAAAAAAAAATCAAAATATTTTTGCTTGTTGTAAACTGTCAGAGTTGAGTATCTTCGCTGACTTATGACACTACGGTTGTTGAAGATCTGTTCCAGAAACTTATATACTCTGATATAATCTGAAGGGTCCAAATCTTGCATACTATACTGGAAAGCAGGATATATTATTTTAGTTTTCCATTTTGATATAACTTTGCTTTCTCAAGAAGTACATATAACAAATTTGGCATAGTCTACTAATCAGTGGAAAGGAACAGCATAATTGTCCGTGCTCTATTTATTAAATATCTATGTGTGTGTTTTTAAAAAACACTTAATATGGATGTCATTTTTATGTTTGACTGTATGCCTTTACAACATAATTCCTCATCTAGTCTCTTATAACTTTGCCCTTATGCCATTATTATATTGGATGAGTAATATTTAAGTGATAAATATAACTACTTCCTGGGAGAGCAGAGGAAACTGCTGCAGAACTATTTGGACTCCACTCCACTCCATTAATTTTTGTTTTGAAAGTTTTTCTTACCAGCTATTTATCTGCTTTTTTTTTTTTTTTAAATTTTCATTCCTCATTATAAAAGCAATAAAGCCTAATTTCTACCAAATATTATTAATGGTATATGTATTAAATGAACTACTGAAGTAGTGTTTCTTTTAATTACACAACATTGCAGACTAGTTTGCTCTGTCCTTCTGTAAGCTCACTTCTGTAAAAACCCCACAAGATGTCACTGTTCTTGCATACTAACAGGAGCCTTTCTTCATTTTATGTGGTTTTGGCAAGATACTCTTGGTTTGTATTTTTAGTTTAGTCCTGTGATATTTTTGTTGCTGATTTGCTTTAATTTTCTATTTTTCCCCAGTAAGTGGTAATTACTTTAAATCTTTTAAGAAAAGTCACCAGTGTGCAGTTGTTCTGAAATGTTGATAATGTTTTCTTTAGACCTTTTTGTCTTCTCCTTTGTGGGCTCACAACCATATGCATAAGATTCAGTAGATCAGCAAAAGCTTAGAGTTGGTCATCCTTCATCTACACATCACATCTTTGACATTAGGCAGAAAATGAGAAAAAATCAGAAATTAAACTAGCAGTGTGAAAGCGATAGTGTTACCGTAATACAGCTGTATGAGATACAATCGTACCCATGTGTACAGAATTTATAGTGTATGTATATTAATAATCAGCATTAAGACTGTGAGCTTAGTGTGATAGCAAATGTATACATCCTACACACAGATAATAAGCCTTTCAAAAGTGGAGTCAATT
This sequence comes from Platalea leucorodia, assembly GCF_965183815.1. Taxonomy (NCBI): domain Eukaryota; kingdom Metazoa; phylum Chordata; class Aves; order Pelecaniformes; family Threskiornithidae; genus Platalea; species Platalea leucorodia. The sequence goes on from NC_138823.1 coordinate 103,645,928, forward strand.
CTCTAGAGTGCCTGCTTTCTTAGTGTTTTCGATATACATCAAAGGTGCAGTTTCAGCTAGCACTTTATTTTGAAGGCTGCAGAAGTCTGATTCAGGTGATTTACCTTGCTTTCCAGGTTCAGTCACTGCAGAACTATGTATACCAGGAAAGCCTGCTTTCTATTCATTCGTATCACTCAGCCACAGCCCTGTAAAAGGGTAGCGCTACCAAATCACAGTGGTTTACAGGGAACAATATCGATACAGAATATAAGTATTGTAATATAACGTCTTTCAGTAGAAAGCTTTAATGTATTGTGGATTTCAGTACAAAGTAAGCTAAGTACCATCACAATCCCTGGCTCTTAAAACAGACTACAATGGCCACGTCGGTGTGCAGGTGAATGAATTATTTTGTGAGAATCTCATTCTGTTCTCATTTCACATCAGCGTATGTCAGGAATAAGTCTGGAGCACCAGATCAGCTTACAACAGATTTAGGCCTTGGATCTGCAAGTTACACCCAGTAGGAGCTTAGTTTTATTTGGTATTAAATAAATGTTTATTTTTGTGAGCTGCTATGTCAGATGTGTATTTCTGAAATGGTAATCATGTCTCTTTGAAAACATATTTGGAAAACAATTTCAGAATTGGGATAGGATGGAGGAGCAAGATTTGAACAGAAATATGTCTTCACCAAAGTAACATATGTAATAATACTGACCTATTTAGACCATGTTTAATAAGCATATGAGCTAAACATCTGCTAGATTATCTATGTAGTTTGATGGAAGAACACAGAGAAAATGAGAGATCCTGCAAAAAAGGAGTACTGGTAATTATTACACTGGTTTCTTCTGCTGCTATTCTAAACTTATGTGTTCATGTAACTGCTGGAAACTACACAAGGTGTTAGTTTGCAAATGGAAGCCAAAATTAAATACTTACATACTTAACATTAAATCTGTAGCACTCTTCCATGAATGCGAGTGTTCACAACAGTGTTTTTATGTTCAAACTGAGCTTGCCGACACATACCATCAGAATTCAGCTGTGTGGTATCTCATGTTTTCTTCCTAAAATTTCTGAATGGCTGTCCAAAAACATGCCATGGCTTTTGTACGTACATAGGAAGTGTGTATTATCTTGATGAGCAGCATCTACTTGAGCCAACCTGTATTATAAATGTCCTCCTGCCCTGTGTCCACAAGAGAGCGCGAGCCTAAACATTTTCCACTCTCCTTTTAAAACACGTCTGTAAGAGGGAGCTCTGCAGTTGGGACCCTTTTAAGGCTGGACACCAGTTCTGCAGGTATTTAAGCAAGAATTTTAATATTCACGTATGTAGTTAAACAGCTGTTAGTCATGGGGGTCAACTTCTGTAGACAAAGAGGAGATGATTTCCCTCCATACTGCTCTTCCTTTATGCCCATTTGTGCATGTTAGAGAGCAGGCCTAAGCAGTATAGTCTCCCTGCTCCTCTGCAACCTTATTGCTGTCTCAAGGCGTTCAGATTACTCTGAGGAAGAACTGGCCTCAGATCTTCTGCCGGTGAGCTGGGCAGTGTGTTCCTGGGGTCAGCCTCCATCCCTACGCTGATGCGCACCCCTGCCTTGCTCATACAGGGTACGCCGGAGGGTTCCTCCGTCGCTGGAGGCTGGGGATGTTCATGCCCGAACCACTTTTGTTTGCGTATTTACCACATGAATGATGGTGAATCAGGCCTGGGGAAGGGCTTACTGTTTAAATGACAGTGTAGACTTCCTTAGAGGCTTTGGAGATACACTGTTAACAAAGGTACTCTGGCGTGACCTCTTTTCCCACTTTTGCAGAGCTCTGTATCCCTGGGTTTTATATTGGCAAGATAACTTGAAAGAGGCTTGCATCTGTTTCAGACTTGCATCCCTTCACATGTCCCAAAGTATTAACGTGGTTCCAGCAGCCCCGGCGGGGCAAAGGAATTTAGTGCGGAGTATGTGCAAAGGGGCAGCAGAGTCGGGGCAGACAGTGCTCCTTAAAAAGTGACAGCCGCAGGAGGAGAGGTGGCTGTTTCCCTCTCACTGCTGGTGCAGAAGCTGTTCTTGTACGTCCTGCTGACTCTGACGTCCATTTGAATTTTAGCTTCTGTGGAGTTTCTCCTTATTTTTGCTGGCTAGAAAGGAAAGAATTGGGCCAGCAGTCTCTTATAATACTTCATTTAATAACCTTTCTGTATCTAGGCTGTTATTATTATAACTCAATTGAAACTTGAAGGCAATCTAAAAAGCCCTTCGATATGTTAGCCCCCTGTAGGGAGGAAAATCAGTACGAGTGAACAAAGACAACATGGATCGAACATTATATGTAAACAAACAGGAGGCGCAGTATCTTTAGCACTATGTTAAAAAGCGTAGGGATTCCTTTTGTAAACAAAACACACTTAAAGCGAGATACTTCCCAACAAGTATTAACTACCCAACAGATGCCCTCAGCAGGGTTCACAGCTGTTATTGTGAGCGGGAATTTGCTCAGGCAATTGCGAGCAAAATCCTTCTCAAACAGGGAATTGCACTGAAAGACCTATTCGCTACTTCATCGACCAAAAGCATAGTTTTGATCAAAATGTTTTACGGCGGAGGTTGTGAAAACCGGATGCCTTTAACAGAATAATGAGAAAACGCTCCACAGTTGAGTTGACAAATTCTACTTTATTCCCCTATTCCTGACCAGGTTTTAGCAAAACTGCAGCCAAGATTTCTCCTTATTGTAGTCTCCTCCTGTCCTCCAGCATGCTTTCAACTTGAGATGGTAATTAGCAATGGTAAACCTCTAAATTGCTCAGAAAAAAGCAGGTTTGAGGAATACTTAGCCTTTTTGCATTACTGAGCTATAAGGAAGATCATCGTCTGCTCTAAGAAAAAGAGAGATTATTTTCTATAATTGTGATGCATGGTAAGTATTTATGGCCCTGCCTTTATTCCTCTAGCACTAAACTAGGTTTATTTCCTCTTCTCTTGGCAAAAGTAGTAAGAACAAAAAGGGCTTTGGTTATAATGTTCATGTAGCTTTAAGCAGGCAGTACACAAAATAGACTATTGTAATTCTTACTTGTAGAATTACTTTCCATTGTTTCTCTATAATGTGTGCATCTAGTTTATTCCATGGGCCCTCTGTGTTTTGCTCCAGGTTCTAAGCATGAATTTGATTTTGCAAAGTAAACACACGTCGTGTGGAAGCACGTTATAGATGCCTACTTCAAAAGTCTGTTGAAAACGAATTCCTGGCCATTTGGGCTGGAAGGCTGGGGGATGTTAACGGATGAGCAGACCTGTAAGGGATAAGTGCACGTACATGTGTGTTGTATTTATTGCAATCATCTATTGCCTATTTGAAGGACAGATCTGGCAATTCTCAGTGAAGATGCTCCCTTGGGGAAAACCTCTATGCCGCATGTGCTCAGTGGAGGAAGATGAGCTGTTGTCTGCCCTGCGTGTCATCGCTGGTTGCTGCCGTCTCTTGCCATTGAATTCCGAACTCCTCTGCAGGAACACAGCTACGTATGCATCTTCCTCCCACAGCTTCTGGTTCGCAGAGTACCTCCTCCCTTTATCGGGATACTGACTCTTCCATGATGGTCCTTTGACTAGGAGGCTGTTGCTTATCTTGATCCCAGCTGAACGGAGTTTATCCTTAGCTGTAGGAGGTAATTTTTCCATCTGAGTGTCATGAGCAAGGTAGATGACATAGATGTGGTCTAATACATATTTATCCCTATCCAAATGCAACTAAAGCAATTGTAGGCAATCTCCAATTTAAAAAAAAAAAAAAAAAAAAAAAAAAAAACAGAAGACCAAAACCAAACAATCAGACAGACGTGCAATTCTCTCAAATTCTAGCCAAGATTTATTGGCTTTGAGACTTCCACCCTGTGGCTGTAGTGGTTTTGCCTTGCTTATAGGTGCCTTTCAATTTTTGGCATAAACTTCTTCACTGTGAGAAAATAACAGTAAAATATTTCAAGTTATGAAAAAAAAAAATGATTTTTAAAAATACCCTAGCCTGAGGCCTTCACATTAGTTTCCTACCTGTGCGTGGCTAATTGTAATTCTCCTAGGTCCTTTTACATTATTTTTGATATTGGAATAGATGGAGGGTTGAGAGTTGAAAGCAGCATATGACGATATCTGTGTGTTTGTTAGGTATTGGATGTTATAGTGAATGATGCCGAAATTTAAGGAATTAGTATCTTAAAGTGTTTTAAGCTTATGTATATTGTATGAGCTTAGAAATAAAGGAGGGGGGAAAGAAATCTGCTGCTCACAGTAACTTAGGTTTGTGATGCCCTTAATGTGTGCAGACTTCAGAGCAAAGAACCCCACATGGAAATCTTGTTTAAAAAAAAAATAAAATTCAATAACATTTTCAGAAAATAAGCCTTTTAAGATGACCCACACTTGAATGCCTGGAACTACTGAGGGAAATCACGTTTTTAACAAACCATCTCAGGAGCACAAGCCTGAAAGAAACAATTTCAGATAGTCAAAATGCCATGCATTTCTGCCTAGCTCTGCTATCAAGTCTGGCGCTGCTTGCCTTAGAAGAGATTTTTCCTGGCCAGGATGGGCTCTGCCAGTAACATCAAGCAGGATGCCTGCGTGTTTGCCTGTTGTCGCGTTGCACGTGCGTCGTTGCGTTATCCTGAGAACAGCAATCACGCAAAGGTGCCTCTGAGCTTTGGTCCAGCTGTGCCCGGTCGCGTGTTGAGAGACGCGGGTGTAGGGAGCAGCCAGCCAGAGAAGTTCTGCAGTTGTTGAAGCAATCAGCTTCTGCGTAAACTGTTTGTCGGGAAGGGAAGGGAAGGGAAGCAGGGCAGAGAAAAATAAGCTATCTCTAGATAACCTGAAGCAGATTTCTTTTGGGGGGAGTGGGAAGAAAGCCAAGCTGCTAGTCCCATAACCACGCTACTAGCTTACCATCTGTCCAAAAGCAATTACTTGGAAATGGCAGGTGAGGCGGGAGAGCGAGGTTATAGCTCAGCTGTAACGCAGAGCCAGCCCGAGTCACTGATCTAGTACTCAGCAGCGTGAGAGTCTCTCTTCTTGACACGCAGGTAACTCACTCTGCCAGTTCAGACGTACCAGCACGGTGAGTGATGGAGCTCGCTGCTGGAGAATGGGGGAAAGGCTTCTTAAAGCAAAGCCTGCCCTAGAGACGGCTACCTCGGGGCACGGGAGCAGAGGTGTCTGAAACTGCAGGACTTTGCATGCTCTGGTCAGCCCCAGGAAATGCCTTCAGAGGCAGAAGGCTGGGGGAGAAAAAGAAAGTAAGTGGGGAAGCTTAATTTTGCCTGAGACCCAACAAAAACATTGCCTCTACCCTTGCCCTCCAACCCCCCCCCCACCCCGTGCTGCATTGCCCAGTGTGTTGCAAAATCCGCCGTGCCGTGCTGCGGGGTCAGTGCAGCGCTCCACGGCTTCCACCTCTGGTTCACCAGTGTGGCAGGAAAGGGTTTACTCTTTGAAGGTGTTGAATTCCTGCTCTTTTTGTTTTACCCTGTACCCAGCTCCTTTGCTGCCTGCCATGGTTAGCAGAGGCAGCTAGTGACTCCCAGTCCATCGGGGAAAAAAGCAGAAGGCTCCTTGCCGTTATCTTGAAGGAGCCCTAAGCCAAGTGTGTGGGGCTTGTCTGTCTGGTCCTGTGGTAGCCAGCGCTCGGCGTGGATGGTACATCCCCTAAGCACAACGTGCTGCTTTGACGCAGGTTGAAGCCAGACCCTGCACTCATAGCAAGCCCCTTGGAGCCACCCTGGGGACATCAGGAGGTCTCCCTCATGACCTGGTCTTCCTGCAAGCCATCTTGTAGATCATTTCATTGCCCTAGCCATTCCTCAGCACCTTCCTACCATTCCTGCTTGTTCTCCTCCTCTGAGCAACCTGGGTGTCTTGGGCCTCTTTGACATTGCAGCCTGATGATCTTGTAGCTGTTGACTCAAGTATAGTCACATCTGCGTGTGGGTCAGGGTTGGTGGCTATAGTCAAGACTTCATTTATTTGTGTTGTATTTATTTTTAAAGATGGGACACAAATTCCATGAGAGAGAGAGACTCATCCGGTGATCATGTGAAGAGGGTGACTGAGCAGCTGCTCGTGGCTGAGCTGCTTTTGGGCAAGCTGAATTCAGCACGTGTGCTGCCAGTTCAGCTAAGGGAGAAATTTTGGAGGGAAGGCACCAGATAAAGAGCCCTCCAGCAGCTCAAGGAAAACATGAAAAACAAAGGCCTCTCTATAGTCTTTCTTGTTACCTGCCCATCCTGTTTTGAGTCCCAGACATCTCCCAGCTCTTCTGCTTTGCATCCCTCCTTTTCTGGTTTGATACTTTTCCAAGGCATAAAAAATGTGGGAACTTTATCTCTTCTTAAGAGAAAGAAAAAACGGGAGCTGCTCACAAGTCTGGAATACAGCAGAGTTAATCAGCTTCATGTTATGCAAATTTCAGTGAGAATATCAAAACTCGAGGCAGGAACTAAGAAGTTAAAAGATGTGAGGCGAGCAAAGAGGGAAGAGTAATAGTTTCCATGGGTTTGCCCATACAACAATTTCTATTCCCAGTTGGAGGGGGCCTCCGCCAGAAGTGACTGGTGATTTTTAAATGCTACTATTTTTAAGATGTTTGCTTTGTGAGTAGGAGCCTGGTTTCAAAAAAATGCAAAGTACTCACTGTATGAGCCTTTCAGTCTCTTGATAGATCTCAAGCTGGGCAACCAAAATGAACAGTCAGAAGGGAATAAAAAGAAGAGTATAGGAGCAACAAATAGATAATCATTATTGGTGTCACATTATGGGCCCTGAGCAGGATGCTGGAGAAGATGATACAGGTTATTCAGAGAGAGGGAAGGAGCTGCTTTACCCATTAATTAAGAGACTGACAAAGGGAGAAGGGTTTGCCGTCGCCGAGAATGGATGGAAGTGAGGAAAGATGACAAGAATAGTGAGATGGGGCTAGAGCCAGTGTGTAAGAAGGAAGGTCCTAGGACCTCCCCTACGTGATTTGGGAGGAAAGAAATGGTACCTTTTTCTTACAAGGGGGCAGAACTTCCATCAAGGTGGTAAACCTGCTAACTTAAAATCTTGGGTATATGGGGGCTTGACGGTGTCATTTACACAATGCGTGAAGGAAGGTCTTCACTTTTAAGCTGAGACTTGATCATCCCACTGCTGTTTGAGTGGCACTGCACCCTAGGGATTGCTTCACTCGTGTTTTAATTTTTTTCAAGAAAATACAGCATGATTTTTTGCTGTATTTGGGAGTGGTCGCTCTAGAAGTTGGTTGGTTAACTTCAGTGTAATTCCGTACCTGTCACTCAATTTTCTTCTCATCCTCCTGATTACTGCAATCTTATGCAAATATGTGCACTTCTGAGTATAGGAAATACGTCTACAGGGGCTTCTGTCCTGCTCAAAGCTCTGACTTGGTACCGGTTTGGATGGGTCCCACCTCCTGCTCTGCCCCCTTACATTGCCCCGTCAGTGCCCTGCCAGGGCCTGGCTGTCGGTTCTTTGCTCTGCCCGTCTTCCAGCCGTCAACTGCTTGAACGCTTGTTCTTAATCCTGTCGATGGAAAGCAGGGTCGCACTGTCGGAGCTGATTAGCGTGGAACTTAATCGATAGAACTGAAGTTTCTTAGCACGGCATTATGACTGAAATAGCTGTAAACTAGGGAGAGAGAACGACTGTACAACTCCCCACGCCGGCCCTTTTAACCCAGCCAGAAGCAGCACCTGCATCCTTTCCCTCCTAATGCAGCGTCTGCGCTTTCCAAAAATGGTCTCGCGTTTGTTTGAATGACCGATGCGTTTAAGTAGGTCAGAGTCGACATCAATAAACACGGGGGGGTTGCCTAACTATTTTATTGCTAAGGGAATTGCAGGCAGTCTTGTGAAAGCTGGTATTTTTACACAAGCCAGAAGGGGGCGGTGGAAGCTAAGAAATAAGTAAAATCCTGCCTCCACTGTCGTAATAACCAACCGAAAAAATCTCCTCTTTCCAGGTACGCAGCGCCCGTTTTCTAAAATTGTGGTTCAAGTAGTATGGGAAAGAAAAGTTTCCTTAATGGCTTAGTCTTGAATCTTCCAGACGAGACAGAAATTACTGTCATGGAAAGGATTTATTTCCAGCGCAGTCATTGTCAGACACCATCATCCCAACATCTGCCGCTGGGGATGCACTCTCCGCCTGACAGCCTCATCTGTCAGCACGGGTGTTGAAAGGCGGAGGGGTTTCTGACAGCAGTCCATCTAGGCTGGCTTCAAACGAAAAGTGTTGGGTGATCAGAGCCTTCACCCTCTGAAGCGAGTTTGTGGTTTCTGTTGAACTTTTAATTGGGCGAAGGGAGGAGAAAAAGCCCTTGAGAGACAACTACCCCAGGTAGCGTTTACTGTGATGACCTATGGACGGCATTTCAGTAGCCGTGGAGACAGCTGGGTCGGGACATACTTCATATCAAGGCCCCTGTTAACCACTTTTTGCCAGTTTTGCTGGCCAGTAGTGCCGACCATCAGGAGCAACACGTTCCCGTGCTCCTAGCAGGGCAGGATGTTTCATCTCAGCAAGACGCTCCCCTCCTCGCCACTTCTGAATCATCGAAGTCCACGGGACTGCTGTGCCAGACCGTGGTTGGGTCCGTGAACCAACGTCCTGGCAGCCCTTCCCCTGCCTACTCCTGCCCTGCTCCAGATCTTCGCACCGATGTTCCCGAAAGACCCCCATCACTGAACTGGTTGCTCATGCTTTGGTCCCTCCATACTTAGCCCAAGCTGATCTCTTAATACCCTGCCTTTACCCTCCTCTGATCTACCACTGGTACCAGCCTTAAACCCGAACTTGGCTGTTCATCCAAGCCAGTCCCAGGATGTGAGAGATGTCTTTTACTGGGCTTTGTACCCAGGCAGCAGTCACCCTGAACCATCTTCAGATCCCTCCTCAAGGCAAATTTTTACCCTGAGGTCACCAAGTCTGTCCAGCCATGAACTCCAAATGGGGGAGATGATAGTTATCTGTGTGTATGTGCCTGCCCGTGCACAATTTCTGGGGCCTCTTTCTGTCTAATCCCTTGGGTCACTCTATACCTGTGGGCATTCGGAGAGCAGTGACTGGGGGCAGGAGCCTCCGGCCGAGGCGCTCCAGAGCTCCATGCGGCACTGGACCTCTGCAGCCCAGCGACAAGCGGAGGAGCTTTCCAGGGGTGGGAGCGGAGGCTGTGTGTGGGCGGGAATGGCCTTTCTTTGTCCTGCTAGAGGTTGCTGGCCACTTCTGTAAAATCAGTCTGCATCCACTTATTGGAGTGCCGCCAGCAAAACTTGGAGCCAAATCCCAGACCTCCAGACTTGACAGCTTTGACTCATGTAACTTGAGAAACACCAAGAAGAGTATTTCTTTGTGGCACAGCTCTTACGGACTGCTCAATGCATCAGTGCTGGGCAGCAAGCAGGCAGCAGCCCTTCAGCAGTAAATGCGAGTGGCTTTAATCTCAAAGACTCACCTCTAGCAATGGATTCTTCAGCAGAAGTCCCGAAGTGTCCTGTGAACCAATTTTCAGCCCCAGCCTTCAGTCTGTCTTTTCACATCCGCCTTCCCCAGAAGGAGCTTGGTGAAGAGATCCAGCCTGCATCGGTAGGTCGGGGAGGTGGTTCTGCCATTGCTCTGCCTCTCCGCTTAACAAAGGCACGACTGCCTGCCTGTATCTGTCTATGCAGCTTGGTTTCCCTTGCACCACACACGTGTCTGTGGGGAGCCTCCTTCTCACACACCACAGGTGAGAGGCTCCTTTAATTTCGTAATTTACTTAGTGTGCTTAAAAAGCAACCTGAAAATAAATTTAATTGGACTCTTGGGAGGAAGGGAGTAGGGAGAGGAAAGTCCTGGAAGCAAAGAAGAGGAAGAGCTTAATTTGTATCATCTTCATGGTTTTCTTTAACTGTTCCAGGCTTGCGTTTGATATATCTGCATGAACTTGAGGTGGAACAGTCTGATGATGAGACCTGAGCCAGAGAGCAGCCCCAGTGCCTGGTGTCAGGGGGCTGTGTGGCTTCATAACGCTTGTAGTTTCACTGTTGCGCTGGAACACGCTTTAGGGCAGAGGAATTGCAAGGTGCTTTCTGGCATTTTTCTTAACGATGAGGAAAATTATTATCTGGCTTTGCAGAGCTGAGAGTCTCACGTTTGAACTGCTGGGGCTGAGGAGTTCATCCTGAAAAACTTTTGTACAGCCTTTGAAAAGTCCTGCTCTGCGATGCATGCCGAGGAACTGTGACGACTTAACACATTTGGTTTTCAGAGACTTAACTGAGGGATCCTAGATAGAAGTTTGACCTCACTAATGTTTTCAAATGTGTCTTGTTCTAGTGAATTTGCACTCTTGCATACAGCAACAGATGCAAGAGAAGATGGGGTTCTTCTGAGACTTTCTGGTTCTGCATACTCATTTGGAAATCAATTTAATGCATTTTAATTGCCTATTTTTCTCCTTGGTTTTCTCTTTACAGCTACACACCAGCAAAAAATAATAAGGTAGAGTCTAGCCAGGCAGGCTGCTAATGAGGAAGCTTGACTCAAGAAGATTTTAATTTTCAGCATTTGTTCTGCAAGATAGCTATTTCAGCATGCAGGGATGTCACAAAACAGGAATGCTGCCATTAGCTAATGGAACAAAGGCATTGGGCTCGTACGTCGTTTTGTTACATGAAGAACCAAACGTACATCCTTGACCAAACTATAGGAGTCTGGCAATCCACTTCAGGATGCTGGTCCCCTCAGCCAAATCATCCTTATAAAGAAAACACCCATCGTGCATGAAACATGGTGTGAAAAGAATGAGGGAGATGATAGATACCATTCAAGCTGTGAAGAAGGAAAGGTGTATGTTAAAAGCCCAATCTCTTGCCAGCCTTTCATGATCCCCCTGGTAAAGAGAAGCTTCTGGCTCTGCCAAGCTGATCAAAGCGCTTCTCAGAAACCCCTCATCCATGGGGCATTTCTGTGAGAAACAGGATTTAGCCATGGTCCGTGGACAGCCGGAGCAGGCAGGGTTACACAAAGCTGGACTGGGAGTTAGGATCAAAGCCAGCCCACCGCTAAGGCGCCCCCGGCCCCGCAGCTGCTGCAGTTCAGCCGTGGCCTAGGTACCGCTGAATACTGTATCTGAAACTGGCCATCGCTATCGAAGTGGTACGCTGCAGGCAGCTGGAGGCGTCTGCGTTCAGCGTCTCCATCATAACCCTTCGTTTCCAACAGCACACGGTTTCCTATCATTTCATCTTTTAGGCCGAAAAGCTTCAAGTTTCATCCCTGTCCGAGGCCACTGTCTTTGGAAAGACTGAGCAGCTCCATGTTTGGTGAAAATAGGAGGGAAGGAGAGTATACCATTGAGCTGTAGTCCCTCATTACCTACTTTACATGAAATGTAAAGGATGGTCCTCAATAGCACGCAGCCACAAGTGAGTGAATAAAACCTTGGCACCTCATTTCATCACTTGGAAAATATTTCCTTTCTTCCTCAATACCTCTCATCCCCTGGGTTGTCATCATGCTGAAAGTACTAGGGAAAGGGGGAGCAGGGACTGGTATTTGCAAGCATCTGGCTTAAGGGGCCACAGTCAAAATTGCTGCTAGAGTAGTCCAAATCCTATTCATAAAGTTTGTGAAGGTGAGCCCAGAAAAGTTTAAAGCAATGATTCTGTGTTTGCTGGAGTTTAACAAGGTTACTGACTCTGCATCAGAAAATGAGGTCAGTAAAAAGTGTACAAGTATTGGAGTATCGATATTAGAAGGATAAACTTGGGTTAGAGAAGAGAGAAGTGCAATAAATAGGACCGTGCACAAGAAGAGAGCTAACAGGCCAGATCTCCCGGGGCTCAGTGCCGGGACTTGTTCTGTTTCAGAGTTTTGTACAAATGAGCCCGAGGTTGGCGCAATGTGCTGGGTGTCCAGATGCGGATGACATCATGATAGGAGGGGAGGCTGCTGATAAATTTCAGGAATGCACCAGACTACGGGAGGATTTGGAGACGCTGGGGGAACAGGCTGATACAAAGGAATTCAATATTACACAGTGGAAGGTTATTTGTTTAGGGAGAACCAATAGCACATTTAAATGCAAGTTTAATGAACTAGAGCAGGAGGAAACTAATGAAGGAAAAGGCTCGGGCTGGTGCTGAGGAGCGGCAGGGATAGCAGCAGCCCGACAAGTAAATAATAGCGCAGCTGAGATTTTGGAAAAGAGGGCTCATGCTGCAGCTGGGGAGTCCCGGGCTTCACATCGGGTCGTTCGTTTCATGTGGCAGCCAGGGTGCTCTCGACATTGAACTTGGAGTCCGAAACAGGCCAGTCCCCTTTGTAGCCTCCCTCTCTGATATTAGGTACTTCACCATTGCTGGGCCTGTTCTGTGCATCGGGACATGGAGCCTTGGATCCAAGAGGAGATGCTACCATAGCACGCATCTTGGCAGAGACAGCTAAGGACATGTTTGGACCCCCAGGGCACTTGGTTGTGACCACAGCTCAACAACACGTGCTGCCTTTGGTGTAAATCAGATCGGTCTAGGGCTCCTCTGGCTGCTGGGGGAGATGCACTCGGGGACCAACTGCCGGCAAAGGGGAGAGGACGAGAAGGAGTTACGGGGGCCTGTTGCTAAATCAGACTTTCCAGGGGATGTAGAGCTTATGGGCTCGTCAAGAGGGAAAGGAGCCCCTTTTGCAGTGGAAGAGCCACGCACAGCCTTTCCTAACTCCTGACCATCACAGGCTCAGCCGCTGGCCCCTGGGCTGCCGGGCGAAGCACATGCACATGCAGCCAGTCTGGGCCTCGCGGACGTCCTCCTGGGTCACCGCTTCCACAAAGCCTCCTGCAAGCGACCCTGCTCCATCAACAGATGAAACATAGACATCTGGAAAAGACTGCTTTGCACTGCCTGAAAATGAAGGTGCGATCCCGCACCTCGGAGGATGGATGAGGTGAAAGCTGCCGTCCCCGCAGCGTGTAGGAACCGATACCTACCACAGGTCCCAGTCTCCCGCAGACATCATAAATCTGACGTTTCCCTTCCCCATCCCCTGGGGAAGGGTCTGCTCTGCTGCCAGCTTGAGTCCCTGCGTACCCAACCAGCCTTTTCTTCATTAAATACTTTTGAGTGAGGCAAAAAACTTGTTACCACCCTCTGTACCAGCAACTGGGGAAGTCTGAAACACGTGAAATATTTCCGGAGCTAAAATACGTTGTCTGGTAGAAAACTTTGTCACTGCTCCTTTGCAAGTCTGTCTATACTGCACAAGTATAAAAATTTGCCGCTTCTTTAGTACTGTGTTACAAACAGACCGTTGCATACGCTCTCATTTTTTAACCACCCACTGTATTGCACATTTCATTGGCAGTGTCCAGGAAGAAATGCAGAGTATCAGTTATTTTCATTTTTGATGGTTGTTTTGTCGTGGGAAAGGGGTCCCTGAAGCGCCATGGTGGGACCCCAGGGTCCCACAGCAGAGCCGGGATTCAGCCCACTGCCGGCACCCACCTCAAGTCCGGAGCATGGACGGAGAGGAGATGCTGCACCTTGACCCCAGCCAGCAGCGAGGGGTCCGCCCAGAGCACACGGCACGTACTTGCTCACGATTCGGGTTTGTAGAAGGGGCAAACCCAGAAGGAAACAAAGAGGCACCAACGCAGCGTGTATCATTATGAAATTATTTCTCTGAACTAACGTCTTGGTTTAATTCAGTCGCCGCTTTCTGTATATGGGTCTGGTGTGGCTGTCTGATGTCTGTCTTGATTTTAAAAAGTCGGTGTCTGAACGGGTGACTGTAGCTCCAAAAAGGTTTAAGGTCCTTTGCCTGCAGTCCCTGGCTGCATTCCTAAGTAGTCGTTTAAAGAGAGTCCACTAAATCAAAAGCCAGGTAAATCAACAGAGCACTCAACGTCGTAATGAGACCGGTTATAAGGTAAATTACAACATTATTCAAGCACACAAAATTCCTCCTCTGGCATTTGTCCTGCTAAGTGCAATGCACCTTAAAAGTGGTGAAATGATTTCTGGCAGCCTGTGAAAGAGGCTGTGTCTGGGGGATGGGAGGCTGAGCCCAGCCCCTGCCTTTGCATCAACTTCTAACTTCGGGGGGGCTGCGGGCAGCCGCTGGCCGCTGCTCAGGTGTGCTCCGGGCCTTGTTTGAGAGGTTCATGGACGTGCTCTCAAAATGGTGCCGCACCGGCCACAAACACCGGCTGTGGGCTCTCTCACTTCCCAGCAAATCTTGTTACAATTTTCAAAGCAGGGAATTAAAAAGATTTTAATTAGGGACATGGTTAGGGAGGCTTGAGACTTATAAATCTTTTGTTACAATGAATGAAATTCTGAACAGATGCTGATGCTTCTGAAGCTGCCAAGACCCAAAAGATGGGCACGCAGACCCTAAGGAGATGGCCATTATTATATATGTTAGATATAAAAGGCTACAAGGGCAAGGAGCCCAAAACAGAACAAAATTTCTGTGCAGAGCATGGGTGGCTTTTTGTGATCTTGGATTATGGGATTCTGTGCATCTATTGTAAGAACATATTTGCTATTGGTAAACATTGGAGAGAGAGGTCCCCCCGACCTGCTTTCACAGCACTTTTGTGCAGACGAAGGTGAAAGATTCTCATTTTACAGGACACCGCGCAGAGAAACAGTTTGTCCCCAGTCTTGCAAGCAGGTGAGGGTGCAAGTCAGGAACAGCAGCCCTGCCTGTCTGTTGTGCCATGCTACTAACCTATGTCCTCTGGTGAGGTGATAACTAAGGCATTTTGGTTGAATTATTAGAGATTCCCTGAGAAATACTGTAGCTACTGTGTAAAAAGCTCCATGCAAACCATCCCTCCCGGTCTGCTGAGGCCCAAAGAAAAGGAGAGAAAAGCAAAATGCAGGAGGGAATACACACACTCACACGACTTACTACAATGTGAAACTAATTCAGTGAGCATGAATCAAACTCTTCAGTGATTAAAACATCCTGCATAAATACTCCGCAGGTTTTGGGGTGTTTTTTTAAAAGATAGCACTACATTTCCATGCAAGAGCTGAGGACAGAGGCCAAATTTATAGCTTTGCTTGCAAAGATGAACAGAAGGGGTAAAAAGTGATCAAAAAGTGCCCATTCAAGCCTGTGGCATTTGGGTCCTTCCTGCAGCAAAAGAGCGGTGTGTGGGGTTCGGAGGGAGTGCGTGTCAGACGCCCAGGCTGGGCAGGCAAAGCCAACACGGGCTGCAGGGGCCAGAGACAGCTCCAGCATCGGAAGGGTGCAGGCCAGCAATCGCCAGCGACGCCGGGCGGTGGGAAGCACTGTGGTGCTGTGGCAGCGCTCCTCACCCACCCCGCGGCTGGGTGGGAAGAGGGAGGGAAGGCTCCTTTCCTACTCCTGCCCTCCTTCCTTCTACAATATACAGATTTTTTTCTTCTTGTGATTTCTCCATTTCTTGTGACTGATTGCCGTCGGGGCAGTGGAAAATTGGTGGGAACCCAGAAAGGGTATGCGCTAAGACAGAGGCTCTGTGGCCTGCTCTGTTTCCCGCTGCGCTGCATCCCCTTCTTCCCAAACTATCACCCCCGTCCGGCCGGTTCCCCCGAGGGAGAGCCGTGACGCACCGCCTCCCATGAGCATCGCCTCGGCACGCAGCCACACGGACAAGTTTCTCAGCCTGACTCGGGCCACGCAAGCCGCCCTGTGCTCGGTCTCAGCCGAGGCGGAAAGGTAGAGCGGAGCAGCCGAGCTCTCCCTGGCAATTAACCTAGTTGGCTGGCTAAAAAGCAGCAAGCGCTTTGTTTTCAAGCACAGCTGCCTCTGCTGCAGCATGAGGGAAGGGGAGCACCAGCTCGCTCCCTCCTCCTGGCTGTGGGGCGTGTGGATGGAGAGGGACTGCCCGGGGAGCCCGTACGACTCTCTGCGGCGGCGATGGACTGTGATAAAAGAGGGGCCAGCGGAAGCGCTCGCGTGGAAAGCTGGAGAAGGCTGGCGGCACGGCGGTGAGGGGGGTGAGACACGGCCTGGCACAGCACCAGTGACAGGGGAGGGTTCCTTGCTGGGGTACACGTCTGTTCAGCCCTGCGTATCCAGCGGAGCAGAGCCTGCTGAGGTCCCACCGGCTCTGCTGTGATTTACCTACAAGGGATTAGGGCTGGTAGGTGAGGGACCGGCCTTGGACACGGGGAGCCCCGTGTCCGGTCTTAGTGCCCAAGCTGCCATGGGGCGATTCCCACACGGGGAGGAGAGGAGAGATGGGGAGCGAGGCCGCGGGAGCAGCCGCCTCTCCCCGTCGCTCACTGCCAACCTCTCCCTGCACGTGGGCTGTGGTGGGCAGCACCGTCACCCCGCGGCCCCGCGGGACCGCTTGAGGCTAAATGCGGAGACCTGTCTCTTTCATCGCGCACCTGGGAGGCGAAGGAGAAGTCCTACAGAAGAGCTAGCCCTGCCTCAAAAGGCAAGGGGATCCCCTTCCAGGTCCCTGCTGAGCCAGCGCTGGAGGTCACTGTAAATTGCTCAAATATTCCAAGGCTTTTTTTTTGCCTTTTTTTTTTTCCCCCCTCCTTTTTTCTTCTGTGGAAAGAGTTGTAGGTTTGTGTGTCGGAAAGTCTAAATTAATTAAGACCAATTGTAGCCGTAGCAATTATGGGTAGGGTTTAGCCAGTAGATGTAGGAAGGCGAAGCAAACAATGCTGGGCCGGCCAGGCGTGTGCGCCTCGGCGGCAGCGCAGAAGAAAAAGGACTTGGCATCTGGGAAGTGGCTTTTACAAACGGCCAGGGTGCATTTGCTACAATAATCCACTGAAACAACAGCCGTCTAAAAATAAGGTTGTTTTCTGTACTAAGCTCCTTTTAACTTCGTTAGTCATCACCAGCTCCCAAAATAAGCTCCGTGTAACAGTCTCTCCTAGTAGCGGCTGTAAACAAACTCGGGGAGGCGGGAGGGAGGCGCAGGGGAAAGGGAAGAGGAGCAGCGGGCGGAGGCGGGCGGCCCCGGGGCGGCGGCGCGGGCCGGCGGGGGCGGCGGGGCCGGGGCCGGGGCGGCGGCCGGGGCCGGGGCGGCGGGGCCGGGGCGAGGGGCGGGGGGCGGCCGCGGGCCCCGCGCTGCGCCGCCGCCGCCGGCTGCCTGCGCCGGCTGGCGGGGCCTTGGAGCGGAGCCACGGTGGTCCGGGCAACGGCATTAAACAGGAGGAAACAGACGGGGGATTCCGTCATTTCAGCGGGGAGCGGGGGGGCGGGCAGGAAAGGAGAGCCCCGCCGAGGGGAGCGCGGCTCACCCCCGCTCCGGCCTCCCGGGAAGGCGCCGGGATCTCCCCCCCAGCCCCCACCCCGCTCGGGCAGCGCCGGCAGCCGCCCCGGCGTACGCGGGACCGGGGCGGGCGGCCCCCGGCCGCCGGTCGCGCCCAGCGCCGCCGGGGCCGCGCCGTCGGGGGGGGGCGCTGCGGCGCCGCCCCGCGCCCGCCCCGCCCCGCAGCGCCCCCTGGCGGCGCCACGGCGGGGCCCGGCCCGCCCCGCTCCGCGCCCGCGGCCCCTGCGCACCCCCGGGCGGGCGGCGGCGCCCGGCTCCGCCTTGGCCGCGTCCCGGGTGCCCGAGGGGAGGCCGCGGGGGTGGGGGTCGAGGGCTTTCCCCTCTTTCTTCCCATCCAGCTTTCCTTGAGAGGAAAACGTCGCCCTTTCTGCTTTGCCTTGGGTTCCCCCCCCCCCCCCGAGGGGGCGGCTGGGTGCGGGGGGGCCGTGCCCCGCGCCGGGCGCGGCCTGTAGCGGGGACCGTCTTCCACCATGATTTAGTGGAGGAGCTGGCCCCAAAGAATCAGCCGCGGCCTCCTGTTCCCCGGGAGCAGACAGGATTTCGTTTATATTGGGTTTATTTTCAACCACATATGGGTGTCATGCACTAGATTTATGATTTTTTTTTTTTTCTTCATACACCAGATACGCTCAAAACCACCCCAACTCTCCGCACGCCGCCGTCCAATTCCAACAGGAAAGTATGGTCCCCTCCTGCCAGCTGTGGGGGCAGAGGGAGGCCGAAGGGGGAGCTCGGGGCGAGGGGAGCGGGGCTGGAAGCGGCGGGGGCGGCGCGGCCCCTCTCGGCAGCCCCCGCCGGGGCGGCTCCCGCCTGCGCCGGGGTGTCACGGCCGCGCCGGGGGCCGGGACGGGGCATCCCGGAGGTGGGAGGAGGAGCCGCCGTGGGTTGGAAACCTCTCCTCCCCCCCGCTACGAAGTGATGAGATACGACTGTGTTGCTGAGATATTTACAGAATAATAATAAATAAAATAATAATAAATCTGGAGCGACTGAAACCGAGTCCACCGGGTCTGTTAGTAATTTAGCAGAATGGGATTTTCCTTTCTCTCGCCTGCCAGTTGATGCTCTTTTCCAAATTTCCACAGCGGGGGAAGCCTGCGATTTTTTACATAATGATTTCAGCATGCGAGGCTGCCTGGCTTCCCCCCCCCCGCTCCCTGCCTGCCTCCCTCTCTCTCCCGCCCCCCCCTTCACTCCGCGACCCCGGCGCGCCGCCCGCTCCCCCGAGGGGGGCACTCGGCTCCCGCGGGCCGCGGGGACCCCGCGGGCGGCGGCGGCGGGGCCGAGCCGGGGCTGGGCGGGCCGGGGGCCGGGCGGCCGCCGTGCCCCGCGGAGGGGCGGGCGGGCGGCGGGGCGGCCGGGGCCCGTCGGTGCCCGCCGGTGCCCGCCTCCCGCTGGCCGCCGGCCGGCGGCGGGGCCGGGGCCCGGCTGACATCACGGGGCCGGGGCGGGGAGAGGGGCCGGGAGGGGAAGGGAGGTGGGGGGGTGTTTTCCAGCTTTAAAAAGGCGGCGCCGGGCGCGCAGCCCTGCGTCAGAGCGAGACTTCCCCGCTCCGCACACTCACTCGCCCCCGTACCCCGCCTGCGGCACCCGGCGGGCGGGCAGCGCCCGCCGCCCCGTCCCGCCGCCGCGGCGCGGGCAGTGCCTCCTCCGAAGTCCCCACGCACACCCGCCCTCCTCTCCATGCCCCGGCCCCGGGGGGGCGGCGGCGGCGAGCTCCTGTGCCTCCGCGGGCGCGGCTACCACGCCGGGGGCGGCGCGGCCCCGGCCCCCGGGGCGTGAAGGCGGGCGGGGGGCGCGGGCGCGGGGCAGGCGGCGAGGGGCCGGCAGCGGCCCGGGGCGCGGCGCCGGGGCTCCGCCGCCCCGCCGGGTGGATGCCAAGCGCTGCCCCGCCGGCCGCCGCCGCCGCGCCGCCGTCGCGGGACCCAGCCAGCGGGAGAGAGAGGCCGGCGGCGGCCCCGCAGCGCGGCGCCCGCCCGCTCGGCAGCACCATGAAGGCGGCGGAGGAAGGTAACGGGCGGCGCTGCGGCGGGGCGGGGGGCGGGCGGGCGGCGGGGTCCCCCGGTGTTTCCCCGCGGCGGCCCGGCGGTTCGCCGGCGGCCGCTTGCCAATAGGTGTCTCCTGCGCCTCTCGCACGGCGTCGCCTCGGCCGCGCCGCCGCTCCCGGCCGCCTCCCGCCGGGCCCGGGCCCGCTCCCGGTGCCGCTCCCGGTGCCGGCCCGGCGCGGCAGCGCGGCGGCGGCGGCGGCGGCGGCGGCGGCGCTGCATCGCTCCTCGCCGCCAGCGCGGGGCGGCCGGGGTCCGGCCGCGGGGGGAGGCGCTGCGAAGCGGCTCGGGGATTCCCTCCCCAGCCCCGGGTTTGACTTTGGGGGAGGCCAGGATACGCGCTGTGATTGCGGCCAGCCCTCCCTCTTGGGAAAACGGGTCCCCCGCGGCCCCGGCTCTCTGTCGCGACTGCTTTCGATGCCCCGTGGTAACCCGGCTGCGAAAAGTGGGCCGGAGACACGGCGGCAAAGTTTCTGGAGAGAAAGATCGCGGGCGGGGGGCTCGGGAAGCGCTTTGCGGGGAGCTCCTCGTTCGGACTGAACTTGGTCCTGCCAGGGGCAGCGTCTGGCTGCAGCGGGTCCCGGCTCCAGCCAAACGCTGCCCCTGGCAGCACCAAGTTCAGTCCGGAGGAGCAGCGCCCCGCAAAGCCGGGACCGGCTCCAACCTCTCCTCTGCCAGTCGGGACATTTTTCTCCCCCCGGAGCATCGTTACCCAGCACCGCTCTGCCCACTGGCGAAAACTTTCGCACCTCGCTTTTCCCTACCAGCGGCCCCGGGAAAGCGGGGACCCCGGCGGGCATCAGCTCCGCGCCGCGGCAGGTGCGGGGCAGCTCCCGGCTCCCCGCTGCGGGCCCGGGGGCAGCCCTCTGCCGTGCCCCCGCCTCCCCGCCTGCTCCCGGGCTCCCGACTTCCCTTCCCCGCTGGCGGTGCCGCCGCTTTGCTGCTGCCGGGGGCTGCCGGGGGCTGCCGGGGCTGCCGGGAGCTGCCGGGAGCTGCCGGGGGCTGCCGGGGGCTGCCGGGGGCTGCCGGGGCTGCCGGGGCTGCCGGGGCTGCCGGGCTGGGGCAGGGCGCAGCGAGCCGGAGCATCGCGGAAAGTTGTGCAGAGGGGGAGGGCGGGGGGGGGTCGCGTCCACGTCCGCCGTGTTTCTTCCGCGGCGTGGGACAGCGGGGTTCCCCGCCCCGGGTTTGTCCCCGGAAAGCTGGACGGGCGCTCAGCACCCATCTTTTCTTTTCCTTTTTTTAACACAGATGTTTTCGCTCCAGGGCTTCATTTCAGTTGACAGGATCCTGCCAGTGCAAAAGCTACAAGCGCGGCTGCGACTGCGGCTCCGCTTTGGAAGCATGCGAGCGCCTTTTTGGATGAAAGTTAATTACGTTTTATTTAATCGCATTGCCTGGCGTGCCTTTCTCCCGCTCGGACCTCCGAAGGCTGCACGCACGGCGTTTCCAGCGCTCTGGGCTTCAAGGGCTCTGAATGCACTAACTTGTAAAAATTACACCCAGAGACAGCCGACACAAAAAGCGTACTGGGGCCTCTTGTCAAAAAGAAAAAAAAAAAAAGTCCCCCCTCTTTACTTCTGTGGCATTTCTGATGCCCGCGTTAAAATGTCGCCAGCCCTCGCCGATGGTTCTCTTCCCTGTTGATGTATTTTGGAAGGGACTAAGAAAATGAGGCCAGCCAGAAAGTGTGACCCAATCCAGGAAACACGTAGGGGAGCCCTGCAAGTCAGGATCGCTGCCTGCAAATTAAGGTGCCCCTTGATTGCCAAACTACGACAATCAAAAGAAAATACTCTATTTCTTGCTTAGCCTGGGAAGAAGCCGTGGCGCAGTGTCGCGGTAGGAGGACCCCGCTTTTTCCGTGGGGTCGTAGCGAGGCGCGGAGTCCTTTGCTTCAGAGGATCCCGGTGGGGGAAGGCCACGTGCAAGTTAAGTTCTCCTTCGGGCCGCGGGGCTGCGTGAATTCTCCTTCAGGCTGCGTCCCTGCGCCGCGGCCGGGGCAGCCGGGACGCCCGGGCCGGCTGCGGGGGGAGGCTCGGGCGGCAGCGCCCGGGCCGGGGGCCGGGGGGGGCGGGCAGCCCAGGGGGCCGGGGCACATCGCCCCCCCCCGCCCCCGCTCCTTTCGCTCTCCCCAGTTTAATGGCACTTAAACTTGGGCTTGTTCACTGGCGCGACGCTGTTGTTCCGTCCCCACATGTGGCATCGCTTCGGGTTTACCTTTCCGTAGTACGTTTTTCCTCTTTCTCCAGGGGAAGGGTGCCAATCGAAATATTTCACCGACAGCACTGGTATTTATGGCACTGGCAAACCAAGCCGTCCGTAAATAGTTTGGGACACTTCCCCCGCCCCGCAGGTACCAGATGTGGGAGAGGCAAAGGAGCGAGAGCAGCGGGTACCTGGGAGCTGCTCCTCGCCGCCCCCCCGGGGCGCCCGGCAGGAGATGGGGAGCAGGCCCCGGCCCGGGGCGGCAGCGGGGTGAGCCCGGCGGAGCCGCCGCGGGGGCCGGGGCCGGGGCCGGGGCGAGGCGGCGGCCCGCCCGTAGGCCCCGGCCGGGGGCGGGAGGCGCGGCGGCCCCCGCCGTCGGGGCAGAGGTGCGGGACGGGCGCGGGTGAGGCGGGAGGCTCGTC
Source organism: Platalea leucorodia (assembly GCF_965183815.1). Classification (NCBI taxonomy): domain Eukaryota; kingdom Metazoa; phylum Chordata; class Aves; order Pelecaniformes; family Threskiornithidae; genus Platalea; species Platalea leucorodia. The sequence goes on from NC_138823.1 coordinate 103,667,910, forward strand.
CCGGCGGGGAGGCCCCTCTCCCCGGCTGGGGCGGGCCGCCCCTGGCCTGCTCCGGCATCCCGGGCCGAGCACGGCCCCGGCGAGGCGGCCGCCGCGGGCGGAGGGGTTCCGCTGCTGCCGGAGGGGTTCCGCTGCTGCCAGGGCCTTTTGCACGCTCGGGTGACCCAGCCCCGGCACCTGGGGCAGCGGCTGCGAGCGGGGGCACCGAGGGCGGCCCCGCGGCGGCCTCGCCGTCGCCCCAAAGCAGGCGCCCTCCCCTCCGGGGCGAAGCCGGGGCCGCCGGCTGGCAGCGCCCCGGGGCCGAGGGGCCCTGCGTGCCCGGGGCTGCCCCCGCCGGCCGCCGGTGCCCGCCGGCCCCTGCGAGAGACGGGACTGCAGCGCGGCTCGTCCCGGCGAGGAGGGGAAAAAGCGTAACGGGCTCTGATGGAAAAAAAATGTGTTTTCCTGGCACTTTGTAACGGAGATTTCAGCCATAAGCCTGGAAAATGGTATTCCCTGAGTTTATAAGGGAATACCATTTCCATAACCGCTTTGAAAAGCTATTCCTCTTGAAACCCGGCCTCAAGCTCGGGGAGCTCAGGAGCCGGGGCGAGCCGAGCTGCTGGGGCGGGGAGCGCCTTTGCCTGGCGGAGGCTTTCGAAGGGGCCGGTATAACCGGACAGCAGCGCCTTTCGGAACAGGGGGAGAGTCCGATTTACTTTCCTACCTGACTTTTGACCCGTGCCAGCGGGAACGGCGGCAGGCCGGGGGAGCGCCCCGCCGCCCCCGCGGCCCTGGGGAGCGCGGCCTCGGCCCGGGGACCTTTCCCTCCCCGGCGCACGGAGGCGGCCGTTAACGTTACGAGTCCCGCTTTAGTGCGCTTTTTATAGCAGTTGGCACTAGTGGGTGCTGCAACTAAGTGAAATAAATAATAAATAAATGAAAGCGAAGCCTCCTGGCTCGCAGGCGCGGCGCGGCGGGGACCCTCGGAGGAAGCCTTAGCAGCCCTCGGCGGAGAGGGAGCACGGCGGTGTCCCGGCCGGGCGGGCACAGCCGCCCCCCCGAGGCCCCCGGCCGAGGGCGGGAAGCGCCGCCGCTGCCCCGCTCCCTTTGGCGGGAGCCCGGCACCTGCCTCGTTAATCACCGCCGGGCGGGAGCAGGTGAAGCCCCGCTGCCCGGCCACCCCCGGCCTCCCCCCCCCCCCCGCCCCCCGGGGAGCCGGCGAGCCGCGGCTCTGGGGTCCCCCCCGGTGCCGGACCCCCGGGCAGGGGGGCGCAGCCGCGGCCCCGCAGGGGCTCCCCGCGGCGCGCAGGCTGCGCTGCAGGGGCCGAGCCCGGGGGGGGCCGGGCGCCGCCGTTGTTTGCATCGACCCGGAAACATCAACAGCGGGCGGGAGGCGGATCAGAGGCGGCGGCGGCGGGAGAGGCCGCCCGTCGGGGCCGGGGTCACGTTACCGCCCGCCGCGGCCGCCGTCCTGCGCCTGGCCGGGGCTTGCGCGCAGCCCGCCGCCGCCCGGGGGGAGCTCGGCCCGGCCCGGCCCGCCGGCAGCAGCAGGTGTCCAGGCGCGACGGGGCGGGCCCGACGGGGCGGGCCGGGGGCTGCGCCGCCGCCTGGGTGCCGGAGCGCGGCGGGGGTCGCGGCGGGAGCCATGACGGGCGTGGAGGCCGAGCAGGAGTTTGACTTCGATTTCCTCTTCGAGTTCAAGCACAGCGACGAGGGCGGCGGAGGTGGGTCGCGGCGGGGCGGCCGGGGCACCTGCGGGGGTGCTGGCGGAGAGATGCTGCGGGGAGCCCTCCCCTGCGCAGCCCGGTTCGGGAAGGGGGAAGGTGATCCCCCCCCCGCCCCGGGGGAGCGCGGCCGGGGGCGGAGGAGCCGGCGGTCCCGCCCGGCGGGGTCGGCCCGGCCCCGGGCGGCGCTTGTCGCCTCCGCCGCGCCGGGGAGCGGCGAGCGGGGCCGCGGCCGCCGGCGGCGAGACCCTGCCCCGCTCCCCGTCGCCGTGCCCTCGCAGCACCCGGGCGAGCCTGCAAGGGGAGGCGGCGCGGGGGGCAGCCGGCGCCTCATTTCGGAAACTTCGGGACTGCTGGGGCTGCCGCAGCCCCGGCCTTGCGGGCGCGCAGGGCTGCCCCCGTCGCCGGCAGCCGGGGGGAGCGGGCCGTCCTCGCAGGCTGCCCGGCGCTGGCGGGGGGCCGCCCCCTCCCGCCGCCCCCGAGGCCCCCGCGGGGTGGGAGCGGGGAGCTGGGTCTCGCCCCGTGCAGAGACGGGCCGGTTCCAAACCCGCTTCTGCCCCCCTCCCTTCCCCCGTGAGCGGAGCTCGGTCGGCTCGGGGTTTAGCTTGAAGGTCATCCGTACATAAAAATAACGGGCCTGAATTTGTCGCGGGTCACACCGTTCCCAGCGCCCGTGCCTGGTCCGGCTGCCTCTTTTTATGGCTTTCAACAACGCTGGAGGTGGAAGCGGGGCGAGCGGCTCTGGAAACGGGAGAGAAAGTGGTCCTTTGCGGGGGTGAGGTTGCTGCTGCGGCGCCGGGGGTAGCTGTCACCATAAAGAGCTCTCGCACCAGTAGGTGATGTAACGCAGCCTGGGAGTAAGGCTGTCCCCGTGTCTTTGGCCTTTAAATTGAGGCAGGTTCCCAAATCCTTGCCTGCGCCTCGCAGCCTGCCGGGACGCAGCGGGAGGCGAGGTGCTCCCCTTCCCCGTGCTCCCCTTCCCCGTGCTCCCCAGTTGCCCACCTCTCCGGCACGTTGTCAGCGTCCAAATTGTTGTTAGGAGCTTCTCAGTTCTTAGAAAAATGCGGTTTTAAGAGTTTCACACCAAGCTTTTCAGATGAGTGTCCTGGTAATTAGACACCGGGAAAGTGGAGGGGCCTAAGCAAATTAAGTGTCAAAGTCCCAGTGAGAAAAGTACCTAACTCCATTAGGCAATTTTGAAAGCATGAATTTAAACACAGACCTAGATGTGGCTTCATCTTTAGCAATGTAAAATAGCCCTCACCTGCCCTCACCTTCTCTGAAGCCCCCGAGCTGCAGGTGTTCAGCATTCCTATTTAAAGAATGTAAATAAAAACTGATGGTGCCCAGTGCCTTGCAGGATCAGCCCATTAATGACAGAAAGGAATAAAACTTTGGCTCTGTGAAATTAGAGGAAAAAAAAAAATCTGAATTTTTTATGTTGTCACAAAGTGAAATGTAATATGTGAAGATGTGCTCACAATGCAAGGGGTCCAATTTCTTGTCCTAGTTATGCTTAATGTAAGTGTGGATTTATTGGAACAGAACCGTTGCAGACCTGCACTGGTCTATCAGATGCTGAGGTTTGGCCCAAGACATTAAAATACACCATTGGAAGTGTCTTGGTAGTAACTGCGCTGGTCCCGGGAGCCTCTGTGTATCACGGTCGTGACAGTGACTCCGTGTTACAGTGTTACCTTCCTTTCGTCCCTGTCAGCACTGTCAAAATACCCTACGCAGCCGCGTTAGGGGATGCAGTTTTGTGCCTTTGTAGCCACCTCCATCTCCCGTCCCTCAAGACTGGCATTTTAGTTCTACATGTCACGAGGAACACGTCAGCATGTTATGAGTGCTGACTATGTATGTGCCTTCGGTGAATTTTGTAAATACAGAAGCTGTGGAGAAGAATGTGCTTTTTCAGAAATTGTAGCTGGTGGTTTTTAGCTCACGAACCAAGGACTCGGCCCTCTTCCTAGTTCTGGCTTTGGGGCTTTTATATTTGGTGGGCATACTTTCTACATGCTGCCTGAAAATTTAAGTTACCCGAGTATATTTGGAAGGCTTTGGATCTTGCTTCTTTCAGTTTTGAGTACTATTGTGTGAGAAGCTGTATGACACGTTATTTTTCTTGGCCCTTTAAAAGTTGGCTTTTTAAAGCTATGCATAATAGTTCTAAAAGAGGCTATTCCTTGCCATGTGCATTAGGGGAAGTTGTTGCTTTAATTTTTGTATTTTTTTAAAAAACTGGATTCCAAAGGCTGGTCTGAGCCTTTATATTGCCTGTTTGGCCTGGGCTGCAGATCTCCAGCAGACTTCAGTGTTTGAATTTCACCCTAGTCGTGCATTAGATTTTAAGAGAACTGCTGAGTTGGCAGTACTTTTCACGCAGGTAATAATCACCCCTGCTATTTTGTTTGTTTCCCTATTTATTTTTAATAAAAGGTTTAAAGGTGCTGATCCCGCAGTCAGCAGATGCTGCTGTTGCACCCCATCTGCAAAGCCGGCCTGGTGGGCGCAGAGCCCGGGCAGCCTGCGGCCCCCTGCCCAGGGCATCCCGCTGCACGCTGGGGACCGGCCGGCGGCGGCACCGGGCTGTGCCGTCTCACCAGCACCGTCCGCCTACACGCCGGGCCGGGGGGCTGTGGAACGGCCCGTGGGGCGTACGTGGAAGAAGGGCCTAGCCGGTGCCCCGGCAGCGGCGCGGTGCCAGGGGCATCACCTTCCTCTGGAGCTGGAGGAAGCGGCGAAGGGCTCGAAGCTGCCTTGAAGGCGCTGCTTAGACCCTTTCTCTGAGCTAATTTCTGAACCGGAGAAGGTCTTACCGCTGTTGTACCACTTTGGGTTTTTTTTTTCCATCAAGAGTGAGAGGGAAGCGGTGGTGGCTGTGGTGACACTGAGCGGCGCAGCCGTGTGGCAGGGCAGCAACAAAAGGGGACTAATTTTGGATGGAGGGGACTCTGATCCCCCAGCAGATCTGTGCCTTGCTGTGACCACTGCAGTCGGATTATCCTTGTCAAAGTACCACCTCTTTCCCCGTGGTTCCTGCCTGCCTTGTTGTTTGAATAGAGTGTGAACCGGCAGCACGTTTTGAATAATCCAGTGGCACGCTCCGGTGTAATTTAATGACCCTTCCTCAGTAAACGGGCAGCCTCTGAAGGCAGACTAGAGAGCGAGTTCAAAAGGTGCTGTTGCTCATCATTCCTGACTGTTACCTGACATGACATACGTCGGCTGGAACATCGCAGAGTTGCCGTGAAACTGCGACAGCACATTAATTTTTCCTAAGTACCGTTTGCCTTGGAGTCGTTGCCAGCGAGAAAGGCGAGCGCGGGATTGCCGGAGGATGACACCAGAGAGGGCTGAGCTGATAAACAAAAGAAAGAGAATAGCTGGCTGCGCTGGCTGGCGTTACCAGCTCGGAGGCTCGTTTGCATCTGCAGCGCTCCCGGGGAGCGGGTCACGTTGGGAATAGCAGCTGCAGCAATTAACGTAGCTTTTCCGTATCTCCCTGGGGAAGGTGGGCAAGGGTGACTGCCAAGGGAGCTTCCCTCCCGGCAGGGAAGGGGATGGGCTCCCCGGGTGGACGGCTGTGGCCAGGGGGGACGCAGAGTTTCCCTCTGTCCTGCGGGAAAGCGCTGCTGCCGTAATAAACCTCAGGGAAGGCTGAGGCGCTGCAAGCGCAGCTTGGGGCCGGAGCTGGGTGCATTTCCAACCTGCTGAGAGGAACCCGCAGACAGCATTACCCAGACTCAAAGTTCAGTGGCCGTTGTCCCCGATAGAAAGGTTTTGCTGTCTTTTCCCAGTAAGGCAAGAGGTACTGGCATTAGGGGCTCTGGCCCATGTGTACTGGTGACACAGCCTCCCTGTATCGGGAAGCATGGGTGGATGACTCCTGATCCCACCACTGCTCAGAGCACCAGGGGCACGTTGCCCTTGGCCAGGGGCTGCCCGTCTTCCCGCGCATGGCCCGCCGGTGTCTCCGGGTGGCAGAGAGAGACACACGTCGTGCAGCCCCGGGACGGGGGAGCAGAGCTGAAGGAGTCCCTTCAGCAGGGCGACAGCGAGGCGAGGCAGGGACGGTCTGATGCGGACCAGCTCTGAGATGCTGGTCCCCGTAGCAGAGCAGGGATGGAGGCACGCGAAGGGCCGGTCGTTCCCCTGTGCCGGGTCAGGGAGCCCATCGGCACAAGTCTGTGATGTGGTCTGTCACCTTCCAGGTTCTCCACACCAACTGCGCAATTCTGCCGTTGCTTGTGTACACCCGGAGCTGTTAAACGGTTAGACCGTTGGCCAGGAGCGCGCTGCCTGCAGCGCACAACGTGGCGCGCGCAGTAACCGGCAATTTCAGTGGAATTTCAGCTGTCGTGGAGCAGTGAGACATCCGTGTTTATCCTTCACCTGGCCTCTGCCAGTTGGGCTGGAGGATAAGTGGTCCCAGAAAGCAGCGCAGGTCAATAGATCTGTCTTGTTCCAAAATCCTAGTTAACTGGAACCAGTTGGAAACTTGCTGTAATGGAAATTTCGGTTGTGTATAATTTTTTTAACAGAACGCAGTTGATCACGTTCTTCGCTTTAGTCTGCCTCCGCTTTTGTTTTCTGTCCCGTGTTTTTTGTGTATTCCAACTTCTCAGGGAGGGAATTAGGCTCGCTTATGTAAAAACACATCTCTTGAGCAGCACTGCAGTCCCTGAACGCTGAAGCAACGTTGTTTGAAGACTCCATTTTTTGCTCTGAAGGTTCACATAAGAGTGTCCTTCAGGCAAACTCGGTCCGTGTACATCCCCCTCCCAAGATAGCTTGTCTGGTGCTGGAAAATTAGTGGCATTTTCAAGGAGGCCAGTCTGCAGCTTCTCCCCTCGCGTCGCACGCCCGTGGGCTGGGTTGTTAAGGAGAGCTGTGCTTTTGTGTGTTGTGCCGTGTCCCTCCGCTCCAGCCGGGTACGTTACTGAGTGACTATATTTGTGCAGCACCTCATATCATTCTTGTTTGTTTGTTTGTTTTTTCCAGAACACTATAATTATACATCTTCAAATGTAAATGCTGGCTTGCCTCTAAATGTGGCACATTCCTCGTTGTCAACTCCATGTCATGGCCTTCAGACATCGAATCCCGTCATTTCAGTTGTCCCATCGACAAACCATCCTTCTGGATACGGAGGACACATAGACAGCGGGGCCTCCGAGTATTACCTGCCACCAAACATCAGACCTAATGGAGCTCCAGCACTAGAGAGCCCTAGAATTGAGATCACTTCTTACATGGGACTTCATCATAACAACAACCAGTTTTTCCACGATGAGGTTGAGGAGGCCATCCCAAACGCCAAGCGGTCGCCTTCCACTGCCACTCTGAACTTACCGAACATCGAGGCGTACAGAGACCCATCCTGCCTGAGTCCAGCGAGTAGCTTGTCTTCCAGAAGCTGCAACTCCGAAGCGTCTTCCTACGAGTCCAACTACTCGTATCCGTACACTTCACCCCAGACCTCTCCGTGGCAGTCCCCGTGCGTCTCCCCGAAGACCACCGACACAGAGGAGGGCTACCAGCGCAGCATGGTGGCCTGCACTTTGCTCAGTTCCCCGAGGCACTCTCCGTCAACGTCTCCCAGGACAAGCATCACGGAGGAGAACTGGCTGGGGGCTCGCAACTCCAGGCCTCCGTCTCCCTGCAACAAGAGGAAGTACAGCCTCAACGGCCGGCAGACCTCCTACTCCCCGCACCACTCCCCCACGCCTTCTCCGCAAAACTCGCCGCGGGTGAGCGTCACGGATGAGACGTGGCTGGGGAACACCAACCAGTACACCAGCTCCGCCATCGTCGCCGCCATCAACGCCCTCACCACCGACAGCACCATCGATATGAACGACGGGATTCCCATCAAGTCGAGGAAGACCGCCATCGACCACACCCCGTCCATGACTCTCAAAACTGAACCGGCTGGCGAGGACCACGGGACCATATCGCCAACTGCCGATTTGTCACCAGAAGACTTCTCCAGCTTTCAGCACATCAGGAAAGGAAACTTCTGTGAGCAGTACCTGTCTGTGCCACAGCATCCCTACCAGTGGGCCAAACCAAAGTCTCTGTCTCCGACATCCTACATGAGGTAAGGAACCCCGACTTAGAGGACAATCCTGATAATATCTTTATTGCATGCTTTTTTCCCCTCCTTCCCCTTCCTGCCTCTGCTTCCTGCCAAATCTGCCCATTCCACTTAGCCCTATCTTGTGACTCTGCCTCTGCTGTTGGTGTGGCGTGACCACGAGTAAAGCCTTGAAGGGTTAAAGAGGCTGTTCTAGGAGCTGGCCATGCATGGGTTGTAACGGGTTATCTGCTTCCTAGGGGATGAGCCCCAGCCCGGGCAGTCTGGAAATGGGGTATGCAGAGGCTCGTCAGGCAGCAGGACGATTTGGTGCCATCAAACCTGTGGCTTTACCCAAATAGTTCATCATGTCTTAGTATGTTGTTATTGCGGAACAAGGAGATGGTCTCATTATTGTGGCTGTTACAGGGCCTTTTACATTTATGCTTTATAGAGAGTGAATACAAACAGAATAGGAATATGGTTCTTTTGTGCATTATTTCTACTTTTACTTCACTTCATCTGAAAGCTGCTTATCAGTCTTCTTTTCCTGTCTGTGTTGGACAGTGATTTTCTTTTTTCCCCCTTCCCCACCATGTTTATGTTTAAAGAAGAAAACCTTATTTGTCAGCTGATAATGTACTGGTCACATTTATTTATCACCAGAGGACTCCAGGTAGGAAGCACCACAGGATAGCCAGAATTTGAGTTACATCCATTGCTTTCTCTTTTGGTCTCAGTTATGGTCTTTATTTTGAACTCTTCTGAGGGCTGTATACGCAGAAGCACGTGGTGCAGGAAGAGAGTTTGGCTTTCCAACAGTTTGCAGGCTGTTCCCAGTCCCTGGTTGTGACGGCCACCCCCTCTCCTCTTCCTCCCCAAGCACACCTGGCTTCTTGCTTTGGACAGCAAAGCTGTCTTTCTCAAAATGAAAGAAGTGGGCACATAGCTGAAACATAATTAGTGATACATTCCCTGGCTCTCAACCATGCCAGTCTCACTTTTCTCCAGCCATGCTCTCCCTGCCATGTGCTTCTCCCAAAACTGAGGCTGAGCGGTCCACGGCCCTTTGTGTTACAGCGTGTAGTGCTGTGGTCCCCTTCCTCATCGTTCTCCTCCTCCTCCTCCTCCTCCTCTCTGCGTTGCCCAAGCTCCTTGCAGGACCTTGGCTCAATTCAGCGCTGGGAAACGCAGCAGCCCCTCTGGGTCTGGCCGCGCCGTCCAGCGGTAGGCAGTCGCTGCCTTTCGGAGCTGGGATGGAGACTCCTAACACCAGGCAAATCCTTCAGAGCCGTCCTGCGTACTTAGAAAAAGCCTTTTATGTTCTCCCACTGAAGTGCCAAGTAGCCCACATTCATCAGAGAGGCTGGCCGTGGGTTTTTGCGTCGGGGGGCCGCTTTTTGCCGAAGACTCCAAGGGCAATAGCAGGACAGCTTGACCAAACAGGCTTTTATCTTTCCGTTGCAGCGAGCAGCCCGTAGGCGCTTTGCTGCAGTCCGTCAGGAGGCACCCGGCATGCCTGTGCGCTAACACAAACAAGAAAGGTGAAGCGTACAAAACGGAGCCCCACTACGTTGTGTATTTAACATTTTTTCCACTGTTTTGGTCTTGTATAAAATATGTTTCCTGGTTCACAATATGTTTCCATGTGATCTCATTAACTCGTGCTCTAGGGCAGTTGGAAGTTACTGTCGAAATGTGATTTTAAGTTATTTTACCAATCAGATACACTGACCGTGCTTCCTTCCACCAAAAATACCTCTCGTTTTATGTATATGAAAGTGTTGGGCAACTAAGCACGGACGTCAACAGGATCACAGCCTACGCAACAGAAACTATGTTATTTTAAATCTTTCCAAAAAAATTGGTTAAGAATTTGTCACAACAGCGCTGGATTTTTTTCCTGTTATGTTACACATCTGTTCTATTTCAAACGTGAGGGCTGGAGGGGTGGGTTCCAACAAACAACTCGGGCTCCAAAATCTACCCGGTCATAATGATTTCGAGATAACCAGATTTGATTACCTCCTCTGTCTTTTCCTGAATACGCAGTGCCATTTTCATCAAAAGCCAGCGTGCCTTGGAAAATCACTGATGCCTTTCCCTCCCTCTCTTGCATTCCCGTCTCTTTGGGGGCAGGAGGGAGCAGGCTCAGGCAGACCGTCGGCCGGGTGCTGTCTCCTTTCCCGGGGTTTTATAGCGGGCATCAGTCTAAAAGGGAATCTGCTTTTTTGTATCGTTTCTAAAATCAATGATGTTTTTCATTTGTCGTAATTAAAGCTCAAGCCGCTTTAGGCTTTTCAAGTCCCGGAGCAAGAGAATAATAAGAGTGTATCATAAGAGTATAATAACGCCTGCCTTAACAGAAACACAGTCTTTCTGTGCCTCGTGCTTCTCTTGGTTACTTAGGAGGGCTATGGGCTCAGCCCGGTGCCCTGGCTGTGGGCTCTTTGGAGCAGGTTTGGGCTCACGCATCCCCCTCAGGGGCTATGAGCTCTGTTCCTGCGTGGCGCTCGGCACGCGGGTGCTGAGGGTCGCAAGACGGGGTGGGAGGGCAGAGCCCGACCCCGCAGCCGAGGCTGAAGCTGCACAGGTCAACCCAGGTCTGCTGGGGCTTGGTCTGCGGTGCTTCGGTTGCAGCCCAGGGCCTCACGCCAAATCTTTGGATGTAGAAAATATTTAGAGACCAAGCAGAGATTTTCAGGGGAAGCTCTGGAAGAAACCCTGAGGTAGCGATGGGAATCGTACCTTTTCCAGACCAAAATGGGTTACCTAAATGTACCAGTCTGCCTCAAAAGCTACTGGAGGTACATCATTAACGCAGAGAGTCAAGAGATGGTCTTTGTGAAATTCTGCTTTAGCTTTTAGCTCCAAGGTCTTTTTTTTGTTTTGGTATTAATGCATTGTGCTGTCTCACTCAAATGCAAGAAGTTTCTGTCTGTAGTCCCTCTTTTATAGTTAATGTAGCAAATAGTTTAAAAAAACCCCAAACCACACACTCTACCGGGCAGTTGTCATCCAAGCAGGTGATGCTCTGTGTTTCTCAAGCCCTTGCTGGCTCAGTTGTGTTCCTTTCTGTGATGTTTCTCCATCTCTCCTCAGTGCTGTGTAATGCAGAATCTCTCATGGGCAAAAGCATGTCAAAGCCAGAATGGAAGTACAGGACTGGACTGCTGCCCTTGGGTATGGGGGCAGTGTTAGTGACTATTTCCAAAACTAAAATCCCATGTTTTATTTTTTACCCGCTCATTAGCATGTCCTAAATCTTCTTATATTGCAACAAGAAGTATAGGCACTCATGAAAGTGCCGGATTTCTGAGTATCTTACACATTTTTTATGACTTCCTCTTCAGCCGCTGTATTTGACTGAACACAACCTGAAATTTCCTAGAGACAGTTTCTCACTCGTTGAAGAGTAATGCATTGTAGTTATTTTCAAGTGTCATCAGTTTAATCCAAGAAGTGTGTTGGCCTTTAACACTTGAGTTTTCATTAAATGTAGTGTTTTTTGGGGGGAGGGGGAAGAGAAATGGTTGGGTTTGTTGGTTGGGCGTATGGCATCTATGAGGTGTACCACACCAAAAGGAGCTTCCAGGAATAGACGCCCAGTTCCAGGTGGCTTATAAAGCTCCCTCTTGTACGGTTTATTTTTTTTAACTGTTGAAAGCCACATTTTCTTTAGCTGCAGTCTCTTTTTCAGCCTCAAAAATATACATGTATGTTCTTGACCTCACAGACACGGGGTCATGTAGTTTTACATATGGAGGCTGCAGTTTGCACCCAGAGAATGTATGGCTGGATACCTGTCTACCAGTTGCAAAAGCACATTTGGTAAAGGCCAAAAGTCTGCGTTGATGGGCTTGTTTATTTTTTGTGGATTTTTTGGATTCCGCTTTTGTGACTGCAACAGTATTAAACTCAAGCATGCGAAAATTGTTCATTGAGGGCCCAAATAATATGGTTTCCTTAAAAATCATGATTTTAAAATGTTGCCTATTTTTTCCTTCTTTCTTTTGATCTGTGGTCTTTTCAGATGCTCTTGATGCTTTTCTTTTTTGTTGTTTTTGGTTGTGGTTGGTTTTTTTTTTCTTTTTTTAAATAGATGTTTTGGTCCAGATCATGAGGTAGAGGACAACCTTACTTGGGAGAAGTTAAGTTTCTCAAGAAATTGGAGTTTCCCGAAGGTGGGAAAGGGCACCAGCTGTCTTAAGAAGAGATAGGCACCGGTGCGGCAGCACCGGATTTGCCAGCCTGCGCGTTCCCGGCAAACGCGTGCGCTTCATGGCGAGCGGGAGGAAGCTCCTCAGACAAAGCAGAGGCAGGGCTGTCTGGGCGCCACCCGGTGAAGGGGGGACCGGGGGCTGTGTGTCGGTGACCATCTCCTGGGACTCATTAGTGTTAATTGGGGGGCGGCGGGAGCGGACAGGGAAGAGCCTGCAACGCCTCTAACTTTTTCTCTCTGCTGCTATATTCCCGCTGGATGGGGATATTTAGATGCTTCAGCGAGTTCGGCTTGCCAACACGTAGCAGCGGCTTTTGGTTACGTTAGGTTGCTGTACCATAAGGCTGAAGACTGCTTGGAAGCCTGTCTCAGTAAACTGATTTTTTCTTTGTTTGTTTGTTTGATTTAATCCTCCCCACGCTTTCTCCTGACTGTTTTTCAGTTCATTCAAACGCCCCTGTGAGCATCTTATTAACAGCCTTCCTTCACCAGCTCGTTTTAGCACTGCATGATTCTAAATTCAGAAGGAGCAGAGATGCGATGCCAGCCGCTTGTTATCTCCATTCCTGCGGCAATAGTTTCTTGTTCTTCCTCTAAGCCAACAAACGCAGAATTTCCCATGCAAATCGATCTCTGAAAGTGAAATTTCAGGAGGGTAGTGTTAAGTATTATCTGGGAGCATGACGATGACTCGCGTTTTCAGACTTCAGCGTGAGGAATTCCAGTGCGCCACATGCACGCCACGGAGCAGCTACTTGCTCCGCATGCCAGCGAAATCCAGCCAAGTCTGGGGTGGGATGCAGCATCTATTTTAACAGCTCACAGCCGGATTGCTTAATTGTGAGACAGGAAATTAAAAAAAAAAAAAAAAAGAGATAGAAAAATCTGCCCACATTAACTCATAGGTGAAATACAAAGCAGGTATATTTTTCTGACCACAACCAAGTTGGTGGACACATAGGCACATCGTTGTTTTCTTGCTCTTTGAAAAAACACACAAGCATCTTTAACAGGCAACCGCTTCGATGTGAGACACAGGTAATAAATAATAAATTGTAACCGTGTTTGCATTTGGTGCAGAGTTGGAGCAGGGGCAAGATTGCAGCCTGGTAAAAATTTCAGCAGCCCTGTGATTTCTCTAGTTTATGTTTTTGTTTCTAAAGGAACACTCCCTGTTAGAAAAAATAAGTTCAGTGCAGGGCACCCAGTCTCAGCCACGCTCCTTCTAAGTCCCTTGCTGTAGTTTAGGCGCTGAACCACACTGACCACCCTGCCCTCCCAGGCGGCGGCTCGTGCCGCTGCCAGGCGGCTGTCTGGGGGAGATGGCTCCATGCTGTGGTACTTGGCCAGCGAGCAGGGTTAGTCCCTGTGCGAGACCGCCGGTTGTTCTGACACCTTTTGCACAGCAGCCTAGTTAAGGACGAAAAAAGTTTGCAAATCTCTTTTTCAAGTGGCCTTGGGCATCTAGTAGCTTAGAAAGTGCAATGGTAATTTAATTCCCAAATGCATAGCAGTCATGTGAAAATGGGGCTTAAACACTTTTGCAAAGTGTAATAGAAATTTTTGGCTTTGTTTCCTCTCTGTCTATATTCCAGTGTGCTGCTTACTATCTTTTTTTTTTTCTTTCTTTTTTTTTTTTTTTTTGAATTTGATAAATCTTTCTGCTAAAGGCAGAAGTCAGCCAGACTGGATAATCTGGTTTTGATTTAATCATATTGTGTATCTGGTGTATGCAAAATAAATCACTATTCATCTGTTTTGTAATCTGATTTATGTAGGACGGAGTTACATTGAGCGAGTTTTCTACAGCCTAACACCAGGTCTTGTGAACCAGCCTTGAAACAACTGTCCCTCGTTACAGCAGGACACGTAGAAAGGAATGGGACAGGTTTTCCATTGGCGGAAAATTCGATCTGAGGGAAATACACCAATGTATATTTGATAGGAAGACTGCGTGAAGACCTTTCCTTTCTCTTCTTGACCCCTGTGGAGGGGCTCTTCTCCCCTCCGCGTGATGCTGGCTAGATGTGAGGTAGTTTGGGCCTTTTCAAATTGATAAGGTTTATTTGCAGCAACCAGATTTGATTTTACCACTGCACCATTTGCTTGGTGACTTTTTCCTTTAACCACGTTTAGCTGCAGGAAGTTAAGTGCACGATGAAGATAACCTAACATAGGAAATAGCTCTGACAGCCCCAGCCCATGACACTGTTAAATGCATCACTCTGCTTCCTTTATCAGGAAAACTGCCATTAATTGTCAATTTATAATTGGGCAGGTGGTATTTTGGAATTTCAGTGATAGATTGCAGGCTAACAGCAAACTGTATTTTTATTTTCAGGCTTTATTTGAGAACATGAATTTTACAACTTAATTATACTGACATTTTCAGGTGCTGATTTGAAAGGGTTTTTTGTGGTTTTTTTTTCTTTGTTTTTTAAAGAGATGTAATTAGTTATGGAACTATTACTTACTTCCATGTGTCTTAGGAAAAAAAAAAAAATCCCTCTTCACTTGAGGGCTACATGCTGCCCGTCAGAGTTGTCCTTTTTAATTAAGTGTTAAAAATTTATAATCTGATAGATGTTGTGTCCTCAGAAAAAAAAAAAAAAAGATCCATCAAGTGAGAATTTACTTAAAACCAGAAACATCTGTTTAAAAATGTGTGCTGATCATCACCAGGAGAGAGACAGCTGTTTTGCTCTGCTCTTTGTCATTTATCATTAGTCAAATATGGTTTATCCAGGATTTTTTTTTTCTAGGGGGGGACGACTTTTTCAGACTAAAGTATGTGTACCTATTGTGCTAGGCAAAGAATAGTGGCTATATACAATGGCCAATTGCCTGTAATTTTTTGCCGTCTCTTTGCTCTTTGTACGAGTGGCTAGTAGCAGAAGAGCTTCTCCTCGCCCTCAAAGTGGGCCCTGGCCGCTTTGGCAGAAAGGCTTGCACAGGAGCTCGGAAGATGTAGCATCCTGCCTTTAGCCAAGGCTGGGGCTCCTGTGCCCGCAGGGACAGTAGCCAAATTCAGGATTTGTCCCTGGCAGGGTCTCGCCTCTGCAGAGTGTGCCCCGCGGGCTCCTGCTGGATCCAGATGTTTGTGGGAGCTGGGAGCCCTCACAGAGGCAACATCTTTCTTTTGGATGAGCTCCCATTTGGGCTGAGCTGGGAGCTGTACGGTTACCTTCTTCTCTCCCCCTCTGTTATTTTTGAGGATGCTCCATGTCCTGAGGGCTGGAGAGCAGAGTAGCTGGAAGTTTGGAGCCTGCGACTCTCCAGCAAGCCGCGCTGGGGTAGCAGGGGGTGCCCAGGGGTGAGGGTGGTCCTGGTCCTCACCCAGGGCTGGGACTCAGTGGCTCCAGCTGACCCCTGTAATGCGTGTAGTGCGTGCCTACAGGCATTCAAATCACATGGCTCAAATTGGCAAATTTATAAGCAGTGAAGAAAGATAATGTAGAGAAACTTAGCACCACCTGAAGTCCCGTCACTGTGTATGCACGTGTGCACTAGCAGATAGGAGTTAAATATGCTGGTGATAAAGGGCTGGATAAGCACTTAAAAAACCAAAACG
Source organism: Platalea leucorodia (assembly GCF_965183815.1). NCBI lineage: Eukaryota > Metazoa > Chordata > Aves > Pelecaniformes > Threskiornithidae > Platalea > Platalea leucorodia. The sequence goes on from NC_138823.1 coordinate 103,683,491, forward strand.
AAAACAAAACCAAAACCAAGGCAAAGCAAAAAAACCCCCAGTGCAAGTGGTTAAAGTCTCTGGCCCTCAGGGGGAGGCAGCAGGGATGCTTTGGGGGATGCGAAAGCCATAATACCTGCGGAGCCGAAAGCATGCTAGGGTAATGTGTGGATCGCAGGGACAGTAAAATGGAGTATTCAGTCTCCAGCTGAATATGCGCTTGTAATATATGCATCCAGCGCGGAAGCTCTTTTGCATCCTCTCCCTCCCGGCCAGCTCATTTCAGGCGTGATTCACACTGTTCAGACTGTCCTTGCACCAGGGCTATAGCAGCAAGGCATGGACCCGGTAAATCCCCAGCAGCCACCTCCTCACAGACTGGGGCGAGAGCCAGTTAGCCCTTCAGCTTCCTCGTCTGCGGCAGGATGAGCCCTCTCACCACGGCGGGTAGCCCCGGTCCGTGGCGACAACAGAGGAGTCGAGGGCTGTGGTTTTCTGTTTGCTGGTCAGCTCCTCCAGGCTGGTGGGAGAGAGAGTAAAGTTTGATATAAGAGGACAGGGTAGCACGTTGCGATTGTGCCGTTTAACTACTTGTAAAGGCTTTTGAAGGACATCTGGTGAGGAGAATTCACCAAAGGAGAGAATATACACTAGACATAAAATTAGTGTGTTCATCACAAAGCTTTTTGCTTCAATTTTTAAGATCAATAAATTTGTCTCATGCCTAACACTGTTTCAACAGTGCTTGTTTGTTTCTTTTTCTTTTTTTTTTTTTTTTTTTTCTCCTCACCCCAAAGAGTCAACTTGGCATTTCTTACAGCCGAGCTCTGCTGACTATTTTCAAGTGTGGTTTTACACTGGAAGTGGGTTTCTAAGAACGACACTTCCCCACCATCGCATGCTGTCGGGCCTGCTTGCTTGTGTGATGGTAATGAGTCCTTAATATTTTAGTTAATTGCAGAGTCAATACAGGGCCGGAAGAGCAAGCTGGATTTTCTTCTGGCTTGTGCGTCATCATTAGTAGGATTTGTAAGCAAGTTCTGACTTCAGAGCTTGCTCCCTTGCAGTGCATGAACCAGAAAGAGACCGGCTTCGCTTTGAGACTCTCTGACGTGTTTTGTGTTGGGAAGGAAGCTGGGAAATGGCTTTTTTTCTTCTTTCCGCTCCCTGTAAACTGAGCAGATTTGTTGAAATCCATTAGATTCATTAAATGCAGAACTCCTCCAGAGCTGGTTTGGCATTCACTTCCACAGCAGAAATCCTCTTCCTTAAGTTCCTCTGCATCTTTCTGCCTACCTTTCTCCTTTTGGTTCAAGAATCAATATATTAAGATATTTGCAAGCTGTGTCTTAACATTTTTCCATTTTGTTTACAAACGGGATAGCATCTGGGCCATCAGATATGCTCAACCCATAAATCTTCATAAAATAACCATTACCTTTTAAATTACTTATGTTGTGGCATTATCCATATTGATGAAATTTTAAATGTAAGATGGTGAAGGATGAACTGTGAAACACAGTCTCTAAAGTAATAGTGCTGGATGCTTGTGGTTTGTGACAGTGTACTTGATGTTAATTTTTAATACGTTTTCCTTTCCATTATAGCCCATCCCTGCCTGCCCTTGACTGGCAGCTGCCATCTCACTCAGGACCTTATGAACTGCGTATTGAAGTGCAGCCGAAATCCCACCACCGAGCTCATTACGAGACGGAAGGCAGTCGAGGGGCTGTGAAGGCGTCTGCGGGGGGCCACCCTATCGTGCAGGTACCAAAGCGCGTAACGAGCAGCACAGGGTGTTTATCTCGGCGCTCTCTGGCAAGCACCCTTTCTTCTCCAGAACCGAAAAGTGGCGGGAGATTTCTCCTGTCCTCAAAGATTACTGTGCATGTGTGCGCCTTAGAGTGTACTTTAATCTGGATGGACAAGCCTTTACTGAAAACAAGGCAAGAGCATCCACTTGCTCTTAGCAATGTGAATGCGGCACAAGCAGATTGCTGCTCCAGCCGTGTACGACGTAGCGAGCGTTCAGCTGGCAAGAGGCGACCAGGGACCTATCGGTGCAGTCAGATTCCAGACGTGCAGGTTATACTCAGATCAGCTGGGGACGTGCTTAGTCCTTAACTTGTGGTTGGATTAATCAGAGCTGTGAACATGTCGGAGGGCAGGGCCGTAGCAGTGATGTGGAAGTATGTCGCTGGTTTGGATGTTGCAGTGAATGCTGAGCAAAGCGAGGCTTTTTGAGTTTCTTCTGTTTGGTTCCTTAAACCCTTCCAGCCGCTCTGGAAACCATCTGAGGTCTGAATCTAGTTTCATGAATTCTACCGAACTCTTCAGTTACTGTATATAAAGCATTTAATCTAATAACACTGTAAACTGACCCTTAATTCATTTACATGACTAGTCTCATTCATTTTTAAAGGACTTTCCTCAGGAGTGGGAAGAACAAGATTTAGTTGTTTAAAACAAAAAGAGAAAAAGCAGTGGGAGGGAGCTGACTGTGCCTGCCCCTCCTCAGCTGCTTCTTTCTCACCCAGAAGTTAAACTTCCAGTGCCTTCTGTCGGGGTTGTGACCCGCTGTGCAGCGGAGCCCAGGTTGTATCGCTGCCTGGGTACCGCGGGACCCACGGGTGTCAGGGCCCTGCCCGTGGGAGGGGGGCAGGCGCTGCCGCCCTGCTCAGGCTGCCTGGGTTTATGCCGCAACTCCTCCCGCAGCGGCAGCGGCGGCTTGTGGAAAGGCCGGACGGCTCGAGATACGACGTACAGACCGCACACGCAGGGCTCGCGTGCGTCTGTTTATTTGCTGTAAAACCCGGTTAGCGAACACGTCGCTCGAAGGAAGGGCGCGCGTTTGAGATGGCATTGGGCGGGGAGTGCCACTACAGAGCTTGTCTGCTGCGGCGGCAGCTGAAAAAGGAAAGTGAGGGGAGTCGTCAGCAGCAAACAGTTTGCTCTTCAGCTCTGCCAAAACTCATCAGTGACACGGGATTATGGAAATGACCTGCTGAAAGACAAAAGGTTTCAGCAGAACATTTGTGAATGATATTAAAGAGGGGTTTGTGGCAGACACGCTTGATGACAATTAATACCTACTCTGTTTGTGGCTTGATGCAAGGAAATGTAAATGGGGAGGCATCAATTCGCAGCGGCCAGCCTGGCGTTTAAAGTTTCCTACGTGCTTTTTGGAAAGACTGAATGTGATGCCAGCGTTTAATTGGACTAAATGAGTCCAGACATTTCCCCTCTCATCCCCTATCTCGGTCTGTCGGGAGTGAGCGTGCTACTTCCAAACAAAAACAAGTGTCAGAAAAGAGGAGAGGAGAGGAAACTGTGGAAGGGCACGAAGGGAGAGGGGAGGAAGCAGCCAGCCCGAGCCCTGTCAATTGGCTCTACCGGTTTAATAAAGATTAATGTATTTTTCAGTCCTTTTATTACAACCTGAGCATCCTTTCCTCCAAAAAGAACAGAAACATAAAGAGGGCCAGAAAAAGCTTCTCCATGCTGACATTGCTATCCCTGCTAGTTATCTGTTTGAGGAAATACTTAAAAGTTTCTGACTTAGACCAGAGTTGGATGGATGGATGAAAAGTACTTCCAAAAAAGAGAGAAAATACTTATAAATACTTTTTATAAGAGAAACAGTAAGTACTTACAAAGAAAGAAGTACTTTAAAAACAAAGGTGCTTATAAATAAATGAAAGGAGGAGGAGGAAATCTAGGCAGTAACTTCTGATAAATTGGTGACTGAAAAAAGCTGTAAAATGCATCTCCGAATCAACGTATTTCCAGATGTTGCAGGTGTTTGGGTCAGGCTTGATTCAGTCCACTATGTTATACAGAAAGGAGCCAAGCTTCAAAGTTCAGACCCAGGTGTAAGCTCAAAGAGTATCTTGAGTGTCTTCAGGTGAGAGATTTTGCATCAAGCTTTTCCCTGTAATATTTCCCAGTGTTTTCAATGGTGTTGACTCAGGGGCACCCCTCATAAAAATGCTCTGACATCTTGCACTACCCTTTTGCGTTATTTTTTTTGCCCCTGTGGGCAGTCAGGTCTTTCTTATGTTGCTCCTTTGGGGGAGTTTGCTTAAATTCTGCTTTTGTTAAAGCTCTTCCCCTTTACCTTTAACAAGAGGAGAAGGCAGAGGAGGTCTCTTCCTCCCTTCTCCGTTTCAAACCCCCTCTCACTAGCATCCTGCTTCCCAAACCAGATTTTCTCACAGTAATACCGCCACATATCTGTAGGGCATGCTAAGGTAGAGGAGAAGTAAATCCAGAAAGCATCCACTGCTCATGGCACGTTCCCCAGCAAAATTGCCAGGAGGTGGCTTTCTCTGCAGCCGGAGCATGTTTATCTTTTTTTTTTCCCAGGCAGCGTTAGCTTCCTTGCTGCTGCTCCAGCTCTTCTTGTAGGAGGTGGAAGGGTCCGAGAATCAAAGGTTTCTGAGGCAGGCGTGCTGGACGAGGAGAGTGGTGGTGTAGGAGGGCAGGAGTCCCTCATGGGTGTGACATGAAGTCCAGGGTTGGAGACCAGTTTTTTTCCTTGGCTCTAGTGGCTTCCTCCAGGCTGTTGACTTTTCTCTGGAGCTGGAGAGGGCCGCACGTAAAGCTGAAGAGCTTTGCCCTGGGACCCAGCAGCATGCTCAATGCCCGCCGGTCTATGAGATTACTCCTCTCTCCCAAACCTCAGCCTGGGAAAGTGCAGGCAGCGCTGAGCACGGCAGGCTGCCGCGGGGGTTTATGGCGACCCGCGGAAGGGGCAAGCCTGGCGGGTGCTGCCAGCTGCCCGCGGCAGCAGAGTCTTGCCCCGACCTGGTGCTGGAAGGCGCCACTCGCTCCTTATCATCTCTCCATCATCGGCGTGGGGCTTGCTCACTTGGAGACTCCTGCAGGCTGTCTCCCAGGCCTATTTCATGCCAGCAGGATTTCCTATGGATTTCCTTCTGTGGGATGGCTGCACCCTCCCTTCTGTACTTAGGAACGATACGGTTTTGAGCGCTTCAAGCTGCCTGTGAGGGCTAATGAGCCCGCTACGCAATATTCCTCTCTCTCACGTTTCGCCTTTGCCTGTTTCGGTATTTGGCTGCCATGGCAGCCCCAAGCTATCGCTGTTCTCGGTTGCTAAATGTTTTGAGAGTGGGATGAGCCGGCACACCTAGCGAGCTAAAAATGCTGCAGAAGATTGGCAAACGAGCGGTGCTGGGGAGCGGTGCTGGTGAGCTCACGGCTGGCACCGGCTTTTACCCCTTGGCTCGGGGAAGTATTTTGCAAGTTGTCGTTGCCTGGATTTCAGGCCGGGGTGCTCCCCGCTCTGAGTCAGAACGGGGCCTGTGCCCCAGCTGGCGTCGGGCATTAGGAGGCTGCAGGCCGTGCCAGGTGAGGGCGAAACCTGGGACCACTCCGGCGAGCGAAATCGCGCCTGGTAGCATCCTGCTGGCACCGCCGCGTTTGCAGGAGTTCACAGCTAGAGTGAGGATTTCTCTGAATGGAGCAAGATGAAGTGAATGGGGACTTTAGGAAACTCACAGAGTTAGATAGCTACAGCCATATTTTAAGTGAGGTGAATTTAATTCAAGGGGTTTACATCCAGAATGTCTTAAAAATGTCCTTCCTTTGGACCTGTCTCCCTATTATTCTTCATTTTCAAAGTGGTGGTAAGGAGTTACACAAGGTGGGGGTTACATGCCAGCCAGCGATGGCTCTGTTTCAGCTGCAGGTAAGTCATCTGGCAGATAAAAGTTTGGGATCCCCAGGGAGGGATGGCACCAGATTATAAGTATATGGTCTATAGATACTCTAATTAATAACTCATCTTTGGAATAAGTCAAGCTCTTTGGCTGCCTGAGATAGAACTTTTACAAGCAGGGTGTGGTGTATCTGTGAGATAAAATCCAAATACTCAAGAATGTTTAATTAAAGGGCATGATTTACGCCCATAGAAGACTGGACGAAAGGGTAAAAGAAAATATTAAAATGCACAGAATAGTCTAGTAAGCACTTTCAAAAGTCATGATTATTATTCAGTTTTTTGACGCAAAGTATGCCAGGAATTTTCTTCAAGGTCACTCTTGGCATGAGGTAGATAAATCGGTTAGAAAAAGGGAAGAAAGGAGTTAGAGGATTTCTCCTTTTTTATCTAGGTAACTGGTACTAGCCAGAATTTGTTTTTCTCCTGGAAATATAAGTTAATATTGAAGATAGAGTGAATGCTGCCTTGCCTTTCACTGTATCGCTTTGCAGTGTAGAGGTGGAGGTTGTCTATGGCTTGTGCGCTCCTATACAGAATTTGGTCTGAGCCTGTGAACAGATGAATAGTCTGAACTCCCTCATTTTACAGGCAAAACACAATGATTTGTCTGCTGATTTACATAGTCAAAATGTCTGTACCAGGAGGCTCGCTCACAAGAGCTGGCTTGTGTTGTTTCTCAACAAGATCTCAAGAAGGCACTTTGGGTCTGATTTTCAAAGTCCTTGAGGCATATGTTGGGATTTTTAAATCCCCTTATGACTAAGAAGTGTCAAACTCTTCTCTAAAGCAATTGCTGTCTCAGTATTTTTGTACATCTCCACACCACCATAATTAGGCACCAACATGCCTCTTAGCTATTTGTGCACCCCAGTAACATGTGGAGCGCGTTATCGTTTGCTTCCCAGGGATCAGTTGGTTTTGTTGCTTTTGGATAACGAGCTCAAGTAGTCCAGGTCCAGGTGCTGGCCACCACAGGTATCTATCAGAGCCCTTTCATCTTCCAGACCCAAGAACTATGAATACCTTCTGCAAACCCCTCAGAGGACAGAAAGCCTTGTCGATCAAACCGTTGTAACTTCAGGGGGCAGCAGTCAGTCCGGCGAGCTGAAATGCATTCGGGTTGGGGCTTTATGTTTCAACATCACAGTCACATATAGCACTTCTCGTGCACCTGGCTTCACAAATAGTTAACAGCGCGAGGTAATAGGGTTGTGTGGTTACACAGAAGGCAAGATAGGAAGAAGAGAGAAATGAAGAGCTAAGGGAAAAGACTGGAAAGAGGTGTTCAGCATTGATGATAAGAAGGAGATGAAGGGATAAGGAAGCTGAGAGGAAGGCTCTTCCAGACGGAGCGGGGCAAGTCCTTTGCAGCAATGCTCTGGTGCTGCACAGCAAGAGTGAGCCCGTGGTTAATTTTTAAGTACATAGTATGGGACTTCTCATATACCTGCGGTGCATGCCTAAGTGCTTTTCTTGGTAGGGGTCCCCCAGTGCTGTGAGTTTGTTTGAAACAACAGGGCTGCCACCATTGCTGGGTGAGTCAAGGGAACTGGAAGGAAAACAGTCCCTGGTGGATCCAGCTCATGGCCATCTGACGCCTGACCAAGAGGACTGGATGTGGAAAAAAATCATGTTAGCCGCTTTCCCCTTCCCTCTCTGGATCTATCAGAGCAGAGAAGAGGGCATATTCTCGTTAGTAAGCAGTGATTCAACTTGTCATGCCACAGTGGACTTCCTCTCCGGGCTGCTCTTAACTTCTTTTTAGAAGACAGCGTCACCCTTTTATCCAGATGGGAATATGATCCTTTCTTATGGTGAGGATATAAAGACATTGGCAAGCACCTGTTAGCCAGGTTGCAATTAATAGCACAAAGCCATGCAACCATACAACAAACCAGACAGGGAGCCTACATTTTTATAGCCTTGTTTTAGACAGCCGGTACTTCTTAAGAATAAATCTAAGTTGAATGGCTTTCTCACTTCTTGCATCTGTATAGTTAAAGCTAACCTCAAACTAGCAGAGAGATAATCAAAACTGAAAACTAAAATGATTTGGCAGATGTTTTAAGGCTGCTATTGCTTCTATAAATCCAACAAATTGAAGAAAGCCCATTGAAAGCTTTTTATCATGGTTTTTCATCATTAGAAGATCATATTTTGGGAAGGGGGGAGTTTCTTGGTTTTGGTATTTCACACGAAGTTTGTCCCACAGGGTAGCTCCACAAGCACAGCCGTACAGGTAGCATAAGGCCTCCCTGAGAAGGGCCGAGTCCAGAAGGGAGCCGTTCTGGAAAGTGTGCTGCTGTCAGCCAGTGAAGATTTCATGACCCTGAAAATGCAACTTCAGCTCTGATTTATGAGCAGTCCTGGTGACAGGCCTCTGCTGTTTGGCGCAACAGCCCTTTCCAAATGAAAACTGAAATTTCCACCAGCCAGTGCTTGGGCGATGCACTCTGCTCACGTTTAAAAATGATACCTCACCCACAGAGGGCTGATGGACGCCACAGTACGTATCCCGGCGGTTAGGATGCCGAGAAATTCAGTCTGGCTTACCAGCTCGAAGGACTTAGCCTAACAGCCTAGGTGTGCCTTCAGTTTGGATTCGCTGGCCACCGGCAAAGCAGAAGTTAGTGGTGGCCTTGAGGGAGGAGGGGATGGAAAGCGTTCCCACTCCGCCGCCGTTGCTGTCTCCGTTCCCTCGGGAAAGGGGATGATGACATCAGCTCCTGGCTTTCCTCTTCCTTGGCCTCTCCCGGTTTCCTTTCTGCCTCGTCCTTCGTGACAAGGGAGTCGGTGGCATTGCTCTCACTGTGTTGGGGTATCTTCTAGCTGTCCTCTGGTGGTGGTTGATAAGGCAAAGACCTTCTAGGTTAAACCTAGGAAGGAAGCAGGGGAGTCATCTTTATCTCCACCACTGCTCACGGAGCCATCCTTTCTGCTTCCCTCGTCAGGCTGGTTTTGGTGACCAGCAGCACACGCACGCACACCGAGTGTCTAGAAACAATGTGATGGGAGTCTCTGCAAGACCAAGAAAGCACATAAATGTAGTAATCTTTCTTCTCTCATTCCTCATTTACTTTGTCCTCGGGTCTGATGCCGCATCCTTTCACTTGGTGAATTGTTTGCAGTGTGGACAGAGCTTTTTCTGCACATTGTCTGAAAGGGCCATTCATCATTATTTTGGAAGCATACCTCAAAAACGTGTATCACTGCTCTCCAGGGAGGAATCAGGACTCATCCTTGACTGTTTGAGTGCTATGCTTTTTTTGTCCTTTCCATCCCTTTTGCCCCCCTGCTTAATAGTGCATCACTCCTGCTAAAAGTTGCAGACGCCATGGCTCTTGCTCTGTCTCTGAATTTTCTTACAGAAGTTGCCATTCCTCTTTCCCACAAGTGTCAGGTCCCAAGCAAGATAACAAAAATCCCCTTGCCTTGTCTTTTCTACATAACTAAATAAAGTGCAAGTGTATCTGTAGGCCTGGGGAGTATCTGTCAGTGGGTGGTGTTCAATGAAGATGGAAATAAAAAAATTAATGTAATCAGCAGTTGAAATAGGCAATTTCTCTGCAGTGGTGTGCTAGGACCTGCACAAGCTGCAGCAGCCTGGCAAAGGCATTTGTAGTACTGCTGGTGAGGCTGCTGCAAATGTGCTTACAGAGCTAAATGTTCCCAGTTCCTTCCTTTCTACTCTCTGTCAAGATCTGCTAGAGCTCAGGAGCCTGCAGTGTGATCTGTTCTCTCTTATATTTCTTTTTTAAAAAAGTATTAGAAAGAAACGGTTCAGCTTAAGTAATACAAGAAGAGAAAAACAACAGCCAATGGGATTCCTGGCGATTTTGGGACATTTGAAAGCTTAAAAAATGGTCATAATGTAAAAGCAAAAATTGGCAATTGCTGAATTCATGCTCTAATAGATCTTTGTCTTTTGGAAACATTATTCAAATGCCTGAGCTATTCATGTTAAAAAATGGCCCCTGCATCTGCATAGTGATTGCTCTCTCACAAGAGCAATCAGTGGTGGTGGCGGCGGCGGGTTTTTTTCTCAGTAAATTTGTGGTAGAAGCATCCTTCTACTGAAAATGCATGCATCGGGGGGTACGAGAAGTGCTGAGAGTCACAGAATCAGAAGGCCACAGTTCTGCAGCCCTCCCTAAGCTTCAGCTGCTCTTCTTCTGCCTTCCCAGCATCTGAGAAGGAGCTGCAGATGCTTCTGGTTAGCCAAAAGAGGTTACCAGTAGTGCTACAAATGGGTACCCACTTTTCTAAGGAAAAATACAACATGGGGAGACCTTTTGCTTGCCTTAAATTACCAGACCTCAGTTACCAAAAAAAACAGCAAAAAAACCCCAAAACCCAAACCAAACCACATTCAAAGCGCTATCGTGGTACTGCTGAAGTCAGTCAGCTTAGCCTGCTTAATTCAAGCACGTGCTTAGGAGTTTGCTGACTCTTAGTCAATTTAGCTGTTGTTAAGAAAATAAGGCTGTGGATGGGTAAGATGTTGAAGACTGGGTTTAAAATGGCCTTACAGGGACGCTCAGGCGATTTGTGAGGCTGTGCTCTGGGCGTGAACCACAGTTGTTACTTGACTTAGTTTTTGTTGCAGTTGAGAAGACCTACACCAAAATTATCAACCAGTAAATCTGCTCCAGACTTGTCAGATTATTGCACGTTGACATGCACCCAAAAGCTGAAATGAAACACGGTTAAAATTAAAATGCAGCTTTACCAAAAGCCAGATGCTTCATTATGAGCTGAGCTAACCTACCTGCCAAATACTGCTAACCTGCATGAGGCAGGTGATTAATTTTTTACAAGTCTGCTTTGGCAACTAGACATCTGTCCTCTATTCCTAAAAGGAATATCTCAGGGCAAACGATTTTCTTTTTTTCTGGTTAGTACTCCAAATTATATAAAACATACATATAATGAAAATTATATTGTGTGCATTCCGTATGAAGATGTACTGGGGGCCAGTTCGTATTTCAGATCACTTTCACACCAATGTAACTCCATTGGAATAATTCCTGGTTTTATACTTTCTAATTTTTATATGTAAAAGAGTAAAAAATCACATCCGTAACATACCTTGTAATCTGGAATGTCAGGATATGGGGTTATAATATGGATTTTCCATTTTAATGAGTCATTGTTCCAACTAACAGGCTAATCAGTGGAAAATATGGTGTCAAGTTACTCAGTTGCTCTCTCGAAGTACGTTGCAGCTTTCATTATGAGCAGGGGTTTATCATTTCTTTCCTTGTGAAGAATAGCTCAAGATCTTCTTTGATACGGGCTGTGAAAGGGAGATGATCCATTACAGCATCTGCTGTATACATACACATAAGTAAAATATGTTGCATGCTGGCAGTGCAGTGAAATTAAATAAACTTTCTCCTCCCTCCACATGTTTAAGAAATAATTTAGCAGGAGTTGCATATTTTCACTGAAACAGTTGAAGCACACTAGTGATCAATTTACTTGCACATGGTAAAAATAATACAGGTTGCAGACAGATTTGTAATATGGTTTTTAAACACCTGTTTTTAATGTTTCAGTACCCAATAAAGCAGAGGAACTCCTGCTTTTGGTTTGCATGCAGACATTATGTATATTGGGATTTAAAAGTCTACTGCCTAGGTTTCAAATGCAGCCCTGTTCAAAGCAGCAAACAACGCTTGCAGGCACAGCGTGGGTACGTTTTTGGAAGTTCCTCGGCACTACAGTTACAGACACCGAAGTCCCCCTCGATGTGTTTTGCTCTTTGGGGAGCTGATAGCATGGTGTTGCTGCCAAATGTGAATCCTGGCGAAAACCCATCGTCCTCACCAGAAAGGGAACTCCTCCCTTGCCACTTGCAGTGCTACTTGCATAAAAATATTGCTGGTCCAGTTCTATGTAATGTAAGGGAAAAAAATGTAAAAGAGATTGAGCAAAGTGATCTTTCTATTACAGTGCAACAGAGCACTTAAGTACATCCTTAAATTTTCATAAAGTGGAATTAAATGTTGAACGTGCGCTTAAGTTTTCTACCAAGCAAGGATACATTGATCAACTGGCAATTAATTGTGTCACTTATTGTTGCTTAGGTTCCTCAGCTGCAAAATCTGGATTAAGACACTTCCACTGCCTTGCAGGGGCGTTACAAGAGATTGGGTGTCACACGTGAGCATGTGGGGCTGCCAGCTGCCCAAAAATAGCATGAAAAAGGGAGCAAGTTGCAGAATCTGCGCGCTGTTCTTGCAGACCTCTTTGCAGCTTTTCAGGAGGTCCATTAAGTTTCCCCTCTTAAAAATCTGATGCACTTTGGGCATAGGTTGCAGGTTCCCCATGTGTTGTTGCTGCTTCCTTCTGATGGTTTTCAGGTGAATGCTATTAACTGGATCCTCCTTTCCCTCTGCCTTCAGTCCCTTTGATTTTGGGATCCCTTAGGATGATTGCATCTTTTGGTTCCGCCACCATTACGCCTGCCCACATCTAATGGGCCTGAAGTCCCTGTGTCTCTGAAGCTTTTACTGGACGTCTTGATCGCAAGTCAGGCGTAATGATGCCAGAGCAAAGCTTCCCGTCGCCATCCAAAATCTTCCCATTACTTTCCTCTGTCTTTGGGCAATCTGTACCTTTCTTCATGTCATTTAAGTCTGTAATTTAGACCGGTCACTGAAGTCTGCTATATTTAGCTGATTCCTGTCCCTGTGCCTGCATCAAAATAGCAGTATCAGCATATCATGGGTGTTCTGCGCAGGACATGGATGCCCATATTCGCTGCACTTAGTAAGCCGCACATTCCCGTCCCCTCGGCTCTCTGCCCGTGAAAGGACAGTGGCTAGTGTTCGGGAAGCCCGCGGCACATCGTGGCTGCATAAGTAGATAAATAGCTAGGAGGGAGTGGGTCGGAAGAGAGATCACGTTTCGTTTCTGGAGAGCTGCTCAGAGCTGAGCTGTGCGTGAAGCCCGGGCACAGCCCAGGCACAAAGGGTTGGTCCCGAGTTTTCATCCCCCTCTTAGCGTCTTCACCTGAGGCCGCGGCTTGGTTTAGCACCGCAAGGGGAGAGACCTGAGCCCAAGATGGTTGCGACATGTCAGGATTAAGAAGCTCGAGCAGGGCTTGCACAACGTTGCCTGTGCTTGCCGCGGGCCAGGACTACCGGCGCCGTGGCGCTCCTGCGTGTGCACGCAGGGACGTAACGCTTTGCCCATGAGCGCGGGGCGGAGAAGGGAGATGCGAGTGCCTGTTTTGGATGAGGCCGTTGCCAAAGCGAGCCCCGGCGAGCGGGGCGCGCGCACTGGTGGGGCGCTGGATGCGGCCGCGGGGCGAGGGGACGGGCGCCGCGTGGGTGCTGCCGGCGGCGTGGCTGGCGCAGTGGGCAGCACCGGGGCCGGCGGCGGGCCGAGCTCCCGCCGCCGCCCTCCCTCCCTGCACATCCTGGCCTGGCATGTTGTTGTTATGATTGCTATGGAAATAATTTCAATATGTTTTGTAGTTCTGAGATGCTGTCTTGCATTGTTTGGCTGGAAAGCTGCTTGACTGGTTTTAGAGGGTGGCTGTACATGCACAAACACTAGCTGATTTTTTTCTCGTGGTGGAAAGTAGGAGATTCGCAGCATGGTTTTAATTAGAATCGCTCATTTAGTCTTTCACTGCAGTGTGTTCTTTAGTTGAAAGATAATTTAATTTTCTTTGTTTTGGAAGATCTTCGTGCTTGTCTGTGTGAAATGTCTTTATTTACTGTGCCTCATTGTGCTTTGTGCATAGCTTTGGTTGTGAGGAGAGTCAAAAACAAAAACTTGCCTGGGCTGTATTATTTTCCACCTGCTGTGGCTTTTAATACAGTCTCACTGCTATATATGTACCAAGTGCCTGCATTTCTAGGAGGAAAGCACCAGAGAAAATTGGCAAAGCATGCAGGGTTAGATTTAGCTGTAAAACTCTCATTGACTTGAAGAGGAGTAGCACATCTAAAAGTTGTGAAATGCTGAAGAAGTGTAACTGGTATGGGTTTGGGTTTTCGCCTTGGAGAAGTCCACAGAAGGTAACGCTTGTTGAAAAAAGGCAAAACCCAAAAAAATCCTGCCTCTCTTTGCAGAACTCCGTATTAAGATCTTGTAACACCTCCTGTGCTATGGAGAGTATTTGATCTGGTTGAAACACAACACAGTGTGGAGCAGTCATGTTTGTATGTATAACAATATTTAGATAGTACCTGTTATCTCAGAATAAAAAAAAGCTACATAAAATATGTAAATCTCTCCCCATAGATGCAAGAATTCATAAAATGGCTTGGAATGTGCAGCTTTTTAAAAAAAATTATAGATGGCATTTATTCATCAATAATCCTTAATAATCCTGCAACAATTTTCCAAATGGCTTTCAAATTAATTTTCAACCGCTTCTCTTGCAATGATGTTGTTTTCATTATGTGGTCCTTATGTGTCATAGCTCTTATTCTGCAATGATATAATATTCCTCAATATAGACTCAAATATTGTTACTGAATATAGGTTGTAGAGTATTATTAACTACAAAATGGCATACAGTAGTAGAATTTTACACAAACTCCACCTATAGCTGCAAACATGAGCTGCCAGGGACAAACAAATTTAGACCACAACTTGCAGGCACATGTGCTAGCATCTAGGTACACAAGTAATCTCAAGCACATGTCCTGAACACATCAAAGCCTCATTTTCTAATCCCTCCCAGTTGTGAGGAAAACCTTAAAATATGTGAACTGACATAGCCCCACTGCTGGCTGCAAGAGCCCTACTTGAAATGGAGGCAGGTTGGAGAGGTGTTGCAAAGAGCAAGACAGTGCAGTGGCGATGCTGGCGCTGGGCTACGGCTCTGCAGTTCTGCTAGCGTAAATGGAGCCCCTGAAACTCTCAGCCCAAATAGATTTTTACATGGGTAGTTGCTCTAATCACAGGGCAGTGGTAACCTAGAAGCCTAGCTGTAACAGCAGATGTTTTTAGGAAAATCGTCTAATGAGTGAAAGCATTCTTCGGTTCCTGCAGTCTTGAGTAAAGTAACGTAAATAAAATAAAGAAAAATATGATCAAATTTGGCCTCTAGCCTCTCGACTCTCCAGTTATTAGTGAATGCTCTTTTCCCTTTTTGTATTAGAAAGGTTTGAATTGAGTATAAAAATGACCATTAGCAAGAGTACTGCCTTTTTAGTATAATTTTAACATGCACTCCCGTTTTGAAACAACAGCAGCGGCAAGGCCACCCAAAACGTACCTGACGCTGCTGCAGAAGTTCCCCTGTGCTCCAGAGCTGAGATGGGGAGCGCCGCTGGGACCGGGTGCGTGCAGGGGGAGCTGCTGCAGTCTTTGCATGCCAGTGAGTTGGTCCTTGCACACCTCTCCTCTGAGGGAGGGAAGGGTTTTTAGTCCCATCTCAGGCGTGGAGAGGGAGGCTGTGGGTGCAGCTGGTTAAGTATCCGTCTCCCAGCCGTGACCACCCGCTGCCCACCCTGCGTTGTGGCTGATTCTAAGTCCAGGGTACAGCAGGCCCCCAAAATCAGGGTGGAGAAGCCAAAGCACTGAAGTTAAGCTGTGGTGGAGCTGGCTTTGTTCCCTCTGGGAAAGAAAAGGGCTGCAAAGTACAACTGTTCAAGTTGATGGTCTCGTAACCCTGCTGTGAAAAGCTGTGGGCGACTGCCCAAAATGCACGATGGTGAAGTGCAAAGCGTTGTGCCTGTAGCGGGCTCTGCCACTGCGGGGGTCTTCTCACAGAAGCTCTGCTCCGTGTCGCTTTGGGCTAAGGGTTTGTGGGACACTCATGCTTTGAACTGTGGCTGGTTACAGGGGCAAGTCTACGTTTTGGGTTTATTTGGCTAACCGTAGGTGTCTGCAACTGAGCTAATTGCCTTAGTTTCTCTCTGTAATCAGGAGAAGGCTTGTCAGTATAGAGTTTAGGGAGCTATTAATTTTATTTTGATGTGAACATCTGAAGCAGCTCAGGTAAGTCACACCTTCAGCGTGCCTGTCTCATTTTGCTGGCTGCGAAGGCAGCCAAGGTGACTAGACCCTGTTGTTGTCCAGCCTCTATGTGTTAAAGTTAGGTGGCGTGAATCAGCTGGCTTTTCCCTGTTCCTTTTTGGCTTGATGTGCTGTGTATAATTATGTGTAACTGGGTCCGGCAGGCTTTAAGATCTTACCTGTTTGCCAGGACTGAAGTTTACTTCTTAGGTTAGATACCCAAGCAAGGCTTGAGTATGTTGGGGAAGAGCAATGGCTTTTAAGACTTCGGCGTTCCTGTCTCTGGCTTGGGACTTGACCCATGCCAGAGCCTCGTGTTTGAAGTCAACAGGTTGATATAGATGCTGTCTTGGTTTGGGTGTAAAAACACAGGTCCTGGTCACCAGTACTCATCGTACCTCCCTTCAGAGGAGAAAGTGTTACCCTCAGCGTCCTCCTCAAATCCCAGCTGCGCACTGACATCCTGCTACACCGACTGCAGCAAGGTGTCGTCCGTTTGCAGCAGCAGATAAGCTACTCTGTAAAGCTTTTATTGGCAAATTCTGCCATTAGTATTTGCAACATTTTATTTGGCTGTCTTACTAGCTTTAAACAGGGTTATGGTATTAGCTCGTCAGTATTTGGATGAAATTCTAGTGCAACAGCTGTTGCTAAATAATGTTACTCAATGTGACAATATTTAGAATGATTGATTGAAAATAGTCCATATATGTTGAGAAAGTTTATCTAAGAGTCTTTCATGTTTACTTTATTTACTTGCTGTTGGAGATTACAGGCCTTTCACTTCATTTTAGCCCTTGTGGCCTGTTGGGCAGAGCTGCTCGTGTTATGCTTGTCGGTCAGAGAGTCTGGTCGGTTCGTCTTTTTTTTTTTTTTTTTTTTAAACAAGTGACATCAACCAGTGGCAACACCATTGCTCTCAGACGACTCACAGCATGGAATCCAATCTGTCAGGATTTTTCACAGTTTAATCAGACTGTCTTGGAGGTCAAAACCTTGAAGCCGAGCTGTGAGATATACCTGACCTATTTTTATTGCTGTATTAAGATGCTTTCTGTGGAAGGCACGCTCTCAGATAAAACTGCAGCGTAATCGGAGCTGTAGGACCAGGTGGATCAAAGGTGGCTTGTGGAGGGAGAGTAGGACCAGAAGTGTGTAGTGACCTAGAAAAACACACTGCCCTTTTCTGCTCTGAGACAGGAGTCACAAATAGCGGGTTTATGAATCTTGTGCATGTGATGACAATACTTCTTGGGGGTTGAAACAGTGGAAGCAGAACCTGTCTTGAGGAACATACGTGTGCAGACTGCACTTTTCTGACTCTGAAGAGCAAGGGGGTTGCATTAATCTGCTATATTCCCCAAGGAACGCGGGTGTAAATTGCGCGAGGATTGGAACCAGAGGGCTGGGAAGCGCTGCGTTTTCCATAGTGAAGAAAGGGTTACCCGGCCACGTGGCATGGTTACTGGCTTTTATTTTATAAGAAGGCTGAAGCACAAATTGATTAAACATAGAGCAGGCTGGAAATATGTAAAAACTTGTTATGAAATTTTCTCTGCTCTAATCAAGTCATGTATCTGTGATGAAAGAAAAACTATCTGGCAGAGCTGGAGACGGGAACTCGGTCACCCTATGCCCAGCTTGCTACTCCTTCAGCTGCAAAGCCACCCTTGCTCTGCACTTTTATAAAATGCCTTGAAATACTTTCCTTCTTTTAATTCATTTCTACATTAAAAAAACAACAAAACGGACAGAGGTACTGTGAAATTTGGAAGCCATCGGTATTCATGTGACTTGCAGAAGCAGCAAGGAGGTTTATTTCAGACCTTCAGCCAGCCTCCCTTCCCGCTCCCTCCTTTTCCCAAACACAGAAAGCAGTCAGGGCTTGACTCATGGACTGTCTGATTATAATAAGTCCCACTTGGGACATACAGCTATATAGCATGCTAGCGCACTACGTGCTTCGTCTGCCTCTATCATTGAGTTTTCAGTTCCTGCTCTGTGCTGTGGCCTTTGACTCGGATGGCTAATTAAATAGCAAGACGTCTTACATAAGAATCCTTTTGTGTTTTCAAAGGAGTTCTTGGCAAATCAGAGAAATTGAGAATTGGAAGTGTATTTATAGTAATTTTCATGGCAACAGAACAGTAAGTCCAATATTCATATTATGAATATGGCTCAGTATTTATAGCTCTCCAAATATTTACAGAGATAAAGCCTTTAAACATAGCCCCAGCTTTCTGTCTTCAGTAGCAGTTTAAATAAATGTCATTGGGATAGGAGCTAAAATTTAGGGGGAAAGCAACCAGTTCTGGTCTAATACTGTCTCACTGGTGTCTGTGAACCCCAGAGGTATTTTGCCTGGAACTGCGTTGCCCCTGTCCCATGTGAGCCAGCGTTCTTCTTGATGTGCAGGAAAAGCACCTCAAAAGAATTGACCCTTAAGCAGATAACCCTTGGGGATAGCTGGGCATCCCGTTGCCCTCCAATTTGCAGGGGTGGGAATTCAAAGTCATGCAGTTACTGCAGCAGTGGTGAGCCACCGAGTGACGACACGGCATTCGGGCTGTGTGGGGGGGTGTCTCGGGTTTGGAGAAGTCACCGATGGATATTGGCAGTGGAGGTGTGCTGTGGTTGGGACGGGCATCGGTGAGGGCATCACGCCCGTCCCGCTTGCGCTGACGGCACCTGACGCGCGCCCAAGGATCCCGGGCCAGCCTGTGCTCACCCACAAATGGGAGCTTGCTGGATGCGAGCGATGCGTCAGCGGCATGACGAAAGGCAGATTCACAAGTATAAGCTTGCCTGGGGTATCTGCCTAAGAATATGTAATAAATTCCTGTTGCAGTGCTCCTGTGATTTTTTTTTTTTTTTTTTTTTTTTTTTTTAACTCTTACATGACTATGGGTAGGCCTGTCCAAACTGAAAGCTGTTATGGATGCTGGGAGCAAATGTTTGATTGGAAGCTGAGTAAATTGAGGGGTTGGGTGGTTTCAGGGGGTGCACTACTGCATTGGACTTCCTCCCAGACCCGGATTTTTAATCCGCGGTTTCCAGAGCCCCTCTTTCTGTCGTCAGCATACATTTACTCAAACGCAATTTGAAAGACTCCCGCGCTTCAGCTTCACGTTGCTATGGATCCTGTCCAAATGCGAACGCACACAGGCTGCTAGGGTGGAGAGCCCCAAAAGGCCACACGTGGTGGCCGTGCCGTGGGACAGGCTATCCGGGAAAAAGTTGTTCTCCCATGCGAGGGCCAGCGGCGGCCCGCCCCAGGGAAGCGCCGGGCTGTTCACGAAGAGGAAAACTTCCTCATTTAGGTGGACTGCCTGGCCTGGGTGCCACCTCCGTGCCTCCACGGGGGAACGACTCTCCCCAGCCCTGTCCTGCAAGGTGGTTTTGGAAGCTCCCACAGCTGCACAGTTAGGTGATGCCCTCTTGGAGATGGGCCGTGGTGGGGATCATGTAGGGGCAGCTAGGATTATGGAAAGGACACCTCTCCGGTCTCATGGTAGAAAATGGCACAAGAGCAGTAATGATCTCCCCGTGTCCCAGTGAATAAGGTGCTCAGGACCTACAAAATCATTCTGTTAGAAACTCCTTTTCTGATGGGCATCCCTCTTGTAAGTCTAACAATTTTAGGAGGAGTGCAAGTTGGGTTGGTTTCGAGGTACGTCTATGTTTGAGGAGGAAAATCCTTCCTAGAAATAGGGAGCAGCATCTTGCGGCTCTTTAGACAAGGAGGTTTCATGGCTGTGCCGAGAGCCAGCAGCCATGAAGGCTGTTTTTCCCTGGATAGAGACCGAAATGACTTGTGAGCCAGTGACTGAGTGTACAGCGTCTCTATTACATTAAGATTAATAATTCCTCACAGCGTATTTGCAGCTGGAAGTTTTATATAGGTCTTTATTCATCATGATGTGAACAGCTGCTCTTTTGCAGCGCTGTTGAATTAAAGTCCAAGTGGCAGTACTAGAAAGTGCCACATAAAACACACTCCTGCTGTTTTCCATTCACTCCCCCTGTCCAGCTCTCACCCTCTGCCCAGGCTTAGCCCTTTGCAGGAGCAAGCCATTTTATTTTTATTTGTGGACCAGCTCTGACTACATTTGGATCTTAAAACAGAGTTTGAGTGAATCCAAGGAAAATTAGTTTTAGAAAGGAAAAATAAATCTTGAAAGCAGCACAAAAACCTGTAGGAATTCCTATTATGTTTTTATTTGAAGTAAGTGAGGGACTAAGGTGTCGTAGCATGTATGTTAAGTTGCACAGGGCATAAATTATACACTTTTTTGGTTAACTGTGTCAGCTAAAATTCAGCAGAAGCTATCACAGCCAGAGGGTCACCTCAGCTCCTAAGGAGGTGTTTTATTTTCTGTTTTGTTTTTTTGGTTTGTTTCTTTGTTTTTTTATTCTGAAGTCTGTATGCTCTGCTGTTTTGAATAAGACGCTCCTCTTTTTTTGGCTTTCATCAGAGAACAGCGTGCAGGAGCATTCGCGTGGCCCAAGTTCAGCACCTCCATTTTGAATCCACACTGACAAGTGGTCTGGAGCTGAGCTTTGCACCTCATCCGAAAGCTGGCACCCGCTGTTGCCTGCCTGGTTGTCAGCAAAGGGAAGAGGTACCTGGTCAGGACGATGTGCCTCTCTCCGTCCTAGGTACGCTGTGGGCTGCAGCAGCCTGCGTCCTTCTGGGCCAGAGACCTAACAAGCACGTGGGGCGCGTGGGTGGTATGGCAGCGGCCGAAACACGTACACCTGCAGAGCGTGATGCTGAAGGTGCAGAGAAACGGCTGGAAAGAGACAGGGGTGCTGTGAGAGCCCGCAGCGAGGCGGGTGCCGCAGTGGTTTGTTGGTGCCCCATGAATAGGTGCTGCCGGGGCCGCTCCGTGGGGACCGTGGGGTCCCGCATCTCTCAGTTGGGGGCTGCCGGCCCTTGCCTGGAGCCCGCTCTGTAGGGCAGAGTACAGCTGCCTGCTGGTTCCCTGCCGCTGCCCTGGGGCGCGCGGTGCACCCCCGGTCTGCGGGAGGGCTGCCTGGCTTCTCCCGGGCACTTGGTATGAAGTCCCTTGGTGTGGGAGGGGAGGCTGAGCGGAGAGCCTCTGCCGTCCCCTGGCTCTGCGCACCTCAAGTGTGTTTTTTCCACAAGCCTCCCCTAGCAAAGGAATTTGGAGTCAAAAGAGGCTGGAATAGGAGGGGACTTTGCACCGAGGGCAGTCTTTTCGTATCTTTTTTTCCCCGAGCCGTAGGTTGCTGGCTCCCTGAGCCTTCAGCAGCGGGTCCCTGGGCGTTTTCAGCCCCGGGACGCGGAGGCAGGGCAGCTCGGTGGCTGCCCAGGCGAAGGCTGGGCAGGATCTCGGCAGCGCGCACAGGAATAGAGGCCCAGCTCTCCTCACCTCGCCCTCGGTGCCTTCACTTCGCCTGACAGCCGTTGCCCACGAGACCAGCTTTTCCCTCTTCCCATGTAAACCGGTGATGCAACGGCTTACGTTTCCTAGCGCTTCTACGTGGTAGCTGAAAGTAAATTCTTTTTCTTAAAAATCAGATTGATGACCCTATTTTTATGCGTGCTTGGTGCTCACAGCTGAAATCAATGCTCAAAATGTTTGTGCACTTTCTTTGTAGTTTAAACAGCTTGATCTTCAATTTGGTTTTAAAAGATCAGGGCACTGAGCACTCGCTGATGTTATTTTTTTGAGGCTGTATATTAGGTACATTTTTAAAACATGACCATTTGTTTCATTTTATCATTCATCATGTGCAGTTACTGTAACAAACAAAAGACCTGCTGCTTGAGAAAGTTAGCAATAAAGCCATTTGGTGTGTAGCTCCCAAAGCTCTGGCTTAAAGAGACAAGCAGCAATTACTTTAAAAATTTCACTGTTTTGTAGATTTTATCCTATTTGACCTTTTTGAAAGCTTTGGAATTACATTCCAAAACACTGATGGGAAAAAAAGGGAAAGAAGCCCCTTTTCCCCAGACTGAATGTTTAGTCTCACCAATGATTCTCTCCAGACTGACTCAGGGTATTCCTTGAACAGTTCTAGAAATGCAAGTGGGACAGACGGACGTGTAAGGCACTGCTGAGCATAAGCTCTGGTGGTAGGATAAGAAAATGTACATATTGTTCTTACTATTTTTAGAGGCATAAATGGGTCTATTTACTTGTTGTCTTTATTATGTACCAAACGTACAAAGAACAGGCATGCGCGTTTGTAGACGCATCACTGGTATGGATGCTACCTATGGATTTTTTTGGGCACATCATTATCATTAAAGATGCAGCCCCTAGTAGCCTGGAGAGCCTCAAGCACAAGCTGCTGACTAGTTTAGAGGGTCCCTGGTCGTGCCCCACTTTGTTATTAGTGGGAGCTCTGCCCTGAATGCATTGGGACAGGCTAAGCCCTAAATCAGGCACCACGGGCATTTAACATATTTACAGAGTCAGGGTCTGGAGGAATGCACCGCTGGAGGGTTTTTGCAGGCTTTTCCCAGAACTCCCAATAAGTACATTTAACAGCTAATATATGGTGTAGCTCCCTTTTTTCCTGACAGCGTGGGTGGGTGCAGAGGGTGTACCTGGCTGGTGTGTCCCGTCAGAACGGGACCATTCTTTCGGTGGCCTCCAGGAGCCTCTCCAGGCACAGAGGACTCCTTGTTATGACAGGTAGCTTTCTGAGCATTTCAACAGATGCTTCAGCATGCCAAAAGCATAAAGCACTTGGAAGGGAGCACGCAGAATATTTCAGCCGCGTTTCTTAAAATAAATGTCGTGGCTTAAATAATAGAAGTTTTCCTCCCAGACTCTAGAATAACCACCAGTGCTGAAATAGCGTTTGAGTTATTGGACGCGATATTTGCAAAAATTCCTCAAAATTCAGTAACTAGAGCGAGGTTTGGGGAGGGTTTGCTTTTTTCCCTAACGCTCGTGTTAAAAGCACCTCAGCTCCATCTGCTCATTGTTTTTCAAGTCTGTTTAACTCTGATTGCCAGATTTCATAGATATCCACCAGGCACACGGTTGGAATCCAGGCAGGCTCGATATGCTCACATCTGTGATAAACCTCAGGTTATCATTGCTGTAGGACTGAATCAGATAGTACCTTGCAGTCAGATGTTGGCTGCAAGGGGTGAAACAGCGCTGTTTCCCTCGTGCTTTGCTGGCTGCTGGAGGAAGACGCCTGCGATCAGCGCCACGGCGCCTGGACCCGCGAAGACCTTCAGCCCCGATGCACGGTGCACAGCGCGCCTGCCTGGGGAAAGGCTGGGATTTGCTTTGGCACCCTGTGCCAAGATGAGCAGCAACCTACTGGTGAAAATCAAGACGTGTTGGTGGGAGAGGACGTTGTGAAAGCGATGACGGAGAGGTGTAGGAATCCCAGGGAAAGCTTGGTGTGGTGGAGCTGTCGCCCAGCCGGTGCAGCCTTTCCCTCGCTCTTGCGTAAGATGATGTAAGGTGACAAAGAGCTTAACTGTGATCGGTCCTGTTCTGGTGTTAATTACCAGTGACTGCATGGCTTTTGATAGAGGAGTGTAAAACAGGCCCACAATTAAGTCCGATTTTGATCTTAGCAGCTTCAGACAATATAAATGCAAATATCATTCGAGACCAGTTCAAATATTTTTAACAGTGTTGCTCAGGAAGGAAAAGAACAGAGTCGTCACTGGTCGCTCAGAACAAGAGAATATGACCTACTTTCATTTCAAAACCAAAACCACTGACCACAGAGGTCTTATCTGCATACTTAAGTTTTGCCTGTGTTTTTCCTTTGTACTAAACCAGGCAACTGCCGTATCCTCACCTTTATTTGGGAAGGAAAACTCATTCCAAAACATTGTGCACCTGATCCTTATTTGCAGCTAAGTCCTTTTACACTTTCACAGCAGGGGAAAGTACAGCTCTTTCCACTTGGATCTACGTATTGCCAAGCAAAGCATGCTTGGTAGGAAAGGCACATCCTTTATTATGAATGTGGTAACCGAGAGCAGCCTTTGTCACCCGTACTCAGCCGCTGAGTTATTAAGAGAAGAGCTTCGGACTGAGTTACACAGAGAAAAAGATAAAAATAGGGTGTCTGACGCATGCATCCCATGCCGCACGCCAGGAAACAGAATCATTATACCACCGAGTACAGTATTCCAGAGCATGCGTGGAAAATATGCATGGGTATGAACGCGCGAGATCTTTCCTAACCAAGAAAAATACTCAGTCCCCTTTTTCCCCCTTCCCCTTTTACATCGGTCTTGTTCGCTATTCCCTTTACCTGTTGACAAATCTAACAGCCCGGAGTACCGCAGCTCTGCCTTCGCTGCCACTGCTCGCCTCCTCGTCCTGCTGAACGACGTGACAGTAATAACGCTCTCCTATATTTTGAGGGAACCACAGAATATTCTCGCTGCGCCCAGCTGAGAGTAAGCAAAATCTTGCCCGTTCTCCAGACATCTGCAGCGTGACAAAAAC
The DNA here is from genome assembly GCF_965183815.1 of Platalea leucorodia. Classification (NCBI taxonomy): domain Eukaryota; kingdom Metazoa; phylum Chordata; class Aves; order Pelecaniformes; family Threskiornithidae; genus Platalea; species Platalea leucorodia. The sequence goes on from NC_138823.1 coordinate 103,707,659, forward strand.
TCCCAAAGCTCAACGCTCTCTGTCACAGAAATTGTGTGCTGGGTGCATAATCTAAAATGAGTCATCCCCAGTATGTGCCCCTTTAAATGTTAATCCTTGCATCGTTTTCTTTTATTGTTTCTGTTGGCATACACGATTATGTGACATAACATAAAAGTAAATAATGTGATGCAATGGGTAAAACTCAAAGGGAAATACATATCCGAGATCAGATGCCTCTTACCACAGAATATGAAATAAAACTTAGAGCGAATTGAGAGTGAGGATTTTGCCTGTTTTGAGGGCAGCAAAATCAACTATATAGTGATTACACTAGTCTTTCTGGATGTTTTTGGCACTTCCCAGCTCTTGAAAACTCATGTTCATTCAGCGCTGTACTTGTCTTCAGGTGCAGAAGTAGGTGTCAGGGAGTAAGCAACTGTGGGTAATGGATCCAAAGCAAAGCCCAGCAGGGCTGTACGATAGGGGCCTTTAAAAAAACAAACATAAATTTAATTTAAAGATCGCAAGCCTTAAGAAACACTGCAAAATGTGCATCTGAGATCTTATTATTTGTTTTCCAGCATGTGAACCCTTCTTGGGGGAGGGCAGGTACACAAAGCTGAGGACTTTGGGTGTTCACTTGCCTCCTGATAGGAAACCTGTGGGAAAAGCACAAGCTGAGACTCAGCAGTAGGTTATGAGATACAGCAGCAGCCGAGTTCAGATTTAAAGATAAAGCCTGAAATAGCAGAACCCAATGGAAGACCAACATTTTTTGACCCCTTTGCCCAGATTCAGTAAAACATATGGGTACCTCGGTGTGCGATTTTGCTTTTGCTGAATTGAGGTTTAAGTTACTCACTAGTCTATTTTTACCTTTTAAGCGGCCTTGTAATTCAATATGTGTTTGTTTTAATTTTACACTCTCCATAAAAAGCACCGTCCATGATGAGTTGGAGAAGCGACCAGTGGTAATGCATAGAAATTTAGTTGGCTGGTGTGTCACACTGTTCTACTTTCCCCCCCTGCAAACCTGCGTGCCGCTCACGATCAAAAATACCCCGTGATACCCTGCGTCTCCTCCGTCACCTCAAGCTTTACCGCTGAGGCTCTGGAGATGCCGAGGCCGGGTGAGATCAGCCCGGGCCGAATCCAGGTCACTCCGCCAGCCCCGCTCGCTCGCGCCGGTGGTGGCAGCGAACAGCCAGGGCGGCGAGGCGGGGGGACGGGGCGGCGATGAGTGGGACGGTGGCTTCCCCGTGGCCGCCGGCTGTGCCCGGAGCATGCCCGCGATCGCCTGTCGACAGCTCGGGCTGCATCTCCGCCTATGGGGGCTAATACCAGAAAGCCCTCTTTGTGCAGCGTAGCGCTGACGTTGGTGTGAAGGGTCGTAGGAGGCGGGCGTGGGGCTGAACTGAGACGTGCAGCCCGTGGTGCCCTGCTGAAGGCAACGCACAGGCTTGGCTCTGCTTTTCTCTCTCCATCATTTTGTTGATACCGCAGATCTTCAAACTGCCACTGATGTGTTTTCAATTTGAAAACGCTTATATGGGCCCACACACCCTCCCCCCAGTATCATATCGCAACCCCCTGGTTCCGAGCTGCCTTTGTGTGGTGTCTCAGCAATGCAGAGCTGATAAAATACCGGAGTGCTGGAAATAAGCTTACTCCTCCTGTCCCTGCATCCTCCCAGCATCCATGCGCTTTAGATAAGGATGTAAAAATTGCTACACCGAATCGCACAAGTTAAAGTGCTTCTGTTGTCCTCTTGGCTCTTCTGACCAAAGCATGGGGTGAAAAATCTACAGTATGCCCGATGAGTGATAAAAGATGTGTCTAGGCACCACGTCCCTTCTTGCTCATGCACTGGTCACCGTGGTACCTGAAACATTGCCATTACGCGTTCCTGTTGTCGGCAGTGTGTTTGATAGCAGCGGGAAGGCTTCGTGCCGATGTTTGCACTCACCAGAATTTTGCAATGCAGAAGAAGCACAAGTGACTGGAGATCTTTGTTCTTAATAGCATTCCCACTATCAGATGGTAAAATACCCTGGAGAGATAGGTCTTATGTTATTATGAAGCCATAAATTACTTTTTGAGATTTAAGGAGAGTGAAAGCAAGCAAAATACAAATATCAACAACATTTGATAGGGGTTTCACCACTTGCTTTCAGCTTTATTTAGCTTTGGACTTGCATGCATCATAAATGAAAAATGTTGCTCCTCACCAAATTATGATCAGTGGTCTAATTTCGATCTATCAGATTTAGTGATGGTGTGGTGATAGTGGGTAACTTGTGCCCAAACCCACCTGAACCATTTGCAAACTAAACCTACAGCAAAGCAAGCAGGTTTGCTCTGCACGTCTCCTGGGACAGCCCACCTTGCCCGCGCTTCTCCCTCCTGTAGTTGCTGCATCGTCCCTTCCCTTGGGACAAGGCGTCACAGCTAACTACTGCAAGATAACTGTTTTTGTGAGACTTGTTTCCCAGCGGCAGGCGGCCGCACGAAGTGGAGGTCGGAGCTGTCCCCAGACAGCTCCACCCGTGGTCTCCTTCGCACCAGCGTGAACCCAGGGTAGCTTCTTCAGGAGATGGTGGGGATGAGGTCAGACTCTGCTCCTGCTTCGTCCCCAGCCTGTGGCAGAAATAACTCTTGTTGTCATCAGAGCGGTCACTGTAACATGGATGAGGTTCAAGTCAGGCCCAGTAGCTTCAATGAGATTTTTGTGTGATTATAACAAGAATTTGACACACGTGGTGAGCTACTACCAGTCATGTATATGTGATCTGTCTCCACGCTGTCTCAGGAGGTATTTACCAGCATAAAAATCAGTTAATGAGGGGACGTGTCCCAAGCGGCAGCCTGCTGCTGCACGAGGGATGACCCGGGAAGCTCGGGGATGGATGGGCTGCGTCCTTTCCACTTGCAAACTCCATCAGTTTTGCCACCCTCAGTACTGGGAGGGAACATTGACTTCATTGTGGTTTTTTGCTGAACGCCACAGCACACTTTATGCAAAGTTTTCTGTGGACGTAGCGGGAGTGCTCAAAAGCTCACCCCATCTAAAGTGCCTCAGGTCCTTTAGGATAATGAGACATTTTCTGAGTGCACCTTTTTATTGTACCAATATTACGTTACAGGAAAAATGGAAGGGGGGAACTTAACACATAGCACCTGTCACAAGTTCTCTCCTTGAATTAGGCTCTCCTGCTTATAAAAATTTAATTGATTCCTAGCAGTTTATGTGCATGGTGCTCAGTGGGCGTTTTCTGTTCTCTTGCCAGCTACATGGTTACTTAGAAAGCGAGCCGCTCACGCTACAGCTGTTCATTGGGACTGCAGACGACCGCCTGCTGCGACCCCATGCTTTCTACCAGGTTCATCGAATCACTGGGAAGACCGTTTCCACCACCAGCCACGAAACAATACTTTCCAACACCAAAGTCCTGGAAATTCCACTTCTGCCAGAGAACAACATGAGAGCAATGTAAGACCCAGGCACCGTATCTGACTCCTAGCAGTTTCCTCTTGGTTGCCCCACTTGATTTCTTCTGTGCTGGTTTTTTTTTTTAAATACAATTTTCCTTTTCCTATCTTTTTTTTTTTTTTAAGTTCTCTCTGTAATAGTAGGTTTTCACAACTTTGCTGGGACAAATTGCCCCTAATCAGCTTAACAACAAAATGAGCTTCACAAATATTTATGACAGCTGATTGCTTTCATTCTAGAGTTTCAGCCAATGTGCTTATTTGCCATTTAAAATAAGTATCTCAGTTACCAAGCTGTAAATATCTCCTACCTCAGCTCCTGCATTTAGTTTCTAAATATGACACCTCTTGCTCCTATACGCACTAGCACAAGGAACAGGGCCTATTAAAATTTATCTTTGGATGTCAAAGGAAACTCTTAGAGAGCATTTCCAAGTACCCTAGTGGTTTTTTGAGATGAATAAAACCACTCTTATTTCTTACATAATAAAAATCAGGCATTTGTTTAGAAGCAAAGCTTCTAGAACTAAGAAGAGGAGTAAAGGTGATAAACTTACAGATTGGAGTTACTAAACTGGGATGAGTTTAGTCCTATGCAGAAAAGCAGGCATGGATGTCTTGGGATCTCTGAATTAGTAGGAGTCTGAGTGATAATTAAGTGCCCTGTAGGTCCATTACACACAGGTAAATTTCATTATAGGATTGTATATGAAAGTTCAGATATCCCTCTGTGTATGTGACATACATGAGACCCTCCACGTTATTTAATCCCGTCCTCTCTGCCCCCCTCATTCAAATGATCCTAACCCTCATCTGAGGTGTCTGCCTTCGGAGGAATCTGTGTGTGCTTGTGTGCATGTACACCTCTCAGTGTGTGTATAAATGTGAATGTATTCATATTTATGTATAGATGCATGCACCTTTGTGTGTATGTATAGGGAGATAGAAAGATAAGTAGGTAGATAGACAGAAAGCAAGCAAGAAATCCTGGCCCCACCAAACCATATACCATGGGAAAATCCCAGGGAGCTTACTAAAAATCACAGGTTCGCTCCTTGTTATTCATACCGTTTTCCATGCCTTAGTGAAGTGAAAAACGGTATCAGACACCTGAAGTTCTTGTGCACAGAGTGGTTATTAGAAGCTGGTTTGCAGCGTCATGTACATGCCCTGGAGTGCCTCATGTAAATAGAAGAGCTAGAATGTGTTTAGATGCATTGCCAGCTGGGCTTAGGGTGATCACTCAAGACCTGAGGACCTCTGTCAGTGCATTGTGTTAAAAGTCATGACAAGCCTGCAAAATTATTGGCCCCGTTTGCTGTCGTCTTAAGCTGGCACAACTGACATTGAGGTTATTGAAATTTCACCGATTTGTACCCACACGATATTTATTTGGCCCTTTATTTATCCAGTTTGAGTCATGATTTTGGCCATCTAGGAACTTTATTACCATTTCAATCATCTCTCTCCCTAGAATAAAGGTAGTTGCGCAGTTTGGGAGCCAAGCTGAATATTTTCGTGACATGCGTGCCAGATCGTAGTAGAGCTCTCTCAAGAACCACAAACAATGCTTTGGCATATATAAGCCTTACACGTCAGTAGTCTAAAACCTCATGTAGCACTAACAATGAATTGAAATTTGGAGCCAAGGACTTTTCTCACACATACTTTGTGTATTCAGGCCTTGATTCAGTGAAACACTGAAGCTCATCTGCACATTTAAACTTTTGCACATTTAGCTGCTCCTGTTGACTTCAGATTTTAATGTCCGTGACTTTACAGGCCTGAATTTAAGTGCTTTTTCTCCTCTGAACTTTATTGGCTCTGAACTAGTTGTCACTAAGTACTTTTTGTTTATTTTACAAGTGTTGCCGCAGGAGAGACAATATTGAGAAGCGCACTGTTTCTTCCATATCTTATGGATCTTTGCACAGAATATTGACATGGGTACAAATATTTCATAATTCTTGTGGCTTCACCTGCTAATATGCGTTGTTGAGAAGCTTTAATACTTTCATTAGTTTCTTTGATCGTATCAGCAAGGGCCTTTTCGTTATTCTGAAATCCATACTTTAGAAAAAATGCAGATCAAAACCGTGCTGCCATAGTTCTTGTTTGCTTCAGAACAGAGCTTCAAAGGTCTGGAGGGGGAATTAAACTCTTGGAATGCAAAATAAAATTAAACTATGCATATTCAGTGTAATAAAATGCATGCCAGAGACCAGTACCCAGAAGAAATTGCCATGTAGGCTTTGTAGTCGTGGCCAAAGCAGAGGTATTTTTGCAGTGGGCTTTTGAGTGCGTATGTTTATGTATCTTTTGTTTTGGGAACTTCCTCTATTGAAATTTGCTTTGACAAAAATCCTGACTTGTAAACTCATCCAGGAGAAAACCAAAGTTAAAAAAAAGGAGAGAGAGGTTGGAAATAGTAATAGTTCTATCTGACAAAAAGCATGTTTTTCCCTAACGTGGAGGGAGGACTCTGAGTTTAGGTTTTTTCATGCAGGGCTTCAGCTGACCGCTCAGCTTGGGAGTATTTCCAACTCATTCAAATACAAACACATAGACAGTAGAACTGACCTCAGGGAGAGCTGTGCTCATTAATAAGCATTTTCAGGATTTTGCCCTAGAATAAAAATCATGTCAGATTTTTCTCCAAATGAGCTGTAACAACAGAAACCGTAAGTAACCCTGCGTTCTGGGTTAGTAACACTTTGTGCACTACTGTCTCATCCCATTGACTTTTCTAGTCTCGCGGTTTCTTTGGGCTTTGGTTAATCTGTAAGCGCCATCCTTACAGGGTGTGTTGGAGAGGAAGGATCTTTTAGATTTTCTTCCTCTGGGAACCGAAGTAACATCCTAAATTTGTAGCTGCTCAATAGCAGCTACTACCTGTTACTACAGATAGCCCCAACTTAGCTACTTGTGGATGCAAGTAGTAGGCTTGACAAAGTGTGCCGTGTTCAGCCTGGTCATTGGGTCATGTCTAACTCAGATTTTTAAGAAGGATGTACAGGAGAGAGGGAAGATACTGCACGCTCGTGTCTTCCCGAAGTCTGCTTGAAATGAATTGAGTTGCTGTGTGTTTCCTTTTGGATAGCATCGACTGTGCTGGGATATTAAAGCTCCGAAACTCTGACATTGAGCTGCGCAAGGGAGAGACGGACATCGGTCGGAAGAACACGCGCGTGCGGCTGGTCTTCAGGGTTCATATCCCGCAGGCCAACGGCAGGACCCTCTCCTTGCAAGTAGCCTCCAACCCCATCGAGTGCTGTAAGTAGCAACAAACATCCTTCTCTTGCTTTGCCACCCCGCATGCAGTCTTTGTCCACCAACATGCTATACATTGGTTTTGCTTTACCTGTCTAGTCGGTGAACCTTAATCTGCTTTCCAAAAGCACGTGGTTTATACTGAAGACAAAATACCCATGTTTTAGAAAAAAAACTGTAGCTTTGTGCATTGATTTGTGTAGGAAAGAACACACTTAAAACAAAAGTAGAGTGCACTTAGACTAATAGTAGACCTGGCAGTGACAAGGCTTTCTTTTTTGGTGACTCCCTGTCATACAGGTAACTGCTGTAGGAGTTTTGGAAAACAGCTATCATGTCCTATTCACTCTCTGTCTCCCCACCATAAAGCAAAAACCAGCAAACAAAACCCTAGCCCCTTTGATGCTGAGCTAGCAGTATGCTAGAGCTGACACACTGGCACAAGCTGCCTGTGGCTTCAGAAAACCTTCAGAAGCCAGGTTTCCGCACTGGGGTCTCTTTGATTGAACAGACTGCTTTTTATCAGATACACTGGGGCACCCTCCAAAGCCACCTATATCATTCTTGCTCCGTAAGCCTCGTCAGCCTCCCACACACAAAACAAAACCTGTTTGCTTCGTGTAGCTTTAACACTCCAGCACAAGTGGTGGAAACTGAATTTCAGTCTAACTCCCATTGCTCATTTGGTCGGCTGGATGGACCGAAACAGTTTTTTAAGGTTTTGTTGGATTCCACAAAGTGGATCTTTCTGATGTCGACAGGGTAGGGAGTAACTTAACATCTGGCAGGTATGTGGGGGATGAGCCCTGGGGGCGGGGAGCAGAGGGGATGGGGAGGAAGGTTTGACCATCCCTAGCCCCATGCATGCTGGAGGGTTGTGTCCACGCTTGTCCCTGCGTCATTGACAGGCTGGACTCCCACACAGCGTGTCTGGCAGGTCCTGGAGCACACCAACATTTGATCTCTTGGAGGCATGGTGCTTTTTCGGGGGTCTTTAATCAAGAGGCTGCAGGAAAGAGCATCCCTGCATTCCTCTTACAAAAGCAGTGGCATCAGTGACAGGCTTTCAGACCGGCGACAGTACTCCATCCTTTTGCCTAGGGTAGCACCGCTGCCGCTCTGGTAGTCCAAGTCTGCAAGAGAGGCAGAAGTTGTAGGAAAGGGTAGTGCTGTTAGACCAACAGTGACAGCTTCTCTCCTTCACAGTCGTTCATTTAAATAAACAAATGAGCGTTGGCAGTGGGAAGGGAGTTAACATTAAGATGAGCCTCTGTTATTTATAAAGAATAGCAGAGCCTCCCTACCGATAGCAGGTAGACTGACATAAAGCCCTGTCTTCTGTCCAGGATATGTATGAGATGAACAATTTTGTTCACCTTTGTTTCTTATTCAAGGGCAAGTTCTAGGCTAACAGGCAAAGCAAAAAATGTGAGGAGTCATGGTTTCATCCTGCTCTTGTTGAAGTTGATGGGAGCTTTTCAGTGGCTATATAGCAGGATAAGGCACAATTAAATACATCCTGAACTGGTCTGTGCAAAGGTACCAAGCTCAGGAAGCCACTAAATATGAAGCTGATTGGATTTGTATCAGTGAACTTCAGTTTTGGGGGTTGTGTAATGAGCAAAAGCATGGTACGTGCCTCCTGAAAGGAGCGGAAAACAGGAGAAAAAATAAGTGCTTGTGTTATTTCCAGTGCAGAATGTGGAATAAGCTGGTGCCAAAAGCTTCATGCATCTCTTAGTGCATGTGACACCAGGAGGAACCATGTAATCTGGATAAAATGTCACGTCATCCCTTGAAGCACAGCCATGCTTGCTCCGTGTCCCAGTTGGGGGGGATAAAATATGTGCCACAAGAATACCGGATTCTGTTTGCATGGATCCACGTGTGCTTTGGCACTCGGGTGCTGGTGGAAATACGCTCTCTAAACTGTGAACTTCTGCTGGATCGCGAGGCCCATGGCTGCTGCTGCTGCTGCAAGACAGTTTGCAGAATTGACAATACAGTGTTTGGTGATGGAAACACATTTTGGACATGGATGGTCATCTTTTCATGTGTGCCTTGTAAACACGTGGCATATGTTATAGATCACATAAGAGAAAATTATTTTAAATAAATGAATTTCAATAAAAATTGATACAGTACAGATCAAGCTGAGTTTTAAAACAGCTTGTTCTTTGTAAGCCTTTTGAATCTGTACTGCTGTGTTTGATAACCCTATTGTTTACAATCAAGGCACTTGAAAACCAACCATGTTTCCTGCAAACCTTCTGACCTTTGTTTCTGTATCAAACTCAGCTTAGCTTGTGAGGGTAATCATTAAGTTACTTACTAATGCAGTATTTACTTATTTTTGTCTGTGTGTTTGTGGTTGCCTTTTTTTTTTTTTTTTTTTTTTTTAATCTTCTGTATAACTCTCCAGCTCAGAGATCTGCCCAAGAACTGCCTCTGGTGGAGAAACAAAGTATTGACAGCTTTCCTGTTATTGGAGGGAAAAAAATGATACTGACTGGCCATAACTTTCTGCAAGACTCCAAAGTCATCTTTGTGGAGAAAGCACCAGGTATGTCTTTTCAATCTAGACTCCCGTCTGCCTTTTTACCCCTGTTTTAAAATCTCTGCCAAATGATGAAAGCGTAAATGCGGTAATGACATTTTCTTCTGCATGTAATATGTTTTCCATGTCACTGGGCAAAGCTGTGAAAGTGATCTGAGCCGTGCCTAATGCTGAGGTTGCACACTGGCAGGTGTAGTTACAGGTAGACAATAGCGACATTGAAAGTCAAAGTTGGGCATTTGTTGCTGTAGCAAACCACGGCTGCACCGGTTAGGACCTGTGAAAGGTGTTCGAAACCTCAGGTGGCATGTCCCCATAAAGCCTGCAAGGAGGTGCATCTTGCTAAACCTTTCTGTAATTTGTGGAGGAGGGATTTGCTGGTGATGTGTATGTGCACATGTGTCTCCTTCTGTGGCAGTCGAGACCGGTGGCATTTACAGTCCACTGGCTGAGGAGGACTTTCAGTGCACACCCATTCATGCGAAGGAGATAGGTCTGGTTTACCTTGAGGACTGGGGAAGGACGGCCGCCGGCTCCCCTTTGCACTGCACTGCTTCTGCAGTGCATTGGTGGTGGGACAGGTCCTCTCAGAGAAGGGTCACCAGCCAGGCTGAAGCAGGGCAAGCGGCATGGGGTGGGAGCCGGGGCTGGAGCAGGAGGTGCCTGGAGGAGCGGTGGGGCGTCTGCCGGAGCGGTGGGTCACAGGGTGACAGCGCGTAACACGCGTGAATGCCCTCGTGGGAAAAGGCGATGGGAGCAGAGCTGTGAGTCAAAGTCAGGCTCTGAAACGAGATCATTAAGAGTAGTTTTGAGTCTTGTTTTGGAAAGGGTTTCCGTGGCGCTGGCACAAGCTACGGATTCCTCAGCTGCCGGCTGAACCCCCCCTGAACTTTAAACGGTCTTGGGCACTCCGCAGGCTGCCAGCGCTGGCTTTGATGCTGCGCCTGTTTAACCCTCCGTGTCCACGAGGTTCCCGCGCCATTCCCTTGCCCACGGCCGCTGCCGGTGGCGCAGGAAGCTGGGCCGCGGGAAGGGATGGCGGGGTGAGGAGGGGAGGCTCTGGAGGCGAAGACGTCTGAGTAGGCGCAAGCTCAGCGGGCTCAGGGGAAAAGCAGAAGACTTCCCTGAAGTTCCCCAGTGGAGTCCTGGGTCAGTGAGGTTTTAAGTCACCAAAAGTGCGCGTGGGGTGGAGGTGATGCCCTGGCTGCTCGGCGAGAGCCAGTCAGCGCCATTCCTGTGGCCCCCAAGCACCACGTGTGGTCAGGCTGTGGCTGTGAGGTGAGCAGAACGCCCTTCTTGTTTCTTAAGAAAGTTAAAAAAAAAGGGAAAAAAGGTTGTATTGCAATTAAAAAAAAACGGAACTTTGCATAGCATGTGGGTAGGGAAGAACGTGACTGTCTACTTCATATTTAAACTTTGTTCACTGCACAAAAGTGGGTTAGTGTGACACGTCAGGAGCAAAGTCCTCCATCTGTCTCGTTACAGGAAGGAAACCACATTAAAAGGTGCTTTCCTTCATACTTATTTTCTCTCCTCTTCCTTTATTGAGTTAGAAAAATTTTGAAGTGTCATGTCCCAAAGGATTTTGATGGTGATGCTACTAGCCTACCAGCGGGTACCAGAGTGTGGATTTGGATGCTGTCTCCCTTAGCATTAAGTGCACCAAAAGCAGGATGTTCACTGTATAGCCTTACATTACCAAAATGCAAAACAGGGCCAGCCTTGTACTTCTTAACCAGACAGATATCTGCCTCGAGCAAAAGGAATTTGAGGCTGCACAAAGACAGCATATAGATAGAAAATAATTTATATAAGTGACATTTTTTAAACTTTGTGAGAGATGAAGGAGTGCACTGCTGCACACCGGGTGTGCTGATGAGGAAGAAAATTATCAAAAGTCCTTGCCTGTCACCCTGAAAAACTCCTGGGGTGAACTCCTTGGGTTGGCAGGATGGACCAGTGCAGGAGTGTCTCTTCTGCATGAAAGCACCACTGGAAATCCGCCTGCTCTCTTCCCCCTGGCATGGAGTGGGGGGCAACGCTGCAGGAGTCAGTCAGTGAGCTGCTATCATTGGAAGAGTAATCAAGATCATTAAGTCATTATTGAAAGATCTGATCTGAAACTGTCCTGCCTGGTTTTAGTAGTTTCACGGTAGATTTGTTGCGGCTGCAGGGCAGTACTGCCTCATGTAGGTACACTGCAGGGGCTGAGCCTTTAAAGTCAAGCGTGTTCAGCATCTCCAGGAGCTGCAATCATGTCACTAGGAATGGCACACAAAAAGCAAAGTTGCCGGCTGATCTGGGCTGAGCAGTTTCTGGGGCTTAATTGACGAGTTGTGTGCTGCACTGCCTAACAGCTTGATGCATTGGAAACAAACAAGCGTGATGCATCGTTGTCTTAGTGGCAGACTGCTCCGGCTCAATTTTTGAGCAGCGTCAGCGTATTTAACGTCAAATGAACGAGCATTATGAGCCTTCACTTTTGAAAATCAACACACGGTGTTTCTTTCCCTTTCAGCTCTTGCACGTCTGTGAAAGCAGGTCAAGAGAGGGAACACCAGCATAGTTTCTCTTTCTCTTAGAAAGCTGGTTATGAACTCTTGTGATTAGCTGGAGACATTCATTAGTTTTGCTGCTGTTACCACTTTTGGTTTTGAATTCAAAATGTTAATCACGTTCCTAGTGGGTAGCAGCCAAACGCATCTATTACAAAGTAATACATCACAGGAATCATTGCACTCATAAGGAGAACGTATCTTTTATGTAAAATTTAAATATACTACATGAGCTCATATCTTCAGTCCTCACTGGGGCAGAGTCCCCAAGCCGGGAGGCAGTTTCCAGGAGCTCGTCTAATTCATGCTAGTCTGCATGCTTAATTGTTTAACGCAAAGAGTTTGAGAACACTTTTTTGTTTGCCTTTCCCCCCCCCCCTTCTGTCTGAATAATTTCTTTAAGCCTGCCTAGTGCATTGTGGTCCGCTGAATGTTTTTCCAAGCATGAGTCCCAAGCTCTCCGTCTTCAGGGCTAGCCCTCAGCTGTTGTAGTCTCTGGAGGAATGGCATTATCCTGGCCTCCTTTCGTGGGGAGTCTGTCTGAGCAGTGACTCATACAAGAGGGAATCCCTGAAGAATGATCAAATCAATCCTTCAGCTGGGGAGGCAGCGGCTTGGCGCTTTCAGCTTAACCCCTTACTGGCTCCTTTTCAGCCAAGAAAGCCTATGAAACAGAGCAAAACATCCTTTGCAGCCCTGCGACTCTGTGTCTCACGGAGGAGGAAGGAGGCAGCCGAGGGCTGAAGGCAAGGCGCACTGAGAGGACCATGGGAGGAGCGCTGGGAGGACCTCCTCTGAAAGGAGGACCCCTCACGGTGTGGTCCAGCGCTCAGGCGGAAGGCATCCCTTTGGATAAATAATGAGTCTGTTCAGAAGTGGACTAAAATTTGCTCAAGCCTTTTACAGTACTGTAAAAAGTTCTCGTGTGTTGAAATGAGTCCTTATTTTACGGGATTTTGGTCAATGTTTTATTGCTTGCACATCAGACCGTATTTTCCAGTGATGAACGATGGTATAAAACGACCATCCAAGAAACCTAGTGGTAGTAAAAATGTGAATGCTGAATGTGCTCTGAGAGGTTCACGCTTTTAATTCAGAATTTCTCTAGACTGGGGAGCCCCACGATGCCTTTGTCTCTTACAAATTACGCTAATAATTGTTTTTCTTATCTTTTTTCACTTTCTCTTTTCTCTTTCTCTTCATGAGAAAGTCATGCTTTTCTCTTCCTGAGTTTCAAAAGGGTCTTGTGAGTCTGCATGTCATGGTTCTTGGGTGCTAGGTTTAGGGCGTCCAATACCAATCTGTTTTTCATCAGAAGAATTAGTACTTTCTAAAATATAAAAAAAGTCTGCAACTTCTTACCGGCAAGGGCCCTTGATGTCTGTATGCCTGTATTCGCTGTGGAGGCAAGGCGTGCGTTTTAATTACAACAGCGGATGAAATGAAGTTGATGTTTGTTAGCTGTGGGAGGAGGTGTTTGGCTAGGAGGGACAAAATGTCTCTTGTCTAACACATGCATCTGCAAGAGCATGGATTGTGATCTGGAATTGTAATGAAAAGACGGTGATTTATTTACATATCTTTTTAAAACTTTTTATTTGATTTCTAGATTATAAATATACCAGGCCACAAAAATCTTGAGGGAAGTTGAGAAAATGCAGAGGTGTTTGGAGAGTATGTTTTAAGGACTATATATCTGTCAGCTACCTTTTTTGGTAACAACTTCTGCAAACACTGTGTATTTGTTTTCAAAGCTAGTTTTTTGAAGGTAATGTTGAGTTAGTTAACAGAAATGACCAGACTGCTGGCTCCTGGTATATCAGATTATGATTAGCGATCTATAAAACTGAGTGCAGTGGAAAAATCCTAGTTTCTCTTCACTCAGTTCACAACGTGTTTCCTGTAACTGATGAGTGAAAGCCCACCGATGAGACACAAAGCCAATATCCCAAGCACCAAAGCGCAGGAAAGTTATGGGTATGTCTTCCTGGCATGCTCTAGGACGTTGTAAAGTTGCCCAAGATATTTTGGGATTTAGAAAGAGTCTGGCACTAAGATCTGAAAGAGTTAATCTACCCCGAAAATCACTCTGTCCTGGTTTCAGCTGAGATAGAGTTAATTTTCGTCTTGGTAGCCGGTATGGGGGCTGTGTTTTGGGTTTAGGATGAGAACAATGTCGATGATACACTGATGCTTTGGTTCTTGCTAAGTAGTGCTAAGCTGTCTCTGAATAGGTGCTAAGTGGCGCTCACAGTGGTAAAGGACTTTTCAGCTTCCCCTGCTCTGCCGGGGGCACAAGAAGCTGGGAGGGGGCACAGCCAGGACAGCTGACCCAGACTGGCCAAGGGGCTATGCCATACCATATGACGTCATGCTCAGTATATAAGCTGGGGGAAGAAGAAGGAAGGGGGGGGACATGGGGCATGATGGCGTTTGTCCTCCCAAGTAACCATTACGCGTGATGGAGCCCTGCTTTCCTGGGGATGGCTGAACACCTGCCTGCCGATGGGAAGCAGTGAATGAATTCCTTGTTCTGTTTTGTTTGCGTGCACAGTTTTTGCTTTGCCTATTTAACTGTTCTAATTTATTTTACTTCAATTATTAAACTGTTCTTATCTCAACCCACGAGTTTTCTCCCTTTTACCCTTCTGATTCTCTCCCCCATCCCACCGGGGGGGAGTGAGCGAGCGGCTGCGTGGTGCTGAGTTGCTGGCTGGGGTTAAACCACGACACACTCCTTGCTCAAAAATTGCTCCTTGCTCCTGTAGCTAGAATGGTTTTGGCACTGGAACTAGCTCAAGTATTTCTGGACTTCACAGATTTGGCCAAGTCTAGACATACCTAAGAGATCAGGTTAAACTGACCGAAATCTTCATTATTAGCAAGTTGTGATCTATGGGAAGAAATGGATATTTAGTGTATTATTATTAATTATCATTCGGTTGAGTTTCCACTAGTTAAGTTGGAGCTCCAAACCCATTTCTTTGGTTTTGTGCTTAGTGACCAGAGTTCAAGGGAAGAGTTTTAAAGAGCGAAAAGGCAGAAATGTAACACCCAACTTCACTACAGGATTAGTTTCTCAAATAACACTGACTTTGAAATTCTGATTCTGGGCTGTTAATGTTGAGGGCCGTTTTGTCCTGGTCAAAGGCCTACATGTGAGCTTCCTTGTGACAAGTGCTCCTCCCTGAAGACGCGTCACTCTCTTTGATGGACTTTAAGAGAGTTCACAATTTTTAACGCTGTATCCCTGAGTAACTCCAGGCTTAGAGACTTCAGTGGTTTTGAAGGTGGTGTTAATTACTCGGCCTTCAAATCAACAGTGACCCTAGCACCTACACACTCTGTAATCTAATTGCATAATATCCTCAGCTGTTGTGCCCAAAGCCTTTGAAACTCAAGTTCCTGAAAGACAGAGAAATAAACAGCACCTAAGCAGCATTTCCTCCAGGAGTTTTTCTCTTTTTGAATACTTTCAAGCAATTAAAGAGTTTTTCCGATTTAGTTATTGCTTCAAACTGTGCATTCTGCTCTTGTTTTTATTTTCTTAAATGGATTTTTCTGTCAAAACTGTTCCTCTTCCCTGCTGGAACAAGTTTTGCTCTTAGAACACGAAGGCGTTGACGTGGCATGGTAATAGTTATACTAGAGCAGATGAAAGATAGCTGGGTGAAATCACCAAATTTTTTGGTGTATGTGCCAAAGGAAATCACGCTTTTCGGTAAGTATTTCAGATGGGAAAACTTACAGTTTGCCTCCTGTTAGACGTGTGGTCAAGCTTGGTCAGCCGAATGCTTGCACAAAGTAAATGCGATATGGAAAAGAAGGAAGCTGGCTGAATTTAAGTGTCCACTCAAGCATTTCACAGGTTTTTTTTGTTCCTCTCAAATTTCACTGTCTCTGGCAAAGATTAGAATCAATCAGTCGCTGCTTTAAGGTACAAATGTCAGTCTGAGAAATTCAGTTCTGTTTCCCGTATGTTGTGTGAGCAAAAGTTACCTTGTTGCATGGCAGGTAACTCAAGTGCAGTATTTCAGCTTCAGGAGAGCTTATAAAAAGTTCTGGAAAATGATATGTTGACGTAACATTTGAGTGGCATGTGGATGGAACGGATGCGTTGGGGAAGCATGTGGGCTTTTTGGTTTGACTCAGCTACGCTTTGGAGCTCAGGGTTTGGAGTCTGTTTTGACGTGATGTGATGTGATGGGGAGACGGGTGACCTGCGTGTTGGCAGAGCTCCATTTGGTAAAAGATCTTACATTCTCAGAGATCTTTCCATTGCTCTTTCCATTGCCAGTAGCAGTCACAGTTTGGGGGGCAACTGGCCAAAAAGGGGTCATGTTTCACGCTGGTAATCATACTGTAGCTCACATAATAAATAAGCAAGTGGCAAAACTCCTTTTCCCCCTCTAGTCAGATGGACAGATACTACATAATTTTGTCTTTTATCTGTTTATCCAGGTTTAGGACACACGTTCCAGTTGGCAGTGAGCGATTTCACGCTGACTCATGCGCAGTGAGGTTAAAAATTCTGGAAACTAGATAAACTGGAAACTTCAAAGGCATACAAGTTGGGAGCACGGAGTTCATGTGAAGGTCACTTGAACCTATTTCCTAGAGATGTATCGATAGCTGAAGGGTTTTCTGGCCTCTGCCCAGAAATAGATATCCTTGGGCAAATAGTGTCATCAAATGGTGGAGTCATTTGATGGTGGAACCCTTTCATGCACACGCAGGAGTGGTGATGTAGCTTGTAGGAAATGTCAGCACGTTTCAGTTTTTCCTGGCTGTTTAGTCTAGGGAATGGCGAAGACAGAGTGGGACAGCAGCCATACGCATGAGATGGTATCAGCGGCAACAAGCCTCATCCAGGGTGTTGCTCTCACAGTGAAGAACGAGATCAATCAATCACAGATACTTACTGTGGACAACAGAGAAATAAGGAATAACCATATGGTCTCTAGTTAAAAGTCACTTGTCTGAGTAATCCTGTGAATTTTTAATTATTGTAGAAACTGTGACTGAATGCTTGAAGTTTACTCTTTCATGTCTTTGCCAGACTAAGTTGCTTCAAGCAGCTGTATGTGTGCAATCAAAGCTTTGTCTCTGAACTTTTATAACTACCCCAAGATTTCAGATACTTTTTACTGTTACTGTTCCAGTAGGACCCTCTGTCCGAACACACAGGAATTCACAGCCCTTACCAGAAAGCTGGGAGTCTAATGAAGCAATCAGTGCCTAGAGACAGTAGAGGAAAGGAGTGTGGTGGGTTGCCCTTGGCTGGCTGCCAGGTACACACCAAGCCGCTCTCTCACTCCCCTTCCTCAACAGGATAGGGGGGAGAAAATAAGATGAAAAATCTCATGGGTCAGGGTAGAGACGGGGAGATTGCTTACCAGTTACTGTCACAGGCAAAATGGGCTCTGCTTGGGGAAAATAATTTATTGCCAATTAAAAACAGAGTAGGATAGTGAGAAACAAAGGCAAAACTAGAAACCACCTTTACCACCTCCTCCCTTCCCAAGCTCAACTTCACTCCTTCGTTTCGACTTCTGCCTCCTCCCTCCGAGTGGCACAGGGGGATGGGGAATGGGGGCTGCGGTCTGTCCGTAGCAGCTCCTCTCTGCCACTCCTTCCTCCCGATGCTGTGCCCCTGCTCCGGCGTGGGTCCCTCCCACGGCCACAGTTCCTGCCAGAAAACCTGCTTCTGCATGGGCTCCTCTTCACAGGCTGCAGCTCCTGCCAGGAGCCTGCTGCAGGAGCGTGGGCTCTGCGCGGGCTGCAGGGTGGATATCTGCTCTGGTGTGGTTGTCTCCATGGGCTGAAGGGGGACAACCTGCTTCACCATGGTCTTTTTCGTGGGCTGTAGGGGAATCTCTGCTCAGGTGCCTGGAGCACCTCCTCCCCCTCCTCCTTCACTGACCTTGGTGTCTGCAGGGTTGTCTCTCTCACGTATTCTCACTCCTCTCTCTCACACCTCCTGCGCAGTGTTTTTACCCCTTCTTAAATACATTGTCAGAGAGGCACCACCAGCTTTGCTGATGGGCTCAGCTTTGGCCAGCGGCGGGTTCATCTTGGATCCGGCTGGAGCTGGCTCTGTCTGACATGGGGGCAGCTTCTGGCATCTTCTCACACAGGCCACCCCTGCAGCCCCACCGCTTCCAAAACCTTGCCACACAAACCAATACAAGGGGATACCTCCAAAGTACTTAGTTTTTGAAGCAATCATCTACATCTTTTGGAAAAGCACATCTCCTTGTCTCCTATTACTTCCCTGACATGATTAAGAGTTTGTTCATCTCTCAGGTGGGCATCACAGGAAAAGTGGGGAGAGCTGAGGGAAGAGGAGCATGTTCCTTTTAGGTCTGTTGAGGGAGTAAGATTACACCTTCAAGAGCAATGTGGAAGTACAATGACATTTAAGAGAGGAATAGGGAGATAAGACCTTTCCAAGGTGTCCCTCGTTGCAGGGAAGCTGATGTCAAGGCAGATAATCAGAGGAGAGGAGGAGGAGGGACCTCTAAGATTGAGCCCGACCTTCTTGGACAAGAGAAACAAGAAAAGGGACATGAGGGGGACAATGAGGTGGAAAAAATAAAAATGCCATTCGAAAGCTTACTGTTTAGACTCTGCTAAAAAGTCCTGAGGGGTTGCCATAATGGGATGTCTCTGGAAGATGAGAATTTGTGGCCATATAGATAAAATGAAGAGTTTGTGTCTTTAAAAATAATCAAGAAGGAAGAATTGAAAGCATTTGGATCAAACTTACATCTTAAGATGAGAAAGAAGTAGGAGTAGCTATAGTACAGGTGGTGGTGTTGGCATCAAGCACAGAAGAAGGAGAGGAAAAGAATTGTTCATGGAAGGAAAATTTGGAACTTGGTTTAAACTGGCTGTGAGGTTTGTTACTCCAATAGTCTCTGAGAAAATACGAGACAGATTAGACTGAAGAAGATGGACCAGGAATATTTTACTCAGTTTCAGCTGCGGAGTCGCAGGTTTCAGCCTACTAGAGGTTCCCAGAGGAAAGTAAAATTGTGAAGGCAAGGAGATGCCACGAATGTAACCAAAGACAGAGTGAAGTATTGTCATGACTGCTGGTGGGTGGCTGTACTGGGTGTGCATGGTTCAACCTGCCTGCTGTAGAGGGATTTTGCAGGGATGTCAAGCTGCAGTTTTACTTGGAAGTTGAGTGTCTTAGACCTGGAATTACTGAGAGTTATTAAATAAAACCCTCAGACCAACGGTGGTTTGAATAGGGGGAGGTGCCAGAGAGCACAAATTGTATAACCAGCTTCCATTCTGCTGAAAATAGGATCTGGCAGGTCGTTCTAATGGTTTTGGCTCAAAATGAACCCTGATCAGTTAGTTGTCAGCACAGTGCCTCCTTTTAATTACCTGGACTAAAATTACAGTTCATTTGCAAACACTTGAACTCAGAATAATTAAGTCTCTTAGACATACTGTGGTAAAAGCAGCTAAAAAGGCTCACCATTTAGGAAAAGTGAGCCCCTCAGCTTTTGGCTTGCCCAGGTGAGCAACCAGAGAGGAAGCACATGTTTGGCACAGATGCCAAAGTACTGTAAGATACAGTTTGTACTGGATTTTTATCACCTGGTTGCTGCATGACTTTTTTATTGTTAATTTAAGGTAGAAAAGAGAGAAAAAGTAACTTGAGACTATCATATGCATGACAGACACGCATAAGTCTACATTCAGCTCAATACTGCAAAAATGTATAGCTGAAGGAATGGACAAAATCCATATGCTGCCAAAATGCTTATGAGGAGACACAAACAAATATAGCAGCTTTGATGTGGAAATACAAATAGGTCAGTTATGCATGAACCCTGCTGCGCATGGACTGACGCATGCCAGAAGACGTGCCAGGGACGGGGAACAAAGCTATGGGGGAAGCCTCTGTAGCAGGACAGTAGGCTGCGAGGAGGGCAGAGAACAGCTGGGGTCTTCCTGGCAAGGAGGAGGAAAGTAAAGTAGGCGAAAATCAGACCAGCTGTGTGGTCTCGTAGCAAAAGTAGTGGAAGAGCAAAGGGGAGATCAAGGCGGCTGGAGGGGCGGACGGGGACGAGGTGCTGGGCAGCAGGCAGGCCGTGGCACCAGCGGGAGCGGCGGCAGGAGGTGGAGCTGCTCGGCAGGTAGCTCTGGGCGCACACACAGCCAGGAGGCATATCCCTCCTCACAGAGCCCTAAGAGATGGCCGATCTCAGGAGGGTGAAGGGCCATCAAGGTGGTCAAAAGAAAGGTCCTGGCCACTTGCATTGCAGATACTTACTCTCCGCTCCCTCTGCATTTCTGAATGTTTTCTTGCTCTCTTCCTGCCCCATCTTCCCTGTACATCCTATGGCAGACTGCTTGGCTGGTGTTAGTTCATCCTTATAGCCTGTCCGTTGTAAATGTCTTTAAAATGTACGCTCGTGTGTAAACACGGGCATAGACTCCCACCCACAGATTATTGGGCTTGCTGCTGTCCAGTGGGGGAGATGTTGTTCCCAGCAAGATGCCTGCAAGACCAGCCTAGAAAAGTGCCCCGGCTCCTTGTGGCATCCCCGGATCCGAAAGGCTGCTGCCTCTGGAGCGAAATCCAGCACAAGTACACCCATGCCAATGCATATCCTCTGGCAGGTGAGCCAGCGCCAGCGGGTCAGGCCCAGGACTGGTGTGAAGAGTGCTCTGCTCCAAGCAACGGAGCCGCCTCTTCGCCTCTCCCATTGCCCACCCAGGCGCAGACCCGGCCCAGCCTGCCCTGCGCCTGGAAGCTGATAGCATCTCTGCACAAAACTGGATGACTCTTAAGTCTGAATGATAAGACTTTGCCTAAGTCTTCATCCTCTTCTCTGGCTGGAAACCCGTCCTTTCCTTCAGGACCTGTTCACAGATCCATCATCTCAGTGCCGTGAGCGTGCTTCCCAGGGAAAAGGGGTTGGGGTGCAAATTGAAAACTTGCAAATCCTTCACTCCTAAGGGATTTGAATATGCATTAACAGGGCCAAATAGGAAGGTAGACAACCTTTGCAGAGCACCTCGAAATTACACTGTATAATCATTCTGCATTGCATCTGTACCCTGCCTGTTGTGGACGTGTTAAAGTAATCTGGGATGTAATATAGGCATTATTGTTTAGGGTAATCTCACAACACATTAATCAAGTAGTCGGTTCCTTTGGGAGGGTAGAGCTAGTTTCACCATCTTATTTGCAATATATGAATGTAAATACAGATTTACAGTCCAGCCAGTGCAGTCAAACTCTGTTGAGCTGCAGGCTGGAAGAGTACAAAATGTACACTGTGTACAGGCAGTGAAATCCAAGATATTGTCTATTCTTCTCGTATGTCAAGTGAACACAGGACTACTAAAGAATATAGACTATTTTAACCTCCTGTAGTAAAGTGAAATCACTTAAATATATCTGAACGCTCCCATTATGCCCGTTTCATAGAGGCAAGGTTTAAGTGGTTGCCAGATGTTATACCGTCCTGAGTTTCCAGGCTTGGGATTTTTTTTTGGTACTTTATATTCTTTCCCCTTTTTGCCATCCATCGGTCTGTAATGAAAGTTATGCTGATATTTTGACTGTTGTGAGCTTGCGAACCCCTGGCACTATACTCGCGCTGGGGTGCAAAGGTAAACCCAGCCCTGGAGACCCTGAGGGATCTGTCCGGATGGGCAGCAAGGAGGGGAAGACGGTAGAAAAATTTTGTTTGGAAAGTCTTTACAGCTCTTTGTGTTGCTCTTCCATGAAGAAAATCCATATATTGTGGTCTGCTAGACTTTATGTGTGAATAACTGGTGCCGTTAGATTTACACAACTACTTTTTAGCGCTGCTTCTGTGTTAAAACAGGCCTCTACAGTGCCTTTTTATGTGGAAATCTTGTAGCTGGGTGTGGTGGGGAAGCCGTTCGGTGACTCATACTGCAGGGAATTCCCTGATGAATTAGAGTATTTTTACTTCTGGACTTGTGCGCAGTTTCCTTTAACGCCAGAGCGAGTGGCTGATAAGAGCAGACTACAAAGGCCCATTCACCGTTCAGCTGCCACATGTTAAAATGGGGTGTTTATGCTTTGCAAAGCTGAAAATCCACCCCACGTAACGTGGTAGGTTCGCGGTATTTTCGTCATTGGCAATCCCAGGTGCTCCGAGTGTCACAGTGCCGAAAAAAAAAAAAAGGCTGAAGCGGCTGGTGGTGAAGTGCACCCGAAGCAGGGATGGCTATAAATAACAGCGATCGGTCTGTAAATGTCAGGCTTCCTGACAAAACCCGGTGTCTTCGGCTGGCGGCAGCGCTGATGGCCACCTGTCAGCGCAGCGCCGAGCCCGGGCGCAGTCGGAGAGCCCGTGCGAAACGGGGGATTTCTCGCTCCCCTGGCACTGCCGCACTCCTGCGCTTCCTCTTTGGAGGGGGAGGGATTCGAGGGTCCTTCTTTCAGCCCTTGGCATGGCTCCCCTGGCGGAGCCTTGGCTTCGCTGGGTCAACCGCTGCTGCTGCGGCTGGCACCGGGGGAGCGGGGCACTCCGCCGGGGTCTCCGCAGGGCTGTTGCCCTGCGGTTCTGTGCGCGGATGTTTTGGTTTTACTTCCCTTCTGTAAAAAAATGCACAAAATAAAGCAAATCCGGTACAATACCTTGACACAACTTTTTAGCTATATAAAGGTACGTCTTTCTGTTCAAAATACTGCACTATAAATCTTAAAAACGCCAAAACAAAGCCAGGCATTTGGTTTGGAGAAGATACTTCGTATTACTTGGTAAAAGTAAATAGCGAAATGAAAGGGAATGAAATGAGACCTTTGGAAAAGCCGTTTTCTCCCTTCTCCCTTTTCCTGCCTGCCTCCTCCTCTCCTTCCTCTCCTGCCTCCGTCTCCCTCCCTCCCTGCCCGTATAACAACTGCCCATTTGGGTACGGTAATTCCAGAGAGTAAACTTTAACGGGAATGCCTGAAATGTGTCTGCTTCAGCTTTGTGTTATGTCTGTAATTTGAATTATTTGCATTTTGGAAAGGTATAAATTGCTCTGGTGTACTTTGGTTGGCGGGCGGCCAGGAGGGAGTTGCCTCGGGCCCCGAACCAGGCGGGCTGCTGCAGATGTGGCAGCCGTACAATGGAAACTTTTGTGGTCGAGCAGCCCTGGCTCCTCCGGCACACACTGACGGGAGGCGGCATCCCGCCCGCTCGCCAGGGTCCCCGGCCTGTGGGCGCTGGGGGCAAAACCCTTTTCTCTGGTGCAGGCGGGTTGTCTCGCTGCTTCAGGGTCCCACAAACCGTTCCAGAGCCATTATTCCTTTCGCTTTTTTTTTAATTTCAGCTGAACTGTATAAACCTGCAAAACATGTTTACTGTAAGAGGTTGACGTAGTGGTCTAAGGTTTCCCTCCTGGAGCTGGTCCCAGTCCGTGGGCGTTGAGATTTCCCTCTTGGTTCACCAGACGTAATATGAGGAATTGTCTTTTTTTTTTTTTTTTTGTCTCTGCTTCATAACAACTTTTCCTCCATGTGTTTTTGTTAAATGAAATGTCACTAGCTGTTAATGAGTTGTCTATTCCCTACTTCTTCCCTCTCTTACCCTTCCCCTCAGTCTCTGAGCTGCGATGGTCTGGACAGTCTCAAGGGAATTTCTTGGAGCGAAACCCATATTGTTCTTAGTAGCTTCCAAAGACGGGCCACGGCTCTGGATTTTTATTTTCCTAATAGTTTAGATTACAGCATTTAAATATTTCTGAACAAACTCTTTGTCATCATAAAAATTTCAAAAGTGCATAAAGGCAGTGCTGCGTGAAGTAATTGAAAGATTAGCTAGAGATGGAGTCGTTTTGAATTTTACTGAAGTATCGGCAGGAAATAAAAAACAGAAACCTGAATCAGATCATTCGTCTTGCAAAGCAGAAATTAAACATAGCAAAAACCCTGAACTTCTGGTAATCCGTTTACAAAGGCAAATTGAACACATGTTAACTACTAGTCTGGACGACTGTAGATTTAAAAAAAAAAAACACCAGCAAACCCCTTACAAAGCAGAAGTTCCTAGAATTTGCGAAACGTGTGATAGAGTCGGTGTTGTGTTACTTTTACAACTGATTGAATTAATTGGGGGGGGGAAAGGAAGGGAGGGCTACAGGGGCTCTATAGGGAGGGGGTGGGAGATAAAGGAGGCTGCTCCCAGACAAGGGACGTGGCCTGGCTTGCCGAATTTCGGTCAGGTTTTTTCTACTGACAGCTCAGGGGAAGCATCTGTTGGATAAATTGTGAAGTGATCGCCAGTCCTCCCGAGAAGTCTGCTTCAATTCTGGCGCTCTCAAAAGGCATCGTTAAGGAGGCTCGAGCACGGTCTGGCTGCTCCTTCTCTCCCTGCAGCCGAACGTGGCAGTACCAATTAAAGGGATTCCTTTTCCAGCGTCACAATTGGAAATGTAGTAAGAAACTAAGGGTAGATCTGCTAATTGTTTCCTACAGAAAGACCTGCCAAATCCACTGTGCTATTTGTGCTGCAGTTTTCAGGTTGCACTGCTTTCCATACGTTAAAAAGAAAGGGGTTTTGGACGTTAAAACAATCGCCAGGGCTAGTCCCTCAGCAGCATTCCTTTCACAGTAGGACAGCTGTACACAAAAATATTATTTACAGACATTTGTAATAAATCAGGCAGTTCTAAATGCGTCACCTCCATCCTGGCCATGAAAGCGAAGAGAGAAGAAAAAGTGCATTCACTCTTTTACCTTGCCGAGAGCTGTTTTTCTAAAGCAGGCCCACGTCTACGCGATGAAGTTCAAAATAGCTAATATTTGCATTTGCATGTCCCGATGCTGCAATAAATATACAAAAGAGATGACATAAAGTCTCATTTTCCCTTTCATTCTGATGACATTTGACAATGGTGGGACTCATGAAGCTGCATGTGTCCCCACTGCCCAACTTAGACAGCAGTCTGCTTGTGGCCTTCCGTACACGTTTGTGTTTTTCTAGGCCTGCAGAATGGAAACCTTACGTTTTGTATTATTTTTCTAATTTCTTTGCTGTTGAGTTTTGAAGCCGCAAGGAAGAAAAAAAAGCCTGTTATTGACCAGTGACTTCTGTATCAGTGAGGTGCAGGAAAAATGACCAGGCAAAACCAGTTTCTTCCAAAAGACGGGTCCCCAGAAACAGTGATAGCTGTGGCTTAAATCTGTGTTTGCTTAAAACCAGAAATACAGTAGATTAGTAGGACCCAACACCACTAGAAGCAGCTCTAGAAAATGTAGGTGGGACCACTGTAGCTGAGCTAAACCAACTCCATTTTAGAGTCAAAAGCTATGTTTCCCAGCCTATGGCCTTGCCTTTTGATCCAAGCAGCAGAATTATGACAAGCCAAACTAGGAGTATATTAAAATGAAATATTGCATGGCTGGGGAGCTTCCTTAATACTACTTGTTTTGTTTAATATTAATGTTGAATATGACTTACTGCATAGGTAGTAATCAAGAGGCCTCATAGGTAGCAGTATTTTTGTCTGAAAGTTGGGGAAACTAAGGTGTAGAACAGTTGCATATTTTGTCCAAACTAGTGGCAGAATAAACTCCCGGTGTCTTTCTCCCATCGCAGTATCGTGGGCTCTAGATTGCGGTTCCCCCTTCAAAAAAGCAAAGTGGACTCCCGTCATAGATTACCCAGATGGCCTCCTGGTTGGGGCACGCTTGGCCAATGTGTTTTGAGAGCTGTTTTTCATATATGCAGTGTCCCTTCAAAGAGATTTTTTTTGCAAAAGTCATTCTTTTGTAGGCTTGGGAGAGGAAAAAAGGACGGAACTAGATATCTTTTTCTTTTGTCTTTTAGATGGTCACCATGTGTGGGAAATGGAAGCCAAAACCGACAAAGAAATGTGCAAGCCAGTAAGTCTGCCTTAAATATTTTAACATCAAGATGAAAAATATATATTGCCTTCTCCAGCACTGTTACTAAAGAGGGATTTCCAAGGCTTTGGCACTGTGTCTCCCTACTGAAACAGAACAAGTACTTAGGCCTCCCCTCCTGGAAATCTTTCTTTAATGGGAGTGGGGTAAAAAGCCTTCGTTGGAAGCTGTCCCGAAAGTAGGAGAGACCATTTGGAAAATATTTTTCATTGTCCGGGATGGGCCAGCCCTGTCTGCTCATCTTCTGTCTTGCTGGGTCAGTTCTCCCCTCTGCTCCCTAAGCAATTTCTGATCATTTTCCTTGGCTTTCGTCTATCATGGCAGAAGAAACGTGAGTCCCCTCACAGGAGATCAGCCCCATGGTTGGAGAAGTGTGGCTCCCTCAGCCATGACTGTAAGTGGGAAATATGGCCCATATTCCGTCTCTGCAGGAATATGCAACAGTTTGTTAGCTGCAAACCTGCTGGAGACATGCAGGCAAACGATTCAAAGACCTCAGCTGAATGCAGGCCAAATGCTAAGATGAGCATTCCCTTTTATTCTTTCAAAAAGTGCCAAGGGAGGTTTTGATGGTCATAGCAGATTTCAATGTGCATTTGTGTAAGCTGATGCCCTAGCAGCTAAGTCGTTCCTTAGCCCCGTGCTGGAGGATTTGTTTTCTGACAGTGGAAGATCATCTACATGCTCTCCAGCCCTTCTTCCTGTAGCACTGGATGTTCTTGCAAGATCTCCCATCCACAGAAACTAGCATGCTTAAAACTTCCCAAGTTGTTACATGAAAAAACATTTCACTGTGGAAAATGGAAATATTTGAATAATCACATGCCTGTCCTTGTACAGCTCAACTGCCTTAGTCATGCCCTGACTTTCTGATTTGTTGCTTTTGCAGAATTCGTTGGTGGTTGAGATACCACCTTTCCGCAATCAGAGAATTACCAGCCCTGTTCAGGTCAACTTCTATGTCTGCAATGGAAAGCGAAAGAGAAGCCAGTACCAGCTTTTCACCTATCTTCCTGCTAATGGTAACAAACTATATTCCTTATCTTTGCTAGTAAAAATGAGAGATAATGATTACTTAGAAAGAGATATGGCTCTGATAACTCTTTAGTAACCTGAATAATTTGGAGGTATATCTGGTGCCATAAAATGAGAGTGAGAATCAAACCATGAGAGCTGCCTTCCTCTCTGCTGCCCACGCAAGAGACCTTCTCTGCAGGTTATTTTATTTTGTATTGGTGGCAGAGACCTGTTGGAACAAGGACTTTTTCTGATTTTGGGAGCTGAAGAGCCCCAGCACAAACTCACGTGTGTAGCCACAAACTGTGAACGCGCTGAGCTCTCTGCTAAGTTGCTGTCAACCCTCGGTCTGACTCTCTGGCCCCAGAGGGTACATTGCATTTGAATAATTCTTCTGAATTCGCACCACAGCATTGTAGGCATGCTGGCTTCTGAGCTGGAGGTGGTGTGGGGATTCGCCTTCCAGTCATCCTGCACTTCGCTGTCTCGCGCAGGCTGAAAATAGTGCTCCAGGCTGGTGCTGCTCTTGGGTAGCAATGAAAAGCACAATGTGGATGGAGATCAGAGTGCTCCATACAAAAGGCTTCATGTATAGGAAATGTTCCGAAACACCTGTGCCAGTTTATTTTGGAAGCTTATATTCGTGGCTGTGAAGTGGCAATAAAGTACTCATGTTAGCTGAGTTCCAAGCAAGCTTGTATGAAGATTTTAATAGCAAGTAAATTTAGATTTTTTTTTTTTTTTAAAAAAGGCTCTTTTTCTGAGAACACTTTTCTGGGGAAAGTAGGTAAAAAGAGTGGTTGTTTTGTTGTTGTTTTGGAAGGAAGAGGAATTAGAAAAATTATTAGGTTCATGCTTTTTTGTAGACTTCCCAAGTGAAAATGGTCCTTCTGAGGGAAATTCCCACAAAGCAATACTTGAGTCATGTCACATGACTTGAAGAGACCTGCCAACTTTTTGCAGGTGAAATCCCATAAAACACACATTTGGAATTTCACCTAGTTAGCTTGTATGCACTCCAGACTTTTATCAGGACTTTAATTTAAAATAAAAGTGCAGGAAACCGACATGGGCAACTGGCTGCTTATTGCATGTGTGCTGCATAGCTATGCTTCACTGAATCAGCCTACTTATGCAAACTTCAGCCCCAGTGGGCATGTCTGTGTGTATTTAAAGACTGTTCATCTCTTAAATTGGAAAGAAAAAGAGTTGTTATTCTCTTGCACAACACTTTTCAGCAACAAAAATGTGTTGTAGAGGCCAACAGGTATTGCCTTGCCACCCGAATTACCCTCATAAGTGTTTCAAATACATGCCCGTTGTTAACTGCTGTTTATTAAACAGCATCTTTCCTCTCTAGCCTTTACATACGTCATTTTATTCTAAACCATGGGAATAGTATTCACTGCTGCAAAGTTGGTTTATGCTGCCACCATTCTAAGTTTGAAACATTTGATGTTTCATTTGATGTGAAGCGATGGGAATAGCTACCTAGTGACAGGCAACAGAGAACCAGCCTAGGCTTTATTCTGCAAAGACATCTTTAATTATGCTAATTGTTGAGAACATTGAGAATCTTGTTTAGTCTGCTGTACTGATTTAAATTCCTGTGAAATCTTTTCATTCCAGTGTAGGGAAACCTGAAAGAAAAAAGTATAACACCAGAGTAAGGGAAAGGGAAGCAGGTATTGAATAGTAAATATGCCTTCTTCCCATTCCTGTTTGGTTCTCCACTCACGTTCTCTTAATATATATGTATATGTGCATATAGGTAATTGAATCTTATGTTCTTTGCAAACTCTCTCATAACAGTGGTAAGTGTTAATGTGCTTCTGCAATCATCAGAATTAATAGTATAGTATGTTTTTATTATGCCTGTGTTGTAGCTGTAAGGTTTTGCCCTTATGTTGCTGGTGGTTGTTTCCATTGTGCCTTTCAAAGATAGATACGATCACCTTGACTACGTACTCAGAAACCATGCGCAATGACTGAATCAGTTATTTACGCTGTTGTATTTCTAGGAGTCATTTTAGGATGTTCTGCTTTATTTGATTTCAGTCACAACATTCTTTTAATTTTTCAAGACATTGTAGAAAACCAAAGTTTAGCTCATGAAGAAAAAAAGTAGTTGAGTCAACAATCACTGTGTGATCAGTGTAAAAAAACGTAAAGGAGATAAGCACTATTTTGGTCCAGGTGACACTTTGTCTCTTGTTTAAACAAATCCCACAAACATAGGTGGTGTAGGTTTTTGACAAGCAAATGTCAGAGTGATCATCAAGTGTGAGATGTGGTTTTACACAAATCAGATGGTGTCCTGTAAGCTTCTTCTCCTTCTGTGCTTTAGGACTAGGCAAAATGCTAACATTTCAATGCCTACCATAAGTTTGCAGGTATTACTGCATGAGGGACTTTTTAAAAACTGCATGACGCACATTAGACCTGTATTTTACAGCTCAACTGGACTGTGCCAAAGCAAAATACCGTATATGGACTAAAGCCTAAATATTGTGTGAGCCCGCTGGCCCTGCTCCTGGGGTGGGTGTGGGCACGCGCAGGCGGTGCAACCAGCGGGAGAGCCATGGGCTCGCTGTGCGGTTCCCCCCCTGACTGCAGAGCAAGAGGGTTTTTTTTTCCTGTAGCTCCTGTTTCTCCTCATTCCCTAGGGGAAAACAGCCAGTGGATCCAGGGACACGTGGCCTCACTCGTCCCACCTCCCGTGGATGGTCCTATAGCGTCTCCATGGAGTACAGCTCTGTGACATGGAGCCAGCACAAGCTGCCCTCTCCAGCAGAGTGTTACGGTTTCGCCGCCATAAGGCTTCTCCCGTGCTGCGGAGATATGGCAGGATTGTACTTTTCCACTGTGTTAGCTCAAGTGTTTTGCAGAGCGGGGACTTACTTGGTGAAGACAAGTTCCTGCCTCAGAAAGAAAAAAAATGCTGTAAAAATGAAAATCTTACTGCTCTGTAAATGAAAAGTTTAAATAACAAAACAAAACAGAAAGTAGAGGCTTCACAAATAACAGCCAAGGCCTGGAAAATGGGCTTGCTTAAGTCTTTGGCTTGGGACAGACCGTAAACCTAAGTACTCATAATCCACTTTTAATTGAAATTTTGATTTACTCTTCTGCTGTATTTGAGCAATCCCCAAATCCTGTATTAGCCTATTGTACAGAAATGACTGTAATGTCATTTTTTTTGGTATTGCTTCAATATTACACATCGCTGAGCAATTGCATATCGGTTTTGTCCTGGAGTCTGCAGGCTGTAGGCTCTTGAGACTCCTCCCCAGACATGCCTGACACAGAAATATAAGTAGTTTCCATACCATTCTGGCACAGGTGAATTCCCGCAGCTCATATGGTAAGTACTAGTACGTTTTGCATTGCCACAGCCCGTCAGAATGTGAGGAGGAAAGCGCAGGACCGGACGCTGCACTCGGGAGTCTGAGCAGAGCACAATGAGCAGACGCTTGGATATTCGGCTTTTAAAGTCCCTCCGCTGCTGCAGCTCTGTGCAGGCGTGCTGTGCGGCTCCCTTATGTGCAGCAGAACGTTTTGGAAAACCATTGGTGAACCCTGCATTTGTGAACCCTACCCTCTAGAAAAACGCTTGGTTTTCATTTCTGTTGATGACTGTGTATCATGTTGCTTCTATGAATTTATTATACCATTGGCCCGTATATGCATTTCAAACAGGAGAAATAGTCTTCTGAAATCACTAGACGTAAGCCGTAGCATTTGAGGTATAAACTAATCTGGAGAGGCTGAAGAAGCACACAAGTAATCAGACATGTATGCTGTGGTTCCAAATCCTGTGCTTTCATCTGCTAAGAAAGCTGAAGGAGTTCTCCAGCTCAGAAGACTTTAAACAACACACTGAATGATAAGGGTTAGATCTCTGTTTATTCAGATTTCTTTTAAGTAGGTACATCAAAATAGAGGAAACGTGTTCAAGAACTTACTTTTCGCAGATAGGAGCGAATGCTCTCTATGATTTCTGTTATCTAATGAATATTGATATCAAGAACGGTGAACATAGAAAAGTTTTTCTTTGAATTTAGACAAGTAGTGGTATTTGACTAAGCGAAGACAGGCCAGTTTGTCTAGGAAATATTTAATAAGATGGAAAAAGGAAAGTTGATGTGTTTCTTTTACTGGAATGAAAAATACACTTTTGCAAAGAGTTGATGATAAAGTATTTCGGTTTCTGTTTCTGTCAGGCTTCTTAATTGTCAAAGCATTATTAAAAAATCATTTCACTACTTCTAGTATTTATTAAAATGGTGTTGATATGCTGGGCAACTTTTATTTTGAGACATGTTTCGCCACCCATAGGGCCAGATTTCCAAGTGCACAGCCTTCACTCAAAGAGCTAGCTCTTCTGCAGTTTCTTTGCCTCCCTGCTGGCACCTGCACAAGGCCCCAGAGTGCTGAGCTTCTCTGAAAACCTGGCCACGTAGACAAGTGACTTGGTGGGGATGGAGGTCCCTTGAATCTGTGGGTACAGAGCTGTGCTGAGAGCCTGCCTGTGGTGACTAGATGTGCCTCAGTATTGTTGTTTACAGCCCGGTGGCGTGAAAGGTGGGCCCGTGCGAACCTCATGAAGTTCAACAAGGCCAAGTGCAAGGTCCTGCACGTGGGTCGGGGCAGTCCCAAGCACAAATACAGGCTGAGCAGAGAATGGATTGAGAACAGCCCTGAGGAAAAGGACTTGCGAGTGTTGGGTGATGAGAAGCTCAACATGACCTAGCAATGTGCGCTTACAGCCCAGAAAGCCAACTGTATCTTGGGCTGCATCAAAAGAAGCGTGGCCAGTGGGTTGAGGGAGGTGATTCTCCCCCTCTACTCCACTCTCATGAGGCCCCACCTGGAGTGCTGCCTGCAGCTCTGGGGCCGCCAACATAAGAAGGACAAGGACCTGTTGGAGCAAGTCCAGAGGAGGGCCACAAAGATGATCAGCGGGCTGGAGCACCTCTTCTGTGAGGACAGGCTGAGAGAGTTGGGGTTGTTCAGCCTGGAGAAGAGAAGGCTCTGGGGAGACCTTATAGCAGCCTTCCAGTGCCTGAAGGGGGCCTACAAGAAAGCTGGAGAGGGACTTTTTGCAAGGGCACATAGTGATAGGACAAGGGGTAATGGCTCTGAACTGAAAAGGGGTAGATTTAGATTAGATATAAGGAAGAAACTCTTCACTATGAGGGTGGTGAGGCACTGAACAGGTTGCCCAGAGAAGTTGTGGATGCCCCATCCCTGGAAGTGTTCAAGGCCACGCTGGATGGGGCTCTGAGCAACCAGATCTAGTGGAAGGTGTCTCTGCCCATGGCAGGGGGTTGGAACCAGATGATCTTCAAGGTTCCTTCCAACCCAAACCATTCTGTGGTTCTATGATTCTATGAAAGTGAAGCTCTCGATGTGCTTCTGAAAAGGGTGAGCGGTGCCCACTGCGCATTGCTGTCAGCATCCTCCTGACTTCCTGCCTCTGCTCTAAAATTGTCTCCTGCCTGCCCTACAGATGAGTGCAATCAGCAGTTTTCTAGTGATTGCATTGAGCAGCCGTGCCTCTGTTTCACCTCGGCTCTTCCGCCCACAGCTCACTTTCTAATTTAAAAGGCGACATCGGCCGCCTTAGCAGAAAACAATAAAATGAGGATGCAAAGCGTTGCTGCTCTAACACGACACAGAGCACGGCTTTTGCTGATCATCTCCTGACACCTCTCACCTCTTGAGTATTTGTTGAATTTTCATGCTCAAGGCTGGCAAGATTACTAGCCTAGCCATGTCTGCAAAACGGTGGTAATTTGAGGGCGGCTGGGGAAGCAGGGCCAGTTCACTGCCTGGGTTCTGAAAGGATCCTAACCTGCGGCGTATGCAGCGTGACCGTGGCAGTGCCACAGCGAGCAGAGCCTCGGCGGCACCTTGCAGCCGGCCTGCGGAGCTGGAGGAAGGGGCATGGAAGTCAATAGGAGTGCGTTACGCCCAGGCCCACCAGTCAGTGCCGCGTTCCTGGGGCCGTGTGCGAGGGGATCGAGTGTGGCCGAGCCAGGCCTGAAGCCTCGGACCTGCTGGAAGTGTTTCCATCCAGCCCAGGGAGCAGCCGGGCTGCCACAAAGCCTGCGCAGATCAGGGCAGGGCAACAGAAAGGATGGGGAGAAGGGTGGCCCCAGGGTATTTTTTTTTTTTATTTTAGGTGAAAATACGAATCGTGGTTGCTCATTTTTACACTATGCGCTGTTACAGTTTATTTCATTTTGGCTGCTGGGTGGCTGATTGTTACTTTTGACGTTTAAAGGAGTAACAAAAAGCAGGCAAGATGTTGTTGGAATCCTGTTTCCATTTAAGAGGATCACAAAATTCATCACCACCAGGCGCATCAGCCCCTCCACTCCCTTCCAGCAGCCGCACCAGGTCTGCGGCGGAGCGGAGACACGCGTTACGTAAGCTCACCAGCGTCAGGCCCTTGGGTGCCTTTGCTCCCAGTTGCTGGGTCCCCACTAGAGCTGCCCACGCTTCATCCTGGTGACATCCCGTTTCGGCCATCGGCCGGAGCCTAGCCAGCCGCATCCAACCTGCAGATGCCGTTGTCTTGATCTTAAGAGGCAAAACTCCGCCTCGCTGTGTGGTGCTCCATCTTCGTCTGGAAGGCCAGGAAGGAGCATTACCTGCGTGATGTCCCTGCAACAGGCAGGGGTGGGCGAGCACTGTGTAGAAGCCCCTGGCTGTGTCTGACCAGCAGGCTCCGTCACAGCAGCAGTGATCACCCATAATAGTTAACTTCCAGTGCATAAAACTGTCTTTTGGCAGTACCTCCCTTTTCAAATATTCCCCTTCAGGTGACAAAACCCAGCCTTTAGTTTCGGTCACCGAACCCCTCTGCATGAGCATTTTGAGGACTCCCTCCCTTCCTTCCCAGTGATTTCACATGCATGTGTTAGCAAGCGTGGGGCTTTAGGATCTTCCAATTAGCTTAAAAGCCAAAAGGTAAAACTTGTGTGAAGGAGAACGGGGTTTAGAATTACACGGGCTGGATTACAGGAGATGCTTATTTTTGTTCTCCTCAAGTGGCTGATGACCATAATTCATCTAGCCGAGTGATTGATCCTAAAGGGGCTGTGGTGGCTGCTGGAGGTGAAATGCACGGGCAAGGATGCGTTTTGCTGGCTGTGGGAGGGACTGCATCCGTCTCTGAAGACAAAGGCCGTGTCGGAGGCGAGATGGCTGAGGTCAGCCGGGTCCAAACCCCTCTCAGAAGAGGGTGGAGCTGGGGACTGGCGCAGTAAGGATGCCCTCCTGCCGGCGGGTCCCCGCAGAGCTTCCTGCAGAACTGCCAGGGATGAGGGGCGTCGGGCTGCCCCCACGCTGCTGCTGCGGGACCCCTGCCCGCAGCCCCTGCTTTGCTGTTCTCCTCCCCTCACCGGGAGAGCAGGAGCAGTGTCAGCGCTAGCGGTGTAATATTGTGCCGCACCATCAAAAGAGACCTCACCCCAGTGAATTTTAACGTGTCTGACAGAAATGACATAGAAAGCCTTGGCCAGGGCAGCCTGGGTGTTGGGCACAGTTAAACCTCCAGCTCAAGGCAGCGGTGGAGCTGGGTGCTGCGCCGTAGGAACAGCAGTAGAGCAGCCCAAGCGGGCATGCCACAGGACTTGATTTATCCTTTTCCACATTGTAGGATTTAATAAGGTGCTACAATGGAAGATGAATTGTGCCTTTTAAGAATTTTCCCCCTTTCTTTTGAAAGAAAGCTAATGCATATCTTCTGTACTAACACAAGCCAAATGCCCTCCACCTACCTTCCACTCCTCCCCACCCGGTTTAACAGTGTATGCACAAGCTACCATATATAATCTTCCGTCTCATAAATATGCGTTGAATAACCTAATAGTTTAACAGCTGTTGAAAAGCACTTAGTAAATGAGTTAGCTGGAAAGCACTTTCTAATCAGATAATGGCACTGTCCGAGATTATAGGCTGAGATGTATGCACAAGCCTTCCATCTACCTGGAGGCTATTCTTGTACAAAACTGTGCATATGCATCTGATCCCATAAAAATATATACACATGAACCCAAGGAGGGCAGGCAGGCATGCGTTAGAGGTAGCCCTCCCCATGAGCGGTACCAGTAGCAGTGTACTAGCAAGAGAGGGTGAGTAAGTTCAGATACTTGCGTAGATAAAAGCTGCCAGCGCGCATGTGTGCTGCCTACAGCTTCTTGATAGCGTGAGGCTCCCTTTGTTTCTGAGTTACCGTACTCTGGTTTCATTAACTAAAAAGCAAAGGCTTGATAGTAGCTTGACCTTTAAAAAATGTTTTGGTTGAATTGGTGCCTAGGGAAAAATATCCAGTTCACGGGCAGCACCTGCAAAGGCCCCTGTATTGACTGTCTCAGGAGATCCCTGGGGTTGAGTTCCCATCCCTTGTCACTGAGATTGCCACTGCTGCAGATATGTTGGCAGGGTGTTTCAGAAAGCTTTGCTCAGCCACTGCTGCTCTGGTGTTACAAAACGGGGATTACAGTTTCTGAGGGCAGCCAGCCCGTTGCCTCTCCCCAACACCAGACTGCTCCAGAGTCAGAACAAGGGGTGAGGTCCTCGCCCCGCTCGAGCCTGCTGGATCCAGCCGAAGCTGCCGCAGCGGCCAGGATTTTGTCTTTGCACGAATCCGGAGTGTCTAAGCTGTACATGGAGATGTGTCCACATGCCTAACCGTGTCTCCAGTCAGCCAGCAGCAGAGCAGCGGCGGCAGAGCAGCAGCAGCAGTTGGGATGACCTGCGCAGCATCTTCTGAAGGAATCTCTGGTTCGTGGTGAAGAGGGTGTGCTGCCTGGCTCAAACCTGACTGATGGGGGAGGATTTTGAAGGCACAAACAGCATTTCAGAGGTCTGCTCAGTAAC
Organism: Platalea leucorodia; assembly: GCF_965183815.1. Classification (NCBI taxonomy): domain Eukaryota; kingdom Metazoa; phylum Chordata; class Aves; order Pelecaniformes; family Threskiornithidae; genus Platalea; species Platalea leucorodia. The sequence goes on from NC_138823.1 coordinate 103,743,318, forward strand.
GGAGATTTAGCCACCTAACTCCTTAACCCTCTTCGAAGGTCTCATCCCAAATTCTTACCAATTATGAGATGTTTAGTCCAGAAGTTGAAGAAAAGCGTGTGTGCACATGATGAAAAAAAGTAGTGTTTTGATTTTCATATGCTAACCAAAATCTGTCTGCCTGTGCCAGGGAACTACATCATAGTCTGCACTGTGAAAGGTGGCTATTCTGTTTGATAGGTTCAATCAAACTTAAGGGTAAAATAAGTATATTATAGTGCCGTAAATGTCTGCATTGATAATACTACGTGGAAATGGGAATTTGTTAGTTTAATGTTAATCAGGGTAAACATCTGTTTAATTTATATGATTATATTTTCTCAGTTCAGATATTTTAATAGCATCCCTCCAAAAAATGTTTAAAAACCCATCTGGATTGCTGAAGTGTAAAAGCAAACAGACTTGTTAGAATTGTCAGAAAATACATATAATTTATATTTAAGCACTTTCTGACTCCCTTTACTGAATGTGCATGATTTATTATTTTTCTTCAAGGTTTGATATATTAACTTTTTACCTGTTAGAAAGGCCTTTCATTTAAACGTGGGCTTGCAGAACTGGCTGAAATATTTCTCCCAGATTCAGACCCACACAGAAGGACCATTGTCTTCCGCCCAGTGCCTTGGTATGATGTCATAACCCTGGTCTCTCTGAGTAAGAAGCTTTGATTTATAGCCAGGGCTGCTGCCAACACGCGGTTCTCAGAACTTCGTATTAAATTAGATGATATAATGACATGAGTCCAGAGTCTTGTCGAACCATTGAAAACCAATTAGCACAGATTAAGTTGCTTATCAGACTAATTTAGAACTGTGAGCTCTGTCATATTTTAATATTCAAAATTGAGGACTATTTAAAATCATCTGTTGGCCAACCTAATGCATTGTGAAGTATCAAGCATTTTAAAATTCACCATACAAACTGCACCGGCGTTCATTTTTCTCTTTTTATGGCAAGGGCCTGATCCTTCAGCAGAGTAGGGTCTCCTAAACAAGTAACATTACTTTTGAATCTGAGTGTATGTAAAAACTGCATTATCTTTTCTGTTTACAATTTCACAAATTCTGGCTTCATTGCTGCAATTTATTATTGGCAAATCTCAGCGTATGGCAAATTCAGTTACAGGTTTTCATTCTAGCCAGCTGAGAGTCTGCAAGACTGGGTGTTATCTCAGCACCATGGAGCAGCTTTGAGACAGAATGCTTGTTGCCATTTGATATGGCTCTGCTGAATTTAAGAAATAGTCTGGTTTCTGCTAGAAGTGCTTGCAGATTCTGAACAGCTGTAGGGCTTTCCACTTAACTGCCAGTCCAGGCCTGCAGTGTGACTAGGAGCGTCTCTTTCAGCTGGCAGGTTTTTACCAAGTCATTTAAGATTTTAAATATTTGAGCTAGAAGTTAGTCAGGCTAATAGTGTTCTCTGTTAAATATTAATCCTGAGAAAATTAACTGTACTCTCTGTATCACGTCGCATCTCCATGTGTGAAATATTCACTTGTGCAAGTGACGGTGGAAATGGATATGTGTTACGGCAGCTAGCTTACTGTGCCTCCACAGGGATGTATTTGAGAATGAAACTCCTTTTTCTGGCTCAGGTCTGTAAAGATTTGCAGTTAATCAAGTATGAGTCAATAGGCAAGCGGTAACGCTAGTGCACGGCTGGCCAGTGATCAGCCCTGGCTGCTCTGCAGGAACCCGCTGGGTTCCTGCCTAGGAGAAAACGGTGAAGGTGGGCACGTAAGGTTTGTGTCCTTAGCTGCTCTCAGTCTCAGCTGCTCGCCCCAGCTGAGGGTCTCAGCCCCCCAAAAGTCAGGGAGACAGTGGGTAGGGTGTGTTAGGAACTGGTAGCCTTACTACGTGCAAGTATTTTAACTTGTTTGAATAGCGCCATAGACACCATGATGGTAAGTGGGTAGTCAGCGAGTACAGGTACAGGCTGTTCCTGCATTGGTTTTGGAAGGTGTGCCTCGAAATACCCACTGCTCCTGCCTTGGGCCCTCTGCAGGCCTTTGCAAAGTGGAAATAAACGGTTGACCTTTTCAAGAAAGAATAGGTGATGTACACCAACTTTTGACACATTCAAAGTATTTTCAGAATGACTAGGAGGTCAGACCCGCAGCTCAGTTTGGCAATACAGACATCGGCAAAGATTTGTGGCCTTTGGTACTCCATTTGGTGAAGTTACGTAGGCTGGGGAGAAGCAGATACAGGATAGAGTGTCATAAATAAACTGTTAACTGGTGTAATGTGGCAATTTGTAGTATATCTGTCCTCCACAAGTCAATACAGTTATTCATGTAAAATACAAAAGTTGAGGTCTAGCCAGAAAGGGACAATGTAAACAGATGTCAAATAAAATGGTGGTCCCACTTAATCTCATATCCCTCCCTCTTGTTTCCCTCTCTGGCTACCAACCTGCCATCAGCAAAAAAGCTACTGTGACTTACCCTAACTGGTCCTGTAATTAACACCAGTCTCCATTTTCCCTCTGAACTCTGAATTTATGGGCAGCCATGAGTGTCCTTAGTTGCTGTCCCCATCTCCAAGAGAGTTTTTGGACTAGCAGGTCTGGAGTAGAGTCCCTTCCACCCATCAGTCCTTCGCCCAGTGCAGAGCAGGACTTAACTGGTTATCCTCTGTTGGTTGCGGCAGGTGTATTTCAGTGCAGCAACATAGGAAAACAGACTCCCAGTGTTCATGGCCACTAGTCAGACCTCCAAATAGACCCCACGGCATTGCTTTTATAAAGAAAAAGTTCAAAGTGACGTGACACCGAAGTGCCTGGTAAACCAAGTAGCAGAGACGTACCGTAGAAGAGCTACAATGAAAAATCAGCCTGAGATCAGGAACCTGCCTTCTTTAAAGCCTCCAGCCTACTTGCCACCAGGGCTATAACCCTTCCCTGGGTTATAACAAGTCAGACGACTTCAGGGTTTATTGGAGTTGAATTGCCAGTGGTTGAGCTTGGAATTATTTAGCACAGGTGTTTCTATAACAGTGATATATTGGGAAAATTCAATGTTCAACAGCCATCATATTTCCAGCTGTGCTGTGGTTAGTGCTAGTACAGTGAACCTAATATAAAACATGTGAGAATATTTGCTAGCTCAGGAACTTGTTAAAGGTATTTTCTTACAATATCTGAGCTGCTGTGTTTATCTAGGTGCGTTTCTTTGGTCTTGCATTTTCATAAAGGGTGTGATATTGGTTTTATAAAGCTGTCACTGAACCTGGAATCTGCTTCTCTGCAACCAAGTGCGTTAGTAGCCCTGCTAGCCAGTGTGCAGCACACGAGCAGGTGAAAATAAGATTATGAGGAATCCAATGACAGTCCATTATCCTTAGCACATTCGTCTTGAGCAGCACCTGTGCATCTGTTACGTATATAGACATGTTTTTACTAGGGGTGCTAGAAATCTTGAAACAAGTGTTGCAAGCATCTATATGTAAAAGAACATAAAAGGAGCAAAGTTAACAAGAGGCTAGGGGACTGTAAAACACGGGTAGTGAAGTGCATTCACCAGCAGCAAAATTTGTGAGTGTTAAAAGAGGTTTTATGTGTACACATACACACATGTGCATTTTTAGGGTTCAAAAGACTCATACGTGAACATAGTAAATGGCTGGAGAATGTATAAGGGTGTTTATAAAACACATGCAAATAAAAACAGAGTCCGAGATGCTCAGGCAACACGCATGTGCTCTGAGCTGAGCTGTGCAAAGATGTTTCAGTAATAACTTTGTGCCACACCGAGTCGGTTATTCTAAAAGAATATTGCTATTCTGAAAGAGATTCTCTGGTGTCACCGTAAATTTCCTTCAAGCGATGGCTGTTCTTGCGGATCTCTTTTTGGGAAAGAAGATAAATGCCACTGCACATCCATACTCAATTGTTGTATGCGTTATAGTTGCACCTGGCTAGAAAAAATACATCTACAGACTAGCTTGGCCCTATTATTTATAATTTTCCTGATAGGGAAAGTGAGTGTCTTTTATATATATATGCACTGCATATGTTGTAGGAGAAGCAGCAAAGGCACCTCTCTCTGATTTGAGAGAGAAAGCCGATATGAAAAAGACACTCGAATTTGAGGAAGGATCTCTTCTCTGATTTGAGAAAGGAGCTCTACATTTGTCATGACTGAGTTGATGCTCATAGACAGTCATTCTGACCACGTGCTGGTGGTATTTAGAGACATGGCTTGACAGCTCAATTAGAGCCTCTTTTGGGACAATGGGCAGAGCAAGCAGAGGTCTAGAATAGGAGTTAGGTTTTTTTGGTAGCCAGAGACTGAGTTAACATTTGTTAGGAGCTGGCATTAGCAGTTTGGATCCAACTTAGAATCACTAAGAGTTGGATGCAACTTATTGAATATTTTACACCCATTGGCTAGTTAGTAAGATGGAACACAATCGTGTAAAAACTAAATAAATCAAATCCTCCTCTTTCAAAAATACCCTCATAATTGAAAACTTCTTGTACATAGTAGTTTGTCATGTATCTTTGCAATTTTACTTTCACTGAACTCTGAAAGCCCCATCTCTACCTTATTATGCTCCAGTTTACCGAACGTGCAGACATTTATCAAATGGGCCATCAGTAGCCGTAGAAATGCAGTAGTATATCCAAGTTAAAATTCTTGCTTTGATTACTACAAATCCATGGAGCCCTTGGGTCCAAAGCTTCCACTGAAGCACAGCTATTTGCAAATAGATTTTTATAGCACATTAGTGCGGGAGGAGAGTCCAAAGAAAATAGTCCTTTTCAATATTAGAACCAGCTGTGACTTTCTTGTGCTGATGACTCATTCATTTTTTTTTATAGGGTGGGAGAACTAGGCAAAAGACACACAGAGTCTTATTCAAGACGTTGTTTGTTTTGCAAAGGGTATCCTAGCCACAAGCCAACTTGATCATACCAATACGCAACTCATGTTTATTTAAAACTTTTTTCTTTTAACAGTTCCAATTATAAAAACAGAACCCACAGATGACTATGAGCCTGCTCAAACCTGTGGACCAATGAACCAAGGCTTAAGCCCTCTCTCTAAACCGTACTACAGCCAGCAGATCATGATGCCCCCTGATCCTGGTTCATGCCTCGTGGCTGGCTTTGCCTCCTGTCAGCAGAGAAACGCCGTGATGTCACCCTCTCCCAACGCAAGCCCCAAGCTGCACGACCTTTCGTCCTCACCTTACAAGTGCATCCCCAACCCGGGCCACAGTCACCTCGGACTTCAGCAGCCCGCTGGCGGTGTCCCCACCATACAGGAAGTGCCAAGGTCTATAGTTGTGCACCCAAGCTCCCCCGAGCAATCATCTCACATCATGCTGCAGCCGCAGGTGAGTCAACATCTGAGCAGTAGCTGTCCCCTTGGTTATCAACAAACACTCTATCCCAACAGTCCCTCTTCTCCAGTTCCATCTGTTACCCAAGAGCCAACCTATTTGCAGTCCTGCAGTCCAACTCACTCATCCATAATGGGTCAACAGCAGCAGCAACTGCCGAAGGTTCACAGAAATGAGTCTCCAACAACCCAACCACTGTCATTGCCAGAGTTGCATGAGGAAAGTAATCATAATTTGGCCCCTATTCCTGTAACGATCAAGCGAGAACCTGAGGAATTGGACCAGATGTACCTGGATGATGGTAAGTCTTCCACAGCATAGGTTTGCGTTCAACCATGTTGCTATATCAGTGAGTTCCCTTAACCCCCTCCTCCTTTTGAATCCTGGTGGAAAAAAGTTCAATTAACAGCCTGGTGGAATGGTGCGGACTTTTGCTTGGATTGTCTCAATACGGGAAAGGGCTCTTTAATTTCGTTTGCGATAATGAAACCATATTACCTAAACATTAAATGCTGTTAGTTACCGTAGAGCTAGCTGCATGACCGATAGCTATGTTGCAATAATCTTAACTGTACGGTCTTGGCTTGTGCCCATGCCAATGACCTGTGGATCTGCAATGAAAACATATTTAACATTGTCCCATCCATAATGCAGTGAAACGTCTGATGTGCAAATCTGTTCACTGGAACTAAATGATAAACTGCTCTACTTCAGTTGAGAAGGTTCCAATTAAAAATGGAGGCACATCTTTCAGCATAACTTTTCAGTCTGGTGGCATCTGACATTAAGGCTACTTTTTCTTCCATTCTTAGTGTGGACTTGCTGCTGCTATTTTTTTTTTTTTTGCTTTTGTAAGCTTCTATATGTATATGTATTCTACACGCACCACTGAAAAGTTAAAATGCTGTGATGAACTTGTCAGACTCTAGTTTCCAAAGATTTATTAGTCGAACATAATAAAAGGGATAATCTGGAATTTGATTATGTGACCTCACTGAACTGTGATTTAGCACTTGCTGCTAAGTATCCCAGTAGTATTCTGGACCCTCACCTTAATGCAGTACGTGAGTTCCTTTCCAATAGCCACATAACTTTATATAACATACCATGCTATTTGAAGAAGAAATGCCTTTGAAATGGCTGCATTGAAACTAATTGGTGCCAAGGAACATCTGAATGTGATTGTCTTTCAGGGAGAATTTAAAGACAATTCATTGCACCGTTTTTTAAAAAAGGACATTTTACTCCTTCTATTTTAAACAGCATGATACTCACTGAATTAGGATTACAAATGAATGTTTTGGAGCTTGAGTAGCAGCCTTTTGCTTTTCAACTCCAGGAAAATGATTTTTCTTAACGGGAGTTTTTGGTTGCATGACAGACAGGTCTAAGGAATTTTTCCTAATTAGGAGTTCAGTTCACTGAGGTTTTGCACAACGCATCTTTTGCGACAAGGTTTTCTTCATACATCATGCATTTTTAGCACATATCTGTGCTGTAAGGAGCAAGATTTCAACAAACCAAACAAGAAATGTACACAAACCAAAACAAAAAGCCATGCCCAAATTTTGGTTTTGAGAGAAACCAGAAGTTATCTATGGAAGGAAGAGAATACAGATCAAATCTAAACCTAGTCAATAGCTGTCTTTCTAGAAAAGCACAAGAAATGGGCAGTCGTTCTGCCTTACCTCTCCAAAATCCAGCAACCACTTCTCTGACAGCTCTACGAAAGCTGCCTTTGGCTGGTCTCTGCTGGAGAGATGGGACTGCGGCTCAGGGATGAAGGGTGAAGCTCCTCAGCCATGTCTGCTTCAGGTTTTTCCTGGAGAAGCAGAACTACCATGAGGTCTGAGAGAGAGATTTTAGTTTTTTCAGCCATGCTCATTCTCTCTGACAAAGCATAAATGCTTTAGTCTTCATGCCCATCTCTCTTCCATCCCCTCTTCTGGACACACAAACACGCCAGTCCTCTGACAGTTAATCAGAAGTAATTGTAGAAGCCACCATGTACATCTGCACTGATACTTAAAGTTGACTTCGAAAATCTCTTCAGCTAGCCAAATCCAGATATACTTCCCTTTGGCATCCAGCAGGCTATCAAAATCGTTCTGTGGCTGACCACAAGAACTATAGACCAAGAAAGAATTCACAGACATAACGGTCATGGTAACAATATATAATAGAAAAAAATTAACTTGTGTAGTTCCAAAAAATTAAACACCACAAGTTCCCTCTAAGGGTGGTAATCAGAAACGGTAACCAGAGGAAGTCCTTTTTCTATGTCTAAACTGGTATTTAGGTTTGTCTTGGGGGCCACACTGATGGAGCGTAACCCACGTGAGCTGCCCTTTCCTATCTATGCCTTATCTCACTGCCTGAAGAAAAGGTCATCCACTCTATGTTTCGTGTTGACAAAATGAAGCCCTTGTAGAAATCAGGAGTGGACTACTACTGTCGTCTTATTTATCTTGGTATTTGGGCAGTCGAGAGAGAAAGTATGCGGCAGAGGGACTAAAGGCAGGAAGCATGTCTTGTGGGACTCGTGCTGGCCAAGACCCTCTGTTCAAACCGCGCAGAGCCGCAGCATGCCTCAGACGCGCAGCACAGGAGCACGAAGCTGTGAGTCAGGCTGGAAGGCCGTTTAGGTCTATGCTGTATGGATTTCATGGAGGCAGCCCTGCCACCACCAGTGCAGGCATTGGTTTCACATTACGTTTAATCGGATGTAACTGCAGGCTCCCATGGAAAGGGTGGCCTCGATCCATCTTGCCCTTAGCCACATGTTCTTGCTGCTTCCTTTGAGTCTTATCAATTGATTATGGAGTGGCAGAGCAGGCTAATGGAAAATTAACCTGCCAAAAATAGCAAAACCCATGTAGTTTTCTGCTGGGTCAGCTCATGGAGCCACATCCCCCAGGTCCAATAGCTGGGTCCAGCCCACGAGAGGGGCAGGAAGCCTGTTGCTGCGCGTCAAGGAGTGCAGCAGGACTGCTCTGGGTGGCAGCAGCCCACCCGTAGGCCAGAGTAAGTGTGACTTGAAGCCACATCTGATGTCATCTTACCCTCCCCGGCAACTATCTAATCAACTCATCCTGTCTCGGTAAAAAAAAACCCTTCTCGTGCTCACCTATTAGTTATGGAAGGATGACATCTGGGCTGCCTTGCACAGTCTCAAAGAGCAGTTTGGCCACTGCAGTGACTGCCTGGAAACCACCAGTAATTGCTTCTGGTGTCCTGGTAGGTGCTCTTCACCGAGATCGGCACTGAAAAGGCAAAGCATTCCACATATGCACCTGGTGCCGTTTCATTCAGACCTCTGGCCATAACTGTGGAATAAGGGAGAATGGGTTTTGCAGAGTGGCTCATACTCAATAGGAGCAACTAATTTTTCATGTGCTTAATTTTTTTTTTAATGGGAGCTTTTAAGCCATTGCCATTGTTTCTTGTTAGTGTCATATCCATCTTTAAGTGTTTCCTTGTTGGAGGAGTGGGTGGGATGTTTGTGCTTTATGACCATATTCTGAAAACCAGAATATCAAATCATACCCGTAAGTAAGGACAGTTACTCTTTTTTTTTTAATAGATTGCTGCCCTGCCTCTTTATAATTTGTTGTCTCACTGATTCAGTTCAGATCCCTTCATACAGCATGATTTAAACTTTTTTTCAGTATTTTTTCAATCTTTGCACCTGTGAAAAACATGAAAGCCAGAGAGAGGTCAGATGTACTTGACTGCTTTCCTTGCCTGTTACTCTAAGTATACCAACTCTTTCCCTCATTCCTAAAGTAATTTAAAAGTAATGAAATATTTTAATGACATTAAAAATTAAATTCTCAAAGCATCACTCCATTAAAAAAGTGTATCTTCACATGTCTTGTAGCTATTTAATACCTCCAGTTTTACCTGAAAGTACTTATGAAGTGTGAGATATGGACATCTAACATAGCTGTGGAACTACCAGACAAATAAAATATCTAACTGGTTATGCCAGATTATATTTGGTGAAATTTTGCTTGCTTGTTCACCACTCGTGGAGGTTTGATTTATGTATCTAATATATGTATAGCAATCTTGGACCAGGTATAAACAGAAATTTTTTGGTTTCAGCTTATGGGGTCAAAACAATATTCATTCCTTTTGGTCTGGAGTATCTCCAAATATAGACCATCTATACTGCAGAGTATAGATGGAAAAAAACAGTCAGTGAGTTTATATAAATATATATCCTGTATATGACATTTTTCTGCTTTGGTAATGGTGGGCAGCTGAAGTGATATAAAGGGAGCACCCGAAGAGACTTCCATTTTGGCAAATAAGTTTTGGTCTTGGCAGTCTTGTTTTAAATCAGAATCTACAGTAGCCACCTGGGCTACTCATTGAATGTGCTGTCCATTTCAGTATATGAATATATGATTCAACATGTAGAACGTATTTAAAACTCACCCCGTAAAGCGATACCTGATATATTATGGCTATGCTCTTGATATTGAAAGGTATCTGGCTTGTATACCAGCACTCATTTCAAATAATTCTGAGTTCAACCTCCTAACAAAGGTTATGGCTGACTCCCTTTGCTGCTTTCACAAGGGTTGATTAAAAGCGGTTGAAATGTGACATTTATGCCAGGTTTTGGTCCTCTGCGGGAGCCCATGGTCCTTTGCAGCAGGAGAGGGGGTGTCTCCTGTCCTCCCCACCAGAAGCTCTTGGGGCCACCCGCAGGGCGCTGGGGCACGCTGGCAGGGCACGGCAGGGCTAGCGCTGGCTCCACGTGCGTGTGCCACCCCTGCCCCAGGCAGTGAAGGTTACATGACGTTCCCCTTTCAGATCGAACCTGGGAGTAGTGTGGGCTGCTAGGGTGGTGGGGCTGATGGAGAATCCTTAGGCAGGCAGGCTTGAGGGACCTCTTCAGTCCAAGTCTATGCAGTAATTGCTTTTAAGAGAGAGCATTTTATTTGGGGATCGATGAGTCTAACGTGCTGTACAGCCCTTTGAGGTGTGAAGTGGAATTAGCGTTGCCCGAAGAGATGGCCAGTTTGGGGAAGCTACAGGCTGACGAGAGCTCTTCCTTCTCCCTTGAACCAGTCGTTCTCTCAAGGAGATGTGACAATTTACCTGATTTATATCTCACTTTTGAACGTGCTCCTCTCTCTGGCCCTCTAACTAGGACTTGGGTCAAAAGCTGTGCTAGTCTGCTCTTGAACTAATCCTACTTCTTCTCTGTTGACCAGGGCAGCTCAGATAATTCTTCCAAATTCCAACTGCTTTTCTTAGTGGTAGAAGAAACCCCAAGGCAGAGGCGGTGGAGTGTAAGTTCACACAGCTTTCAGGATGTTCAGGCAGCTGGGAACTGGCCAGGCTCACAACAGGAGATGCTAAAGGTGACTTGAAATCACCTTCCTTATCCCCGTTTCCCTTTCCTGCACCTAGTGTAGCCTGGGTGGAACACAGAACTGAGCTCCAAATCTTTTATTTCACCAGGATGGAGAGAGTTCAATTAGGCATGCTAATGCCAAGAAACATTTTTCAGGTTGTAACTGGCACTCCCACAAGCTATTACATTTTTTACCTGCAGCAGAATGACACTCAGTTGTGAAATTATTTCCTGCCGTTAGAAACATCAAAGAAAGTAGTTTTCATTACAGATGAAAATGAAGCTATTTCAAAAAAGCAAGGGGGAAACACATTGGTCCCAACAGGAAAAATGTATGACTTATGTTCTCAGCAGATTTCAAGGCGTATTGTACAGGCTGTGATCCCATTTGTTACATTGATGCACAGAACTTTACAATTTTTAACTGAAAGCAAAGCAGCATCCTGGAGGATTCTTTCATCAAGGTATGCTTGAGTACTGAAGCTGAAGAAGACCTCGGCTTCTTCAAGCTTTGCCTGGGTTCTAATCTCAACTTCTGAGATGCAGTCCCAGCCGCATTGAAATCGGCGGCACGCTCCCATTGCCGGCAGTGGGGCCAGGGTTCCACCCGCCGTTGAAAAAACTGTGCTCCAGAACACCCCGAGTCCTGCATAGGAGCCAGAAGTGGAATAACAGTATCTGAAAGACAGATCTCTTGTCAGAAGTTTTGTATATTAATTCAGCCGCCTCCTCTCCACACGGACGCTTTCATAGAGGTCTCTATCCTGGTCTTGACTTGATGGGATCTATAAATCTTTGTGCAGTAAGATGAAAATACATAGGGCATAAACGGAGGTATCTGATGTTTAGATATGTGGCTAACAGAAAGTATCGGAACCACATCATCATCTTTTTTAAAACAAGGAGGCTTTTGTTCTGGTGATTGTCTTTGCACAGCTGTGAGTTTTATAGCACTGTGCCAATGAATGCACTCATTGCGACTTTTATTTTACTCTGAAAAGGTAAATTGGGAGCATTAAGCCCCCAATAAGTATGTAAAAGTGGCAAAACCACAGGTAAAGTGTTACTGAAAGCTGCAGCCCTGCCAGCCATTTCATTTTAAACATGGCTCTTTTAAAAATAACTTTTGCAGTAAAAGCTGTAACTCCTGGATGTAATATGAGCTATTGCTAATGTCATTCCCATGAATTGCTTACAGTGTTGAACTGTTAGATGTCTGACAAGTCCATATATCTCCTATACAGTATATATGAAAGTTTTTTGCCTCTAAACCATATGTTCTTTTTTTCACTCTTCTATATTCTTCAAATGCACGTGGTTTGGTGATATAATTTATTTGAACAGGAACCATAGCAGACAGAATTATTCTTTTGCTGAAATGTATCCTTTTTCATACATCTCAGCTTCATGATTAAAGCAATTGGCTCTCGAGGCATTAAGTTTAGTCTGCTGCTGCCACAATTATGCCTTTGAAAACTCCTGAGTGCACTCGGTGATTTCCAGTAGTCCAGATGTCATTAGAACAACACGCAGGTAGTCTGCAAAGTCCAGTAACACTGTCTACACTTCGGTCTGGCTTGGGCGAGCTTTTCCCTCCCTCCCTCTTGGCCGAGCCTCGCAGCTCTGAGAGAAAACAAATAGCTTTCCTCATGGAAAGTTTTACTTAACCTGGCGTGGTGCCTGAGCCTAGACCCTCCTCGTCTCTAATGATGATTGAAAGTGTACATGCTACTGTGATAAAACATGCTGAGTCGTTAACATTTGGGGCTTGGGTTGTACGCGATGAGTAAGGGAGGACTGAAGTAATGCGTTGGAGTCAGACCTTCGGTGGACTTGCACGTCTGGGTTTGAGGGGTATCCTGTTACACGAAACCGCACACCCATGGGATCGGGTTTTGCTGTTTCTAGCGGGTTTGCTGAATTGGGTCTCCCTGGAGGCCCACCAGAAGAGAGCCCCCAGAAGAGCAGCTGACCAGACTAGGTGTCACTCCTGGTTTTCTCCGGTCCCAGGTGTGCGGCTGCCCACAGAGCAGACGTGCCTACCCGCTTAGCTGCAGTATGCTGTGAAATCTAGCAGCGAACTTTGCTTTCTTCTAACATCAGCACTTAGATTTCCAGGGAGGTCCTTGAGTCTCAGGCTTTCAAGGAAGCGTCCGATCCCTGCAGAGAAGTCCTGAGTGCCTCCACTCTCATTCAGCGATGGCAGACACTGGCGGAGGGAGCAGGAGGCTGGCCAAGCAAGGGGAAAGCTGCACAAATCAGCAGGCGGTGCTTTGCAATGTTTTGAATACTTGAGAGTATTTTTAGTGTTGAAAACCCAGCATTTGCTTGATGTGCATCCGCACGCGCACCTCTGCGTTAAACATTTGGAGTCGTTATGTGTTCAGCTGAAGCCGCGTTGCACCCCCTCTTTTCAGCTACGAGCCAGCTTCACACCGCAGCCCTGCTCGTGGCTGTGCAGTTAACTGGGGAAGAAGTCGCTTCTCACTCTCATGCCTGATTCATTCTCCTATTTCCATAGTAATGGCTGTTGGCATTGCTGTTTCAAATGGTAAAGGTTTTGTGGGTTATTTTCTGTAAGTTTTCCTTGGCGATCGGGGGGGAGAAGAAGTTGCTGTATCTGAGCCTTGGTAACATTTACATCTGCTTTTAAGCCTGGAGGAGTGCCAAGGAAAATATGTGGCTTGCAGAAGCGCAAGCTTCATGAGAAAGCTTTGTTCCGATGCAATTCGTTTTTGGAATATGTTGTTTGTTTGAAATGTTTCTGCTGAGCTGTGCAGTGTTAGCTGGTCAGGTGTGGCCGCGTGGCTCGTGTACGGCCTCCATGCTCTCGGGTCCCGAACCCGTCCTGGCAAAACCCTTCTGGCAAAGTTGTTCTAGAAAACCCCTCTTCTCCAGGGAGCAGACTATCACGCAGACCCCTGCTGCGTCTCGGCAGAGCTGGGCTGAAGCAAGCCGCCGGCTCAGCCCAGCAAACACATACGTGTCAGAGGAAGCGCTCTCATGAGTAAACTCCCTGACTTCACGTACGGCGCGCTTGGCTAGGCGCTCGCAAGCTGTAGTGTTGCTAGATCGCAGAGCAGCGAAGGGCCTGCCTCTGCTCCCACTTAAGTCAATAACACTGTTCCCTTTGGGTTTGTTGGGAACCGGACCAGGCGTATGGCTGGTAGTTAAAACGCATAATAGCTGCATTCATGGAAATCTGGTCGCTGACAGACAGTCTTTTCTAGCAGATTTCTGCGCAGCACAGTTGATTGTTTCATCTGCGCCGGCCGGGCAACTGGGGGGCTCGGTCATGGGCCTGATAGCGGCTTGACCATCGCTGTCGAGAGCGGGCTGCTTGATAACCTGGCTCCTGGTCTTTCCTCCTCTCTGAGGAGCTAATGCTGATTGCAGCCAAAGGGGGCACAGGCTTTCCACAGCAGGCTTATCTCCAGGCTAGGAGGAAGCTTATGAAAAAAAGCAGACCCTCAAAATGTTCCCCTCCTCCTCTGTCACTGAGGAAGCCGGCAAAGTCTGGACGTTGAAAATACCTGGAAACAATTGGCGAGTAAGAAATACAGTAGGAAAACCCTGGTCCTGTTCCTCGTTGGCCAGCCTGGCTGGGTTTGTCTGCAAACCAGGGAGCTAGACCAGCCCTCTGCCTGCTTTACAGGCTTCACTTTGTCCGTAGGTTTTCTACATTTTGCACACTTGGAAGCCTACTGCAAGGCAAATATCGGAAAGCGAAGTGAGATGGTGCTGCGAGTGTGTCGAAATTCCCAAACTATATTGTCCCTGAGCACACAAATTGCAGTATGAGCACTTGGAACAGTCTTGAAAAGCAATGCTACAGGCTATCAAAGTCCATAATTAGTGGATTAAATTCTTTGGTCCTGACGTAGTTATAGCTCATGTTATCCAAGTATCGTGTATGCACAAGAACATTTCCCCACTTGCCTTGCCTTTGCACAACCAAAGCATGATTTTTCTACTTAATTTTGACCCTTCTGCAGCCATATGAGAGTGCAGAAGACAAGATTTGACTCTTCATGTCTGTGCTGTCCAGATTGCTCTTGATGTTACATTTCTGTGGGAGCTAGGGCTAAAGGCTTGTGCCATTTCATAACTCTTGTGATATCTTTGGGGTTGCAGAATAGGTATTGCAGTAGATATTACGAATCAATTTTGATACCCTGGGAGCAGCAGTCAGTTCTTTTTCTAGTGCTTCAAGGAAAATATGTGTTTCATTGCCACCTCATAAGCAGAATCTTCTGCAAATTACTTGAAAAGTAGAAAAAAATGCTATTTGGGGTCACAAGAGAAGCCTCCAAAAATACAAAACTGAGGAATATTTATTTTAACTTTTGTTTCTATCCTGTATATGCAAATCCGTACACACATAAAGTACGTGTGCGCATACATACACAGACGTATATGTAATGAGCTATAAGACTTAGAATACTAATTCTTTTGCTTCTTTGAAGTTGTGGTGGGCGAGAGTGATGTAAATCTCTTCTACTCATGACTGACTGCTCTGAAAATCCTGCAGGTGCCTGTTGAGTAAAACCTTTAAGAAACATGAGGTCAAGTGGAGAAGCCTATCCTGTGGACCTTCTGTTGTGCACAGTTAGTTTCTGAACTGAAATGCCCATTGCAGCTCTGAAATCTGGCTCCATGCTGCTGCATGCCTCTGAGCTGCAGTTGTCCCTGCTGCTGAGTGTTTCTTGGGCATCTGAGTTTTTGCTACCCAGCTATTGGTTTGGAAGGCTGAAGCAACTGGTAAAGACGATCTCTTTGCTATTAGTTGGCTTTTTTTTCCCTGTGGTAACTCTGTGTTCCACCATGCTCCAGGCTGCACTTGGACTCAGCTATTCACTTGAGGGCTTTCACCTCGGAGCATCTGCATGAGCCATTAACAGCTTCTCCAGGCATCTTCTCCTTAGAGTAATATGTCTCTGGGTCAGTAGGACTGGGAGGTTCAAATGTGCTTCTCAATCTAAAATGACCCTGTGTGAAATTGTCACGTAGAAAGAGGTTAGCAGAGAAACTGGTCCTGATTTTTTTCAATTATGCACACACTTGTTTGTTTTCTTTCTTCTGAGGAATTTCCCCGACTCATTAACTGTTAATCATTGCGCGAGACGATACAGAGCTGTCCCTTGGGCCCTAGCAGTCAAAGGCTAGAACTTCCTGAAGCTGCTAGAATTGATGCAATGCAAATTCAGGTTTTGCAGAAAGGTACACGGAGTCCAAGCTTTGGCTATATGTACCTCACCCAGGCACTGCACGGGGTCCCTTTGAAAGGGGGGCCCTGGAAGGGCCGCCAGCGATGGAGATGGCTGCTCTACTCCAGTCCCTGAGTTCCTAGGTGACTTTGAAAGAGTTCTCAGGGATTTTTGCTTATTTTTGCTTCCACACAGAGAGTACGTTAGGATGAGGAAAGACCTCACTGCAAAAGGAAAAGAAGCAAATCTGATTCCAGGGCAGAAGGTGCCATCAACCACAGGGAGACTATGCTTTTTGCTTCAGTGGACAAACACGGCAGCAATGGCTGCTTCAGAGAACTTTCCAGGAATTCTCCCACTGTTTCCAGAAACCCAGGCTGGACCTTTACAGGCCAGACAAGCACCACTACAGTCTGTTTAAACCATAGACTTAAAATTGGACATGCTGTGTCAGATCACCACTTGGTAGGAACCTGCAAACCTCCATTGTTGCCAGACAAACTGCTGGTTCCTGCCCTATTCGGCATATAGCCAGACTTGTAGAGATAAAGGTGACCATCTCCCTCGCAGAGGGTTTAGACTTACCTTTTTGCAATCCGATATCCCGGATATTTCACACTGTTTCAATGGCAAACTAAAGTCCTAAAGAGGAACCAGCAGTGCCGGAGTCAGGGAGAGGTTTGCCGGAAGGATGTGCTAACATGAAAGCATCTTCTTGCACTATTTTAGTTTAGCTCGGTGACAAGTCCAGAGATAGCCGCCACCCTCAGCTGAGTTGGTGCATCCTTGCTGGCAGGGTCAGCTCTGTGTGACAGGACTCCAGGGCCCCCAGTCGAAGCAGGGGCTCTGCGTGGGGCTGCAGCCTGGCAAGGATTCAGCACAGGTGGGGGATCGGGGCCCTCTGTGACAAGGGCCAGCAAGTGCATGTGTGTATATACATTTATTCTATTTGGGGAACATGCTAAAAAAATTGCAGCTTTCTCATGATGCTGTAGCACGGTTAGCAAGCACTTCAAAGTTTCAGACTTAGAGTATGGCTGTGAAACTACCTGGTGGTGTAATTAAAGTTAAAGAAGGCTTGAGAAAAAGAGAAATGAGAGGAAGGTTAAATATAACATCCCCATAAAAAAAAGATGAGCAAAGATGAATATTGGAAGAAGAGGGGAAAGGGTGAGTGTGGGTGTGAGAGAGAGGAGTTTCTCTAAAACTGAAATGGTACAAATGAGTAGTAAAAACCCAGGATTTGACTGCCATGGAAAAGTGTATCTAAAGAATACCTCACTTTGCCCCAAAATAATTTAAGTATAGAGAAAAATGAGAGGAGATGATGAAATGAGCAATGTGCTCGTTAAACTTATATATATCTGAGGAGAGAGTGTATCTGAGCAGTAAGCTCAAGTCAGAGGAGCCCGTCTGTTTGTCCGTATTGGCCTGCAGTGAGATGGCTGCACTGTCTGGAGGTAGGAGGCTTCGGTGGCCCGGCTCCACTGGGGCAGGACCCTCAAATAACCCGGGTAGTTATTTCCATGCTCCGTTGCCAAGTTTTCTAAGGAGCAAGGAAAGGGCTTCAGTGCTACCACTGGGTGGAGAGAGCTCCTGTAGGGAGCCCCCAAAAACCCTCAGAAATATGGTAGAAAAGAACGGGGTGGGAAGTGCTCTTTGTGTAAATACAGTCACGTCACCTGAACTTAGTGAGAAATTTTCATACCGGTTTTAAGATTTCTCTCGCAGTGTAACGGGGCATTCAATAAAAATGAGAAAAATCAGAAAATATCATCCATTGGCTCTTCCCCAATTAGAAATTACCCAAAAAAAGTACTGCTAGAAGGAGATGTGATCAGCCTTTGACAAGGCAGAGGAGGATTTGTAAAAGCTCATTTTCAAGGTTATACGATTGAAGAATAAAACAGGAAATCCCCTTTGCAACTTTTGAAAGATGGCATTCAAATTACATTTAGGACGTGATCCAAATGCCATGAAAAATTTTTCCATCAACTTCGATGGATGTTCTAAAACAGGATGTGTTAAATCAGGGGAAATAATAACAGAGTCACAAGTAAATTAACAGAAGAATCACAACACATTATGAATCACTGTATTAAAGAATCAATTAGAGCCAGCTATTTAAATAAAGGCAGAGTAGTAGCAAAAAAAAATTTGAACTAGAAAAAATTAGAACATCTGCTGAAGTTTCCAAAGCTATATTTAATATTAACTTGGGAAAAGCACCTGGACTGAATGGTGTCTCATCAAAAATTTGTAAGTGTTTCCAGACCAAAATCACTTGGATACTCTTAGAAAAAAAAAGTCATCTGCTCAACTAAAACAGAAAACTCCTCTCTAAACCCTTCCCTACCACTGAATTTTGTTATGGAGAATATCACCATCTTAAACCAGAGAAGCAACAAAATGCAAATGTTTCTGTATGGTCCCGTTTTTTGTTGCTTGTTGAGATCTAGTACCAGAGTCTCTGCCCTGCTGGCTGCTGCACGCAAGCTGCACCTTCTGCCCCAATGAACTGCTTTGCTGGAACAGGACCTGCCCTTGCCTAACAGTACAATTAGCTAACAGACTTTATTATTCTAAAGAATATTTCGGATTCAAGGACTCGGCACAGAGGAGAGTATGAAAAGTGAGCAGACTTTCGGTAGAGAGGCCAGATATCCTTTCAAGAAATCTACAAATGGATGGACCGTTTCTTTGATTGTTAGGTGAATATTCAGGAAAAAAATCCGCTTTTCAGATTTGAAGCAAACTTACTGCCTTTTTTTATTTTAGTCAGGAAGGTGGCAGGAGACAGGACTGCCTATGTCTGATCATATGAGTTGTGACCCTAGAAACATTTGGTCAGCCAGCTAGACACCAGCCAGCCGTATACCTGATGTTTCAGTGGCTATATTTATGGTTTCTCTGATGATGAAATCTAGATTTCTGCAACGACCAACGTAGTTTCTCTGCTGTCAGTTAAGACCTTGTTTCAGGGAGGAGCTGGCAGATGCTTGTGATGCCAAACGAGGCCGTATCGTGCTCTCTGTTAATGCATGGTCCCCTGAGCAATGCGGGCCACCACCTCCCTGTGCCTATTTTCTGAAAAATGTCGGTGTTCAGAAAGTTGCCTGAAGACAGATTTAAATTTCATATGAAAAACTTTCATGGAGGGGAAGCACCACTGCAGGGGGAAAACCCCACACCTTGACACACTAAAATGATTGCAAGAATTCTTCCTTAAGATGTCTAAGTAGGAATATTTCTCCTAACATGGAAAAGACATCTAGATTTTACATTGCTGCTGCAAAATGAACATCTTAGAGTGGGAGAACTTACCTTTGGTTATTCTTGATAGAGACAATTAGAGTAAGTCATCACAGATCCATCTAGATGTAGTGCAGCTGCACTGATTTCTACCTGTTCAGACCCTAAACCTGTTTATTTAAGAATGAATGTACTAGCTGCAGGGACGATTCTTCTAGCTACATCCTCACTTGAGATTACCCCACTTTGGAGTACAAGCAGACATTTCTGTGTATTTTTTTCTTTTCCTTTACAGATTTTTATTTATATTATCTCTCCGTATCTCACATACCAATGGAAATCAGGAAAGGAAATTAATTTGTATGAATGGACTTCATAAATTTCATGATTTACCAGTAATGAAATCCTGGTTTGCAGAACGAGAAATAATAGGGCTTTTCCAAAATATCTTAATCCTTGGCTATGATTAGTGGCATAAAATGAACCATTCTTTCCTATGTGTCTACAGTCCAAGTTGTGCTCCATGTAGCTATGTGATATTCTTTCCAGTCTCATGTCAGTAAATAATTGCAGTCCTGCTCTTTAGTCTGTCTCTGACCTTCTCTACGCTCACCGCTCTTGAACAAAAGCTGAGAATCGTGACAGGTTGATCTCCTTCTGTGATCTGATCTAGTCTAGTGTGAAAGGAAAGTTCATTAATCCGACTCCCAAACTCCATAACCAGTTTACCATAAATGTAGTACTCTATAAGCATATGTAATACAGCACAGCCATAACAGTGCTTAAAACAGGATTAGGCAATACATCATATTTTCTAACTACTTCTACTTTTGCAGAAATAAAAATTCACTTTCTTTATATTGTCAAGGGTGATTTTTTGTAAAAAAATTATTTTAACTAGTTTAGATTTTATGAGTTTAGGCTAGAATATTGTCTAGTCTGTCTAAACTTGGCCACTTTGTGTAATTCTAGTTGTTATTATCTGAACACGAACCAAAGATGATTCGTGTTTTAAGGAGCCTCTTTTGGGGATGGGAAGAACCAAGCAGCTTAACATCATCTTGTTTTAACAATTAAAAATTGGCAGCTGAGCTGTGTACTCAAGCAAAGCAAGGATTTTTAGGCCCAGAGAAATGGTTTAGAATCTAGAAAAGAAAAACCACATGCTACTAAAACCCTGTGTGTGGTTTTCCACTATTCCCTAGAAAGCGGGTAGGGCTCTAGGATCAAACTGTACCCGCACGCATATGCATTAAAGCCAACACACTGAAGTAAACATAGAAATGTGGTTGTCCTCTTTGAGTGGCAGGAATCAGAAGGAAGTCTGCTGACATCAGAGAAGTTGTGTATGCTTCAAAATACAGGCAAAATAAGAGAACAGATCTGCTTGCCTTCTTTGCATATCAACATTAAAACATGTCAAATAATCTTTAGGGAATAATGAGCAAAATAGGGTGTTTACAGTGCAGTGACTGATTCTTTCCTGCCAAGCCATCAAACCTGTACCTTGTGCATTTGTAGACCACCTTTACATATCTGCCTGTGTTTAATAAGGACTTGATGCAAAGCCCATTAGAGTGAATAGGAATTCTGTTGTCTTCTGTGCTCTTTGGATTAGGCTCCAACTTACAATGACGAGAACCTATCATTTCATGCTCTTAAAAAAAGTCCTATGTTAAAAAAAATGCATGAAAATCTCTAATACTAAAATTTAAGGGCCCAAAAGTTGATGCAGACACAAGTTATAGTTCCCAAAGTAACTGTAAAAGATTATATTACATTAATATGTAAAGGTTAATGGCACATAGAATAATCTGAAATCCTCTCTGTATGGTACATGTAGTGTGACTGACTTGCAGGGTTTTAAGAACCCTCACTTTGGTTGTTTGGGCGTGCTGATATTTAAAGCAATGTTTCTGTTGGTTACAAGGCCTAGGCCAAAGAGATTTCAGGCAGCCCTACGTTCTTGCACGTTGAATAGTGGATAAGTATATTTTGGGTGAATGCACCGTCCCTGTTTCTGTCCCCCTTTATGTCAGTAGGAAAGAGAAATTTCTCTCCTGGAGTAGTTGTTGTACAGGTACGTCAGGTCCCTTTGTGCCATTTTGGAGGTCTCTTGAGTTGCTGTACTCTTTCGTGTGGTCTGTAAAGAGACGACGACAACACTGCACCATGCGTTTTCCATGCAAAACGGGATAATTTCAGCAATTTTCCATTTTCTGTAATGTTTTTCTCTGAAGTGGGGGGCCTTCTTTATGTGTGCAAAGCTTTCTGTTGCAGCTCTTCATAGATAGCCATGACCAAGAGAAAGCATGAAAGCTTCTAGGGCAGAACATTCATCCTTGCTTATCTGGCCCTCGGAGACATTAGCTAATCGAGGCACGATACTCCATACAATAGGACAAGTGCTGTAAAGCTACCTCTGTTATCCCAGCAAACATGGAGACTTATCATTCCCATGGCCATTTTACAGGATTTGTTTTCTTCTGACAACAGCATCCACAGCCTACGGTGCTATCGACTCCAACAATGAATCTGATGCCGGCTCTGTGTGTTATCGTCTCCCTAATAACTGTCTTTTTTTTTTCTTTTTTTTTTCTTTCCCACCCCATTTGTGAGAATTTGTGCCCTGGAGCTCTTCTCTATCAGGCCCCTGCAGCTGCTGTTATTTTAGATATGGCAGGAAGTAGGTACCGGAAAACAGCGAGAGCTCGCAGCGCTCAGAAAAATCTAGAAATTCCTCTGATTTACCCCAGGCTCTGGCTCCAATCAAAGCCCGTTGCAAAAAAACAAAAAAAAAAAAAAAGAAAAGGGAGGCGGGGGGGTGTTGGCGGGGGGAAAGGCCCAAGCTGACAACTATGTCTGGGCTGCCTGGGTCAGGAAGAAGAATTTTATCCATCCCCTTCTGCGGGGTACCGGGGAGATGCTCGACACGGCCGTGCGAGCCGGGGAGCCCTTGGCTGGGAGCGGCGTCCCACGTCGCTGGCACGGCAGAGCTGGGGCCGGCAGGTGGGCAGCCCCTGCTGCCGGCACCCTCCCTCGCCAGCCGAGAAAACCCCCTCTTGCCTCCCCAGGGAGATGCGTTTCTAAAAGCTCATCCCTTTCTTACGCTCTCCCCTCTCGTGTCCGATGTGCACCTAAAGCAGATCAGCTTACCCGGTCGGGCGGCGGGCTCCCATAAATGCTTTTAGCAGCACTTAGCAAAGGGCGCCAGCCAAAGGTACTGGTGGAAAGTCACTAGAGCAAGAAACTTACATCACTACTACTGGTATTATTATTACTACTGCTATTATTATTATTATTATGATTATAATTTTACAGCTCAGGTGGGATCCTTCTTAATCTGCTAAGCAAAGACATTTTTAGCCACTTTGAATACCTTTTAAATCAGACTAACTCTGGAGATGACTTCTAAAAGAAAAGAAAAAAAGAAGAAACGATAAAGAAAAACACCTCCAAACCTTTCAGTTCAGCAAGTGGTTTCGAAAAAAGACACCACCACCCCCATACACAAAGACATACACGGAAAAGATACTACCTTTAGAACTGGTTTTAATAAAGGAATCTTCCTCTTTGACACAGCAGATAAGGAGAAAGATGTCCGCCCACAGACATCTCACACCATTAGCAATCTAGTTAACATCTGTAAATGTTTTAGGGAAAGAAATTACACTTTGAGACATTTCTTTTTTAATTACAGGCTCCAGATGAGATTTGTTAGAGCAGGGAAATGTATCCCATAGCGACTGATGTCAATAGCAAGCAGTCCCTAAAGCCAGCCAGGATTGGGAAAGCCATGCTGTTTGCTGCTCTTGGCACTGCTCCCTGCTTTCACAATGTCAAACTTAGAACCGCCTTTATATGCACTTTCCATTTTTTTTTCCACAGTAGCTGTTGCCAGCAAGCTGTAAACTACCGTATATCACTCAGATTTAAGAACCTAAACTTTAAAACAAATTAAACTCTTGTTGACATTGTAATAAAAATCAGAATCGAACTGAACAGCTCAGTAAAACTGCACTTCAATTATTTTATGGATTTAAGATTGTTTTCTAGGATTCCCAGACTCCCAATACAGCAAAGTTATTTCCTCTTGGCAGATGTCTGGAAAAAAAAAAATCATTGAATGGATAAAATTATGTGGCAGACACTAGGTTGAAGCCTAAAGGGAGGAAATGGTGTCTCCCCAGCACCTGTAAATATTTGCTCTGTGTCTTGACCAGAAGAGCCTTTTGTCCGTGCTTTGAAAAAAAAATTCAAGGTATTTATTTTGTGAGTTTTTAAGAAAATAGAATTTTCATCTGTCAAAACCCAGTCCCTAACTAGGTGTTTATGTGGTTTTGAACGAGAACGGCAAATACAGGTCTGACCCACCCTTCAGAACCATGTCCAAATGCAGGTAAATGCATGCAGCACATGAGTGCTTCCAGTTGCTGGCCTCTGCTTATCTTTCATCTCCCTACTTAGCAGTTAATGTTGGGTATTCTTTTTATAATTCTCTTTTTTTTTTTTCCCTATTCTGTAAAATGGAAACAGAGGTTTCCATCCGATTAATTGCCAGGTTTCCATTCTTTATAATGTTTCCTCTCAAAACAGTTTGGAACGCAAGTATTTCAGAAATGTGTGTAGACGGAAGCTACTGGAGATAATAATTTGTTTCATGTAACTGTGTTTTACTAAAGGTGTGGTGCACGAGAAAGGCTGTTGCGTGGAGCAAACAACAATCAGCTTCCACAGGCTTTCACCAAAACCTTTGTTGCGCTTAACTTTTTTCTTCCATCGCATCAGTGAAATGACCTTTACTGTCCCTGAGGCCCCAGCCTGAGAAGTGTTGCGTTCGCAGGGTCTTCAGCAAGAGCATCACAAGGATGCTTCTGAAGATCGAGGCAGATGTTGCACATCTGCATGCCCACAGCTAGGTCCCAGGGTCTACGTGTTCTGGCTGAACTCCCCGGGGAGTGGGGAGCCGCCTCTCCCTCCGAGCAATCTGTAGTTGTGTGGATTTTCCAAAGCTGCTGTGTTAGGCTCCGTGCGTTCACCTCCTGATCTGAATTGGCTGACTTGACCTGACTGAGTCTCACGTAAGCAGCCAGTTTTCTTCTTTGTAGCATTAATACATTTTTTTAAAGCTACTCTTGAATTACTGCTAAAGCTCTTCCGCTCATTTTGTTGCCTGGAGCACCTCTCAAAGTGCAGGCCAAATTCCTACTGGAGTTTGGATGTGCTGCCAGATCACAGTCCAGGCCGTGGAAGCACCCTGTCATTTCTCAGCTATCGAGAAGCGAAGGTTTCGGAGTCCAAGTACTCAAAAAGAGGCAGAAAAGAAGTCTGTTGCACGTTGTGAGTGGTTGTTTGGAAAGCGTAATGCAAACATTTTGAATAAAATTTCGGATCCTTAAGTGTGCTTGAGAGATGAGTGTTGTACGCCTGTGTTTCTCAAGTGCCTTTTTCCTAGTTCTCTAGTGCCGGCCGCAGGTTTGCCATGCTTCATTCTTGGGGCAGAATAAATTTCCTCTCTAGTGGAGAGCACTGAGCTTCAGCACGGTTCTTGTGTCAAGCGTTGAGCTGCAAGGGGGAAGGTTTCGTCTTCCCTGGGAGCCCAGCTGTGATTCTTACTGAATTTTTGCAGCCCTATCTGGTGTTTTTTCTGTTGACATTGCTCTGTCAGTCCAGCCTAAGGAGCCATTCGGCAGCCTAACACAGCATGTGGGAGACGAGAAAGGAGGAAAAGACATTTTGCCATGTTTGCAGCTCTGTCACACTGGGACCATGTACAAATCAGAGTATTCTTCCAGCTGCTCTACTTCGAGGCACTTGCTATAGGCGGTTTGAGCATCCGAGTGGTACTGGAGTCCAGCAACTGTCTGGACGTGGTGATTTTCACAGCTACATCTTCTGTGCTGGGCAGAGCACCTAATAATACCCAGCTGGTGGTTTCCCCACCATGGCCCAGCTTGCAGTGATACAGTGTGGCTCCACTAAATCAACCTTTGGATCAAACCTTCCCAGCCAAACTGGATGGGAGTTCTGTCATGAAAATGTCTTTACCTGGTGTAGTTAGTGAGGTGCAAAACCAATGCAGGAGTATCATTAACCACTGCCAGTGCCCTTCTCCAAGGAGCCGTGACGGAGAGGACGTGCATTCCTCTTTGGACTGCAGCATTCTTCAGCAACAGATGCTGCCGTGGTTAAAATAAAATCCTGTGGCATTACATACAGCTCGCATTATGGTGGTGTCCAGGTCATCATGCCACAAGCAAATATATTGCATGACGATTTGCCTGCAGTTGGTTTTTTTGCAGGCTGTTTGCAGCCACCAGCGCAGATTCCCAGAGCTAGCCCTGCTTCTGTGCCCACTGCTGAAGACGAGCAGCCGTGTTCCATCACCTAAGGATTTCCCCCAGCTAGCACGATCTTTGCCAGCCTACCCCCCATCAGGCTCAGAGGTGGATTTCTTTTCCCTTATGAAACACATTAAAAACTTTATGAGCCCCACCCAGCCTTTCTCTTCCATCGAGCAGTGTGTGGCCACTCACCGAGTCATCTCATGGCTGTCATTTTACCTGCCTGAGCAAAAACCCTGTGAATTAGGGGTTAGCAAACAAAGCTCAGCCTTCACCACAGCCTAGGTGGAATGTGGCCCAACAGCGGTCGCCCCCCAAAGCAGCACGTAGGCACATTGTGTATTGGATACGCAGCAGCATCCTAGTGGTGTCCCTGCCTCGGTGCCCTCTTTGCTAGATGATGTGAATAGTAGCATTGATCTTTTCTGTTTAGCATGCACTTTGAGGTTTGCTGATGAAAAGGGCTACAAAGGAAAGAGATGTTGATGATGGTGATGATAATAACGCAAGTAGAGTCCGTATAAAAAAAAAAACAAACAACAAAACAAAATCAAAAACCCCTCCTTGCTCAGGAAAAGATCAGATAGACCCTGTTTTAACCTATCTCCAGAACACTTTTAGTGTTGAGACCCAATGTTACTCCTACCGAAGTCCATCAGATGTTGAGGCTGGTTGAGGGGAAGAAGAGCTGAGTCTCTCGGCCATTCTCTGCCGTGGAAAGAAAAGGGCACTCAGCAAATACTCCGGTGTGACCCAAGGTGCTTCTTTCTTTCTTCCATTCATTATTTCTTTGCTTTATTTGATATGCCCAGCTGAACATGAGCTGTTTTTTTACGAACAGAAGCGCAAGGTGGCTCATTTTGGAGGATTCCAGATGATCACTAGGGGCCACACTATTATTACATAAAGTCAATTAAAGAGCATACGTGCACATCCCATTGATTTGATTTAGAACTAACAAAAGCTTCAGTAATGTGCAATTACAATAAACTTAATGACCCCTTTATATTGAATGCAACTTCTGTGGCACCTAATATGCTTTGATGAATTGCTCATTATGTGCAATGTTGGAAAAGCTTCTAAAAAGATTAATAATTGTATAATCGATAGAGAAATTCAGTCTTATTTGGCTTTTTTTAAACTCTGAAATCAGTAAGTCAGAGAGATTAGGGGTCCTCTCTTGCTCCCCTTTTTCCTCCTGTACCCGTAGAAATTTTTTTTATTGTAAAGCTAATCTGTCACTTTTCCAGCATGTGGAGAAACTCCTCGCGTTATGCGGAAAGGTCTGGCCTGATACAGGGTTGCCATGTGAGGTCCAAAAGGCTGGTGCCGACTGCTGGCAGAAATCACTGGTGCTGGGCTGGATGCGTGCGCATGGGAGGCTCCTTGGGCAGGGCAGGAGGTCCCCAAGTGGCAGCCTCCAGCACGGGGCTGAGGGCTTTGCAGCATGGTCCAGACCCGCTCCCCCTCTCCCGTTCGCTGCCTGAAAGCTTCGGGAGCTGCCAGCCCTTGGGGCCATCAGGTGGGCTTTAACCTCGCTCTTCGAGCCATGGGATGCTTTGAGAGCCTCGCATCTCAAGTGTTGCCCACGCTGTGGTTGACTGCCAATTGTGAGGTACAGCAAACCCTGTGGGATGGGATCAGAAATAAGAGAGTAAAAAGGAAAAAAGGAAGTTTAATTTCTGTTACATTCGGGGTTTCATAAATACTGCCAGAGACGTCTGGAGGCTAAAAAACAGGCAAATGCAGAATTGCTTTAAATTTGTTTCGATTTTGAATCCATGCTCGTCATGCTTCAGGGCATGATTCATGAGTTTTGAATGCTGGGGTCTGACAGCACTATTTTACTGTTGGGCGCTAAACTGGAAAGTCAAACTGATTGCCAGGATCAGTTTGTATTACTGTATTTCTTATGTTGGGGGCAAATTGCTTTTGTCTCTTGCAAAGCGGTGCATGCTCTTCCTTACTCCTTCCTGACTGGTACCCACAAAGCTTCCAGCAGTACCGACCTTGGGTTTTGGCTGCCTTAGGTAGCATTTGCGTAGTTCTTCTGTCATGTGGAAATTTTGTGTAAAACGTAAAATATGTCTGTTTTGTTTCCCTTACAGATGCTCTTAGGAACGTAAACACATAATTTTGGTTAAAATGTGGTTTATTTGTCCGTTGCCCAGCCCTACCCTCACGCGTGTGTGTATGTGTGTGTCAAACGTGGCTTGCATCATACCAGGGCAGCTCCTGCAGTCTCTGCGCAGCCCAAACCCCAGCGGCTCCAGGCAAGGTTGGCCTCGGTGAGGGCTACTGAAAATTCCTGTTGACTCTCTGATTCTTTGGTATAAAAGCCAAACCAGGCCGAGCACAGCCACCCTCAGATTGAGGGTAAAAATGAGGTAAAGTTTAGACCCCTGTGTGTTGGGAATCACTGCGGCTCTGCTGATTCCTGCGCTAATTCCCAGCAGCCGGGGAATTCATCCCTAAGTGTTTGCAGAGCAAGAGATGCAGGGCGTTCCCAGGGTTGCATATGGAAGGGATAAAAAAAATCCAAACCGAGGAGTTTTGGTGTGATAGGATGGGACTCATTTAGTCTGGGCACCTAGTCAAGAGCCCCGGTTAAATTACTGCCACACAGTGCTGTCATCGCAGTACGGCGAGGAACCTTTCCCATTAGCCCTCCGCGGCGCAGCCGCTGCGGGAGATTTTGCGTTATTTGGAGTTGTTGAGCTGAAAAGGCAGAGGGTAGAGCAGGTAGGAAAATGCCTCCATGTTAATGGCTGTCATGCACAACAATACTATCCATCGTGCCAAGCTGACGTTCATATGGGAGGATCATGTTTTATTAAAACCTGCTACTTGTTGTCACTCACTTGCTCCACTGTCCTATTCGCTGTCTCCAAAAATAGCATGCCCTGTGGTGGTATCTTATTATGATTAAACAGATAAAAATAAGTTTAAGGTTTAAACACATCCAGGACACCTGAGGTAATACAAGATCTGACTTCTTTATGGAACGTGTGAAGTTATATTTTCCATTGCTTCACAAGACTTGTTTTGTTTGGTTTTTAATTCAGTAAGCTTTAATGTGATCTATAGTTTCACATTACAGGCTGGCACCTCAGGAATTTGCATCACTGTTTTCTGATTCTTATTCACAGGACAATACTTAGTAGCTTTGACAAAAGAATTTCTCTAAGACAGCCCTTTTTTTTCAGTGATTTAAGTAATAATTCTATGTTGTTTGTTGCAGCTTTCATATGTCAGAAAGGAGCGCTGCTTACCAGTAGTGAGGAAGTAGGTACCCTGATAAAAACTGTAGGATTTCACTCATGTGATGGAGTTTATACCATGGAGTTTATACCATTTCTTTACTCATTGCATATATGTCTATATTTAGCCATTTTTCTCTTTAAATAAAATCTGTACATGGAGGTAAGGGAGAACATTTTTTCCTCCTGCATTTCTGCTTCCTCTGCATTCATTTGCGACTTTGAATTCCTCTTCAGTGATGCTAATATGTGGCATTTCGTCTGAAATGAAGGGTATACGAGAGCACAGGAGCCTGATGGAGCAAGATGTGGCATCGCTGGTGGAAAAATCTGAGGGCAGTAATTATAGACGGCAAAGTGAACGTCATACAACGAAGCATTACTACAGGTAGTGTGGTGTCAGCGTCCAACTCATAGACTCACTCCAGAGTGATGTTTCCCTGTCCCTGTTCGTATGCTGAATAGTGACAGCGTGGTCAGAGCTGTACCCGGTGGAGAGGAAAACACGCTCCCCGCTCCACGGTGCTCGTGAGCACTGAGCTGTTGCCGACAGTGGAAATTCAGAGCGCTTAGGGGGACGTCCGTGCTGTGTAACGGGGTATGCGGAGAGATGCCTGGCCTGGGAGTCGCTGTAGTTGTACCGACATAAGGCTTGACCTGAGCTAGTGAATTCTGCTGGAAGGCAAAACTGATGAGTCAAACGGAGGCAGTTTTGCTTTCAGGACTGCTACTCTTTTCTGAAGATTGCTCAAATGTGACACCTAGCCGTGCAGTTTGACCTGTGTCAAACACGGTCCAAACGAGGTATCCAAACGTGGTATCCAAACATGGCACTGCATTGCTTGGGCAGTTACACCCATCTGAAAGATGAAGCATTATTGTCTGGACACGGCAGAAGCTGGACATAATTTCACACAGGCTTTTCACACATATAGCTTGAAAGATGCAGCTGGTATTACTTGTATTTTCCATGACACATGCGCCAGTCAGAGCAGGTTGCTTTTGTTCGTTTTCGGCAAGAGCGCATTACGGCATCTGAACCTCCTGCTTCAGTTCTGCTCCATGGTAGAGACGGTGGTCCCCAGCGGTCACAGGTGGACGTGAAGTAACAAGCAAAGGTTGGCTAGTCAGCTGTGGAAAACAGCTTGACGTGACCCTGAAGGCCTAGATGTTTTGGGACATGCCGTGTGGCTCTTCCTATTGATAAGGAAACCAAAAACAATCCTGAAGGAACCGAGCTGATGCCATCGTTATTTATGGAGGAACAGGGACATGTACACGTCCAGTGAGTCACAAGGTGTCAGCTCTGCACAAAACCTCTCGGTGCCCTTCTGCTTCAACTCTATCACACCCCTTAAAAAAGAGTGGAGCAGAGAGCCGCGAACCTCGCTTAGTGAAAGAGAAGCTTGCAGTCAGAAAGGGGCACAACAGTAAATACAGCCCACAGCTCTGCTACTGAGTCTCCTTGTAGAAACCTCTGTGGGCTGCTGCTGAAGTGAATTGAAGTCAATGGAAAGACGGTCGTTGACTTCCACAGCCTTCGGTGTGCAATGTGTGAAGAGACAGTGGCTTAACCCGGACAGAAACTGGAGCCTTAATGTTACCGCCAGCAAGTGAGCAGGGATGGGGTATGTTTTCAAAGTGCCATCGTTCCCTCCCAAAACTGTAGGCTCAGATCTTTATAATTGTGGGTCTGACCGTGGCTCTCAGCTCACCTTCCATTTTTTCAGACTCTTGGGAACATTCGCCTTTAGGAGTATGAAGTCTTCCAAGCTCTTGTGTTTGTAGCCCCGAAGAGCTCCCCGGTTGTGGAAACCCCCTCCATGTGCCTTCTCCCCACTCCCTGCACCACTGACCTTGTAACTTCTTTGATCCGAGTGGGATCAATATGTGAGCTGGAAGGCAGAACCTTGTCTCGGAAGAATAGGTATTTTATTAAAACAAAAGGCCACAATGTTATCCATATTAGTAGTCAGATACAAGGAAAGCAGTAGTCTGCAGAAATTTAAAGTTTTGCCAGTTGATGGAATCCATGTACAGCCACCAAATGTTAAAAATATTCCGTTTCCTATGAAGTTCACATCTATATATGGAACCCACATTTGTTCAGATATATCTGGTTGTCCTGTTCCGTTCAGGAACCCAAACTGTTGCATCGGTAAGACACTGATTTTGCTAATTAGTTAAGCAAAAATTTCCATTGCAAGGGCATTTTAAAGCAAAATTAAATACAAGAAGAAAAAACTCCTTATTAAACTAAAATGTGGTGTAACAGCTCACCACATCCTGCTACCGTGGCATCTGCTGTTTAGCAAAGGAAAGGTTCCTCTTTCAGACTCCTTGACAGGTAGAGAGGTCACGTGTTACCTGCATTTCTCAGCACTATTATTTTTTTTACTCTCTGTCAGTGGAAAAGCTGAACATGACAATGGAAAATATCAGTTGAGGGAAGGCATTGTGGGGAACTGTAGGTGTTAGCTATAAAAGCGACAGTGGCCCCCCTCGCCAAAGCCAGCAGAAAAACACTGAAAAAAATCTGATGACAAAGGTGCTGTAAATCATTGTACTCAGCTGTTTGATCTGATAGGGATCAACCTGTTGCTTTAAGGCAAGTGTTGTGCTAATCTAGGCATTAAAATTAAACATCTTGCATGCTATTCCAGATCTGCTGCAAAGCTGCATGTAGGGCCTCCAGCAAGCCAGGTAATTCTTTGGGTCTCATCCATCCTGTCTGTAAAATGGGTCTTCTTGAGTACTCAGGTTATGTTGTTATAAAAATGAGTGTTGTAAAGCCTTTGCAACCTTTCTTTGAAAAATTTTGCACTCATTCAAAACACAGCTACTCCTGAAATGGTACTACAGGCGTGAATGGACGTGTATCCGAGCAGCAGCGGAATCAAAGACCAGCATTTGCTTTAGGGATGAAACTCAAACCCAGGCCAAAATACTGCTTGCACCGAATACTGCTGTTCTCTGGAGCACACACAATCCTCTTGTAGTAACACGTTTGTAAGCCAAAACTTGAGCATTCAAGACAGCAACCAGCTGACTCTCCTCAATTATATAATATTTTGTTAGAAAGGTGGGAACTAAGTGTAAAATAGCAATTATTTTCTCTGCACGAGTGGAGCCCTGAGGATACCAAGGGGAAGGAGTGTGATGGATGTCAAAGGAGGTGATGGTGAACAGGGGACAATCAGCTCGTTCACACAACACATGAATGAAATTATCAAGCAACAAACGTAAACCAAAAAAAAAGCACTTTTTCCACCAGCACATCCTTCAACTGTGGAACCTGTTGATGCAGGAAACCGTGAAGGCCAAAACAGGTTCAGAAGGTTATTAGAAAACTTCACGGAAGGAAGTTCATCAAAGTTCACTAGAAACAAGGATGCAGACCCCCTCTTGCTCACAAAGTCCTCCAGCAGAGTAAAGGTGTACTGAGAAAGCATGACTGGAGGTGTGCCTGGTTCCTATGCTCTTTCCCAAAGAACTGGCTACTGGCCGTTGTGGTAGATGCAACAGTGGTACGGACGGACCTACAGGACGCTTCAGCAGAGCCATACTTCAGCAACAGAATTTTTGATTTGCTGTTGGGCAGGACAATCTTGGGTCAACCTACAACAAAAATATTTGACGTTTTCTTGCCAAAAAAAAAAAAAAAATCAGTTTTGGGTCAAACAAAACATTCCAAAACATTCCATTAGATCAAAAATAAAACATTTTCTAACATGCAACAAAAACATTAATACGTTTTGGGGTATTAAAAGAAGCAAATTTTCCAGGAATTTGAAATAAAAAATGTTGATGCTAAAGACATTTGAAACTATTTGAGAAATGTAATCCATATTTTCATGCCATTTTGATGGACCCAAAACTGCATTTTCGCCCCAACAAGTTTTCCCTCAACGTCTGTTTCTCAGACCTGGAGGGAGAGAGGAGTGCTAGACCATACAGCTGGAGGTGGCGGGGAGCATCCTTCCAGCTGAACCCAGCGAGCATCACCCAGCGTAATTCACGTGTGCTTGCCACCTGCTTTCCCCCCGTTCCCACCCGCCGGAGGGTTTTCCTTCCAGCCTCAGGTGCCTCCGCGGGCAGTGCGGGAAAGCCCGCTCTCAGCACACTTCCCCTTTCAGCTCTCATGTTTAGTGCTCTCTGCCAGTGGTCCGCCTTTACAAGATCGGCTGCTTTGCCTGATCACATATAGCCCCACCTGGGCCTTGTGCTTGCACCCTTGTCCCTCCCCGTAGGTTTTTTTCCACTGCGTTATTGGGAATTTCTGCGTTTTCAGCGCTGCGGTGGGTGAAGGGGAACAAGCGACAGTGAAATAGCGAGACCTGTGTCTGAGCCATGCTGTCCATGGGACACCATGGATGAGAGAGATGTTGAACGTCCTCTTGGCGTTTTTGGGCCCATTTGTGAGATGGTGGCATGGCCCCACATGTGAGATCTGGTGGCAATGGGTGCACTTTGGTTGAGGTTGAGTTAGCGAGTCCATGTTGACATTGTGCAGCGACTGTTGTTGAACAGTTCTCAGATGTTGCTACATGAGGACACCAGACTTGACTGCTGCTCATCGAGGTAGCAGAAGTCCACCTCTGTTAGAAAAGTAGCATATAATAAAAATGAGCAATAAAGCTGAAGGTCTGATCTGTTGGAGACAATAACAGAATTACGAGTGATTTCAGGTGGGGACAGATTGTTTTGGCTGCCGAGAGCTAGAGAGAGCGTGACCAAAGGACCGCAGTGGTCTCATGGGCTGAGCCGAAGGCAGGTGGCCTCCCAGCTGAGAGGAAAATTCACATCATCTCTAGGGTGAGCCATGTGTCCTACAGCGCTTGAGTGACAGAGGATTCAGCTGAGGGTACCTAGCATGGCTGGAAAGGGCAGCCTCTGCGTGCCTAAGCTGATTTTGGAGATGGACCTTTGGCTCTTAGACCCTCATGTAATCAAGTTGCTTCCAAAATACTTTTACTAAATGCCTTAATAGGGAAAGCATGGGCTGGCGGGCTGGGGGATGTTACTTTTGAAAGTTCTACTGAATGAACCAAGCAAGAGTACCTCGGCGTGTACTATAGCATTAGTCTGAGATTGGAGATACCTGAGTGCTAATCCTGACTGAGATGGGAAGCTCCTCAGCTCTTCCACCTCCCTGTCCCCATCTGTGAAATACCAGTGATACTTATGTTCACATTTTACAGAAGCGCTGTGAAGATTAGGTATTTAATGTTTCTAAGCACTGCCTGTACAGAGACTGAGGATTGCCTTGAGTAGTATCTTAATTTTATTTGGTGTAACAGAAACTTTGAGGGAAACTTAGCAAAACTGTGACACTGTCTGGCCCATATGAGGATTTGTTTTCATTGTCACGCTCAACACCAAGATATCACTGTGTGGTTTTGCTGCGTACCCAATGTTGCTTTGAGAAGTTTATCAAAGAAACTATCTTTACAAAAGCATCATGGAAAAATCATCCCACAGAAGTGCGCTGTTTGCATTCAAGGCAGAGACTCGGTCCTGAAAGCTGTCCAGAGTCTCGCAGCGTGTAAATGGGGTAGCGCTCCTTGCTGCCTTCAGATGCATGCAAGGCAGTCTCTGTCACAGAGCAGGGCTTGCTGCTTGAATTTGTTTCCGCTGTTTGGTAATATTAAAGATGAACTCCACGCCACTCTCAAGAGAAAGAACTGCTTTGTCTTCACGTCTCATTTCCATACTGCTCTTTTAGTTTGCTGCCATAAATAGGTAGTTACAAATGCAACTGATATTTCCTTTCTGAAGTATGGTGTGCCTATCCATTGGTAGAAGTGGTTTCGGTGGCCAGGACCTGTGACACAAATCCTGACTGATTCATGTGCTGCAATTACTAAGTGGGCAATAGGTCTGCAGGGGGAAAAAAAAAAAAAAAAACAAAACAACCAACCCAAAAAACCAACTAATTGCTTCAGGAAGTTGGTTTTAGACAGGTTTGGTCTTTTCCAGTAAACACATGAAGTTATCTGGATGGCTGTGAACAGCAGCCCACGAGGAAAGGAAAACGCGGGCTTTTCCATGGTGCTTCCATGACGTGGGCATGTGTTTCCCACTCCCAGCAATGTTAGGGAAACTCAGAAGCGGTGACAGCCCTACCGGTGGCATTTTGTCTATCTTCGTGTAAATCAGGTGGTGGCAGTCGCTGCAGGGAGGTGGGGTGGAAATGAAAGGGGTGTTGTGTAGTCCACTGTAGATGGCCTTTGCCAGGTTCAGTCATTTCCTGCCCATCTGCCAAAAATCACAAGCTGATAACTGGACATAATTGGAGTGTGGGAAACTGTATTGCTTGGTGATCTGCAGGGGAGGGGGAAAAGAAGGAAAGAAGACTCGAGAATAAAGAAAACAACACTTTATCGGTGGAGATGCAGTCTGACTGGCTGATGCTGAGATAGCGGACCTTGTTTATTCTTTTCTCTGACTCCTATCAAGGGTTTTAACTTGCTCGTCCCTCCCATCTGTCTGTGTGGATAGGAGCGAAGACTGTGTGTCCAGTGTGTTGGTCACCACAAAAGGAGGGTATATATTTACACGTGTTACCGGCTCCAGTGAATGGGCAAGCACGCAGCAGATTCTTCTCTTCTTCTTTTTTTTTTTTTTCGTAATACCATCCCACAGTGGAAAAATATCAGCACGTGGAGTCGTATTCTATCTAGGCATTGCAGCTGCACATACCCAGGTTCGGTGGCTGGCAGCTCTCTGCCATCAGCACCTACCACGGCTAACATACTTTCCAAACAGCTCTTTTTATGGAAGGGGTAGATTATTCTAAGATTTCCTGTGGTTCTCTCCGCTTTACATTTCCAAGCCAGTTCTAGAGCAAATGAAATGTTTTACCTGTAACTGATTCGAAATGTTAAATATGTTTGATGCAATCAAGAATCCAGGATGCTGCTGTTCTTGCGATGTCTGGGTTTACACAGTATTTAGCATGTTAATAACCTTGGTTAATCCTGCTGTTTTGCACTGTGATCAGCCTGTACTAGCCATCTCGTGATGTTACGCTTCATGTTCAGAGCTGTACCGAAGCCGTCCAGGAATGGATGCAAGTTTGGGGGGGCTGTGTACTGAAGAGACCTGCCTGCAGCAGTGGGATGCTAATCGATTCCTTTTCTCTTGTCTTCTTTCTTTGCAGTAAATGAAATTATAAGGAATGACCTTTCCAGTACCAATGTCCATTCATAGCTTTCAATACGGGCCTGGTATGAAGTCCACACCCACTTTTGACTTAGCTGGCGTGTCAGCTCGAGTAGAGAGATACCGAATAAACTGAAGACGTTGCCTGGTACCACTCTGATCTTCCACCTTACTGAATGTCAGGAACTGAAGATTTACCTCTTGCTTACAAAGAAGTAGCTCCTCAACTTCAACTGATGAAACAGCTTCTTTAAAGAAAATCATCTCAAAAGAAAGAGGAGGGAGTACGCTCCGAGACGGCGCATTTCATGGGACAAAACTAGGAAACTCAGCAAAACCTGAGTGCTTCTTCCCAGTGCTGATCTTTGTTGGCATGGCACCGCTGGAATACAGCCCTGGAAGTGCCTTATTTTACCAGGTTGTGGCATCAGGGCATTTTTAATAAGCTTTGAATTTGCTACCATTAAAAGTGTTGGTAGGTGCAGAAACTGTAGAGCTTGCATTCTGGAGAGTGATATTGGAAAAAAAGCGTAGGACTCTGCAGCAAAGTAGGGAGAGCAATCACTACTCCAGTAAGATGCGTTTATGAATTCCAGAATTTCTTCAGCTTTTCCTCTGCTGTAATGTACAGCCCTATTCTGCCTTATTCTCAGTGCATTTCAAAAGCCTCCTGATTTGTCATCATCTCAGCTTTCTTTTGCATATTGTCTTTATTATGTGCTAATGAATCATAGGGTTGTTAGTAGTAGCATGTTAAGATTTTGATTTTAATCTGGCTTCAGTCATAGCACAAGTGAGTTGAATAGCACAAAGTAAAAAAGGTTGATGGACAAAAAATTGAAATCTATCTATTACATGATAGATGAATGTGTATGCATGTACATACATACTAGTATATATGCATATA
This sequence comes from Platalea leucorodia, assembly GCF_965183815.1. Classification (NCBI taxonomy): domain Eukaryota; kingdom Metazoa; phylum Chordata; class Aves; order Pelecaniformes; family Threskiornithidae; genus Platalea; species Platalea leucorodia. The sequence goes on from NC_138823.1 coordinate 103,780,210, forward strand.
TTTATATATGACAAATAATATAGATGATTGCCTAGTGAGGGCACTGAACTTAGCAATAATTTCAATTTCTGAGAATGCATTTCAGATCCACAACAAATATTTCAGCTACTTCTTTTGAGGGTTTGTTGCACCTAAAGCAGGTATGCATTTTCTTTCCTCATGCAGTTAAGCAAGCACTTTAGATAGGCAAGAAGGATGCATACAAGATACATGTTATTTACCAAATAACAAAATATTAGTTATAGTAACTGTAAATACCATTATGGAAGAGTGTAAAATATTTGTTCAGTTATAATGTTATTATTCCGCAGAAGCCTTATAACTCTCTGCTACATGTATGAAAAAGAATATTACCAAAAAACCACAAAGGTTTAATATGCAGCGCTGTATAGTGTGTTTTCAGATTAGCTAATGTTTCTGGAGCTACAGGTAGGCATGTAGTGTAGCCTTTAACATTGTATTTTTTACAATCAACTGCTTATTATATAACTAGCAACAACCTATTATTTCATATAACCAAAAAAAAAAAATAAAGCTAAAATAAAATAGCATGACTTAAATTAAAAATGTTTAACATTAATATTGTGCCTTAGGAATCTGTGCCCCCTTCTGGAAATACACCTGAACTACACCTCCGTGCTGGGGTGGCTCCCTAACCCTAATGCAATGAAGATTGAACAGGATTCACAAAGAGGTGAAATCCTCCTAAGTGTTTTCAAACATTATTCTGTATAATTATGTCTTACTTTCTTTAGGAAAAAAATGAAAGCCATATTTGTCACATTTGCACATTACTGTGAAGACATGAGAATATAATATGGCTATATGTACATAATATGCTGTTATTGGTCATTATAGTAGTCTGTTATTCTCACCTGTTTAATCCCAGTTATTTACCCTGTATTTAGCATTGTAGACGTTGCATGAAACATTTCTTATAGACTGCCATATGAAAAGTTAAAAAGCTTGACAGATGTCAGCTTGACTTGTAGCTAGGAAAGAGATCCAATAAAGCAAAATGTTTTGCTGGAAGCTAGTCTTAGAGTGGTTCATTTTATGTTACCTTGACAAATCTTCCTTTCTCATATAAAATAATCATTTTTACATTATATACATATATATAAATATATATCTCCATCTCTTCTATGTGAAGCTGTTTGCATCCTGCTGCATTCTGCTAATATAACCATGTTAGTATGGAAGGAAAGTCTTTTGTCAACAGACTCTTCTTCATTTCCCCCCTGCATTTAAAGACGTTGCTGCCAAGGAGAGAAAATGATAGATGATACAATTCTCAGATTTTATTCTCTCAGTATTTCAGAAATGTCAACAAAGTGTGCGTGGAGGAATCTCTGGTTATGCCAAAGCATTTTTTTATTCATATACATAAATATCTTGGGTGAGGCTTTTACGATACAGGACAATACACACACGCACACAGACACACCCTCCACATGGTCACATTTCAGCAGTAATTTTAGCAAGGTTTTCAACTGTATTGTTTGGATATGTTGCACGTCCTTCATCCTTATTTTTATTTTCCTCTTTAAGCTATTTTGGAAAAAAAAAAAAAAAAAAAAAACCAAAAACCAACCTGTTACTTTTAAGCCTGGATAATGGAAGATTATGCATCTCTTGTATATGTATTCATAAAATAAAAACGAAAGCAGAAATATTTCCCATACGAGACTGCCATCTTGTTTTTGTACGTGTGTTATGGTTGTTGCTGCCAGTTTATGAAAATGGTTTTCATCAACCCTTTTTGAAAACAAAGCAGAACCAAAAAGCCACAATGCTCTGAACTTAGAGCGTAGTCCTTATAGGTATGTTCAAAAAGACTTTTGCCAGGGATGATTCTGACTATTAAAAAGAGGCCTCTGGATGAATTTTAAGTGGTGGAACAAACTACCTTATTAATCATGCAGCAACGTGCTTGCATCTGTATATATTGCTTGGACGACAGTTTCTTTTGCTCTCCCTGGAACTATTTCTGAAATGCGTGGGTTGCTAAGGGTAGGCTTTGGATCTGTGGGCTTCGGTGCGGTAGATACAAGAGACATTTTTGTTAGGCTGGAGGCTTTTGTAGCCCAGCGAGGGGAGGGCTGCCCACAGACTGGCAGAAGGGGATGGCTTGCCACGAGCTGCGTATCTGATGGATCTGTATGATGGATCCCATCTGTATGATGTGTCCTACACTCTGAATCCCCCCGCTGCCCTGCCCCGAAGGAGAAGGGGCGACAGGAGGGTGTCAGCTTAGTCAAAGCTGGGCTGAACACGGGTCTGGGTGTCACCTCACCAGGTGGTGCGTTTGTATGTACCAACAGGTGACACCTGACGGGCAAATCATACAGAAACGCTGGAAAAACCTGAGCTGCTTTGATTTTTCTAGACCAAAGGCAAGTTATGAAGTATATAAGCACAACAGTATGCCTACCACAGCGGTGCTGATTTAGGTAAGCATTTAAACATTTCAAAAATTCGTCAAGGAGACACAAATCTGCATTTAAGCCTTTGTTGAATGAAGACCTCTCTGTGCCTTGGGTTTGTCCTCCTGTGAGTGGAGGGTGAGACACCCTGCTCGCTGTCACACCCGGCTTCCCTGGGGCTGCTACCCAATCCCTCGAAATTTAAGGAGAGGCAGATGCTCCAAGCCCATCAAAACCCAGATACAGCCCAGCTCTTCAGAGGTCGGTCAAAATGCCCGGTCAAAATTTCTCTGCTTCCCTGTCTGGAGGGTGGAAATAGTGATATTTACTCCTCATGTGGACAGCGTGAGCCATATTGTTGGTGAGGTTCCTGGAAAAAGGAAAATACTGAAAACTCAGTCACAAATTCCCTATGTCTCCTGGAGACCATGGCCTGATACTGTACCGAAGCAAAATGTCTGCTCACAAACTGAATTCATCCAAGCAACATACTTTGGTCATCGTGCTACCTGGCTTCCTCCGAGCTTCCTTTCCCTCTTCTTTACACACATCCCCTCCTCAAAGCACAACAGACCCAAACACAGCTACATTAACCACATCTTGACCAGACTTCTTTAGGCAAAAAATAGCCTTTAGCAAACTCCTAGCTGACTCCTTTCATTCATAACCAAAGCAGAAGGTGAATCCCACACATCCATCTGGTACTGTTTGACTAAATAGCCTTGCTGGAGTCATGCCTTTGAGATTTTTCCTTTCCAGCTGAAAATGGCAAATTTCAAGGAGTTAAATTTCTTGGACAGGGCTGTACTGCCTTGAAGCTAAGCTTTCCTTCACCATGTGTGTAATTTTATTGCATTCATCACTGTAAATCTATTGAATTTGTCTCAGTAAAAATAAAACAAAATCCCTCTCATCAAGTATATTACAGAGGAGTGTTAAGGTCAATGGCATAAGATCTTCTTGGTTTCTGTAGCTCTTTTTTAAACAAATGTTCTATCTCATAAGCAGTGACTGGACTGTTCATCAAACTAAAGCGAGTCCCATCTTCCCCACCTTTGCACACGCTTGCCCAATATGGAGGTCAAGTGTTTGCCTGTTTTAATTTGCCCATATTGTTTCCTCTTTCTCAGCAAGTTAATGTTTTTCTTCTTTGAGCCTCTTCCAAAAAAAAAAAAAGGTTTTGATTCTCTTCTTTTCAGGTAGCCAAATAATTTGTTCAGAGCAGATCGGTTACAGATTCTCATACTGTTGGCTTTAATTACAAGCCGTTCTTGATTCCAAAACCAGCTTTTTTTTGGCCAAAGAGACTGTATTTTTGGACCGTGCAAACTCGTGGAGCTTTAACAATTCAAATGGTTGCGTTTTCAGGATGGAAGGCAACTGGTAGTATACCTGGTACTTGCCGTCGCCTGTGGGCACATTAGCTGTTGTCACTTAAACTGAAAAGTTGCTGACCGTAGCGCTTCCTAAGCTACTTTCGGGGACAGGCAACCCACAAGCCACTCTTTGCAGATGTGGCAAATTCATTTTCAGTTGTTTTAGGAAATCCCTTTTTTTTTGAGCTCGGGGAAAGAGTTTCCAAAAATGCCATCAGCATCAGTTTCCAGCACCTCTTTTGAATTAGTTTCGCACCCACAGCTCCTGTACCCAGCCTGTTTCCAGCACCGCTGATGGAGGGCTTCTGGGTCGAAAATAACACAGAGCAAACACCGACAGTGGGTATCGGTGGCAGAGCTGTCCTAGCCCAGGGCTTACTCTCAGCCCGATGGCCAGTTCGCCGACTTGACTTCGCTGGTCCGTAGCTGCTCCAGTGGGAGCAGCTGCCCAGCGGGGCAGTCATGCACCGCACGCGCCTGGTTTAGGCATCTCCCTTGGCCATCCCTCACCCTGCCCGGCTGGGAGGTGGCCCGTACATGCCGCTGGGGCCACCACGTGCCCGTGATGCTGAAGGTGTTTGTAAGCAAGCCCTTGGTGGCCGAATTGAGCGTGGGTCTGCCTCCCCTGGCGTCACTCTCTTGGCTTCCCCACGGCGATTTTTGCCAGCTCCCGGACCGTCCCTCGCCCTCAGATTGGCCGGGATGGGGCACAGGGACTCGCCGGCAGAGAGGCTGTTTGTCTGCCATGCCAGGCGGTCTCAGGAGAACAGACTCTGCATTTTCAGATGCCTTTTTAGGCCCTGCACTGGTGGCATTTACAAACCTGATTCTGGGGTGCAAAATCTCCAACACCACCCATGGTGGGGGGGTCCCAAAATTCAATGCGGTGTTGTTCCCATCCAGCTGGGGGACATTGCAGTGACACCAGTTTCATGGTACTGGGGGAGAACAGAGACCTCTGGGCCTCACTAGAAAATATTTCAGTGCTTGGCAGGAATTTTTTAACTGCAAGGTTTGGGGGTTTTCTGGTCTGGTTTGTTTTGTTTTTTAATAGGAAAAATGACATTTTCTCCAACATGAAATCTTTTGCTCTACTTTTACTTACTTTTTTGGTTCTTTCAATTTTCTGCTTAGAAAATACAAACCACATATTATTTTGGGTCAGGTTGATCCAAACTGCACCTTCTTTCCCCCTTGCCCCTCTCCAAATCTCCAGGCTGGGCCGCTTTCCCAGACGATGGTTCCCCCTCCACCCAAGCAGAGCCGCACAGGCGTCACATGCATACTGCCGCTGCCCAATTTCTTGAATGGTTTCTTTGCAGGAAACTCCTCATGGATCTTTCCTGCCTCCCTGGCCCCCTTCCAGGGCTCCTGCCTGGGCTGAGCTGATCCAGCCCACTGCTCTCATCCTCCTGGCAATCTCTTCTTTTTATTATTTTCTTACCGTAAGCTTCTTGTATATTTTATCCCATAAAACAGATTGGCCCTAGTCAGATGATGACACTAAATTGAGCGCGCACCTTTTAGCATATTGAATGAGTTACTCCTGTGCTTTCCACCCGCCCCACGCACAGGCAGCCACTCCTCTGGTTTTTAACCCCGTCTGCCCCGCTGGCGCACCGGGGTGGCTCCTGTCCAGCGGTGAGCTCCTTGTGAGGTACCGCGCAGCAAGAGGCTGAGGCGCCGGCTGCACACGCAGAGGGGACAGAGTCCATCGCTGGGGATAAGAGGGGCTTTAGCTCAAGGCACCTCGTGAAGGACCTCGCCAGCCGGACGAGCAGTGCCGAGGAAGGGGCACTGAGCCTCTTGCTCTGACCCACAGCAACCGCCCTGCCCTCGACAAGGCTCCACACCCCGCCATGCCTTGTGACAAATCCTTGGCAACCCCATAATGTAGTGGTGGTAATGGTGTTGCAAAAAAAAAAGTGTGTTGGGGGGGTGAAGAGCAGGAGAGGCAGAGGGAGGAGGAGAAGCACCACGTGGCACTAACCTGGCTGCCAGCAAGGCAGCAGAAGCCATGGGCCTTTCCCGCCCAGCGACGTCGCGGGCCGGGCAGGGAGGGGAGACCCACCGCAGCACAGCCCACGGGGCCATGGCTGCACTGCCCCAGCCAGGGGCGAGTGTGGGCCTGGCCAGGCGTGGGCTGAGAACAGCCACACTTCAGCGCACCTGTGGAAACAAACCCTGTGCCAGCGTGCCCCTGGGACGTGCCCCAGGGAGACCGCCCTTCATCCTCCTTCTAGCAGGTGCCAGTCAGAGCGATTAAAGTGGGTTTATGGTGGTTTCTCCATCCAGCAGCATGGGGGAGACAGGGGCGAAGGGGCTCCAGGGCCAAGGCTGCACAGCAGTGGCGGTGCGTGGGAGGGAGCGAACTCTGCCTGACTCCCGGGATGAGTCTGTGCAAGTGGGTGTATGAAAGCTCATCTTCTTTTCTCTTTAACTTTCCAACTGAGCAGTGTGGTCTGGGCAGAGAAGCCGTGGGGGGGGAACCCCAGCACCGTTTCCCTGTCCCTCCTTGTCTTCGGGAGCAAAACCGCCCTTTCAGCAGGGAATTGCCCCTGAAAGCAGGAGGCACGGGGTGTTTTCGGGGTGCTCTGGTGCAGCCGCTCACATGACTCCCGCTGACCTCAGCCATGCAAATGACAGCCCGAGCATCTACATGAAGGCGCAGGCCGGTGTAGGAGTTTCTGGTTCAGTTTTCCCTGCAGTGCACGTTGCCATCGACGCTTTAGAAAGTTGATTTCAAGAGTGGTGAACAAGATCAGAAAACTCTTGCTCTCAATTTAGAAAGTCAGTAGTTTCAGGGTTTAACCCATAGAGTGTGAGCACACGGGTGCAAGCCGGAGGGACGGGGCGGGAGCCAGGTGCTGCTCTCCTCGCAGCGCTCTGTGTCCGCTGAACCACAGCGGTGAAGTACCTGGCCCGTACCGAGGGCCACCTTCATTGCAGATGATCGCTTGGACATCCCTGTGAACGTTCAACAGCAATGATCATCTTGCTTGCATGTAAGGTAGCAGGCACCGGAGACATCTGGCAGTGCTCACAGGCACAGGCTGCCTGGGCATCCCTTGCGGTCAGCCCAGCTTTCAGGGAGCGGGATGCTGCCTTTAGCAGATTAACCCCTTGGTACTGCTGCCAGCCACCGAGAGGGCCAGGAACCGCTGAGTTAGCAGCACGCATCGGTGAAGAAGGCCACCACATAGTAAAGAGCATAATAAAAGTTTAGATCCAGTAAAAAAATTTTGGTCTACACAACCCCTTCTAAAATACGTGGGTGTACCAAAAGATAAAAGTAGAGAAGTAAAACTTATTGCTAAAAATAATAATGGAAAACGATTGCTACATTTGTGGTTCACAGGTATGTGGCCTGTATGAGCTTTATAGGCCTAAAGAATTAAACAGCGTTTGACTGAGTAATAATATTAAATAACTTCTTATATAACACATGTCCCTAAACCATTTTTGTGGCTGAAGTATGCACATTTCTGGTGACTCAAGTACGCTATTTGAGCTCTAAAGCAGTGGTCAAGCACAGTGACGGCACATCACTTATCACTGCTACCTACTGCTCCAGCGGTTGACCTAAAACCCCAACATTTCCTTTCCCCGCAGCCAGGGTTGTGAAGTGTAGGATAACAAACACACCATATGCCGTCTGCTGACGCACTTCAGTCCCGATGCAGATTACAGCACGGTCTTGCAGAGTATCGCTGGGTGATGGAAAACACAGAAAGGCCTTTTCTTTCTAGGCAGATTTTTATCAGCTTAATGTGTCTGAACTGCTGGGGTCGAAAGGAAAGACACTGAGGCAGCCTGACCCTGGGGTTTGTGGTTTTACACGCTAATGCTTTACCCGGATTCTTGTGGCTACCTCAGCCGGGTGTCCCCAGTTTGAGGGCACTTCTCAGAAGAGCAGGAGGGGTACCCGTGTTTGCCTCCCGGTGCAGGGGACCAGTCCTGCCGCCGGCTCCCATGGACACACTGCCGAGTGCGGCTGCAGAACCGGCACGGTCCTGGCAGCTGGCAAGGTACTTGGTCAAAACTCCCTGGTAATTTTTTATCCAAGAAGTCAAGATTTTCAGTCTCTTTGGGCCTTTCTTTAATGTGCTTGGAAGGGCTGACTGCACATAAAGCCTCTCATTTACTAAACCCAGTGAGTCTCGCGACACAGCGCTGGACTGTACTATGTGAAGGCTCTAAATATCTTTGTTTCTAGGATTTTTCATGCTTCACAGCCATGCTTCATAACCATGACGAGGAACAAGTTTAAGCCTCTGTGGTCACACATGCAGTTAATCTGGACCGATACTCAGCTGGAAGATAAACCCAGTCAGTGCCTGGGGTTCCTCTCTCCTCCCGTCTTCTCCCACCGCGGCTGCCTGTAGCTTGGCACACAGACACACTTTGGCAAGGCACCGTGTCAACAGCTTCTCCAGTTCGCTGGCTGTGCTGTCAGCGCTCCGCACGCTTTGCACGCATCCCGGCGAGCTGCTGAGCGTCCAGCCACCCCCAGGCAACCAGAAAGAGCAGAGGAGGGTTTGTACTTCAGGGGGTCCTGGGTGCTGTGGGCATTGAAACCGGTCCTGCAGGGATGGCAATCACAGCATGACGCTGACCCTTGGAGGGCTTTTGGAGCTCCCAGTTGCTTTGTACCTTACTGAGCATGGTAGCATTAGAGGTCCAGGCCTGCATACAGAAATCTTGCCTGCTGCGATGCCGCTCCTCAGCACTGGCCTTCCACATCAGGATGGGAAAAGAGCAGTGTTTTTCATCTCTGTTTTCTGAGTATCCACTTGATATTACTCAACGGAGCTCAGTCAGTGCTCTTCAATAAGTGAAACCACACATCCCAGCATTTCCATATTCTGTCTTATAATACAAGTTGCCACTAGAGACAGTATCAATACTATTTTCAGCTGATGGGAATTTTCCAATTTTTGTTTTCTTCTATAAAATTTTGCATCATAATGCCAAATGTTTAGGTACCATGGGATTTTTTTTCCCCAAAAACTATTTTTTCAATTAGTTAAAGAGCTAGCCAAAAAAATATTGAACTTTGGGGGAGGGGAAAAAAAAAAAAAATCTCCTTTTTCAGCTAGCTCTATTGTTCACATCTTTAATTATTTTCGTCTTTCTGTAGACCACAAATTTTGCCCAGTTAAAAGGAACTGGACTGATTTCGATCTTCTACAAGTGTAACTGTAGTTACTCCTAAATTATGCCAGAATAAGTGAGATCAGAATTGGGCTCAAAATCCTGCTTCTCCAGAGCTTTATGATCAAAGTTATGGTGTGCAAGAAACACTGAGGGGGTCAAGGGAATAGAGGACAACCGGCTTATTGCATTCAAAAAAGGGGTTAGTGAAGTAGCTGCGCTACACCCACTGCACTTTGGCTGCCTTGCATGGTCCTCGGCCCCATCCTGGCTCTTTAGAGAAGGTGAAGTTGCATCACTCTCATCCCAGCTGATTTCCAGGCTCCATCTGGCTGGGTAGTTGGGCCCATAGATGCTGATTACTGGTGCTGCAAAGCCCATCAGCCTTCTGTCCTGACCTGGGACATTTGGCTGAACTTGTGGGCCTGCTCCCGCTGGCCTCCCAATCTGTTCCTCTTCCTTCAGCAGATCGGCGACTTATCTGCATGCCACAGGGAGCACAGTGGTGGCAATCCCATAATTTCCTGCTTCTGCTGGTTTGAACCCTGGAGAGACAAATCTGGAGGGAGAGACACCCTGTCCGCACACTGGGTCTCGGAGGGGTCTGGCTTCTGATGGTGCAAAGCACTGGGGGATGTATGCAAGTGGGGAAACCAGAAGCACCCAGTGAGAGGCTTTGACATAGGCTGCAAGGCAGGCAATAGATGAGTGACAGCTGTGTCACTCAGCAGACAGTAAGGTGAGGGAGACCTCACTGTACAGACCGTCACCAGGCTGTGGAAGACTTTCTCTGGCCAGTGAAGATCACTAGACTGAAGAAGACTTTCTGCTGCCCAAATGGACCAAACTGGTGAGGTCAAGTCCCATCCTTCTGTCGTTGCAGTGTCCCGGACTGCATCCTGGAGGGAACTGAACAGGGCAAAGCGGAAATCTCAGTGCAGGAGCAGTGCTCACATTTGGAAAAATTTGAGCAAAAGTATTTAGTATAAATGCTGCTGTCTCTAGTCACAGTATTGCAAGTTCCTAGACCAGATACTACCCAAGTCTCTGCCACTTGCTCCTGCACATAAATGGGTGCACCTCCTTGGGGGGGTCACGTCTCCTGCCATGAGGAATTGGGCCATTACAGGCTGTTGCCTTCTTCAGCCATCAGGGTCTGATGGAGAGCCAGGCTTGGCTCAGTCCGATCCTGTAGCGTCCGCTAGCTTTATTCCTACTCTGCTAATGCGTGCGGCTTGTGTTGCAAGGAGCTGGGATGCTTCACAACCTAGCAACAATACATATTCACACAGCCTCAAAGAGTCCCAAAGTAATCCTTGTTGAGGCTTTACTCACGGATAGAATAATGATAGAAGATTGAAAAACTAGAAAGGAACATGCCCCAAAATACATCTTGTTTTATTTTCTTTTTTTTTTCTTGTTGTTGCTCTTTATACTTGAGGTTGGTTTGGTTTTGCTCCTTATTTTAGGAAGATACTCTTTGTTAAGTTTTATATGTCTATTTTTTCAGTTATGCTGTGTAAAAATAGAAGTCAGCACTCACTATCAATATTTATGCATGAAGCAATTATTTCAGAAAGCCTGTAGCTACGGCACAATCCTTCTTCTCTATAGTTTCCATTGTGATTTCAAATGGCAAAAGGAAGCTTCACAAGGAGTTTTCTGTCCAGAGTTTCGGACAGGGAATGCACCCGGGTTCCCAGATTTAAAAGAAAGGGGGGGCAATGTTTCAAGTGGCTATGTAGTGAGGAAAACGGAAAAACTAGTATATCAGCCTTGGTTGCGTACAATGTTTACTGCCAAATCGCTGAATTTTTGGTTTAACCCTCCTTTGCTCCCGTGTAGCTGAACTTTACAGACATTACTGAAGCTCCAAGCAGTGCCTTCGTTGCCGGTGGTCTCGACTCCTCCTTGCCCTGCCGATGCCATTAAGCACGGTGGATCCAAGCTTGCCCTGATGGAAATCCCTGAGGCTGCAGGGCCATGACCCAAGCCAGAGCTTGCCCAGCTCAGTTTATGCCGCACTAGATGATACAAACAAAGGCCTCGCTGACTGATGCAACCGAGATGCAATGCCACCACCAACAAAAAGATTACATTCACACTAGGAGTTTTGCTTCACTTTAAATCGCCACCAGAGATTAATTTGGTTTAATAGTTCTTTCATGGCAAAATTTTCAGTATTCTGTTTTTTGAATGTGGGTACCTACATTATCTTTCTGGTCCTGCAGTTTATGGGCTCTATAATAATAGGCACTCGCACATCACTGTTCACTTAAAGTCCTAAACAGAAGACCTGAATATTCTGTTTGAAAATTTGGCTCAGCCTCTCTGAGGATAAATTTAATAATTTAAAAAAAAAATAAGAAAAGAAAGCAGCAGGGGAGGTTTTGGAAGGGCTATGTTACACTAACAGTCATAAAGCAGCCTCTGAAAGCAAGGCAGTGTCTGCCACTGCCAAACAACCGCATTTCATTACTTTGGAACCACGTTTTAGGGCTCAGGCAGCTTGTTTAAATACGTTTATAGTGCCCCACCACCACAGGCAGGCCTGCTGCAGCCTCACCTCAGGTCTCTGTCGTTTCTGTCTGGTGCTGTGGGGCAGCTCCCTTCCAGCCCTGTGCACCGGGCTGCTGCTCATCCCAAGGGATGGTGGAGACCACACACACAAGGATGGCTTTGCCATCCCCTGGAGCAGCAGGGTAGGGCTGCAGCAGGCATCCTCCATCCATTAGCGCACAAATCTGTTGCTAAAGAAGGGAAGTGAGGAACAACTCCTGCAATTAGAAGCGCAGAGGTGATTTTAAGTAGGTAAACTGCCAGATCTGGTGATGTGCCAGGATGGGATTTGGCCAGGACACCACGGCTAACACCTGCACGGATACAAGAAACGCCATGGGATCAATGACTTTGAGCGCTCAGAGCCTCCCGCCTCCTGTGTCGTCTCAAAGCTCTCCCCTCCGACGGCACAGCACTGAGGTGCAATGTCTGGTCTGCAGTTGACACCAGAAACATCATCATTATAGAATATGATTATGAACTGGTCCAGTGAAGACAGCCTGAAAACCGCAACCTAATGAACCTCCAGCCCCACACTGTGCGAAGGCTCTCAGCTGATCCGGGGATGATGGAGACTAATGGAAAACCTCCCCTGCACACTGCCAGGCTCAGCTATCAGGCCAGCTTGGTTACTCTAACATGTGAGCTCTGACAAGCAAGTAGCAAAAAAAAAGAAAGGGCTGACCACAGGCAGATTTCTTCCTAACTGTGTCACTGGTGGGTGCCGTAATTCCAAGCCAGAGGTAGGAGACTGGGTTTGTTTTTACAAGAAACCTGTTGATGGAGAAAAGAAAAATTTGAGGAGAATTTAGCAACTGGCTGAATTTGGCAAATAATTTCAGCTGGAGAAAATAGCTAAAATAGTTCAAACTTGGGGGGGGAGTGGGAGAAGAGAAATTCTGAAAATCTATTATTTGCACAGCTCTCCTCCAGAGAGCTTATATTATACTGCCCGCTACCAGCTGGCCCGAGATTTAGGTTGCCTAATATTTTCCGTTATAAAAGATTCTTTCAACATTTTTATTTTTTTAGAAGCCCTAACACCTCCATTGTTTGCAGCAGGCCCTTATAATTTGGCAGGGACAAAGCCCCTGGGCTAGAGAAGTGCCTTTTCTTTCATCCATGAAATTCCAGTCAGGTTTGGCTGGATGAAAAAAAAAAAAACTGTTAAAAATCACCATTTCCCTTCTCTCTCTTATGTGCCTCAAGAAAATATGCTGGCAGGCCGCCAGCATAGCAAGTGAACGTGAACGTTCTCATTAAATTGAGCCCAGGTTGTCACCAAAGCAGCCGTCCAGACTCTGCTGGGAATGTCTGGGGGCTTCCAGGGCAGCTGCAGCAGCAGGAGAAGAGTTGCGGGAGACCGAGCACCACTCCGAGGAGCTTCCCCAACAGGAGAAGGAGACAGAGAGGGGAAGGAGCTCCTCCTGCTCCTCCTGTCACTGATTTGAAAGGCCTGGCAAGCCAGTCTCTGTGCCTTGGCGCTCCTGCCCCTACTTAAGCTGGGAAGCGTAGAGCCAAGTTCTCGCTCAGCCAGCTGTGAAATAGCAACTGTAAGCCACGCTCCTCTTTCTCCAGCACCTTGCTCTTCTCCTCAGGAAGAGCAATCTTATCCTGCTCTCCCCTAGTGTAATTAACCCTGTGGTCTTAATTGTATCAGTCTGTTCTGCGATGCTGAACAGAGCCTGGGTTTGGTGGTTGTCGGGGGTTTTTTTGCAGCACTGAAGAGGGGATAGCTGTCTTGGAAAAGTTTCTGGCCTGCAGGTTGGAATGGGACCAGCCCAGAAGACTGTGCAGGAAGAGACGAGAGCCCAGGAGCCAGACTTACTAGGGAGGCAGCTTCCAAACGGTGGTCAGGAAATAGAAATGGGACCATGTGTACAGAAATGAGCCCAGAGAGCTAAAAGGAGTGGAACGGGAAATGGGAAAATTTGGACATCATTGTGTGGGAGACCTGGTGAAGGCCTGGAAGATCTAAAGTAGCCAATATAATCCACTCCTGGCAGAGGAGACTGTATTATGAAAGTCAACATTGAGTGGAATATAGCAACATGAGCACTAAAGCAGAAAGGAACATAGAAATATATCATTTGGTGGTCCCCTAGTCTAGTTTTTGGCCTCCATGAGTGGCACTGGAAAAGATGGCATAAAGAAACTCTGCAGCCAGCAAATTCCTGCCATTTGTGAAAATCCTAGTTCAATCCTAAATAGCAAGAAAGTGGTTTATGCTGCGGAGTATCAAGTTTTATGAGTCTTCCCAAATCTGTTAGTATTAACTGAAAATTGGATTGAAAGCCAAACATCAGAGTACATCATACAGAAAAAGTTCGGCTTGCCTGTGCAGATCTCTTCATTCCCATAGATGTGTAGCTGTCGAGAGAATCTAGCTGACTTTGCAGGGGAGGTGCTGATCCACAGAAAAGCTGGTAGTGCCCATTTAAAAGGTTTGGTTGCTGCCTGTAGACAACAGGGAGAAAAGAACAGAAGGTCACCTTAGCTCTGTCATCCTGCCCCTGCGCTGTTGGCCATGTGTGCTAGGTTCAGGCATGGTCTGACCCTTTGCTCCATCCAGAGATGGAGTTTGGGTGCTCTTTTAGAAATAAAACTCCACTCTCGCATCTGAACTCGAACAGAGTCAAATCTGTGCCCCGCAAGGGAAAGTGGCAGTTCAAAGATGGGTCTTGGTACTGCTTCCAATTTAAATAGAAAAAGACTGTCTTTTCCCCTTCAGCTGGATATTGTATTAATTAGTACGATAACTTCTGGAGTGCTACTAATAAACCCTACGTTCAACAACTTTGGCAGTAAAAACCATCGAAGCAAACATCAGCAATTCTTGAAGATAGAACATAACTACGAGTACCTGAAGACTCTTTCTTTGGATTGCAGGAGTGGGATAACTTGTCAGGAATGAGTAAATTGGAATCAAATATGTCTAGAATTCAGACTAGCTAAAGACGGAATAATCAAAACCATCAAAGCTTGGTGCATAATGGTTTGAGACAAGTGGTCCGGCAAATATTGTTCTAATATCATCTTAACCACAAGGGCTGCTCAGATGTGTTTCTTGAAGACGTTTAAGTTAGCAAAGAGTACTTATCATTAATCTTTTATAATGGCTTTTGGGAGCCACAGTTCATTTAAACATTTTACATTTTTATTACTTATGTATGCAGGGCAGCAATTAAAGCTGTCGTGGTCATATAATGAAGACTAATGAAAGCAAGATGAAGGCAGGTTTTCATTTTCTGTCAACCTGAATATCCATCTGCTTCTGCCATCTCCCTGCCCCCTCCCCCCAAAATATTTTTTTTTTCTTTGCTTGAAAGCCAGCTCCTCGATCCCTAGGTATTTAACCAAACACCCTCACAACTGTCCGGGATGAACTATGAAAACTAAGTGATCTTTTCTTTTCTTACATGGAAGTATATCTGTTGGTAATCAGACAAGTACTGTAAAAGGCTCAGTCTTCCTCAATGCAAGTAAATGTGAGTGATGCAATAACAACATCTTTATGGTATGTTTTCTTGGCCACTGTGAAGTAATAGTTTTGGAGGGGAGACAGGGATTAGTCACCCCACAATTAGTCATTCTGCAGTGTAGCTTGATACTTGAGAGATCTGTATTTCAGAAATGCGGTTCTGCAACCATAGGTCCTATTTTCAAGTGCTTTCTGCTTTCTCCCTCTTTTAATTGGGAAGAGCTTGTAGAAAGAAAAAAGAGCCACTCTGTGCTTCTGCGCTCGTGTGTCTCTATTTCATCTTCATACACACTTCACTTTCCCTTTCTTGGGAGCTTGCTGTCCACAGCGGCTTTCCCTCACCGGGCTTGCTTCTGCTGCTAGCAGAGCCTCCGTCCTAGCTTGTCTAAGGGAGAGCCCATCAGCCTGGCGAGTTATCCTAATGCTAGTGCTGCAAAGGAGGGGGCCGAACATGTAGGGCCAATGCTCCCATGTGTCTCCAGTAGCCTGGGAGCCCAAGAGGGGCCGGTGCTCCTCAGCAGTTGGCGAGGTGCGGAGGGGCTCCCGGCCGCTGCAGCCCGCATGCCTGGAGGGAGCTGTCTGGGGAGTGAGCCGTCAGCTGGGGCACCAGGAGGCACCTCCTTCCCAAAGGCAATTTACTGCTTTGGAAATAGTTAAGGACAGAGATAACTGAACTAGAAGGCTCCTCTTTCGTAACAGTCAGAAATTTTGCTACAGAAAATCGGTTCCCTTTAACTGGAATTCTTCTGCGTCAAAAAGGCAATGCAGATGTTTTAAAGTGTTAATCATAAATATCAGGGGAGAAGGAGCTTAATGGCAGAGCTCCCGATGAGTAATGACTTAATGTTTGGCCTCAAATATTTCAGCTGGTAAGATGTTGCATACTTCACTGATCTGTACATGGCAGCTCCCAGCTGTCTCAACCATTTTGTTTTTGGAGTGAGTAGTTGCAGTCTCGCCCGTGTGTCACAGAAAGTGTGCTACGTAGCCGGGTTTGCACTAAGCACATGTTTGTCACTGATCCAGGCACCTAGACTGGATCTAGTCCTCTCCTCATAAAATGGCTTGTTGCATCGAATCTCCCCACCACAGCAAGAACCTGGATCTTCTTTCCAACCAACCTTCCTCCCAGCTCCTTGGTATTTCTCTGTTGCCAAACTCTCGTCTCCCGAATGTATTCCATGCATACCAAAGCCCGCTTGAAATTTGGCACTGAGAGCCTTTCATAATTCTGCTTGCGCTGGTATAAATAGAGTTAATATCTTCTTGTTTCAGACACGTTGTTGTCATTATTACTTACCAGCCCAAACTCCAAACACGAAAATCAAATCTGGCAAAAGAAATACAGAGAGAGTCATGGGCCAAATTGATTTGACTTAAAACAGCATTGAAACAGATGAAATACTGTGTTTCATTTGGAAAAACAGCAGCTGTGTCTGTAGAGTAACTACTGTGCTTCTCCAAAGGGTTTTTCCCACATGCAGGGCCAAACTCAACCAAATGTAGCTTGGAGTTAGAAGGTAAAGCTCCCATGAAATTCCTGGATCAAATTGGTTGAAGATGTAAACAGGGTTGCTTGATTTGAAGTCAGCCAAAAGTGGTATGCGTTGCACCAACTATGGGAATTCAGCGTAACATCTCTGCTGATGGCAGTCAAGAACTAAGTAGAAAAACTCCAGCCCAGAGGGCACCAGCTAAAGACAGAGCCTTACTCCTCTACCCTTTCCTCTCTGGCTATAAGCAGATGCCAAGGTCTGTACTCTGCAGGATAGCAATCATCATAATTTGCAATGATTTAATATTAAAATGTCAGCACCGAAGTGCAAGGAATTCTGTTTCTCCCCAGTCCCAGTTTGTGGTAGCTATACACAGCTGGCATCTTCCCACAGCCCCGGTATGGCATAGGCCTCATACCAAATGAGCGCAAACACGCTACGATTACAAACTAAACTGTTTGCTGGTATACTGGAGGGCCCTGCTTGGTGCAAGCGTGCTGCATAGTCATCTTTTCACCCGTGATGTGGTTTAAAAGCTAAGCTAACCTGAAACAAAACTCTCTGAGCTGACCTAGGAGAATTGGTAGCTGTGTCTGTAACTCAGCCGGGAGTGTGGTTCTGTGGTGCTGTCCCTGGAAGCAAAGTCCCTCAGAGCAAGCGCGATTCAGACGTGCTCTCAGTGACACCTATACAAATGCTACCAGGGTCGGAGCAAGCACTTCCATGCCATTGTAACGGAAGCAGCATCTGAATTGATGGTTATCTTAATTGTGTTCTAAATTTTAAATCCTGGAGGTTTCTCTGAGAATGGAATAGCTAAAATAGCTTGTAGATCCCAAAGGTGAAGTTCCATTTCTTTTTGCTTCGCTGGTGGGTTTTGTGCTTCAGAGGGAAGGGGAGAAGGCAGTTTTCTGATGACACTCATAGACCTTGTTTCCCTTTACTCAACAGGGTGTGCGTGGCACGCCTGCGCTCCTGAAGTTGAACACTGCACTCAGCTGTCGTAGAGTCAAAAAATGAGGCATATCCTTGAGGCAGCTCCAGTCCTTTTACACAGGAATGATGCGGGGGAGAAAATCAAGGCAGATGCAATTAGTGAAAATCAGAAACTGGAGTGCGGCTTCTCTCTCCGGCTGTGTTCGTGCAGGGCTTAGCACAAACAAAGCAGCCTTGGACTCCTTACAGCCTAACAGAAGGAAGATCACTACAAGCACCAGGTATTTCTGTTAGCGGGAAGCCTGGTAAATGCTCTTTCTGTGCCAGCAACACCTCCTGTTGGCAGGCTTACTTGGCAGGCTCCAGGCACTGAAGCAAACATGCTCTCTGTTTTGTGAGAGTCACCAAAGTGGGCTTATTCCTGTCATGCCTCTCAAGAGAGTCTGAGGAGCCAGTTGTGGCCCTTCAATGTGAGGGAATGAAGTGGCCAAAAACATGGAACTGCCTGAAAAAGAGTTGCCCCTTAGTTATGCCAAGCAATATGGAAATAATTTCAGAGTGGGTTGTGTTTCACTTTTTTTTTTTTTTTTATAATCTCACTATATTTTAAGTCTGGGGTTTGATTTGCATTTAATTTTTTTCATAATCTCAGTGTACATTAAAAGAACAGAGATTTAGTACAGTGTAAAAGGGAGAGCGGGGAGCAGAAGACAGGATGCGAGAAGCCTAGGAGAAGCGGCCAGTTGGCCACTCAGTGGTACCCAGAGGGATCACAGGAGCATTCAGGCTGGAAGGGACCACGGGAGGTCTCTAGCCCAATCTCCTGCTCCCACCTGGGTTAGCCCTGAGATGGAGCTTACACTGTCTTCTGGGCTACCCCGAGCCCAGAGCAGAGAGAGGCAGGCTACCTGTCACAAAGCTGCTTCAAGAGGAATAACCCATGGCGTACAAGATCAACCCACCGGCATGCCATTGGGCGTGGGGACCTACCCTTTTCTTCCTGGCTTTTCTAGGGTCTGGCATGCCATGGGCTAAGAGGATTTAAGTTAGCCAGTTTTCAAGTAGCGCAAGGGAAGAGGGGTTGTTCCCCCACACCGAGAGCAGCTGGTGGTGAGCTGTGCTCCCTCTCACCTCACTCATGGCCATGCCCTCTGAGGAGGACCCGGACGAGGTGGCAGTGGAAGCTGCCATCAGCGCTCTTCCTTCAAGCACAAGTAAGAGCACTGAGGGCTTGTGCAGCCAGCAACATCCTTGGTGTGCCTGGCTTATGACAACCAGGTCTTCTTTAGAGCAAACCCAGTGGTGGTAAATCCATGCACATACCATTCTACCTTCTCCTTGTTGCTGCCTCCTCTCCCTTTTAATGCGTGAGTAAACAGAGGCACTTAAAACCCAGGTGACTTGCTTGAGATGGTCTATCCCAGTGGAAACACAGGGCCTATACCCAGCTGTCAGCAGATCCCTGCACAGAGCATCACAGAGACCGGGACGGCCATGGAAGTTATTCCAGGGGGCACTGCACAGGCTGGGACGGGTGCTCCCACAGTGCGGCATCCCTCCTCCGCCTTGCCTGGATCCGGCCTGGCTCTCCTCTGCCCGACCTGCCCCTTTGCCAGCGGCTGCCCAAAGCCAATGGACTGGAGCAGGAGTCACTCCGGCGCTGCTGCACCCAAAAATGGGTTATAGCTGTGATATACTCAACTTTGCCTTAGAGTTTGTTTGGGAAGGGTGGGAATTGGGCACGCACAAAAGAGACAGAGGCAAAAAAAACCCCTAGAAAAATAAACTGCAGACAATATCTCATTGATACAGTGGCTGGGGCTGGCACTGTAATTCAGGCGACACACAGAGGAGGGAGGAAAGCCCTGGCCCTCGGAGTAGCCTGCTATTTTCACTGGTACTGCAGGTGCTTCCCCACCTCCAGGCATCACCAGAGCCGACCAGCAAGGGCCACGAGGGCGTTTTTGCTTCTGCTGCTTTGCCTGCTCTCTCATTACGGTGAGACCGCGTTGCCACCCCTGTGCTGCTGCCGGCTGCTGGGGTGCTGCGGAGGGAGGCTCGGGACCGTGCTGCAAGCGCACCCCTGTGTCCAGACCTTACCCGAAGGGCTGGGCCGGCAGCCGCAGCCGCAGCCGCCCGAGCGGGGCCGTACGCACAGCTGGCTCCTGCGCCTGTTGAGTCACCCCACTGGCTACTTCTTTCTTGTTGCTTTAGCTAAATCAGGCGATCTGCCCTGCCCTCACAGGGCTACTTGGCAGCCGCTGAGGAGCCTGGCCCATGCCAGCCGTCGAGGGGCTTTGCTTGCTCTTGGGCTGGAGTTGCTACAGTCAAGAGAACGAGCGAAGCGCACACGAGGAGAACTGCAGCCTTGTATATCTGTCACATAAAACTCGGAGCCCCCAGTCTGGCTTTCTATCAATTATTAGCCTGCTGCTAAAAGAAGAAAACAGATTTCATAAGTGTGTTTCTGTTCCACACACCAGACAGATAGTCTGGCTAAATGATTTACGGGTGTGAGTTAGTGCGTGTGTATGTGTATATGCGCATATGGTTCAAATCCTATAAAGCAGAGTCCTGCCTGTGTGTGCGTGTGTGTGTATTTAATGCTTTATATGGTACATCATTCCTTTTTCGTGTGTGTCTGTCTGGTTTTCTTGGGCAGCGCCAGTTAAATTTCTTTTTCTTTTTTTTTTTCCCCTTTTTTTTTCATTTCACATGAATTGTGCGGTGGAAGCCAAGAGTGTCTGCCAACTCTGCTGTCCCAAAAATAAAAGTTGACACTCTTCTCCTAGAAACAGTTATCTCCCCAGTGTAGTCGTGGTCAGACACACCCACACCCATCCCTTTCTTGAAACTGAGGCCGAATTTAATAATGTGCTTGGCCACTTTTATTTCTGACTTAAAATGTCAAAGATTGAAAGACCTTTTTTTAAGAATGCAGAGGATTAAAGCGATCCCAGGACACAGCACTTACTATTGTAAGTGTGCACGGAGGAGCAGACTGCTCTCCTCCGTGCTGGCAGCTGGGAACAGCGCTGCAGAAGCCAAGGGCAAAGGTGGAAGCAGGGATAGGAGAGTCACCCCACCTTCTCTCCAAGTTAAAATTCCTCTCTTCTCTCATCTGTACATGGGGACATGTACAATGGGCGGGTACAATTTTCAGATTTCCTTGGATTTTCCATTTTGGTTTTTGAGGTTTGGGGCGCCTCCTCTTTCCACACCCCTAGTTTACTCAGAGAAAGTAAACAAACTTTGATTTCACCCCGATGATAAGTGCCACAAACAGAGTCTGAGGAGGGAAAGCTGCTCGGCTGTGAAGCCAGTTCACGTCCCTGCCTACCAGAATAGCAGGGAGGGGTTGGTAAGAGTCATGCAGGACACGTCGTCCACTCTTAAGTTATACTTGCCCTGTGCAACTTGTTTTCTAAGTCACTTGGCAGAAAAGTAGCTATTCAGTGTTGCTGCCATAGGTATTTCAGAAATGGTGCTTTTAGGAAGAGGTGGCAATAGCCCGTGGAAATGTCCAGTTCAGATAGGAAAACATAACTTAGAAAATGAATGGACAATCTGTTTTCCCGCATCACGCCCATTTCCACCTGTACAATACCTAGACAGCAAGTGAGGTTCTTTTAAAGCAACAGTAAGTCATGAATGCAAAGTGACTTTTACCACTGCTGTTGTGAAAAGCCATGACAAAATATATTCCTTCTTGGCTTACAGAGACAAAATATATTCCTTCTTGGCTTGCAGAAGACCCACATTTATTTCTTTCAGTTTAGGTGTAGTAGTTTCAAGCCCCCATAACATGAAGACTCTTAGGCTATGCTAAATAGCCAGTTCTGATTTTTATCTCTGTGAGTTCAAGCTGGTTGGGTATTTTTAAGCTTCCAGGCTTGAATAGTTCTCACTTACAGGAGTTGTTCCATGTGGTCAGAGCTGTGAGTGGTTTGAAACCAGAGGTCAGATGGAAAAGGGCTGACGTGATGATTGAAGAACATTTTATGTTTTTCACTGTCCAGGTGATTGCCAGCTGGGTGAGACCATTGGATGTAGAAGTCACCGACAACAGAGATTTGTCAGTCTAAGTACCTGAGGAGGGTCTTGCGATCCTTCACGATGGGTATCATCTAGTGGGGTGGTTGGTTCATTGCCTTTGGAGAAAAGGAGGTGTGTGTTTAAGCCTTTGGGGACAGCAATTAGTTCAGCATCAATGTCAGGATTTTTTTTTTACCGAGTGAGCATGTGAGAACAAAGGTCCAGAGCAAAGGGATGTCTTTTGTTACCCTACAAAGCAATATTTTCGGCACTGTAGGTGCCATCAGAAGATGTGCTTTAGCTCTTGTGCCTGTGCTCGGCCTTTGCAAAGGTAACATTAAGCATGTTGGATTGGCATTACTAATATGTTTTTGCAAACAGACAGGAATTGTGTTATGAATTTGTAAAAGTCAAATACCACGTTAGTCTTGGCACACTTAGAAACCTGGATAAATTAACCTTCTCAATCATGGAAGACTTGCATATTTTGTACAAGAAGCAGCGTGGATTCAAGGCAGCTCTCTGCCTAACTGCCTGTTTTGAGGACTGGTTGAACTGATCCGCCTGAGTTGTAAATTATCAGATTCCAGATATCAGATTGTGAAAATCAAGAGAGATCCAAGTTGAGATGAATACTGCAGTTTGACTGTAGACCAAGTGTCCTTTTAGCCATGCATCTATGCTCTGAGCTGCTGTCTGAAAATGTCTTTCTTTTTCCCTTTACAATAAACCTGGGCTTCTAACTGTGGTTCTGCACGGCACTCAAATTAGATGTCTGGAGGAAATGGTATGAGTAGTAGTCCGAATGTGTGACTCTGCATATGACTGTATAGCACAGCATCTTGCCTGTAGTGGATAATAACTGCTCATCTTTCCCATTTCCTTAATATCTTATTCACGTTTCGTAGACATTAAATATGTAGCATTTTTGAAGGGGGGTGTTTTCTTCCTCAGAACATGTTTGTTTTTAATGAAAGTGGTAAACATTGTGCTGAATGGGTCTGTTCATCATGGCTGGACTGTATCACAGATAGGGTTAGGGAGACCCCATGAGTATTTAGAGCGTGAGGATCAGTAAGCAGAATCTGAATCAAACTTTCAGTCCCTGAGAGATTTTCTGTGGCATTTTCCTGTGAAAGGTGTCCAATAGTGCTTTTATTTGGAGGTATGACTGTCTTTATATACCAACCCATCTGCATATTGATGTGGTTAGAAGGAGTATGGGCATTACCTTTGAGACCTAGCCCAACACCTAGAAGACTTCAAGTTGGTTTCCTGCTCTGGGGAATCTCTGGCAGTTTGATTACTCTCTCTACACTGTTTCTGTCCATCAGAGGACAACTGCATGAAATATGTTAAAGGCTGTGATTCTGAAGGTCAGCCAGGTTGTTGTCTAACTTCTCAGCACAAAACGTTGAAGAGAGGGCAGTAGGCATCTGAATGTGGCATCCCCCTTTCTGAGGTGGATAGCTAGGGCAGATAACCTGGTTGTGCCAGGAGGTCACAATAAAATAGAAATCAGTGATGTTAAAAGCTTTAGTGTTGTGGAAAGAATAGGCCTAGGCTAGCACTGGAGTCATAGAAATAGACTTGTACAGATAATAGTACCAACAAGCTGCGGTACCTCTTAGGTGAAGGCAGGCCTCTTGGACCAGCCACCCTCCAGTAACTGAACCTGGCTTACACTATGGGCTGGTGGTGAAAGATGATGAGTTATGAGCTTAGCCTGAGCAGGAGAGTCCATGCTATCAGTACAGTGAATTAGCTTCCCTTTGAGAGCTATATCAGAGTCAATGAGGTTGACTTTTTTGCAAGTTGACAATTTTGCAAGTTGCAATGTTCGCCCTTAACTTCAGGAAGCCTTTATCTAAGCAAGGAGGGAAGGCCACAATAATCAAAGTAGAGGTAATGCATAGGGAAACCCGCAATACTTGGAAAACAACTTGTTTAAAAGCAGTTTGAATACTGTGATACTGAGCTAACGCTTCATCCCTGTGCACTTAGGAGATGATTGCTGAGCTGCCTGCAGGGACTAACGCAAGAAACCACACTGGTGGGTGGGGTGGGGTGGTGGAGAATCGCCATGAGCTGAAGCTGAGGTCTGCCCTAGCAGTGCCGTGAGCACCTGCCTGCAAGGACGTGGGAATTCAGCAGATATGGGCTACTATGAGGGCCCAAGAGTTGATACAAAGGGTAGCCAGAGGAAAGCCGATTGCAATGCAAAATAATGCATGTGTTTTATTAATCCTGCAAAACCGAGGAGCTGCCTAGGATAGAGACCAATTGCTGGTGTCTCTCTCCCGGCATTTTATCTGTTAATAACTATTCACTTACAGAGTGATATAAAGCACTCCTGTAATGAAAACTGATCCGCATGGAAGGAGAGACTGCTGCTGAGTTGTGATAGCATCTCTTTTAAGGAGGAACTTTCTCTCCAGTTTGCAAATGCTAAAGATGCAAGCTTTCCAGTGTGTGTACGCCATATGACAAGCTGTTTTGTCACTGGGCTTCCCACTGAAGGTATTTTTGGAGATGGGCAGGTACTTACCAAAGATGTAGCCTTGTGTTGGTTTCTCATGATGTCTCATGAAGTGGTTAGTGAACCTGAAATTTTAGATTCACTAACTAATCATGCAGTTTATGGCTCTGGTGATCTGAATGAAGAACGGCATACGTGTGAGAAACTGAAAAACATGTGTCACTTCACCACTAAAATCCAGTGACTGGGGGAAAAGCCACAGTAAATGCTGAAGCCATGCTGAGACAGAGAAAGAGAAGGAAATAGAAAGCTCTCCAAAAATGGCAGTAGTTACACACTTATTTCACAAGGTATATATATGAAGATATGTATGTGTGTAATATACCTTGGCAACAAATCCTTTTGTATATGGAAGGTCTGCCTTGGAAACTATCAAATATCAATCTTTTCTCAGGAGCATACCTGGAAAAAGGGAGAAATGCAACTTCTAAAAATTGACAGAAATTGTGTATGCATCTAAGTTTCTAAGGATGATTGTCCCCTACAGCTACTTATTTTAACAGTCTGCATCAGGGTGCTGTGGAGTAAGGAAGATGTTTTCCTCCCATTTTTATAACTATTTTGTACTCAGATAAATACAAAGCCAGTCTGCAGCTTTAATACAAAGCTGATACAAGGTGAAATACTAATAAAAACCAATATCAGACTAATTTTTTTTAAAGTAAATATACACAGCCAGCACTTTGGGTTGCCATTTTTTTATTGTTACTGCACAGTAAAATCCAGCAAAGTTTGCATTCACAATCAGAATTACTTTCTAATGGGGTTGAATGCTGTGGCCCCTGCAGCTGCACAGCACCAGGTCATGTGGGGTGCACGTTCCTTGTCTAATAGCGTGGGCTATATATGCAAGGCTGCAAGATGGACATCCCTCTTAGTGACCTGTCTTTCAGCCATATTAAACATATTTTTTCTTTCCAGTTTCAATATTTTAATGAATTTTTGACTCACAGCAACAATCTTCATTTAAAAAAAAAAAAATTAGAAGGCAAAAAGTAGTAGATAAATCTAATCCGGGATTATCCCACCCATTCCTGAGTTGTGCTCTCAGGAGCTCAGTGTGTGCTCTTTGCTAATCAAACAAATTTGAGTCATAAGAACTCCCACTCACTCTCTTGCTGCTTTTTCTTTCTAGTGTCCCTAACATAAACAACAACAAGGGAGCACCTAAGTAACAGCAGGGGGTAAGTGCTGGGAGAGAACATTGCAGTGGAACAGGTATAGAAAAAGAAAATGCCTTTTTCTGAAGAATTCTAGTTTGGATGTGATCCTTGTGCCTCTTAGATCAGCACGAATCAAGAGAAGAGGCTCTTAGCATCATAATGTTGTATGCTATTGTACAGAACTTCAGGGTGATAAAAAAATCTCACACTTTATCTTTTTATTTGCATCTATCACAGACACAAGGAGAGTGGTTGAGGGTATCTGGGAATTGTTGCTTCCTTTCAGTGGGTTGCTAGGAAGTAGCAAGAATAAAGCTTTCCAAAGTTTAAGTTAGCTTTGTCCCCTTGGGGACCCAGTATGAATTTTATAAAAGGAGAGAAGGTTAGTTTCTGTTTGTTTTCAAGAGAGAAAGGAAATTAGAGAACTGAAAGAAAACCTAGGTGAGACTTGAAGCTACATGTTAAATGCAAGTGAAGTATCGAGGGCTGCTGACCAGACTGAGCCTACTCCCGCTACGGAACTGGTCTCCAAGGAGCTGCCACAGGTCAAGACGGCTGCTGTGGTGGAGGCCATGAGAGTCATGATTCACACGAAGGGAATGTGAGGTAAGTCGGTTATTCTTTGAGAGTTTCACAATGGCAAAGAATGGGAACCAATATACTGGCCAAGAAAACAGGCAACAATGGGTAAGAGTATAAACACGTAGGGCAGACGTATAGGGGGCAGGCAGCCAACAAAGAGGAAGGAAGAAGCTAAAATAAGCCGATGAATGAACAGACAGGAAATATTTAGCAGTGAAAGAGATAACGAGTGACTTAGAGCGAAATAAGAGGAAAGAGTTACAAGGTTAAATCTATAAAATAATACAGTGGTTATTTAGGGGAAAATTTTCTGATGTCTTGCTGCAAACAGAAAGGACAGAACAAAGCAGCACAGGGGAAGTGCTGTAAAAGTACTGGCAAACAGACAGCAGTGGCACCTTGCCCCAGCAAAGACTAGCCAACCTCTCTTGAACTCTGGCTTATCTTGAGCCATCCCCCCGATGCTTTATGCCCCCTCTCACCTGGCTTGCAAAATGCATGCTGTGTTTCTGGAGTCTTTCGAGCACCTCTTTGCTGCCTCGGGTCTAAATCACCTCTTGCCTGTACTTTGTATAGGGCATACCCTGTGCTCCGTACTCTGCTTTGGGGTTCCGGCAGGGAAGGCTGCTGGGGCTGGTAGATTTGTGTTCAGGTGATGTTCACGCAGAGGCGGACAGAAACAACTACCCAGCCTTAGCAAAGTAAAAAGGAGGTGAAAAAGCAGATGAGGCTACTGAGGAAAAATACTGACTGTTTCAAGCAGATCAGGCTATTTCAACTGCAGTAGTAGAGCATATCCAAACCCAGTTTGGTATCTCTTCTTGGGCTGGGAAGAAGTAACAGCAGCTCCTTGTCTCTAAGCCCCTGTAATGCCTCCAGTCCTGCGCTTTCCTCCCCTATGGATGCTATGGGCTGGTGGAACCATCCTGTAGGCTGGATTCAGGCAGATCAGAGAGAAAAAGAATAATCTGAAAGGCCTGTTTTTACAGGTTAGTAAATAAGGTAATGAACTTTTATAGTGGAAGAGAGCCACAATTCTAGGCAAAATTGCATGTTATAAAGCCTTTTTTTTTTAGACAACTTAATAGAAGAAACAGCTGGGTCTACACAGAACTCTATTATTTTAGCATAAGGCAATTCATGCAAATATGGGAGGGGGGTGTGTCTCTGTATGATTGGCCTCCCCCCTCTTTCTGCATTCCTTCACATTGACTTGAGTTCCAGATTTGAATAAACTTGAACTCATAAAATCTTTAAATGGTTAGGATCTGCATGTTGAATTTGTAGCATCCTGAAATTAAGTTCCGCATTGTTCTAGTTTTTTTGGATGTGGCTTTTTTGGACAGCCACATTTTGGGGAGATACCAGAAAATCATCAGTCTGAGAAAACTACTCATCCATCAAAGAGGAACATACGTTATCACACTAAGAAATAGGGGATGAAGATGCTCCAGGACAGCTTCCTTATTCAAAATTAGAAATAAGGAAGTGGAAAAGGAAAAATTAATGACTCTGCTTTGCTCAGCACAACACCATGATTTGAGTGCAGTGCCTGACTTTGCTCTGTTACCCTGAGAAATTCAGTGTGATCACAGCGTAAAAGTGGTAGGACCAAAATAAGACCTGTATAGTTCTCACACATGTTCCCATCTCACAAAGCCTTTTGTGTGGGACTGGCAGTGTGCTCAGTATTATTACCCAAAATACAAAGGCAGGCACTGATTTTTGGAGCTTACTGTTTAAATGCAAGCAGTTCTTTCTAGATTAAAATGAAAACCCAGAATAAGATGTATGTCGTTATGGGAGCTTCTTCTAGTCTTGTGCTTTCTGATTGCCTAGGGACAGGAGAAATCCCTGGCCAGGCTGCACAGGGTGCAGAAGGCCTGACATCTGTCTGAGACTGAATCTAGTTAGCCTGGGCAGTAAGAGTGATGAAGACTACCCCATAACCCAGCAATCAAAAAATCAAGGTCTGTGGGGCTCCGTGGTCCCGAGGAAGGTGCTGTGTTGTAGGAAGGTGCTGTGTTGTAGGAAGGTGCTGATGCTTTTGCCAGCATGTCTTAACTGCTGCTGTTATGTACAACTGCCAGACTAAAGCTATCACAGATATGTCTATCCACGCTGCAATCACACCTTCTTTTTGTCGCGTAGGCAAGCACTTGGATACCCTCTGTAACTGGTGGCAGTCTTCCAGCTAACAACGGCGTCTGGACTCTCTGCAGTACTACCTGCTGAGGTGTTTTCTACAACATGCCACTTCTTTCTTTACCCTTACTCCTGGCTCTTTCGCTTCTGACAGAGCTTGGCAAGCAGCCCCGTGGCCATTTTCTGCACTGAACATGTGCCAGAGGAAACCCGCTTGGATAAGGACTGGTACATTTTGACCGAAAGCAAGGTTGTGAGTCCCAATGGATATTCTTTTTTCATGTGTTTGTTAGCATCATTGCTTTTCCTATTTTTGCTGTATGAAATAGTTTTCTGTCCTTGACCAATACAGCGAGGTATTATTCATAAGCTTTTCTTACAAGTCCCTACTTTTTTATGGAGGACATCTGAATTCCCGTCATTAAACTTCCTTTGTTCCTTGCAAAACAATATAGCAAAATCTGTATGGCAAAGACTTGAATGTATTTGAAGTAATGCCTTCTCATTTGCTTGGGTTTCTAAAAGTTAATTGTTAAAAAATGGGTTTGATAGTAAATGGGTTTTAACGATAAGGTGCTTTGAAAAAAAACAATTCACAACTGCCAGGCCAGCTTGGTCAATCCTTGCCTACATCTGGACAGTACTTCATGTAGTGGGGTGCCAGCTTGAGACCTCCAGATGCTCCTCTGCAAGAAACAGTGCTAACAGTATTTAGTTGCAGCATAAGAAAAACAATGCGAATCACCCTTTTGATGAGTTACATATTGGTATCAAAGATCAAAATGACTAATTTTTTCATAAATGAATAGAAGAGTTGCTGTTTCCATTTTCTTTTTTTCAGATCAAAGCTGTTCTTAAAATCTCTGAGCCCACAGCGTGCAGTTTTTAAACTTTCATTTTCTTGTTTTCTTTTAAGAGATTCAGCTAGCAGACCCTTGGCCATATCAGCCATGTTTATGGACAGCGATATTTGCTTAAGAAACGGTGTCATTGCCGTACCTTGTGAAGTGATGATAAACATCCTGAACTTGTACACAGAAAAAGGTCAAAGATCAAACAGATTTCCTCACCAGGGAATTCTCCTGTAAAACACAATGATCCTGTTGTTTGCATGGTAACACGGGAGTTACGAACTGCAGACGATGATGACGTGGACTGGACTGAGAGATTTTGAAAGACACGTTTAAGATGTTGGATCTTTCCAAGACAAGAAGGTTGTTGCCTTGTCACGGTGGCCCCCAGGTTTAGTCCTTCTCGTGACAATGGGGTGAAAGGTGTGTGAAATGAATACGTGCTACTGGCCTAGGTCAGACAGCAGTGGAACAGTTCAGCTGGGTGACATATAATCTGAAGGAGGCTCTCCTCCGCCTCGCAGAATAAGAGCTACTTTCAGACAAAAGAAACTTCACCTCTAATGGTGTTACGCAGATGGCAGTGACTATAACCATTAAACAAACTAACGGCAAGTGCTGGGCTGTGTCTGTGTGCATTCACTTCAGCGCTTGCTTCCCTTTTGCTGACTTGATTGCCTTCAGCTAGCTGTTGCTCAGACGGGGGAACATGTAAAGTGAGACCAGCTGAGTGTGCAGACGGCGTTGAGGCGTTCCAGGGGAGCAGTTAACGTTAGTGTCTTCATAAGATTTCCAAGTTCCACTCAGCCTGGAGTTTGCATTTATTTTTGGGATGGAGTCAGCACTGGCTGGTTGGACAACTTCATTGTCAAATTAAACGTTAGTCCAAAACAACATTAATATTACTTAGTTCTGCTGCTCTGCTGACTGTTGTGTAGCCCACACAATCTGAGGTATGAGCTGCCTTTGCCTGTATCAGGAAAATTAATTTTTCAAGCAAGACAAAAATGTTACTTGCCCTATAAAAAAAAAAAAAAAATGAAGCCAGGATGTTTCTGTTTGTGTCTGCTTGGTGTTCGTGCTGTCTTTTGCTGTTCTCCAACACTTGTTCATCTGGCATTCTCATTATATCAAGGCACCATCCTATGAATATATACCAAGTGACAGCTATCTCCTCTGGAGCTGAAAATCAAAATTATTACATGATGTAACAAGTCGGTGTGATAAATGAGTAGAGGGAGTGGAAGAGAAATGATGAGGCTAGCAGTGACAGGAAACAGAGCTATATAGGCCGTGTGTAAAATTTGCAACTTTGCAGTACGTGTCAGGTTTGTTTCTCTAAGATACAAAAAGAGGAAAAAGATTGATGGTGTCAGTAGTTCCTGCTGGCCACCTGCTTCACTGCTGTGTTGAAAAGGTGAAGGTACATTCCTTTTATACATCAGGGTGCATTTTATGCTTTCTGTAACAAAGCATACCATGGTATTTTGCACAATTGCATTTTCTGTTTAGTTATAAGAAAATGAATCTGAGAAAATGGAGTAGAAGTCATGGATCCTTGAGCACTACGAGCCTCCTAATTTTGTAGTTAACAAATGACTAGCATGTTGCTTTGCATTTCCCTTATAAATATTTTCCAAAGGAGTGCTATCTCTTGACTAGACCATCTTGTGACCATTAACAGGGAACAGAGAAAACAGTGCTGAGTGCTGGGCTTGGATGAACGCCTGCCAGAACCAGCAGTACAGCAACACACAACACCTCTGCTCAGACTTTAAAGCAAACATCAGACTAAATAATCCATCTTTCAGGGGTGGGATAGTGGTTCAGCTGACAGTTACATGACAGAAAATGACAGAACATATACACAAGTACATATAATATAACTTTGTTTGTGTGAGGGGGGCCGAGGCAGAGATCAGACTGCCATTTTCTCAGGGAAATCTAACCATATATCAGAATATAATTTTGCTTGCATTTGCAGGGAACAGGAGTCTGTCTTTCCAAAAGAAACCGTAGGTCCTGGTTGTAAGGAGAGCAGGGAGCAGGACGGAGGGATGAGGCAGGGCCCCCTGAGGAAGGCCAGCGGCACCGTGCCCCAGACAGGCAGCTCTTTGCAGCCAATAGCTAAAATGCCTTCACTGAGTACATCGCAGGGACTGCCGGCTACGCCAACAGTGGGGACTAACCTGGGGATATGTAGCTCGAAGGGCACAACTCTCTGTTCCCCCAAGCTAGAGTGCCTCTGAAGCAGAGGGTCACACCATGCGCCCATCTCTTTCATTCAAGCAAAAAGGAGGAACCATAAACACTCTGGCCAGCAAAGTGGCCTCAGGGAATGTCTATGAAAAAAGCTGGAAAGTATGATTTCTAAAATGAGAAGTCTGATCCAGTCTTACACCGGTTAGGGTTAGGGGTTAGGGTTAGGGTTAGACACTTCTAGATTTGCTTTCACGGAGGATTAGGGTTAGGGTTTAAGGTTGGGGAAGTTAGGGTTAGGGCTAGGAGTTAGGTTTAGGGTTTATGGTTAAGCTTAGGGTTATAGTCATTAAGGTTAGGGTTAGGGTTTTAGTTAGGGTCAGGGTTTACAATTATGGTTAGGGTTTAGGCTTAGGGTTAGGTTTAGGGTTACAGTCATTAAGGTTAGTGTTAGGGTTATTAGGGTTAGTGTTAGGTTTAGCGTTATAGTCATTGAGGTCTGGGTTCGGATTTAGTGTTAGGGTTAGCTTTAGGGATAGGGTCAGGATTAGGTTAGGCTTATAGTCATTGAGGTTAGGGTTACAGTTTAGGGTTAGGGTTAGCTTTAGGGATTGGGTTTGGATTAGAGTTATAGTCACTAAGTTTAGTGTTAGGGTTAGGGTTAACATTAGGGTTAGGGTTATCATCATTAAGCTTAGGGTTAGGGTTAGACACTTCTAGAATTGCTTTCATTTTGGTTAGGCTTAGGGTTTGGGTTTAGGGTTTAGGATTAGGGTTAATGTTTAGTGTGTGGGTAATTAGATTTAGGACTTAGTGTTGGGTTTAAGGTTCTGGTTAGTGTTAACATTAGGCTTTGGTTTAGCATTAGGGTTAGTGCTAGGTGTTAGGGTTAGTGCTAGGTGTTAGGGTTACCCTTAGTGTTATAGCTATTAAAGTTAAGGTTAGGGTTAGGGTTTAGGGGTAGGGTTAGGTTTATTAGGTTGAGGGTTAGGGTTAGAGTTTAGTGTTCTGATTTGGGTTAGGGGTCAGAATCAGGCTTAGGGTTATAGTCATTAATGTTAGGGTTGGGGTTAGGGTTAGGAGTTAGGGTTAGTGGTTATGATTAGTCTTACGGTTATAGTAACTAAACTTAGGGTTAGGGTCAGGGTCAGGGTTTGGATTATTATGGTTATGGTTATTAGATTTAGGGTTAAGGTTAGGGTTTAGGGTTACAGTTAGGGCTACGTGTTCATGTATATGTTATGGTTATAGTCATTGAGGGTTAGGATCAGGATTAGGGTTTAGTGTTAGGATTTAGGGTTAGTGTTATAGTCACTAAGATTAGGGATTTTAGGTTTAGTGTTAGGCTTAGGGTTTAGGGTTAGCATTGGACATAGGCGTTAGGGCTTAGGGCTTAGGGTTAGCCTTAGGGTTATAGTCATTAAGTTTAGGGTTATGTTTATGGTTAGTGTTGGGGCTAGGGTTGGGTTAGGCTTACGATCATGAGTGTTAGGGTTAGACACTTCTTGATTTGCTTTCACATAGGACTGCTTAAGTTTCTGGACTCCTCTTTTATTATCTTATGTATTTTTGCACTACTGGAATTCTTTAAACAGTAGTTTATCTATTCCTTCTAGACCTCCTTGACCTCCTTGTCATCCCCATTATTGTCTTCTCTATTTTTAACGTGAACCATGCAGCCCAGGCTGCATGAGGGCTGTTTTGTTGTTGTACGTTTATATTCGATGAAGAGCTGCCTGCTCTACATACGAAGCGCGTGGTTCCTCATTCTTCCCATCATTTGACAAATTTTTCAGGATCTGGGAAATTTGTCAGTTTTTAACTGCTGTTGTAGCTTAGTCATTGGTTTGTGGTAGCACCTAACGGCCTCTGCATTAGGGCCTTGCTGTGTGAGGCACTGCACAAACACAGAGTAAGAGGAGCTGCCTGTCCCGAAGAGCCGAGGAAATCGGGCAAAGAAAGGCCAGGTGCAGGAAGAAATGTCACAGAGCGGTAAAGCAATCGTCCCGCAGGCGCAGCGCCCTGGGCAGCGCGAGGATTAAGAGCCGGCTTTCCTGACGCCAGGGCTCTACCCGGTGGGCCCTTCTGCAGGGGCGAGGTAACGGCCCTTGGAAGAAGAAACTTCTGAACCTCCAGATGAAAGGAGCAGCTGTTTACCAGTGATGCAGGACGTGGATTCAGTGCGGTGCTTTTCCTCACATGCCTCCTATTAATTTCTAATTAATTACATGCCATTAATTTCTTTTGCGCTTGGATGGAGTGATGTCCATGCATCGCAGAAATCTTTTTCTTCGTCTTTTTTTTTTTTTTAATCTTTCTCAAGAATGAAGCCTCTGTGGTAGAAATGACGTCTTGTGCGTAAAACAAAGCGAGTGGCTCAGAAGATGAAATGTTCGCCCCTAGGATCTTCCCCCCACACGTCGCAGCACATGTCCTCCTCGGAAGGGTTTCTCCTGGCACTCCACCTGAGGGGCTCTCCATTTCCTGACCAAACACCACATGGAAAATTAAACTTCACAGAAAATATATATAAAATCCAACACCTCTCTATAACAAGCTATATGGAGTGGCCAGATATTAAGTCGTTAATTCTTACCACCGTTTAATACACAGTGTATAATTACCACTACATAATACTGTACAGCACACGATTCTTTTAATGTACTGATCAAATTGTAATTTATTTCACTTTTTTTTCCTTACCTGTTCTGGGTCCTCCCTCCCACTTCCTTCTGACAATAGCTCTCTTTTCTCTCTCTGCCTTGCTTTCTGTGCAGTAACATGTGAGTTACGCAGCCCTGTCCCTGCAGTGTGTACAAGATTTCCTTAAGCTTACCAGAAGATGTACCTGGGACCAACTTAACTCAGAAGCACCGATATTGTTTTTCTGCCTCAGACCCCTGCGCAGGGCAGCCCTCCTACGTTCAGCCTAAGCATGGCCCCAGATCTCGCTCTGTGGGGGAGAGAGGAATGGGCAATAATGTGGAACAAAGTATAAAAAAAAAAAGTTACTTCTTCAGTTTCTTTTTGCTGTAAAATCTATTCACCTTTACAAGCTTGTGCATCTGGATGTATTCAAATGCGTGTATGCATACATGTGTATATGCATATATATATATATACATAGACGCATACACCTCGATACACGTAGCTTTTTAAAGGTTACTGCGTACTGAGTAAATGCCGCCTTCCTCCCTCCCTGTTTTTAAAGCCGTGTTTCAGATTCATTAGGAATCTGACCACGCTGATAAATGACACGTCACTGAAGGGCATTTGGTGAATTTTCTGCCGCAACAGGAGGATCGGAGCTGGCTACTTTTTTGTGCAGGGCTACTTCTGGAGAGTAAAGGAAAACAAAAGTGCTCGTGTGGGGAGGAGGAAAGGGGAACCCGGAGCAGCAAGACCTCCGTGTCTCACCGTGGCTAGCACGTGCCGGTGCCGCTAGCTCCGGGTGGTCGGCACCCCGCCTGCCGGGGGAAGGAGGGACGCCGGCCCCCAGCCCCGGCAGGAGGCGGCCGCTGCAGGCCCCAGCGCCACTGCCTCTCGTTTTGCTTTCGCCCAAGACTTTCTCCAGCCTCCCTTTTTACAGCTTTACGTAAACTCTGGGGTCCTGCCGGATGAAAGTGCTCTCTGTTTCGCAGCGGAGCTGTGGCTTTTGGATTTTACAGCCCCAAAATTACTTCACGATGATCCAGAGCACACATCACAGCCCAGAAACCACACGGGAGCTGTGCTGGTAAAGGAAGCTGAGAGTTGCTGAAGTAGCCAGACTGAAATTTATAACCGTGACCTGGGCCTTGTCAGGCCTTTACGACACCGTGTAAAGTGAATTGCTGCTTAGTCACCAATTTGCTTGGCAAGATTGGCTGGATTAGGAAATACATAAAAGGTCAGACAGTAGGAGTTTGTCTAGACATCCTATTTTGGATTATATGCTCTACATGTTTCTGTGGCAACCCCTGCAAAACATTCATATTTTAGCAATATTTTTGAAGGCTCCTTTTCTGTAATGAGCTACCGAAGCTTTTGTGAGCAAAATTAACTTGTTTCTCTACCGCCCGCGGGCCGGCGGCTGCCCAGCTACACCCTTTTAGGAAGCGCAGGGGAGCCACCTCGGCCGGGCGGCTGCCAGGCTGCCGGAGCACCGGCACCGCCGTCTTCCTCACGAAGGCAGAGGCCGTGCCACGGGGGCAGCCGGCGACCCGGGGAGGCCTGCGGACCCGCCGTCGGCGAGGGAGCTGAGAGATAGGGACCGCACGCTTCCCCACAGCTGCCAGATCACGCTCCATCACCCTTCACCATCCCAGGCTCCACGCTGACCTTTCCAGCAGCAGAGGGATGGGGGGGCACAGAAGAAACAGATAGATACTACCTCAGGTTCTCTGCTTGCAAGCAGCATGCTGAGCTCTGTGAATAAAAGAAGCAGCACCATCACTTGCCACCTGCAGCCGAGTCCACCAAGATTTGAGCTGGGCTGCTCGGAAGTTTTAACAAAGGCAAATGCAAAAAAAGCAAAGTATCGTAGTGAGAGAGGAAAACCAGCCAGCCAGGCAAAAACGGGCTCCATAACCAGGTTTTTTTACTTCCATGACATTATTGTTATTTATTCCCTTCCATCCCATCCCTCGTGCAAGTGAAAAGTGGGAACAATTTCAAATTTAGATCTCTGGAATTCTTTCTCTCGGCTCTTAAACTGGGGGGAAAAAAAAAAGAAAAAGTGAACTCCAGGAGTTTCAATGACACTAATTGGATTTGGCTGGGCTTTCTAGGTTGAATCAAATAGATGCCAATTTAAACTAAATAGAATGTACTAAGAAAGATTTTATGGAAACCAAGGGCAGATTTACTTTGTCTACTCAAGTAAAAATTAATGAATAAATAAACACTCCAGACAGCGCTTTTGACCAGGTTCATTAAAGTAAGCACATGCTTTAACTTTATGATTCCTATCATCTGATACCTAGAAAACTGGCTTTCAAATTCATTCCTGAAAGGGCTGGTATTTATTAGGACTGGTCAGTTTTCTTTCCTTTTCCTCGTAATTATCTTCTGAATAAATAGTACTGTGAAAGGGGTTTTGCATTGCTGTCTGCTGACATAGCCAGCACCTGGAGCCACGGTGGTGCTAATTCAGCAGTGCGGCAGACGTTCCTCTGAGAATATCATGCACCTTCCTTGGGCAGTGCTCTTCCTCACCTGCCTCCAAACCCTTCAGAAAAGTGGGTATCATTATCCCCACTCTGCAGATGAGGAACAGCTGGAGGAAAGCAGGGCTTAGAGAAATAAGCAGACAGTTTCGAGAAGGTGGGGAGTATTTGCGGTTTCCCTGATGCTCTTGGGGTGAGAGTGCTGCTTCTGTCACTGCTGGCTTTTCATACGTGTGTTGAGAAGGTGTGTAATTAGTTTACTTTGTAAATTAAACTGTAAAATACTGTACTGGGTTATAGCTGGAGTAGACTGAGTTGCTGAACCGAGCAAGATTTCTGAAGTAAGAGTGGAGGATAATAGCTGCTGTGCTGATACCCTTTGAATTTGAAACCTAATGCTCCGGCACTTCCCAGGCAAAGTGAGTCAACATGTATTCGTGGTTGTCTCTGGCACAGGCAGAGGGATTGCACATGAATTTGGGGAGTGTAGCAACAACCCCAGGGCTGAGGGTGTGTGCACTGATGTATGTACTTACATGTATCAGATTCTATGCTCTAAAATAATTGCAGGCAGATGCATATTTCATGGCCTACCTGTTCACCAAGGCTCCCAGCTGACAGCCTGTGAGTCAAATAATGTGAAACTGAAACATGCAGTGGAAGGGAAGTTCCAGGTTTGACCAAGCAAACACCTCTCTGGTCCTAAATTGTTTTCAGCCACCTTCCTTTGGTCATACTTCCTCAGTGATTTGCCTATAAAATGAGCTTTTATTTAATGTTTTGAAATACGGTGTTAATAAGAAGGCTATAGAACCACATCAGATATTTCTGAATTCCAGCACAAATCTGTTATCTATTATTATTATTATTATTATTACGCAAACAGCCCTGTTTAGGCAAAGGAGCGTTGCAATACAATTTGCCAAATGAGTAACAGGTCTCTGCCCTAAGGAGCTTACAGTCTCAAGGCAATTTTGGCAAGGTTTTCAAAGGTGCTGCATACCCACAGTTTACAGTGACTTCAATGAGAACCTGGGAGTACAATGACAACTTTGAAAATCATGCCAAATATAAATAATTACTTTTTTTTCCTTCTTTGATATCTGGAAGTCACTCGTAACTTTTTAATTACAAACATATTATCAAATTTTATTGTTTGACTTGCTCAGCCCCATCTCCCCCTTTCAGGACTGATCTTCATTTGGTTGATAGACATTTACCATTTCTTCCCCTACAAAGTCAAAGGAGCCTGATTGTCCTCCTAGGGATGGCTAGCCACCACTAGGGAAAATCCTACTAAATGTAGCAGCTATTGGGGTGAGCTACATTCCTGTATTTATAGGTGAATATAACTGGAAGGTTGTCTATTACTTGTAAAGGATAAATTGAGGGGACAGATTTCACTGATGTTTACAAATATGAGGGGCAAGTAGATCTGATATTTTAGATCTGTGAGAGTACACAGAAGTCTCAGAGTGTAGGGAAAGGAGGTTTTGATAGGTGCTTGTGCATAGTGGGGAGGATATTTTTAAGCAGTTTTTAAAAACAGGCTTTCTGTCAAGCTAATACCTTCAAAATGCTAGGGCAATATAATCTGTAGCAAAATATATCATTAAATTTAAAATTTAAGCAAGTTACATGCAGCTTATAATGTCTTCCACTATTTATAAAGATAGCTGGATGTAGGGCATGCACTGTGTATTGTGGATGACCTCTGATCTCTCCCTAATGAACCGTGCAAGGCAGTATATATTTCTAAAGTGGGGTAAAGGGAATTAGCAGATTATGCCTAGATTAAGAGGAAAGGTTGTTTTATTTTTCTGGGGACTCGGATGACGTTACTATCACTCTGCTATAGGACTCCATATTCTTCACTCTGCTATAGGACTCCATATTCTTCACTCTGCTATAGGACTCCATATTCTTCACTCTTTTACTTTAAAACTGGGCTATGAAATATCAGCATTTTTATGAAGTAGAAAAGCAAGTGAGAAGATAAATCTATTGATGTGATCTAGGTACTAAGCAGAACAGAAAAGCAATGTAGAACATGTGAAAGGCTTGAAAAATTAAGAAGAAAATTAATTCTGCTTACACAGGGTGAAAAGGTAATTTTAGTCACGCCCAGCTCTTATTTAGTGCTTTTCTCTTGTGGATCTCAAAGTACCTTAGTGAATCAGTGAGTACCACTACCTGATTTATGGATGGGGAAACTGAGGAACAGACGGGGAATTTCACATGCTCAAGGCTGCCCAGTATACCAGCTAGGAATAGCACCAATATCCTCCTGCTGCAGTACTGCATCCGCTTGTATTCACTACAAATGCTGATTCAGCTGAAATCCATGCAAAAGCATTGTTGACTTACCACCAATACTGGCGTGCAAACTACAAACGAAATTAGGTTTCTCTGACCCAAAATATGCCGTGAGAACGGTCTGTTCCCTCTGACCGTGACATCCTCGCTCAAACCTGCCATGAGGCTGGAAAAGGCAACGGGCTCTCTTGACCTGCTCAGCCCTTCCTCCTCTGCAGGTGAACAGAGGCAAAGGGCTTTGCCTCTGCTCCAAACTTTCCATCCCGCTTGCCCTAGAGACTTTCTGTTCCCCTTCAGGAAAACTGCTGGATCGTCTTCCTGGGAGTTTCCCTAGTGCCTGGCATACTGCCAGAGCTACGTTCTTTGGTAATCTCCTCCTCACCTTCACATTATCCACATACATGCATTAATAATGGTAACTATAGTTAAGTATTATCTTATTTTGGCAGCAGTTTTCTGGAAGATAAAATAAGAAATCTAGTGCTTTTGTTGATGTTGCTTATCTCAGTTGCCAAGTCTTCATCTCCTTCTCTTCTCCTTCTTGGGTCTTTTCCAATGTCTGTTTTGCCTCCACATAATTTTCCTTCTTGTTGAATGTTGTACTGTATTAATAATTTTTATTCCTATTTCCCTCTGCCTTTTTCCCTTTCCCACATTTTGTTTCTGTTCATGACCTCCATTCTGTGTCTCTTTCCCACATTCCTCCTTTTCTATCTGGTTCGTCCCAGTCTCCTCAGCCAGAAACAGATCAATCGTGTTGGGAGGTTTGGGGAGTTTCACAGCAAGTGCATGAGCAGCAGTTGGTCAGGCCAAGCGAAGCATATGCATTCAGTGGTTTCTCAGCCGTTTTTCATCTACCGTCTGCTTAGTCGGAGCATATGGAAGAAGGCCCAGCTGCCACATCTGCCGGAGAGGTGTTCTGTAGTCATAAGCGATGAAGACGTGATACAGCTGTCCAGAAACTAAAGTGCCCATGCCTTTTCACCCTGTTTGCCACAGCTGGATCTCACCTCCACTTTCCTTAGAGGTTTAGAAAAAAGTTTCGGGCATGAGCTAGGGCAGGGGTAACTCATTAAATACTTGCAACAACCCTCAAATCAGGTCAGTTTTGTGGCTGAACTAGAAGAACAGCCAGGTCAGCGATGTTTTTGGATTTAATACAGTGAAGCAGACAAACTGTTATAAAATTGCCTATGTTTAAACACTGCTTTGGTGATCATCTTCTGTGTACTTAGAGATACTGCCCAGTCAGTATCACAAAAATATTATTTAATGAAAAATATTAATCACAGAGAGGACACTTGTGTTTTTAATTGCCCCGTCTGAGTCAAAGATATTAAGAACAAAATATGTACGGTTGCCTGCCTTCATACCTAGTTGTCAGTCAATGCAGAAGGGCGCGTATGGCACAGTATCTTGTGACTGCTGTACAAGAGAATGATCACACCAGCATTGGAAACAGCATTCAAGCAATATAAACACCTCAAACTGTGCCTGTTTTGCAGGCAGAGCCAATACGAGCAGAGGATTCACCTGCTCCCCAGGACCGATGCCTCAAGCCCTGAGGCCCTTTTCCCCCCCAGCCTGCAGAAGCGGCCGCCACGGGAAGGATGGGGAGGCAGACGGTGCTTCCCGAGCTGCCGGCTTTTCAAGCACCATCCCGTGCAGATGTGCTCTCAGTGGGGACAGATGCTTAAATTGCCTGGGGCCCTGCCTACCCTGACTCCCATCATCGCTACTGCCAGTGGAAAAGTTGTAGACCAAAAAAAGCTTCATGCAAATAGACTCGTGTTTAAAAGCTTAGTGCCTTCAGCTGTTTCTAACTGAAGCATGTCAAGGTGTAGGAGGGAAACCCTAATGGCTTATGGGGAGCTGGGAAACACCAACTTCCGTGAAATGCCTGTGGCCAGCTTTAAATGTTCTTAGAGGTTTTATTTTTAACTGTTTCAGTAAGTAAGAGATCTCAAGTGGTTGTTTGGAGGATAAGTAAACGAAGTGTTGGTCATTCAATATCAGCTATGTACTTGGCCTCATAATTTTTCTCTTCTCTGTCTGTCAGTTCTTCATCAAGCCACAGAAACCAAACTTTAATCGTTGTCTCTTCCTCCAGACAACATGATTGCTTTTGCAGTTCTCTCTTTGACGAGCTGCCAACAGTGCATTATCATATACGCAGGATCTCACAAGACTTTTAAAAGCTGCATATCATCACAAGCTGTCTTCTTGGTAAGAAATAGTGTAGCGTTTGCTCTACTGAAACAGTAGTTAGCTGTGAGGTATAAATTTCTAGATGATGACTGCAGAGTTTGGATGGTGATGTAAGGGCTGCAGAGAAGGCAGTAACTCTCTGAGAATGCCTGCCCAGGACTCCTCATCACTGAGGAATGGCTAAATATACCATAAATTGCAGGCTGATTGGCTGGAGGAGACTTCAGCTCCTAATTATCTCCCGCTAACGCACACACTGGAATGAGACATCTAACCGAGTTACTATGTTGCACGGGCTATCCTCCAACCCACCTCCTCCCCAACTTTTTTTACATTCTGTTCTTTAATAAAAATGCTTACTGTTTTTCTCCCCCTTCTCAACTTTGCCTTTTTCCATTCTCCTCTCTAACACTCTTTTGAATGGGTCTGCCTGCTGTCTACACCAAGTCACTAAACAGACCACTTCACAGAAGGTTTCCAAAGGGAAACTGCCCATTCTCTTCATCTGATTGGTGAGGTGAAACTTTGGTCCTTGCAACTTCGCTCCAGCCAATAACACATCCGTCCCCCGACACATATACAGATTTAGTATCTGCTTCCTGTCGATGTCCGGCTAAGAGGCAGGTCATCTGGACTGCTGCTTCTGATGATGCACTTCCATGGATTTCAGCTATCTGTAGTGTGCTCAAAGGTTTCTTCTGAGGATAACCTCAGTGCAGTAGAAACATAGTTTTATACAGTTTTCTTTCCATAAAGTGGTTCCATCAGTGGAATTACAGAGAGCACTTCAGGTTTGCTGGATTTAGCTGTTACAAATCAAGGTAATTTGTCTCTTAGAATTTGACAGGATATCCCCTTTTAGAGTCATGTTACTTTCAGTAATTAAAAAAAAACTGAGCGGTTAACTATTGCTTTCAGTAGAGCAGAAGTTTGCTTGCTTTTAAATCTGAAATCTTGCCAATTAAGGTTTCTACTTAACAGTTAATCCCATTCATAATTAGGCTCAACAAAACCCTGGTATATCTTTCCTAGTCATCACACCACCAAAGTCATAGATTGGGATCCAGAAGATAAAAGTAAGCGGGCTATGTAATGGATATTCACAGGTAACTACAGTGCAGAGAAAGGAGTGAGTGCATGGACGAGCTGTCTTTGGAGTAGCGGATATCCAAGTAGCTCTAAGGATGTGGGCTGTTAGCTGTAAGGGCGTGGGCCGTCAGCCACGCACGCTTCGTCAGTCAGACGATGGGGAGCTACCTGCTGCCATCAGTTCCCTGCTGCTGGACTCCGGACTAGGCAGATCAAAGTCAGACGGGCATGGCGCTGACTCCAGGGATGGCCTTGCAGACCACAGAGGCTTGCAGACCGCAGAGGACAGGGTCCCTCCCAGCTCAGACACTGGGGTAGTCGTTCCAGGCTCCCCAGTTCAGGAGCCCACTTTCTGATGCTGAAGTGAGT
Organism: Platalea leucorodia; assembly: GCF_965183815.1. NCBI lineage: Eukaryota > Metazoa > Chordata > Aves > Pelecaniformes > Threskiornithidae > Platalea > Platalea leucorodia. Next base: position 103,822,281 of record NC_138823.1, read on the forward strand.
CGTGTTGGGCAGTTTATCCTCGTTAAGAATGTCTCTCTAATTGGATAAGGGCACAGCCTAAACTGACGAATTAAAACATGGTGCCTAATATTTAGTCAGTTAAAACTAATGATCTGAATTCTGCACCAGTTTCGAACATTTCTTGTTTAACAGGCTTAGGAGACTAAGCCATGTTGTACTATTGGAAATGTTACATCCAGCCATATTTATTACCAAGCCAAGAGCTAAGAAGATAGTGCTGCTGTCTCTTCATCCTCTCAAATCTTTCCATGTACATATTTATTCTGTCACTGTTGGAGTATGTTGACATATGTTAACTAGTGAACCTTAGAAAGAATCAATTATATCAATAATTTCATGTATAAATACTTTCCAGGATCATCAAAATCAAGTTAATAGGTAATGACATGTTGCCTCAATCATGACCTCTCAGGCCTGAAGCCATGTGCTGGATCGGTCACCTCACGCATATTTGGAGTTTGCATAACTGGTACAAATTGATTAAGAAGCAGCATGAGATGGCTCTAGTTTCTTTGAGTGCCAGTTTAGTACCTGTTTCCAGTAATGGAAACATATTGTCAGCTGGGATGGAGCTAGCCTTACAGTTAGCACACAGTCTCCAAGACAGCTTTCTGTCTTCAGTCTTTTCCTGTAACTCTGCTGGTTTGCAGGGGGTGGCAAGTCTGACAGCTCCAGGCCTCCACTGCACCACTTGTGGGGCACTTGGACTCCAAAAATAACGCTACAAAAGTCCTCAAGACATCAGGCAACATGTCTTGAGGACATTCATTCCCCTGTTGTTCTTAAAAATATTGCTGAGGTGAACAATGGCAGCTGAGAAAAGCCTCTGTTTTCTTTTGCTCTTAGCTGATGGGCTCCATTAGCACTCGTGTTAATGTTTTTTGTTTTGCTGCTGTTTAAAAGGAATGCGTAAGGCAAGGATCATTTTAGCGTGCAGCTGGAGCCGTGGCTTCCAGGCGCAAGGTGCAGTGAGTGAGGGCCGTGATGGCACGCATCCTGCCTCTAAGGAGCTTCATTCGTGTGAGCTGCGGCTGTTAATTTGCATTTGCAGGATCAAGCTCTTCATCAGTCTCCCAGTCATTTCACTCGGGTTTTCACAAGTGAGCAGGGGCATTTTATTTTAGAAGAGGAAAATACTGGTAATGGAAAGTGCAAAATATTACTTGGAGGGCAGGGTTTTACCACCTGAAATGGCCTTGGCTCATTTCTTCTTCTTCTTTTTTTTTTTTTTTTTTTTTTTTAAACTTGATGAGAAAGTAGAAAAGGTTGTTCCTTTGAGTGTACTTTATCTTGATGGTTGGCTTTCCACAGAAATTCTCTGCTTTGTTTCATGGTTTTATCTGTGGTTTTGAATGAGTGAAGGAGCAAGAGTTAAAAAAAGTGCTTGGGTTTGAGAAGGATATAAGGCCAAATGTTGTTAGAAAGTTTTTGCCAGATGTCTGCATTCAGTTGTATTTTTTTAACAGAGTTGGTGTATTTTCTTGAAAAATAGGACATAGTTCTACTGGACTCTTTACACTAAAATATTTCAAACCCATTTCACCTAAGAATTCACCGGTTATATATACTTTTAATAAAATGGGCCAATAGAAATGGCCGGTGATTTATGGTAGATTGGTTTCTAGTCCTAGCTGTGACACGGGTAAGTGGGAAATGCTTTGGGAAGAGCTGAGTTAGTTTTCCAAGACAATCTGAAAAAACTAGTTCTGGTATTGCTACCTCCCAGTTATTCACTTACGACCTGGTGAGCGTGACTAGGATGGCACACATAGCAGGAGGAGAGGAGGCGAGGCATTCTTGCCTTATTTCTCTTAAATCAAGAGGTAAGGTGGGATGGATTTCAAGTTGTTATCACCAAGGCATAGTTTGCTGGAAAAACATTTTCATCCGTGATCTAAACTCAGAGCCAAAATTAAAAACTTCTGAAGTAAAGAACAAAAAAATCTCTCGGGATCCTATCAAATGTTTTCTTGGAACCAAGACTGCGAATTAGGCTTCTATTTTGTTCCACTGAAGGTAATGAATAATATTTAATAACCTCCTTATGTTATTGTTGGCCTGCCTCTGGAGGGGTTACCCTGACTGGTCAGTGCGGATAATGGATGTCAGAAAAGGTGCTAGACTATTTGTATATACCTTGGCGAAGATTTTACCATCCCCATTCAAGAGTGATATGGGTCTTTATGAAGTGTACGATTTTACAGCTTCTTTGGAAAAATAATCATTGTTGCTGCATTTAGGACAGATAGAATAAATAATTTGGAAGGTTGTCTACAAGATGCACCCAGGGGAAAAGCTGTTCCTTTAACTGGCAGAGTAGCCTAATCTGGATAGGTTTCCCCTAATTAAGATGGGGTTTCATGTCAGAGGGGTTGGCCACTGCCCCGCCAGCAGGGCTGCAAAGCCCCAGCCTGCCGTTCAGCACTTCCTCTCATCTCCCGTCGCCCTGCACCGTATCCACTGGCCACCGGTCATTCGGGAGCCAGGGGGCAGAGCCATGGTTGTACAGAAGAGCATTAGCTGAGTGCGCAGTCCCAAACAACTGAAAACCGCTCAGTCAGCAGCTGTGCAACCAAACCTCTCGAAGCTCCCTCTCTCTGAACGAACAAATAACACCAATGTCAAGTACCCCACCTCCGCTATTGAAATGGTTGCCTGTAACATAACCAAATGGCAATGTAAACCTCTAAGCAAATTTCAACCTCGGTTACCCCTCTACTGAAATTTTATTTTTATTTACAGGAAACCGAATTAAAGCTGTTCAAATTAAAACAAAATGTCACGATGATTAGCTGGCATATCGCATATTTTTCTTCTTCTGTTTTCTGCAAGTGAGCAAATGCATAGATTCTTTGGATAGCCCAAATGGTGTTTCTTGTCTCGCTATGGAGCTTCTGGGCAGCACATGTGAGGATATGGACCATTCCTGTTCCTTTGAACACTTTCATCCTTTGATTTAGGGCTACTTTCCAAATTTTTGTATCAAAAGGTGCTGAAAAGCGATAGCAAACTGTAACTGGTTTGCCCTCGTTTAGAGGGGACTTCTTATGGCTGTACTGGGGCCTGCTGATCTGTCGTCATATCTCCACAAGGCTGAAACTTTTATTTTTCATCTAAATCTTCGAGAAGGTTCTCTGCATTTCATCATGTTATCTTTTACTTATGTTGACATAAAAAAATTTGCTGTTTCAGTTCCCCAGTTTTTGTTGCTGATCCCCTCGCTACAAGGAGAAGGAAGCCTCTCTCAAGAGTTTCAAGCCTCTCTCTTGCCAGTATCTCCACGTATTCCCCTCCAAGAATCACCCAGCCTTGCAGCTAACAGAGGAATTTGTCCGGGGTCACATTTTTTTTCCTTTTTATTCCAAGCGGAATTTCCACCAGATTTTGCTAGTTTTGTTGTTTAGCGGCCAGAGGTCTCCAGAGCGGTCCTCACCGCCCCACTGGCAGCAGGTCACTCAGACGCCGTGGGATCTGAAGCCAAAGCGACAAAAGTTTCTGCTTTCTGCAAAAAGTTCAGTTGATTGGTTTGGTCAGGTAGAGTCAGTGAGAGCTAAGCACTTTCCCAGCAAGTATTAAGGGTCCTGTAGTTACAACCCTTTATATTTAAACCCTTAGAGGTGGAGCTATGCATGTGTCTCACAAAGCACATGTACAAGTTCGTCGTTGCTCCAAATATCACTGGTGACCGCACAGAAAGATCCAGCTGGGCCCAGGGCTTTACAGCCTGTTTAGTGGCTGGCATTTTTATGGGTACCTGATAAGAATTAGCACTGCGGGGTTTTTATCCAGGAGATAAAAGCCTTTTCCATAGATTTTTGCTTAGCGCTCGCTGGCCCCCTTGTCGAAGCCACCTGCGAGGTCCCCACGAGGGGCGACTCCACCGCCCCGCCGGCCGCGGGGCTCCTTCCAGCCGGCCACAAGCCGCTCTCTGCGTCTGCCAGCCTCCCCGGCCTCCCCGGGCAAAGGAGAAAGGGAAAATAAGAGGGTGTGAATGAGTAGACAGATAATGGCATTAGAAACTCCCTTCTGGCGGTGCATTAAATCTTCCTTAAAAGCTGTGGAGAGCTTCCTGAAAATATGAGCGCTAAAACATATGGCAGGGATGTCAAACCTCAGGCCAGCGAGCCACCATATATCACCCAGGCCAGGTCACTGATCCCGCATCTTTCTCTCAGCCAATCTCTTTCGCCACGGCTGCTCAAAGTTAGAGCGGGAAGAGGCTTAACAAAGTGTTTTGGGCGTCATTCGCTGCCAGCTGCCACCTTTGCAGGGTACCGTAGCCTCTCTGCTGTGATGTGATTAATATACAGGTGTTCCTTCTGACCCATGCTTATTCAGTGCAGAAAAGGGCTCCAGGCTGTAGCCGTAAGGGGCAACATGGCTTGCCACAAGACGACGCGTGGATGTCACTGGTGTACGGCTTGCCCTTGAGTGTCTAGGCCAGAGCTACTTTTTCTGTGAATTGGCAGCAATGGAATAAATGCCCCATAAACAAATCTTTTATTCTTGCAGCTGTAAAATTGCACTGCAGTTCACAGAACTGCAGGGACTACTACGATCTCTTGGTATTATGGTAGTGCTGAAGGGAAGTGCTCATACACAAGCTGAGTAAGAAAGACCGTTCCTTAGCCACAAAGCTTAAACCATCAGCAACTGAGAAGGTAAAACAGGAGACCAAAACAGACAAACAACTAGGCAAGGACTAGAGAATGGAGAAAAAAACCCAGTTGATTAGAAAAACAAAACTGTAATTCACAAAGCAGATGAGGATTTAATCTTTCTGCTTTCCTGATGGTAATAACTTAGAGGTGCACAAATGTGGAAATCGGTTCTTGCGTTGCAAGATCTCTGGGTCTGGTGGGGCAGCTGCAGTTCCTCACCACGCTGTGTCTGGGATGCCTGTGGGGATGGCAAGGAGGCACCCTGGAAAGCCCCTGTTGCTGCTGCGGCAGTGGTGAGGACAGAGCACTGCCCTTTACCCTCTCGGTCTTGCAAACTCACTTCACAAAGAACGTCCTTGCAAGACTGCGGCATGCTGACAGCACTCCGGCCAGGGAGCACCCTGCTCCCTTGCCAAGGAGACTGCTCTTGCAACTTGGTTTAAGCACCGACCCCTCCTTTCCTGACCTTCCTTTTCTGGTCTCTGGATAACTCTTATGGCTCAGTCTTAAGTTACACTGAGTCAGCCCCCGGCATCCCAGATGTGCACAGGCGCTGCACAGCCCAGTTTGTTAGCTCAGTGGACTGCACAACCTGGGAGACCTAATTCATAGTTGTTCTTTGGCTACACCCTTGTGTTCAAAACACATGAATCAGGTCTTGAAAAATCATGGGACTCGCTTAACGATCGTGAGATTTAATAAAAACAAACATGGGTTTCTTTTTATTTGCTTTTTAAAATTATTTCACTTTTATACTTTTAGGTGGCTCTCAGATCAGTGTTCAAAGCTCTTCTCCATACCCATGAGGGCTGCAAGCAAGATGTAAATCCAGGACCTGGAGTTTTAATTAAAAAATTGAATACTGAGAGATTTGGAGTTAAATCAGGAGCACTGGCAGCCTTGAAATCACATTGCTTCACACACCCCAGCCTCACAGCAGTGGTACCTAGTGCCATCTTCAGTGTAAGCAGAGGACCTGGGAAAAGAAAGCTAGGCTGGAACTGGGACCTCTGTTTGATGTCCCTGTTAAAGAGTGCAAGCCAGATCACACTACTGTCAGATCCCCTGCAGGTGCGATGCTGTTCAAAGATTTCTTTCTGACAAATCTACTTTTCTCGCCCAATACTTATTGTCTCTGCAATGCGAAGAAACCATCTAATATCTAAAATGCCATGAACACTGGTGTGATTCCAGGAGAGCTTGTTCCAAATGGGATATAGGAAGAGTAAAATTAATTTGCTTTTGTAGCTTTGTGGGGTGGAGAAGGGCAAGGGCTGTAGTAAAATGACAGTAAAAAAATGTTTTAAAGTGAAGGTCTCCCCTCTCTTTGGATGGACATCTCTACCTAGAGAAAATGAGAGCACTGGAAGTCCCAGTGATCTGGGACTCCTGTGATCCATCACAGGAGTAAGACAGGCTGGCTTGTGAATCACACTCCTGAGGTTCTGTTCAAGTGAAAATTCATCCAGGCCCTCAAATACAGCCTAATTGGAAGGTGGAATTTATGTAAAGCAACTTAATTCGGTCAGACAAGTTTCCTGGAAATTAGAAATGGGTTCAAACTGCCCCGTTGCAAGCCAATTTTTAAACAGTTCAAACTCTGGCCTAGTTGATCATCTTCTCTTTGTCCCCCTTCCTGCCAATCCATTAAAGATTTGGCCTCTGCAAGTGCATTATTAAAGATAGGAGAAAACTGCAAAATGCACATTTGGAACCAGTTTTGGCTTTTGGAAACCCTGATGTACTGAAATACTTAAACTCTCCTTGCTGAATACTTTTCACAAATTTGAGGTTTCTGATGTTGGTCGGAGCCTGGAGTTTGGTGACACAGAAATGTGAGACCTTCGCTTCATTCAGTCTTTGCTATTAAGTTCTTGTGAACAATGGGCAGACCCTGAACTCCTGCCCCTAAAATAGCAAATTTTGTATATTTTGAAGTTTGTAGAGTGATGCAGAAACTAGAGGTGAAAAAATCATTTTTAAGTACAGCCCTAATGTGAGTACAAAGACTGATTAATTCACATGAGGAAAGCAACCTAAGTTGGGTTTGGTGGTTTTTTTTTTCCTGTGGTCATTTCCATAATTGGCTAGAAAATCAGCTCTGATCAAGGAATGTTTTTGTTTGTTTTAACTATGTCCTACTTAATAGAGATGTAATAATTCAAAACAATTACATTAAGGTAATTATATTTTAATAAACATAAGCTTGGCGCTTCAGACTGGAAGTAGAACCTGTACCCTGAGCCAATTAGGAGCTGTGAAATGAATAGGAGACAGTTGATTGCAGTTTGCGGAGTGCATGTATTAAACCAGTAACAAATAATCTATTAATCTTTCTCTAAACATCAACAACATAAAAGAGTTCCTCACCTCAAAGTCGGTTGCATTAAATAATTTCACACGCACAAAATGAGATGCCAGAAATTTGCATGTCGGGATATGATTTATAGCATGAATTAGCTGCTTTTGTGTGATGAAGGGTATAATTAAACTCCAGCGGCAGCGTGTGGCCACAGCGAATGGCTTGGCAGAGCGCTGATCTCTGGAAGCCGGCTCGCAGGGAAAAGGGTTTGTGCTGCTGGTGGCGCGGGCAGGCCAGCGGGACAGCCTGCTCCCTGGGCAGGCTCCTTCCTACCTTTGTCACGCACAAAGGAAACGCGCGGGTTTACCAGGAGTGAGGCGAGCCAGAAGGCACTGTACATGCCCAGCGAGCAAAGCACAATAGCCTTTGTAAAAAACAGCAACATTTCACAAAGCCGTCTGACCCAGACTGTAGAAATATTGCAGGTGAAAAACGTAAAGGGAAGCGGTCGACTCAAAAACGGCGTTACTTTCTGCGCGTGTTATACTTGTGATGCTGGTGTTACCAAACCGGATGATACAGGAAAAGGCTTGTGTATTTTCCTTTGGCGTGCTTTCCTTCTCAGCCCTTTTTCGGCAGCCAGGTCGCCCGGCTCTCCCTGTTGCTTTTATTTCTGATGCAGCAAAGGAGAGAAAAAGCACTTTAAAAGCTGTAATAATGTGAATCTGTAGACTACACAGAGAAAGGGGAAAGGCCAGAGGCACCCGGCATAGGTGTCATTTCAGAAACTGCTTCTCACGTTCCCTCTCTGTTGGGCAGGATCTCTAAAGAGCCGGGAGTCAGCTAGCGGGGCCCCACGCTGGAGCCCCCCGAGCCTGCCAGAGCAACAGTGTACGCAGATAGCCAAGGCTTGTACGTGAAGCTATCAAACGTGATTATTTACAATCTACCTGCTCAAGTCGGTGATTTCTTCATTCATTTAACACCACGCAAGGACACACTGCTGCTATTGCCATTGGTATTTTCAAGATTTTATATGGATTGCTCTTAGCTCAATAAGACAAATGATCTCTTTCATATGGCAGGCAAAACCAAATAGCTTAAGTTTGTTCGTGCTGAATCACAAGCTTCTGATTTATTTGAGAAAAAAAATGAAACAATCTAATATTTTATTGGTCTGGTATACCAATAGAAATATTACTGGCTCTATATATGCAAGCCAATACATTTTCACTGGTAGCACCATTGCAAGTGAAACTTCAAATTCCCTACGTAAGTAACTTTCCTAGTTATACCAGTTCTCTGCCTTCACTTTTTCCTTCTCTAAATCCACATACTTTTGCCTATTTGATTTTCTTTTACTCTCTAATGCCACATGGTCTTTAATGCCTTAGTTAACAACCCTAGCATCTTTTTAGGGTCTCTCTATATCTATTGCCCAAAGGTGTGTTTCAGCAGAGGTGAAGCTGATTTGTAATAATCAAGATTATGGACTGTAATAATTTATGTAATTAATCCATTAACTGGATTCAGTGTATCATAGAGGTTATCAGAGCACTTGTTTTTTGCCTATGTGCCATTGAATGCAACAGGGGCTGGTGGAAGAGCAGTCAGGGATCCAGCAGGTCACCTTCACAGGCCCAAACACTGTTTTATGCTTGAAAGGGTAGCAAGCAAAGCTGGAGAGGGACATCAGTTTTTTGACGCTAGGAAAAATGCATGACATGTATTGCTTAGTTGAAAACCTAGGTTTCAAAAGATTGCTGAATACCTAGAAAACCTCTTTTATGAGATGGAGGTAGAGACACCTGCTGAGGAGTTTTAGAGGGACATGCTGACACATCTTGCAGAGAGATTTGGGGCCCTCTCTAGGGAATGATAAAGCTCCAGGAAAAGGCAGACATGCAAGTAGACTGTACCGATGTGTTGTTACGTATCGCTTTTCTCTCTCGTGTTTTTGTTTTTGAACAGCTCTGGTTTAGAAAGTCAGTCTGGTTTCTTGACTGCCATTGTCACGGCACCTACAACCACAGACGCTGAAGGTAAGTCAGGCTGCTGAGGCCGTCACACATCATGAGAAAGGGGTACAAGCCACGGCCCTGCCTGACGCCAGCTGAAGGGAACAGCCGTAGGTTAAGGTCTGAGCAGATGCAGCTGGAAGGCAGGAGGTGCAGTTAGCCCAGGAGCTGTGACCGAGGCTCTCAATCATAGCCTCAAGTTACTAGCTGACCGGCTTCTGGTATGAGCTGCTGGTGCCTCATGCGAGGAAATGGTTTTGTTAAAAACGGTGGGTTTGAAGGGGTAGCCAAAAACTCCATAACACGGTTTCCAAAAGAGCTGATCTGAGACCAAGAGAGAGAAGGTTTCATTATCAAAATTGTCATGTGTGGTTTCCATCTCTCTCTTTTAGGTATCTGTCATCATTTACTGGTTAAGACTTAATACCTAAAAGAGAGTATAACTCGTCACTCATTGCCAGAGCTCCAAAAGCAAACATGACTGCTCTTTTTTTAACCACAGACAGCAGATCCTTCAGAGCACTTTCCCCAGCACCCTCCTCTCCCCAGCGTCCCTTCTGCAGCGGGGCAGCTGAAGTATCTCCTACCCTAAGGCTAAGCCAAGCCTGCTCGTGCCCAGCAGCAGCGAGCACGGCACAGGGGATCGTGGCCGTGCTGCAACCTCCACGCGAGGCAAGCGCAGGCCAGCGAGCTCCGACAGCACCCTGGGGAAGGCAGGCTCACCCTGCAAAAACAAAAGATTGTTTTTTTTTCCCCTTGCACAAAGGTTCTAATGTATTTTAATCAGACAGCTACACAGATACTTTAGCCCAACAAAACTTTGAATGGCATGGTAAGGCTGTAGGCAATCAGAATTTTATTTCTAGGTCTGTGCAGCCAGTGGTAAGGAACTTACTGCAGCTTGATTTTAAACAGTCCCCAGTCCCCTCTGACTGCAAAATGAGCTAAAGACAAGCCTATTCATAGTTTCTGCTATCCTGCAAGTTCAAACCATGTGGTCAAGAGACTGGAGTCTCATTTAGTTTTTAGTCTCTCACGTGGTTTTCTTCCAGCAACTTAAAGAGGAATTCTTAGCACCCAAAACTGCTAATATCTGACCAAAAAAGCTTCAGACTAACCCAGCGACAACCAGAATCAATGGCTGCTTTCCCAAATATAGCCCTTCATTTCTCAGCAGCTTTAGTTGACCATAGTGATATGGAATAAAAATCTCACTCTGCCTTCTGGGATGTTGAATGGCAAATTGTTTAGGTGGTCAGTTGTGCAGACTCTATAGTGATGAATGCAATAATTGACCATACCCGTTTAGTGTTAGCATAGTGCTGCATCTCATTTCAGTTCCAGAACTTCTGACACTTTATCTTAATTTCGACTGGTCTTTTTTTGCCACTTTACTACTCTTATTATTTACATCAAGTGGATGCTGTGCTCTCTCCCTGCAATACAAACAATTAGTACAGTGCTATATATTTTGCATTTAACTGAGTTCCACATACCTCTAACAAGGCTGCTGATCTCATCCCAGTGCAGTAACCTCCTTGATATGAAATATCATTGGAAGAATGTTTTCCGCCTGAGAGCTGTTCATATATATGAGCTGCTACAACCAATTAAAACATTAAGGAACCTACAGTTGAATAAATATCAGTTAAAATATAAGAAGAACGGAGTGGTAGTTTTCAGCCAGTTTTATGGAAATTCAATAGGTATCCAGAGGTCCAATTACAGGAAACAGTTTTGCAGTATGAAATAAAATTATAAGAAATAGAAAAGTAAATGAGAATGTTATAGGCACCTAGCATGCTTTTGGTCCTGGCATAATGAATTAATTAAGAAGAATCAGTATTAAGTAGTAAAGATGAAATTCTGCTGTGAGTTGCAGCTCTTTGAATCTGGCGTAATTTCATAGACTTCACAGAAATCACACTGGATATAAAAGTGAGAAACACGGAAAACTCTCACCCTGACAAACCAAAATTTATCATCCCTTTGGGCGTAAGGTCCACCTCCCCCTGCCTATTTAGTGCAGTTCAGGGGCCGGTTCGGAAGCCAATGCCCCCAGTTCACAGGGAGCAGCAAGATAAAGGGCAGCATTTTATTTTAAAGGGCAGCTACTTCGGGGTGTCTGAGCAATGAGGCAGCTTCTTTCTTTAGCTCTGTGTTTCGAAAAGAGTGAGGAGGAATTCTGCTGTTCCTCTCCTAGATTCGTTTTGGGCCATACAGCCTCCCTGGCTTTATGCTTCTGCACTTTCCTCTGTTTTCCTGCAGCCAACCGGCCAGCAAGCCCTGTCTGCAGCACGCATGGGACGGGAGCGTCACCCGGCCCCATCTACTTGCTGTTTGCCTCATCAGCGCCCGCCAGCGCTGTTTGCTGTTCAGTCTCCAAGCTGCGCACCTCTAGCGCTGCCAGCCGCGCTTGGTAAAACCTACTGAGCCAGTCATTTAAATACTTGTTAAACAGGAAACTGCTGCTGGAAAGTTGAGTGCTATTTTATATTTAAACAAATAGTGGGAACAGGCATGAGTGTCATTTTGTGATGTAGTGGAAAATTTGAATGACTTGCATTATCCCACAAGTATCCTCTTGAAAACAAACCTGGAAGGCTGTTAAGGACCCTGCTCAAATCTGTAAGCTTTTGCACTGGTAACAGCACCGAAAGGGTTAACTTGCACAGTTCTTTCACTGCAAACGTAGGCGTTAAGGAAAAGTGATGCACACAATGGTGTAGCATTGGTGTTTCCCTTGTGATTGAAGGAAAGTAGTTATTAAGGTCAACCATGCTTATTTTTGGCTGACGTGGAGCCCCTTTCAGCCTGAACTCTCCTAAGGAGTGTACTTAAGGTCAAGAAAGTTGCATATTTTGTGAGTGAAGTAAACAAGGGAAGCAAGAAATGTCGGTGTGTTGAGTACCTCCTTATATTAGCTGTGGAATATTAAGGCTTAAGGTTTTGATTTAGCCTCTGTCTCCTGCAAAGCTGGGCATCAGTATTGTCAGGGATGCCGGCGAGGTCAGCCGCAGCTGTGGTGTCTCCAGAAAGTCTGAGGCATCCAGGGGGATGCCAGGTTACAGAGGCGTGGGAAGCTCGGAGATGCAGCCAAAGCACGCGTGGGTCGGGGTCATTTGGGCCTTCAGATGTTCTGGGAGGGCGTTGCTTCGCACCTGGGTTTTTTGCCAGCTCTTTCCATTCTGCAGGAGGTTTTTGACTCCTCTGCTCTCTTTGCTCATGTTTTGATAGGCCGTCATTTGTAGAAATTGTATCAGCTCTCGGAAGAAGGCAGACCTTCTCCTCCTCTGTCATCCAGTGATGGTGTGATAGCTACCACAGTGACACATGGTCTATTTTCCCCACCGTAGGCTTACTCCTCAACAGTGATGGTCGTGGTAGTTTGCACAGCTGATGGCGCCTGCCAAACTTCACAGCATAGCTGGGAGGGCTTTCCTGGGAATGCATTTGGAGTCATGCATTAGGCTATCATGGAGACACGTATTAAGGTGAAAGAAGGAAAGAGCCATACATTTTTCCCGAGCAACTAAAATGGTTAGCAGCCCTGGTCAGCTTCCCAGATATATCACAATATTTTTCTAGTCGTCATCACACTTCATTCTTCATGCTTTCCTATTTGCCTCTCTCACTTCACGTTGACAAATGCCATGTAAACTATCTTACTATTAATAGAAAAAATATATTATATTTATATATTTACAATGCATATATTGTATAACTTACTCAATTAGCATTTGAATTCTTATTTATAATTTATGCTCCACAAATGAAGATGGTTATTGACAGTCCAATGCCAAGAAAATACTTTCAATTCTAATCATTTTCTCATTACTTTTTCTAATCATTTTCTTTTTGAGCTTAGGCATGCACTGGCATTACAATATTTTGGAAGGATGCCCTTTTTCTTCAGTCTTAAAAATCCTCTCCATTTAACATTTAATACATTCTTGTCTGCCGGCGTGTTAGACTGAGCTCAGAAATGCTTTGCAAACTACAGGCTGAGTTATTTCTTCTGTGAATGCTTTAAAGCACAAAAAATGTTTTTCTGGTCTTGAAAATCTGGCCTGAAAAGCATGCAAAATGATCCTCCGTGCAGCGGGTAAGGTGTTGCAAAAGCTCGTCCGTGGCCAGGTGGCGTCTGTGGCTGCCAGTGGCGTGCTTCCTCCCGGCAGCCCGAGCAAGCGCTGATCCCTTTCCCCTGCGGAGCCCACCCTGATCCCAAGATAGGCAGGTGAGGTAATGCAGCTGCGTTTCATGACTGTGACCCAAGAGGGTGGTGGGTTTGGGTTTTTTTTTTTTTTGTAAGATTTTGCCAAAACAGAAAGTCAGAATTAGCGCGTACAAAACACATCTAAACAATGGAACACATACAAATTAGAGTACCCACCCACAACGCCTAATACATAACCAGTGAGTCATGCCCAGAGCCCAGTGTGAGAAATCTGTGTAGGTGGGTTTTATTTAGTTTTCTTTTTGATTGCAGTTGTGCTTCTCTCTAGCTAATAATTATTGCACTCTGAACTAATAAACATAAGGATCTGAGCTTTCCAACACATCCAAGTGGTAAATATTTCATTTGTTAGACTTAGAATTTGATCCCCGTGGAAATGCAAATGAATTATGTCTTAGGACCCTAAGCCCCTTGCTGCACATTTGAATTCAGGGATTAAAAGTGAGATACTAAACCACTGGGATGAACCCAGTTCAAGGTAGTAGTGACTAAAACAGCCGCCGTTAGCAAGTTATTCAATCACCTGGGCGAAATGTGAAATGAAACGAACAGCGATAGTCTCCTGTGGATAAAAGGACACATCACAAACATCACCAGCAGTACTGGCTTCTTTCTTATTAGGCTCAGCAAAGATGCCAAAGGTTTCAAAGGTGTGGAGCTTGAGCTGCCTTCTCACGCCCAGCGATGGTCCCTCCAGGTCAGGGCTGGGGCTCGCTGGCAGGGCAGCACTGGGAAGCGCGCGGTGCCGCTCCCTCCTCTCTGATCAGCCTCTGATAAACGGGGAGAAGCCCAGTCCACGGAGACATAAACTTGGCACTTTTCCTGAGCGCTGCACTTAGGAAACCAGAATAATGAAAGAGCGCATAGAAGCCTAAGCTGTTTGTAAATGCAATTCGACTTTTAGTGATTTCATTTTCATTATTCTGAGAAACAGATTTTTCTAAGGTCCACGATAATGTATATTTTCATATTATTTAAAACAAGTGAGTTTTCTAACCAGCCTCTGAGGGCCTCAGAAAGTTCCTGTAATTGCCGCTGGGTGTCTTAATGCCATAGACATCTGAGGTTTTCCAGAACATCTAAGTGGACACTGGCTGTAATTTAGTAGCCATGAGTATTGCTTGACATCATTGTTGCAGCAGAAGTTGTAAGAAAGCAATGAAATTCTAAGGTGAGGTTTTTTTTAGGTGCTCATTGCTAGCCTGACTCTGCCACCTCTACTTACTTTTGTTGCCAGCATCAATGGGAAAGTAATTACAACTTTTTAGGACAGTGAGGCACTTTTGAAAATCCTGTCCTTAATTTACTGCTTCTGCAGTGCTTCCACTTAATTTTTCCACTTTCTTCTTTACTTCTAATGTTTCCACATACATTCCCTCCATCTCTACTTTGGTATCATCCTTGCCTTTGATCTTAACGTCTCCAATTTTTTCTTACTGTCTCTCGGGGTATTCTCCCAGGGTTGTTTTCCTGTTGCACTCATTAGTGTCCGTAGACAATAAGGTGACTCATTGTGACCCATCCTCACGTTGTGACAAGCCACAAAAATCAATACTTCCCCGCCTTGGTTGGAGCCTCCTTCTTTTCACATCCTCACTTAACCTTACATTTCTGGGCTTATTTAATTGTTCGTCTGACCATTAACAAAGTCATAGAAAGCAATGCATAACAAAGAAGATTTATTTCTAAAGTAATTCTAAAAGTATAGTTGCTTTCTCAGCCACCACTTATTCCAGGAAACTTCAGTGAATGGATAGACTTGCTCATGTCTACAGTTGCAGCAATTCAGTATTCAATGAGATCAGGCTAAGTTCAGTGTTTTCTGACCTATGGAAATGCTCATGCAAGATACACAGACAGCGTTCAGGACTCCTGCAGTTCATGTTTAAGGTCTTGGTAAGAACAGCCCAGCTTCTCTGCTGGTATGGCAAATGCTGAGTGGTATGAGTCACTTAGACCCTTGACACACTGCAAAAATGCACATTAGAGGGAAACCTTTATTCAGTCTCTTGGATTCGCGCAGCTTTCCTTTCTTCCATCCTGAATAGGAACACAGCCAGGGCTGACTAGTGTTTCCACGCGGTCTCCTGAAGTCATGGTCTAGACTCAGCAGTTTTGGAATGGACCGTAAATTATCCTCTACTACCCAGCCCAAAGCAGACACCACAGCAAGGAACTTGGACACTGGGACTTTTAGTTCCCAATGAGATTTTGGTATTCCAGAAGAACTAAAATTCTTCCAAAGCAGATGTCTTGCATAGCCATAGCTCTGTGCATCCTCAAACATTTTTTCAGAGCATATGAGTTCAATGGAAATCTGATAACTCATTACAAGCTATGGAAGCTCCCTTTCATTTGAACACCTTTCACAACCAGTCTAAACCACTTTCTTCAAATAGCAAATGCATTTTCTTCCCTCATTCCACTCTAAGTGTTGTTTATTTTTCGGTCTTTTCTTGGAGAGAAGTGTCACCTAAAGGAAGATAAACACTTGGCAGCTTTCTCTTAGGCCACGACAGATAGCACTTCTGTGCGCTCGTGCAGCTTGTTTACTCATGACCTGCTATGCTCCGCATATTCAGAGCTCTGTCTGTTGTAAAAGAAAAATAACATCTCTGTTGTACTGAAAAATTTTAATTTTTTTTTTTTTTTTCTACTATTATTTGCCTGAAGAGGAGAAAGTGCTAGTGCTGCCTGGAAATCAGAAAGGTGTAGAACAAAAAACCTCATATGACTACATATGCCAGATGCAGTCCACAAGTAGCTCCGTTATTATTAGTTGTCCTCTCAGTATCCTCTCCCTCTTGTGCATAGAGGAGTGCTTGCATGCACCCGCTTCTCTGAGAACAGCAGGTAATTTAGCCTCCATGGTAGTAATAAGAAGCTCCTCAGCCACTAAGTGGGGACTTATAGTCCCAAGAGTCAATCTCATCTGGAGCACAGTTCTCGTTAAAATGAGGTGATAAGTTTAATGCATGGTGTATTAGACAGAAGAAAAGAAAAAAGTACCTTTTCCCCCACATCCAGTGTTTTCCAACTGACCACAGAAGCAAATGCAGGGAATAGGGCTCGATGAGATTATGGAGTGCTATCAAACTGTTCCAGTGAAGTGTTTTGCAGATGTGCTGAACAAGACTTTCATTGCCATGAGCTGATTATACAGAGTTCACTAGGTTGTTAAGGTTCAGATACTACAAATACAAAAGTTAATGGCATTTTTGCCGTTGATGTACACGGAAACAGAGTAGGCCCCATATTTGCAAACCACATTTTGCTTTCAGTCTGCCCAGCAACATTAGTGGAGTTTGGAAGTGGTATGTCACCTGAATAACGCTCTGTCTGGGTCCAGCCTGGAGGGATGCAATACCTCCGATGCCGGTGTAACGTCACACATGCGAACACTGGTGAGGCACAGAGCCCCAAGCCCAGTAGCGTGGGTCTCACTGATGTGGCATAGCTCCTCAAAACAGCAGCCAGCTAAAAGGAAATAAGCAGCGCCAAGCGCCTGTCCGGACTGCAACGTCTGAAAATTAGGTGTGCAGAAAACGACCCACGGTTTTAGTAATGTCACTAGGGATATGTGATTGAATCCCTCTCTGTGGACAAATACAGCTGCACCATCCATATACATTGTCTGTCCTCTCCCAAATCATCCTCCGACCTCGTGCACCCTCCAAGCCTCTTGTAGGCTGCTCTTCATTCCTGTTCTCACCTGTTACTTTAACTTTCCCAAACCCTGCTTGGAGCCGGTTGTTTCCACTGTGATGACTGCTGGAAGGGGCCAGCACAGCTTTCTTGCCTTCTCTTCACTGCCGCCCCTTTTGCTCCCTCCCAGCTGGCAGGTTTGGCTATATGCATTGCTAAGGCTGTGGGACCACCAAATACCTCCCACACTAGTTCACTGGCAGCAGAACAGATGTCACTCAGGTGTTTCAGCCATTTTAACATTTTCCTAGAGGGAATCCTGTGCTCTCCCACTGTACTCCGTCACTTTCTGTGACAGCTGGATGTCGTTTGTATTTAGTCAGTTTTTTAAATTGCATGAGCTCCCTCAACCAAAGTATTATTATTTAAGTGAAGTAGATTTCCAAAAGGCAGGGACATAAAGTCTAAAAAGTCAAGTAATGTTACTCTGCCGTTCATCACTGTTTAGTGTTTAGGGCTTCTAGGTAGCATAGTAAGTACTACTCAGTCCAGTAGGGTTATTCAGTTTGTGTCTCTCTGGGGCTGTTTTTAGAAGCAGCTGAGCCAAAGCCCAGATCACAGGATCAAGGCAGTGACCTGTCATTCCTGATGTTCAAGGTCAGCATCTGAGCTGGATGACTGGCATCACCAGCTACAAAAAAACCCATATATTCCAGAAGACTTTGGTAAACCAAGATGGTGCTGTTCCTGGTGGTCCCTGCTAGGGAGAGGATGCTGCCTCCTTGTTGTGCTTCTTCCCACCGTCCACAGAAGTCTTTCATTCCGCCAGCGCCAGGAGACAGTCTCAGCTCCAAAATGCTAGAAAAGTTCAGTAAATACAGGTTCACAGCATTGCTCAAGCACATTATTTCAGCGAGATAACACCTTTGAAGCACCCAAACCTGTTCCTTTCCTGATGGGAAAACTATACGGAAATTCTGAGATAAATGTCCTGGATTTTTCAACCTGCTACCCCTACCTGAGAGCAACTGAACTCCCTAATTTAGCCCTGATGGAAGAAAACTGGAGTAAGGCCTTAGGGCACCTGTGCAGGTCTACCAAAAACTTAGTGCCCTTTATAATGTTCCTCCAGCTGTTAGCGATCAGGCTCAGACTTGGCTGGTCCTGCGCAGAGGAACCCCCTACTTCTCTGGTCACCTTCCTTCCTGGATCCAGCCAGGAGATGTTTATTATGAGATGTGGAAAGGGTTGGAATGAGGGAGAGTCTCTGTTTCCCATCTGTAGGAAGACTATCCAGGGCCACTGAGACAGCCAGACCTCGTAGGAGGGAAGGATTGACATTTCCCATCTCTAGGGCAAGAATAGGACTGAATAAGGAAAAGGCACAAACAGAGGTGGGATCACTCAGTGGAAAGGTTTGGTGTCCATTGTCAGTCAAGTGCAGACGAAGAGAAAAATCCTGTCAGCTTTGTGGTCCCAAATCAACATTTCACACTGGGCTACCTCAGCCAGCTACATTTACCCCTATCACGCTGCCACTGCATGAGGTGGCCTACCTCAGTTTGTCCCTTGTCTCTTACAACATCTCAGAAATTTTAGAAAATACAGTGTCTTCCAAGTTTTTTACTGATATAAATATTTTTCTCCTCTTGCAAATTAACTACGTTTCCTGCTGTCTCTCCTACAACCCAAGTTAAAATATGAAACAAATCACAGACGCTTCCTGGAAATTTTAGCTCATGATATGCTCTGAGCTGCGTTTTGTTCTCCACTGGCTACTTCAATGTCATTTGTTCTAGACCATGACTCTCAGGTGGTGGTGAAACATCTTGGATAAAACACCAGGAAAGCTGCATTCTCATCTGTTTTAATTTTTTTTTGTTTGCTTGTTTTCATGACTGCTGCTTTCCGAAATGATTATTCTTCTAACATGATGGGGAGAAATGACAACTTGGGTAACCGCTGAGGACTGAAAGCTTCCTACTTGGGCAGAGCTCCCATTCTACATATTCAGTGGAACTTTATTTAATCATGAAATATAGGCTCAGACCTGCAAAGAAATGTAAATATGGGCTTGATTCTGCAATTAGGGCAAAACTCACATTGGCCTGAGATGAATTTTCACCTACAGAAAAGCTGTAGGGTTTTATTCTGTGTGTAAAACACATACAACAGCCCTTTCTTCCTCCCATTTAATCAAAACTAACACAGTGGTCTGAGTTCCTCTTATCTGCCTGTTCCTTCACCAGAATTCAGACTTTTATATACATTTTTATATATATTTTATACATATTATATATATAATGGAAATACTTTAGACCACCCTAGGTAGACCTCCAGTATTTTACTGATCCTGTAAGAATTACCTATCTCAGAGAAGTTTTGGTTGTTAGAACAAAAATCAGATAAAGCAGCACCGTATAGAAACAGTTGCTAAATAAAAAAGAACGGGTGGTGCCCTGTTCGGCATCCATGCAGCAAGTGACGTGTGATTCATTATTAGCGAGACAAGTAGAGGAGGAGACCGTCATCCCAAGGAGTCTCAGGCTACGGGCTCTGTCACGTGTTTTACTTGCTGCTGCTCCCACTTTCTGCAGGGGTGTGCAACCTCAAGCCCTGGAGGCATTTTGCTCGCGCTATGATGAGGTGACCAAAGTGCCCCAGGAATGCGGAGCAGAGAGTTTCTTCCTGCCGCAGCCCTGCTCGGAGTGTTTTTCTCTCAAAAAATGGTAACCAGCACTTCACGTTAGTGCGTCTGCATGCCAGCAGAAGCATGGAAGTGGGCTTTCTGTGCTATATTGTTTCCTTCTGTGCACCATATAGGAGAATTCAGTCCATCCCCACATTAGATGAAGTGGGCTCATTAAAATTCCTGTTAACATTTATGGTAAACTTCCTACTGATTTTAATGGGATGTGGATCAAGCATGGGAGGCACAAGGATCCAGAACTAGCAGTAATGTGATCATACATTTTTAGTTTCTGTTTATGTGCATGCATATAAATACAAGCCAGCAGAGAGGATTGTTAGTGGCAGCAAATTAGCTCAAGCTTTACTGACAGATGAAATATAGAAGAAGAATCCTGTGGTGATGAGTGTTATTGAAAACTCTAACGCAGGCAGAATGAAAGAAAACAGAAATGTAGAAAAACAAAGTCTTGGTCTGTGCGATTACTGAATATGTGCTAAGAACAACCACAGAGCGCTGGAGACCAGAGCTGACCCAAAGCTGAGGAGCAAAAAACACAGAGGCATGGACAAATGCCATAAATCACTCTGACAGACCTATCATTAGATCTGTAGGAAAGACCACCTAGAAGGCCAGAGGGAGGGACTCACCAAGGCTGTGTCTTCTGCTAGAAAGCATTATGGCTGGAGATATGCTGCTTGCTGTAGAACTGCACTATTCTGAACACTAATAATAGTGTTTCTTTCCAGTTAGTATAAAGCAGGAATTGTTTCCCATGTGATAGTGGAACTATTTAATTTACTAGACTGGCCTGTCATAACCCAAGAGCAAAGAGTTATGAGGTCATTTCATTATCACTTCAGTATTAAACTATCTTGATAAGCCAGTAAGAAATTATTAGATGTGTTTTCTCACAGCTTGAAAACATCATGTCTGTTCGCTTTTCTAGGAGTTGTTATGACCTCCAGTACAGATAAGAGTTTTCCCTGATGGGGATAAAACAACTTTGTTAGATCATGTATCTCAGCAGCATTTAAACAGGGCATTTTGGCAGAGAGAGAGACAGAGATTCTGCCTTTCCTCCAGTGGCAAAGAGTGTATCTGACAAAAATTTAATCCTCTTTCCGTTTCTCTGTTTCAAAAAGACGTCTATTGTCAGCTCAGTTTGTTTATTTACTTGTTTCACTGGGAGGAGGAATCATTTATTAAAAAGTTCACTTGGGAAAATTGAAACTATTGTAACTTGTTTACAAATGGTCTATTGACAACTGGCCATGCTTAAATTTCATGAATCATCCTAATATGCCATAGAAGACATACTTAAAGTGTGCGAGGAGACTATCAACCATGGGCTACTGTTGGTCTTTCTTCTTGAGGTGGTTGATAAAGCTGGTGTTGGTTTCTCATGATTCCTACAGGTGGACTAAGCCTGCTTATGGACATCTTGCCTCTCTCTAAAGAAGAGAACAAACTGCAAAATGCAGCCAAGGGAGCATCAAACTGAATGTTAATCTGATGTTTGAAAAGTTTAATGAGATTCCTGGTGTGTGGGTCATTCTTTATGCCTGGCAATAAAGTACTCCAGGCTGGGCTCTATATGGTTAAGCTGAGTGACACTCAACGTGGGTGCATAGCAAAGGATGAGGCAGAGCTGAATATTTCCAGCATCCTCATGTGTACATTACTCAGCAATGGCTTGTCCTAGAGTCTCGTGCTAATTATGACCTGAAAGAACGGGCAAGGTGATGTATGCTGGCTTTCTGGAGCATCAGACTATCAGTTTCATGGCCAGTTCTTCACCGTACTAACTTCTCCATTTCCAGAGTCAAAAAGGAAATGCATGTGACATATGCATCCAGCAGTTTTGTCTAGCAGTACTAAGTATAACAAGATTTTAAGGACAGTGTTTTATAACATGAAGATACTACTTTTATGTTTCTTTCACCACAAGTAGTGAGGGCTCCATTCAATACCAAACATAAGCTTCCCAGCTGGTGCTCAGCCCCGTGCTGCTGCAGTTCAAGTGGTAATGCTGTCATACCTAGCTAATTTAAAGGTAGCTCAGGTGTTGCTGTGCTACACCAGACATCCACAGAGAGGTTAAGTGACTGGCAGTTTTTTGTGCAGGAATAGAACTGCATCGTGCAGCCTATAATAATCCATTCAACATTGGTATTGCTTTTGCCAATGCCTTCTGCTAAAACCGGGACACTGGATTAGATGAGAAATCTTGTCAATAGGCTAAGAAGGAAACAATAGACACTCTGAAGAGTTGACTAAAACAACTTCCAGTTTAAAAAGGCAAATCAATATGTGAAGTAACTTCTGGTTTTGTCCCTCAGTGCTTAGTATAATGTTGGAGAAAAATGGCAAAATGCACTAGCTAGGAGGCTGTAATACCACAAAGAGTGAACAGGAAAGGCAGTTTAAGCCTGGAGATCAGCGGACCAGGATGGTTTTTCTTCATCTCTGCGACTGATCTATTGCATAACCCTAAACAAATCACTTCTCTGAGCTATCTGCTTGAAAAAAAGGATTGATAAAAGCCTCATTTCAGACATACAGAAATGCATTTAAAGGAGCTCCATAGACAACGATGATCATTTCTTCATTACTTTAAAGCTGTGCAAGCTTAGTTGTGTCTGTCTCAAGCACTGAAAAGCACCATTTCTATTTGATCAAAGGTGAAAATGTTTTCTCATTATGACAGTTCTCGGACTTAATCAGGAGTTATTTTTTCCATTTTGTATTAGTATCCCTTTAAAGTAAATGGTAGGTTTTGTTTGTTCCATGGTTTGTATCCATCCCTCTTTATCAAAGCAACAATCTGAGCTGGGGAAGGACTGCTCGGACTTGGGCAACCTATAATGCTTTTCCATAGCACGTGATTCCTTGAATCAGATGAAAGCCTCCTGCTGTTCCATGAAACTTGTACCTAAAGTCACAGTCTGCATACAACAGATCCTTTGTCATATGGACGATGGTTCAGTTTTTCCTCTGAGTTTCACAGATGCTGGGAAAATAGGATTTACCTATTTGACGTGTTTGAGGGCAATAGGATCTGCATGTCTGCCCCGCACCATCTGCAGTGATCCCCGGGGTTGAACACACCTGACTCGTGCAGCAACACTGCCTCGCCATTGACATCGGGCCTGTATCTGCCCAGAAAGGAGCTCCTTGGACACCAAGTCAAATCGCTTCTCATTGTAGTAGCTACCTCTCTTAATCCCTTCAGGAAATTCATCAGCCCAAAATGCTTTTTGGCAGTTGCAAAATGGTAGTGTGGTGCCTGGGATGTAACTTTGGCGCGCAGGAGGGGAGAGTGGTAATAAGAACTGAGTGCCCATCAGTTTTAATAGCAGGGAAGCAGTTAAAACACCAGTGTTTTAAAACTTTTACTTCAGAGAGCAGTTGTTGTAGGGGTTTTGTACCCCAGAGAATATCTGTTGCCAGCCACCACTTCCTACGTGTATAAAGTTAAGCTGAAATTGTCCACAGTTGTGAAACTGTGTGTTAGTGTCAGCAGGTAAAAGGGGAGGGGAGAAAAAAAAAAAAAAGGAAAATGGAGAACCAGCCCAGAGACTCCGCTTCTGGCTGCAGGGGCCATCTGAGCTGCCAGCCACAGAGCAGCTTGAGCAAACTGAATTCAGCATGTGCTCCTCACCACTTTACCTGCACTCAGCCCATCGCGTTCCTCTTCTGCTGGACTACCTCTAACATCCCAGACCTCAAACCAGCACCAAACAGCAAGCTCTTCTTTCCTCCAATCAGGCTGTTGCAAGAAGTGTTGCTCTTTTAACCAGATTCAAAATTTTCCTTCTCAAAATAATAGCGACTTGAGATTTGGGCTGGGAAGCATTGAAACTGGGAGGAGAATGACAAAGCTAAGACCTGCCATCTAGAAATGAATACTAGACGGTGAAAAATACCTCTAGCAAGTACCTAGCAAAGCTCCTCTTTCCCCATAAACGTAAAGCATTTTATTCTATTTGTAGACTAGACTTCAATATCATAGAGAAAAAAAATCTTTTTCTCCTCTTTCGCTCTCAGAGGGGCAGTTTTATGGCACGTGTGTCACCTTCGCTTCCTGGGTGTTTGACACACCACATTCACCCTACAGCTCAATTTTCAACTCTGGGAAGCCAAAGGGACATTTGGCATTGGGGCGTAGTGGGCTCTCCTGCCTAAACTATTTGTGGCTCCAGCATTCTGGAACCGCGTGGGCTTTCCCGAGCTCCTGCTGGGAACCTTTACACCATCCCTTCCTGGATCCGCACTCACCGCTTCTGTTTCCTTGCCTCACCCACACCCCTCTGCCATTTATATATGTTGTAGGGCTGGCAGCTGAAAGTGTTTATTGCTGATGTTTATCTTTGTGTACTGATTGTTGTTCTCTCCTCATGTAATTTTATTGTTTTTCTATCCTTAACGCCTGTTATTTGTTGGCAAAGGAGAGCTACTGAAAGAGCAACAAAAAGTACTCTAGCGCAGAGAAGCGTGCAATGAAAAGAGGGATTGGACGGAGCCTCTTGTTTACACTCAGTGGGCAATGGCTTGCAGTAATGTGAAGTGTGGCATTTTTCCCATTGCTCTTTTTCAAAAGCACATCTCGGCAAGGAGCCGGGCACGGATGCGGTGGCCGCTCCAGGCCACGGGGCCAGCGGGGCCCCTGACCATGGCGGCGCTCGGCAGGCGTGGGGCGGCTGGCGGCAGCAACACCCCCCAGCAGTCCTAGTGCATGCTATTTACTTAATGCTTTAACATGTGGGCTACTTACTTGCACACGTAAGAATGGCTCAAATACAGAAATCAACTCCCAACAATTTTTTCACATGGTCTGACCTCCAGAAACGCCAAAAAGGAGAGAAACTGAGGGCAAAGGAGAGAAACAGAGGGCAAAGGACAGAGCCTGACAGAATGGGAAAACATACTGCCACACAATTGAGACTGGTGTTTCTGATAAGGAATGACAGACAAAAAACCTCATTGTGCATTTTCATTTGAACAGCTTTTGAACAGCCATAGGGTGCAATGTTTGAACCCAAACCCGATCTTCCTTGACGTTCAGAGGCAGTTGGTTTAAGACCGTCTTTGACGTCTAAAGCCTCATTGATGTTTTGTTCAAAAATTTTGGTTTAATCTCATCACTGCTGATCACTCCAGCCATAACCAGTAAACCCTGTCAGCATATATATGCTTAACTGCAAACAGATACGCTGATGCAGAGTTTGCAGCAAGACCATCAGAGTACATTGCAGGTTTGACACAGTGGTGGATCAGAGAGTTTATTTCAGAAGTGGTGGAAGACAGAAAAAGAAAGTTAGAAAAGGGTACTGGAAATTATTATGCAGTGACAGACGGTGTTAAACTACTTTGTTTCCTGTTCACACCATGAGCTTTAGCCTGCTGCCGATGTGAACATTTGGGCATATCCTTAGGTGATGGACACGAAGCGATGGAAATCAGCCAGTTTATACCAATGAAGATTATATGTTTCCAGTAAAATTCCTGATCTTGTTTTCTGTTCGCTGGAAAGCAATTTTCAGAATAAGAGGTAACACCACAGCAGAGTGTACTGAACCTTAAAGTTGTCAATAGCAGCTTACTTGTCTAGAAAAGTCTTGCCCTGGCTCATCCCACAATTTCCTGCTCTGGTTAGGCTTTTTATTTCTTAACATTTTTACTCATCAGCTTTATTCTGAATCCCTGATCCAGCCAGATGTTCTTGTAAAGAATGAACCAGAAGCCCTGAAAAAGCCTGTTCCCCCTTAACAACGCATCTAAGTACAGGGTTGATATTGAGCATATTAGTAATTTCATGGGTAACGGTACATCAACTTAAGAAGTCTTGGCCATGATTCAGCGACATATCCCTATTCAGCAAAACATTTAAGCATGTACTTTAAATTCTATGGCCTTCAATAAGATTTAAGCCTGCACTTAGGAACCTAAACATTTAGATAGTTTTTTTTCCTTCTTTTCACAGCAGGGATGACTTACTTAGCCTTTTAGTAATTTAAGATGGAAAAGACTGTATAGTTCATCGTAGTCCACCCCTATGCGGGCATGCGAGAGATTAAATGGGGAGGCGACACAGAGCTAGGATCTCGGTGAACTCACCTTTATTTCACTGTGCTCCAGGGGCAGGAGGCTGAAGCATCTCTTCCTAAGTCTTCAAGTAATCTCTTCATCATCCAAACACCCCATTTATCAACAGGCTTCATGTGTCTCCCAAGACCTTGATATAAGCAGAATTTTATTGTCAAAGCCATTTGAAGTTGAAGAGAAGTCATTTCTCACTTTTTTAATAAATAGAGATACTGTTTATATGAATAAAAGTGAAAAGTACTTTCCCTAGATACTTTTGAAGCTTCCAAAAATAGTCCTAATGCTCAGCCAAAGTTACTGTTGCTGAGCTTCCCCAGGAGAGCATCAGTACATGGTACTGCTGTGTGAAATATTCTCACTGCCAGTTAAACTGGTGAGAAATCACGTTTTGGTGGTTTTGTAATAAAACAAAATATTTTGTGGCCTGGCCCCTAATTCTTGGCTCATTTCTAAAGAAACAAAAGGCTATTTCCATAGCTACAAAAATAGGGAAACATCTCTGTAAAAAATTAGGCCGCAGTTTAAAACTAAGAAATTTCACAATTTTGCCCACAGTTAAGCAGTGATTCGATCTGCAGAGAACCTTGTTCTGTTTGCAGTAAAACACTGGACTGTTTGAAAGACGTGTTTTCCTCTTGATCAGATACGAGATGTGTAGGTGGGCAGTTTTCACATGAGTTACTGCAGAAGCACGCTCTATCACAGGACATAATCCTGCAAGGTGCAGAGTGCTCTCAGCTCCTAGTGGTGTTAGGAGGAGGAGAGGTCACACAGAACCTAATTTTTTGCATTTTTAAAATTTTTTATTCTTTTATTTTGTATCAGAAAGAGCTAGATTTTGGACTTGCTTCTGCATTCCTTACCTACCTGAATAATCCCATAGGGCAACCAGATAACAGAGTAAAAGCTGTGGTAATGGATCTTTTACTTTTGCAATAGCGATAACTGTGAACAGGAGAGCCATTCGGACAAATGCTATGGACCAGGGCATGCAGTCAGTGATACTTGCTTATTATTTTCTGTAATGGAGAGACTATTTACAAGCAAAGTAGTCTTTAAGGCTGGGTATGTAAAATGTGGAAAAATATTAAGCCGATTGATATAGCAAAGTAGAAGGAGATCTGCCAGGCACCAGTATCACAGCCATCAGTCTGGTTTGAATGACATGTAACTTCTAATAGTAGGTAGTCGTTGGTAAAACCATCTGTGTGTGCCTTTATTTTCAAGTACCATATTTATCTACTCTCTCTAAAAAATATAGCTTTATGAGTGCATGCTCGCATGTGAATACATAACTATTTGTTAAGCAGGAATTTTAAAAATCAACACATTCTAGTGTTTTAAAGTGTGTCTTTAACATTGCGATGTATGCTTCTATGGATGCGTAAGAAGCACAAAAGTTACCAAATTATAGCACCTTCATGAAGCCTCAGAGCACTGCAAAGAAGAGTGGTGGTTCCCCTTTAGAGAGAATGCATGATTATTTTTTCACAGACATGATGGTCGCTTAGGGCAGAACAAGGGCTGCATACTTCTCGAGCCTTCTCAACATACAGGCTGAGACGATGGGAACCATCTCCTCCAAACCATCCAAAGATCTTATGAAATAATTTCACACTTCAGTTCTGCTTCATTACGAATGGGGTTTTGTTACAGCTGCATCATGATAACGAGGTTCCCCTGCATGCGTCGGCATGCGACTGCCACTGCACCTCGCTTGTCGCTGAAGAGAAGCCCCTTTTAGGGAGCAGAAACCTCCATTATTGCTATCAATCAGTTCCTGCCTTCCACAATGGCCTGAGAATTGTTTTTAACTCTATTGCTACTTCATATTCAGGACTCTCCTTCAGTAATATGCATCAGTGCATTTTCTATTAGCACTGTGGATGGTAAAATCTAGTATTATAGCTGGGGTCACTTACACAATTCATTTACTGCCAACATACAGATGCTTGAATGTTCGGCCATTTCTAGCACCCAAGAGAAAACACTGCCTTATAACTGGACTTTACGTTAACTAGCTTAGGTCCTGTTTTTCCACAGGCCAGGTTTGGAACAAGCACTCAGTGCTTGTCTCTTGTGTCCCGTTGACTTGATATTGACATTTCTCATTGAAGCACAGTAATTAGATTTGCTCTTTAGTACTTTGTAAGGTAAAATAGAGGTTTCGCTTAGATGGATATGTCAAGCCTGCAAGTACAGTAAGCCTGCATCTCAGGTGCTAACTGCAAGTGTACTTTAATCTATTTCAGATATTGTGGGTTTATTTATAAAGTGTGGTGAAACCAGGTGCACCTATACTAAGCTTTGGAATCAGCTCTTTAAAGAGAAAAGCCAGTTGATCCCTCAGATCATCTTTCTCCAAATTCTTAAGAAAAAAATATGAGCTCAAGCAGCACGTCTGGCAGTTTAGTGCAGTGAATTGCTGAGCCAAGGCGGCTTTGGCAAACCATGCCCCACTGGCAGCCTTTGCTATCAGCTGAGCTCCCACCCAAATGCCTCTGCTGATGGCCGTCTGGTAGCGTGCTTTGAGGAGAGAGCCTGCATCCAGGGTTTTAAAGGTCAGCACCAATACCTTGAATCCTGCTGGCAGCCAACGCAGCTCGGAGAGCGCTGGTGTTACGTGCTGCCAACTTAAGCTCTGATTAATATGTGACTGGTGCATTCCTGACTTGCTTCAGACTCTGAATGATCTCAAGCGATAGCCTAAAGCAAAGCACATTACAGGAGGCTAATCTTGAGGTGACAAGACTGTGAAGAAACATTGCAAGTTCCATTTAGAAGGATTTTGTTTTATTCCAGGTGGATCACAAATTGTAAGATGGAAATTAAAAAGTGTACGCACCTTTCGAACTGCAGCACGTGTGAGGGATGGCTGTTAAGTGCATTGAAGTGATTTAATGTTCGACATTCTGGGGACAAAACGAGTAGTATTTCATTTTTCTACAACTGCTATGAGTGTGCTCTGACTCCCTGTACGTACCTACAGTTTCTTCCCCTTCCTTTTCGACCCAGTGTCAAAGGGATTCTGATTCCCAGCCCGGACAGCTAGTGAGCGCTCTGTTTCATCTTTCCTGTCTGCAAGATGGATGCACAGAGATTTTATTTGGGTCTCGATAGCGGATTGCTGCTATTGTTCCAGCCAGTTAGAACAGACACTCAGAAAATAATATATTAAGTCCACTCTAATAGACTTGTATGTTACCCACAGCAGCAGATGAGTTGTGTATAGAAATGTGCATCTTATGTTACATGCAGCTTTTTTGGAATATAGTGTCCCACTAATGTTGGCTCAACTCCAATATTCATCAAAGGCCCCTGACTTTTACAAGATAAATGGGGATTTAAATTCTAGGAAGCAATTCGCTGTGTTGCATGAAAATTAATGAAAATCTTGCTGCTTCAACAGTGGTAGACAGAATGGTGGAAAAATATTTAGCTCTGGGACTAATTAATAAACCAAGGGATTTTAATGCATTGGGTAGAACTGAGCCAGAGATTAATTTGGCCCACATTACACATACTTTGTGTAATGAAGGATATTAAGCTCCGTTATAACACAGTGTTGCAGGATTCCTACACATTCAATATAGGGCTGCACCAGTTTCCAGAGCTGCACCAGTTTCCAGTTGCTCAAAACTGAGCCTTTTGCAGACATGGTGGCAGACATACGATGTGTTGCTTTTTTGCTTTGTATTGAATTTTGTCTATGGTTTTATTTTCTTCTAACACTTTATGGCCAGAATCTTCTATCCCTTCTAATGATGAGCAGTATCTTGCCTTACTGCTTTCAACAGAGCATTACACACGGGTGTCGCTTCAAGACTGTATAGGTGACAGAATCTAGTCCCTAAACAGAAACTCCAGTTAATCATAACCTAAATATTTGTAGAAAAATCTGCAAAATGCCAAATTGTTGCCAAGGCTCTTTGCCTTGTTAGAAGTGAGCTGGTAGGAAAGAAACATGCTAGTTTGCTCTAGAGACCTGCCCCCCAGTGGCAACACAGCCTAGCCAGGCTGGAAGAGAAGGGGAGGAACAGAGGCACAAGAAGAAAAAGTCAGTTTTCACAGAAACAGATGATGCCAAAATTAAGTACAGCAATATAGCTGTTGCATGGCATTAGGTAAGATCCTTCGGTTATGTCTGTACTCACAAACTATGGGCCAAGGCGTACTGTGAAATTATCTGTGGTGCATTTTGACCTGGGCCAACTAACACTCTCCCAGACAATTCGTAGGCATGTTTTGGGGTATAAACAGAAGCTAGGAATCATTCCCAGTAGGTAATTTGAAAGCGGCCACCCTGTTTTGGCTGAAGTCTTTCACCATCTGTGTGGACACAAAATACGTTGTGGCAGTCATTTCTGTGTCAGGAAATGGGCAATGGCCCATTTTATTATCATTTTCTATTAATATAGAATTATTGTACACTAGTTATTCTATGTCTGTACTAATAGGATGATTAGTATAGGCATAGCCTCAGAGACCATTGTGCCTCACTTCATTCATTCTGTAATACAAGGATAATAATGTTTGTCAACCCGCCTGCCCAACAAGGATGCTGTAAGAATTTGTACTCTATTAATGGTAAAGCATTGAGGATCTGGGGACAGAAGAACAGGACACACATTAAATAGAACTTGCTACTTTTCATCTAACTTTGGCATTGCTTATAATTATGCTAACAGCAGCATTTCATGCCTAGCACCCAGTAATTTTGGTTTCCTGATACTGGGTGAAGGGGAAGAGCCCTGGTTAAAATTATTAGGCCCTCTAAATGAGAAGTAATTAATTTAAGAATTAGTCTTTTTACTCTGCTGGAGAACTGCTACAAAACTGACTGTCTCCAAAGCAAGGATGTGGTATAGTGAATTTGCCTTTATGAAGGATCTAACACGTAGGCCATGGGTAGAGGGACAGGCACATACATATCCCAATATACAGTAAGACCTGCTCACGTAAAGGTCACATAACAAATATTAGCTATACAAAATAACAAGTTGGCTATCAACCGTCCCTAGGGTCAACATTCTCCAAGACCTTATGAAATCAAGTTGGCAGGGTATGAAAGGTACGTTGTTGCTCCCACACGTCTCATGCAAAACTTCAGGAAATTGCATTCATGTTTCTTACACCAACACTCACAAATGAGATTCACTTTTTCAGTGCAAGGACACCGAGAAAGACATATTAAAGAACTGCTATCCTCATCCACTCTGAGATTTCACAGTATTAAGTATTGTCTGGAACAGCAAAACCAAGAATATTGGAAAAACACCAGGAAGAAGAAGAGGAGGAGAGGGCAATTCGTTTGCTGAGGATGAGAGAAATAGAAGAGGAGCGAGACAGCAGGTCAGTCTGTGCAGACAGGCCCAGGAGAAAAGCCCTGGTGTTGCCCTGTGTCAGAGCAGGACAGGGCCTCTCGGGAAAAAGAAGGCAGGAGGAGCTCTAGCAGGAGCACGGTGTGTGCCCATGCCTTGTGTCGAAGCTGGGGGAGAAAATACGTTAACGCTCTAGAAAAGGCATCTCCATTTCCTAGCATTGTTGGAGTGCTTAAATGTGCTGTGGGCTTTGCATTTTTCTTTTTTCTTTACAACATCTTATATCTACCTCTACTATGGCTTAAAGGAAGAGCAAGTTGAACATTTCCCCTTCCCCACCCCCACAGATATCACAGATAGTGAGAGGAAGAGTCCCTTGTGCAGAAGAGATTATGTAGAGTAGAAGAGACAGGCAGTCTGTTGTGTGTCCCTTCTTTCATCAGTTCAGGGAATTATTGCTTTCATTAATTCAGTAATCATAGCTTAAATCCCCTAATGCTGATGCTGCCTTGCTGATGTTTTTATTTTGGTCTTTTAATCTAACCTCTTCAGGTAACTTTGATGGTCCAGCAGATGAGTCGTGTATATTTCATCGCTGGAAAGCACTGTCTGGAAATTATTAATGGTATGATCTTGCTCAGCCTTGGTGGTTTTTTTCTTTTGCACTGAAGCAGACACAGAGTCCTCATGTTGCCAATGATGCTACTCAGATAAGGAGCAGTAACAAACCAGTGAAGCAGGGAGGAGAGATTAACTTAAACTGCACCAGCTTAGTTGGTGATGCACATCATACACTTATACTGCACGAAAAAAGAGGTCTTTGCCATGTGAAGCTAGGTTAGCGTATGGCCAGCACGTACCCAATTGAAATCGCTGTCCCAGTCCAAGGACTACTTATACATGGGAGAAGTTTAGGTCTGTGCTTTAATGCTGAGGTGGGGACAGCTGGCAGAGGTAGCTGTGGAGTCCACCCGTTCCTCCGCTGATGCTTGAAGATCTCTACGCACTAGAGACGAAGCCCTAGCCGTCTAAACGAATACTCGCGTTCAACTTCAGTGATGGGGTCCAACACAGAGGTGAAATCTGTGGCTTAGAGGCCACACGGGATGATGATAATTGTTCCATTTACCCTTCAAAAATCTATTAACTGTAAAATTTTTCAGTCCCTAGAAACGCTTTAGGAGATTGATTTGTCATGAAGACTCTGCCTAATGCACATGAAGTCACACGCACCTCCTGTTGCTGCCGTGTGTGGATTGCTTATCTCAATCTATTGAATTGCCTGGGTTCTAACGGAGCGCTCTCCTTTACCACAGCACACAAGCTGGGACAGCCAGGCTCAGAGATTATGTGTTTTGTGCCAGTGGTTTTGTTGGTTTGGTTTTTTTAGGGGTGCTGACTTAGGAAAAAAAAAATCTTACCGATTCAAACACTGGATTTCCAGTCTCAGGCAGGCACCTGGGGGACAAGCTAAAGAAA
The DNA here is from genome assembly GCF_965183815.1 of Platalea leucorodia. Lineage (NCBI taxonomy): Eukaryota > Metazoa > Chordata > Aves > Pelecaniformes > Threskiornithidae > Platalea > Platalea leucorodia. The sequence continues at coordinate 103,854,762 of NC_138823.1, forward strand.
CTGGTTTCTAATTGTCATTTGCTGATGGCAAAGCTAGGAAACAAAGCGACAGTGCTGGGTGTTCAGCCAACTGCTAACTACAGCCACGCTGAAAAGAGGCTGAACCACAAGAGCCAGACTTAATTTGCACACCGAAGGAGGCCACTGAGAATGGACTGAGGGAAACTCGAGAAAACAAAACACTATGATTTCATTTCACAGCCTCGTTGTAAAAGAAGCCTAAGAAGTCACTGCTGAAAGTCAGCCTTGCCTGGTGAATTTTTTCTTGTTGAACCAAGGGCGATGTAGCACCGGGCCTGAGTGACAGGAAGAGGAAGGTTTGAAAGGTGACTCACTACCTTGTTTGCGAGCAGAGGCCAGCACTCGGTAATTACGGGGAATATGAAATTAATACCTAGACAGCCTCGTTGCTGCCTTTTAATAATAAATAAGAGTACTTCTTCTGGTGGCATAACACTGTGTATTTGAATCAGCTGTCCTACGAGGAGTCTATGCTTTTCTCCTGGTGTTGGAAAGACGCTGCATAATCATCATGTAGCAATACATGTTCTGAGCTTCTGTGCTTCCTGCTCGTAACAGACACAAAAAGGAACAATCAGGGCTAAGTATGACTGCTAGTAAAGAAGGGATTCATGCCTTAAGGCCTGTAAGTGCTCAGCTCAAATATAATTAAAACCAAGAGTTTAAAGGAAAAAAGCAGCCTGGTCCAGTAAGCAGAACGATCATAAATTTACCCTGCCCGTCTAGGTAGATACAACCTTTCCAGAGTATGTGAATATGCTTAAAATAAACCCCTAGTAACCCTACAACACACTTAAATACCCTTGGTCTTTAGCTCCAAGCAGTTCATAGGCAAGGAGAAAGGAATCTGGGCTTCTTGTACATGTATGTGGAAACAGCACGGTTAAAAATCACTGGAAGTCAACCGCGTGGGTTCGGACTCCTGTCTTCTCAGGGGGACCGTGCCAGTGCTGGCTCATCTTTCAACTCAGCTGATCTTAATCACCACAGTAAGAGGCAGGTCAACAGGCAACACCACCGATTTGCCTGATATTATTTTCAGTTTTGCATGCTAAAATGGTTGTGAACTGTGTTTGCTGGCAACACTATGAGCGGCAACTACTTAGTGCAGCTTTCCAAGCAGTGCCGGCACTGCTGATTCACGGCCAGCGTGCTGCACGCCGTCATCCGGTCACGCTCGGCACCGCCTGCGGTCTGCAACGGCAGCTCCACGCGCGCTGCGTTACAGCAGCCTGCTTTACAATAATATTAGATGTGAACTCCTGTGATGGGATGGGAATCGGGAATAAAGGCCATATCTTCCAACATTTTCAAGTTGAAAGAAGTAGTTTCTGACCATACCTGAAATTTGCTCCCATATTCAACTGGTACATAGGGGAAAGAAGACAAAAAGACAACTGTTTTGAACACTGGAAGTCCTCTTGTGTCAAACCACTTGCAACAGGAGGGACGCCATCACGCAAGCGACAGCTTTTAGACGTGCTCCTCCTTAAGCCATTCCTCAGATTCATCGGGTTGAATTCAACTGCTTGACCCCCACTGCCGGGTCTTGGGCAGGTGGCAGAATGCTACAGAGAGGAATGGATCCCATCCAGCCTGGCTAATTGATGCAGTCAGGTCATCAATATCTCATGGCCATCAAAAGCTACCTGCTAGATATTGTATTACCTTTATTGAAAGTTGGGTCTTGAAAGTTATCCCAGTCATTAGCTTTTCTGTGCCAGATTGTGGTCTGAAAACAAAGCAGCCCACAAGACACGCTGTCTTTTGTCCAGACACTTCTGGGATTATTTACCTTCTGCTTCCTGACTGCAAAAGTAATCCATAGTTACCTCCTGAGAACCTGGGCATGGTTTGTACAGCAAGAAGTGACAAGCGGCATAGTTCAGATAATCTGACCCTCTGTCCTATCTGAAGGAAACATGATTTGACAGAATTCATCCACCCACTGAAATATGTACCTAAATTTCCAAAACGCTCTCTGAACACTAGAGACTTTGTAAAGGTGCACAACTGTGATCTTTAACGTGCGTGTCTGCACTGTCAGAGCATTTGCCTACCATGACTAACACCTTGAGGTTCTTTCCAATATTATGGAGGGTTTGGTGCAATACTGTGAATGCATTTTCTAGGAAAAAATCTCTTTTCTGGTTCTTCCAAAGTTCTTTTCAAGACCCTGTCAGAAATTCTTGAGAAAACTAGATGGTGATACCGAGAGATCGTCAAATCGTTTTATCTATGTTGTACCTACCTGTACTGGCGCAGACAAGAAGTCAGTCTTCAGAGCTGTCAGCTTTAGTCATTAGAACATTATTTAGAGAAAACTAAGGTACTAGGGGAAAACGTTTGGAAGGCCTATGTTTCTTGCAGATAATCAATGCATTTGCTGCCTTATGAGTGTGTATCTTCATTGCCTGTGATTATTGTGCACATTAAACAATGTAAAATTACACACCTAAATCATCATCTGCATGGCTAATCTCCTTGTCTGATGAATACAGTTTCAGACCTAACCCTTCTGCATATAAAAATGTTTCCTTCAGAATGTATCTTCCCAAACCACTGTAGACACCTCCATAGACTAACCCATGACACAGACGTCATTTTAGTTCCTCTTCATAAAACTTAAACAGTAGTCATGATGATAAGGGGTTTCTATGACTGATGTGCTTATTAGATCTTTCTTTTTTTAATTAAAAAATCTCAATAAAAATGGTGTTTAAAAACCACCAGGGACTTTCCTTGTCTGAGTATTGTAGCTTCTCTTACAAAGACATTTCAGCAACCACACAGAAAACTATTTAAAGAAAAAAAGGAAACAGCATGTTTAAAGCAAGATGAAAATAAGCGTGATTGATCTGAACTTCTCTTTTTTTTAATTCAAACGTTTGTCCTTCCCATATTGTTCAGGAAAATGCATCTGTGTGCAAAAGTATATGATGCCTAATTGGTTCTGAAAGTAGAGTTCATCTGTAAATACTTCAGCGGGTGAAGACAGTGACAAATCTCCCCCGTTACTCATCAGGATAGAGCTCTTGCTGATTGTCAGTGCATCGTTTCCTGAGCTATCACAATTCTGTTGGTTAAAGCCATATTTCCAGAGTACCAGGTATCTGTTTCTGTACTTAATTTAGTACAGAATATAGCTAGTGGATACGTTAAGTCTGAGAGTGCATTTTCTCCTGCTGGCATTTATGCTAGACCAGAAAAGGTGGGGGGAGGGAAGCAGAAAAAAGAAACCTTAACCTTTTAATATTTAAAAGCAATATTTTAAAAGCAAAATTAGGGAAACAGTTAACAAAAATAACCAGGGGAATATAACATTTAAAATGAAGTAAAGGAAGCAGATTTAGTAACATCTTTCAAAGACAGTGGAAAGTCAACAGAGTTGCAGTATGTATCTCAGTATTGCATTTTTGTGGTAATATTTTTAATAGGTTTTCTTATGGCTCAGTGTCTCCCACTTTCCCCAAAATTCACCATATGGGGAAGAGTCAGGGTAGTATAAGGGGACTGGCAGATAAAGATTGGACCCATAAAGTATTAAGTTCAACTCAGTCAAAAATTTTTGAGGGATCCAAACTCTTGTCTGTCTAAAGACAGTTCTTGCATCCAAACACTTTCTCCCAAATCTCTCTCTAGTGGCGTAACTTGAGGGTGATATGGGTACCAAGGGGTTGACTTCTTTCCATCTTTCCTGTTGGAAATGTTCCATTTCATATGAATTATTAACTACTAGTGGTCTAGAAATTGAAGTAGAGGGAAGAGAGCTGGGAGCGAGAAGCCACCTTGACACTCTAGCCCATTAGTTGGGAAATACTGCAGAGTTCAGAGTTCAAATACTTTCTCAAATAAGTACTTAATTATTGATATTAAGTGGAGCACCCCTCACAGGAGAGGATGAGAGAGATTTATCCCACATTAGCCAGTAGCCTCGTCAGTCACCTAGAATACAAGAGACCAAGTTCAACTCCCTGTTTGAGACCAAAGATATGAAACTGGGGGGGGGTCACATTCAGGTACCTAAGCTAGGAGGCTAAGTTAGGCTCTATGGGCTCTAAGTTAGGGCTAAATTAGGAATACCTAGGTTAGCAGGTACCCTTGAGAAGCTCAGCTGTTGGCCTGTCTTAGTGTTTTCCTGAACTCTTAATAACTAAGAAAAGGTTACTTAGACAAATACTTTGTGCAGTACTGGAAACACTTTTTAAAACACATACCTCATGAACTATATGCAACATTAAAAATATTTAACTAAATAGCTACTATCTACTCTGCAAAAAATAAAGTTCAATGGGTCAGACAATTTTCCTGCAACTGACATCTATTAATGCTGTTCTGGGTATTCCCCTGGCATGAGGAAGTAACTGTCATCTTGCTACTAAGGATGTATTCATCATACTCATTGACCACAAAGAATGAGTGTAAGACACCACTCGGGTACCTACATGAGGAATCTTTGTCTGGAACAGCAGCTGGATTTATATATATACACACACGCACACATACACGTGTGTATGGTTTTTTTCCCAGTGATTACAGAATAAACATCCACTAAGAATTAGAAACTTGCTGAAGTACTTCCAAGGCATCATACTTACCATATGCAATAGGTAGAAACAATAATTCAGCCTACCGCTTGCAGATCTGAACCTGTGAATGTTTATCAAGAAGGTCTGTTCACTGGCTAATTGTGTTCTGCCAAATGCTGTTAAAACATTTTTTATAATGCATGTAAAATGTAAAAGTGGGGGATGTAATGAATTTCTGTTTAGATCCCAGTACTGAAACAAATGACAGGTACAAAAACCTCTTACCTTTCTCCTCAAAATGTTTGAAATTGAAGGTTAATGTAAAGAATCAGATAGCTATTGGAAGGAGACAACAGATATACATGTTTCAGCTGATCTACGCTTGCACATAAGAAGAAAGATGAGCCAATGATAGGGAAGGGAATGAAGCTATTAGTGGATTGTCAAAGGAAAGGAAGTGCTGGAGAAGAGGTTTTGGAATTAGGAGACTGATAAACATAAGTTCTGGTCAGAAAATTTGGAGAAGGGATTTCCCACTGGAAAATTTATATCTTTCAGCAGAGGAGTGATAACTTCAAAACTGTGATCTATAAATGCGACTGCAGTATCTCATTATAGGCCAGAAGTCCCACCTGCCTGAGCAAGTCTCCCCATCAGCCCGCACCTCCCCTGGCACGGTACGGCTGTCCCCAGCATGAGCACGGCTCCCCCGGCACGACGGGAGCTGAAGCCAGGATGGGAAACTTGCTCATAGAAGAGAACGAGGAAAAGAAAGTCACTGCATTACATTTCCTGAGAGGTACCACTGTGCCACATTCAAGTGAAATCATTTTGGCTTGAATATGCCAGCTGAAATGTTGCGTTTTCTTATATTTTCAGGCACATTTCCTTATATTTTCAGGCACTCTCTTTTTCAGTTACAGTCAACATTGGCCATGGTAAGCAGATGCTCTTCTCAGGTCTACGCTGCACATGCACAAAATAAATAACTCCTCAGTCTTCCACTGAAAACAGATTTGAAAATTTTCAAGCAAAAATCAGATTTTAAAACTATACTTGATAGTAAATTATGAAGCACTTCTATTTTTCAAATAATTTCTGAAATTTTGGTTAATCAGTTAGCAGGCTTCCTGAGGAGCTGAATCAATGACATTTCTTGCCTTTGTAAAAAGCAGCAATCCCCACGATGGATCCTTAAGGTTAGTCAGTGAAACCAACTTTCTCTCTGATTATCTTTCTACCTGCCTGGCACTGACAGAGAGAAGAAAACAGAGAACGTGGCCTCTGAAGGTCTTCAGTACATCATGTGCTCAACCCTTAGGCATCACTCTAGTTACCTTGGAACAATCTTGAAAAAAAACAGTACAGAAAAGGCAAACCTACTTTTGTTCCATTGACTCAAGCATTTGTACATATGTCACCTCGACACTGAATATTGCTAATTTGTCATTGGATCATTTCATCTGATACTTGTTTTTCGTTGTTTGGAGCTTTGAAAGTCTCAGTGAGAAAAATGTTTATCGCAGAAGTAAGCCTTGCCATTGAATCAGTACATGCTGCATGGTATGTTTTGCAAAGATGTGGCTAACGTGGGGGCGGCAGGAAGGGGAAGCAAAGTTGATATTTGTTTCTTTAATTTCTTACACGGTTCCATCAGAAAAGCCATCTTGCTCTAAAGTTTCCCCTGATGTTAATCTCCTAATAGCTTTGTTTCCCTCCACCCCATTGATTCATTGGTCCAATCTTTCTTCAGATTTGAACAAAGAAAAAAAAAAATGTTTTCCCATCTGCAACAGAAATTCCTATGCTGGTTCTCTGCCTTTTACTATCAGAGGCCTACGGGTTAATACTTGATAAAAGGGAAGAGGTAGGTATTTGTCTCTTGCCTGGAGAGAAATTCTTTGCCTCTTTGCCAGGGAAAACATCTGATCCTGTTGCAATGATTTTTCTTTTAATTGGAATGCAAAGATCTTATCTTTTTATTACTCCTTTATTGTTGATAACCACTCCACTTCCTCACTCTCCACAAATGTCCAGCTTATATATACAACTGGGGAAGCAGCTCATTTTTCCTCCTTTTTAGCTTTAATCATTTGCCTAACAACTGAATTGTGCCAGAGTGGTTCATATATCCCTTCCCGCGCTGCAGTCTCTTTCTCAGATGCCTGGTCTGTGTCTCTCTCTCTCTAATTTCCAGGCACAGATCGGCCCAGTGACTGCCTCCTGCTCTAATAACTGCCTGAGGTGTGGGAGACCACTTTATGGGAATTCAGTCACACGGGCCTATGCAAAAATAACAGTAAATGAGAAATTTGCAGTGAAAGGGAAACATTGCATGCAAGTCATACGCCCACTACTCTCTTAATTTAGTTTCTTTGTGGCTTTGCGTCGCCATACGTTCTGTAATGTCAGATTAGTGCGTGGGGAAGCGACGGCCTCGTGGATAGAGCTGAGGCGCAGGAAATCTGGGTTTTATTCTCAGCTCTGCCCGGCTCCCGCAGATGCACGGCTCGACCTGCCTGCTCGCCAGCGGCCACGGAGAGCCTCGCCGACGGCCGCCCGCCCTGCCGATCCACACCGTTGCTGCAGCTGAAGGGTGCTCTGGGAGAGCAGCCGTGGGCACCCCCAGGGCCTCAGGGTCCCCACAGCAGCTCAACTGGGTGCAGAGCAGGAGGCATTTGGGGCCTTCTCCTAACCAGGACAGCCCCAGATGGCTTAACCCTGCTAGCTATGCGAGATAGCTCCCCTCCTCCAAATACCCATTTTCTGTCAATTCTGACATGCGCATGTGCTTGTGTACAGGCAATACCACTTGGTCTGCTGCTCTTTAATGATTGTTGCTCTTCAAGACCCCTCTCCCACCACTGTAGGTCCTCAGCCAGTATCTTAAGTCTCTGTGCCCCCTGTGTTTCCTGCCCTCCTCCCTTCTCTTTCTTCCTCCTTCCCATATTCCTCTTCCCTTTGCCCGTTTTCAGTTCTGGTTTTGACCATCTATTCCCCTCCCCTCTTCAGCCCCAAACTGCTCCTGCCAAAGTGTTTGGAGAGAGGCACCGTGAAGTGCGTGGACGGGGGTGAACACGCATGCAAAACGGTACCTGCCAGCGGGGGACAGCCGGGCTCCAGCTCGAGTAATTAAAGGTGTTAGAGGCAACGGGTGGTGTTTGCCCATGCTTGTGGTCTGCCTCCAGCACCACCGCTCAGTGTCTGCGCCCTTCTGACCTGGGGGGCTCAGTGCCGTTGGCTCATCTGTACCCCGATAACTACGCTGCAGCCCCCAGCCATGCTACTGGTCTGCTCTCTTTCATACTGCAAACTCTCCAGAAGAAGAATAACTACTTCTACCTGGGCTTGTAGGACAACAAGCCTAGTGGGACCCCCATCCTAACAGTGATTTACAAGGAGGCTGCCCCGTTCCCCTTCTGTCCCTGCTCCCCCACGCCGCACCCCACGCCACCCACGCTGTGGGTCACACGCTGCAGAATGGCTCCCTGCTTCCCCGCTCGTGCTGCGGCTGCAGCCGGCCCCGCCGCTGGCTGCTGTGGAAATACATATCATCACCATCGGGGATCGAAATACTTCCCTGTGCCACAGGGGTTCTGTGAAGCTTAATTCTTTACAGGCTGTGCGACACGCTCGGGGTCTGTGCAGTTGTGAACTTGCAGTGTCTCTGTTTTGGGATACTGCATCCTGAAATACATGAGAATATTAGCTGTAGCACTAAAGGTTTGTTTTCGAAGGGTTGCTGCAGTTGCACACACACATGTACTCTTTATCACTACGTGTTAGTGTTTTCTATGTATGAAAGAAGAAAATCCAAATTATATCATGTCTGGAAAAGAAGGGAAAAACTTCTATAGTTTAGAGTCAACAGGTAAAGGTTTTTTCTCTGTTCTATTTAGACAATGTAGAATGTAGCCACATCTCATACTAAATGGGCAGCTCTGTCCTCTTTTCAGTTATCACTACACCATTAGAAGAGATGTAGAGGAAGGGATGTCCTGAAAAAAAAAAAGAAAAATATTCTTCTTTTTAGACAAAAAGGAGATTTACCTGAAGTTACCCTTCAAAGAAAAATACCGGATTTCAGAAATGTTACTGATATGGGCTGAAGTCTAAGACTGACACTCAATGTAAGAGTAGTATTTCTCTCAGATATAGCTAAGACTGCTGGGTGCTACTAGCTATGGAAAATGCATTTTTCCTCCATTAAGTTTTCCAGTGTAGACTCCCGCTACCCACAGGCTGGTTCTGTATCAGATCACATCAGTCATCCCAGAAACCTTCTGAAACATAAAACTGCCCTTTATTGGGAAGGGGAGAAAGCAGGAGTAAGTGCTGCTCTGCCGCGTTTACGTGGAGCCTTTATGACACCTCGAGCAGCACTGCTGAACTGTATGTTTTGTTTATCTGTCAGTGGACTACTGGGACTACTAAACACATGTACCTAAGCTTTAAAAAGTAGCAGCACTGACAGATAGCTGCCACTTGAAGAACCCTTTAGCTTTTGTTTATCAAACTCTCTGTCTCCAGCAGCAGCCTGAGCAAACAGGTGAACATTGCCCGTGCCCTGCTTGCGCCTCTCGGAGCTTTTGCTCGATGAGAGCGGGAGCGGCAGAGTTCAGAGCTGAGAGTGCCCAGCATTCACTTCTCTGCATTCAAACCGAGACCCTAACCCCCCTCCTCGCTCAGCCGCTGGGATGATGTGGGAGGGGAGAAACGACAGGGCTGCCAGTCCCAAGGATTAAAAATCATAAAGCAGGTCCCCAGCATTCAAAGCATTACCCTAAAGATGATGGATTTACAAATTAAATGCGCCTTCATGTTTTTGAGCCAAAGAGTTCATATTTTCAACTCTTCTCTTGAACTGTGAAGTTTTTTAGTGATGAACGAGGTTCTCATACAATCATAGCAGCTGTGAAATTATGACAGTTGTCAATACGGCATGCAGTCTCCGGGAGCTCACCTGCATAGTCTTTTTGTGGAGATTCAGCTGTGCAGTCAGTGCCGCTCGCTGGCGCGGACACAGGCATCAGTAGGAAGCTGAGTGTATGGGTGTGTTTCAGCAGCAGTTCAAAGCAGGACGCGTTGTTCAAATCCTGCATTGCCCTTGGCATTAATATAGCCCTGATGATACTTTACTGTATTGCACCCTGACAAAAATGTCGCGGAGCAAGCTACGCCATCAGCATTTCACTGTGAACGCCAAACCAGAAAATAGCACCGGCGATGGCAAGCCAGTTGAATCAACAAGCAGCGGAGCCCAGGCCTGAAAGCTTTCTTCAGCTCTGCCATCCCATTAACCAGCTTAGGTATGAGGTGCAGCTGGAAGGATGATCCCAAGCTCCCTGCTGCCTCCTCTTGCCGGTGCTGGCACCCAAGCTGCAAGACAGACGGGGGAAATAATCAGATTAAAAACTAACTAACTGTTTGGTTTTGTCAGGTACATTTTCAGACAAACCAAATTCCCTGATTTGCCTCGCAAAAAGAAAATGGGAATGTGAAGCTGGAGACAGAGGAGGGAGGCTGAAATAACCTTCTGGCAGCTGCTCACAGCTCTGTCGGCAGAACGGGCTTTGGGATCACACCGGCAGGGAGCGGGCCTTAGCGTGGAGGCCAAAGATCCAACTTTAAGACACTAGCTCCCTGAATTCAAAAGCCACTTAGAATACATAAGCTAAATGACCTTTGCAATATAAGTTGTATGGGGGGGAGGTGTAAATTAATTAAAAGCATAGTCGGCATAGGAACAAAGCTGAGGTGCGTTTCTGAAACACGGCATTTATGGCAACACCTCACGTGCAGCAGCAGCAGCATTGTTTTCTTATTGGTTCTCTCTTTTCATAATCCAGCTCTGTTTGAAAGGAAACTAGTATATCTGTGTTTTCAAAATGGAAAAAAAGCACTACTGGTTTTAATTTTCTGTCTAACTACGCTGTCACACAGACAAGGCACGTACACATACAATAGAAACAGAGGCTGAAAATTAAAATCTTGCACTGCCATCCTGTGGTGAATGTCAGGAAAACATTAGGTTGTCCGGCTCGTAGAGACAGGGTTACCCTCTGAAACGGGGAGGTTTTGCAGCAGAGTTCACGCCACCTCAAGGACCAAGAGTGGTGCCAGCTGTCATGCCAGGAAGCAGAGAGCAGAACCTCAAATGCCCTTATTTCTCGCTATTCTTCCTGCAGTGCAGTATCTTCCAGAGACCTTTCGGAAGACACGCAACCCATCCCCAGGACCATAGGTTCCCTTAAGAGAAAACATTCATGGTGAGCAAATGGCGAACAGCATCTACGACACAGCAGGGCAGGTGAGGCAAGCGCAGGCAGGCTGGAGGGGAGTCCTTGGGAATCACTGGGAACTTGAGACAGGGTCTAAAAGGCAGGCTGGGGGGTACTGTGGGGGTTGACTTTGGCCTATGAAAAGTATAGTGAAGTTCACTTGTAAATAGGTCACAAATTCCTGCTCACTGGCTAAATGGATTTTTTCCCAGTGAATCACCACTAGGCTTAAAAAGAGAAAAAGGGACAAGCCAAAAGGGCACAAAGTCAGCCAACAAGGGAAAGAGAGAAAAGGAGATGTCATGCAAATAGTGTGCAAAATATGCAGCTGAAAAGTAAAATGTTTACCAGAAAGTCTTGATCGCAATCGAATTCAGCGTGAGGATGGTTCTGACTTGTGCTATCACACCTGAAGCTTGTTTTTCTACTAGACTATGATTTTGCTACTATAAAAATGTGCATTTATTATACTGAACATTCCCTCCCGGACACATGCCCTATTCACTTGCATTTCTAAGACAGAGGCATTTTTGTCAAACTGAGATGGATGCAATACATACATTTGTCCAAAAACCAGTGACCGAGTACCCCAGTATACTGTGGCTTCTTAGTTCTTACTATGTCTCCTGCAGGGGACTACTCTTGTAAATGACTCCATATGCTAGGACTGTGCTAACTGAGAGCTGGCCTCTCCACCTGTGTGATGCATCAAAAGCCATAAGAAGCTGGCACCTGGAGCAGAGAGGATGCTGACTGAGGTTCCTTCACGGATCATCATTAGGAGCTCCTTTGCTTTAAAACTGCCCATCAGCAGCGTCAGGGTGAGTCCAAATTTTGCCTTCATGAGAACAGAATATAAAAATGTCTCTGCCCCCAAATATTCCTGAAATAATGGAAAAGAAAAGTCTCAGCACCATCCATACAGCAAGCTTTCAGATAAAGTAAAAGGAGAAAAAGGATTTAGCTCTCAGTTTGTGCAGACACCCACATTGTTTCTGCGTGTCTCAATGTATGATTATGGGTTTCTTAGTAATGCATACGGAACTCCACTTTCGCCAGTTCAGACGCTCACAACTAACGCTACTACTATAATTTATGGTTTGTAAGATCAGCTTAGGAAGCTACCATGTTTGTCTCTTATGCTAACACAGTATACGGTATGTCTTCTTTGATCATTTATGTGGTTGTACCATCTTCCCCCTTCTGCTTCAGATGTACTTGTTTTCATCCCTGCTGTGAAAAAAAAAAAAAAAATTGGCGCTTGCCTCACCCTGTTCTCCCCTGCTAATGACTTCTGTCTCCAGGCACATCTTTCCTCAGCAAGGCACCAGACCAAATCATTTTTTGTTGTCACTTGTCACATCAGCAGCTCCGTTCTCGATCACTTTTGATTCTGCTTATCTTCTTCGCAGTGCTATGATTTTTTTCTTTGATTAAAAATCACTGCTGACAGCTTCTTCCTTCCCCCCTACATTCCTGCTTGGTTTTCTGAACTTTTTCTGATCTACCATAAGTAGGAAAGTATTACCTTAAATCCTCTTCTGAACTTTGAATCTTACCTGTTACGTTTTACCTGTGCCTGTGCAGATGAAACAACACACTTTTCATTTCCCAGTTGAGTGGGTTTTTCCCTGTTTCTCTAAATAGATCCCACCCCCCCGTTTAAATAAGAGTTGTCATACTCAGCATTTGCAACACCATTTCTCCTCACGGACCATTGCGGCACTCTCTCTGAAGGAGACCACAGAGAACCGTGAGTCCTCCCGGGCTGGGGGGGCCTGGCTCTGCCGCCCGGCGGGGACAGCAGGCAGCACCGCCGGCCAGCCTGTCGCCAAAGCGGGGTCCAACACCCCCATTTTTTCCTTGGGCTGGAGACTCATGGCAGTGGGAAGGGGAAGGGGAAAAGGGACGGGAAGGGCGGAAAGTTTTAGTCTGATAAAAACCTTTTTTAAAAAGACGTTTTGGTCTTCCATAAAGGCAAGGGCAGGGTAAAACGTTTTCATCTGAATAAACTTTTCACAAAAGTCCAGTCAGAAGAGCACGTGTTTCATTATGGCAGGGCTTTTCGGCTGTTTGCTGTTTTTCATCTCTATACGTTTTCCAGTGGAGGTGAGGGAAAAAAGTGTCTTCCTCAATCACCGTCCATGGACTCACCAGCCCCAAGAGTCTGCTGAGCACAGGCTGAAAACCACCACTCCAACGTTTTGCAGTCACAAACAGCTTCAGTTATAAAAATTGCCCGTCCTGTCTGGTTAATGGCCCGGTCTAGAGCTTGAATGAATTTCTGTTGTGATGGCACAGGAATCTGTCATCAGCTTCTCTTCTGAAATGAAAATGTTTAGACATGTTCTCCTTCTGCAGAGGAGGGAAGGGATGCTAAGTGGTACGCAGCCCTGCTAAGAAAGGGAGAAGTGTTGATTCACGCTTCCGAGTCATGCATTTCAAAACTATGTGGGCTTCAAGATGTGAAGCGTGACTGTGAAGGCACTGTGGGAGTAGCCCCGACAAAGTAAATAATGGTTTACTTTATGAGTAAGGATAGCTACCTGTAGGGTTTTCAAGGGCAGGACCAGAAGCTTGTGTCTGTGCTGGGGTATGTATGGGCAGCCACACTCGGGTAGGTGCGTACGCGATAGTCTCTTGTACAGATGAGCTGGCGTGAGCCAGTTTGTATACTGTTATACAGAAAAATACCCATCCAAAAGTATTTGCAGTGCTCAAAATACACCTGTGCAGATCCATCAGTGTAAAACTAACCCCACTCGCAGAGAAGGAGCAGCGGGGAAAATGTAACTAACTTTCACAGATGCTTTATTTTTTGTATCCTTTTCTTTCAGGTTGCCCAAGAAAAACAAAAACTGAGAAGCTAAATTAGTCTCCGCTATATTTCCACTGAAGAGCACAGAGTTTTGCCAAAGATATTTGCCAGAAAAAAAGATCTTATGCGAACAGAGCATGAAAATCGCATTTTCAAACACAGAAAGCCAGGTGATGTAAGAGCTGGTGACAGCACAATTTAAATTGCTTGCTAATTGATTATTGTGATGCTAAGAATTTGCATCGTCTTCTTTTGAAGGCAATTGACAACACTTGTGATAGTTCAGTGCGAGTGGGTCAAGCCCCAGATATGCATTTTATTGTATTCCGTGTGTTAAAGTCATTCCCCGAGTTGCTTCTGTAAAAGCCAGCAGAAACCCTGGCAGAAGGTCCTCGGCTGAGAAGTCAAGAGTCTAGAAACAGGAAAGGATTGCCACAATGGAAACTACCCAAACTTCTTTTACATGGGGTGCTCATGTACGGCAAAAGCTGCTCTCGTTTCTGATGGTAAGTCCTGCTGGCTTTTGAGGAGGGTAAAGCTTCCCTTCCTACTGGAAACGCTCAAAAAACAGGGGGAGGGTATTTCACTTCCCCAAGTGAAATCTGTCACTGGTTATCACAGTGGATGCAATGAGGTGCCTGGGCACGGAAGAGCTGTGAGATCTTTTGAATGTCTCCGTCTTTTGTTGTAATATTTAAATGTGGTACCGCCTTGCAGACTTCTTGCGCTGAGGAATTATATATCAATAGCTATAAACTCCCCGCCATAGGGACTGGCCAACCTGTGACTCTTGAACAACTTCTGCCTCACTTCTGAGTAGTTCAGATACAGCTCTCATAATAACATTACATCATGTAATTGGCAACAGGGCTGTCTAGCACCAGGACGGCTGGTTCATTCAAAACCCCAGCCACAGGGGAAAGCCGAGAGGGACTCTGCCCAGCCGCCCTGCGCCGCAGCTGCACGCCCAGGCTTCGGGCTGGAGCGGGGTCCGTGGGTCGCGGGTGAGCTGCTGCCACGTCCTGTCTGCAAACCACCCCACGGCCCTCCTGGGAGCGGTGAGGTATACAGCGTGCGCTTCGTGGCTCTCGCCCATTTGCAGATTTCTGTAAGCTGCTTGTAGATTTTGGGAGGTTGGCCACCTTGTGCTCTACAGACTCCTGAAAATTACGCTGGAACAGGTATTAGTGTGGATTAAGTACGCTGTGACAGGCTGACAGCATCCAAGTCATCAGTCTGAATAGGAAAATACTCAGCCAAGTCACCTTTAAGAGGCATTATATAATACATTTTGAATTTTCATTAAAGCCAGAACACCCAAAACAGGGTAGTGTGTGTTTTATCTTAAAAGACGTTTTAGCCAGGCATGTTTCAACCTTAAGTAAATAAACCGTAGATTATCTCCTTTATCTTCTTGGAAGTTAGCCGTACCAAACGCATGTATTTTTAAAAATCTATCACTTTCAAGAAATGCTTCCTCACAAGGCTATATCTACCACCCCAGTGCTTTCACTCGACAGTTATATGAAGCTGATATCTACAGCATATGCTTTTGTTCATGCTATGTATTCGAATACAAAGGCGTGATTAAATTCTGATGTCCTTTTTGAGGGGAAGACTGGGGAAAACATCTGCCTCTTGATGGAGGCCATCTGGTATAACCAGACATGAAGTCAAGCATTTTAACACAGTGTGTTCCTTAGAATTATACTTACTTCAGAGAATTACAGATTCTTCCCCTAATGTTCTCATCACATACCATCTCAGGGATTTTCCCTTGCACCTACCTAGGACTGATCAGTGCAATTCTTTTGTAAAGCTTTGCCTCAGTGCAATCAAAGTAACCAGAAACAATAATAATTATTATGTAGATTTCTGTTGTTGTTCTCCCGGCTGAGCTTTTCATCTGCAGAATTGCAGGTGCAGAGAAAATCCCAAAATAGTTGCTGTGGAAGGAGGGGCTGCAGAAGCTTTCTGAGATCAGCAGTACCGTAGAAGCTGCAGGTTTGTTCCAGAGATAAGAGGGTTGGTAAGGCGAGGTGAGCTCTCCTGACTTCATCCTTTACCTGTCACATTGCCAACGCTAGCCCTGTGTGGCCATGCGGTGTCAGACTTCAGTCACTCGGCTCTTGCGTGCATCAGACCTGCCGGTGAGGGATCAAATATTGTCTAGCCTTATCCATCCAAGGAGGTCTGGTAGGACAGATACGATGTCGAAATATATAAAAGCTGTGTGGTAGGCCAGCCTTCAAGAAAATGGCAGGCGTTCAGAAAGCTGCATGACCTTAAACGTATGTCTTTGGGTGAGGGAGATTAGCAGGCAAAAGGAAAACAGAGTAACCATTGGTTTGGGATATTTGTAGGGCAAACAAAGCCACATCATTTTTATGACATGGTTCTGCTCTGCTGCCAAGGCTATCATCTCCACATACGATACGGGGACATTCAGTACCAACAAATACAGTTTGTTTAACTGAGCTAATCTTCAAACACAGGGCAAGATTACACTCAGGGAATGTGGAGAAAATAGGCAGTCTTTTCTGATTTCCTTAAAGAGGGTATTCCCTATGGCAGGATGGAAATAAAAGACATTGCACGAGTATGAAGCTGGTGCCTGGCGCTTCATGTTATGCTAGGAGTCACTAGTCACTGTCACTAGTTATCCACTCACTAGTGGTTTGCCCAGGGGTCAATATTGGGGCCAATACTGTTTAACATCTTCATTAACGACCTCGGCGATGGGGCAGGAGTGCACATTCAGCAAGTTTGCAGGTGATACAAAGCTGGGAGGAGCGGGTGACAGGCTAAATGGTTGTGCTGCCACCCAGAGGGATTTTGAGAGCCCGGAGAAATGGGCAGAGAGGAACCTCATGGAGTTCAAGAGACGGAAACGCCCCTGGGGCAGTGCATGGAAAGGAGCTCTGCAGTAACGGCCCTGGGGACCCTGGTGGACACCAAGCTCACCGCGAATCAGCAAACGTAACCCTTGCAGCAAAGCAGGCAACAGCACGCCACGCTGCATTGGGAAGAGCACCGTCACTGGGTTTGAGGGAGGTGCTCCTTCCCCTGCACTCAGCACCAGTGACGCCGCATGGGGGGTGCTGGGTCCAGGACGAGAGAAGCACGGACGTACTGCAGCAAGCGCAGAAAGGGGCCACAAACATTATTAAAGGGCTTGGAGCATCTCTCGTATGAGAAGAGGCTGAGAGAGCTGGGACTATTCAGCCTGGAGAAAAGAAGGCTCCAGAGGGATTTTGCCAATGTGTATAAACACCCGATGGGGGTGGGGGAGGGTTGATAAAGAAGATGGAGCCAGACTCTAGTCAGGGGTACCCTGGGAAAGGACAAGAGGCAACGGGCACAAACTGAAACAGAGGAAATTCCACTTAAACGCAAGAAAAAGCTTTTTGCACAGTAAGGTTGGTTGAACACTGGCACAGGTTGCTCAGAGAGGCTGTGCAGTCTTCATCCCTGGAGATACTCAAAACCCAACTGGACACGGCCCTGAGCAACCAGCTAGTTGCCCTGCTTTGAGCTGGGGAGTTGGGACAAGACAATTTCCAGAGGTCCCTTCCCACCACAGCTACTGTTTCAATCTTTCCTTGACTATCATGATTACCACTCTTGATGGAACACAGTTTTGCTAGACTTGGAATCTTATAAGAGTTTTAACAACAGGGAAATCCCTCACGAATTCTCCTGCTTTTTGAGGCTCTCTCTTCACCTTTGCACTCTTGAGGCAGGCCTCAGCCTGCTGCCCCTGAGCAGAACATTATCTGTCCACCCCCCAACAGAAAGAAGCCTGGGTGCAAGCTAAGAACACTGGTCAGATGAGAGCTGAGGAGAAATGCTGCAAGTCAGCCCTTCCCGGTGGAGCTCCACGGTGGCCTCGTCAGTGGTCACTGGTGGTGTACACTTCAGTTTTCATCTGCAAAAGGACGTGTACGTGTTTCTTCAGTGCTGATTATTTTTATTTCAGATTAAGAAACAGCAAACAGAGCAACCTATGTAGTAGAGAGATACTACCAGTCTCCCCAGTGAGAACCGTGCAGCCTTGTAGAGGAAGGAATAATATGGAAAAAGGAAACTACTCACCTTTTATGATGTAGCTTTACTACATGCACACGACAACATTAAAAGAATATTATTAAGAATAATACACACTAGGGAACGTAAGAAGCAAGGCTGCTAGTCAAAATACAAAGAACAGCTGGGGCTCACATAGCTAACGTTCAGTATTCAGTGTTAAATCCAGTGTTCAGTGTGTGGCCTTATCCTCTACTTATTTCCCACTGTTCAAACCCTGTTAATTGCTATAATAACAAAATTTCTTGTAAGTAAATCCCTCCAATAAGGGCAAGGTGGTATTACCCCCTAGTCACATACTCCAGGCCAGAGTACGTACACAAACACTTTCTTAAGAAACTGTGGCTGAAGACACTTGCCTTGGACAAGAACTCTGGAGCAGAAAGAGAATGAGTAAATACCATTCTCCTAAGCAGCGTCCAAATGCCTTCACCATGAAACTGAACTATTCCTCTCACAGTTCCTTAGTCCCTTTCGTAACGGACCTTCCACCTTCTATAGCAAATGGGTGGAGGACTATACCGTCAACAGCCTCCTTTATCGTGTAACCTTGAGGCTTCCCAAAAAGCAGCTCCCTTCAGCTCATCGTACAAGAAAGGGATCTAGAAAACATATGCGATCATGCAACGTGTCATTCTGCCTGCGCACCAGGAGCTGATAAAAGATGCACGGCAACTTTCATTCAGGAAGTTCCCCGTCTCTGGTTGCTGGCGATGGTGGCCGCCTCACAACCCAGTCTTGTCGCGAAGTTCACAGCAATGTCTTGCAGGCCAAATTCCCAACCGGTCCACACTGCCCCTGCGTTAAGGTATCTCTACCGACATGCTAGGAGGAAAAACGTCAGGAGAACCTGCTGCCTAGAGACCGCCGGCAGACGGTGCGCTGCCAGGCTCTCCCGTCCACATTGGCTTCTCCCTGCCGAAATCCTGGCCGCTGCCCCGTCAGCCCAGCGCTCCCTGGGCAGGAGCCCTCCTGGGGCCGCCCGCGCCTGCTGCCCGGACCTCCTAGCTCCGGGCACGTTAGCGCTGGAGGGCCAACGAGGAGCAAAGCTGTGGCGCGCCGGCTACACGAGTGCGGGGGGACGCCGGCAGCGCCGCGTGCCTCCCGGGCACGCTGCACGCGGCTGGGCACGAGGAGAGGTAACGGCGCTCTGGGGGGCGGGCGGGAGCGCGGCCGCGGCCCTCTGTGACGGAGAGGCCTGCGCGCCCCCCGCACAGCCCGCGCCCAGCGCCGGTCAGCGCCGCCGGCCCGCGGCGAAGAGCGGGGAGGCGCCCCCCGGGGGCTGCCTGCGCCGGGGCGGGCAGCACGCGCTCGCGCTTGCCCGCCGCTGAGCCCGCGGCTGCCGCCCGCCGCCCGCTCCCCCTCCTCCCCACCCGCCCACCGCACCGCCGCCTCCGCCCGGGGGAGGCGACCGCGACCCCGACCCCGAGCCCGGGGAGGGGCGAGCGGAGAGCGGCGCGGAGCCGCCGCGGGGGCCGGGCCTCAGGGAGCGGCGCCGCCGCCGCCACCCCGCCCCGCCCCGCCCCGCCCGCGCCGCCACGTTTCCCGCCCGCGGCCGGCGGGGGAGAAACTACAGGGCCCAGCGCGCAGCGCGCAGCACGCGGCGGCGCGGGGGGGCGCGGGGCGGGCGCGCGGGCGGGCTGGGGCTGTCGGGCCGCCCCGCGCGCCGCCTGCCGGGAGCCGTAGTTTTCGCGCGCGCGCGCCCCTGCAGCTCGGCCCACGCGCTGGGGCCGGGGCGGGCGCGCGCGCGGATCCGGAAACGTGTTTGGGGTGGGGGCGGGGCGCGGCGCTTCCCCTCCGCCGGAGCGGGACGGCGCGAGCGGGGCCACCTCCCCTCCCCCCGCCCCCGTCCTCCCCTCGGCCCCGCCCCTCCCGCGCCGCCTCGGCGGGGCGCGCTGGCCGCGCCTGTGCCTTTAAGGCCGGCCGTTGGCCCGGCGCCGGCGCCTGCGCAGAGGGGCCGTGACCTCGCTGCCTGTCGGCGCCGACGGCGACTGTTGGGGCACCCCCGCACCCCCCCGGCGGCGGCGCCAGCGCCAGGCTCCGGCCCCACTGCCGGGCCCGCGGCGGCGTTGCCATAGCGACACCCCCCGCCCCGGCCAGGACGATGGAGGGGCCGGCGGAGAGGGGCGGCGGGCCCGGCGGGGAGGGCCCGGCGGGGGTGATCACGGAGATCCGGGCGCCGGGCCCGCGGCCGCTGCGGCTGCTGGAGTGGAAGGTGTCGGTGGGGGCGGCGGTGCAGATCGGGTCGGTGCTGGCGCTGTGCGCCCCGCTGCCGCCCGCCCCGCGCCCCGCCGCCGGCCCCGCCGCCCCGCCGCCCGCCGCCAGCGGCGCCAGCACCCGGCCGCAGCGGGCCGGCCCCGAGCGCAAGCTGAAGGCGGAGCGGCCCGGCGTGGTGCGGGAGCTGTGTGCGCGGCCCGGACAGGTCATCGCGCCCGGGTGAGTGCGGGGCCGGCGGCGGGGGGCGGCCGGCCCGGGCGGCGGTGGCGGCGAGCCGCCGCGGGAGGCGGGCCCGGGGCGCGGGGTTTCGCGCTGCTTCTGTGGGGGCCGGGCCGGGCCCCGCTCCCCTGCGGGGCGCCCGGCAGGACGGCGGCGTGCGCCCGGCCCGGCCCCGGGGCGCGGCGGGGAGCGGGTCCCCGCTGGGGCCGCGCCGCCCCTGCCACCGGCGCTCGCCCCCCCCTCCCTGCCGCGGCTTTCTCCTCAGCTCCCGCGGGCGGCAGCGCTGGCCGGGCGGGGCGTAGCAGCAGCCCCGTCCCCTCCTTAAGCTCGGCTGCCCCTTCGCGGCGCTTGACGCGGATGGCGAAGCCCGGCCCTGCCCTGGTCCGCGTCTCCCGGCCGTGTAACTGCCGGCAGGGACCGGCCCTTCCTCCCAGGCTCCGCGCCGGGTAACGCGCGGGAAGCAGCCCTGCCCGGGGGGGGGTGGGGGTGGGGGGGGAGGAGGCGGCCGGGGAGGTGCGGGAGCTCCGGCTCAAGTCCCTTGTGACAGAGCCGCGTCCTTTGCTGCGAGCTGAGCACCCCCTTCACGTGCTTCGGGGTTCTCTGACCACTGCTCTTACTGGCAAAACTACTCGGAAATGCTTTGGGTTTTTTTAGTTTGGCAGTTCACTTGTAGGTTGGTGCAGAACTCGGGTAGCAAAGGGATCGTTTCCTGCTCGATAGGAGGAATTTTAATGGGAAATCAGTGCTGCGGCAAGGCATTTTTAAATTACTGATTACCATACATGTAATATTGGCAGCCTAAATGCTTTTAATATTGTAGATGTTTTAATGTATAAGGTTTCACAAATATAAATGAGGTGGTGTCATTTGAACTGTCAGAAGAGCAAGGGATTAAATGAGAGAGCTTTTCCATAGTTTAACAATGGCTTTGTCTTAATAAGACTGGATGTTGGTCGACTTCTAAATTCTTAAATGGCTAATAGACAGCGCCTCTCAGATTTCTGCGTTAAATTGGACTAATAGCTTGCTACCCTGTACTTCAAGCAGATTTTTTTTCTCAACAGGAAACCATTGAAACACTCTACTTCCTCTGTTTTATGGCAGCAAGTTATTTTCTTTTATTGCAGTTCTCTTGATTTTTTGGGTGGGTGCAGCCAGGCCTAAACTTTCTTGATTGAAAAATCACCAGTATATGCAAGACATCTGTGTATGGGGGTGCTCACAAAGGTTCAGGAAAAAAACAATCTCATTCTTTTTTTATCAGTCAGTAATATAAGGTGCTACAAAAGAGACACAAGCTGTGTTTTTCTTGCTACAGAGAGTATTATTCTTTCTGAGATAAGACTGTGGCTTTCCTTTCGTGCCACATCAGCGTTCTGCTGTTGCATCTGTTGCAACATGGACAGTCTCTTAATATCTGATTTAGAACAAAGGTACCATAAATGCTAGGTCAGACTAAAAACATCTTAGAAATACAGACTAAAATTTTAAAACACCATATGCGTGATGTAATTCATCTTGATAGTGCTGAGTAGAATGGGAGATAAAGTTATCTTGTTGTCTTTTCATTATGTTAGCTAAGCACTTGGGAGGAAAATCAAAACAAAAAAAAAATTTAAATGGTAAATGTAAACGATTTAAAATATGCTGGGTCTGATGTAGCAGCATTTTAGGTTTCACTTTGCTCAATGTAAACTTTAGAACTTGAATGCACCAATTTTTATACAATGCTTTTATTGGATTTGGCTAGTCTTGATTCACTTGATTATAATTAGCAAGTCCTTGCTTTGAGACAATTAGAAAATAAATACTGTTCTTTATTACTGTTGTTCTTGGCTTCTAAAACATTTGTATCTTATATTGCTAAAAGTTAGCTCTTAATATTGACCATTGTTAGACATTACACTTCTGGAATTCTGACTGTTCAGCGTGCATTCTCTGTTGCATGCTGTAATGGTATTTACTGGCTGAATGTAAAACAAAAGTTCAAGTGAAGAGATAGAAGAAGCATGACCTAAGGGTAGTAGAGCTGGTCAGCAGTTGAAGACATAACTGCATTTCTTTGGTCACTTAAAAGGTATTTTTGGTGAGCGTTTAATCTCTTACCTGTGGCTTCCTATTTTGTGGAATGGAAATAATAACATCTCACTACCTATCAGCAATATTTAAATATGTGTTAAGGTTGTGCAGTATTAAAATACAGGTGTGATTAAGGTAGGTAACGTAGCTGAAGTTTATTCAGCATCTCCAGAAGATACAGTTCTTTCTTAAAATCCAAACTATCCAGGGTGGTAGGTGCCATTTGCTGCCTTCAAGAAAGTGGGTTTGGTCAGTTTAGCCCCAGATTCTCTATAAACCAAAGATATGTGCAAATATTTGTCAGGCACTTAAACACTGTGGAAACACTGTTTCTATTCCAAATATTTTTGCTTTTCATTAGAACATGAAAAGATAAGTTGATTAAACCTTTTTATTTGAGGATAAATAATGTGATGGGTGAAGTTTTTCTGTGTCAATTTGGTCATTGTTATTTCTGAAAATAATGGCATCTTTTAGCGCAAGTCTCTCCCTCTTAAGACAATACATTTCTAACTTCTGGCTATTTTTCTTTTATATCAGGCATGAGATGAAATCTTTCGGTATTTGAAAGTAATGTTCCCTATATATAGCACTTAATTTTCTTGTAGTTTGATTACCTACTTTTTGGCACTGGCAGTGGTGTAAACTGTCGACAGGGGAGGAGATGGTATGGGGCAGGGGTGACAGCCCAAGGCAGGCAGGAGGTGGCTTTTGCTTATACTAGCAGAGGGAGGCTTGCATCAAATGACAAGCTAGGACTCAAGAGAGGAAGGTGTTTGACCTGTTAGGACTGCAACTAGCAGGGATGACAGCAAGCAGTTAATGTAAGATCTTTGATACTAATGAAGCATAATTTCTATGGGT
Organism: Platalea leucorodia; assembly: GCF_965183815.1. Taxonomy (NCBI): domain Eukaryota; kingdom Metazoa; phylum Chordata; class Aves; order Pelecaniformes; family Threskiornithidae; genus Platalea; species Platalea leucorodia. The sequence goes on from NC_138823.1 coordinate 103,877,876, forward strand.
GGCAGGAGCAACAAATAAAATTCCAAAAACTACTGCACAGCTCTGTGTGTTATTAATGCCGGTTACCCATCAAGGTTAATTGTTCTGAAGCTGCTACAGGATTCTGGTTTGAGTCACTATTTTGTTTTATGTGAATATTGACATAGGCATTTCTAATACGAAACAATTGTCCCGTTTCAGGCCCTACTGATGCGATAGACCACTGAAAGTCTTTTGTTTGGTTCACATTAGTAGTCTTTCAAAATACTTGTTACCTGTACATTTAAACTGGGTATCTTTGTGTCTTACTACATAGCTTTAATAGCTAAAACTTGCATTCTTCTACAGAACATAAAGTATATGAGTGTTGCAATAAAAATCTTGTTTAAACCTATCTGGATTCTAGTGAAGCAAAACTATTTTCTCTTTTTGGGGAAGACAGCAGGAAAGAGGTGGGAATTTGTTCTCTAAAACTGTAGGTTTTTATGTGTTGTTACTTGGCATTTTTTGTATCAAAAACTTGATTATATATTTTAAAAATATATCTTCCTTTGGTTATCTAATGTCACAGAGCCTCAGGGCCTAGTTTACCACCCAAGATGAGGACACTTAACCCTGGACCCCAATACCTTTCATCTTACAGTCTTCAAGGGGAATAAAATGCTGATGAATTACAGTTTATTTTGAAGTGATGACACTTACAATAAACTACAAGAAAAACAACTTGCTGTTTCAGTTAGACACAAATGTTTTCATAATATCCTGTCAAATATTTAACGGGCTTATTAGAGTCTGCAAAAAAACCTCATTGCCAAGCACTGAGGATTGTTGAATAGCACTGAAGAATCCCGGCTTACTACATCTCTCACCGATTGCCTTTTTACCCTTGGATTCATTCGATTATTCTTTTTTTTTTATAGTAAGTTTTGGTATGCATCTTTCTGACCTTTTTCCTGTGTATCTTCCCCCTCCTGCCCCTTCCCATCATATGCTGTGATACTAAGGAAGCCTGCTTTTTAATGCATCTGTCTTGTATTTGGTTGAATTTGATATCGAAAAAGATCCGAGTTCTAAATGAGCGGTTTCCGTCCTTACTGCATTCTTTTTTTTTCCTCTTCCTAGTTCTCTGGCACCTAACAAGTTGGGAGATCAGACTATAGCTAATAGTGCTGAATGGTAGAGTACAAAGTCTCTTTTCTTTACGTGACCATCTGTTTTCACAAAATTTGTAGGAACTTCCATATCTAAGAGAATCAAGCTGCTCAGTCAGGTTTGGTTGGAAAAAGGCATCAGGCTGAGAAGTTACAAGTGGTGTGGTTGTAGCAGCCTTGTATCTGCAGTTCTTCTGGGTACAGCTTCCTTAGGCCATGGTTTCATGATTGCTTCAGGCTGATGTGAGAGTTGGCTGGAAGGGATGCTCACACTCCTGTGTGCCTCCAGCTTTGAGTTTGGTGTTGGAAATCACGTAGCTAAAGATGGCTTGGTCTCTCTTTTTGTTTTTCCTTTCCATCCTTCCCACGCAACCTCCTGTGAAACGGTCCATACTGATCAATTCCCTCACTTTGCTCGGTTGCTGCGACAGGAGTATAGTGTAGGGAAAGGGAGGGTGACTTATCCTTTCAGCAGCAGCCTGTATTTAGGTCAGATCAAAGTGGTTGTGTAAATGCCAGTGGAGTCACTAGCGGGAAAAATGATGTTGACACTGGGAAATAACATTATTGAGGTTGTATACGTCCCATATGGCATTTTGTATGATAGTCTTTAGTAACACGTTACTTTTATCCTTACAAGGTTTCTCCCAGACCAGGGGATTTTCTGGTCTCAGAGTTCCTACTGTAAGTTGCTCGCCTTGAGCTCAAGGACTTTGCTGCTGGATGTGAGCGTATGCAGAATCCCATGGGCCAGCAGCCAGAGAAGGATAGCTCATGGGACTGTTTTATGCATCCTGTTGTAGAACTACAAGCTGGTTATAGCTCTCTTTAAAAAAATGTGTATGTTTGTAGATGTCTGTGCTGGAAACCGATTTTGCTTTTACCCGAATTGTAATGGATTTTTATTTAATTGCAGTCTAGTTTCTTTACTGTATTTTTGACCTTCAATACTGGAGTTGTTTAGAAAACTATGACCTTTTTCGAAGGCAAAGGTGCATGTTATTTCTTCTCTCAAACTGCTGCATGATTTTCCTTAATTGTGGAAAAAAATAGTCTTCTGAAGAGAAAATGTATGGACAAAAATTCTGACTGGAGGACTGGAATGAGACCTTTAATTTTTGTGCTGTACAATACCTAGCCCCTTGAACTGGAAGGGATTGGGAAAGTTTGAAGAAGGAAGAGACAGACAAGACTTCTACTTTGAATTGTCTTAAAAGTTTCTATCTTGACCTAAGAGGTTTTTTTTTTTCCTTTGAGAACTCTTAGTAGTACAACTTGCATGCTTGCCTGGACCTTTCTGATTTGATGATTGTGTGTCTGGTGTTAACTGAAGGGCTGATGCCAGTAGGGATCCCAGCCATTCAGATTTTCAAAGTCAGTCTGACCCAGTGGAAGACTCCCCTTAGGTAATTTGATAACTGAACATATGAATCCGCTAAATAAAAACGAATATGGGGTGATGGTATTGCAAATTCTTAAACATTACCAAAAGTATATAAAAATATTTCCAGTTGGGACTTTCTAGCGTGAAGGTTCAGTAAAGAGCTACAAGCCTTTCATTTTGGGATCTCTTCTTGAGAATGATAATAGACAATTCATTGCAAGTTGTCACTTATTAAATATTCTTATTAATATCTGTCTTCTCTAGTTAAAGATGTTAATTAAAGGTTAATCTGAGGTCTTCTAGCACATGTGGATAGTTGAATTTGCAGCAGTTGCCTTTTGAAGTATATAGGGGAGCATAAAATGACTTCCTGGAAAGCAGGTAGTATTGCATTACAGGTTACAGTTCAAGGATCTTGATTATACATTTTGTCTAGGTTTTGTTTTGCTGAACCTAGACCTACAGAATTGGAAATTTCACCCTTGGACTGTAGGGGAAGGATAGATACTGTCACTAACAGGAGAGACTTCAAAAGACTTTGGAAGATGGAAAGGTTCCTGCTTTTTTGGTGTGGACAAGAAAGTGCTGCCATATGTAATGTGTACTGTGAAACTTGGGTGAGAATCTCTTACCATATTTTGTAGGGTGTTACAACAGTGCTCAACAACTGTGTGTTTTCCTTCAGAATCTGTGTCCCTACTTCTAATGAAGAAGGGCTGCTTGTCCGAAAGGATGAACTGTTGTTTCTGGTCAGTAGAAACTATGTCTGTTGGCCTCAGACTAGCCTGTTGATGAAAAGGAATTAACCAGAGTGAAATACATATGCCATTTGTGAGAGCACACTGTATCTTTTCTGATGTTTTCTGAAACACTGGTCCTATTGAAAAAAATAAAGAAAAAAAAAGCCAATACAAAAAACTATTTTGGAAATAAAGAGCAAAGGTTTTGTGCTCTTCCCAGTGCAATGGGAAGGGAATTTTTCTTTAGTAATCTGATGGGATTTAGGATAACCCTATTATTTAGGATAATAATTTGGATTTAGGATAACCAGGCTGATGCTGAATGACATAAGTCATTATACGAGATATCACTCATCAGAACCGTCTAGATCCAGAAGGACTTTTTTTACTTTGTGCATTACTGTTTAAAAGGTGACAGTATACCATGTAGATTACTTCTTACAAACACATCAGTTTTTTATAGCATGTCCTTTTTAAGGAAAGGATGGGATATTGTCAGGCCACTAGTTCACTAATAATCTTTTTTTTTAAAAATTGCCTTTCTGCAAATGTTTTGAGAAAAACTGTAGAATAAGACAGTGATGTAGACATTTAGAGTAGAACTGAATAATGCCCGTTTGTTTGCATTGTGCTTCCTAGTTTAAAAATTACTTCTAAAACTCGGCAGCATTCAGCTGGTGTGCAAGGCACGAGATCTCGGCCCAAGCTTAGTGGAGTGAACTCTGTGAATCCCCATTCACAGGAGAGAGGGTAGGTGAGCAGTTCCAGCCGAGGAAGGCATTGCTAAACAAGACGGGAACTTAATTAACTTTCCAGGTAACTTTACAGCTATTTATAATACTTCCCCTTTATGTGCTGAACAGCCTTCTAAACTGTTGTGCTCTGCTTTCGGAGTGTGTGTTGGGGTTCTGGTCTCACGTGATGCTGTTGGGTGTCCCAACAGCGTGCGATGCCAAACGTGCAGCTGCAGCTTATGACGGTCTTGTTCATAATTGCTTTTAAGGGTGTTAACAGTTATTACATTTTCCTATAGAAGTGCGTTCATTTGGCTTAGCAGCAAGTCCCAGAGGAAAACATATGCGGAAGGTAGTGTCAAGGTAAGTTTGCCACAGTATCCAAAAGGGAGGGGAGGAAGCTGTTAGACTTGAGGGTTCTGCATCCTGCCATGAGTCTCTTCCCATCTTATTCATTGTTTGGAAGTAACAGACAAAGGGACCATGATTGCTTAAGTGTCTCATTGTAATGGAGAAGGTGATGAGACATTTGGAGAAGGTGTAATGTTCTCTGTTAATAGATGCAGCTTTCTAAGGCAGAGGGGGAGAGATCACACAATCCTCCCAGATTTCTTACGCGCAGGAAGAAGCAAAAAACACGTATATAGCTTTGCTGCCAGCTGTGTGTCTGTCAAACTGTCTCTTAGTCATCTTTCTCTGCTTTGGTGTCCAGGCTGTTTTGGTGTTCATCTGTAGCTGTTTCTCTAGATGTGGGCCTGCAGGTGCAGAAGGCAAACCAAATCTGTTCAGGTAGTCACAGGTGATCTTGGCTTGGGGGTAGGAGGAATGCACTGGTAAGTTGGTCTGAGATAAGGGGAAATTATGTGCCTTTACGTGAAGGAGAGCTGAGGGATTTGAGAAGGTATACACCTGAAAAGAACAAAAAGGAGTCAGAGATGGGATTAGTCCAAGACTCTTGTCACCTGGCTTTGCAGCGGTTCAGCTATGACTACTGTTCTTTAGTAACTGATGTGAAAGTTGAAGTGTGGTTTGAGAAAACGGCAGTTTTAGGTTCATTATTGTTCTGTCAATTGGAAGGATGTACAGTCGCCACTCTGCCACTTCGACTTTTTGGATAAATGCCAATTAGGTTGGCAGTGGTCATCATATATATGTATATACATGCCATGTATAGACTTGGATGACTTAGATTTTTGATCCTGCGGTCAGATGGATGTTACTGAGCTAACGCACTTGTCTTGAAGTGCATGTGCTGAAAAGCTACACTTAGTAGTTTAGAAAAAGGATCCTGGGATAATGTAAGCTTTGTAAAAATGTTTCTTTTGAAAGCTGCAAGTAGATTTTCTTAGGAGCTGTACCATGCCTCATTCTTCACTTGCCAGCTTCTTTTGTGAGTTAAGTAGTTTCCTTATTTTAAACCTGTATCACTTATTGATTTTGCCCTGTGATTCTTATACAAGCGGGTGCTGATGGCAGTGGATTCATGAAATGCTGAGAGGGGAAATCATAAAAAAATGAAACACCTTCTTTAGCGTAACAATGAAAATCCTGGGTATTCATATTAAAACCACAGGTTCACTGTTTTTAAATTTGGACACATCTTAAAGCTACTATATTTTAACTATTTCAGAACATCTTTTATACCCTGTATAATTCTTACTTTCCTAAGATGTATTATGTGGTAGAAGGAAGCTGGTTGTGATATGCGTTATGTTTCCAGCTGTAACTGGCATTAATTAGACTATTGCCGTGATGTTTGTGTGTAGAATTTGCAAATACCTCTTAGAGATGCTGTCAGCAGTTTGAAGTCCCATCGGGCTTCTCCAGTAATGTTTCTGTGGTTGGTGTAAAGTTCTGATGTTAAGTGTAGTCAAGGAGTCAAAGGACATGTGTTCACTTTGATTTTACAGTTACTGCTTCAGGTGATAGTCATCTCTTCAGTTAAGAAAATGTAACCTGTGTGTGAACACAAAAGTAATTTTCCAATCTTTCTGGCCCTGTGCCGTTACACGCAGTTCCTCAACTCCCAACCGGAGTTGTGCTGCAAGTATTTGGGAAGTGCTGTGTGAGTGCTAACACTGCAGTCAGAGAGAGGTGGCAATAGAAACGCAAATGCATAAAACAGTAATGTCCAAAGTTGACTATAATGATGGGGGGGATGGACTGCAGAACCATTTGCTGCTTCAGTGAATTACTGAGATGTTACAGACTATTTTCTTCTGTTATTGTTAGAAGTATCACTTAATACTAAAGGAACAAGTTAGAAAGACATGAGCTCTTAACTCTGTATTTTTTAATTCATTCTGTATGAACTTCATTATTTTGAGGGGGTTTTATGTAAAAGTATGGAGAACTATATTCTTACCTCTACCTTTAAAAAAAGTAGTTTTTAATTCTCCCAAATAATAAGATTTTAGTTAAAAATGTTCTAAAAAAAATTAAAAAAAATTCTAAATCTTTGAAAGATTTACTAGATTTTATGTAAAGGGCAGTGTGAGCTGGTTTGCCTTTTTTTGCACCTTTTTATTGTACATTGTTAACTTTTAACAGTGGCTTTTTGAAACGTGTAAGAAGCTGCCCATAGATCTGTGCATGGAAGGTGGGAGAGTGTAACCTCCTTCCTTGTAATGCCAAACTTTTCTCCAGAAAGGCTTGCAAATCATGGAAATAGACTTACTTCATGCTTAAGATGTTTCTGAATTTTATTTATAATCCAAAAGACTCTTGGTCTCAGTTTCTCCTGGTATTCATGACCTATGTCTAGCCCAGAACAGATATCTTGTCTGAAAAGTAGAAGGAAAATTACTTTTCAGCTTTTCTGTTCTAAAATGTTTTGAAGTTCACACACATTTTAACTCATGATTGTGAATAGCTTGTGCTTAATGGTGGGGGGAGGAATCTCAAGGCCCATGATTTCCCCATTAGCTTTGGAGAGTTGAGGTGATGCCTTGAAGTGTGAACCGTGCTTCCTATGAGCTACTGCTCACAGCAGTTGTTGTTATATAGTTGCTGTAATTACAAATCTGTCTTTACCCTGATGTCTGCATCATGCTAGGATAGGGCATGTTTTGGGGTTTTTTTTTTGTTTGTTTGGGTTTTGGGGGGTTTTATCAAAATGGTTGACTTGGTTGAGTGAGGCCTTTGTGGCTCACACGTATTTTGAAGTACAGCCTTTTCTGCTTGCTTGTCCTTGAGTGTAAGTCAAGTGGCTTCTGTAGAGAGCTGATGAGACAAGTTTCTTGCAACATCTGGAAGAGGATGTAGGCCATGGGTTGCCTGTAGCCGCAAGGGCCATGTATACTTGCCATCCTTGGTATTTTTAATCAGTTATTCAAGGACTCTTTCTGCCTCTTCACACATATTGATGAGGGTTAAATAAACAAATCCAATGGTGAAATACCTAAAGAATTGCTTACTCTTGCATGGTGATTTCAAGATGATTAAGGCTTTGAAAAATCCTTGCTATGAAACTGGAGTCCTATGTAACAGAGGCTGTGATTTGATGTAAACTGGGCTTGAGGACTCTTTGTAGTGGTTCTAAATGCTGCAGCCACATACCACAAAATGTTGTTCTGGTATAAGCTAACAAAAATGTCACTGTTTCACAGATTTAAGTAAATTAAACTGTAAAAGCAGGCTTTAAGTTGAATCAGGCTTCATCTGTCTGACCTTCTAGTCTTATGACAGCTAAAAGATTGTGTACTTGTGTTTGTTGTAGATCAGTTGGTTGATTCAATAATGGTTATATTAATATTCTATTAATTATATAATATATTGATATTACTATATTAATAATCATTGATCTGAGATGTGTTCATTTGGTATTTTTATCCCTTGACAATTTGCCAATAACATGCCCTTAAGTATGCTGCAGAACCTGGGGGGGGGGCAGTGGCTTTAAGTGATCACAGTGACAATTTGGGGTATGTCACTCTTGTGGTATTTGATATCTTTCTTTATCCCTGTCATGGTTTAACCCCAGCCAGCAACTGAGCACCACACAGCTGCTCGCTCACCTGCTCCCCACCCTACCCTCCCCCCAGTGGGATGGGGGAGAGAATCTGAAGAGTAAAAGTGAGGAAACTCATGGGTTGAGATAAGAACGGTTTAATAATTGAAATAAAATAGTAATAGCGATGATGATAAAAGAATATACAAAGCAAGTGATGCATGATGCAGTTGCTCACCACCTGCTGACTGATGCCCACCCAGTCCCTGAGCAGCAGCCCCCGGGCCAGCTTTGCCCCAGCTTTATATGCTGAGCGTGACGTCATGTGGTACGGCATAGCCCTTTGGCCAGTTTGGGTCAGCTGCCCTGGCTGTGCCCCCTCCCAGCTTCTGGTGCATCTCCAGCCTTCTCAGTCAGTAGAGCATGAGAAGGTGAAAAGTCCTTGACTTAGTGTAAGCACTGCTCAGCAACAACTAAAACATCAGTGTGTTATCAACATTATTCTCATACTAAATCCAAAATACAGCACTATACCAGCTACTAGGAAGAAAATTAACTCTATCCTATCCAAAACCAGGACAATCCCAAACTGCTGGCTTTCCTCAGATCAATCTCTTGGCTTTTGGCAGATACCTGTGAGATACAAGCAAGTGCAGGGTAGTAGCTTCCTCTTGTAACTTTGGTCTATTTTCCCATTCACACATTTGGAAAATGGCTCTGTGTTTTTCTATGCCAGTGCATGGTTCCTTGAAACAGACTTTGTTAAGATAATAAATAAAACTTATGTCTCCATGGCATGGAGATGTTCAAGCTAGTCTTGAACAGATATGTAAGATAAATGCTAATGAAGTGGCCTCGTTACTGTAGGGAGAAAATGTGAGTTGTTGAAACTGCCTCTGTCCTCCCCCAATCTTAGCCCTGTTTGTAAAAACATTTGCACTATTGATCTTTTCCCGTCAGTCACCCTTGCGGGACTCCTCTGTGAGCTGCTTTGACTTTCCAAACCCAGCAGCAAACCCTGGTAGGGCTGGTCAGTTCTTTTACCTCCCAAGGTACTGAAATCGTCCTTTCTGGAAGTGCCAAAGGAGGGGGTGGGCTTTTAAAAGAAACATGAGAGTGGGGGGGGGGGGGGAAGTAAGCAATTGTCTTTCTTTGGCAGCAAACCATTGGAGCAGTTGCCTCTGGAAGTGGAGCCAAGCTGTAGTAGAAGGCCACGGCTAACGTACACTCAAGTTAGACTAGTTCTGAATGACTGAGGTAACCTATCTGTTACCATGTTATGCTGGGTACCCTTAAGGTACAGCTCTTTGTAGTTTTCGTCAGCAAAGCTGTCTGAGGGCTATTGTACTCATGTGCTGCAGCTGGCTGAGCCCCCCGGCTGCAGGTAGGTGTTCTCCGTGATAAGCTAGCTCAAGAAGTTCTTGCTCCTGTCCTCCTGTAACTCCTGCACTTGCTGCTGTCGTTCTTTGCTGCTGAAAGTGTTAGATCATGCTGAAAATCCAGATTTAAAAAATAATAAAACCTTTAGGGGATTGCTTTTTGTTTGTAGTGGGTTTGCTTCAGTGATCCAATTAACTGGTTGCTACAACTGAGGAGTAGCAAATCAAATCATAGATATGAGAACTTTATGTGGTGGTTTTCCCAGGGTAATTAACCTACCGGGAACTGCAGCCGTGGTTGTGCTTGATACAAAGTTCTTATATTTGGAGTCGGCACTGATGACCAGGCCTTAGAATTAGCAAAGGCACTGACTTCCTCTGTTAATAAGAGCAAAATGCTCGTATTGGACTTCATGAAAGCTTTCCTATTTTTCCACCCCACCCCCACCCCCACCCCCCGCTGCTGATTGAAAGCAGATATTGTTAAAAGACTTGTTTTAGAAACAGTCAAAATGTGGAAGTGCTGGGAGAACAGTGATGGGCTTATGATCATCTGCATCCTGAGGCCGTTAATAAATGTTTGTCCCTATTCACAATTGTTGCAACAAAAATAAAATTTTGCTATAATGGCACACCTAATGTCTCTGTTTCTTATTTACAAGGACATCTGGAAAGAATGTGAATAAGATCCTAGAGTGGGTTTCCTTATTTACTTGTTCAAGTTTCACTTAAATACCATTGTATTTTGTTACTTAAAAGAAACCACGTGGGCAGTTTGCTGTCCCGTTGCAGTCCTTTGGCTGTCAGGGTAGGTATGGGAATGATCTACCTCCTCCACAGCCAGCCCCAAAAAACCTGTGCCTTTCACAGCCCAACAGCTCTTCCCCAGTACCTGGCTCACGTGCACAGTTGTGGCAGTTTGTAAAACTGTAAAAAGATATTGCATCTTTTGTGGCAGTTTTCCTTGGAACATTATTGTTGAGGTAGCTGATGAGCTCTGCTTGTCACCACCACGTGGGTCCTGGAGAAGTTTGGGGAGAAAGATGCTGTTAATGCTGCCAGCAGTAGAATGTATTGTAATTCTTCAGATTGGGGGAGGGGGGGAAATCTGTTTCTTCTCTCCAGAAATGGAGTAGGGAGTGGCTGTGTTCTTTAGGCGCGTTTCACTCATGACCCGGAGAAGAGAACAAGCAGAAACCCGAACCCTATTTGGTATATGCAGCCATTTGAAAATAGACATGCACACTTTGATTCAGCTTGCTGTTGTCTGATAATTGTCTTGGATCTTGGCCATTATATCTTGAAAATCTGTCACTTCAGCAGTAAAAGGAGTGTTTCCAGTTCTGAAATTCACAAAAGTTATTTTACTTGAGTTCCATGCTTGTTCTTCCACAGTGTATTCCTTTTTAGTAATTAAAGCATATGCGCTAAAATTTAAGTGAGTAAAATATTTAAGTATGCTTAAGCCTTAGTAGAGTTCAGGCCTTCTTTCTGCAGCATTAAGTCGTATGTGGGTTGTTTGGGTTTTTCTCCTGGGAGAAGTCTGCTTAAGATCCTGACAGTTGTGCTTGCAACTTGACCAGCTTGGTTGTACGGTACTCAGAAGTTTGCTGGTGCTCTGGAGTTCTTCCTCCGTCCTTTGGGTTAAACATCATTTCAGAGAATGGTATGACAGAGGGCTTGGTCTCATGTATGTTTTATCTCCAGCAAGCATCATAAAATTAGGTGTTCTGGTCATATTTAAATGTGCAGGGGCAGAACTGATATTTAGTCATGCTGTTTGGTGTGTGAGAAGGTATAGATGTGCTTTTTAGGAACAATATCGATGAATAATTTAGAACTCTTATTTTCTTGTAAGAATCTTTGCTCTGTTAAAATCAAAAGGAAACTCTTGCATGTGCTAGTTTGAATCATACCTCAGCCGAGGAGTATACCAGCTCCTCCTGTTGCATTCCCGGAGTGTGACGTTACCTCGGATGCGAAGTAGAGAATGCCTGAAGATATTTTGGCTTCTAAGCTGGCATCAAAAGACTTTTTTCCTCAACTATTGAAAACCAATTTGTAAACTCCCATGCACATCTCTGTAGCTTGTATCATGGGGGTTGTTTTGGCCTTTTAGGTGTCTAATTTCAGGTTCATACACTGAACACGGGTTTGAAGATGAGCAATTCTGATACTGTCCTTAGTGTGAGTTGGTAGCCTAAAAAGAAGGAACTTAGTGATGAATCAAGGTAAAACACAGCAAGACAGACGTGCTGTCAAAGGGAGGGGGGAGAGTAAGAGTCAAATGAAGCAATACAAACATAGGGGGATGAGAGGAGAACTAAGAAATCAAACAATGAATTGCCAATAGTGAAGGGCCACAAAAATAGCTTGTCTTTTGTGCAGTTCTTGTACAAAAACCAGACTATTTATTATTTGCTTTCTGTGAAATACGTATCATGTTTAAAAAAGGATATCTAGAATGCTTATACAGGAAGAGGAGGTGTAATTTCCAAGCAGGCGATGACTGCCAGTGAGAAGGGAGTAGATCTGCACTTTTGTAAATGGGAATACTGGTAGTATGATGGCTTGTGAAGACTTTTCTTTAAATAAACCTGGCCTGAATCTAGTTTTTGCTCTGAGAGGAAAAAATCCTCAGTATGGGTATCAACTGCTGTTTTGTTAGTAGTGTTATCAGTCTTCAAGTCATGCAATGAGTGATGCGTTGGAAGTAAGCAGTTGCAGGCATCATTGGGAAAGTGGATTTCCTTTTGGAATTCCCAAATGCTTAATAGTCAACTATATGAATGAGAGATCTGAGCGTGCGAAACAGTTTTTCTTCTGGTCCTGTCTGCTTATTGCAATGAAGATTTGAAGCCAAAGAGAAAACACTACAACCAGCTTATGAAAGAGCTTGGATTTTGGTTTTTTTAGCTGCTTGACACTTTTTATTTTTCTATAATATTTGAGAGACGCTGCATGGTCACAGAGTTGCGGAAGTTTTGTAGTAGTTGAACTATATCTACTTATTAGAGGTTTGGTTTTTTTAAAAAAAAAAAAAAAGCTTAGTCTGAAAGATCAACTCCTTCAACTGTATTGAAGAAAATGGGAGAAGTCTCTCATTCAAGTATTTGAGAGAAAATAAATGACGATATTTTCAAGACCCTAAATTTTGAGAACTGAATTTGAACAAAGGAGTACTTTAGTTGGATCACTCAACTGAGAAGCAGACTTTGCCTTCTAAGCAGTTTGGAATAGTAAATGTCACACTTCTGCATTTCAAGCTCTAATTTCTGGTTTGTTTTAGCCATTGTTTGGAAGCAAGAATAAAATATCCTTTTGCATGTCTTTATTTTAAAATGTGGCAATCCAAGGCTTGAGGATCAAAAATTAAAATATTTCTGTGAGAAGACTGAAACAATATATGTTTCTGCCATGACACAAGAAAATAATAAACTCAGATGAAAGCAGTATAGAACTTGTACCCCTGTACTCGGCGCTGATGAGGCCACACCTCAAATGCTGTGTTCAGTTTTGGGCCCCTCACTACAAGAAGGACATGGAGGTGCTGGAGCGTGTCCAGAGGAGGGCAACGAAGCTGGTGAAGGGTCTGGAGCACAAGTCTTATGAGGAGCAGCTGAGGGAGCTGGGGTTGTTTAGTCTGGAGAAGAGGAGGCTGAGGGGAGACCTTATTGCTCTCTCCAACTACCTGAAAGGAGGCTGTAGTGAGGTGGGGGTCGGTCTCTTCTCCCTAGTAACGAGTGATAGGATGAGAGAAAATGGCCTCAAGTTGCACCAGGGATTGGATATTAGGAAAAATTTCTTCATTGAAAGGGTAATCAAGCATTGGAACTGCCCAGGGAAGTGGTTGAGTCTCCATCCCTGGAGGTATTTAAAAGACGGGTAGACGTGGTGCTCGAGGACATGGTTTAGTGGTGAACTTGGCAGTGCTGGGTTAATGGTTGGACTGGATGATCTTAAAGGTCTTTTCCAGCCTAAATGATTCTATGGTACTAAAGTTTCCATATTTGATTTTTATTGCTGTGTAGGTCTTTAGCATATTAATGGAGAGTTGTATCTGATTGAATGTAAACCGTTTCTGGACAAACAATGCTTGTTATGTTAATACACTGAACTTCTTTGCTAAACTAAGCTTAGAAACTGACATTAATGTATGTTTTGGTGACTTTTAAAGGTGTGAAATTGAATAATTTGAATACTTGGTGTCTTTTTCCCTGTTCGGGCAAAAGCATATATCTTAAGGAGCTGGCACTCAAATCATAATCAGAAATTATTTTTTGAACTCTTTCAATCTGCAGTCATTAATCTAAGTGTCCGAAATCAACCTACAATAAATGAAATGACTACATCTTTTTCAGGGGTGTCTTGGTGAGACTGGAAGGATGCAGCCATCCTGTTGTTATGAAGGGCTTGTGTGCAGAATGTGGCCAGGACTTGACTCAGTAAGTATTCTCAACTCTTTTTTTTTTTTTTTTTTTTTTTTCCAACTTCTCCTTGCTTGTGTTTAGGGATCCAATCTCTTCCTTCTCTCATTTACTTCTTTGCTTCTCCATTTTGAGTCTTAGTAGTTGTGAATCATACCTATAAGGGTAACTGAAGTTTTAGATACTAGTAGGGAAGGAGAACAGTATTCATACTGCCTAACTTAAGTAGGTCCACTTGAAAAGGTCCTATAAGGAAAGTTGAGAGGGAGCTTCCTCTAAAAGTTAAATTTCAGCATAAAGCTGAATTTCACGTTTGCTTTTTAAAAAAAAAGGTATTGAGATTGGCTCATGAAATTGTTGCTTAAAGTTTAGTGGTCTGCATATATTAATTCTTGATCACATTATTAATAGTTGTAATCATTTAAGTATATTTCTTTACTGAAAAATTGCAGCTTGTAGGCAGGAATTGGTATTCCTTGTGGATAAAACCAACACATGAAGAGGAAATAGGCAGGATCTGTGCCGCTGTTGAAAAGTGTCTTAATTTACTTTTGCTATTTACACAAGGCACTTGTTTTGTCACCCTGAAATTTTCAAATATGTGCCCTCTTTCTCCTTATCTGTCACTCTAGTCACAGGTGCATTGTTTACAACTATATTTCCTTTTAGCCATTACAGGGATTCATAACTAGGAATATGGGTGAATAAGATGCTATGTGGGTTCTTGAGTTACAGTTCACGTTACAAATTTATGACTTAATAACTGTGCATGCTCTGTTTCTGCGGAGATAAATGTAAGGTAGCTTACTACCTTAAATAGGAAATGTAAAGAGCATGCATACAGACATAAATTCTCATCGCAGTGTATACTACTTTGCTTTTTATGTACTCATAACTGAGGTTGACAGTTGTAAGGTGTGTCAACAGTGACTTAATAAACCTGAGAATTTTATCTGTGCAGGTATAAACAGCTGTGAGGTAATACCAGTCTCATTCATGTGACCTTGCTTCATTTGTACTGTGTCTGAATGGGAGCTAGCTTGTTTCCAGTGCTTTCAATTTAAGGCTTCAGAACTGTTTTCAATTTTTTTTGTGAAATATTCTGCCATAGAACTAAAGGAATTTAAGCCTTAGGCCAAAAAGAAAGCAAATGCAAAAGATTTCTCTTTTGCTCTGTCTCATTGCTAATACGGTTGGTAAAGAGAATGTTTCTTATGCATATCAAATTACTAATTCAACAGCTGTTTTCCAAAATGGACTGTATAGTAGCCTTGATTTTAGAAATGAATGTTGCATGCTCATTTCAGTTGGAAGGAAATACTTTGGTTTCATTTTAATTCATACTCATTAAGAATTATTTTGTGAGCATTATCCCATAAACCAGCACAAGTGGACTGAATATTTAAAATGTTATGCAATAGGCAGCCCAGGTAATGGTTGGATATAACTTTTAATGAAAAGTTGACTGTTAATATTTTGTAAACAAGTATTATTTGGCAAAACAACAAACCTAACAAAAAGTTAGCATAATAGTGAATATGGCTTTGCTTGCCCTGAATGAATACTTTTTGAGGTTTGAATACGGTCACGTCTAAATATTGCTATACTGCTATTATTTCATTAAATTCTAGATAAATTCAGGGTATGAGGTTTTCTCAATTAATACTCCTTCAGATAATTCCTTCATTTTCTACAAAATGGCTTATACATCTGGAAGAATGTGTTAGGTCTGCTGAGCCTACATCAGAAGGCAATTCAAAAGCATCAATGCTTTCCTTGCTTGAAGAAAAGCGAGTACAGCCAGTTCGCTGCCAGCTTGTTGGGTGTTAGTGGTGCATCCTTCCTGTTAAACAGTTCTTATGCTCATTCAACAAATGGTCTGAAAACAGTTCATCTTTTTGAAAGGCTCATTTAAAATACTGTTCAGTGTTATATATAAGAGGTGTTCTGAACTCTGAAGCAAAGGATGTAAGATGCGAAAATGTGAATGTAAGCTTTGGACCAAATTAAATATCTGTCTTTTGTTTCTGGGTATCAGTGCTTCCAAATACTGTGGTACAGTAAAAGCATATCTGTCTGTGATTGTGTCTGCCTCAACATAGCTCATAACTTTTTTTTTTTATTTTTTTCTCAGAAGCTTGCTTGTCAGGAAGTGAAAACTGGGTGAAGTTTAACTCTGACTGTAGATCTGATAGCAAATTTTGTCCTTGGTAGGACAGGTACTTGGGAGAATTAAAAGATGTGTGTGTGTCACATAGGACAAAATTTTTACGGTAGTATTTTTAATGCTGGTGAACCATAAATAATGTCTTTAAAACTAGATTATCAGAGTTCCCAACAATTGATGTGTGTAAGCTGGAAGCTAGCGATACTGACGCTATGTGGGGTTACTTGGTCAGTTTTCAAGGAATTTCATACTCGTATGTACACATGCAGTCTCTCTCTTTATATATATATATAAATGAGGATGATATGTATTCTGTATGTATTAACATCTATCTGTATATACATGCATCTATATATCATACGGATATGTATACAAGCCTGTATGTGTGTATAATATACACATAAATAAAATAAATACAGGCACACGCATATGGTACCTCATTCTGTTTGTGCTGAAGGGAGAAGCATGCTGTACATAAAGAGTAACTTTGCCTATCCTTTGCTTAAATTTATTTCATAGTTTGGCTTGGAGAAAAGTAGATAATTGCATGCTGAGTGACTGCAAAAAAAAGGAAAGGAATAGTTTTAAATTTGAATGGTTTGGTAGTTATACTTAGTTTATAACTTTTCTAATGCCAATCAATACATAGATGTCTCTTTCATCTTAGTGTCATTTTTTCATGAAATAATTATATGGAAGTATAACTAATTACAGTGACTTTGCAAGGTTTTTATGGTGAGCTGTTTTGATCTCTATCCATTTTGTTCAGTAACTTACATTAACAAGAATTTGAATGAGTATATTAGTCAAAATAGATCTTTTTAATCATAGTTTTTTGGTGGTGACTAGGTTGATACTACAGATTTTAGCGTGTTCAACTTTTCACTAAACTACTACTCTCTTGATGCTTCCTTTCCCTGCGTGATTAGGATACGAAGCAAGAATGGAAAGCAGAATGTGCCATTATCCACAGCAACTGTGTCTATGGTTCACAGTGTCCCAGAACTGAAAGTCAGCTCTGAGGTAAGTACCATCATGCTTTCTTTATTCATACCTTTCACTGTAGCTCCACAGTTGAGAAGCTTAATTATAGGAGTTTCTTCAATGTTGTATGTACTTCATACAGAAAGTTTGGCTTCCCTTTGAAGAGGAATTTGGTGTTGAACATCAGTAGCCCAGGGGTTTTGTGCGTTTACCCTAATGCAGATTGATTGTTATTAGGTTTTACAGTGGTTTTTTGAGCTGTGCGCTGAAGAGATGGCACTTCTATGACAGCAGTCTGAAAACTTAGTACTTTAATGTTTTTTGTCTCTAAGAATAAGCAGTTTCTGGAAAGTTTCATTTCCACTAGCTGAAATGTGTTCAAAGCTTGCAAAGTCTTTGAAACCCGCTTCACCCTTCACCTTGAAATTGGTCCTACTAGATATAGTAAAGCTAGTTTGTTTGCAGCTTACCTGGATGTTAAATTTATTTCATTATTTTTCAAATATTCCATTCAGCTGAGTTATCAAAATATGTTTGTTCATCCCTCAGTTTCTTTAGAGGAAAAAGCATGTTTAATTTGAAGATAAACATTCTATTTATCTTCCTTAGCAACTTGATCCTTTTTATATTGCTGCTGGCTCTTTTTTGGGTTTGGGTTTTTTTTGGTAATTCTTCAGAGAACACCAATGAGAAGAAATGTGAAGACAAAGCAGCTAGAAGTGTCCTCATCATAGAGGAGCGTTTCAAAGGGCAATTTGCACTTGACTCCTGCTTCTTCATAATGCTCCACTTAACTTTGCTTTTAAGTGTAGCTGTCTTGTGGGTAATACTGCAGTTTGCTATCAGAAGTGGTTAAAGTGAACACAGAGCTTAATGTAGTTCTTTGAAAGCTTGTAAATATGTACAAGAGGAGTAAACTTCAACTCATATTTACTGGAGTATAAGGTCTTTGATATCGGTGCCCACGTAGGACTATATAATCTAACTATTTATGTCTGAAGGCATATATTCTTTAAGTTCAGATTGACAGATATAATCATAGAACTGTCATTAGCACCTTCAGTTTTATACTCAGTCTAGTGTTGTCAGCCATATTGTACCTAATTGATACAAAACTGCTGAATGCAGCAGCCAAAGTTTTCAGACCTACTGATGAACTTGTCCTTTGTGTACCCCAAAGCTACTGCTATTTCCTCTCAAGACTCTTGGCCTTAAATCAATTCAGTGGTTGGTTACTTCTTAAATTTGGAAGTTGTTGTGTTGAGTTTATCAATTTTAAGAGTTACTAGTGTCACAAAGATCCAAGAGTAGACTTTAGGAATATTTTTTTTCTGTAGAAAAATTGCTGACAAAGCTAGCATCACTACAGTTATGTTGAAGCATCATTTCTTATGCAGGTAGTTTGTAGCAGAACTTCTCAAGTTTACAATACACAAAAGGCAATAAACCTAATTTGTTTCTTCTAAGCTAAGCTTAGTTGTGAATATTTTGTTACAGCAAGCTGAGCAGCTAGGAAGAGAAGATCAACAGCGACTACATCGAAATCGAAAACTGGTGCTCATGGTAGATTTGGACCAGACATTGATCCATACTACAGAACAGCACTGTCAACAAATGTCTAATAAGGTAGATATGTTAACTTTCAAGCCAAAGTAACAACAGGAATATTTCTAACAATATTTAAAGGATCATTCCTTAAGAAAACATTCTGTGGTTAGGTAAAATTGTAGTTGAAGAACAACAGAAAATGAGAAACAAGTCTTCTGAAATATGTTCCTTTTTTATCTACATTTAAATTGACAGTTTTCTTTCTTACATTTCTGCTTTCCTGCACTTTTCCACTCCAGTCACTTTAAGCGAGAAGTTTCAGGTAGCTATTTCTAATCTCTGTTTTCGTTCCTCTACAATTCACAAGCTGAGTACTCAGTAATGAGACTTTTTTCCCCTCTAGGTCTGAGGCAGATATAGTGAATTACTGTTTGAAGTCTGTGTGTTACTATGTCTGTCATTCCATGAATATGTCTAGTGATTTTTTTTCTTCAGTTTAATTTGGGGGGAGGAGTTTGGGTGTTGCTGTTTAATGTCTTCATGAAACACTTGTCATTAAACGGATAGGGACTATTGGCTTGTAATATTTCCAACTTGGAAACTTTAAAACAAGAAGGTCCAACGTGCTTCTTGTTTTAAAGTTTCTAAGTTGGAATGTGTCTACAGTGTCTTGTACGGGAGGATGCAAATTCAGACTCCAGTGTCATGCAAACTGCAGTTGCTTCGTTCCTCTTTCTTTCCTCTTGCGGTTCTCTCATGTCCAGTGGGTTCAGCATGTGTTCGCACCTGCTGGCAAAAAACAAGCTGTAAATGTACTTTGCAATTGAGAGGAAAGGGAACAGTGAATATTCAGCTTAAAGGTTAAAAAACCTTGTGTATTTGAAAGGCTATGTCTTCATCTGTATAAATGCATGATTTGAAGAAAAACCTTTTTTAAAATATCTTGAGATTTTTAACTGGGATCTTTATCTGCAAACTTCCTTCCTGGTTTGCTATCTGATGGTATGTTTCCATAGACATATTTTTTCATCCAACAAAGTCTCTCTGAACTCAATATGTACTGAAACTAATCTGCGTGAAGTTCACTGAGTAGTACTGACTCCAGTGAGATCCTGAACTTTCTGAGAAATTTCTCAAGTTGCTTTCTTCAGATTGGTTTGCTGTAAGTGAAGATTTGAATTAAAGGTACCTTGGCTGTAAGCTTTTCAACAGTGCAGCTTCCTGCATTTGAAAAACTTAGTGTTGGACTGCCTGGCCCAGAGCAAAAATGCGGTTTGGATTTTATTCATCCACATAATCTCTGTGGCCGAAACTTGCTTTAGCCTAGTCAGACCGAATAAAAGTGGTGGAAGTGATGGAAGAGGGCACTTCTGGAATGTTGGCATTTTTGTTTGGTACTTTGATAATATGAAATATGCTTTTTCTTTTAGGGAATATTTCATTTCCAGTTAGGTCGAGGTGAGCCTATGTTGCATACTCGTTTGCGTCCTCATTGTAAGGAATTCCTGGAAAAAATTGCCAAGCTGTATGAATTACATGTTTTTACTTTTGGCAGCAGACTGTATGCACATACAATTGCAGGTGAGTAGTATGTTACATTTAACAATATGAGTATGAAGGCCGATTACGTCAATATAATTAGTTTTCTTTCTGTGGTTGTTTTCAAGTGTTTGTTCTTTGTGTTGTGCAAAACCACTTCCTAAATAGTCCTATAAGCAGAATTTTTAGCTTGTTTACAAGGCAGTGCCTGTATGGCATGTAATTTTAGAAATAATCCTTTTTTCCCCATCAGACATGCTTTTTTTGGTTCCCTGATGGTTAGAGAATCAGATTGTGACATGACAACTAGTGCCTTCCTATTGAATTAAGTAAGAAATTATGCTGATGGGCTCTAAAAATGATCTGTGACATCACCTGTCTTAGAAATCTAAAGCAGCAGTTCCATAAAAATGAACAACATGAAATTATCTCCTCCTATGGGGAGCCCCCCACCACTGTTTCCTTTCACCAAGGAATTTTGGCTGCTGTAAATCAATTTACAGCAGTTCTGTTTGTGGCCTGGAGCTGAGATGCGTTTATTTGAGGAAAAGCACAGATCTAGCAGTATTTTCACATATTCTTCTCAAGAACTTGAAAATATTTTTTCCTAGTAACTGGAAACTTGCTTTTAAATTATAGCAGTAGTAGTCTATGGTGTGGGTCACTGGCTGAAATGTTTTCTTTTTTCCAACAAGCATAAAAGAAACTTACCCTGTTATGCAAGGCTATGAGTCAAATTCATGTGAGGAGTGTGACCATGTGTTTAAACTGTAAAATTGGCTTTCACCCCATCTTGAGTCTTCCTTGACAGAATAGCATTTTCACATCAGACTTTCCTTTATTAAGTTTGTCAGACTAAGCCAATATAATTAACAATATTTTAGGTTATGACTCTGCATGACAAACTGTCCTTTCTGCTGTTTTGTGTCTCCTAGCTTTTTTTTTAAGTTGTCTTTCACATCTGCTTTTTTTGTCTCATGTTGCCGTGAGTGCCTTGAGCAATGCTATCCCAGTGATCCTGCTCCTTCGCAAGAAAGGAAGATTCCAGAATAGTTAGAGAGCTGGCTGTCCTAGTTTGCTCTATAACAGTTTACAAAAGAATTTTGTAATTAGAGAATTCTTTATGCATGTTAAATAAGCCACAGAAGATGCTTGTAATGACCAATATAAGAGACTTCTGTAATCAGAAAGCAATACGTATTTGTGGTCTCCAACTAATTGTCCTTGAAAGAAAATTCAGGAGAGGCGTATCCTGTCCTGCCCATCCATGTGAACATTTCTACATTACTCAATATTTATTGGCTGAGTTGTTTGAAGAATCTTCCTAAAGCTTTGTCAGTCTCCCTGTTGGGTCATACGTTGTGTGCTGCTAATGCATTAACACTTTTGTACCCTGCTGTCCTCCTTAGAGTGTGGTTATTTCTTGTGTAGCAAAAGGGGAATGGTTTTCTCATACACGAGGTCTGAATACCTGGTAGTGAGAAAGTGGGTGGGCAACCTTCCTCACTTGGATCTATGTGCCAAAATCTGCATGTGGCCTAAGGTCAGAAGATATATACCAAATAAAGTCAGAAGATGTGTAGCAAGTAGCTTCAGTGCCAGGGAGAAGAATGAGTTGCAGTGGTAAACTCATGATGTGTAAGTGTTTCCCCAATGACCGATCTTCTCTCAATGTGTAAGTTGGTCCTGTGTTTGCTCATTTTAATCTCTGAGCAAAAATTTGGATTACAGTGCAGTCCCCATGCTGGCGCAGACCGATACTTAAAATGTGACAAGCCTTTTTGTGAGCATCATACTCGACCTGCTCCATCTGGCCCTAAAGGAAATACCCTAATTTGCTCATTCGGTGGCTATTGCTGCTTCCTGACATCTCCAGACTTCTGGATTTATGCCTGAAGTTGTCTAACCTCTTCAAAAGCATTCAAACTACAAGTGGATTACTTGTACAGTGATAATGATAGCTTCAGCTGAAATATGTTGGTATGGAAAAACAGTTGATACAGCCTTCGGTCCACATACTCACCTGTGTAACCAAGATGCAGTAACAGAGATATACATAGCTAATACATGTAGAGAACACTTGATGGCAGTATTGGTTAAATGATTTCTCACAGAGAGCTGTCAGTTTGGCATTCTACCATTATCCCTATGTTACATAAAGGAAGGACTTGTAATAAAATGCTGGGAATCTTTTTCATAAGAAAAATGTTGCTTTCTTAGGTCCTCCATATACATTCTATATTTCTTTGTGAAATCTGAACTCTGAGCTGGTCCTTCCGTGTCCTGGAAGGCTTTTTCCTCATTTTGCAAACAGATGACATCTTGTCAGTCCTTTCCTCTCATCCCAACTGACTCCTATCAGCTGTTAAGTGGGATTAGCCAATACTTGTAAACACCATTTATGTCTGCTGAAGTCATTTCTCCTAAAACCCTTTCTTAGTCTGACAGATTTACAAAGTGTTTTCTTGTAGCACATTTATGAAGATGAGTTTTTTTCCTCTTCTACATACTTATTTTGACCAATTGTTACTTACTTTCTTTTCCTACTCTGCATAAGAGAAGTTTGGCGCATTTAATACTGAAGTCAGCTTAAATGCTGGTTAAAAAAGTCAATGCCACTGAATTTTGAGTTCAGAGGCCACTAAGCAACAATAATGCAATGTGAAATCACTCTTAAGATTTATAGAATTTAGAAAGCAGGACTAAGTTGAGGGCATTCATATGTATGGTTTGTTACAGCAAGTATATTACAGTATGTATTTCCATAAATAATTGACAGAATATGTGTGTATATGTAATCACCAGTGTCTGAAGGTCTCCAATGCTACTGAAAGATTGGGTCAACAGTGCTCTTTGCAGGTTCTAAAGTAGGACCTGAAGTGTAGAACTGGAGGTGACCTGATTCTTCAGAAATTCAATCTTAGATTTATTTTCAAAAGGACTTCTTCAAATTCATGTTGGATCCTACTATTATATCACTTCTACTAGGAATTGCTATTTAACTCAATCTGTCTCTAAGATTTGAGACTTCCCCAATATGAGTTAGTTACTTTTGAACATTGCATCTTGTGACAGTTTCTTAACTTAACTTTGCAAGTTTGCTTTTCTAAGAGAGTCTATATAAGATCAGGTAGCAAAGCTTGATGGGACTGTATGTGTAAAGACCTAGTCTGAGATACTGGAAAACAAACAACTGGGGGGGAATAGTCTCTGCTAGATAAGTCTACTGAATAGTCCCTCATAATATGGCAGTCCAAGGATAATGATGGCATCTTCAGTTTGCTCAAGAAACTACTTAGAGGTGTACTTAGCACGTTGTCTAATTTATGAGAATAAATGGAAGCTCAGTTTTGATTTGAAACAGCAAGTCTGCCTTCAATCATTTTGACTTCTACAAAAGGCTTTGATTTTTTGTTTGTTTGTTTGTTTTTTAAACATGCTTACAAAATGAGAAATTCATCAACATTTGTCCTTCTGCTGGAATGATTTGTGCAAACTGATACTTCTACAATAAAAATATTCTGTTAAGAAAAAAATTCCTTATCAACACCAAGGCAGCAAACTGTGACCATAATAATTTTTCAGGATATGGTGGTGAGAAATGGATAGGAATAAATGAAACAAAGTTAAGAGTACATCTCAGGACCACTTTGACTGTTTCTATGTACTTGGTGCATTTATATATAGACCTTTTCATTGCTCTGAAGTCATAGAAACTTGCAACAAAATGCCCCAACAGAAAAGTGACATCATCTAAACAGATGCTTTTTTTGGTGGTCTCTGTTGAGTTTTCTTAAAGAAAAAGCCACCAGTACTTTGGAAGGTATCATCCATTTGAAACTTGCAGCTTCATTATTAAAGGTTAATATCCAAACTGTGTACCATCATAAAATTCTAAATCTTTCAATATGTATGTTGTGAAAAGATTTTTTTTTTTTTTATTTTGAAGGTGGTAGTTTTTCATAATAAGGGTTTCCCAGTTTTTTGTTACTGACAGCAGTATAATAATGATTTTCTTTTTTTTTTTTTAGTAAAGAAGTTAAATCTTAACCTTTACTTAGTTTTATGTTGGAGGGCATATTTACATCTACTTATTTTTAAACTGTAAAGTTTTTATTTCTTCAGATTGATGTTCTATTTGCAATCATAAACCAATTAAAAGTTAATGTTTTAACTAACAGTATGTGATCTAGCCACTGGATGTCTTGTTTGCTCTTGCATGGAGTAGAATCGCTAAATAGGTTAGTGAAAAGCCAATAGAGCCTTTTCAAAGATTTAAAGATGATATTAACGTACTATTGAAGAAAACAAATGATGTGTGACGAACGAAATGTTATCTGTCATTTCCCTGAAATGTGAAAAACAGCAGGATGATGTCTGTGTTATTGATTCAGTTGGTGAGGCAGCATCCAAAAGAAGCCAAACAGTTTAAAGCACGTAAAGAACTTTAAAAGACCAGTGCTGTTTTCTGTATTGCTATTCAAGTAGCTGAGCTTTGAAAGACCTGACTCTCTTCAGATGGGCTTTTATCTTTGCAGGTGCATCTCTGATGAGCTGTATCCTCAGTGTATTTTTAGTGAATTATCAAGGGGAAAAAAGTATTGAAATTAATAAGTCTTTACCAAAGCGTTATTGAAAAGCTCCAGAACACTGCCTCATCTCTAATCCCTGGCAGCCAGGGTTTCTGCATTTCGGCTTTCTTAGTGCAAATTCCCTTTTACAGTTTTAGCTAGACAAGACTGAGTGCCTCATTGTGATTTTGCTATTTGATCAGTACACTCCTGTCCAATTTAGTGTAGGGAGTCCCTGTGTATTCAGATAATTAGTAGAAGAGAATTTGACTGGGGAGAGCAGCAACTTGTATGACAGCTTATGTAGTTTGTCAAAATAATCTGTGTGCACGGCAATAAATCTTTGTAGCTAATTCTCTCAATTCATTATGCCTAGGTACTGCAAGGGTCTCACTACAGGGGATGATTCTACGAGTTTGCAGCAATTCTTAAGCATAGTCGGGTGAGTTAAGGTTGAACCTCTGTCCTTAACTCGGAATTTTCTTGCTTTTATGGGTTTTAAGTTATTCCAGTTACACATTAATATTAAATACATACAGGATCAACTTTTCAGAAGTGATGACTGATTTTTTTTTTTTTTTCCTTTTTTTTAATTTATACACTCTGTTTTTGAAGACCCAACTTAACATACTCCTGGGAGCTGGACTTCTAAAAGGAGTTGAACATGTGTTCTGTGCGAATCTCAAAGCTCCTTCAAAGAAAATTAAAGTTGGTCCTTAGAGACTGTAGTCATTTTGAACTCTGGTTCTGGCTATAAGATGGCCACCATTTAAAATAAAATAAAGTAAAACTTTAAAAAATTGTTCCTAGATAAGTATTGACTGCCTTGTATTAGTCATAAGAATAATAAGAAGTTGATGCTAACCTCAGTGAAAATTCAGTAAAATGAAAATTCAGATTAGCATGTAAAATGCCAGTTTCTTTCTAAGCAATTATGTGGCTGTGATCTGCTCATGAAGATGAACTTCGTTATTGGAGGCTAGGTTCAGAAGCATGTGCATGTGTGTTTGTGCACCCAAGTCACCATTTTCCTAAATAATGGCATTTTATCTTGCTTTAAGATCAGCTAGCACAGCTTCTCCAGTTTTGTTTTTGGTTTGTCCTTTTTTTTTTGTTTGGTTTTTTTTTAAAGAGCGCAGTCAGAAAAGTTACTGCAACTGGGCCTAAATATTTCTAGGTATCCCAGGATATATTCATTATATGAAAATGTATTAAAGTATTTGTTAGAGGTACAACTTAAAACCTACAAATGCAAGAGCTGCGGCTGAAACTGTCCCTTAACTTGCCCATTGTGCTTAAGTATTGCAGCACATTGCCGACTCTTGTGAGACTTCTCTGCAGTCCCTAGGCATAATGAGCTAAGGAGAGCACTTAGCTTTAAAGAACCACCTATAGACAGATAAATGTAAGTTGCAAAAATCATGTGTATCTATCACCTGCTGTATCTCTTTCAGCCTAACTTATTTGGCTGTCACAAATTTAGTTATTTTAATTTCAGTTTTGTTGCTATGTTGAAAGAAAATGAGATGGGATTTTTAAAAGTCAGTTCCACTGCATTAGTTACAAATACTTGATCCACTGTGCTTACCCTTTCCTATATATAGTATCTCTTACCTTAAAACTGTCTGTTAGTTAAACTGTTGTTGCACAGATTACAATAGCTCAATTATATAGAACATAAACAAGGAACAAATATCTTGAACGTTAACTTTTTAATTTCTTCTTTCAAAAGGATTTTTGGACCCTGAAAAGAAGCTTTTTTCCCATCGGATATTGTCAAGGGATGAATGTATTGATCCATTTTCTAAAACTGGGAATCTTAGGTATGTATATGGGTCTTATGCATTAAACAGAACAGGACAACAAAGAGACAGAATATGCTAAACATAAAAATTACTCCCTCCATACTTAACATGTTTATAGTCCTTCCTTATCTGCCTCTTAAATATCAACACCATCTCAATAAAACCGAGATGTTAGGTATTGCAGCATTTCATCTACTTAATGCGTTCTGTGGTACTAGAACAGTAAGAACGGGCAGCAATGGCATCACGTTTTCAGTTATACTTTGTTCTTGTAATAACTTAACCATATTTCCACTTTATGGCTTCTGATCTTGTATAATGACTTGTATGTCGTGGGTTTTTTTTACTTAAACCAAAATTCTCAGTTTGAGGTTAATTCATATTTGAATATCTAGTATTCTGGCTTTCAAATGTGCTATACATCTAGCAGCTTCTCTTCTTCAGTGTTTCTTTGAAATTAGGTCATCTAGATCCTTGAGTTCATATTCTAGTCTAAATTCAGGTTCCGGCAAGATTTTTTCTAAAAGGCAGATATGTTTAGTATTTCATAAAGCTAGATTAAAAATTATTGCCCCCACCCCATCTGACCATAGCAAATGAGAAGCTTTTTTCTTCTCTTGCTCTGTTTTCATATGTATGTGTATATCTTAAGTACTCTACCTCCTCCACCTAGGTGATACAAGTATTAGTACTTTTTGCCTCCTTTGTCTTAGATTGAATGAGTCTACTCTTTAAAAACTGTTCTTGTGTCTTTTTCCTGGTTATATATAGATAGTGTATTGTCCATGTGAGAGTTGGCTTTGGGCTGTTCGTTGACCTAAACTGTGAAAACTAGACTGAAATGTTGTAATGTTTTGTTCTTGCAAAGGCTTGTTGATTCCTGCTTCTAGCCTCTGGTATAGAGATTTAAAAATAGCTGTTTTTTTTTTTTTTTTTATTAACCTTAATTAGTTCGAATATTGTATTTTGAATTCTGTAATTTTAATATTGCTGATTTTTTTGTAAGTTCATATACAAGCATGTCCTGCAGACATGCTCATAATAAACCAGAACATCAATAGAAACTACCTTCACTGATAGTATTAATTTCTAAAACTGGATTCATTTTATCAACTGTTTTGTCTCTTAGAGATCTCTTCCCATGTGGGGACTCCATGGTTTGCATCATTGACGACAGAGAGGATGTTTGGAAGTTTGCACCCAATTTGATAACTGTGAAGAAATATGTATACTTTCAGGGGATAGGAGACATTAATGCACCTCCTGGATCAAGGGAAATTCAAATGAAGAAGAAAGGTAATTATATACACTGCTTTTACAGCTTTTTCTACATCTCAAACATGATTGGTGTAAGTCATTGTGGTGGTCTTACTAGTATTGCTGTTGCGCTCAGATGAGCAGGCTTAGACTGTTGTAGTTGACAGAGTGCTCCTGCAGCACAAATGCAAGTAGCTTAGTAAAACTAGACTGTTCTTGTTGATAGCTTCCCTTTTGGTGGGTGACCGCAGCAGAAGTGGAGTACTGGTAATAGCATTTTGGCTGTTAATGGCTGGAGAGCTGATGTAGCAATACACCAAATTGTTCAAGAACATGCAGAGGAGGACAGTTTCTTTCTTCCCCCCCTCCATGTAAAACAAGGCGGTTTTTTCTTCTCTGTAGGTGGTCAGGGAGCCAACTTCCTCTTCTTTCTCCTTTTCAGTCCCCTTCCCTGCCCCGCTTTGGAGCAATAGTTAATAAACTCTGGTCTTGACATACTGCTGAAAATGAATGTTTTGGTCTCTGCTTACCTCCCCGCCTAAATCAGGCTAATAAAATTAGTGTGGGATTTTTAGTGTCTACTGAATGTGGTGTTCTGGCATTTGACACGAGAACCTTATGTTCAGCAGGCTCAGCAGTTTAATATAAATAGTGGATTTAGAAGGTATACATCACTATGTTAGTATTAATTTGGGGGCAAAATGTATTTGAAAGGCAATGGCTAAGAAAGAATTACCCATTTTTTCCAGTTCAGCCAAGGGGTTTTCTTAATTTAATATATGTGACATCGCTCCTTTTCCCTTGTTGAACTAGAGATATCCAATATGGAAACAATAATAATGTACTCAGACTGAATCAGGCCACTGTGACGCGGAACCTCTATGCTTGACTGGTATTGTTACTTGCAGGGCAGGGACATGCACACAAAAGAGACAAAATAGGGTGACTTCATCCAGCGTTCCTGATGAAAGTCTGTGTGCAAATTTCTGGATGTCTGCACTTTCTTTAATTGTCTCTTCTGCAGACATCTGAAGACACATCCTAAAACTGTCTTTCTGCCTTTGAGTCTGTTACCCTTTACTTGCATTCCAGCAGAGTCTCAAATGAACCTTGAACAGCATCTTTGTATTGCTAAAACATGTATATCTTTTCAACTATTAAAATACAGTTATTTTGGTTACGAAAAATAGGAAATATATGAAAGCCGTGGAAGTTTATAAAGGAAGTTCTTGTAGTTGCAGTTCTGGATTGGGACCTTCTGAAATGAATTCCTTCCTATCTTTTTTTGTCTTCTCTACAGTAGTTTCATTGCCCTGAGATGTAATGATAAAATTCATGCTACAAGATAAATCCTTTAATGTTTACATAGTTAACAAATAATTACTTATGACCTGTGTGATTTAAAAAAAAAAAAAATAAGAGCTGCTTACACAGGTTCTTTACAAAAGTAAAGTTTGTTAGGTCCGCCAGTTCTTTCTAGTAATTGTTGATACCTGAAGCATCCTAACAACTTGAAAAGCCTAGTTGTCATTTCTAAACATAGTGAAGTCTAATTGCATATATAAACTGTGTGTTTAAGGAAAAAGAAAATTACATTTTGATTAAGCTTTAAAAAAAAAAAAAAAACCACAGAAAATATGTAGGTGTTTTATTTCTTTCTTTCCTGTGTCTTAGTAAACCACTCTACAAAGCCAGAGGCACTGGATTCAGCAGTGACATCGGCAAAAGATGCTGAAGAAATAAAGAATGTTACATGTGTAGGAGAACAAAGCAATGGTCTCAAGAAAGCTACAAAGGACACTTGCACTGCAAATGGAAGCGCTTCTGTAAGCAGTGAAACATCTGACTGGGATATGAACTCTCGCGATAAAGTTAATGCCCAGGACTCCTTAAATGATAGCACTGATCACAAAATGGACAGTGAGGTCACTAATGATTTGACAAATACAAAAGAATCTCAGATTTTTTCAGAACAAGTTGATAGAACAGTGATAGAGAAGCAGCAAACCCAAGACAAGACAACAAATGACTTGGACTTTGAACTGTCTAGTGACAGTGAAAGTGACGGTGGATTGGACACCAGAAAGTCATCCACTTCTGTATCAGATAGTGAGAATGAGGACAAGAGAAGCTGGAAGAAATCCAAACAACCTCTGCAGGATGAAAATTTGCAGAAAGGGAGTTGTACTGATGTGAGTGAGAAAAAGGATGGTCTGGTGAACCATTCTGGGGACACGCAATCTCTACCTAGTGAAAATATTCATGACAAAACTGATCTTGAAGCACAAGAAGAAAGTGAACAGGAAAGCCTTTGTGATTTAGGAAATGGGTGTGCAGACAAGAAAGAAGCTGAAACAGAGTCTCAGAATAGTGAACAGTCTGGAATTACAATGGGTGAGTCCTTAGACCAGAGTATGGAGGAAGAAGAGGAGGAGGATGATACAGATGATGACGACCATTTAATATACCTCGAAGAGATCCTTGTGCGGGTTCACACTGATTATTACACAAAGTATGATAAATACCTGAAAAAAGAGATTGAAGAAATTCCAGACATCAGAAAAATAGTACCAGAACTGAAAAGTAAAGTGTTGGCAGATGTAACCATAATATTTAGCGGGCTTTACCCAACAAACTTCCCCATTGAGAAAACACGGGAACACTATCATGCCACAGCACTTGGAGCTAAAATTGTGAAGAATCTAGTACTGAGTGCTGATGATCCTGACAAAGCAACGCATCTCATTGCGGCAAGGACAGGTAGGTAAATGAGACTCGAGTTTCCCATCAGCTTTTTTCCTGTTACAGTTCATTCATGCCTTGAGCTGTTTTTTGTATAACTGACAGGCTTTAATGTAACTGAGATTAGAATTGAAATTAAAGGGAAGATTCTTCCTAAAATGACTTAAAAGCCTTTTTTAAAGGCTTTTTTGTTGCTTTTTGATCAAGTGTGGCTTTTAATTATTAAAAGGAGGACCTGCTAAATAACCTCTGATGTAATGTGTCATGTCTCGCTTCTTGGTTAAGAACTGGCGATACCGAGTCTCTGATTATTAAAGGTGTTGAACAGAAACTTTAACATTTGTGTCAGAGAAAAGTTTATAGTGATCTTGCTATAAGGTTATAGCAATGCTTTCTTTCTCAGTTTCTCAGATCTCACCTCTCATGGTTCAGTTTCACTTTGTATGGAATTCAAACGACTTAAGAGACTGGAATCTGATGATACCCTGTCACCGCTTTGTGCGTAGCCTGTATATCTTTGTCATGGGAGATGTAAGAGAGCTTAGCCTAACTTTTGATATGCATTTCACAAAGCTACCTGGTTTTGCATAACTATAGTGGATAGGAATGTACCATTGGGTAGCTGCCATAGAGGAGCTAACAGGCCACCACTAGCTTGTAGTACAAATTTTTCGTGTGCACCCTGACCGTTGGTTTCCTCCTTGTTGGCCTTTTGAAGTTGCGTGGAATCTAAATATCTGATAATCAAAATAATGAAATCAAAAAGTAAGACTGCATGGTTTAGATCATCTAAAACTTCTAGGTAGTTTTAGGACATCTTTAGATGTCATAAGCAAAGAAATACACATCTGCCACCTATCGAATTATTTTTTTTCTTGACTGCTGTTCATGTAAGCTTTCAGTACATTAGAAGCATCTTTGTTTCATCAGCTTGTATTATAAAAGAATGGAGTATATTTTCCCTGGCTGTAGGATAGATGTGTATACTTTTCTTGAAGTGTGTGTGACTTAAGAAATGGAATGAGATATTTCTGACCAGGAATCATTTCTACCTGTTGAGGAGGCAGTGATAATCCAAAAAAATAATAATAATAATAAAAAAAAAAAAAAAAACCAAGAACAACAAAAACCCCAAACAAAAAGAACCTCCAGTGTTTAGTTACTAAAAAGAGAATGTTGCAGTTCCTCAATTTCTATCCCCTTAAATACAAGTAGAGTTAAAAATCTATGGATTAAAACCAGCCAATTTATCAGTATATTGTGATATACTAATCGGCTATTTTTTTATATATTAGCCTACATAACAATAAGGCTGTATATTTGCTAGGCTAGTGTAAACTTACCTCACTTTCCAGTTGTCTCAATGTATGGTGCTAGTGACAAAAAGCACAGGTAGCTTTTATTAAAAGGTTGGTAAGGCCAGCTGTAGCAAGAAGGGGCTGCGGTACTGACCTAGTCAAGTAGCATCAGAATAAAAACTGTACCAAGGGACCTGCAGTGAAGTAGGAAGTTTGTGTTAATTGTCCTGATGTAGATATGCATTTAAGTAGTAAAAACAACCTAAAAACCAGAAGAGGCTGAGATTAGTTTCATCAAGATTAGCCGGGATTCTGATTTGTGATGGTGTGAGAGTTGAAATAGTGAATGGGAAGTGTTAAAATCGCTAGATACGTCAGTTTGGGACTGTAGTTTTACTGCAGTTGCTGAACAGCTCTTTTAAAACTGCAGGAATAGCAATGCTCCTATCAGCAAAGAATTACACAAGTTTGTCATACTTCATTGGAGACTTAAGAGCTGTCAATATAACTTTCATGTTTTTCCAATTTCAAAGCTTAAAATACTTCATTTCAAAGTTACTTTGTCTAACTTACACTAGATGGCTTCTGAATGTAGTCAGACATTGGATAGAGCTATTGTGTGATGTGGGAAAATTGATAGGACAAATGTAAATGAACCCCCCCCAGACATACGCATTTCTCTAGAGGAAAAAAAATGTTGAATAACATTATGTTAAGGTACACAGCCTGTGATAATGAGAAGCAGTTGAGGCTTTCTTTTTTCCTTGTTTTTGGAATGTACAGTTTGAGGGGGGTTGTATGTTTATAAAGATACATATAAAAGTAGAACACAAGGATGTGTATAACAAATTATTCACTACCTGCATGTTCTTAGTGAGTCATCCACTAATGTAGATCTTGATATGAAAAACTATTTTAACCTTAGGTTTTGATTACATTAATGTGCTTTTACAGTATTTGAATTGAGTTTGTTAACACATTTGAAATCATTTTCAGTGCTCCGTAGAAAAATAAATACATTTCAGGGTGGCTCATATTTTTCAGAGTTTTTGTCAGGACCTAGGCTGTCTTTCAAAATACTCATGTAATGTTGGTGTTGCACTTGGTACTTAAAATATATTCAAATATTGCCTGCTAATTAAAACAAGAAATCACAAGAAGAACACTATTGCTGAATTGCTGGGGTGAAAAACCTTTATTGACAGTATGCAGAAGCTGCTTTTAGTAAGAAAAGAATTGCACTAATTCTAAAAGAGGTAACTTGGCAGTCTTTTCTGCCTAATGAGCAAGGCTATTGTCATCTTTCATCATCACTTAGTAATTATTAGTAATTATTTCTGTAACAACAGCAATGAAATAAGGTGATTTAGAGTGAAAAAGCTATATTCTCCAACAACCCTTTTGTGTAACATTCTCGTGGATTGCTTGTGGTTTTGGTTTTGTGATGGCTTTTGGTTTTGTTTTTTCAACTGAAGACTATTTTTTTTCACCTCTGGTTAGATGGGAGAAGTTATGCTGCATCATCCTAATTTCATGAGGGAAACTCTGAAGTGTCATCAGAGATTTTAAGGATATAAACTGTGTCCTGTCACAGCTGGATTTGTGATAATTCAGCTGTCAACATGATTTTCATACTGATTCTTGTGTGGTTAGAAAGCAAATTCTACAAGTCTATTACAGCCAGTAAGCCATACAAATATTGCATCTCTGGCTCCCTTGGCAAACATCTGAAGCACTGCTTGATGTCCAGTTGCTGGTGAAAGGGGGAAACAAAAGTATGTCCTTTTATGTGATTTTTAAAATGTACGTGTCAGGTCGGTATTTCTGGATGACCCCGCTAACAACAGCAAACTTAGGACTCAGACAAGCAAGTTCACTTTCGTGTTTACTTTGCATTAGCTGAGCTGTAGTAAATGGTATATACTTAATCTGCAGCAGCAGTGGGGGTAAATACTGTTAGCTTTTTAGTTTTGAAGACTGAGGAAGAATTTATCAGAGGAAATAAAAAGGGAAGAAGTCAGTGTGAAACAGAGTATACCCGAGGTCTTGGAGGGATGGGTTTTCTCCCTTGTCCTGATTTCGGCTGGGACAGAGGTAATTTTCTTCCTAGTATATGGTATAGGGCTGCGGTTTGGATTTAGTATGAGAACAATGTTGATAACACAAGGATGTGTTAGTTACTGCTGAGCAGTGCTTACACAGAGTCAAGGCCTTTTCTGCTTCTCACCCCACCCCAGCAGCGAGGAGGCTGGGGGTGCACCAGAAGTTGGGAGGGGGCACAGCCAGGACAGCTGACCCCAACTGACCAAAGGGCTGTTCCATACTATATGGTGTCATGCTCAGCATGTAAAGCTGGGGGAAGAAGGAGGAAGGGGGGGATGTTTGGAGTGATGGCGCTTGTCTTCTCAAGTAGCTGTCACACGTGGTAGAGCCCTGCTTTCCTGGAGATGGCTGAACACCTGCCTGCCCATGGGAAGTAGTGACTGAATTCCTTGCTTTGCTTTGCTTGCACGTGCATGGCTTTTGCTTTCCCTATTAAACTGTCTTTATCTCAGCCTGCAAGTTTTCTCCCTTTTACTCTTTGATTCTCTCCCCCGTTCCATCGAGGAGGAGTGAGTGAGCGGCTGTGTGGTGCTTAGTTGCTGGCTGGGGTTAAACCACGACACCCCTGCAAACTGACCACATCGTAGCTTGGTGTATGGAATGAACAGCTAGTGAATACCATTTTAGATTGTATTTACAGTATTCTTGCCAGCCTATTGCAGTAAATAATTTAAATTTCTTTTATTCTTTGTATATACTTGTCTCTTTCTCTGCAGATAGGCAGCTTGTTTCTCTGCAGACACAGATACTCTGAATTCTGAAAATAAATAAATCCTTGTTCTTGGAGAAAATTAGGAATTTTTTTCATTATATAGGGAGGAAAATACCTACCTGAATTACTGTAGACACAAGGGTCTTTGTATCATCTCATCAGCTTTCATAAATCTGAGTAACTGAGAAAAGGCTACCCTATAGTCCTTTCCACTTACCTGTGGGCTGCATAAATCTTACCTCAGTTTTTGAAACGTCTGCTGTTTGCTTTAAGCAACAGTAAACTGCACTGGATGATGAGTTGTTATAGCTGTGTACACACTCAGCTAAGCAGTTACCACAGTATTTCATAAACCTTGTTATGTTCCTTCCTGAACAAATGAAAGATACTGTAGTTGATTTTTGTATTGAGTTTTTGCTGGTGAAGCAAGGAGATAAAGCTGTTCGGGTCACTTAAAAATTATTCTAGTGGGGTAGGAGCAGATACATGTCAGTTTAGGCCCTAAATTTTTCTTTTCTTTTTCAAAATATATTAATTCTATGTCTTTTCCTATACTTTGAAAGCTATATAGGAATAATTTCCTTACTTTTGGTGACTTAGCCTATGTCAAGTCTTGCTTAATACCATTAAATATCAGGTTGCTTGAAATACCAATTGTACTATGAACTATGGCTCCTTTTATTCATCCTGATATACTGACTTTAAAAATGCTTACTCCTGAGGCTGGCTCTGATGTACTGAGAGAGAAGAGAAGGCTGACACCTGATGGTCTTGTTAGCCTGTCCTATGACTTGGTGTGAGGTTTTCACCAGACATAGCTATGATCTGTCCACAGATTTTTTTTTTTTTTTTTTTTTCCTGAACAATGTTTTCAAAGGCCATGTCTTTAGAGCAGTGCATAACTGGATTTTTTTTTTTTTAAACTCGGGCACTAACCAGGTAAGCCTGTTGCATTTGCTGGCAAAGCACAGTGCAGTGTTAAAAGCTGAACTCCAGATGTAGCCTGTGAACAGCACATCTCTCACCATTTCATCATCACTTAATTCTTGTAGGACAAAACACTGAGGTATGTACGGCTTGCCTTAGGTTAACATGGTTGTTGAAGAGCTTCAGGATTTATAAGTCAAATGGTCTGAAGAGAAAAACTTCTATTGATCTGATTTTGCAGGCAATGTCTGGCAATGTGGTTGCAAGCTGTCCTAAGGATCTGTTGACTTTGGTGTGTTGGAATCGGGAGAGTGTTTTGAGAGTGACTCTGGTGGTCACTTCCCATCGTGTAGTTCGGTTCGCCCTGCCGCAGCCTTGAGCCCACACACTGGGTTCCTCATGGGTGAGGTTGAATTGGAGGGCGCAGTCAGCTGAGCCCTCACAGACGTTCAGCCCACAAGACTGGGCAGAGCTAACCCGAAGCAAAACTCCCTGAAATGCATATGGGGTGGGCATCGTTCCTCCAGCACCCTTTTGCCCTGCAGATCTCCCTGCTGGGCTGCACTACTTGGTAATGTGAATGTAGCCAAATTCTTCTTAGTCTTTGTAAACATACAGCTTAGGTCTCATTTATCTATGTTGCTTCAGTGCCTAGCGTGCGTCATACTTTGGATTAGACAAAATAAACTGCTGTAATGAAACTGTATGTCCTGGAGAACAGCTGTAGAAGTTTATTGTTGCATTATTGATTTTGGTCACTTTTTTTAGTAATGAATTGTCAAGATTAATAGGAGGCTTTTTAGTGTTTTCAACCTTTGTTTGAAAGTTCAAAAGTAGAGTTGAGTCCTTTCCCCAGGTTTAGAATAACCTTTTCCTGATATTATGTGCTTCAGGCTATGTCCATTAGAGGGTAGGTATGATGAATTTGGACCCTAGCTGCTTCATGTGGAAAGGCTTGTGTGCCTTTTTACCTTTTCGGAACAATTTTAAACTAGAATTTGAAGTAGGGAAGGGTGATTAGAGGAGAATAATGTAAAAAAAAGTAGTCCAGAAAAACAGTTTTTTCTCTAAGTGATTTGTAGCCCAGCTGGATGACTCAGATATTCCTAACTGCATCAGAGGTACTATTGCTTGGATGGATTAAAATCCTTTCTACTGTTTCTTCTTAATAAGCATACTTCCAAACAGGGAAGCTACACTGGTGAAAGGGAGAGGAAAAGGCAAGGATATTAAGTATTGCAGTACTATTTCTCCTACCCAGTTAAATTGGGTGTTCCACCAAACCTTGCTCTAAGAACATCGTATGTATGAAATCTTGATTTGTGAAGATGTCAGCTAGAAACAGAAGGCAGCCACTGAGATGAGACAGTTGTACTACCTCATGCGATTTTCAGTATGCTGGAGCGTCCGATAGGCAGTTGCGCTTTAGAAATGGGGAGGAAACCGAAAGCCTTGGTGTTGCGGAGGTGAGAGAGGTAAGGCTTTTGACCCTTGGGAGGTGAGCTTGGTTACACATTGGTCTTCATGTCGCCAACTTTAATTTTATGTTAATGGCTTATACCTTTCAGAGCTATTGTTTCAGAACCATAAGAGTTTCATACAAAATAGTGCCATTTTGGCTTTCATGTTTAAGGCTTCCGTTGCAATCCTGTTGACTAGAAGAAGAATTTGCTTAGCTCCTCAGCGTACATCTGGTATGAAACGATCGAATATGCCTGGATGCAGAACGGGTACGTGTGTGGAACGGGCAGCAAGATGCAGCACCTGAAATCATCAATGCAGAAACATCAGTTTCAAAAATAGTTGGAGGAAGCCAGCTTCTCACATAACTTCACAGATTTAATCTAAGATGAAGGTGCAGTTTTATGGTTTTGTTCAGGTTCCCCTGATGAAGTCCAAAAGGAGAAGCAATATCTTTAGTTGGGCAAATGGATGTACTACAGCATCAGATAACCTTTTCTTCAGGGTATTAGAAGTACAGACCGTGTATCCAATAGCACCACCAAATCTGGTTAACTGTTCTGTATGCTTACTAGTGAAATAACATGCTATTACTGTATGTTTTATTCAGTCAGCTCCAGAGTTATGTGCAGGACAGTATTGCTAGCCATGTCTGATATTTGATTCAGTATCTAATACCAGACACAAGTACCTAAACTTCCACTGGACTTCTTGTTCTTACTGCTTTTTTTCCCTGAAATTCCTATGCTTAGAGGTGGTTTCAGCATCCTCTTTATAACAGCTGTCTTCTTACCTCTTTGTTCTTATTATGTTGTTGTTGCTTTTCCCCTTTATTGTCAAAAGAAAGCATTTTCCAAGCCAAGTCTTTCACTTTTTTAATCCTTTTCCCCCCAGATCTCTTAATCTGATTCTTCTTCAGAACCTCTGCTTTCTGTCCTCTAAAACATACCCTGTCTATAAATTAAATACAGCTTTGTAATTATCTGTTTCTAACTGCAGGTATTTCTACCATTCCTATTGAGGTTATATAAATAACAATAATAATAATACCTCTTGTGGAAGCTCCTTCTGGCACTGTAAACTGGCTCATTTCCAGCAGCTGTTGCATGAAAGTGCTCTGGGTCGCTGATTACTTTTGTAGCTGATGATTAACTGAAAAACAAATTTCTTGTATCAGGGGATGAATGATCTGGGTGCACTGACCTCCCTTCTTAAAGAGTTTTGCATTGTAACCAGTTAAAACCTCTTGAACAGCAAAGGTGTGCTGGGATTAACATGGTTGGAGTTCTAAAATTGTTTTCATTAAGTGTTTGTTGGACAGTGGTTTTATTTTTATTTCATGGCAAAATTTAAAATCTGGCATTTCTAAATCATTTCTGTTTTGGAAAGGACTTTAAATGCTCGTTTTCGTGTTTGTGTTTATCGTGGATTCTTAAATTAATGGATTTTTTTATTGCAAAGATACTAGGGTGGAGAAAAGCTTTACATTTACTGTACAGCTCTTAAATCCTGGACTGTGGAATTGCTTGCATTTGCTACTGAAAATAGAAGAAATGTATTTGTGCACAGAACACTTTTTTTTTTCCTTAATCTAAATCCAAGAAAAAAGGTATTTGTATCTAAAGACAGAGGAAAAGGTAGCCCTACTCCTGTATTCTGTTGGGTTTGGGGGAAGAAAAGTAGGGAAACAGAAGCTTTCAGCACTTTGGTAAAGGACAATGATCTCCTGCCCTTTCTGTTTATTTAGCCTTTTAAATTTACTGAAGTCTAGAAACTGTCTTAACTAGTTAGGTCAATCCTCTAGTGCATTTCAGTTGATCGGTCTAGCCCAGTAGATGCTAGTTCAGGTTGTACATGGGCCTTTTAGGTATTTGCTTTTAACTGCTCTCATCTTCAAATGATGTGGAGAAGTATGGGTGTTTCAAGACTATTGTCTTAATTGAAACAAGTAAAGTAGTGTTAAATGACAGTCATGCAGATAAAACTCCAAGGAACTATGTTGAAACTATCAAATTAATTTACTGTTCTTGCTTCCTTGTAAGAATTGTTCTGAAATTTGATTTTTTTTTTTTTTTTTTCCCCCTCCCCTGGAGGCTTAATTCCTGAAGGCACGTGTGAAAATAGACAAGGGCTCATAAATTTTTTAAAAATTTATTTAAAGTTAGAATTAAAAACTGTACTTAGATTTTGTTGTTGGTGTTAATAAGGTAAACTAGACTGGAGTATTGTGTTTATATAAAAACATCTGCAGGAAGAAACCCCCAGGGTCTTTGTGCAGCATTGACGGGCTTCAACAGGAGTGGGTAGTGTTTGAAGTGACGTATTCTTCACCTTCACTTCTGAGAGCTCTGCTCTTAACCTAGAGGAGAGGACTAAGTTGTTAATTGAACTCCTGCCTTTAGTTCTTAATGATATCCTTTTATTTCGCATTTCTAAACAAAAAATGTAGTGCAATATCAAGTGTATTTAAGTGTCTTTGCACCAAGACAGAATATGGACAAATGATTGGGTTTGATAAGCACTTTAAATAATGTGTAAATAAGATGAAATGCTATAAATTATAGGGATATAACAAAAGGGAAGAGTGATGGCTTTCAGCTATGAGACAGACTGTCAGATTGGTGAGAGTTCCTTTATCACGTTCCAGCTACACCAGTATTTGTGCAGTGTGAGAATACCATGTGTAACTGGCAAACATAGATACATCAGGTCAGAATCCTTGGGGTTTTTCTCTATTGCATTTATATTTAATGATTTATTGGCAGATTATACAATTATTGTGTTGTCTCCAAGTGTTCAGTCTCTCCATCGATCTCTTTGATAAATGCTGAAGAAGTACCGTGATTGGTAAAATTAATTTTTCCAATCAAATAGAAGAGAGACATTCTTGAAACACTTGGACAGTCAGCTGTTTCTGGGAACAGACTACACTTCAAGGTTAATTTCAATCTTTATTTTATCTGCTGCTTTTTGCTTACTGGTTTTGATACTTTCTTGGCAAAGATTTATAGCAACTTTACTGAGTTTCTCTCTTGTTCTGGCTTCTCCAGAGGGTGCAATCTGAGATCACCTGTTACTTGCATGCTGCGTTGTCGATGGTTTCATGTGGACTTTGTGCTAGCTTGCCGCGTTTAACTTCGCATTCGTTGTTTCCCTTTGGCACGAAATAATCCATATTTCTGCTTTGCCCCTGCTTCTGGCAAATGGAGGTTGAGTTGGGTGGCTGGCTGTTAAAAGGTAGCATACTGTGTGTACGGGGGACTGTGCATAAGAAAGTTAATACGATAAATTAATGTTAGGCTGTAACAGCATTGAAGAGTCGCTGCTGCTTAGACTCTGACAAATAGAAATGAAGGAGATGAAATACAAAAGTGCATTTGTATTGTTTGTTTAGCTGACATGGAAATGTAGAGGTTTTCCGTATGGATTAATTTTAGTGGACTACTTCCATGGTGCCAGTGCTTCAGGAATTTACAAATACCTTCATCCAGCTTGAGACTGAGGTTATCGCATCTTATTTATTCTCGCCTTTATCAGTTGTGATTGTTTTGTTGGATTGGGGAGGGGTGTTTGGTTTTTCTGGAAGATTGATCACAAAATGTTCTTCTTAAACCAGTGTGTACTTAATACTATCTTTTGTGTTTCTGGGAACACTGTAATGTTATGTTTGACTTCATAATAGGCACAGAAAAAGTACGGCAAGCTCAGGACTGCAAGGACCTCCACGTTGTAAACCCCGATTGGCTGTGGAGCTGCCTGGAGCGCTGGGACAAGGTTGAAGAACAGCTCTTTCCCTTGAAGGATGACTACATCAAAACACACAGGTAAGTGGGAATTTGGGGGAGTAGGGGCCATGAAAATAAATTATTCATAAAATTATGCTAACTTGTTAACGCAGCTATAAAATCTGTGTCTGACAAATTCAGCATGGTGTGCAACGCTTACTGATTTTTACAAAAGAATGTTCCGATTTTGTCCGTTTCTATGCTGTTTAAACTGAAGACTGTTAAGGGATTGGGAGTCAGTTCAGCAGCTAGCAGAATCAGGAGAAACCTGTGGTACCGGTAGTTTCTTTAGCAGTTGTCACTGTTAGCCATCTTCGGCTGGAGCAGTTGACCTTGTCAGTTCATCCACAAGCTAACACGGGGAATGCCACCAAGGCGCAGGATCATTCATGCTGCCAAATGAATTAAAAATGTACATACTCCCACAGCATGAAAAACTGGTAAAGTATGGCTTTTTTTTTTTTTTCCTGAGACTTGGTAGGGAGGAGGAAGAAAGAAACAGAAAAATACAGCAGAAAAATCTAAGAGGGGTTGGAAGGGATGAAGGTAGAAGCAAAAACTGGAAGAAAGGAAGTAGTGAGAGAACAGGAGGTTTTGGCATGATAAGAAAGTGTTGAAGGAGAAAGCCTTGAAAATAATCAGTACGCTAGGATGACAGCAAATAGAAGGGACAGCCAAAAACTGTATTAACACAGAGGAAGTCAGGGGGCTATTAAGAACAGTCCCTTTTAGGAAAGTGCTGTGGCTAGAATAACTCATGACAAGATACTGTAGAGCCAGCTTCTGCTTCTTGACTTATCTGTTTCGATAGACTTTACATTAATAGTGTATTGCAAGCCTAATGGAGGACCTTCCTATCTTCAGGCAGAAAGCAGCATAGCATATTGGGTTTTCTGTATTAAACTGATAGTGGTGTGATTGACTGAGTAGGCTAGAGATTTGCTTTTTGCTTAGAAGACGCTAGCCCTTTCAGGGCAGAGTGTGCGTCTGGAAAGTCCTTATATACTCTGAAGACACCAAAAGTAGAAACGTCTGGAAGTGAGATCACTTATCAAATGGGAGACTAGGTAGAGACCCAGGATCTCTAAAACTTAGGAGAGAGATGTAGCCTACTTATAACTTGACTGGAATACTTTGTTTTTTAAAAGTGCTATCAGATTTTTTAATCAAACTTTTTGGAATATCTGTATGGGATGTTTAACTTATCTCAGAGGCCTGATAGTGCCAAGTTCTCAGTAGAAATCTGGACAGTGACTTGTAAGCATCATTTTTTGATGTCTAGGTGAGTGTTGGTCTTTCTACTTATCTTAATTTACTCTTCCATTTTATTGAAACACAATGATAATTGCTCCTATTTCTATGTTTCAAATGCAATATACCTTAACTTCATACTTTCCCTCACTTCCCCCCCACCCCCCCTCCCAACCTTAAGTCAGTAAGACATCTATCTTAATGCAAATACTTTTACTCTATTAACCTAACATGTGCAACTTCTTCGGAAAAGATTTTCTCCTTAATGAAGCTGCCTGAAATAGTCCTGGTCCAAAGCACTTATGAACTTGGTGAGGGATGAACTCTGAGAAAATATTGGCATATAAAATGAGCTGAAGAATAGCAAAAAAGAATAAGTAAACTTGAAATTGGTTGACCTTAAGTATTGATGCTACAAGAGTATATCAGAAATGTCCATGAAAGCATGTGGTAAAAACTCTAGTTTTATGGCACTTCTAATATTTGTTACAAAATAGTTTAATTGTTTTTTCTATAGCATCAGTTTCATGGTGCATAACATGCTGGTTTATTTGATTATTTTCTTAAATGATTCGATTTGCTTCCTTTTTTTGTGGCACTTCATCATAACTGGATAGTATGCCATAATAGTGATTTCTGCAGGCTGATCTCTGAATGTTTCTGCTGACACATCTAAAATTATGTTTTAAAATAGAGAGATCATAGGCAGCTTAGTATTTTAACAAATGAGATTGGATGACTTGCAAATTAATACCGTGTGTTTATTTTCTGTTAGAGCCAAGTTGGAG
Organism: Platalea leucorodia; assembly: GCF_965183815.1. NCBI lineage: Eukaryota > Metazoa > Chordata > Aves > Pelecaniformes > Threskiornithidae > Platalea > Platalea leucorodia. Next base: position 103,920,557 of record NC_138823.1, read on the forward strand.
AGTAAATACTAAAATCTGATACAGTAGTGTGCTTTTCTCTTTGTTGCATATATGCAGATTATTATGCTACTCTAGTTGTGCAGTTGTTACTACCTGGAAGCAATTTCAGTAACTTCGTATGTTAAGACACTTTTTAAGGCACATTTAATATTTTTTTAATAATGTAAATATGACATTATCTGTGTCTTTGCATTTTTCTGTTTTAAATTCAGTGAGACTATAATGGGGGTGGTGGTGAAGAAATGTTTCTTCAGAAATCTTCCAAACCATTTTTTCCCCCACTTTCTCCTTTAGAAAAAAGGAATACTCATTTTTTACATCCTGATTAGATAGCTCATTTAAATTTCTAAAGCAATTTTTTTCTGAACTTCATCCAACAGAGAGAACAGCCCTGCCACGTTTCCTGATACACACAGCACATTTCAGACAGCTCTGTTTCACCCAACACCCATCCATCCAAAGTCTCAACCTGGTCCTGAAGTTCGACTTTATGATCCTAACACTGGAAAGCTAATCAGGAAAGGCGCTCAGACCTCTGGCCAGTCGATGTACATCCAGTCTCCAGCTCCTCCCATCACCTTACCAGTCCACGGTGAACATTCGTCCTTCAGGTACCTAAAGCATAGCTAAGAGTCACTTCAGATATATTTTCGGATGCTGTAGTAAATTTAACTCTTGTTATCTTTGCATTGGATCAAATTGTCATCTTTGCTTTAGTTACTTTGTTTGCTTTCTAAAAATCCAAGGAAATGAGTGAAAGTGAATAGTCAGCTGAAGTGAAATCAGGGTGCTAGAATTCCAGATGCTTTTTGTGCGTCACCTACGTATGACTAGAAACCTCAAAACAAATAAATGCAGCGTGTAGTTTATGCACTCTAAAGAATATTGGAATAACTCATCTCTGAAGTGAGACAGCCTCCTGTTTTTTAATGAGTCTTAGAACACTGGATTGGTTTTTTGTCTATAAAATATATCTGATAGCATTTGGCTTTTGTTCGTAAAATTTTCCTCTTCACCTAATTCCTTCAGATGGGACACGAGCTTTGTGTTTTGTTTTGAGGAATATCAGAAGTGGTGGTGGAGATGTGCAGCTAACTGAATATTATTAAATAAGGCCATATGACTGAGTGCTAGTTAATAATCCTTAGATCACTAAACCAAGACACTAACGCAGCAGGAGGAGGAGGAGGCGGCCTGCTTTTTGAAGTACAAAGGCTAACATCTGAACTTTGTAAAAATTTGTGGATTTGGTTAAGCTACAAAGACAACAGTTGTCTCTTAAGGATGCATAAAATATCTAAAATTCATCCCTAAGTATCTACATAAAAGATTTAACTTTCTGGAATGCTCACAACTTTAGCAAGGCTTGTTGACTCCAGTGGTAAAGTATCCAGTTGATGGTGAAGCTTTTCTCTTTGTAAAATGTGATCAAAATTCCTTTGTACAATGTGATCAGAGTATAGCAGTTGTTATAAAGTGATTCAGTTTTCCAAACAACTACAAAAATACAAAACACAATTAGAAATGCATGGAGTTTCCTACCCTTCTTCTCCATCCCCTGCCACTTTTGCAGTGTATCACTTGTAAAGGTTTTGTATAGTAGTGTAGCTTGTTATGTTTCTACTCTATCTTCCTGTTGCTACATTATTTCAACCTATGTTTTTTTTCAGTTGTCATCTTTTTATAGGCTTTTTCTTATTTTGGCTTCCTTGTTTCTGTCAAGACAAGTTTTTTTGAGTCTCTCTTGTTTGTGAAGACATCTTGTTTTCAGTTCCTTTTTAACTGTGTCTTTACTATGACATGTTAAATGAACAGGAAAAACTTTAAATAATCAAGACACAGTATGTATCCAGAGAGGAGCTGAAAAGCTTTTGGTTTTGTTGTCAGTTTTTGTGGAAAGGAATTTGTCTAGAAATAGAGCTGGGAAGGTTGCACATGTATATAATTGCCATGACACTTCTAAGATGCTTCAGTATGATGGTTTATGTTGATACTAACGCATCGTTCAATGCTTTAAAAAGACTAGGCTTTGATATTTGTTCTACCTTTGTCAACAACTTAATGAAGAGTTACATCCACACCTAAGGCTATTTTTCTTTAATGCAGAGGTACTTCTTCACTTGAACATCTTACGGAAAAGGAGAGAAATATACTTCAGCAGTCCTCTTAGCTGAGTTTCTCAGAGTCCCAGACAGGGGTGGAGCGAGTATCTCCTTTCTACTCCCTTATTTTATTTCACTTAAGCATTTTTTTGACTATCAATGCTCAGGGTTGAGATGCTTTAATCTAAGGAAGTGAATCCAATTACTCAATGCTACACCCTCACCCCATAACTAAGCAGCTGTAAGAAAAGAGATTAGCATAAGATATATGCAGGGAAATAGTATTTTCATCATAATTTCCTGTTGATTTGGTTCTAGTGGTAAAATTAGTGACCTGTAAATACTGATCTCTCAATTGGGGCATGTCTGTATTCCTCAGAGCAGTTCTGCTATCTTCTATTAAGATGGTGAGGAGTGTCTTGGTAAAGTCTAGGAGGAAAGTAGTGCAGTGATCAAATACTGCTTTAAGTGCTTTTAATGGGTAGGAAGTACAGTGCAGGCAGAGCCCAGAGGCTGCAAAGAAGTAACAAAAAGCCAAATAGGAACAGCTTTGCTGTGTTTTGACTGAGCAAGAGCTGAGGCAAAAGTACCGTATCATTGCTGTGCTTTGTCTTAATGCATACATCAATGATAGCTTTTAAAAAAAGCTTCACATCCAGTTTAAAATTTGATGTGATACTTTAGAGAAAATGACCTTAGTGCAGCAATTTCTTGGTAGAGGGCAATGTATTTTGTGCCCTGACAGACTTCATGTGCTCATATGTTTGCCTCCTACAGAAAGATGAGAGTATTTGTAACTAAGCCATTGAATGTAAGCAGAGTTAGATAAAGCTGTTAACACTCACAACTGCTCCTGTTGTGGGTGAATGTAGTCAAAGCCTCCAATAATTTTCTTTGATCGTTTCCAAAAACTTCATCTGAGTCTGAATTTCAGACAGCGGGCAACAAAATTGCAGTGCTGCGAGAGGAAACCCTTGGGGAGATGGGAGCCATACGTGGCATAGCAATGGTACTCGGTCTCTCACTGTAAGAGTAGACCTTAGAAGATAACCTCTTGCAAGGCTGGCTACTGAAAAGGGCTTCGAGTTATCCGAGTGCCATTTCATAAGAACTGTTTCAGTTCTCACTTTTTTATTTTGGGTTCAACGTTTTTTAGCTTCTTTCTGGGGTTCCCCTTGAAACATAATTTAAAATAGGGTATGGTTAGTTTAAATATCTACACACAATTTGCAGTGAAACTGCCACCAGTGAATTACAGATGGTTCAGTTAATTTGGTCAACGTTTCATGCAACAGGCATGGATCTTGCAATTGTCCTCGGCTCTGTGAGACCTGAACATAGGCTTTTTGTCATGGCTGCCGCAGCCTGAGCGGAAAGGTGGCCAAGGGTCTGCGACTGTACGAGAGGGGAAGAGAAGGGAATGTAGTGCTGCTCGGCGGCTGCTGGCGGCCGGCAGGAGCTCTTCTCTGAGAACAGAAAGGATTCCTCTTTAAAAATAACCTGTGTGTCAGAGCTTTGACATGCCCTATGTATCTCAACAATTTGCATTTTCATATGGAAACAGTATTCTGCAAACATTACAGTAAACAGTAAAGTTGTAACATGTCATGAGATGTGTAATGTAGTGTTGTCCAAAAAAAAATGCAAATGCTAATGGCATCTTGGACTAGAATAAAGAAAAAATATTACAAGTTCAATTCTAGTGAATGCTAGTAATACACTAACAGATGCAGCAAGGCTTAAAATATGGATATAATTTACATGTGGGAAGTTAAAAGTGGCACTCTGGTTTTAACTAATGCTAAGATGCACCAAATGTTTGGTTTGAAAAGGTGTGTCAAGTAGATGTTGGTGGCTGAAGCAATTCTTTAAGATTCGTATAATTTCACTTATAACATTTTTGTGTCTTAATTTACATGCTCATTGTTACAATTTTTCCTATCTAATGTTATCAGTCTTGTTATAACAGCAAAAATACAAAGAACCAAACTGAAATCATCAATGGAATTTAAATATTTTCAACATTTTCATGATGATAATGCTATTTTAGCTTTTGCCCTGATGCTGTATCAATGAAAGTGTTAAAGATGCTTGTTACTTCCACGAATGCTGAACCCACATTGCATGTGGTGAGTTCTAGTGCACGTGCATGTCCTTGCGCGTGTAAGACTGGCAAGCGCCAACCAACCCGTGCAAGGTTGAATATGGTGTTATTTTTGGAAAAAGTACTCGTGAATCTCACCTGATTAGAAATAAATGTAAATTCCTGCATTTGTATGTTTTTTTAAAATTTTAATCAACGTAACAAGCAGCTGAAAATGTAAAGCTTGAAAAATGTCTTTAAAATAAAAATGTTTATTACAAACCCTAAAGAAGTCTTTGTTTTATATTGCTTTTTGGAATGCTTTGGTGAGAAGTCCTAGTGTTTCTTATCTAGTAGCAGTTGGAAAATACTGGAAAAAAAAATCTGACAAAAGCCTTTAGAAACTATTAATATCGCTATTTTACAGTTAATATTTGTGTATAATAATATGGTCAAGGATGATCTCACATTTTATTTTTGAGGGGGGTTTATTTTATTTTTTTAACAATGGTGGAGTCTTTAAGACTAACCTGAGAATTGTAATATTTCTGCATATTATTGCTTCAAAGTAAGGAAGTTCATGGCTATGCCTAGTCTTGGATGCAGTATCTCCAGAATTAAACTGTCAATACAGTTTTTATTTAATAATGATGCAAAATAATTCCTGCCTTTGCCACCAGTTGAAGTGAGGGTGATGTTCTCTAAAGTGTTCAAATAAAGAATATAAATAAGAATACAATGATACAGAAACTGCAAAAGGAGGAGTTCTCGCTCTCATCAGTATGATAATGTGGTCTTAAAAAATTATCCTAGATTTATTTCTAGTGTAAGAAAATCTGCCTGCGTGCTACATACAACTTGTGTGTAATTCTTGGCATGCACAAGCTTGTCGTGTTTTTAATGCGGTTGTGCAAGATGCTTATACCTTTTGTTTTGTCATTCTCTGTTTTACTAAGAATGTAAATAGTGTCACCACCTTTCTCTTGGCTAGGGTCCCTATTAAAAAGGTGTGGAAATCATATTTTAAAAGATCCTTTTGGAAAATATAGTGGAATGCTGTATTTTTTTCCCCTCTTTTAACTATGAAAATTATTGTCTGAGCACAGTTTAATAGCAAAAGAAAACTCTGTGGTCTTGTGAAATAGAAAAAATTTAGTGGAGGGGAAAAAAACCCAAAATAACTCTTAAGCTGTGATGAAAAACTCTAACAGAAAAACAGTTTGGTTAGTTCATTTCCACAACAGCTGAATCGTTGTTTTGGCTTCATAGGAAATTCCAGTGTACAGAAATGACAGACTGCGAAGGGGAACACTTCTGCTGTGGTGCTGAGTAGTGCTGAGCTGATGGGGGTCTTCTGCAACAGATAGCACAGTTCTGGGAAGCACAGCAATGGCTTGGCTCTCTTCCGCCACCACCATTCATTTTCATTCAAAAAAAATGAATGCACATCTCCTGCACCTATCCATGGGATCTGAGAGGAGAGAGAGATGTATTTAGGAAATATGAGCCCTCAAAAAGAGCTCGATTTGACAGCTTTGTGTGGCCTTCAGATTTTATACGTTCTGGGATTGAAGTACTGAGGTAGAAAAAAAATCTTGATATTTAGATGGCCTTCTTAAGAAGCTGTCAAGTTCATGAGAGGAGAAATTATTTTGTTGAACCTTACTTGTGACTGGATTTACGTAATTTAATAATGGGTGTTTTGGGTTGGTCTGCTGATCTAAAGCTGTTTCTTGAAAATCTAGGCTTCACGAGAAGCAGCCATCCTGTGCTGAAACTCTTGTCAGCAGAGACCACGCTGTATCCTTTCTTAATCACCACCACCCTCAGAAACAGCTTGATGGTGTCTCACCTGGTAGTTACAACTTGAAATGGCTTGTGATTTTAAATAGTCACTTTTATCCTTGCTTGTGGTAATCATTCCACACACACACAATCTTGTGGCTAACATAAATAATTTGTGATCCATGAGCTTTATGACCTGAGATCTTTGAATAGGATTCTGGTTGGTGCTGAGCTGCTGTAATGTGTTCCAGGAGTTCAGTGTGACAGCCCAATACTCATAGTTAAACTGTATTGTGTAGCAGTTCTAGCTTATCCAAGTCTTTAATAGTTAAGTAATACTCATAGAAAAAAAGTTACCCAAGAAAGGTGGAAGTCTCCTGCTGTTGTTCTAGATGTAGTCTATCTTTTTGTTACTATTATAAAGCAATTCCCATGAAGATATTATTTTATCCATTTTTATGAACATATTGACATTCCTTTTTGTATCTGTGTGTTCTGGTTAAATACAGTAACTAACAAGGTAATAAAATACAAACTAAGAGAAAATGCTACCGTATTTGAATACCCTAGCCAAAAAGAAATACGGTCCATTTTGCATCTCATCTAGGCTTAGCATCTGGGTAAACGCCTGAAGATTGAGGCTGCAGAAATGAGCTTTCTACTTGCAAACCTCTTGTCTGTAAGGCTGAGAAAGAAAGGTATACCTTGAGATTCAAGAATACAAGCATAACATAGATCAGGAAAAATATATTAGAATGTAAAAATTGTTTCCTGAATGGTAAATGTGCCACGTGACGGATGAACTCCACTTGAGCACAAACTTTAAAGTATTTTAAGGGCAACACATCTGCAGCTACTGAAACCTTTGTCTTCAAGAAAGGTTTGATGGTTACATACAAGAACAGTGGGAAGGCATGAGAGTGAGTACCTTGTCAAAGGCTGAATAAGAATTTAAGCCATCAGACTGAAAATAAAAACAATCATCGGGTGACTTGACCTTTCTTCTGTTGATGAACACAGACCCCTATTAAGCAAAGTCATAGATATTCAGCATAAATTCAGTCATAAATTGTTTATAGGACTTTATTTCTAGACAAGCTGTAAATCAAGTAAATCTTTCTTATGTGGGACCCCTGGAATTTTTCAGAGTTGTTCAACCACATCAGCAGCAGATGTTTGAAGAAGACGACCTACCAGCGAGTGAAAATGAAGAGCAGCCTGGTCCATCTAAGCGGAAACGCCAGCCAAGTATGTCTGAGACAATGCCCCTGTACACCCTATGTAAAGAGGATTTAGAGAGTATGGATAAAGAGGTGAGCTTAACTAATTCTGACAGGTTTCTAACATAATGATTGTTAGTTATGCATAACAGTTTAACTTCTGTTAAATTATGCATGTATGTGAACTGACTTTGTATGCCACTACAGTAACTTGAAACAAAAACCACAGCAGACTAAGTAGTACAGTTCAGTCTAAAATGCAGTTATGTTCCGCAAAGCAAACTTGAATTAAGGAATGGGAGTGCTCTTGCGTGTAAGCAGGCCTTTAAATCAGGACTTCATTTAAGTATAACTTTGTCAGATGAACATACTACCACATTTGCTGTGTGTTTAGCTTTGCCTGGTGTCACTTTAAACTTTGTTTTCAAAGTAAATCTTCAAATGATCTGGACAAAATCAGTGGCAGGATGGGAGAAGAGAGGTCTGTGGATGTAAAAGGGACAGACTGTAGAGAAGATCAGAGAGCCAGAGGGGAAGACGGGGCCTTGTTGTCCGTAGACATGTAATTGCAGTGCTGTTAAATCATAGCTATCGTGGTTCTGCAGGTGAAGGGAGCTTTCTGTTAGAGAGTGAACTGTACTTTTCTCATACAAAGGCACATTATTTGAAATTCATTGTGAACATCTATCAGCTCTTTATTCTTCACTTATCCTTGTGTGTGCTTTTTTTCAAATGAGCCACCATTTTACATAATATTAAATGATACGTGGAAGAAAAAAATACCTATCATTGCACACTATATTTTCATGAATTCGTTACACTGTGTGTGACTTTACTATAAAACCTAGTGACCCTGGAGCTTAAATTAATCTTTGAGTTTAGATTATTCACTGGGGTGGGGGCAGGAGAGTATAACTTGCCAGCTTCTGGCAGTAAGCTGATTACAAGGTTCTAGCCATAACAGGCCTCAAGAGTTATCTTCAGAAAATATAATAAAAGCGTAAGAAGGAAACTGCATATTTCACCAAGGAAAGAAAGAGTTTATGTATACAGCATAGCGTAATTTTGAGATGTGCTGTTGCTAGAGAGGTCCTAGAGGAACTTTGAGCTGGTATTCTAGGGAAAGGTCCAATAACTTTCAACCACTGTGATTATTTAATCTGAATTTCAGATGAGTGCAAGCTTTTAACTTTACCTGGTAACACTTAAGAGTTGATGACTTCTGATTTCTTTTGCTTTTTGTTCCAAAGTATTTTGCTCACTTGATCTCAGACTTTCACAAGAAATAGTATTTCTTCTTGATGATGCCAGTCCCTGAATCCATCTGTCTCTTCCTTCTGTGTTGTCAGTGGTACTTAAAGCAAATTGTTATTATGTGTTGTTTTTACATTTTGGTGTACTAACACTTTTCTAATGGTGTGGCTTTTGGAAAACATTAATGAATTGCTGTTGCAATGTGTACACTGAGCCAAAAGAAAGTGTGCGTGTTTTCCAGAATTACTGCATAAAGTATTTATTGTTCTGTTTTTAAAGATACTATTTAGGGACCTTGTTAAAAATCTGAATCTTCTCGTATTGTTTGTTTTGTGATTGAGTACTCTTTACGCTGCTACAGTTAGACCAAAGAAATTAAAGTTTTTCTACCTACCCTACAAATATAAACATCTTAGGTTGCGATGATTTGTTTTTAAATTATGCTTTTACTTAAGCTGCATATTATGTTTGGAAACTAGACTACACGAACTTCAGCACAAATGAAGCCCAAATTCCAATGGCTTTTTTTTTTTTTTTCCATAGTTGACTTAGCTTTGGTTCCAGGAGTATGATGTGAGATTATAGTTGCTGCCAAAAGGTTTGCCTTCCACCAGTCTCTGTTCTCACCCCTGTCTTTATTAAATTTACATTTCTCTGATCCTCGGGCAGCTGAACCAATAGAAACTCTTCACTTGTTTTTTTTTTTTTTTTTTGTATGGGGGTATGTTTTGAGTTTGTTTGGTGAGGAAGGGGGGTGAGAGTTTCTGGTATTTTAGCTCCCGGACATGGTTTGATCAAGGATCAAACATTAGCACTGACATGGAGAAGGCTGGACAGAGGACATATACTGGGGAGGTTGAACTGGACATGGTAGTGCCAGCAGGTTGTCATCTCCCGGGAGCTGACTATAGAGACAGCCAAGGGAGACTAACTTTTGTGGACTAGCCTCGGGACTGCTAGCATCACCTTGGTAAAGATAATGTATTTATGTACAAGAAATGTAATGTAAGTAATAAAACAGGATTTGATGGGGTTGTGTGCGAGGACACTTGTGAAACAGGGGGAGGACCTGTGGGTGACCTAGTCCGTAAAATAAAAAGTTCAGTGGAACATACACAGGAGATTCTGCTGTCAGCAACGTTATCAAATAAAATGAAAATAAGCTTGATAAGCATTGCTGGTTACTGCTCAGTTCACTCTGGTGACGCTGCGACTAGTTGTAACTTCCACAGAAAGGTGTTTGTCCCCATCTCATTCTTTATCAAAACATGTTAAAGGGCAAGAACCTTTCTGCAGTCATGTCACTAAGAGGTGTGAAATTTCTGCTTTCTGCCACAAAAATGCTTTTGCTTCATTTGTATCCGTTCTAGTGGCTATGCCAGCCACAAGATCTACAGCTGATTGCAGACTACCTTGGTGGAGCAGCGGAGTCTGTTTCATTCACAACAGTGACGTCTTGCTCCACAAGTGCTGGTGCCGAGACTGTCGGGGTTCGGAGCACGTGGTCCAAGCCGAGTGAAAGCAAGTTACAGCGTGACTCCGCTGCAGTGTAAGCCACCCCAAGTCTCAACTGCTGTGTTCCTGCCCCTGAGCCAGCGTTGATAATCGTGAGACCGTACAGCAAGCCAGTTCAAGGAGCTAGTTTAGTCAGAGAAGATTACTTTCCAGGTTAATCTTCATCGTTACCAGCTTCCTGAAATAACTCCCAATTGCCACTGCATGAGTGCTTGTGCCCGCAGAAGATGGGAAGAGCTGGGAATGAGCAGTGAAGGCAGAACTGCAGCCCTCTAGCTTTAAAACTGCATCCTCGGTATTTCTGCTGAATTCCCTGGCAAATTCAGATGAGGATTTTTACTAGATCAAAAGGAGTCTTTTAGCTTTAGGCACTGGGACTTTTTTCAATGAAATGAAATAGGAAATGCAAGCGTTTATATATACCGTTTCTGTGGATATAACAAGCAATAACTCCTTTTCGCTTAACATCTGAAAGGAAATCTTGCTTTTTTTTCGCAAAAATTTCTGAAAAGGCCACACAGCCCCAGGCAATACAGAACTTGCATGTAGTTCATATGTGGGAGAGTTTTGTTAGAAGAATCAAGATGGAAGCCAGTAAAGATAATTTAATTACGATTTATTCCAAAATTAAATCCCTTTCCACCCTTAACCTATTTAAACATCTGTTTGTATCTTTTCCTAGTAAAAAAAGCAGTATCTCTTCCGATATTCCATGGGGAAGAACTGCCATGGATAGGCATCTCTGCTAAAATTTGATCTGACATGCATTTTTATCTTCTCGTATTATTTTAGCTGTAGTTGTGCTATGGATACCAAATAAGTCAAAGGAAATGAATAGCATCCTGGCTATTGGGTTGCAGTTTAAGGTCACTTAGCCTTTTGTATCTTTTTCAGTGCCAAAGATCTGGGAGAACAGATCCAATGGTAGCTTCTTCCCTCTCTGACATGAGGGACTGTTTGAACTTTAGGAAAGTGCAAGAACAAAAGTATTAAATGTAGTAGGATTACTGTTCAAACGGCGGTTGCCAAATCAGAGTAAGTACATAAGGAATGGATCGCTGCTTGGGAAATATACAGCCTGCTAATGCTGCTGCCTCACAGTTGAGAGAACACTTTCCCCCTTTCTTTTCTGTTAGCTAGACACAGATTCTTTGCAACTGGTTGCTGTTGTTTGTCTCTGCTATGGAATGGTAAAGGGAAGCAGAATTAAATGCTGCCAGTTAAATTAGCTTGTTTATACTCATTTTTAAAGGCCTGGATAAATTTTATTTCTAAATACCTGGTTATCTGATATATAACCTGCAAAAGATTACTCCATAAAAATGCTGTTTATATCGGATTGTATCTAGTATGCTGTAATCTTCATGGTGTGTTGCTGGTTTCACCAAAGGGCAAGGATTTCAAGCCATCTTTTAAAGAGGAGGTTCACAAACAATTAAATGCAGTCAATACTAACTAACTAGAAGTATCTCTTGTCCATAATACCTGTTCCAGTGTGACTTTTGTTGTCTCAAAACCAATAATCTCACTTACAGGGAAGGTATCTACTTTTCCTTTCGTTGACTGCATTGGAAAGTAACTGTTGCAGAAGCCTGTCCTGTAGGGAGAGCGAGCTGGGCTGGCTGCAGCTCTTTCCGTCCCCCCTTACAGCAGGGGTCCACTTGCCCGCCTGCTTGCCGTAGAGGTACAAGACCGTTCACTGCGTGCTTTTGGCGTGATTGTGTGGAGCCCTCGTCCTTCCCCTGGGCTAGGTGGAAGCTGCTGACCTACCAGTCACTACGATGTTGGGCAGCTCTGCTGTAGTTTACTGACAAAAACCAGAAAGTGGAGTCCAGGCTTCAAATGACTCTATTCATTTCCAGAAATAAGATTTATTAGCTAAAGCAAGTTGCGCAAAGGAAGGTAATGGCATACGAATCATGTGGAGACATACACGTGTCTTTCCATTCATAATTGATTATCTCAGTACAGGGTGACGTGCAGTTCTCCTGCCCGGAGGTTACTCATGGATCACCTTGTTGAGGACATTGCTTCAGAATTCATTGAGAACCGCTCCTGTGAACTTCTAGCATATTGATTCCTTTCTGCACTGATACAATTACTTATACGTTTAAAGAAGGCCAGCAAAAATGACCTATGATCAATATTTAATAAATTTTGTTAGTCTTGCTGATTTAGAAATTGTTTTTATTTCATTTAAGCTACTGTTAATTCCTTTTTATTAAGGATGGTTCTCTTCTGAATTTGTATTCCTAAATGATATTTAGAGAGAACCTTAGGCAACTGGGCTAGTATCATGTACAGTTCCCTAGTCGAGTTGATCTAATTTAACACTGTTGTGTCCTGTGTGCTATAAATAAGCTGTGTTTGTTTTTATATACTAATTGTTTCCTGATGGACCTTGACTTTCTTTTCTGTAAAACTTATTCTTTCTTTGTGGATATCTGTTGCAGAACCAAAAGGTGATTTTTAACCCTCTGCATTGTGCTAACTTCTTTTAAAAATGTTTACTTGAATCAGCTTTATATAATCTTAAAGATTTTCCCTTTCGTAATCAGTGTCCCTTTCATAATTAGGTTGACATTCTTGTGTATGATAAATCATTTGTCCGTGAGATAAGTAAGCAAGGTCAAGACTTTTCAGTCCTCTCTTCCTTTTGGCTACAAATTATTCTCTTGTCTGTTCCTTTAAGAGCTGTGGCTGGCAGTACGGTTCCCTTATTTTATTTTTCAGGTTCTTTGTAATTCACCAGTTCGTGTAAATTGTAGAAATGCCTAGAAAGATTCCAAGATGCTGCCTTTTAAAATGCCAGCGACAAAGGAAAAAGAAATGACCCTCTTGTGCCTCTTTCCACACGCACCCCCCCACCCCCTGCCCCCGCTGTGAATTACGAGCCTGTGCTGAGCTCAAGATCCAGTTCCCTCTTGCTCATGTACAGGCTGCTGCCACATCCGTGGTAGACTGGAAGTAACAGTAGGAGACAGCCAGCCATAGGTCTGTCACTGTCAACACTTGCAGGACCAGTCCTGGGCAGATACCCAGTACGGGCTTCGGTGACGGGAAGTTCAAAAAGGAACTTCCAGTAAGGCAGAAAGATTCCTAATTATGTTTTGCAGTGCCTTCTCATCCAAGATGGCCTGGGATTACTAATGTCCTGGAGCAGCTGTGCACATGTAGTCTACTAGTTGTATGATCCTTATGCTTTTGTGTTTATTACCGTGTTTTTGTCAGGGTGTTTGAGAGCAGCATCTGTATCTTGTCAAGTGTCATCATCTCTGCTATCTAAGGTAAAATATTTTGCTGGTTTAAATTCCTCTCAGTTTGGGGCTTGGGAGAGGGGAAGAGAGGGAGTGAATCTGATACTGGTCAGACCTCCAGCTTTCCCATCTCTCACTTGAGTTAGTGGAGCTGCAGTGATTCCTACCATCTGCCTGGATATGTACTTAGCAGCTGCAAACTGACCACACTGCAAAGGTATGTTCTGTGCATCAGTGCATTTAAGTATACAGATTTTTCTTGAGTGGGAATTGCCTAATGAACTGCTCTTGCATCAAAACGGTTCTGTTGATTTGGTGCATATTCTGCACGTTCTTTTGCTTTTAACGAAGTTGGAATTTTTGTGCCATATGTAAAGACTGTAATTACAACATTCTGCTCCTACATAAGACCATTTTGTCACTCTGTGTTTTGCTTTCATCTAAGCAGATTTATCCCTTAATTTCTGTTTTGTATTTTAAGTTAGTGGCTATACCATGCAGTAAATTAAGAGGCAGTGTTTTTCTCCTTCAGTTTAGTGAAAGCTATTATCTCAGTAAGTGGTTAGCCTCTTGGTTAGTTTAAAAATACAAATTAAATGTGGAGGATGTGGTCTCTAGTGCAAAATAATAGCTGCTTGGGGCTCACGTGGACACTGAATTGCACATTCACAGTTCTTTGAATTTCCACAACTACATTTCTCATACAAAATTTCTTGTGTGACACCTTAACATGTAGCATGTCATAAATTGTACAGACGCTAAATTTAGTTAGCAGTCTATTCTTATAAATTGTAGCCTTTTTTGAAGTTAAAAGAATGAGCCTATGCGTACACTTGCTGTTGTCAGCGATTGTCATCCAGGCACCTTGGCCCTTGGAAGTTACGGGGTCTGCTTTAGAATCATAGAATCATCAAGGTTGGAAAAGACCCTTAAGATCATCGAGTCCAACCGTTAACCTAACACTGCCAGGTCCATCTGTACCATGTCCTTGAGCGCCACATCTATCCGTTCTTTAAATACCTCCAGGGATGGAGACTCAACCACTTCCCTGGGCAGCCTGTTCCAATGCTTGACCACCCTTTCAGTGAAGAAGTTTTTCCTAATGTCTAACCTAAACCTCCCCTGGCGCAGCTATTTACAGTTATTAGACCCACTCCCCTTGAACTGAACTTTTAAAAAAATTTTTTGAGGTGACTATTGGTGAAAGTATACATACGGAGAAGTATCAAAGGTAAATGTGTTACTCTTCAACAAAAACTTACGAGACAGTAAGAGCCTGTACGAAAACAGTTGCCCAAAATGTCTTGTGGCATAAGCAGACCTGAGGACACGGGGACTGGCTGGCCTGGCTCCGTCGGGGGCCTCGGCGCTTCCCGCTGCTGCCCGCTCCCTCGCTGCGGCCCTCCTGTCGCCCTTCTTCACGCGCCGGCCCCCGGGCTCTCACCGGCTTCTCCCGCGCAGAAGAGCAGGTAGCGTGGAAGCTGGAGAAACCCCAGTTCCCCAGCCCCGTTGGCTTTTCATTTTCAGTGTGGAGTGCTTATTACCGAATGGCTTAACCCAGCAAGGCTAAACGTGTCGCTCGCTTTCTTTCACTCTGAGATCGGTTTTCTGGAGTGAAACGGTGAGGCTGTGGTGCTAGGAATCAGGATGCTGGTTTGTCTCCGTGGAGCATTTGCTGTGGTGTGGTGGCTGGCTGATGCACCAAGAAATGTTGCTTTGTTTTGTAAATGATCATAGCCTAAAGCTGGTGTAAAACAAGGAAAGTATTTTTACTGCTTTCCCTGTTTAAGATTTTGACATTCACCTGTCTCTAATATGGTTAGATAACACAGAAGTAATTGAACATTAAAATATTATAATGTTAAAGCAATTATTTCCACCACATCTCATCTGATTAGTAGAGAAAACTAAGTAAAGTTGTCCAGTACTATTTTTAATGGTTTAGCAATGAGAGTCAGCAGTGTAGAAATAAGAGATCAGTACAGTGGGATGGAGAGAGGAAAGACAAGCACTTAAAGGAAGCTGAATATCAGTCATTTGTTTCTGCCTTTCTTTATGTTTTGCTTTGAAGAATTCTTTTTCCACTGAAAAATGGAAACAATTCTAAAAAGTAGCAATGCATTTCTATTTATTTTTAATTACAGAATATATAGACATATTCAAAAAACCCAGTATTGGTCCTGTCCACTCTTGACTGTTATTCAACTAATTGAAAGAAAACTAAAAGAAATGCAGTGTAGATAAGGCTAGTGAAATTGGAATGGATTATCAACATGTGAAACATATATTTTCCTTTTTTTTTAGTCTGATATTTATCTGCAGACCATTAGTTTATGCACTAATTGCACAGAGCTGGTTATCTGCTAGTTTTTGTTATTAAGAGGGCATAATGGTCCAAGCTTGCCCTAGCAGTTTCGTTTAAGTTTTTGCAAAGAGGGGTTTTTTTTATGTAATGTCACGTTTTATAAGGAGACAACTGATTACCAAAGTAGGAAAAGGATTTTTATCTAATTTGGTATTATCTCAAGTAGGCAATCGATTTTGGACAGCTTCTGTTTTCCTAAACAGGTTGCTTAGAAAACATTATTTAAGGACAGTTTCCAGTGTACTTGGACATCTTATTTTCATTTTAGAGTTATTTTTATAAATTTATATGGCATGAGGAAATATGGGAAGCATATTGGAACCTTTTGGCATTCAGATGGCATGCTGTATAAATATCTGCATTTTGTAGATAAAAATGGAAACTACCTATATATGTAAGGATTAGTTTAATGGCACTCATGACAAGTTGTTAATTAAAAGGTGATATTATTATATAGAATCTTGTGCAAAATGAACATGATCAGTCAAATTCTTGGCTGCTCGGGCTCTTGTTAAGAGAAAATAAAAGAAAACATATGATTGAGACTGATTCACTTTTACTATGCCCAGATATTTTAACAGGTGATTTAATCATGAGATAAGTACAAATGGTTGTGCTACAACAGATGTTATTAATGGGCTTCACCAAATGGACATCAACTAAAGAAGCAGTCCCACTTACTTCAGAGCTGACCTCTTTTTGAGGTATCTGATAAAATTTATAGTGATAAGATTGCAGAGTTTTATCTAGATTTCGCTGTTTATTCTATTGACAGTCAAAAATTGATTTGATTTACTTGTCAACAAAGATGCTTCTGCCATCTTACGTATTCTTCATACTTTTCTGATGCAATCAACAGTTGATTCAGATCCTCTGCCATTCTTCCAAAGGTGTTCTCAGAAATGTTTCATTGTAAGTCATCTTGGGTTTTTAGAGGATTTTCTCATAAGTTATTGAGAAAAGTAGCTTCTTTTTACATGTTGCTATCATTCTGCTAACCACAGAGTGAGAATTATTATGCAAATAAGATTAAATCTAAGCTCTGTGTGTTTCTGTAGACATGAACAACTTCTTTGGCTTTTAAAGTATGCCTGGTTATATAGCAAATGCATTATTCTAATGTTATTCCATATGAAATGGAAAGTAGGTCTATAAAGCTTCCACCTCTGGAATGTATGTATAAGGTGTTAAAAAAATGAAGGTTGGTTATTCTATAGGGAAGAAGGCTTTTACCATACATTCGGTTTGGTTTTTCTACCAATGCTGATAGTACGTTATGTATTTGCAGCCTTCTCTGCTTGGCCTTAGTAAAGAGAAACTGTAAGCCTTTTTCAACTGTTTGCTTGCTCACTGAAAATGGGGCAAAACTTCTTTCAATAGAGTTCAGTAACCTCATTTTAACATATGTGTCTACCTCCATATTCTAAATCAAATGCAGCTAGGCTGTCAACACTAATTGGCCACACTTAAGAATGAGTCGTCTGAGCCATGTTAAACAGTTTGCAAGGTGATCCCTACCATAATTCTGAGCAGCTGCATATAGGGCCTGATTGAGCCTCATCACAAGTCTAACATGTGTTTACATTTAAATTGGAGCTGTTATTCTCCATGAGTGATATTTAAAAGTATCTGCTCAAGTCCTGGTCTATCTGAACTGTTTCTTCGTAACTATTTTTTAACCAAGATGCCCTGATGCTTGTATTTCAATGTAAGAATAAATACAGCTATGCAATATAGCCTAAGACATGTTAAGTGCTATGGAGAATCTTTACGAATACTTGCATAATGCTAGTCTGCTATAATTATTTACAGAGTTAATTTTTGTTTGGAATTATGGGGTTATAAAAATGGAAGTCCATTTTGGTGACACAAAGGCCAAGTTATTTATAAATGCAGCATTGAGTGACAGTTGTACCATTACCCTTTAATTAGCTATTTTAAATTGAAAATTTTAAATTGTTTTAAATTTAAATAAGGCATAATTGCAATTGCTCACTTCTAAGACATCTTTGAGATAAAATATCTTTCCTTTGCGTTGGTAGTCTTCGTTCTTGTCAGGCGCCAGCTTCAGAGAGCACTGAATATAGCCACTCAGCTCTGCCTCTGTGTGATAGTCCTGCAGCTGCAAGTGTCGGCATCACCAAGAATATTTCCGTTCCATGTACAGCTTTAACAGAGATTGTGGAAAAGCTGCAGAACTAGAGCCCCCTACTGATGTAAAAAAAATTCCCTGCTGCAATGCAGTCACAAAATGAGTAATTACCTGAATGGCCATGCTGCTATAACTTTAATGTCTACAGTAGTGGTATTAATTTTAGATTTTGAGAGAATGTCACTGTTACTCTATATTGTTATGGTTTCTGTATATGAGCTTGCATTTTCTCTTTGCCGGGGTCACAGTCAGCTGTAGACAATATTCTGTGTCGCTCCTCGTAGCAAATACGATGATACCGCTTTCTCTGAGATGAACACAGACAGCTGCCTATCTCAGATATTTTAGTGCTCCAACATCAAACTTGCTTCACCACAGAGGTATTGAGGACTGGATATAGCTGGCATACCATGACACCGAGGTCATATCAGAACCTGCATAGTATTCATCACCTTGACATTGAGCTTGTTGTGGAAACGGACCACTCTTCAGCTGCTGGGCTTATCTTTCACTGTGTTTTGGATTGGTTTTTTCTTTTTTTTTTTTCCTCAACTTATTCTGTGCCTAATTGTGGCTATTGAGTGGGCTAGCTCTGCAGGACACCTGCACGTACACAGTGCTCATATTTCTTCACTACTTCACTTAAAATCTGCATGTTTGATTGCACGGAGTCTGTTTGCAGTCCCCTTGACCAGTTCACCAGAAGCCATTTCAAAACTGACCTGTCTTCACTGTCATCTTTAAGATTCTAGTAAAGCCCATTCAGAAACAGTTTTCCCCAATGCTCATTACTTGAGGTGGCTTCGTTAGCTGGAGCACATTGATAAATGTCTCTTGGCTCTTGTGATAAGGAGACGAAGCTAATCAGGCTTACTGAAGAGGGAAGTTCGTTGACAACCAAGCAATGCTTCATGAAGCCAGCTGATGTCTGGCAATGCTAACGCTAAACTTAGGTTAAAATTATAAGTTGTGGCAGATCCAAGCTAGTCTATAGCTGGCTTTGA
This sequence comes from Platalea leucorodia, assembly GCF_965183815.1. Taxonomy (NCBI): domain Eukaryota; kingdom Metazoa; phylum Chordata; class Aves; order Pelecaniformes; family Threskiornithidae; genus Platalea; species Platalea leucorodia. The sequence continues at coordinate 103,939,294 of NC_138823.1, forward strand.
TCAGGGTGGGTTTACTAGCTTGTTTATAGTATGCACAAATAAATCTATACTGAACACAGCATATCTGTGTTTATATAGCAGTGTTTTTGAGCTAGTAAGCCCTACTGTATCCCAGTTGTTCTACACAGCGGTAGTTTAAGTTCCTTTGCAGCTGCGATACCTGCAAAAACCTGCACTTGCAGATAAATGAAAGCAGATTTTTGCCTGTCTTTTGGTCTCACCTTAGTATTTTCAATTTCACTTAATAGACTGTGACTTCTGAACAGCTTTATATGATGCTGAACAAGAAGTTCAGGAGTTCAACCTTTGAAATGGAAAAAAACATTTTTCTCTGAAATATATATGTAGGGATGAATATTTATTCAGTCTCCCTCAGTGAAAAATATGCTTTCAGTTAACCTTGGGATGGTAAAACCTAGCACTGTGCTAATAGAGTTGTTAAAACATCTGGTAACAAGGATTCATTGTGAGAAAGCTTTGAAACAGTTGAGATGCAAAAAATACTTTTTTTCTTTTTTTTTGTCTGCATATTGTGTATACCTGAAACTGTTTATGCTTGTACATATCTTCTTTTCAGGGTGAGGATTATTTGGGTTCTTGTATCTATTGGAGTAAAGTCCATAGTTGACTGTTGTTCTACAATGTTTTCTGATCATAGTACTGTTCAATAAGACTGCATTTCTGGTTGCAGCATTTCCAAAGTTTGATGGTTGCCTCTGAGCTGAAGCACATTAGACCCTTAAATGTAATCTAAATAATCTGTAATTCAGGTTGAAGTGATTGGAAATTAGTTCAAATCAAGCTCCCTCGCACTCTTGGATTTCTTATTTTCGTGGAATAACCAAACTGGTGAAGCCCTGAATGATTTTCAGAAGTTTTCAAGGATAATATGCTAAGTGTACTTGCAGGTTGGCTACAGCATTAACTAATGCCTTTGGGGATGACTTGAAAGAGACTATGTAGATAAGTATCCTGGTATTTTTTTTTCAGAAAAGCTGAGATTTTCTATTTAGAAGTAGAGGCTGCAAAAACCTGTATCACTTTTCATATTAAAAAAAAAAAAAAAAAAGATTATTTTAAACCTCTTCCACCAATTCAGCAGATGTTGCCAGATAAAATAGTGAGTATATAGAGAGAACTGTCCCATTCTCTTTTTAAAACCAATTGGACAGACAACAAGCTGGATTGATGGAGGAAACCTGTCCACACCTGTTCAAAGCTGCCTCTGTGTGTCAAGAAATGTGATATCAACTGGGCCAGAGTGGGAGTGAGTTTTAGCAGTGGATTACATTTTGTCCTAGTCTTTGTTATCTAGGAATCCCATTGCTTTTTAGGTTTGGGCAATCAATACGCTATCTTCTACAAAATGCTCGTGGAGGTAAACACCATAATAGATGTGTTCGGTGTCTATGGATTTTTTCATTTTTGTTTTGTGTTTTTGAGTGGAACTTCGCAAGAGCAGATGCTGTCAAGAGGGCAATTGAACATATTTTGATGATCAAAAAATTTTTGTAAAATTAAGCTTATGTCCAAAGAAAACTTGCTCTGAGGGAATGACTAGAAGCAATAAAAGTAGACTAAATTTTTTTTTTATGCTAAGTGATTTGTACCCAAATTTCTATTCTTTTTTATAACATAATATAAAACCGGATTAGGATCTCAGAAATTGTACAATCCCTTGATTCTAACGTACTGATACCGTGCTGCCCTCAGCAATTCATTTACATCTTTCTACAGATGTCTCCTTGTGGCAGTGAAATGTCAGAAAAGATTACTCAGAGCCTAGGCGCTGTGCCCTCTCAAATTGCCATGTGTCGTTTTTAATAGTATGTTAAGATTTATAACTTAATGTGTCAGCGGTATTTTGTGATAGTATCTAAACATCTTTTGCAAGCATTCTTTCATTAGCAAATCAGATTAATTTATGTTACGAAAAAAAAAATCTTGATCACTAGAGTGTTCGTGCATGTCTTTTGCTAAATCTCTAGGAATAAGAAGAAAGTTATGACGTCTGGCAAAACTGTGCTTCAGTTAATAGCCAGACTGACAGCTCTTAGGAGAGACTTGCAGAACTGTAAAACAAAGCTGCTTCTTGCTGCGTATCCGGAAAATATACTTTCTTTAAAGTAGAAAGGATGGCTTTCAGAACAAAAAGTATCGTGATACTGTCTTGTTTTAAAACAAGGGTGAGCAGCACTACCGTGAACCGTTACGACTTTTTAACATAGGGCTATAAAGGTTTACAAGGTGGGAGCTATACTGATACCTGTTTGCAGCAGGCTGAAATCCCTGAAGTGTCCACCTGTGCTACCTTTTTTTTGTTTAACAGGTATGGATGCTTCTAGTCTTTACCAGGCCTTTTTGTTGGCTAGGAAAAGATTGCATTAATGTTAATCTTTGTTCATTTTGCACACCTGAAAGTTAATTTCTATTGTTTAAAGGTCATCGAAGGTCTAGTTGTATAAGAATTTTCTCCTTGCTCCTTTCCCTTCACTCTGAGTTTGTGTACATTAGTATTCTATTTTTATAGCATCAACAGACTCTCTAGGTTTTCCAGTCTCTGGATATTTAGTCAGTCTTGTCTCTACAAAAACAGCATAACAGAATTTGAGTACAACATACTATTATCTGTGGATTCACTCACTAGCTCATTCCTTTAAGATGAAGGTTTGCCTAAGGTGAAATCAGGACACTTAGTAAAGTGTGGCACTTAAACTTGAGCATGCAGCTTGGGTTTCTGTTCCATGGCAGTTTGGTTTTTTTCCGTTTTGTTTTTTAAGATTAGCAGGTACAGAAAAACTTGCAAGATTGCCCGGTGATACAAATTTTGTGGTCCGTAAGAGAATCTACTGATAGTGCCAGTAAGCCACAATATTAGCAGACAGTTTGGTTTATCAGTTTACGAAATTCTATATTGGCCACAAAAGAGCATATAATAATACTTTTAACATAACTTTTCCAAGTCATCAGTCTGCTTCCTGTTGCAGACTTACACTATTCAGGTTGTGGCTACCCATTTAATAGAGGTGCTTATCCAAAGTCTATTCTCAGTGGTTTGTTCCTGCTGTCATGTACTGCTATGGCATAGGTGTTTGTGTAGACATAAAATGAAGTGGGACAGGGAACTGGTATAGCTAAGCAATAAACCAGCTGAAAAAGGTAGACTGAGGTAATTAAGCTGTTACTATCACTGAGATGTTGCTTATCAAGCAATGAGGTGGTTTTGTTACGTGTAGTCCAGTCTAGCAGCGGCGTTGCTGAAAGTGGCAGCCCTCCTTCCTTCTTGCTTCTGCTCATCTTGCAAGACCAGGAAACCCTGTGTTTAAATTTAAACCTACCCACCTGTTTGTTGAAGGTGTACTCATTTGTGTTTCTGCTTGATGCTTGGTAGTGTTATGCAGGGGAGGAAAAAAAAATTTGTATAATCTAACTAAATTCCTCTTCCCTTTTAATGCTCAGTTTTTGTCCTGTAATTTCAATGTTCTTATTCTGGCTGTCTGGAGAGAAAAAAAAAAAAAATTTAGAAGTTTTGAATTTGTGAAAATAAAGCCAAACTCTAGCATGCTACTTCCCCTAATTTTTTTTTTTAAATTCATGGTCTTGATATTTTTATTTCAATTGTCATCAAAGTATTAGCTCTTCAGAGATCAGAAGTGAACGTTTTAAGTTTAATGGTTGATTGTCTGTCCTAATAGAAAAAGCCATGCAATATTAAAACAAACTCCTGCTTAGAGCCTCCCAAGATCCAAACTAGTGTTTTTCCTTAAAAAATATGCACCATTACAAACATGGCAACTCATTTAATGATGATGATGATGAGACTTCAGTAGCAATCAACAACTGCATAAGAGCTTGGAGAAGACAGAGGCGGACCCTTCCCAAAGGGGCACGGTGACAGGGCAGGAGGCAACAGACACAAATTGCAACATGGGTTACTTTGACTGTATACAAGAAAAAAATCTTTTCATCTTGAGGGAGATCAAACTTTGGAACAGGTTTCCCGGAGTGGTCGTGGATCTCCACGTTTGGAGAGACTCAAAACTCTCCTGGACAAAGCCCTGAGTAACCTGATACAACTGAACCTGCTTCAAACGGGGAGCTGGACCAGGTGACCTTCAGAGGTCCCTTCCAACCTAAATTATTGTGTGATTCTAGATATTTACAGACTAACAAACTCTCTTCCATAAGGTGTGGGGTTTGGTTTGGTTTTGTTTTTTAAACAGGTGGGGTAAGTGAAATAAAAAAAGCAAGATTAATAGTCTGCTTAATGGAAATGCTGAACACTCGAATGGTTTCCATTTCCTTCAAGCTTGCAAGCATTGAGCATGTTTACTAGTCAAATTCTATGATTTTCAGTAGGGAAACCAAGACTGAAGAATATGCAGTTTGTGACTGAGTATATAAACGTATAGCCTTTTTTCTGACTAGCTTTGGTTTCACCAGCTGTTTCAGCAGAACGCGTTTTAATTTAAATTTAGTGATCCAAGCCATGAAAGTCAATCTCTAAATGAATTATGTGTGAAATAAATCTCATAAAAGCTTTTTTCTAAGGTTTGGTAATATTCCTTAAACTGTTTACAGCAGTTTTTTTCTAATCTATCAAAGTAGATATAATAGCACTGACAGACTTGATATTCTCACCTGAAGCATGCCTTCATCAAAAACAGGATAGTACAAAGACAGTTTTCAGTGTATGGAGACTTAAATAGAGGAAACTTTTTTTTATTTTAAATTATGAACAAGACTAGGTTTTGTTACATTTCTGACTTTACTGATTCACCACCTGCTCAGATGAGCCAGTGGTAATTGTGATAGAGAACAGTACAATCTGCATTTGAAGTGCTTGAGACAAAGGGGTGTTGAAGCACATGCATAAATGCATTATGTGACTCTAAAAATCAAGTCAGAAATTTGAAAGGAAAAAATGCTCTCATGCCTAAGATTTTCTCTCTTCTCTAAGAGAGAAAACAAATGAAACAGAACATGAAAGGCAAATTTTTCTGAGGTTACTTGGAAGAAATGGGACTGAGTTATATCACACATTCTTCCTTAAATTTCACGTACCGAGGGATGCCTTAACCTACTTCAGACAGTTTATCCTTCCAGTGACATCTTCGTAGAAGAAAATATTTTGTTTCAAAGTGGCTTAAATTCAGCCCAAACCTCTTAATATAGACTTTGTGTATTGTAGGAAAGTTTAATTGTTCACATGCATTATGTCATAACATCACCTCTTAAAGCATGTTAAAAAACTTGCTAGCTTTTTTGAAGACATCGGTGGTAATTTCTTGCTCCTCGGATAACTGTTCCTAAAGATTCAGGTGGTAAGAATATACATAAAAGGCTATCCAATTCATTGAGACAAAGTGAAAAGTTTTCATGTACAGAGGAAAAAATTAAGATCAAAGATAAGTCAAAAATTGTTAGATTAGCTATCATATTTGGAAAAAAATTTCCTGATGTCCAACTAAGTGGATTCTTTTCTGTCCAGTAAGAAACGGGCTTGTGCTGCAGCCCATAACCGCTTATAGGTCTGGAAGTTAGCAGAAATTAATACTGTTAGCTCATTTCAGCCAAGCTTAATAATGGACTCAGAAATATTGGGAAGAGGCACTGAGAAATGCAGAAATCCAGGCCCAAAATAGGGTTTTTCTCCTATTTAAGGTCTTGCAGCTGAGCTATGCAAGTGCTGCAGAGTACATCGAAGTAGTCTAGTCAGTGAGGTTTCAACTGGTTGCTCCTAGCATGTTTTTGGTGATCACCCAACTAAACGTGGAGAGGAGGAGAGGGTCTTACTTGACTGTGTCTTACCACATCTATGTTTGTTTAATGGTATGTAGTTGTTAATGACTGGGTAAAGTAATACTAGGCAAACCATGAAAATGGTGTTGCAAAGCGAAGCTATACAGTGTAGTAGAGTAGAACAACGTTAGGCAACCGAAAGGCTGTTTGCTACTGAGGCGGCAGCATTCCCCTGGTGTGAGCGGAGGATTGCTTCCCTGCCAAGAACCCCACAACAGACCCCTTCCTACCACGGGCTTTTTGTCTTACCTAAAGCCAGAACTTTTCCTAAGTGATGGTCGGTAACACATCTAACTAAAACCACATTCTTTCTTCGAAGGGTAGCTGTAGATCATCCTCTTACTCACTGGCCTTTAACTCATGTTGTTGGACCCTTTTCTGGAATTTTGGCATGGATATTTTCAGCAATCTAAATTGAAGAATCACTGCATTTAGCAGCCAGGGAGCTCTTATTTCTGTTAGGGTATCATTGTTTTAGAAATGCTGCAACCAAAGAAACAGGGCTCCACCCTTGCTGCCTGCAGTAGGCTCAGGCTATCCTTCCTCTCCATCCCAATCGTAAGCTAATGTGCAGTCAAGGCAGAGTTGAAATGCTGTTCTTATTTTCCAGTGATTCCCATCAAGTCTGTCCTGTGGGATAAATGAACAGCTGTATTCTGGCTGTAGGTATTGTGGTAATTTTTATTTTATTCTCAGACTTCACCATTTTAAAAAAGTTATAATTTAGATTTACAGGCCTATTACTATTTAATGAACTTTTTGGCAGAAGATTTCTTTTGAAAACAGAATAAAGGAAAGGAAGATTAGAGGTATGGATGGCTTTTTAATTGGATAAAGTTGTAGCTTCCAGGCTGCAGCGATGTCACTGACTCAAGAAGGCTTTGGAGAAGTCGTTGTATTATCTCCCTTGAGACATTTTCTCTTCAGAGATTTTGAATTAAAAATCATTGTGAATTTTACAATTAGTAACTTTTAGTCCGTGCAAATTTATTTTATATTTCAGAAATTGGTAGTTAGGAATGAGCTTTTTTCCCTCTTTCCAACATCATGAAGCGTTACTGATTTAATTGAAGAAAGCAATTTTCATTATGCTGATAATAATGTTAATGTTTTAGAAGGACTGCCTGGAATCCTTAAGTCAGCACTTGAGGCACCCTAATTACCAAGGAAAGACTTGACCTCATGTTTCTTTCAGAAGTTTCAAGTATTTGTCCTAAAGATCTCAAGAATGTTTATGAAGTTTCTACTCAAATCTAGGCACTGCTTTCCAGATGGGAAATTCAAAGGTATTCAGAACTTCTAAATGGCATCCTTTGAAGGATTAAGAGCCTCACTTGATCATAGGCAAGGATACAGGATTGTTATTAGTGTTGCATTTTAATAACAGTATCAGTATGTAATCTCTAAGTGACATTTCATTTCACTTCTAGTCTAAGTACTGACTGCAGTAGTAAAACCCAAATGTAGCGAACTGTACTGCGGTAGTCACAGTTACCTTGCCTTTTCATTTGCAAAAGTTAAGTGGTCAAATTAATATAGGCAACCTGTTTGGCTTGTCTGGTTTTCTTCCCTGCAATATCTGCTTTTTAGGAGCACGCTGCATTGCCCAGGGCTGCAATTAAAATGTGTGCGGGCTTTATAGCCAATGTTGTGCAGCAGGGTTGCAAACTACAGCTATTGGGACTGCCGTTGCCACTGTTCATTCTCCAGCAGAGTCCCAGTGCGGCCTCCAAGGGTTGTCAGTGGGAGCTCCTCTAAGTAAATTCCACATGGTATTTTTGAATTGCTGTTTTTCAAATATGAGCATAGTGGCTGTGCTCAGCATAGAGCCAAGGGTTAAAGCTTTTTTTTTTTTTTCCCCTCACATAATTGCTTTTCATCCTAAAACTGGTAGGTCTTTACCAGAGGCTGCTAATATTTCTACGTGCAATTCAATAATAGTAGACGAGCAGAATTCCAGACCACGAGTGCTAGGAAGCACACGTTACAGGTTTGGTTTTGCTCTCATTGCAAAGGCCTGACTTCTAATATAACTCAGAAATCTGTTCATTGCCTAAACTAAAAAAAGCTATCCATGAATAATGCCCCTTCACAGAGGAAAAAGGCAATCACCTCCCACTCAAAAATATACCATAAGATATTTAGAAAAGCAAGGTGTATTTTAAATAATACATTTTGAGAATGAAGATCTCTTGTTTTGGGACTTCTGCTGCTAGGGAACAAAGCAGTAATGTCTTTGAGTATTTCATTAATACTGTTGTATTACAAAAACACAGTAAAATGTTTTAATGATTCCTTAATTGCTAATGAAGAAAATACTGGGTTGGGGGGGGGGGGGGGGGGGGGGGACGACTTTTTTGCTGAAAGGTAGAGAGAAACAAACAAAAAACTGGGTTTATGAATATAAGAACAAAGAACAAGAATAATTAAATACAGTAGATGGTAAAGATTATGAAGAAAAATAAGTTCCATTATTCTGAAACCAATTGGATGTTCTGAAAGCTTGTCATAAAACCATTTTTAAATCATTAAAAACAGGTTCTGCTTTGAATTTTTTCACAGTGTGAATAACTGTGGTTGTCTGTAATCATTAAGATAAATTCATTTCAGGTATTCTTTTTCTCTTTCTATAAAAGGTTTGTTTGCTTTTGGAATTTCAGTAGAACTCTGTCTTTAAGTGTAACTGTTTTCTTTACACTTCAGTGTTGATATTGCTTCTTTTTTGCTGTTTGGCTTCACTAGAAATTAAAAAGATTTTATAGGTATATTGCTGAACTCAGCCCCTTCTATCAAGGATACAATGTAACACAAATCAGTTGCCTTTTAAAGTATATGTAAAAACTAGATCAATGCTGTGTTTGGTAGAAGCCAACTCAACATTCAAATAGGCAGCCATCGTAGAAACCTTACTCTGACATATCAAGTTGCTTAACTAACACCTGATCTTGCTTGAGTTTTACATATGGGTAAAATCTGGATTATGCTGTTTAGCATAGAACCAAGCAGGATTTGAAATTAAAGATGGCTGCCTGCAAAAGTGAAATGACCCCGTGCTTGACTTTCTGCCTCGTGCTCATGAAGGTGCTTTATCAATCCCATCACGGCCTCTCACTCTTCTTCTTTGCAAAGGTGCTTTTTTTTTCTGTGTCAAGGGGTTAAACTTCCCGAGTCACCTGCACAAACCTCATGTCTCCTGCCCCGCTCTTGATAAACCTTTCCTTGCTTTACCAAATGCCTAGCGTATGATTTGAGGAGCTTGAGGAAAGAGAGGACAAGCATTTGTGAATGTGCTATAATAATTTGTCAGGCAATTGTATGCCGTCTCAGTGTCGGCAACTAGGCAGCCTTGCTTGAACCTTTTGAAGAACATAACTTCTTTAAAAAAAGTTCTTAATCTTATCTTCTTTGACTGTGATGCTTTGCCAGTGAAATATTCTCAGTGACCCGCATTGCTGTGGGACAGCCTATGGCTTGTTTGCGTGTTCAGAAACATTGCTTCCAAATTACACGTACCTGTCAGCTGGCATCAGCTCTTCCAGGACTGCAGCACTGTGGTAGAGACTGTTGGGTGACCTCTTTGTAAGCTGGGCTATGGGAAGATGCCTGCACCTTCTTTAGAGTTATCAGTATTGTATTAATTCCTGCTAACTACTTAGTCATGTGGAGTTACTTAGTTTTTACAATATTATTTCTATTTATTTTGCCACTGACAGAACAGTTTTGTTTTTATACCTCTGTGCTGGAAGGTTAGAAAGTTGAGTGCACAACTCCAGGAAGATGGAGCCACCACTCTCTGATTTGATTTCCAATCTAATATCATCGTTCACTGTTAATTTCACAGGCTCAGAAGTGCTTTTTTAGTTTGTAATTTTTAATGTCACTTTTCCCATCTACTCTTTCGTTGTCTTCTCATTTTACTGCTGCGTTAAAGTTCCTGAAATAGTCTGCTGATTCCTCTAACATTTCATGTAAAACATGTAAAAACTCCACTGATCTACTAAAAAGCAACAGTCTGGGACAAAGCAGAAGGGAATGTTGGAAGTGGAGGCAGGGGTAAAGATTATAGGATCAAATGGAGAATTAGGGGAGCTTATAAAAGCAAGCTCTCTGTCCTCTAGGGAAACTTTTCATATTCGACAAACAGCACGCACACCAGTTCTGCTGGATAAGCACTGAATTACGTGGAAGAGCATCTTTTGGCAGTATTGCTAATGCACTGCAAAGCAGTTAGGATGTTAGCGGCATTTCGAAGGTGCCCGTGTTCCAGGGACAGCTTTCTAATGCAGATGTGGCTTAAAATACTTTAGATGTAATTGAGGATAGAATTAAAAAGCACTGTCTTTCATGTTCTCTGCCTGTTTGTGCACATTTACTTGATAACTTTTAAAATACATGCAGTATATTTACAGCCTTGAGCAGTTTGTGTCCTGTAGTTTAGAAGTAACCTGTAATGCCAAAACACTAGCTTTTTATTATTTGTTATTAAAAAAGTGAAGTAAATCTTTGTCTAAGTCATGCAAGTGTGTAGGAGATCAGTCCCAAAATATGTTTCAGTAAAAAGAGAAAATGTCAAGCAAAACCAACCCCAAACACTGAACTGTTTTGGTTCTTGAGAACAGTTTTGAGCACACTGGGATTTCAGGATGTCAGCAATGTATTTAAGTATATTCAGAAAAGGTGTAGTGTGCATTTCGTAATTAATTTTTTCAAGACTACCAGCCTATTGCATCTCAAGTAATTGTACGCATACAGTTTGAGATAGTATTAAAAGAAATCGGTATTGATCATGTTTCCGATATAGGTATATCATCCTGACCAGTAACGCTGAGAGTCAGACTTCTTCAGCTAATTGAAAGAACACTAAAAGAAATGCAGCGCAGATAAAGCTAGTGAAATTTGAATTGACATGTAAAACATTTATTTGCCTCTTTTAGTCTGGTATTTGTTTGCAGAGCGTCAGTTTACCCGCTAATTGGATAGAGTTGGTGGTCTGCTAGCTTTTATGTTTAATAACTACTAAGAGGGCATCATGGTCGCTGGCCCCAAACATGGTAGCATTTTAAAGTTTTTTTTGAAAGAGTATGTTGAGGTAATACCATGTTTTACATGGGGATACCTGCAATCACTGGTGTACTTGGACATCTTATTTTCATTTTAGAGTTATTTTTGTGAATTTATACGCCATGAGGGAAATACAAGGTATGTATTGAAACCTTTTGGCACATTCAGATGGCAGATTATATTAGTATCTGCGAGTTCTTCCTAAGATGCAATGTATTCAACACAATCTCAAATACGTGCTTAGGAGACACAGGCTTTATGCTGAAATGCAGTTGGTTTTTGTCAATACCGGTTCAATTGTTTCCATTGCTAACAATGAACGCTCATTTTTGTGGCAGTAGAAACAAACCTAAGGAACTCTTTGTAAATAGTTGGGTTTTTTTCTGTTTTTCCCTTAACTTACGCAATCAATTGGACCAAAAGTATAATTGGTCTATTGGGAAAGATGGGAGTGAAAAAAAATGTGTGTATCTTCCATGCAAAACTGGAGCACAAAATGAACAGCTGTCCATCAAACCTATTCTTTTTGTAGAAATGTCTGTAATTCCAGTAAAGAATTGATTCAAAGCATTCTACTGCTTTTAGAAGAGATCATTTAGGTAGTTACACGTGTTGTACTGTTTCTGTATAAGGTAGTTAGCTTCTCAGTTCTATTAAAACCTGAATTTTTAAATACTTGCTAGTTTAAAAACAAGAATTAAAGTTTATTCACAGCTCCTTTTTTTTTTTAATGTTTAGTTTATGTTACTGCATATGTAATTGCTTCTTCCAAAAAAATGTAAAGCATCACGATGGGTCTCTGTCATATCCATAATGCTGTCCCAAAACATAGCCTGTAAATTATCTTTCTAACCAGTTGAGGTGGCTCATGACAGTTTCTTTTTTGGTGTTTTCTCAGAGTAATGATTTATTTTGAATGTATAAACTCAGCTTCTGGAGTAAGAACATTTTCCAGCTGACCTGGTTTGTTAATTACTACAGAAGGTTTTGGCTTTCTTTTTAACAAAGCTTTAGGTGCTTTACAGCTCATAATCAGAGAATATGAGACTGAAAATCTCATTGCTCTTTGGTCTCTATGTTTTGTCTGCATGAGTGTATGCTGTGTTCCTCCTAAATGAGAAATAAAATAGCTTTGTCAGCTGAGGATTTTTTCTGGCTTTTATAATCAGGTGTTTAAAAGAATTGTCAGACTTTTCATTCTCTTGCTAAATGGAACAATTTGTCATCTTCAAGAGATGAATCATTTTTCTTTTTCAATGTTAATCATTCTTGCTGTGTTATAAAAGTCTTTATGTATTTTAAAGATAGCTGCTATGGTAATGTTTAAGCCATAAACATTCCCTCGCTGTATCTTATCAGTAAGATTTGGTATTACCTGGCATTTTCTTCTGAAGTGTTATGTGTTCCATTTGTATTAATCATATAAAATATAATGTTGTAAGCAGAAGTTGTACATCAGTATCTGTCTTGGTCTGAACCAGATTGAAAGTTTCTTCTGTTCTTTAAGCGTTTTTATTTATTTGAAGTTAGTGATGTGTCTAGATAGATCGTTGCTGCTTCAATATTAATGTGCTTTTTTTACCTATTAATTTGTTCAAGTCAAGGGCTTAAATCTCGCTGCCTCATGGAAAACATAGTTTGTTTTCCATTTCTTTTGAGAATTCTGGAAGATGAAGATGGTAATCTTTATGTTTCTCAGCACAATTTGCAATTTAGTCAATAGTTAGGCAGGAATCGATTTTTTGGGGAGCCTTTCTAGTTAAATTGGTTTGTAAGGACCATCCTGCATTAATTGTTTTCATGTGCAATGATTTTCAAAATTGGCCATATTTCCATGATTTATACGTGCATTTTAAATGCTCTTCTACAGAAATGAGGCATGTATGTGTAGAACTAACTTGGTAATTCTAATATTAAGTGGCATTTGGGCCTTCAAAAGAATAATGTCATCTTTGTGCAGAGTGAGAGAAGAAAGACATGGCAATAACTAGACCGCTAGTCTGTCAAAACTGTTCACACAAAGTAGATTTTTCAAAGACTAAAAGTTCAGTTTGCGAGAGACATCTGTGACACTGAATGTCTATCAACCTAACTTTGTCCTTTGAAAACTTTAACATATTTTGTAGTGAGAATGTAGTTTTAAACATACAACTTTCTGGAAAAGCATTGCTTTTGGAAGGAAGGGATGTAATTTTAATTGTAAGACTTGCTGGAAAGGAGTTGCTAGAGCTGTAGATCTGTGCTGCCATTTGACTGTCAATTGCTGGCCATGTTGGCTACAGTGAGTATCTTCTAACAAAGCTATACAGGCATGGGGTTCCTGCCATCCCATCCCAAACTGTAACACTTAAACACTTGAGACTTTCTGTGTATTCTGTACATACCAAAAAATCCCTACCCTGTGTACTTTCCACACTTCTGCCAGGTTCACTGTTGGCTTATCTCTAGCTGCCTTTTCAGTCTCCCTCACCCTGGATTGTGTTCCATGAGTCTTATTTTCCATGCATATGACAACTTCTGGTCATGGGAGAAGCATTTTTGGACTAATGTAATTTGATTTGACACAGCAATTCCTAAAGTTTCTACCTGAAACTGTCATCGGTGTTTAGATGCACTAAGCTGGTATGGGGTTCCTTTTTTATTATGGTTTCCTTACAGCCTTCACAATGAAAGAGCTGGGCATTAGACAGCAATGTTTCAGGTAGTAAAAATGTACGGAGACAAGGGCAAATGGAAAAACAGCTTAAACTGTAGATCTAAGAAATTTGCAAGTTACTTTTCATTTTGTATAGAAGTCATTCCATCCAAGGGTAGTATAGCCTGGATTTTTAAATCCAGTTTTAAACCTTGAGTAGTAGAACTCTGAAACAATTACATATTTTTTTCACAAGTATACTTTGTAACAAGTTCCTTGCTTTCCCTTACGCTGGCTAGTCTCCTCAAAATTATTATTTTAGGATGTTTTGAAGTACTACTTACATTTTGGGGTTTTTTTAATTATTATTATTCCTTCTACATCATTTCTCTTTTGCAACAATATAGATTGGCAGAATCCTCAGTGGAATGTAGCACAAGATAAGGAAGAAAAATTATTTGCTACTACCCTCAAACAGGAATAGCTGAGTGAGGCTTGTAGGAAGGTAGTAAGTCCCACAAATCCATCTGTTTAGCAGAGGACTGAAGACAAATGACACATACCCCATCTTTCTGAAGTCACCGGGAGTGTGATGGGAGTCACCCACGTGCTTGGTGAAATTGCCCTACGGTGCACCTCCATCATCTTGGGTCACGCGCCTTTTCTCTCTCTGTAGGACATCAGAAAATAGGTCTTTCACTGTTACCAAACTTCTATATTTTCTATTTCCTCTCCCTCCTTGCTTGCAAGCTCTCCCTTGAGTTCCCTTTCTCTGAAAAAGGTATTTCAGTTACCTCTACCACATCTCTAGTAGAGTACTGGCAAGGTGTAGATCTCTTGCATTTAGTTTGATAAACAGAGGGTAGCTTTGACTTTCCTTCCATGCATATCAAGATAAACAAAGAAATTGGAGGTGCATTCATGAAGGACCAGATATAAGTGACTTTCTCACAGCTTTCTTCTAGCTTTTGGGATTATCAGTGTAAACGCAGTGGATGAGCTGTGTAAAATCTTTTGGTCCATATTCATATACAGGGTCTCTCTTTTTGATAAAGCAGGTGTGGCACTACTGAGAACAGAGGGTTGTTGTGAAGCATATTTTAACTTATGCTGAGATGAGCTTATTTTATTTTAACTTATGCTGAGAAAATTTTAGGAAAAAATCTTAAATATCAGTAGAGAAATACTCACACGTAGCTTCTTTCCATGTCCTCTGCCATTCACAAAAATAGAGAGACCATGGGATCTTCACCTATGTTTTCTCATGTTTTCATCTCTTTCTGGAGGTTGAATGCTGGCTCAAAGAGAACATAACCTTTTGAAGCTCAGCAGGGTAGCTCATGAGTATGATTTGCTTTTAATGATGGTTTCAGCAGTTCCAGACCTGTCAGAGCAAATGAGCATGTTTTTAGAGGAGTATCAAATCTCATGCTAACTTTTCAGAAGTGAAGGCCAAACAATTATTTAATGAAATGTGTAAACGTTTTGAGAGATTTGCCTTTATTAATTAGCATAAATAGACAATCTGGATAGAATGGGATTCTGTACATTCTGTTCCATTCATACTGTATTATTTAGGAATACACTTCTTTAATGTTATATATCTATCAAGGAATAACTGTAAATATAAGAATACTTTTTAGCTAGAGATTTTAATATGCCTTGCCCAAGTGATTCTATATGTTATAATAGTAAAAAAATATGTATAGTATAAAGTATATGTTATTTTGTGTTACAATAGTATAAAACATCTATCCCTTTAATGTCATAAGACAGCACTTTTTTCATAATAGTTTCTTGTTTACAGCTGTTCATGTTGTTATAATAAAGTGCAAACAGCTTCAAATGTGGCTGTATCATGTATGTGAGTATATGTATATCAAGTTAAACATAGACTAAATATACTTAATTTGAATAGAATGTTGTTAGAGCTGTTACAGAAACTGTGTTGAAGACATTGGGGTTTAATCTGAATTTTCAAGGAGAAGGTCAAGGAAAGTTGAAGCATATTCTTAATGATTATTCAAGAGCAATCCGATAATTATGAAAGATTGATATAGAATAGTCTGTTAGCGGATACACTGACACTCTACTCTTTGGCAGGTGGATGACATCTTAGGAGAAGGCAGTGATGAAAGCGATAGTGAAAAAAAAAAGCCAGAAGAAGAAGGTGAAAAACCTCAGACTAGCGCAACAGAGACTCTAGGAATGAAAACAGATCAGAGACCTGGATCATCATCATCGTCATCATCATCGTCAAGTGAACGAAGCTTAGCAGGCAGTGTACCCAGGTATGAGTTTTTCAAATGTAAAAAGAAGCGTTAATGACATTTCATTGTGTTCATGCACTGTTCAGCATGCTTTTTGGCAATGCAATCTTTGTTGTTGTTAACCTCTGTATGTAGGTAGCTTTTTTTTTTTTGTAACTGTGAAATTGTCGTGCTTACCTCTGCAATGTTTTGGGATTGATTTAAGGAAATGATCATAGTTGAATGTCTGTTGAGAACCAGGATATCGCCTGTTTTGAAAGAATTGAAGGCCACCAAACTGCACTTATTTTAAAGTAGTCTTGATCCTGAATCAGATATAGGGCTATGTCCTCTGCAGTGTTACTTTAAGTAAAATAAAGCAGAGTTTTGGAAAGCTATGGTTTTTTCATCCTGAATTTTTGAGATATTTTTATATGGGAAATTCATAAAAATGAGGTTGTTGAGATGATTTTCTGCTTTAGTCTCTTAGAAAGAAATTTAAACTTGCTAGTCTCTTCTACAAAAATTATTTTAGTGTCCCACCATTGACTGTTGAATTATGACTATCAACTAGTTTGCTAGTAAAGTAGAACTTGATAGAATATGTGCATATTTTACATCTTAATCTGCAGCCCCTGAATAGTTTTTAAGCCTAACAATATAAGGTGAAGATTACAGCAGTTTTAATTTAGAATTGCTGGGACCATTATCTTGTACCACAAAGTGCTAAAAGTGCAAACATGACTCAGATGTGCATTGTAGTTTCTTTCTGCTCTCATAACCAGACTCTGTTCTCACTCATAAGAATTTAAGCTCTAATAGTTTTTCCTTAACGGAGGATAAGTAGTAGGACTTAAGCAACTTTTTTACATTATTTTAACTTTTGTGAGCTTTGTTCTAGCATACAAAGAATGTATGAGAGAAATTGCGAAACCACCACAGAATGCAATATATAAATATTCGTGAGGAGATTTTGATTGGGGTAGCAAGGTTGTTGTGTGTCAGTTTACTGGAGAAAGAGCTATGTGGGAAGCTTGCACAGGCCTTTTAGTTTATCATGGGTACGTCTAATCATTGAGAATCTTCAGAAAAATGTCAGTCTAAAAGGTATGAGAATTTAATCTGTCTCACATAGATAGAAGAAAAATTCCCTCCTAAATGAAGTTTGGAAGAGGAAAGGCAAGCCAGTGATTAATATTTTTAGAGTACCATTTGAAGCAGCGAGGCATGGTGGTGGCATGTCACTGTTAATTCATCCTGATACTGTGATGTTTTGTTGTTCTAGAAAATACACCAAATTCTGAAACACAAAAGGCAAAAAGAATAGTACTAAAGAGTATTGCTTAGGGGGTTATTGCTAAATACTGTTCCCCGTGTATGGTTTACAAAGATAGAGCAAGTACATTTGTAACTAACTTTTGCTCTATATAGGAAAGTTCATAAGTAAGCCTGGCAGTACTTCTGCATTCAGAAGCCATTTAGAGGTAGTAGTGTTGTTGCTAGAATAAAGTCTTTGAGAGGGCTTCTTAAGTAACTTTTCTATTTTTGACCTTTCTACCTCTTAAGAGTTTCCCTGTCAGTTTGTTAAATTGCATCCAGGATTGAACCTGAATGGAGTGCTGGAAAACATACTCGCAAAGTGCTGCTTCAGATGCTTGACCCAGTGTCTGCTAGGCAGGAAATTCTGCATGATAGAAAGGAGCCTCCACCCGTCATCCTAATTCCATTTTAAGGTTGAAGTTTTAAATTGACGTTTTCGTGCTCAGTCAGTGTTGTGCGTGCTAAAGAGACACCGTACCAGAGAGGTAATGTAAAAACAGTTTAACAACTGGACAGGATTAACAGCAGGATTAAAATCTCCAGGACCTTAGTCTACTCCAACACAAATACTAGCTACAGTTTCTGGGGGCCACATTTCTAAAAGCTAAGTGCTATACAAGCATATATGTCCCAACAAGATTTCAAGTTCCTTTTCTGAAAATTGGAGTCTTTGGGATGTTAGGAGCATCATGCGGCTGAACTTGTATTTAATAATTTTAAATTATTTCTGCTCTGTCATGTAGCCTGAAGTTGCGAGTTATTTGTTATCATGAACACCATCACCTCTTGGCACATTAAGAAAACAGCAGCTTTATATTCTAAAGGCCAGTCCCAACTATTCATTATGTAAATCCACCCTGGACCAGCTGTTTAAATCATTATTTCTCAACTTGTTGTGATCACCTTGATGTCCATATTTTAGTTATTAATGTTTCCAGAAAACAAAAGATGAACAAGAGAAAGGCAGTCCAAATATGATCCAGTACTCTCATGTTCTGGCTCAGCTCATTCCTTGCAGGGAGAGGCCTGCAGAGACTGTAGGTTCCTGGTAAGCAATGCTCCATTACACCTTTCTAGTAGTTGCTGACACTGAAACCATAGCACTTATAAGATAGAAATGTAGCACTTCTGTTTAATGTTAGTCTTCAACTCTCCGCTGGGTTAAAAACTGGCTGGACGGCCGAGCCCAGAGGGTGGTGGTGAGTAGAGCTAAATCCAGTTGGTGGCTGGTCACAATTGTGTTCCCCAGGGCTCAGTATCGGGGCCGGTCCTGTTTAATATCTTTATTGATGATCTGGAGGAGGGGATCGAGTGCACCCTCACTAAGTTTGCAGATGACACCAAGTTGGGTGGAAGTGTTGATCTGCTGGAGGGTAGGAAGGCCCTGCAGAAGGACCTGGACAGGCTGGATCAATGGGCTGGGGCCAACTGTATGAGGTTCAACAAGGCTCAGTGCCGGGTGCTGCACTTGGGTCACAACAACCCCATGCAACGCTACAGGCTGGGGGAGGAGTGGCTGGAGAGCTGCCTGGCAGAAAAGGACCTGGGGGTGGTGGTTGACAGCCGCCTGAACATGAGCCAGCAGTGTGCCCAGGTGGCCAAGAGGGCCAATAGCATCCTGGCGTGTATCAGGAATAGTGTGGCCAGCAGGACCAGGGAGGTGATAGTGCCCCTGTACCTGGCACTGGTGAGGCCGCACCTCGAGTGCTGTGTTCAGTTTTGGGCCCCTCACTACAAGAAGGACATGGAGGTGCTGGAGCGTGTCCAGAGAAGGGCAATGAAGCTGGTGAAGGGTCTGGAGCACAAGTCTTATGAGGAGCGGCTGAGGGAGCTGGGGCTGTTTAGCCTGGAGAAGAGGAGGCTGAGGGGAGACCTTCTTGCTCTCTCCAACTCCCTGAAAGGAGGCTGTAGTGAGGTGGGTCTTTTCTCCCAAATAACAAGCAATAGGATGAGAGGAAATGGCCTCAAGCTGCGCCAGGGGAGATTTAGGTTGGAAATGAGGAAAAACTTCTTCACCAAAAGGGTGGTCAGGCACTGGAACAGGCTGTCCAGGGAAGTGGTTGAGTCTCCATCCCTGGAGGTATTTAAATGACAGGTAGACGTGGTGCTCGAGGACCTGGTTTAGTGGTGGACTTGGCAGTGCTGGGTTAACAGTTGGACTTGATGATCTTAAGGGTCTTTTCCAACCTTAGCGATTCTATGATTCAGTCTTGAAATTTACAGAATACCTTGATCATTTCTCTGACTGGTGCCACTTCTAAAATTCTCGTAGATGGAGAAAAAATAATCTTTGAGAAATCTAAAAAAATAATCCTTGAGAAATCTAATAGCTACTTCTTGAGAGGGGGAGGGGAAATGCAGCATCTTTCCTACATCCATTTACTTTTATGACTTTTGGTAGGTACCATGCAGTTAGGTTGCCATTTGACAGCCTAGACTTGTTTAAAAATCCTGTCGTCTTATGCAGCTTAATAAAATGCTTGCCTTTATCTCACATGTCATGTTAAAAGGGTACTGCATAGACCAAACAATGAATGTGAGTTTCATACTGTGTGAAAAGATGAAATAGAAATTAGTAAATTAAAGAAACCAGTTGTTTATACTATTCACATTTGATCAGCCTCTTGTGATTATGACCAGCATAACAATAAAATACATTTGCAGCTTACTTTTATTTAGAAAATCTAAAGGAGGTAAACAAGTTTTTATTCTTAAATAGTCTTGATCTTTGTGTAGATAGCATTTTTCTGAGCTGCTTCTTATCTACTTTTTTAAAATAAAAGAATTGCAGTTTCGAGCTCTGATCCAGCTTTTGCTGAAGCAAAGAGGAGCCTGACTTCAGCAGGAGCTGGACTTGAGCTCCCTCACAGTTCTAAAATTTTCTGCTTACTGTGAAATTCCACTTAATGTAGTTGAAACATGTCACGCATGAAACTTAGTGCTCTAAGTTATGAAGAAGGAGTTATAAATCATGAAAGTGCACAGGTATTAAGAAGTGTTAGTAATGATTAATGATACATAATATGAAAAAGCTTTTGAGACTAGTAGAAATAGAATTCGTTCGTAAGAGAAAATTGAAAGTTTAGCTTCCATGGCACAGTATATACCTAGCAACAAGAGGTGTCTAATTAGTTGAGATATTTCAAGCTTTACGTTGTCAGTGCACAGTTTGCTTTATTTTTCAAGTGCATTTTGATTTCACTCTGCTGTCTCCACTGAGACTTGAGTGATAGTGAACACGTTTGCAGTTCTCATATTTCTCCTTATCTTAAACTTGCATATTGTGAAGTAGTTGCCATAATAATGTGTATTAAACAAATATACTCCATGTTAGTATGCTCTAATACTGGTCTTTGTAGGATGAGGAAAAGTCAGGTGAAAGGCTGTGGCAGTCTCAAAATAATCTATTTGGTAGAAGGATGGATAGGCACATGAAACAAATAATGCTGTTGAGAAAATTAGGTTGGGGTTTAGGTGTCAAAGGTTGGGGTTCAGCCTCTTTCATTTTGTAGATCCTGGAAATTTCTAGTGGAGATGTGAAGCCCTGTACAGCAAATGTAAGTGTGCTCTGTGCCTATTGACTTGCCTATTTTCTGATGCAGAGCAGACTTTGAAAATAGTTAATGAAATGCTTCTGTTGTATTACTGAAGCTAGGAAATCAGGTGCACTTCATTTAATAAATTGAAATGTTAAAGGAATTGGGACAACAAAACAGGAATTTGAGATGTGCTGTCTCTATCGCTGTCTTCCAGTGGCATGCCATATATCTGTGGCATGTGGTCTCCTATAATACACCTAAAATTTCCCTTAAGATATTGGAAGTATTTAGTGGTGAGTGGGAGTTAGCAGAAAAAAAAAAAAAAATCACATAATACTAATTTAGTTTCTGAGTACTTACATTTGTGTGAGATGCTGAACTGATAGTCCAATGAACCCTTCCATTTCTGTGTTCATGTGTTCTAGTGCAGGGCTTGCAGGCAGGTTCTAATTCTTGAGGGAAAGGATGTGATGGGAACCTTCAGATTTTTGAAGGATAGCTCATGCTGCAGTCACCCTGGTATGCAGTATCTCTTTATGTGCCTCACTTGTGCCTGAGGAATTACCGTCCAAGCAGAGAGTACTTCAAACAATGGGAAATGAGCCCAGCAGTGGCACTGAAGTAAAAAATAATGCAGTTTATTTACCTATGCCATAATATTAGTTTTCATGGAATCAATGCATTGTAATTTTTCATAACTTAAGTAAGAAACGGAACTGTTGTAGTAGTATTGTATTTGCTGTTAATAGTCACTATGGTATGGAGAGTCTTCCTCAGCGATCTCCAGTTTCTAATAAGCTTACGGGCTTGTTATACTGCAGGAAGTTGCGGAGAAGTAAAGGAGTGGTGGCTGCTCCTTCGTGGGAAAGACTATTTGGGTGTTGGGACTACTGAAAGCTTCCAGGTCTCGCACATGAGGCCTCCCTGAAGCACAGGGGGTTGGAGGCAGCTTGCTGGTTTTGCATCCCTCTGCTGCCAAAGCACAGTTCACAGCACCTCCATGGGCTTTTGCAGCTTGGTGTTTGGAAAAGGGCAGCTTCCTGGTGTGGGGAGGTGCGTTGGTTTTTTGTTCTAGTTTTTGCACAGGTTGGCCACCAACATGAGAGACCTTCCCTTGAGGGTGAGCAAGAATGAAGGAGGAAGGTTGCAAACATTAAAAAGATTGATGCGGTGATGCAATGAAGTGTTTGGATTATTTTAGTCATGAAAGGTTACAGCTAAAAAGTATGGTGGTTATTTGAAGTATGCTCATAAACCACACTTCTGTCTGTATCTACTGTTAAGCAATTAACTTTATTCAGACTTCACGTACATCAGACAGGTTTGATCATGTATTCACTGAAGACCTGTATGGATTTTTCATTTGATTTTCATAGGTTTTGTTCATGTTCCCACTGTGCACTTTTTAATAAACTTCTTTCTGAATGCTCTCAATTCATAGTGCCAAGGCCAGTTTTTTAGTGTTTAGTTCCAGTCTTGGTAATTTCAGCTTGTGTAAATCTGATGTAAGGGCTAACGGTTGCTCTGCTGAGAATTTCTTTACTTTGGAATGGAAATTTCAATACTTGTGTTAAGACATCTTTTTCAGCTTAAGAAGGAGGTATTCTCCTCTGAATAGCTAGTGAGAAGAAATCTTACAACTAGAAGTCATAGCTAATCTATTAGCAACAAAATTTTGCTTGCAGAATTTGATCCTCCTTTATAAAGGTATAGCTCAGTGAAATGTTTTCTTTAGCAAGATTTCTTAGTGGTAACTTCTGCATCAATCCCGAGTAGATTATGGTTTTGACTGGAGAAATCATAATTTTAAGAACAAATGGGTAAATTATAAAAGATGTCTATGAAATGGTACTTTATGCTTGGACTTCAGCTTATTTTCAAAACATCTGAAATGCCTTCTGCTTTTGTACATTCACATTGCGAGTTTGATACGTATTTCTTACTAAATTCAAGAAAAGCATTTTAAGTTACTTTGCTACAGAGTGGTATTGATCTGAAGTGTTTCAGGGAGCCTCCAGTCTTTGAAACCCTACATAGAATAAATCTTTGAACTCTGGTTGAACTAAAGGAAATTATTTTACTCATTTTTGGCTGTCTGATCAGAAAGAGTCTGCATACTAAAGCTGTCCCTTGAGTTCTTCCAAAACAGGTTTTGTCAATCTGTCTATTCTTTGTTGTCCTAATGAATGAGAGTAGTGGTTTAATTTAAAGTATGGCTGTGTTAGACGATTCACAAAGTAAGGTAAAACTTCAGCTATCTATAGAAAGGGCTTGCTAGTTCATAATCAAGGAAAACTGAGCTCAGAATCTCAGAAATCTCTCAATTGTCTTTTCTGTACCCATTTACTAGACTTTGTAAAGGAACAGTGATATTTTATGTACTACCTTAAGAATGTCGTCAATTCTTTTAAGTGTTTTCTTTTCTTTCAAATATAACAGCACTACTTTTCCACAGCTAGGAGACAGAAATTATAGTTTTGCTTTCTTTCTTGCTGCCAGAAAAGACTGCTGCAAACTCCTGTGCAAAATTTTGTTGATGACACCTTTCATCCTAATTGAACCAGTATATTCACTGTCACTATAACTTTCTTCCAGTTCCCAGTCTTGAGACACTCAGCTTTGAGAATCTTGGGACCTAAGTTTTTACAGCTCAATGCTTCCCAGGCTGTCAGCCTTGCATTTGTTATTCGTAGTAATCTGAATTTTTTTCAAAAACCATTTCTGTGACAACCTATTCAAAATGTATTAAGGAACTACCTGGTAGATGATCAAAGTCTTGTTGAAAGTACCCTTAATAGCCAACAGCACGTCTCAAATATGTCTGACAAAATAATTGTGGGAATTCAAGCATTTTGCCAAAGAATGCTCATCCTCTGTTTTTTCATGAAAGCAACTCATCACATTGTTTCATGAGTAAAGTCTTAGTGTTATTACACTGTATGGTCTTCCAGAATTCCTCTCTAAATGGTACGAGTATGCTGTTGATTTGATTTTTACAATATAGAAAAGCTGAAGATATAAATTTAGAAATATTGGTGGTTTAAAGTCATCCTTTCCTGCCTCCTGGATTGCTTGCTGCATCAGCATAGCTCACTTAATCATCAAGCAGTCTGCCTGGTGAAGAGCCTCTCTGTAAGGTCACCCTAGAGAGAGAACACATTGCGTGAAGATAATTTTAAGAATTAAATCTTTCATTAGCTCCTTTCTCTTGAAGTAGATTTTATTTAAAGGGACACTCAGTATGACTAACTGCAAAATGAAAAGGGGATCGATATTTTTGTATTTGGTCAACACTTGGATGTGCAAGAGAACATCATGCTTAATTCTGGAGAGAACAAATCCTAAAGTAAACAATTACTCGCTGTTGTATGTAATTGGAAAATTTTGTTTGTCTGAAGAAAAATTTAACTTTATTTTGCTCTCATTGATATATCTCTTCCCAAGTAATTGCTGCAGATGTTTAATCTGAATCTCTGTGGTGTGGGGTTATTCTGAACTACTTAAGTTTCTGGAGCAGTAGAGTTTAGTCATGCATGATACCGAGGTCCTTTTGTAAGTCTCCCGTTCGGATCTCTCTCTATAAGAACTGGAGTTAATTCTTGGAATTGGCCCAAACTGTAATATAAGCCCATTTCTAAAACTGCACTGTGGTTTTGGCTGTGGGCCTGCCATGTCAATGGCTGTGGGATTACAGAGGAAAACGTCTCATCTTAAAGACTCTGTTCCCTCAAAACGTGTTAGGTCTATCTTTGTGTTGCAGAAGCAGCACTTCAGTTAAGCGTTGGTGAATTAGGTTGAACCTTGCAGCTTGTTTGGGTGGTTTAAGATCTCTGCATGGAATTAAGATTGCTGGAAAACTTCAGAAAGCAAATACAGCCCATTTCTTGATATTGGCAATGAGATAATGAATCCACAATCAAACAAAATATGTTTGATAGGAGCTGCAGCTCATTATTGTTCCTTGATGTAGCCTGGTATATAAATACAGTTTTCCTACTTGAATACTATGTGTTAATAAGCATGTCGCTTCATTTTAGTGAGATCCAGTAGGTCTCGTAGCTGAAGGAGGAAACCCACTCAGCCTTGGAAGACAATGAATAATCACTGAGCAGGGAAAAACACAGACCTAAACTCTACAAAATTAAAGATCACTGACAGGCAATCACCTCCTCTCCCAGTTGTGGGAAAAGCTGATTTGCTTTAAGAATTTGCAGTGAGAGGTGGCATTTGTCAGCTTGAAGGTACTTCCCTGGAAATTCCTGTTTTTAAGGTGGAGCAAGTAAAGGAAGCTCAATATAGATGATGTGATGGTTCCAATTCTATAGACTGTTAGGCTTCTGAAGTTTCAAGTTGTTGGGAAAAGTTTGAGGTTGTTTCACAGAGGACAGCCCAAATTTCTCTCTGTAATTATTACCGTGATTAGTCTAATTTCTTATAAATTCGGTCTAATTCAACATTCTAAATTCAACATCTGAGAAGAAAGCAAGCTTCAGGTAATAAGAGCACGTGATTAATACTTGTTTTATATAACAGAAAATTCTGGTTAAAAATTTTGCAAGGTGACCACAAGTACTTTTTTCTTGGCTTTAAACCTTAACTGATATGGGTAATACAACACTTGAACTAGCTAGTGTGTTTCAAGCCTGTGCAATACCCTTGTGAAGAGTTTAGGCAGCTATTCAAGAAGGGTATTTTGAGGCATTAAGAATTGAAATTTCCGCCAACTTCCTTTTCCCAAAAAGCATTGATTGAATTCAACTTGCGAAGGGGAAATTTTTGTTGTTGTTTTCTGGTGATACAAATTTTTCCTGATAGAACGGTAGTTCTAATAGTTACAACAAGGTAAGAGCATGTTTAAATGACTGAACTGCCTTGCATTTCTAACAGTTTGGAAGTAAACAGACTCTTTGTACGTAGTACATATAAGCAATTAAAAAATTACTGTAGCTTCAGTTAGGTTTTTTTCCAGAAGCAATGGTGAAACACTCCAGACTGAAATCCAGGATCAGCTTCTAAAGACAAGCGCTCCTGTTGGCAGCACATCTTGCTGTTTTCACATGAGCCGGCTGTTCTGCAGAATTTTAATGTTGCTTCTGTTTGGAAGTGATTTTGATGAAGACTCTAAGAAGGAAGAGGGCTCTGGGCATGCAAAGCATAAATTTGCTTCTGCACTTAACTGTCATTATTGAATTGAGCGTCCACTGTAAACATTAAAGATAAGTTTCCATTTAGGAATGGTTTTGCTTGAAAGCTCTCGTAAGACAAAATTAATACTGGGGCAATAACAGCTTTTTGTAGCCACTTTAAATAAATCAATTTGTTTCCTCCAAAGGTGATTTTTCTTTTTTTGAGGGATTTTGGTTGTTTGTTTGTTTTTTTTTTTTAATGTTTCTAGTCCCAAATGCTCTACCTTCTGTACTATGTTGAAGCAATCATTTTCACTGATAGGCAGCTAGAAAATTGTAGATCCTGGTTCCAGAAGGTTGAGTAAATGGAAACAAACAAAAAAAAACCAAAAAGCAGAAGGCATTGATAGATTCTTAATTTAAACAATAAAATCAAAAACGCACAGGAAGTGAGTGTTTGATTGTTGATACTACGGGGTTTTTTCTTAGTACAGGAATTTTTTTTGAGTTTATATCCATTTTCTCATAAAGAAAACATTATTTTGAAGTATCTATACTGTATCTATCCCCCTCTTCACCACACTTATTCACACTGTTTCTAATATGTTAGAATCAGAATATATTCTCAGAATATTCCTAACTACTTTTATTTAGGGTTGTAATGAAATACTTATGGATATAAAACTAACTGCTGATGTGCACACAGTTGTCTTGTAAAAATGTATTCTAGTGGTGTGAGGAGGTAGGCAGCAAAGAGTTACTGCATACTAATTGAACTGCAGCCTGGTAAAGATTTTTTTGTGTGGGGGGCAAATATCTAAAATACTTATACAAGCTGACCTTTTTGCTGTTGTACCAACTAGAAATAACGCTGCTGTAGTGCCTACGAACCTGTTACATTCCAAGTCCTTCTGGACTTACTTAGCTTAAAAGGGCTAAAAAGCAAACTGGGCAGAATGGAGGCTTTGGCAGGTGATAAATTGTTGTGATGGAAGTCATTTGTTTTTGCAGATGTGGTTCTCAGGTAAACGTTTTAATAGGTGGGATCAGTAGCATTAAGTTGCCTGACACTTCCTTCTTGCATAACTCCATTTTACTGGCTTTAACTTTGCCAGACATAAACTGCTAGAGCTAAAATACTCTGACTACCTCTGTGCTTAACACTTCATTGCTTTTGAAAAAATTAAGTAAAAAGATTCAGTCATTTAAGCTGGGGGGAGAAAGTTGGTTTTTTTTTTTAAAAAAAAAAAAACAAACAAACAAACAAACAAACACTAGTTTTCCAGTATTGAAAAAACTGTTTGTGGCTTGGTAACCCTTGATTTTGGAGTGCTGGATCTCAGGTGACAGGTTGCATATCTATCGAGGATGTGCCTTTTTCAGTCCCTCTTGAAAACTGTCCAAATGTGGCAAAGTTCCAAGTATGTGTGTTTCTCCCAGCAGTTTGTTAGGCATGTGTTAGCCCATCCTTATTCACATTTTATGCGATTATAAAGTATCTCCTGCTGGAGAAATGAAAGGTGCTGTAATCCAGAATACTTAGGATTCTAAAGGTGAAGACATATCCTAAAAAGCAAGAGTCCTTCAGCTGTAGTCTTTGTCTGATTCGGTAAGGATCTGATTAGTGACCACCTTCAGAGGTTGCTTTAGGCAACTGGAGCGCATCCCATCAACATTTAACCACATTCTTTAAGTAGTAAGAACATTATTTCTTTTGACAGTTGATACTTTTGCTTCAAATATACTGTTAAGGTTGATTCTCAGCTCTTTATCTTTGTGTCCCTCTCATATTCCTAGTAAAACAGACCTCTCCAAACTTATGTATATCCGAATCAGTCGTTCTATCCCCGCTTCTCCTCAGAGAAAAATAATTAGTTTGAGGAGATAGTTTATTTCACCGACTTTGAGTGTCTACACTTAGTCAGGTAAATCTCACCCTTTGGTGTTTCTTGTCTCTGTTTTAAGGCACAAAAATTTATTTTTAAGAGCAAACCATGCAAAGGATAGCTATACTTGAAAAATGTGGTTATAGCCCGTGCTTTGTTTCCTTTGAGTAGCTTTGTTTCATGAGAAGTAGATTTGATTGAAGTGAAAGACTGTCCAAGCTCTTAAGTGATTCCTTACTTATAGCAATCTTTTATCATAAAGCTTTAGTATGTACTCGTGAGTTATTCTAAGCGTGTCTTTACTCGTTGATCTCTGCAGCTTTAGCTGAAATTTGAAAATTAAGTGGATTTTTAAGCAGAAAAGTTCAACAGTATTAGAATGTAATTGCAAATGTCTAGAGAAGTCACTGACAAACTCAACTGTTATAACACCATATTGGAAGCATTTTATAATTATGAGTGGAGAATTAAAAAATGCAGAAGGAGGAATCAAGAGAGCTGGAGATCTTACTCTTAAAATGGCATCTACTTGCCAGCATGCCTCTCTCTATCATGCCACTTACTGTCGTTAAACTACATTTCTTT
Organism: Platalea leucorodia; assembly: GCF_965183815.1. Classification (NCBI taxonomy): domain Eukaryota; kingdom Metazoa; phylum Chordata; class Aves; order Pelecaniformes; family Threskiornithidae; genus Platalea; species Platalea leucorodia. The sequence goes on from NC_138823.1 coordinate 103,967,497, forward strand.
TTTTTTTCTTTTTAAAGATGCCAATCTTATCATTTGACTGTAAACATACTTCTAAAAATCATTCTTATGCTATGGCCTCACAAATAATATATATATATAATGGGTTATGCTTCATTTGCAAGTGTAAGTAACATTGCAGTTTGCTAAGCCAGTCTTTCTTTAGGAAGGCTATTTGAAGACTTCTACAACAGGGAAAATAACTATTTGGATGTCATATAAGTTTGTAAGTTTGAATGCATATTTTCACCAAAATATTGCCTCTGAAATTTCATTTTGATGATATAGAGGGTTACACTGTACCTGCGTAAAACAGAAAATCAATCATCTTAACTGCCTGAAAGAATTTCACGTTTAAATTTTGCCGTATATTGCTCAGTGGACTTGAATCACTGTAGAAGCAAACTTGTAGGCTTCTTAACAAATTGGGAAGAATTTCCACTGTATTTATATTGTTTAAAGCTTTTCCTTGGTTTTAGTTGTCATTTGCCTGTTAGGTAACTGCTAGTCTTTCAGTCTGTGGCTGATGGTGCAAGTCCTGTAACAGCGCAACCAGAAAGACGGGGAGTTCTGTCTCCTCATTAATGAGGTTAAGCATCATTGGTTTTCCTCGTAAAACACCGAGTTACTCGATAATTAATTTAAAGCTATTACAGTATATAGTTTTTAAGCTGTCTTATTAGAGAAACTGCTTGCTTTTTTTCCTTCTGATGATTAGAGCAAAATGGAAGATCCAGCATGACTTCTGCCCCGAGGAAGCCGCCAGCTGCAGGCAGTGCCTGTCTGCGTGTTTTCGCAGAGGGGAAGGGCAGGGCAGAGGGGTTTTTTTCCCCCGACCACGTGAGATCATTTTGTTAGAGCAAAACTACTTTTCACATCGGCAGCAACCAAAAGAACTGTGAGGCTCATTTGTTACTCCTGGCTTGGAAAACAAGCTACTACTCTGACTGCTTGCTGCTCTTCAGTGTCTCCTTGTATCAGCAAAATTAACAGTTAAGGGTTCAAGAGAAGTATTGTTACGGGCAAGTCACTTAGGCAAGCAAGGGGAAAGGAGGGCTTCCTGCGGGGAGGGACTGCAGAAATCTTTCTTCTTTGTCAGCTTAATATTCCGATGTTTTTCCACTGGGAAGACATCTACCTTCTGAAAAAGCTACCAAACAGAGTTTATCTTTTTGCCCTCCAGCAAGGTTTGTCGGGCTCAGCAAAGAGGGTTAATGGTATGAAGGATCCTACCAACTCCTTAGGTGCCTGTGCCATCGCACTGGTCCGACAGGATTCAGCCTCTGCCTATTTTTCACTATTTTTCACATTGTTCACTTCTGTTTAAAGTCTGCTTTTGTTCTAGAGGTTTTTTCTTATCTGGGTAGAAATACTGCTTGCTTTTAAAAGAGCATGAGGAACGCACAGATGATTTGCTAAAAGTCAGTGAGGGATTCTCTCTTTTAGTCTACATTTCAGGTGACTTAGGGAGTTCAATATGTATTTCTATGCCTGGTTTGTAGACACACACACACACCTCCATGAAAACGTTGAAGGATCTTGTGGCTTTACATTCGTGTTATTTTTCTATTTGAAAAATATATATGCTGAGAAGTTCAGAAGTTTTCTGAATTTGGCCAGAATAGATGCATAGAAAAATTAGTTTGAAAATATTTTTTTTGTTAAAGGTTAAAGGTGTTAATGCTACATGTTATCTCAAAGCTACTTTACTGATTGAGTTGTCTTTTCTTAAGATTTAGAGAAATCTTCTTGACTTTAAGATTGAATCATGTTGCTCTTTTATACACAATATTTGAAACAATAGTATTTGCAAAATAGCAACAATATTCTACTCCTTTGCTGTGCCTGAATTATGTCATTTAGCTAACTTGTTCATGTGTCCTTTCTTGGATGCACAGGAGGAGTTGTAATGCTTCATAGATTTCTTTTCACAGAGGATTCAAAGTTCCATTGCTATGAAAGGATTATACCCAATTTGCTCTGCTTTGTTCTGTATAATCTCCCTAGAAAGTTTTTACTAACAGAAAGGTCTCTGTAAGTCCTTCTGTGCCAAAAATTTGATTTTCAAGTTTTTTCAATATTAAATTAAATTAGGTCTCCAATCTGCTATAATGAGTGCCTGATAAAACTAGAGGGGTTTTGTAGCTATGGTATGTTATGCCTAGGGGACTAACTTTAAACCATATGGAAATGTTGGGTTGAAAAATGGGTATGTGTTAGTTTTATCAGGGTTTTGTGGCATTGGTGTGCCAGTAGCAGGTGAAGGTGCAGAGGAGTGAATTTTCTACACCCTTGTAAACCCACAGGTGGATGGAAAGATGCTGAAAGTTATTGGTAGGTAGATGTGCTCCAAGGAATAAAAATGTGTGATGCTATTTTTAATATGCTATTTTATTTGATAGTATGAAAAAAAAAAAAAAAGCCAGGCATGCCTGACTAAATTGATTAACGAATATTACACTTCTATTTAAAAAAAGAAAGGGGAAAAAAAAAACCTAAAATAATTATTTTCTACAAATGAAAGGGTATCTGGGTGATCTGCCACAAAAGAGGACAACAGTGGTAGAAAAGGAAGTTTTCTTTCTAGGAAGACTGAATGGAGTGTTCTAATACAAGTATTTTGAGTTTTTTAACTCAAAATTATCATTTCAGTGAAAAACATTTTTCTTCTTCAATTGCTATTATATGCTATCTGATTGAGGGAACTGTTCCCCAGGGGGATTTTTGAGATATAAGCTATGCCATTTTGCTTGGTTTTTAAAGAGAAGTTATCTTTCTATTAATATCTTAAACCTTCAGAGCTGGTCTGTGTGTCCTTCACTTTTAGCTTTTGTGTTTAGTTTTCTTCTGCCACTGCAGTAAAGAAGTTTTTTATTCCTAATTTAAAGGAATTAAGCTTTATGATCTCAAATGGAAAAATTCATGTGGACAAGTCTAAAAACTCATAAATCATAGTTTGGACTACTCTAGCTGTTCAGGAAACAAAATTAGCAAAAGCATAAAATAAAATAGTCAGTAATTGGAGTATAATTTATTTCTCTGTTGGTTTTGAAGAATCTTCTGTTTTATTTCTGTATGTCATTCAGCTACAAAAAGAAAAAAATAATTTGTAACACTGCTGCTTGATAGGCTATCACTTGAGCTATGCAAGATTTGGCTCCTTTGTATGCTTTCAAATCACTTTTTCAGCTATGATTTCATTACTTTACTATAATAAGCCATACTCTAAATGTACTAACAGCATGACCAGCCAGCATTATAATAATGCATGATAGAAAAATATTGCTTTGTTCAGAAAATTCTAATACTCTCCTGTTTACAAGGGACTTTACAAAATGTAGGTTATTTTCTCTGTGGAGCTATTGGATGTTTTTCTTTTTACACTTGGCTAATCTCAGATTTAATGATTTCCCAGCAGTCACACTTCCAAAGTTGGTGTAAGCCAGATGAGCATTAATGATGGTGATGTGATTGGGTGAGTAGAGATTCTTGGTGGATTAAACCAAGAGTACTGGAGTTGTGCGGATGTATGATTTCTTTTAAATTCCTTCAAAAATAAATCAGACAAGAAACTATAGCACACATGATGCTAAATGTTCAAAAAGTTGTGAGAAATGAAGACGCAGTCTCTGTGTATGTAGTAGGTACCCAGCTCTCGGCGGAGAAGCAAATAGTGGTAGTGAGTATGCGCTTGGGTTCTTAGAGGTTGTATCTACATTAGTGTTTCAGCCCAGGTCAGCAGTGTGCCTTCGAAGCAATGCTTTGGTGTGCCTCCCAGAGGGGTCTTAAAGTTCACCCTTTCCTTTAGGTCAATCTAAGCTGAGATGTAACTCTTAAGAGCTTGCCTGCTGTGCTCCAGCCACTAAGGCACCTTCAGTTCACAGGATGACCTTATAGCTCGTCTACACTAAAACTCTATTTCCGTCTTTAATCAGCCATATGGTCCATGTGCCAAATGTATTTTCTTGGTACATACATTGTCAACAGGGCAATAGTATATAAGTCACCTGGAGTGACTTTTAAACTTTTGTATGCTTTCAGGGTTGGATTCCTTTTCCGTTGCTTTTGATAGTCTATATACCTAGACAGTGTTCACAATTTTGTATTATTTCTTCTTGACCATTTAAATGTTGGGACATTGCAGTGTACTGCTTTATTTTAAAATTTCAAGTGGTAAATTACTTAAATTAGAAGAGTGGCACTGATGAATGGCAAAATCAGCTATATAACCAAATGAATGCATGGCTTAGTTTCATATAGAAGCACTTAATTAAGTAGATGAGACATTCATATCCTCAAGCTTGTTAATGAATTTAATGGCCTAAATTTTCAAGCTGTTACTAAAACTATACCTACTACAACTTCAGTTAAGTTGCAGATTAAGTTACAGTTGTGTTTTCAGCTGCTGATTAGCCTTGTTGGTACACAGTGTGCATGTGGATGTCAAGAAAATCATAAGAAAAATACTGACAAAATGAATCTGAATATTCAGTAAGTGGGGGACAGAAGTGGTTGCAGTTTGCCTTGGGTTTTTTCCAAAGAAGTTTTCTCTGCAATTTTACAGTTGGCTTTATTCCTATATGATGTTGTGTGTAAGAATCTACTGTCATCCAATTACACTGAAAAATTATAATTTATATTAGAAAGTCTTCTCTTGGCTATGTGTATGAATTATATTTACAGCCTGCAGGAAGATTTAAAGGTGAAAAGCTTCAATAATTAAAAGTCAGTTCTCCATAAACTAAGTTCCTGTTTAGGATGCTTACCTAGGAAAGCAAGTAGCCCACCAGAATTTTGATGTACCCAACAGAAACTAGAAATCAAATTCACATTGTCTGTATATAGATGGGCTTCTAAGCAGATAACAGCATTGCTCCAGAAGAGGAATATCTGTCACAAAAAGTAGCCATGTAAGTGATTTTTATACTTTGAACTTATAGAAGATCCTAGAATTTGGGTAAGGCATGAAACTGGACTTAAGTCTGAGATGGCAAAGAAACTGAGAATCAGTACTTTGCTCATTCATTCAAGTAAGTGTCTTGCACTGTTCCCGTTTCCAGACATCTTCTGTATCAGTAACCAGCTGGGCTGGGTCTTGAGATGAGAAAAGAGAGTGCTGTAACATGGCACATTTCTACAGTTATGCTTTTATTTTGAAGTTTACTTTTGGACAAAGCTTAATTATCTGTAATGCGTACAAACATTTTCTTATACTGGAATATTGTTTTATGAAGTCAAGTTAAATGTTGATTTCATTATTTCATACATATTAGGCTTGATTATAACGTCATCTTAAAAATCTGACAGTGGCAAAGCTGCATTTTATTTCTAGCCTTGAATCTGTTTGGATCTAGAATTTAGATCTTTCTGGAAAATGTTAGATTTGGTTTTCACAGGGCCAGTACTTCTCGCTGGAGATAAACTTGCAGTGAGGGCCTTTTTTTCTGACGGTGCACCTCTGCTGGCAACTTTCTCACTGTGGCTTATGACTTCATGGACAGCAGGAACACTGTGAGCAAACACTCAGGGAAGAACCTAACAGGGAGTTTGCACTATCTTCAGTTCTAGATATGTGAGCTGCTGCTGCATGGAGAAAATCAGAAAGCTGGATCTGTACTGATTCATTTATTCACTCTGTTCTCTGTAGAGTCTTAGTATGAATTACCATAATGTCATTTTTTTTCAATGGTATAGTGTTGTGTGTTCTTTCTTGAAATTGTGTTTTATCCACATACAGAAATGCAGGCACAGAACTAGATATTTGCTAGACAAGTCCAGGTGAGCAAAGGGAATGTTTCCCTTGGAAAGCAAGCTGGTGGAAGTTTGTGGTCCTTGGATTCTGTAGGATTTTGTTCCAGAAACCTTGAGTAGCCCCTGAGAAAGCTTTCTCCTTTCCAGAACTTTGCAATGAACTTCTCTCCCAAATTCCGAATGAAGACAGATAAGACTCTGGAAGCTTTTCCAGCCACAAGAAGCCATGCTGGTTTTCTGTCTTTTCCATGGTCTTCTGGTATGATGAGTTGTCAGGGACAAGGAATTCAAATTTTCAGTCGGTTTGCAAAGATAGATCTGTTAATACCTTGTTGTTATAATGTATAGCCCAGGTTTGTTTAACTGCGGTCCTTTTTTCTCTGTGAGAGCTGATGCATCAGTCTGTAAAACACTAGAGACTATGCAATGATTGATTATGATTGGTATATCCACACCTGGGAAGTATGTTATGGATGGTTTTGAGTGGTATTTGAGACAATGGAGGATGAAAATGATGGGAAAAGTAGATATCATTATAGCAAGTCATCTAGCTGTCTGTCCATCTCTGTGCTCTAGTGCTGTTGTGGAGGTAGGACCAGCGTGCTCCTGGTTTTTCCAAAAGATTTGGAATGTGTGTGGGTGGAGGACAGGGAGAACAGGCAAGGGCAGGGAAGCACCAGAGGTGAATACTGCCTCCTCAAGGTCTGCTGGCCCTCAGATGAGTGCCAAGGTGCTCAGCACTGGAAGCACCTCCCATAACAAGGGAGATGAATGATTTCATATCGCTGCAGGTTCAATCTAGCATTTGTTCAGCATCAGACTCTTCACATGATCATAAAGTTTCTGGTGTTTCATGACTGAGAAGCATGAAATACTTATGTGTAAGACAGGAGTTCTCAAAGAGGCAAGGTGGTAGTGCTGCAGTTTTTACTATCTCCAAGGATGAAGCCTCAACAGCCTTTCTGGGCAACCTGTGCCAGTACTTAGTCACCATCACAGTGAGAAAGTGTTTCCTGATGTTCAGATGGCACCTCCTGTGTTTCAGTTTGTGCCCATTGCCTCTCGTCCAGTCACTGGGTACCGCTGAAAAGAGTCTGGCTCCATCTTCCTTACACTATCCCTTCAGGAATTTGTACACATTGATGAGATCCACACCCCACCCCTGCCCCAAGCTTTCTCTTTTCCTGTCTAAATAGTCCCAGCTCTCTCAGCCTTTCTTCATGGGAGAGATGCTCCAGTCCTTTAGTCGTCTTTGTGGCCCTTCGTTGAACTGTCTTCAGTATGTCCATGTCTCTCTTGTACTGGGGAGCCCAGCACTGAACACAGTGCTCCAGGTGTGGCCTCACCAGTGCTGAGTGTAGAGGGGAAGGAGCGTGTCCCTCAGTCGACCTGCTGGCAACACTCCAGCTGCAGCCTAGGATGCCACTAGCCTTCTTTGCCACAAGGGCACATTGCTTGTTCATGAACCAGGGGTTCAAAATGGAGTCCACCAGGAACCTCAGGTCCTTTTCCACTTTTTAGCTGGTCAGCACCCACCTTGTACAGTTCATGGGGTTGTTCCTCCCAGGTGCAGGACTTTGCACTTCCCTTTGCTAAACTTCACGAGGTTCCTGTCAGCCCATTTCTCCAGCCTGTCCAGGTCCGTCTGGATGGCAGCACACCCCTCTGGCCTATCAGCCACTTCTCCCAGTTTTGCATCATCTGCAGCCTTGCTGAGGGAACACTCTGCCCCATCATGCAGATCACTAACAAAGATGTTAAATGGGACTGGACTCAGTATGGACCCCTGGGGTACACGGTCTAGTTACTGACCTCCAATGAGACTTTGTACCACTGATCACCACCCTTGGGGCCCGGACATTCAGCCAGTTTTCAGTCCACCTCTCTGTCTGTTAATCCAGCCCCTACTTCAACAGCTTCTCTATGAGGATTGTATGAGAGACAGTGCAAAGGCCTTAATGAAGTATTCTCTGCTTTCCCCTCATCTACCAAGCCAGTCACTTCATTGTTGGTTATCAGGTTGGTCAAGTACAATTTCCCCTTGGTGAAGCCATGCTCACCACTCCTGATCACCTTGCTGGTGTGCCTGGAAACGGTTTCCAAGATTAGCTGCTCCATCAGCTTCCCAGGAACTGAAGTGAGGCTGGCCAGCCTGTAGTTCCCTGCATCCTCCTTCCTGCCCTTTTTAAAGATAGGAATAACATTTGCATTCCTTCAGTCACCAGGCACCATGATCGCTTAAAGATTGAGAGTGGCCTCACAGTGGCATCTGCCAGCTCCCTCAGCACTTGTGGGTGCATTCCATCAGGGCCCATGGACTTACGTATGTCCAGTTTGCTTAAGTGTTCCCTGGCCTGATCCTCTTCCACCAAGGGTATGTCTTCCTTGCTCCAGCCCTTCCCCCTGCTCTCTGGGACTCCTGAAGGCCAGTCTTGCTAGTAAAGACAGACTGAGGCAAAGGTGGCATCCAGTACCTCAGCCTTTTCCATGTCCTGTGTCACTGGGTCCCCTGCCCCATTCAGCAGCAGGCACACGTTCTCCCTAGTCTTCTGTTTGAGCTTACTGTAGTACAGGACCTTCTTGTCTTTGACATCAGCATCTCATGGTCACTGCATCCAAGACTGCCTTCGACCTTCACACCGTCAACAAGCGCCTCCTCATTTGTGAATATGAGATCCAGCAGAGCACCTCTCCTCGTTGACTCATCTGTTGCTTGGATTCCGTGCTGTGCAGTACTGCTGTAGGCATTAGAAGGAAGGCTGGAGCCATACTGTGCAATGAAAGAGTAGGGAACGTGGGCTAAACAGTATTTGAGCAACATAACTAAGAGCTAGATACGTAATCATGGACACCGAAAGGCTGAAGCTGACTAGTACAGTACAAATTCATGTCCAACACCTCCAAGCTGCACAATTTCCAGCAGGGCAGCCACTTTTGGATAGCTTATAAACCCCCCAGAGCTGAGGTGGCTCCATGCTGTACAAGTTGGATGTGTCCAGGAAGATGTTTCCAGTGTGCTATCTCTGTGAAGGTTTGGTTTGGGTTTGCTTTGGTTTTTTTTTCTTTATTCCACTGATTTTTCATGTATCTGAGAACTTCTCTGGAGTTGCAGTACATGTGGGGGCTTGCAGTGCCCCAGCTTCTATCAGTGATCTAAATTGTGCTTGGTGTTTCTTGCGCTGTGCTCCAATTCTACCTGATAATACTTGTATTACCTGAGTTTCCTATTGTCAAGGATAACCCAGCACACAGAGTCTGGCTGCCCGTGTTTTGTATACCTGTAAAACCAAGGAGTATTGCAGTCAAATATGTTCTTTGGAAGGATAGTTTTCTGTAAAAATATTTGATCAATAGCAGCCAGTTATTAAAAGCTGTTCCCAATAAAAATAGCTTTCTCTAGATGCTATTGACATATTGCATCAAAGTATGGAAGAAAGGAGGGGAAATTGCATGTTCTCCTCAGTAGAAAGGTTCATCTTCCAAAAGAGGTCGACAACAGTGACACAAATGCAAGCCTTGAAAGTTTTCCTTCACTCTACCAATTAAAATTTCTTTGATATTTGCTGTCACCTTCTGCAGTTTGAGCATTGCTAAATTTTTAATACTAAAAACAACCCCTCAAACCCTTACCATCTCCTGTGTTCATTAAGTTCTCCTTCCAGCTCCTCATATGGATTTAACCTTCTTCACTGTTCATAAAGGAAGATATATGAGCTTTAAGCTGATGCTTTATTTCCAGAAGCTAAGGGCACAAGTATAATTTATGAGGTGAATATTAGGTTGTAATGCCTGTGACATCCATATTGCTTATCAAGGAATGTCGTTTTCTTTCCAGCAATGGAAAAATAAATGTGTTTTTCTGAGCCTGGTCTCCCTTGTCCATTTCATCACCTTTAAATTTTTACATGGCCGCATGCCTTGGCAAAAAGGCGCGTTCCTTTTGTGAGGATGAGGGAGAATTTGAATTAGAGAAGAAAAGGTACAAGAAGAAGAAAGGAGGGTACAGATTTTAGGGAAACTAATAGAAAAGATGTGAAGTGCCAGGGATGGTAGCTTTATGTAAGGAACCGGATAGTTCTTGAAGGGGGCAGAGGGGAAAGAACAGAGCAAAATCAAATCCTGAAGACAACGGAGAGGAAAATATGCTCTTGTAAATCAAAATCATGTACTTTGGGTGTAAAGCACCACATAACTTGCATGGCAGTGTCGTCACTGGAGTTTCTTCCTGCTGTGGTGCACCCTGTCTGTGAGCAGTACAACTCTTTCAGGGATCGCATTTTCGATTAGATACGTTTTTCAGTGTCTCCCAAGCTGGAGGAAGAGAAGTTTCTGAATCATACTCTTAATGTCTTAAGAGTTCAAGTACAGCAGTGCCTGCCTTAGATATTCTCTGTCAGTGAGTCCTGCTGGTAGTATTTTAAACCCCTGTAATTGATCGGACTTCCTATTATCTGAAGCCACTCTTCTAGATGAAAATGCCATAGCATCTTTCTAAAAATAAAAATGTGAATGAATAATTCCCATGGGCTGGCGGAGGCTTTTATACTCCCTATATTCCTGATTGCTTATTTTCTCCCTTCAATATCATCTGTCATCTTCCTTATTTCCTTAGGCTTCAGTGCTGTCAGCTGTTTCCATTACAAGAGAGAGGTAATTTTAAGATTTTCTTTTTTTTTTTTTAAAGGACAATTGATAAAACCCTACTTTGATTTTTTTAAAAGGAGACTGTCAACTCTATTATGCCCTCAAAATGGCTTCCTTTTAAAAATCACAGTCCTTACTGCATGTGTGTATATGGTCCATCCCAGCTGCAGATCATAAGATATGGGAACGGGAAGACTGAAACCCATTATTTCCTGAGCATTGTGGACATAAAGCTATGTTCCACACATAAATTTAAATAACAATCTGGAATTGTTTAAATAACAATCTGGAACTGGGGAACTCTCCCCAAAACCCAGGCATCAGTTCTGAGGGATAAACCTGGGTCTAATGGAAGGATCTGTGCTGCTCTTGACCTGGGCAGTTTTGCCCTGAAGACTCATAAGTGAATTTTGTAGGAAACTGACTGTGTATTCTTATTAAAATATATTTTATATGCTTGTCTGGAATATAATCTTATGTATTCTTGTGCTTAAGAAGAAATTGATGAATAGTATGAAAATTAGAGGATTGAAGAAGGGTATATTGCATGATTAAGCAAGCTTTGTGCTTGCAGCTTCATTTGGGAAACGTATTACTTTAGTTTTCTTCTAGTATGATTCTTAATGGTGACATTTTTCTTATTTATGTGGTAAATTAAGAGATTAAACAACAGTGTTGACAGCTATTAACTTTAGTTTTCTTCATAACTTGTATTATAAGTTTATGGTAGGATTCTATGAGGGAAGAAAAACTGTAAGAAATTCTTCATGGATTCCTTACGGAATACTTAAGGGAGATTACCTTTTCCTACAGCACATTTGTGCCTACTGAAATATTACATCATGTTTCAGATGAGGGTACTTAGCATGTATTTGACAAATGGGAGAAATGTGTAGATTTCAGTAATCTTCAAAAGCAAAGTAGTGAAAAGAATACGGTCACTAGAGAGGAACAAATATGAGGAAGCACACACCAATTCAAAATATACTTTATTTTTTTCCCCTTAGGGTATCTCAGGTTTTTCCAGCCAGCGTTCAAGGAAGGAATATAATGTTTTTAAATGAAAATAGGAAGACAACATTGCAGATGCAAAGCTACAACTCATGCAGAGCTAGATGCTACTCATATTTGTACATTTCTTTTCTCCTTCATATAAAGCACTCTTAATCCTGTGGAAAGCAGGAAACTCTTTAAGTGTAGATTTGTAATTGCTGAGAAGGTACGGTACCGGTGGAGTAATGGAAATGATGTGTGTGCGTGACTAGCCCTCTAATGTGTCACTGTCCGTGCTGTGATGGGAAGGATATAAGCACAGAGTAAACTAGTTTTCATAGAGTGATACAACCCTTAGAATGACATAGTAATTTTTTTCTCAAGTCCCTTTTTGTTTAAAAAAAAAAAAAAATCTCTTTATCCTTGCTGTTATGTAGCATGCATAATAGTAATTCCAGAATAAAGGCATGGAAAATGTGCAGTATTTAAAGCGCTCACCTAGATTTGAAAGTACTTTCGTATGATGAACAGATGAAAAGCAGCTGCTTGCCATCCAGAGTTTGCAGTAACAAAGTCAGTTTTGTAAGAGGCTAAGGATTCTGACAAATGGGTTGTCGGAGGTAGAAATTTAGGGGTAGTAACATCTTCATCCTATTCTTCTGGCATAAGTTACTGCTCCATAATGAAAGTGGTTGAATGAAATATGGATTCCTTCAGAGCTGATTGTTGACATCTGGCCCTCAAACTTTTGTTTTTGAAACTTCAAGTTCAACAAAGAGGCGTTTGAATGGGGGTTCTGTATCAGAAAAACATGGAAAATTCTTCAGTAAAGCTTTTCAAACATGATACAATTCTCTGAAATTCCAGTTTTCCAGTTACTGCACTAGGCTTACTATTCATGTCAAAATGGAGGAAAAATATATATCTGTATCTATATCTTCTTGCTGTATTCTTGCATGAAATTCTACAATTCTCTTTTTCTTCTTTCTATTTGTCAGAGATGTATCCTGAATTTTTTCTTTCTCCTTGATAAAATAGTTTTCCTGTGTTGAAATTAATAATGTGCAAAGAAAGGAGAATGGGATTTCACCGTGCAGGGCGATGTCGAGATACTCAACTGGTTCCATCTGCATTTACAGTAAAATCAAAACACTCAAAATTACTGAAAGATTACTGAGAAAAGATGGGTCTAACTAGGTCTGTTGTATGTTCAGAGATGCATAAATCAGTAGGGAAACAAAGGTATGCTTATTCAACTGTTGAAGAGGAAGGTCCTTGTTCTAAGAATCCAGGCACACGTACGTCATTGATATACGTAGCGCAAGAGAGATGCAAAGTCTGCTTCAGGAGAAATCACAGGACATCGTTACTTCATAGCTGCTGCTTACAGATTCTGAAATACTTTGAGCTGCGAACTGATGAGTTGTTGCCAAGTCCTAATACAATATCAGTTAGTTAAAGAGGAACATGCATTTTGAAAAGCCTCAGATCGTTAACTGGGTAAGAAGAAAAAAGGTCACAGGAGAGAACAGTGAGAGTGTAAACTTTCACACATTTAGACTATTAACTAGAGCTAAAATTAACTAAGGTGCTGGTTCACATTTAGATCATGAGACTGAAATGATTTTGTATTTCTCTGCATTTCCTACAAGGAGCAAGTGCACAGCTTGTGCATGTTTTCTGAAAGTGTCAAGCTGCTAAGTTGCCGTTGCAGCATTTTTGCCTCCTCTAAAGTGGAGATGCTCATCCTCCTAGAGGCTTTTAGAAAGCGAACTGTGCAATCTAAAAGTTCTCTGGCCCAACCAAGCAAACCTTGGCACAGAATTAATGCGAAAAGTAACAGCTTCATTATACTGTGGACTGCCCTAGAGCCTGGGTTAACCTCAAGGCAGCTCGTTAAGGTGTAGCCAGCTCTTTAAGGTGTAGCTGGGCCATTCCCACAGTCCTGAAATGGCAAGTGTTGTAGTTACATATATTATATCCATGGCACCTGTCTGAAGAGCGCTGGCTCCGCTCTCTAATGTGCAGGGTCAGTGCTTACTTGCTCTCTGAAGGCTGCTTGTGGCCTGCTCAGAACTGCAGTGGCAGAATGGAGTGCATGCGAGTATGCTGCTGACTATTGTTGTACGGTCAATGATGGTGATCTTGTCCTTATAAACTTCAGTATTATCACTAATACACGGGTTTTTCCATAAATCTTGCATGGCAGGTGCCACAGCTGAACTTCAAGGGGACTGACTGGTTTGTGCTGGTTTCTCCTGGGATGGCTCTTTCTGGAGAGAATACCTGAACTACTTCTCTTGTACAGTGTTCCTAAACAACTTGAATAAATTGTTTCTCAGTAACATTCACATCCACAAAACATTAATTTTTTTCAAATCAAACCTATCAAATATAAACAGCAGCTGAATTTTTTTAACCTTCTTTCCTTTTTCTAAGAGATTTTTTCCCAAAGTCTCTCTCCATGTGGATATGATGTTGCTTTTTTGCCAAGTTTCTTTAGCATTTGGTGGTATAATAAGTGAGGTAATCTCCACTTTAACTATCACCTAAATCTAATAAATTTTACATTAAGAATAATGTAAGTTGTTGTAGTTCTATAAATATTTTTTTTCATTGTTCACTAAATAGCTGAACAGTGGTACTTTGAACTTGTGTGAGATATTTTAACATGATTCTGTGGTATCTTCACATTTCCCACCACAATATGGAGGATTCAAATCATTGCAAATTGCTAAAAGGCATGTAAACTGCACAAGACTGCTTTTCTCACAGAGTGGTGGTTTATAATACCTGTGTTCGTGTTAGACCATGTCAGATGGGAAGCTTTAAAATGCTTTGAAATACAGTCTGGTTAGAGTGACCATCTGCCTTCAGCTTCCTTTACTGTCTGCTGTGAAAATACCTAGAAGTTGTTTAAATGCAACAACATATTATCCAGTCCAGGTGTGTCTGTGCGTGCAGTTAGTATAACTTGAATTGCACGTGATACTGAGGTTATACCTATTAATGGACACAGTGATTATGCAGTTGAGATCAGGGAGTGTCTTTGAAAAAGTGAAACATAGCATAAACTTCTCTTACACTAAGTGTTTTCAGGAACAGATTTGAAAGCTAACATGCCTTAGTATATAGAGAATTCATTAAAAACTAAGTTGTCAATACAATTTCTTCTTAATGGGTTTTCCTACTTCCACACTGTGTGGCTTAACTGTGTAAGTCTACATGACACTTAAGTGCTAACAGTTCTAATACTTTGGGGGAAGGATAGATGGGCAATTAAAAGTCTGTATGCTAGTAGAATTAGGAAAGTGCTGTTAAAATATATCTTTATTTTCTCAATTTACTTTAACACTAAATAGGCTTCACTTGCACTTCCCATAAGAAGTGTGTTGGTATCTGCAACATGAACTGAGAATCTAAGATGCTACTTTTTTCTAGTTTATATAGGAGCAAAAGTTTGGAACTGTAATGTAGGTCGTCAGGCATAAGAGTATTTACCTTGTTCTCCTTGTCTCCTTAAATGTGCTAATAAATGCTAAAATATATGCAGGAATTGCTGTTATTCTTACATTTCTCTTTTCTAACTCTTACTGTCTGTAATGATTTAGTGAATCTGTGTATACCTTAGAGTTCTGGGTGAAGTAATGAAATTGATTTCTCACTAATGCGTCAATGTGTTTGAAGTAGAAGTCTTTCTGCAGTCGTTGCCTTTTATCACTGCAGAGCCATTAACTAATAGCTTCCATCCCGGGACAATGGAGTGGCTAGAGCCTGAGGGAAAATAATTTTCTGTAACAGATCTGCAAGAAGCACCAGTCTACAATAGCTGGATTTTGTAGAAGCAGACTATAGAAACCAAGTATTTGTTACAGTCGTTTTAGAAAGAGTGAGGGCTGAAAAGTGATGAGAGGCATTCACATAATCAGAAAGAAAGAACAGAGAAAAGAGACGTGCTTTCTAGCAGAGGATTCTTGTTTAACTGTGAGACCAGCTGAAGAAGTGCAAAAGCATTGGAAAACAACGCTTCAGTTTGAAGAAGAGTCTGTGTGCAGCAGGCAGGATCCTGGCACCCTTGGAGGACCCTGACCTTAAGCCTAAGGAGAGATCTAGACTAGGGAGAGGAAGAAATTAGGTGAATATGTTTGTCTTTTTATCTAGCTCTGTGTTTCTTGTGCTTATGCAGTAAAGATGAGTTTGTCTCAGAATCAAGAATGAGTGTTTTGTTTGCTTTATCACCATTAAGTGAACTGTAAAATCAGCATTGCTGAGGTCAGAGTTGGAGGAAAGAGTATGCATAAGCTACCTGGGGGCGAGAAGAGCCCTGGGCAAGTCCTAGGAGCCTACAGCAGAGGTGCATGTGGTGAAAGAGGAGGAGAGCCTGTGCTGATGAGATCCCAGCCTAACCCCAGCCCAGGGAAATGGGAGCTGGCTATTGTCCCCATCTGAGGAGCACTCTGGAGATGTAATGCTACCCCTTGAGATTGTTGGCTATGGGACTGTTCAAAACAACCTCACAGATAGGAGTGGAGAGTTTTCAGAACAACGCACAAAGGGCAGTTATCCGATGCTGGCTCTGTAGCCCAGCTGGGAGAGGTGCTATTGTGTGAAACATTTCATTTAGGTATTACCTAGATCCAAAACATGCCAAGAGTGCAATTTAAGTTTGAAGAAATGGAGGCTGCAGGAAACTAGGATAATGGGAAATGAGTCGGGAGTTCTTGACTTGATCTGCTTAAGGGTCTGTTACCTGTTCTGCCACCTTACAGAATCAGCAGCTCCAGCTTGGCTCCCGTGATTGCCAGAGCAAGAGGGGGAAAACTCGAAACCTGAGCGGATGTGAAAAAACAGAGCTCTTGGTGTTCACTCACAAGGGGAGGAGTAGGAAAAATATTTCACTGCTGTCTTTGACTTCAGAGCACTTGTGCCACACACAGGGGGCAGTTCCTTCCTCTGATGGGATCTGAATTCAGACAAGAAACTCTAAGCATCAGGTTGTTTTGGAGTTATTTCTGTTTCTCCACAGGAGCAATAAACAATACCAAGCTCCAGTATCCTGCTCCCACTCACATAAGAGAGAGAGTTCCCCCAGCACTGGGTAAATATTACCACCACCCCATTTCAGCAGCTCATAGATATTAATGTTGTTTTGCATCTGTGGCTTTGAAGGAATGGAGCGGGGTAAGGAAGACATAAAGTTAGAAGTTCAGGGTGAGGAAAAAACTGGTAACATAGGTAAACTGAAGCAGTATCAGTGAGAAAGCTGGCATGAAGACTCTGAAGAATAGCCTAGCATTGTCCCTAAGGTATTTAAGGCAGCATTTTTTCCACTAGTCAGGCTGAATGCTTTAGTGCAGTTTATAAGCTATTAAACAATGTAGGTTTTTCCTCAGTAGGATGTATGGATATCTAAATATCTCTTGAGAATAAGGAAACCAAGTAGTACATCAACAACTGTTAGCGAAGGTTTTTAATCCTTCATTCTATGCCACTATTGAGACCTAGGCCATTAGCAGGAATGCTGTAAGGCATCATTGTTCCCATCAGGAAAAACAGCTGATATATTACAACCCTCTAGTTTCCCTAATGAATTCTGAAAGTACTTTAAATTTCGCATAATAACTAATATGCATTAATCTTGACCCCTGCAAGTCTGTAATGGCTACTAAACAGCAGTGTATATCAACAATTAAAATGCCTGCTTGAAGCATGTGCTAAAAATGTTGGTAGAAGAGAAGCAGTGCTGCTTCTTAATGCCGGGGGCTAAAACAACCCAGGAATTAAAATGGGTCCACCTTCCCATTTGTGAGTAGTTTATTAATCATTTGAACTCCTAGTAGTTCTTCCATTGGGAAAAACTCGGTCAGATTTTGTAGAAAACTTGAACTCATTTCAGAAGTCTGTTGTATCAAGCTGATTGTGGAGAATTGTCTCTGCATTCTTACCAGCCAAGCATGTGAAAAGCAGAATATGGATGTTTTAATTCCCCGCCCCATGGTAGATGTCACAGCAGCAAAAGCGTCCTCAAGCATATTGCCACCACGTTGCACAGAAGGGGTCCAGGTTCACTGGAGGTAACATCTCCTGTTCAGAGCCTCGTTTTGCCGTTTCTCAAACTACCAGCGTGGCTGGAATGTGCCTTCAGCTATCCCAGGAAATATTAACTGGAAAACTAAACTGAATATGCGACAGTATTTGTTTTGCCAGTTACAGTGAAATAACCCATCAGACAAACCAGATCACGTTAAGTGCTCACACAAAATATATCCCTGCTAGGCAGAGGACCTGTAGAGCTTGCAGACGCAAGCAGCAAAAACATAAAAGACACATCTCTCGGCTGACGTTGCTGTTCACTTCAAACTGCTGTGTCTGGAATGGTAATATCTGAAAGTCCGACAAGAAGGTTTTTGGTGTTCAGGTGTTAACAAGGGTGGGTAAACTGCACCCGAGCTGGGGAGCCAGAACTGCCTGCAAAATCTTCGTACGTGGCCAGGCTTCTCCCCTTTGCTACAGCTGCGCACATGCCCTGCCCACACAAGGGTAACCTTGGCTGCGCAGGCCGGGAGGGAGCAGGGGTATATCCGAGTGAGCCCTTGCTCCAGACAGTTCAGCTGCGGAGCATGCTCGCTCAGTTTAGTTTATTCCCGAAGGCACACGGAGGGAAGCGTGTGGTCTTTCTTCCAGTCAGGCCTCTGCCTGGCACGTCAGACCTTGCTCCTGTCCCTGCACCAGTGTGGCTATCTCATTCTCAGATAGCAACTAGGATAACAAATTGTTGCAGTTTTGGTTTTTGTTAAATGTTTGAAGTAGCGTGCCTCTTTCAGTATTCATTTGGGGCCCAGAGAAACACCTTTTCACGCATTACTCTTGTGTGCATCCTTATATCCACGTAACTTGCTAATCGTACTTTATATGTGCCTATGGCTGGTACCACTACATCAGGAAGACCAGGCTCAGTAGCAACCTGTCACTCTGGATTGATAATAGGTATGAAGCATCTTCTCCTTCAGATGTCTTCTTCATTAGAGGGACGCGAAA
This sequence comes from Platalea leucorodia, assembly GCF_965183815.1. Taxonomy (NCBI): domain Eukaryota; kingdom Metazoa; phylum Chordata; class Aves; order Pelecaniformes; family Threskiornithidae; genus Platalea; species Platalea leucorodia. The sequence continues at coordinate 103,985,920 of NC_138823.1, forward strand.
GGCTGCAGCTGAACCACACAGTCAATCTGGGTTTTGGACCACACCATCAAAAAAATTTGCAACTGTACAACAGAAAGTACAGATCAAGTATAAACTGCCTTTGCTAATTCAAATTTGTTCCAGAAATATTGACAGAAAAAATTGTAGAGCAGACTGTAGATGGGATCAAGTACTGCTAGTGAGCAGAGCTGTGATCTGCAGCACTGGGTAGTTGGTCGTGTCTTAGCTAGTGTGAAAACAACAGGTACGGTGAATTCTCTGTGGTGTCATTTGATTTGGCAGATAGCCTGGCATATGCCAGTTTGATCCAGATTGAATTTGTGGTGCTCAGTGACCCAGTATTGTAGAGATCCAAATTTAATGAACGTAGACTCACTTTTTAGGGAGTTTGTTAGTGTTGCACGGTTAAAGATGGGTAACATTGTTTTGAACATATTGCATGTATTGGTATGCTGTATATATCATTTACGCAAACCTTATAAAACTGATGTAGAAGTCATGTAGTTCTGTCAGATACTCTCACAACTTTAATTCATATTTTTCTTGATTGTAAATCAAGCCTTGACACCACTTTCCTTCATTTCTCATGGAAACTTAGCAATTTCTAGCCCAAATTTCTAACAAATTTAAGTTCAACATTTCTTCTACCAAGAGGTGATTTGATATGAAATGCCTTGATGTCATTTCATCGTGTAATTTACTGTTTTTTCTAAAATATCTTGAAGCATACTGGCATGTCTGAAGCAAAATGTTGAATTAAAATACAACATTTTAATGCTGATAAATTATTTTCTAGATTCTTTGTAGCTTTGCATTTCACTGCTGTTGTATCTCCAAAACAAAGTCTTCCCAAACCTGTTCTACTGAATGGAAAAAGGACTTATTGTGTAAATTTTCTACCAATAAATAAAGAAAAATCTGAGCTGGCAGGGCTGGGAATCTGGGGAAGGAGGAGGTGGGGGGATTGGGAGTGCCAAGATAGCATGTCTTGCCATTGGGAGTGCTGAAGCTTTCTGATAAAGAAACAGAAGTAGCAGAGGAACGTAATATTCCAGGAAAACGTTGTATGATACAGAGGAGCAAATCTCGCAGCTGATTGCCAGACAGGGCGATCTCACTCCCATGTTCCTAGCAGTACCACAGTATCACCCGCACCCTCACAACAGCTCTAATGCCCCAGCACCTGTAGGTAAGGTAATACTCATTGAAAGCTAACTAGAAAGACAGTGGACAACTTGCTATGCTAGAGGATTTAACTGGCTTACCGCACCGCTAGGCAGGTAGCAGAGCCAATGAACTGAGGGAGTATCCAGTTAAATCATCTGGGAATGTGAGGAGGATGAAGGACTTCCCTTTTTTGGCAGTACGTTTTATGAAAGAATATACTTGCATGGAAAGAATGTGCATGTTTTACCCCCTTGGAGTGCAACATTTTAAAGGAATTTTAAGTCTTTTTTGTGCTACAGCTGAGATGGCAGTGATACCAGTATCCGTACAGAGTCAGTGACGTGTTTTGTGTTATTTTTGGTATTTCATGATGAAACAGAGGTGTTCTTAGTTAATATTCTTGTGAGTAAGGCCGTTATTCAGTGAATGAGCATCCTAGAAGGATGTTGGGTTTAGCTATTTGCAATTTAATCTCAATAATTTATTGAAAACAATGACAAAGTAATAGAAGAGGTAGTAAAAATCAGAGTTAAAAGCTTTGACAAAATCATCTTAGCTTTTAATATAACTTAGTGTAGCCCATAACATATGTATTAACATACATATTAAGATAATCTGTGAATATCTAACTTTAAAAGCCACCGCATAAGTAAGAGAATACCAAATCCTACTTCCAGCCTCCTTGGTTAGCACAGTCAGCGCGTTATGAGCTAAATTATATCTTTAGTTGTTAAGATGCCCAATGATGCATCTCAAAGAATGTTCTCAGCGTTTGGGCGATGCTGGCAAATCCAACCAGGGTGACAGGGCAGGGGAATTCCAGGCATTACTTTGCAGCACTGGGTCTTCAAACTGTAGTTGTACTCCGCTGTATTGGCACGGGGTACCTCCGCACACCCAGTGTGCTCCTGTGAGAAAAATGAAGGTCGTTTGACTTTTCTCAGAGAAATCAGATGCTGTTTCTTTTCCAGCTCCTTATTTTGTTTTGAATTTTCTAAATTGCCCATATATCTTACATTTTTTGCCCACTTTTCCTCTTAATTTTTTTATTGCATGCTACCATCTTTTAAAACAATAGCTCATATTTAGGTCTCTAGTGAGGACGTTATTCTTTATCGTTATCTGTGTCCTGCAGTGCTTCCTGTAACAGAAATGAATTTGATTGACACCATTTTCAAAGGACTTTTTACAAACCAAATCCAGGTAGAGTTGCTCTACTGTACCCATTAGGCACCGGTGAAGGAAGGCTTGAAGGTTCCTTTGCTCACTGCTGATCCTTGGTATCTCCTGTTACGGCCTCCCAGAGCTACCCAGAATCTCTACAAAGCTATAAATCTACCATCTGATATTTGTTGTCAGAATGGGTAATATTTGTAAACTAGAAGAAGCTGAAGAGAGAACTTGATGCAAACAAGAAAGGCCTGGTTTAGCTTTAAAAATACGGATATGTTGATGGACATGTATTTTTTGTCTGAATTTTGGCTTGTTCCCCATTGGGAGGTTATGCGAATGCAGCCATCTAGAAAGGGGGTGAGATTGCTTGGGAAAGGTAAATAGATTGTCGTGTGTCTGTCTGTTTACAATAAGATTAAGAGATGATATGCCAGAGTGCATCTGTGCATTTTCCATTATGGAAGTGTCAGGTAACAGTCTGGCATTCCACATATTGAAAAGGATATTTAATTTTCTGTTGTCTTCTACAAGTCAGTGACAAGCGTATTTGTTATGTGATATAAAACTGCCGCTGTCATATCTGCCTTTTGAAGAAATAGTCAATGTTGCGTGTCATAAATTTCTTCTTATAACAACTACGTGGATTATTTTTAAACAACTTGAAGTTAATAAAGTAACAAGTAATATTTTAGAGGCACAGTTTACTTATCTGTGATTTAGTTATATAAGCAAAATTGTAGATTCAACTTTCAGTTTTGCATGATCTAATTTAATTATTATCTGTATCTAATTACTTCAGTGCAGAGAAAATTAGTTCAGTGCGCAGTCTTTCATTTTAAAGCTTTATTGCTACACTGTTTGTTTTTGAAATATCCCAACCAAGTGTTTAATTGTTAAGAAATAACCGTTTTCAATGCGTTGGGGTGGGATTTTTGATATTAAACTTTCCCATCAGTCTAAATATCAGGAAAATACAGCCTTGCGAAATGGACGATTTTAGCAAAGCTTACAAAATATCCTTGTTGACACATTGTAGGGGTTTCTGAATTTATTTTAAATTTTCTATGACTTGCTGACTTTAAAAACTTTCTTTCAATTTAGATATACATTGAGTGTTTACTTCAGAGAACTATAAAGCTGTTAAAATAGTTTTAAAAGTTTTCAGAATAGTTTCTCGCTGCTAGTGTGTTAGTGTGCAGGTGTGCTAAATTTTAAAGCATAAAGACACTGAAGCTGTACGGAATTTAATTAGATCTCACTTTACCGTTGTGTTAGTTAAAATACGTTTTGGAGCTGTCGGTTGGAATTGCTGGATTTCTGCGAAGACGTCTTTGTGAAGAGCGTTAAAAGCATGCTGTTCATCCAACTGTAGGATCTCTTTCTGCACGCCGGGGCTGGGCAATAAACATTCTCTGTGCATTTTTCTGCATATTAGATTTCTGGTTCATCATGTAATCCCCGAGACGGCACTGAATGAGTTCATGAGGAAATACGTGAGGTGTCTGGCATTTGTTCCTGCGACGCTAAATATTGTCCTGTTTGTCATAGCATGAGCGTAAAGTAAAAACACACATTCCAGCTTGCCAATATGGGGCTAGTGCTATTTGTTGCTCTTAAGGCTGTGTGCTTGGCAGTGTGCTATGCCGGGGCCAGGGAGGAGCACCAGGGCAGAAAATTCAATGTTCCTGCACAGATGTATGAGACAAATTGCCAGAGGGTAGACACCTGAGTTTTACAGGCCTACTAAGGACAATTGCTCACTATTGTATCAAGCATACATAAAAGATGTTGCCGTGTATCCCATGTTAAGAAAATACAACTGCAAAATTTGGAATATCTCCCTGAAAATTTAATCATCTTGTCTGTCCAATGTAATGTGTTAATGCCCACAACATTGATCTTCAATCTATGTGTTTTCAGATCTCACATCCTTTAACCTTGTTAGTCAAGTACTAGGCTGGCATCTGCAAAACTGGTTGAAGAACAGTTTTCTGGTTTACCAGCTCTAATCCATAACTGAAGGACATTGCCACAGAACTAGTTTATCTAAATCAATTGTTGTCGTAGTCAAATTCCTATGGAAGGGAGTCAAATTCCTGTTGCATTACCAAACTCAGCATCACCCCTCTCTCCATGATGGAAGGCGTCTACAGCAAGCTGTGGGCTGGGTGTGTATGTAGGCCTGCGGGACAGACCTTCCCCATCAGACTTCAGGGGTGTGCCTGGGGCAGGCGTAGGTAGTCTCGCAGGGTTGTAATGCTGTTGGAAGGCAGCAAGCTGTTTCAAAATGCCCTTTACAAACCATTGCCTTCCAAACTGCTTACAGCTGCTATGTGAGTATTCTCTTTAGAGGGTAATTTGACTGTATTTGGTACCAAATTTAAGTCCTGATTTATGATGTCAATGCTGTAAGCTGATTGCTTGTAAAAGACTAAACACATTTAGTCTGCAGACTCTACTTTGTTACTGTACCAATTTTAGGAGCTATTGAAAAAAATCAGGTCAATTTGTAGTAATTTAGAAGTCTACTTCTTATTAGAGTAGGGATGGGCGTTGTGGATATTTGGAGTTTAAAGTGTACGTGAACATTTATTTAAATACGTGCTGTAGTTTTCTTTTGCAAGTTCAAAACAAGATTTGGAAAAGGTTTAGGTTTGCTTTGTTTAAAACAAGGGTTATGTTGCCCGTTGAGTTCCTTTGCTTGTTCGATGTTTCTATTTCAATATAACACTGTAATGCTTAAAAGGGTGCCATTGGGATGCAAAACAGACTGGAGACAATCTGCTTTTCAATTAATAGAAAAAAATGTTTTTTCCAACATTATTTATTTTCAGTTAACTATAAATTAAGGCCTTAAGATAACAGAAGCAACAAATACTGGATACTTTTTCACTGCTTTGTTCCCTATAGCTCTTTCAGTGAACTGAATTTAAAGTGAAATTATAAGAATGAGGTTTTCCTTCAACCTATAGTTGTACTTTCAATCACATATTAGTGATTATTTTAACAGATCAAGAGCTGAATAAATTTTTATTTTCAATAATTTTTCCTGTGCTATTTTTCACATGCGTACACCGTGCTCTACTGCAACTTTGTAATGTCTTCTCTTTCTGTCTCTTCATATGGAATATCACTAAATATATTTCTCATTAGCATTCTGTAGATGAAATTTTCCTAAAAATAACTTTTATACATTTGTAATTACAGGTGTGGGGTTTTTTTTAGTTTAATATCATTATGAATTACACTTGTAGTTTATTTAAATATCATGATAATTCATTTAAATACATGGGTTTTTTAAATTTAGTTCTATTTTAAAAAGGTTTCTCCATCACATGAACAGGTGGGCCTCCTAGTACTGGGTGTTACAAAGGAAAAATATTTAATGCCAAGGCAAAGGAAATAAGAATTGTATAAGTTTTTCACAGAGTTGTCAGATATTTAAAGTTCTAAATTCAGTCTTTTGGAAAGTTTAATTGTTCGTTTATGAGGTTAAAGATATTTAGTTATTATCCATATGTTTGTTTTTTAACAGCAGTCAAGCAACGTTCCTTTAAAAATGCAAATCAGGCTAACAGAAGCCTGCAACATACTGCTGAATCATTTTTTTCTAAATATTACGAAGGAATCCTGTATGTGCTTAACTTTTCCACTCAAAAGTGTTATGCACTATGGCTCTGAAACTGGAAATGACAAGGAGTGGGCACAAAATAATGAGGAAAATATATAGCTTAAGCTGTTGTTATGTTAATAGATGCGCTGCCATGGGGATATACTGCTTTTCCCTCAAGACAGAGATGATTAATGGGATGTTATCTCTCTTTTCTGAATTTGCAAATAAAAAGTGCACCACTATGTTACTGATGTTCTTCCTCCATACTTCTATCAGAGTTAGCTTTGCCTTTGATTTCATAATACTCGTTTAAATGTTGTTGGAATAGCCATGAAGCTGCAGTTTGCAGTACACAGATAGTGAAAGGTGTTTATATCTTGATAAGAACAATACTCACATTCTCGAGATATTTTTTGTTTCTTCTAGCAGAGGACTAATACTTAGTTCTGTTTTCTTTTTTGTTTTTGACGGCTTTTTCCTCCCCATGAGCGAGGAAGTTTTCATATCTAGACTGAATAGAGCTGTGGTACTAGCCTTCCCAAAAGAGCAAGAACTGACAAAGTAGATCACATTCAGCCTTTTGCATTTCCAAAGGTACTGGTTAATACAACCGAATGAGGGATGAAAATATGTCAGGACTGTCCGTTAAAGTTCTCTGGAAAGCCTTTTTGTAGATTGGAACCCCATTCTTTAATTAACTAGTTACACTGAGTATTTCAGGTCCCCGTATGATTGTCCTCAGGGAAATCTAGTTGCTGTGGAGTAGATTTAAATTAAAAGGTGGCTTTGTTGCATAAATTAGTAATTTTGTTAGTCTTTGCCTTAATTATTTAGTAAATAACCGTTCCTCACCTTTAAGAAATGATCAACTGGCAGTGAGAAATTGTTTCTTCATAGACCTTTTTTCTATGCAATCTTTACTATTGATTTAGGTCCCAGCAAACTCACAGCATCTGGGCTGGCTCTAGAAACCTGCTTGTCCTGCCACGCTCTTTAATACATCATCTGCGGTTGGGTAGACGTGTTTCGTATGTGTAAATTTGAGACTGTTCATTTTATTTTTCAATTGGTAGATACCATCAGTTTTCATATATGCAGTGTTACAAACAGGTGAATACAAATGTTTTCAGCTGTGAACATTGTGCTACAGATTCCCTTCATGTCTTTATTTATTTCTCAGTTAGCACTACGTGTATACTTCTTATTCACTACTTGTTAAATACGCACAACTTTTTTCTTCTTTTGCCGAGTAAGACTCTTTCAGCTTGCTTTAATTCCCAGTTAGCTTTTCTCTAGCTAATAGTATCATTAATGCCTAAAATAGTGCCATATCTCTGAAGGCTGAAATCATCACGAAGTGAGCAAGTGAAACTCAAGCTCCATACATTTGTATAGCTTTTAATGGAAATGTGCTAAGATTTCTTCCAACTGGGCATTTTTAGTCTGAGTGCTTCCTCGTCCAAACTGTGTGGTAATGTAGGCTGCATGGAAATCAGTGTTATGCCGGAGAAATAGCTTTTTATTTTGTATTAGGCTGCATTTAGTGTCGTCGTCCTCTAACTCCCTCAGCAGGCCACATTTGAGTTTCAATAGCAAAATATTCAGGAAACGCTTTCACCCCATCCCATTATTCCTTGTTAGGGGTTTAAACCCCAGTCTGAATCCCAGGGCTTCAGCCTTACCTCCCTGGAGTGTTACTCCTACCACCCTATCCTGAACAGAAAAAGCCACCCAGCAGCGCTGTGAGGAAGCGCTCGGAAAAGCAGCAGCAGTGTATCTTTTGGTCCCCCTGGGGCAGCAGAAAGGAAGAACAGGGTAACACAGTACCGCTGGCTTCCCGTTTTGGTTGGGACTCCCCTCCGGACTTCACATCCCGTCTTGTCCATCTCCCTGAAAAGCTGAGAAAAGGGAGCTCAGGTGTCACTCAACCAGCTTAGGCGGCAAGCAGTCTGGGCTGCTAAGAATTAATGTTTCTGGGAAAATGGCAATAGGAATGTCTGTATATATAAAAATTGCTTTGTATTTCAGCGTTGCTTACAAGCTCACAAGTTTGATTGTTAATCTTTGTATTTATTTCTTTTGGATATACAGACTTGTAGTCAGTATTTATCGAAAGGCTTTCTTGCTAGATGCTACTTCTCTATACTCTCAGAAGTAAAGGGACCATTGTTAAATTACTGCTTTTTGCTAAAAGATAAAAGATCATTTTATTAAATTTTCATGATTGCAAGTGGATGCATTTTCTTCTTAATGAAACCCCACCTGGTAACAAAAAGGACAGTTGTTTAAGAGCTACCCCCTTCGCATATATTTCTCTGCTTGAAATTCAATCAAATGATCAAGGAAGGATCTTGAAGGTGTTTCTACAGCTCATTATGAATTCTATGCAATGCAAAGTCTCAACTTTATTTTTGTCTCAGAAGTACATGTCTGATATAAAATTCCCTTTTGGCAAGGAAAAGAGATTTTAGGATTCCACAAATCCAAGTTCTTTTGCTTATGGCTATGTCCCAGTTGAAGCGTTAGATTTTCCTTGGAGATCTTTCACAACCGGGAGCATGATTCTTTCAGCAGGGTTTGGTGCACATCAGCTTCCTGTTTAAACTGGTTAATTCTCCAGGGATGCTAAGAAATGTGTTGTTCAGCCTGGCAGTACTAATCCAAAGAGACATAAAAGGGAAGAATGAGACCCCTACGTTTGGAAGCGTGGAAGTGTAGAAGCTGGTGCAGTGAGATTTGGTTAATCAGTTAAGGATTTATTTTTATAAAAAAGCAGAAACTTGAATATTTCAAAATCATGTAACAACATATAATGTATTTTGGTAATCTCTTGTTCACACAATGGATTTCTTCTTTCTTTTGGGACGTGAGAAGAAAGTAAATCAACTCATTATTTTCAAACAGCCTTATACTTTGTTTTCATTCCTTGTTCAGAAGAATGGGAGAAATAAAGGTAACAGTACTTTGTTCTTTGCACCTACAGCAGACAATATATAACAGCAATTAAAAAATAAATTGTGTGAACTAACTACTGTTCATCCATTTAAAAGCAAGTGTTGTACTTTTTGTCTAGACCTGAAAAAAAGTTGAGTCCTTTAGCCCCATTTTTTTTCTCCTGTTAAGTAGTGGCCTCTGTTAATAAGCAATGAGGTACCTCAATTCATGGACATTATCTCTGTCTACCCTTCCAGGGGTCACAAGCGCAAACTGGATGAAGATGATGCTGCCAGTGAATCCAGTAAGGAATCTAGCAATGAAGATGAGGAAGGAAGCAGCTCTGAAGCGGATGAAATGGCGGCAGCACTTGAAGCTGAATTGAATGACTTCATGTGACATTCATGCAGAAGAGGCAATTTGTAATTATATTTTACTTCTCATAAACAGATCGGACTTCAGATGAGTCCCTTATGTCAGTACTCAATGTTTTTCCAAAATGTGTGTGTATATTTTGCAAAGCAACACAAGAGGTGACACATTATTTTACAAAATCGGAAATAGATGTTTTTAAGGTGTTTTACTAAAGGAAAATATACTTTTTTAAACAAAAAAAGTATTAAATGGGACTTGGTGTGCTATGCCAAAGACATGTTAGGAGCTCTGCAGAACCTTCGTATACAGGACAGTGATACAAAGATTTGTGATTAAACATACAGCAGCTTTTTAAAAATACTGCAGTCTGTGGTTTATGGGTAACGGTCTTCAAGCAAAAGGAGATAAAGGAGATGGAATTGTCTGGGTAGTACAGCAGGAACCTGATGAACTGGTCATCCTTTTCCACAAATAAATGCTATCAAATATAAAAGGATTTTTAAAATAAAAAAGAACGATTTATATTTGTATAGAAACAGAGAATGTGATATGCAAGCTTTGTGAACTCTGCACTTGACCCACCTGTCATTTGCTTCTAAGAGAAATCATAACGATAAAAACTCATGTTTTTAAGTTACTTTGTGGAATAGTTGGGTTCTTTAGGGACATTGTTTAGATTTTTAACTTTTCTTCTCTGTAACCGGAAATTTAGCACAGCATCCTGTGTGATCCTGTACTGCCATAAAAAGCATATTCACCCATTCGTGTTGTCTTGGAAAGAACGAGTGCTACTTCAGTCTAGATAGGTTTAATTTCTTTGACAAGAGATCTGATGTAAAGTTTTTGTATATTCTATTTCATATTTGACCCACAAAACAGATTTTCTTTCATTTAATAAAGATTCATTTTGTACGCTTTGTTTCCCTTTCCTGTTCATTTGCTTCCAACAAATACAAGGCACCTTTCCGTATTATCTTTCCTTTACTTCACATGAAAACAATGAAAAACATTGAAAGCGACTGCAAATTTGTACATTCTGGCAGGTAACTGAGGTAGCGAAGAGAAACGCTGGCTCAGAAGATTCCCTTTGGTACGTGAACTCTTACGTTCTGACATTTTCTCGGGTCTCTTTGACTGGCCTCTGAAGATACTGAAAGAGTTATTGCTATGGTATTGACTTTCCGAGGCTAGAACTATGGTTTATTCTCAATTGTTAGCAACTGGAGAGACAAATGCTTTTAAAACATGTTAGCAAAAGAAGACTCATTAATTCAGATGTCATGGTTAAAAGGAAGTACTTCCTGGTGCAGAAGTACTTAATTTTGCCACTTAGCGGTGAAACAGAGAATATTTCAACAGAATCTCGGCTGGTTTACAGAGAACAGCCTGGTTTTCAAAGCTTCATAATGGCAATGAAAGGAAGACTGAGAAAACAGGAGAATCTTTTCAGATTAATTTTCCACTTCATAATGCAAGGTCAGCATCCACAAGACAAAAATAGTGTTTTCTGTGAGAAAATGTTACTCCTCTTAGACATTTACACAGGTACCGCATAGCTCAAGTCTACAGCCACCTGCCTGCTGTAGCTCTCCATGAAAACAAGCAGGGTGTCTCCAAGGGAGTTGCATTGTATAACAGAAGGAAAAGACTAGTGCTTGTAAAACGGGAAGGCAAAATACTTTTTTTCAGCAACTTAAATGCAGCCCCCCCAGAAATCAGAGGATGACTCCTTGCAATTAAATGTTAAAATGTCAGGGGTCATTAGGTACAGTTTGTGTTTTCTTAAATTAAACCCAGTTGAAATAATTTGAAATAATACCAACTTTTCGGGTCACTGTGATGCTGCAAGCGACTTGACAGCACAAATTTCAGCAGAGGTTCCTTCTGGCTGACGATCTCCGCCAGTCACGCAGCTCTGTGGCGGCGTTCAAGCCCTGAATGTAAACACAGCCAGCGAGCAAAACTGGGTAGGGTTGCTGTTAGTTCCGCAGTGTTCTGCCTTGGGTCGAGCGGCCTGCGCGGTGCCGCGTTCCCGGTGCGGCAGCTGTCTTGTAGTGCTCGTGGAGCGATGCCATGCACGTCAAGTTTGAGAAGCTTTTTGGTGCGAAAGGCTGTAACCTCTTCCCAGTTTTATTTCATGGCTGCCGCTCTCCGTTTAACTGGTGGTGCGTGTGTCTGGGCAGGAGTCCTAAAAGCGAGCAGCACTCCGCTAGACCCAATATCATCTGGACCCCTGTGTAAACGCCAAGTGAGGGCTCTCCACCAGACTGAGAGCTGCATCCATCTAGGGGTCTGGTGCCAGTGGAGGCTCCTCCGCCTCTACCGCAGCTGGGAAAGCCTGCGGCTCGTGCTGTACACAGAGGCCCAGGGAGCAGGCAGCATGCTGCCAGAATTAAAGTCAAGCAGTTCTCTAACGATCTTTACTGCACAGACAATTCTTATTTTTACATTAATTATTCTGGTAGCTTTCATAACCCCTGTTCTCCGGTCCTCGGGGCAGGGGAGGACCTAGTATGGGGCGGGTTGAGAGGCACCAACCCATTGCTCGCTGCCAGAGCAACCCAGCAGGCACTGAGCCTGCTTTCCGTCTGGAAGCAGACTCCTGCTCATTCAGGTAGCTGTGTCTGGTAAACTGGTCACCAGCCTCTCTGACTGCATGGGCAGGAGAGAGAAATGGAACCTGAAAATGTAATAGATGATCAGTTAAATGCCCCGGCTAACCTGCCAGCAAGAAGTCTTTTGATGTATGAAGTTGTCGCTCACTCCCGCTAACTTACGCTTTTTTCAAGATGCAGGAGCATCCTAGGAAAGGCAACAAATGTGCTTTGTGAAATGGCTTTTAACTCTTTTATTAAGTGACCCACATCTCTTGACTAGTTGTTTTATCCTATCTTCTTGACCTGCTCCTGTACCTTAGGTAGCTAGCAAGGACCTGCTGCCAGGAAGGGCGCTCTCAGAGCAGAAGCAAAGACTGGGCTCCTACTGAGGCTGTTGAACTTACTGGGCAGCGCTGGTTTCTGAAGGGCTACCAGTGAGCACAGAAGGGGCATACAGCGTGCCTCGCTTCATTAAGCTTTCTGAGCACGTACTATTGCTGCTGTCCAGGAAAGACGGCTCCTAAGGTCCGACGATTGTTTAAAAACAGCTAAGAGCAGTCATTTCAATTTAAAGACCGGCAGTTTTACTTTTTCCATCTCAGTTTGCCCTCAGCAGTTGTTAAGAGAACGGGAAGACAGCACAGCTCCGTGTAGGGGATTTAGTGGGACCCGTGATAAAAGCAAAAAGCATCGGGTAGTGGCCAAGCTTTTCTCTTTGTGCGTGTGTGCTGGGAAGGGGGGAAGACGAGGGAACGGTGTCGCTTGGCGCCGAGATGTGGAAAACACCGAGCATGCAAATACTTCCACTGTCGGGTTGGGTGCATATGTGGAGTGGGCCCTCGAGTCTTCTCAGTGTTAGATAGTAACATCCTCTGCGGAGGGTGGAAAGTCTCAAGTTTCCTTCTTGGCACTACTGCTTGCAGAATAGGTGACTCTCTTACAAGCGTGAAAATCCACACGCACAAACCTGGAGCTGTACCTAAAGATTTCTCAGCTCTGCCTATTTTTACTACAGTGATCATTGCAGTAGATGACAAGTTGAAGAATGAATATATAGTCGTCCTGTTAAGGAAGCGGAGCTCTTCATGTAGCTGAAAATTCAGCATGAGAAGTCTCCCATAAATTGTTAAATCAGGCTCAGCCAAAAGGAAAACATTTGTGAATCATTTTTAATTAAAAAACAAAAGCACACATAGAAGTTCTTAAAACCAGATTTTTTTAAAGTGAAAAAGTTCCCTGGTAGCTAAGCCTTCAACTCAAATTGATACTGAAAAAAAACCAGATGTGTTCACAGGATACAAAAGTTAAAATAGGGGGAAGGCTGTGCATTATTTCTTTTGCTTCTCTCCTCAGCAGAGCCTCCAAATCCTCTCTCTTTTCCTTGTCTAATTCAAGTCTATGTGCACCACGTGGGCCACTCCACACCTTGTCTTGGCTTGCCTCCTCTAATTCTTCACTGAACCCTAGCCATCATGCGCCCAATTCCATCACTGAAGTAACATTTTCCCATCGCTGTCTTTATCCGGTAGGTCCCAGTTCTCACTGCCTGCATGCAAGCTTTTTATACATTTGTTTTTCTTGCCCAATACCACCTTCTGTTGTCATTTCAGAAGTGTTTGGAGCCTAGCACCTGGCACTGCCTCCTCTCCCCTCCCTCTCTGAGGAACGGGAGGCAGCAGTATCTGATGCCCCCCAGCAGCATCACCTACAGCAGGCTGGTTTGCTGCAGCTGCATCCCCTGGGCTCTTCCTCTTGATCTGGCCGGGTTTTTTCTGCACTTTCTTTCTAATGGGATCTTTCTTCCTACTTGCGCATCATTAATAGTTGTTATTTTATCATATTGTTCTGATCATACCAGCCTTTTCCCTCCTCATCTAAAGCACGCTAAAAGAACACGCAGCTTATGCAGCGCCTCTTCTTGCAATCACATCACCTACCTGATCTCCCCATAAAAATTCCAAAACCAGCACTAGATGTAAGGTTTCCTCCCCCTGCACAGCTCCATCAACAGGGTCCTCCTCATCCTGGCATGCTGCTGGTCTCTCAGCTGCCAGCCCAGCAAAAGCCTTGTGTTCCCCAACCGTGAACCCAGCAGATACAGAGGCAGCTCTCAGGCATGGCCCCACAGGTAAGGTATAAAATCATCATAGAATCATAGAATCGTTTGGATTGGAAGGGATCTTTAAAGTTCGTCTGGTCCAAGCACCCTGCAATGCACAGGAACATCTTCAGCTGCATCAGGTTGCTCAGTGCCCCGTCCAACCTGACCTTGAATATTTCCAGGGATGGGGTATGTACCACCTCTCTGGGCAACCCGTTCCAGAGTTTTACCACCCTCATCGTAAAAAATGTCTTCCTTATATCTAGTCTGAATCTACCCTCTTTTAGTTTAAAACCATTGCCCCTTGTCTTATCGCTACAGGCCCTATTAAAAAGTCTGTCCCCATCTTTCTTATAAGCCCCTTTTAAGTATTGAAAGGTAGTCCTGCTCAGGAGCAGCAGAAGGATGAAGGACCCGGTGCTCCACCTGCTGTACACACAGTCCTTACCTGAGGTGCCGGAGGCTTCACAAAGCCCATCTGGGTAAGTCTCAGTTTCTTCCAGGCGGGAAAGTAGCTACCATAGTTGTTTTAATTAGGAGTCTTCTACTGGGTTTATTTTATATATATGGACTATAGTAACAGAGCAGTAACAAATAGTACAGGTGAGTGAAGCCACTGCCTTTCTGCAGGGTGGGTGTGAGTGCTTCCGTGTGGAGGGAGGAACATCTTTCATCTAGGGAAGCTTTATTCCTCACTGTCATACAGCTCATAACCATAAATGGAGGAACTCACCTTTGCTTCTTGTCTGGGCTCCCATGTAAATCTCTCAGCTGGCTCATTCCCAGCTGCTGTAAGGTCATGTTCCCCAAGAGCTAGGCCAGCTGCTTTCCTGGATCTCCACGGGGCCCACATGTCCCCCTGTGATCTTCCTCCTCCAAGGAAAATGACTGAGTCTGTTGTCATCACTACATGCATATCAACAGAGAAATTCACAGAATCACTGAATGGCTGAGGTGGGAAGGGACCTCTGGAGGTCATCCAGTCCAACCCCCTGTTCAAGCAGGGAGTGCCACCTACAGCTGGTCGCCCAGGACCATGTCCAGTCAGGTTTTGGATGTCTCCAAGGATGGAGACTCCACAGCCTGTGCTCGGTCACCCTCAGCAAAAAGATTTTCTTTTTGAGGGGTTGTGCAAGGGAAAGCAGAATGAGCACAAGGAGCATGATTGCTGTTGCGTACGTCATACAAGCTTCTTAACTACCCCGTGCTGGCTAAGGCAGAGGAGCCACAAGGCAGCTGTTGTCCTCACTCTTCTCCAAGAGCTGAGACTTTTGGGTGAATGATTGCCAGAAGCCTGTTGTCTTCCAAGTCCAATACTAGCCATTGTACTGGAGAATTCCCTACCACGTTAAGGAGAGTGTGGATTTTAATATATATGTTTTTTGAGCCATTTGAGATTTTCATATGGGAACAAGGTTTGAGAAGGATGCCAAGCACTGGGAATGCAGGAGAAACAGAGACGAGCTAAAAGCCAAGGCCCTGTTTTGCACAACCTGTGTTTCTGGTACAGCCAATTATCCCTTTTGCACTTCTTGGTTTTCGTCACTTTCTCCTTCTGGAGGAGCAGAGATGACCTGCGGTCCGATCCCAGGGCATGGTGGGATTGTTCATATACCCCAACCCCAGAGCACTAAGATGATTTACTTGGCGGGGTGGGGGCTGATTTTGACGCAGATTCTGTTCAGTGTGTGCTGAGCAGGGGATGGGTTTGATGTGTTTGCATCACTCTACATTGCTGACATGCACTGGCGCTTTTTAAACCCCCTGGAGTTGTCTCACCTCTGCAGGTCTCACGCCCACAGAGCCTGTGATGCCACGTTAATGAAGCCAAGCTGCCCGCATAAGACAGAGCTCCCTTGGCAGAGGATGGTTCCCCTGTGATGAATTCTGTTCTTTCCACCCTCTGTCCTAATTCTGTTTCCTCACAAGACAGGGAGCCTCACCCGGTAGGTATAACCATGTATGGCACTTCTAAATGTCTTCATCCCCAGAAGAAGCTAGAGTGATTTAGCCATTGGGTAGGTCTAGAGGCACTTTAAAGGTCACACAGATGCTAACCTGTAACACCAGAGGTAAGAAAAGTGCATTTTGCTGCCATACCTGTGGGATGGACAGCTGTGTCCACAGCTTGCTATGGGCTGCCCTCTTGCGCTGAGCCATCCTCTGGGAGTCAGTGTGTCTCGCCAGGAGACTGGGAAGGGGAAAGGAGCCAGACGTTCCTCCTGAGTCACCCTTCTCCAGCCTGCCCGCTGCTCTCTTCCTGAGCCAAACTGTGGCCAGAGCTGGCAGACAGTAACTGTATTGCAAAGCCACGCAGGTTTCACAGGTGAGGACAAAATGTCCCTCCTTCTCTAAGTTTGTTGTGGGACATGAGCGATGCAGATGTTTTTCCTCTGTCCCTTCCACATCTGCCACAGAAGTCTTCAAACAGCGAATCGCAGTGCCAGGTCTGTCCTCGCGGGAACCATAAGGGTTCCCTGGCCAAAGCCCTCAGAAGGGCTGCGTCCTCCTCCCTTTCCTTTCTCTACAGGAGACCAGTGTCTGTAAGTCCCCAAGAATGTTTGCCTGCCTTGTCTGTCAGATTTTGGATGTTGTCGCTCTTTCACAACAGGCAAGCTGTTCTCACTAAAGCACAACCTACCATTGCTGTTGATCAACTGTCAGCAGCAAAGCCCGTAGGCAACAGCCTCCTCCTCCTCATGCTGCCTTCAGCCCAAGCACCGGTGCTTTTTGGCAGGGAGTACAGCAAGAAGTCGGAAAAGCTTTTTGTCTTTTCAGATCTACCACTATGGATATATATGACCCTTTCAGGACACAAGTATTAAATGTGTCACTTAGTGGCAATATAAATGGTCCTTGGGAAGTTCTCTGTTTTAATTAAGTGGATGTGTTTGGTCCTTGGAGAGCTCAGCATGTACTTGGGTGAATAAATGTTTTAATAATTCAACTTTGTCTCTCCTAATCTTATAGCTGCAACCCACAGAAAAGCTTTCTTCTCCTTGACACTGAATACCAAATGAGGAATGCTCCATTTTATTTCTGGTTTTTTTCCTTTCTGTCCTTAGATCCAAGTTCTCAGCCATCCTCCGAGACCACAGGGGAGCCCCACCGCGGGACCCGCGTGCGCAGCAGCCCTGTGCCGGCTCCCCAGGATGCGGCCATCAGCCGGCATCCTCGGCTCTCCCTCGGGGGCTGCCCGCGGAGGCAGTGCCACCTCTGAGCCTATCTCAGAGTGACGGCTGCCTGTCTTCCAGCGTCCGTCTGCTTCGCTGACCGTTCCTTTTCTTCAGTGGTGGAAACGCCCTTTCAGCTTGCTTGCGTGAAACACTCCCAGCTTCCCCCGCAGCTGGCTCCTCCTGTCAGTAATTCAAGCCACTTTCTAGCACTTTGTTTTTGCATTGTGCTTAAAAATCTCTGTGCCTTTTTAAAATTCAGAAGGCAGCTAAGGAGGTGAAAGCAGGCCCCAGCAGTCTAAAAGTTGTGCATTGCCAGAAGAACTCGTCTCTCGCGACAGAGACTATGGTTGGCGTGCATTTAATCTGAACGTCCACATTAGGCAAGGCAAGTTATCAGGCAGTCATTTTTCCAGCTCAAGTTACAATCTACAGCTATTCCTGATGGCCCTGAGATGTGCATTGGATTTAGCACCACAATTTTCTGATGCTGGTGTTATTCTCTAAGGTTGTACGGTTGCGATCTAAAATAGCCTGTCCACAAAAAACGTGTTTTCTGGGCAAATACGGAACATACGCCCCACTCCTCCACCCCGTGTCCACCCACATTTATAAGAAACCACAACACAGTTGTCTGCCTGTTACAAACCTGGGATGCTTTTAAGGACAGGAGGAGAAGGGGAGATCTGGCGCTGTGAACAAAGGCAGGGCACTGTTTCCTTACGTGAGAGGGTCATTGGTCTAGAAGGGGCAGGAGGATGGCAAAACAGCAGTTCATCAGACTTGAAATTGTCCTCTACAGCATGTGCCCAGGGCTGTTTGCAGCTCAGTGGGACTGTATCAGCCCAGCACCTATTACTGTCCTTGTAACTTGAACCGGAGCCCATGCACAGGCCGTTCAAGCAGTGGCCCCTCATCTGCTTCATTACAGGAGGGTGGCTCTGCTCATCTGCGTGCTCTCCGCCTGCCGACGGGTGCAAACTGCTGCATGGCAGGGGTTAATCTCGGCCGCGACCTTACGTAACTTTTACTTTTAATTGCCCACATTTGACATCTGTGAGGCTAAGACACTAACAGCCGCAGTGGAAGTGCTGAGGAATAAGTCCGTGAGTAATTCCTGTTTTCTCCCCAGCTTGTGTCATTTGCCTCATTATGGTACTGCCTGCAGCCTTCAGCTGCTCTTTGCTTACTCAGAGTTAATAGATTTCACATGCCTCTGTGCCACGTCCCTCTCATAGCCAAACTCTCCACGTAGGCACACCAAATAACTTCCCTCTGTGTCCACTGCTGGTGGGTTAGCGTGAAGACAACCCAGGCACTCTATAACTGGGATGCTGCAGCTGCGTGCTGAAAATTTAAGCCGTTCAAAGAGCAGCCCCTGGCCACGGTGCTTTGCTGTGATGTAGCACACGCCATGACATGCGCAGCAATGCAGAAACAACCGCTGCTTTCAGAGAGCAAACACTGAGAATGCTGCCCGTGCAGGAGAGGACTGGATTGCAACTGAGCTGCACCACAGTTGCTTTGGGCTGCGCCTAACCTCGAGCAACCCCAGAGCAGGGACATGCAAACAGCCCCAGCACGCTGGTCTCTGTCGGGGTTTGGGTGAAGAAAGGCCTTGCTGTCAGCATGAGCTGCACGCTTCATCACCCTGTGCCTTCGTCTGGAATCCAGGTGGCACAAAATGCGTTGCTTTTTTAGATCTCCCCGTTGCTTGTTGTCTTTGTGCATGCCCCTAGTGCCGCAAAGGGCTGCAGGACACCACGGGGCTCCCAAAGGGGCAGCTCCTGCCCGGTGGAAACTGCCATGGCTCCCTTGATGTGAACCGTAAAGCCCTCCAAGGGGTTCACACTGGCTGAGGAGGTGCTCTCTGACACCTCTGGAAGCTGTTATGGACCAGTTTCTGGATGAGAAGTAAGAATTCAGAACTAATTCAGGATCCTCTTCTGGGTCATTGTGGAATCGTGGTCTTTGGAAACCTGGAGAGCACAAAGGAGGAAACACCTTCATTGCTCAGAGTTCCCTGATGTGACGTTGAAGGCTCAGTGCTTGTAGCTCTCATGACGTTCGCTTGGCTTTCTGGGAAGATATTTAGCTAATCAGTATAATACATTTGTATCTGTAAATATAGCTGCACAACTCTTGTAACACACTTTTGCTACAAAGCCTGCTGTTACCAACCCTCTTTCCATTTAAAACTGTGGTTTCTGGAGTCTGCTATCTACAAGAGTTTCAATTTGCACTTTAAGAAAATGGAAATTTTTTCTGTATTCCTTCAGGTTGTGAAGCAAAGTTTGAAAGTATATGTCTTGGCTGCACTGTGAAAAAGCACAGCGCCAACAAGTATACCTGGTGATTTTTAAGCTAAGCTCATGGGTTTGTGAGGGTTTACGTGCAATTTTGAATGTGAGTGGCTATGAATAATAATTGGCTATGAATAATCGTGGTCTTGAGGCAATGAGGTGTAAAGGTGTAAACAATGTGAGATTTCCCCACTGGCTTGAAATGAGACTCCTTCAAGTCTTTTGTGAAATTTTGACACAGCTAAAAGAAACGATTTCTGAGCAGCATGTGGGCTGCAATATTGGGAACAGGTTCTTCCAGTGTTAACGAGCAAGCATCCTGCCTCAGAAATTACATCCAAGCATTTTCAGAGCAGAGGATCTTATAAATATATTCTTTATGTTCTGATATGTGAGATCGGGCACTGGAGGATGCATCTGTTTTCCAGCAGAGAGGATCTGAATGATGTAGTTTGAAGAGAAGAGTTAGAGTTCAAAAATAAAGTCTCACTATGAAGTATCCTACAAAACAAGACGGCTAGACCAAGATTCAGAGATACTTGGGGTGAGAGGCATGCAAACCACCCTAGATACTGATGACTTCAATATCAGTATTGGGTGATGAATATGAGTCCCTCACAAAATTCATGAGCATCCTTCATGTTTCAGACAGTTTTTGCCGCCATAAAGACTACCCGAGATGCGGGCTCTGAGTGAAATTCATCTAGGGCAACTAGCCCAATTTCCACTTGCTATTTGCTATCCATTACTCAGGCATTTTGGGCCAAATGTTTTAAAATATTTTTAATGTCCTGTCTTGAAATCGTCAATATGCAATTCTTCACCAGTGCTCCTGATGTTTTTCCATACCAAACTGCATATGTACAATTGCAGGTGGAGTTCGTGTCCTTTAGCACATAAAGGCCTGGATTGTTGTATAAATGTTCATAAAAACAGAGCCGCTACAAGGCACATATAATAGTTTTTACCTACTCCTTCTCCTGCTCAATATTCTCTTGTAATAAACTTCTTAATGGTTTGTTGAGTTAGTGGAAAGAATCCAAAATAATGACATTAGCCATTTCCTTGGAGTAATGTTTTGCTGGAGTGGCCTCCAGCAAACTGATGTCCAGGAAACTTTTCCTCCCAATATCTGAACGATAGTTTTTAGGGGTCAGCTTTGCCAGCTTTTGCTAACCTTGCTGCTTGCACTTCTCAAATGCCACGAATGTCACAGCCACAAGCACTTCAATCTTTTGTGGCTCTTCAGCTCCCAGGCTTTGATAGGAGACGCACCTCTGTGATCACCTTTAATCGCTTGCCTTCTGGGTTTTGCTCCCAACTTCCCAGCTTCTCCCTGGTAGCATAAAGCCAAGAAATGGGGACTCCAGAAGCGACACCGCTGGGCTCACGCAGCGTCCCTACCATAACTCCTCTTCCAAGTAGTTCATGTGGCTCAGCCGTACTCATGCCACCCGTTTGCCAAGGCAGAACTGGAAAGGGGTTGGTGTAAATCACTAAGTGAGAGGATGCTTCTCTTTCCCTTGCTGAATGAGTTGATGTTTCAAGCATCCAGCCCAACCTCGGCTGTTGCCTTTTAGCATCTCACTACGCAGCAGACCTGCTCCAGCGGCTGCCCCCCAGGTGGCCCTGCTGACATCCAGGTCCTGCGTTCGGCCAGGCCACGCCTCACGTGGTGGTTTCCTCCTGCGGCATTGCCTCAGCGGGGTGCAGGCACCTAGCAGTAGGTCGGGTGGCTTGTGCCCATCACGGTGCCTTTCCCAGTGCCTGGAAAACTTTATCCCTCACCCATGTATTTCTCTTCATTCTCCTCTGTCTCAATTAGTCATGCTCCCCTTTTCACATGCACACTCTTTCCATGCAGATATTACGATTACGCAAGCTGTAACGCACTGGAAGATTTCTTTTCCCTCCTCCACAAATATCTAAACTTATCCCTAACTACCTAGCTAATCTGTCTATCAGATCCAAATGTCCCCAACATTTGGGGGTGTTTGGGTTTGGGATTCTGATTCAGGCTTATCTAGAGAAAACATTGAAAGGTCACTGCATTTTACTTCATCCAGCAAATGAAGCTGAAAGCCGTTCAGCGCTACTGTACGAATGTACTGCCTGAAACCAGTATCTACCTGCAAACACAGTGTGACTAATTTGGGTCTGAAAGAGTTTTATGTAAGTATTATTTTACTTTTAATGTTCTCTTTACTTTTCATTGCTTCTTTAAATCCCACCGAAGGCAAGCGTTCTCACAAGATTATGTCTTGGCATTTTCACTCAACGATATTGACTTCCTAATGGCAGCGGGGAAATAAAACAGTAGATTAAACTGTCCAATCAATTGCCCTCCTGCCTGTATTATGTGCGTTATTTCCCACTGTACATATTCAACATTACACTCTATGATCATTAACACAGTGGGTGCTGTTAGACAATGAAAGCCAGCAGCAGCATGCTAATAAAAGGCGTAATGAATAACACGATACCCTTACCAATAGCCATAGAAAAGTTGTTTTAGGGAAACAGGAACTCTGTGTTGGGGCACATCGTACATGAAATAGGGTCGTCTGCGCTAATAAGCAAATACTGTTTTATCGCAGGGCTCATGGTCAAATGCTGGCCCCGAAAGCAAACTGAGTTTGAGGGAAATATCCCCTTGGATGAGAGAGGTGGACAGAGCAGACAGACAGTACCTCCTAGCAACTCGCTTTCTATGCTATACAGCTTAACTGCTCAGCAGGACATTAATGCCAAGAAATTTAACAAACATTTTTCGGATTTCAGCGCTGCCAGCTCGCTGAGCCATAGCGGCACTCTCTGCTCCCCAAATTTGCCATTCAAATCATCTTACCTGCTGCTCTCCTCTGCTTTGTGAAACAGTACACAAAGCTGCACTTCTTCCCAAAGAGAGGGTCAGCCTTGAGCTGCCCATTTAGGGCTTCTCATTCCCAACTGACACCCTTTCCACTGATGCTCCTGTACTTGCCAGGCTGAGAAATCCCGTTAGCATCTGCTGGACAGTCTGGCTTGGGCATTAGCTGGATTTGCAAACCAAACAGTGCCATTCTTCCAGTACAGACTCATTGCGTGACCAAGAAACACTTGAACCAAGGAAGGAGAAGGCTGATTTCTGGTAGGATGGAGGTTAATTCATGGCCGAAAGAGTCTCACAGAGAATGAGAGGCGGTTAACCAGCCGCGGGCAGGGCCGGAGCATAAGGGTAGCACCAACCAGCATCTTGTGACATCCCTCTGGTGAGAACTGAGGGGCCGAGGGAGGGCAGGGGAACATCAGTCACTTCTAGTGGGGCAGCCAAATCCGCCCACTCCTGGCTGTCTTCTCTTGCACATTTTTTCTCAGGTTTTGAATGGGCCAAGCGAAGTTTCTTTCCTTATTTCTCCTGCAAGATCACCGCGCAAGCTAACAGGGTGTGCTGTTAGGAAAGGGACTGTTGACACCCAGTCTGAACTCCTCCTTTCTTAGTTTCACCTATTTATTTATGTTTGCTTTGAATTTGCTAGTTAAGTCCCTTTATCTACATTATTTATAGGGTTTATGTGTTTCAAGACTGTTCCTTTGTTCCCAGCCTGTACTTGTTTCTTAATCTAACTAAGCTAATAAATTTTGAAGTCTTTTCATTCTTCCTCATAAATCAGACTTTGGACCTTGATGAATCCGTTTGCTGCGCTGATCTGAATTCTCTCCCATTTATCAGTTCTTCTTCATCTGATACAGAAATGAATAGGCTATTCCAGGTGTGACTGTGGAAAGATTATATATTCCAGCCTCATTATATGTTGCTTTGGCTATTTTACCTTGCTATCCTGCATTGCAAATACAGTCCCCTAAGATTCTTTCCATGTCATTTCTTTGCAGCTTTATCTGATTGTGCATGTCTTAGATATTGTTCTTTCCCCTTGTGAATTAGAATATCTTTTCATTTTGATTGGGTTTTATTCCATAAATGGTATCTCATTTTCTCACTTTCTCCCTGTATTTTTCATCTGGGCAAGTTCTTTCCTATTTTTTTCATGTCTTTTTTGTATTAGTGATTTCCCTCAATTTAATGTATCTGGGACTTGCATTAATATGTTCTTTATCCTCTACTTTAGATAATTAGTAAAACCATAAAAGAACAGATGCATGTTATTTAAAAAATATCTCTGCTAGTGTCCCTGTTGACCTATAAGTCATTACTTCAACCATTTGTTTATAATGTTTAATTTTATTTTTAAAAGACATATGGTCATCTCTTAACCCTAGTAAATGATGCTGAGATGAAGATTCAATGGACACTCTCATAAAATATGCTACAAATAACTCCAAATATAACAGTAGGAGGAGGTCATATGAGATGACCATTGCAGTCTCTTTTGTCTGCAGAGGCTGTATTACATATGTTGTTTTCCAGAGCTGTTTGTTTTGTAATTTTGCTGTTACCTATTAACCTGCACAAAAAAGTGTGCTCAGAAAGACATGACATTTCTGTGCTTTGCATTATTGACTCTTTTTTTTTTTAAATTAAATTCTCTGGCTCTGAAAGGACATTACCTTTCAAAGGAAAAAAATAGATTGTCTTCCTTCTCTGACAAAACTACACCAGACTACTGGAAACTAGAAATTACTTTTTCTGGCCTCAGAAGCTCAGCAAAGCCTTTTCATTATTATTTGCATTTCCAGTGAAATTAGTCAAAAATCTGGCCCAATGCTGACTGCCTATGGAAATCACCTTCATGAAGGGTAAAATCCTGGTTTTTACAGCATAATTGGGGCCCTCCATATTTTTCCCTGTTTCAAGTCTTGTGTACAAGAATAAAAAACATTTTGCAATGCAATGTGAGCAAACTGTCCCAGAACTGCAAAAAAAGGGTCATTAAATCCAAGTGCTTCAAGGGGAACAAATTGTCCCCATTTTCCCATTTACCTTTGTATTTTCCTAACTGGTGGATAAGCAGTTACATCACTTTAATTTCTCTCCTTGTGTTTTTGTGGCACTCCCTGCTTACGACGTCCCAGCCTTCATGCTATCAGAAATGCTCTCCAAGGCTTCCCAGACCTGCATGCTTGCACAGAGAGTGGCCGTTCCTCTCTTGGTGTTCATACCATACCATACCTGGCCAGAGCAGGACATCAGACCTCTGCTGAAAATCCTGTATGGTTTTTACTGGTCTTTAGCCTTCTAGAAAGCCTTGGGCTATGCCAAATTTGTAATGTTTACATCAGTGATATAGAGAGTTAATTGGCCTATACTACCAGAGCCCCGTTGGGTTTCATTGACTCTCACTGTTTAGTGGGAGAAGAAGGACACTCTCAGACCCCTAAGACACTCCCTCCCCAACACTGAAGGACTTCTGCAAAATCTCTAGGTCTTTGCAAATCAATTCCTTATCAACGTTTCTTTTAATAATGTTTTTCTCCCTGCTCACTTAAACAGCCTAAAATAGCCCACACATCTCACATTACCATAGTTTGCTTATTTAGAGATCACACCGGCATTTTGTAGAAGCACTGTACATATACCACACCTTTCCTTTGTCTGCTTTTCTTTGTGATGGAAGATTTTTTCTACGCAGCTATTCAGCATCTCAGCCATACTCCATCATTAATTTCAGATCCCTCATAATTTGTAAACGGCATTGCAGAATTGCTCACCCAAACACTGTAAAAAAAGATGTTTTAAAGTACGTAAAGATCTCAACTGGGTAATCCCTGCCTGTACATATAGTTGTACTGACAGTAGCTTTGTAGGCCCTAAAACACCATCAAAGCAGACCTGATTTGTTTCTGCAAAATCAAACTCACGGCAAAAATGCAGTGTCAGAAGTGCCTTGAATTAATCTAAAATAAACAATGACACTGAAAAAATGTTATAGTGGCACATGACTGGCAGTATACAACTAAAGTGGTCCACAGGCAGTGAGTGGCTGTCAGTGTACATGTATTTGTTTGAGCCTGTAATTACATAGACTAAATGGATTGGTCTGACGAAAACAAACAAACAAATCTTCTCACTGAATTCAGTGAATATTTCCTGCTGAAGAGAGATTACTAAGTGATAGTGCATAATTTTGCGAGTGAAACTTGAACCTTGTGCTTGTTTCTCCCTGGTAATAAGCAAAGCCAATCTATCTCAAATGTTGAGCTGATGAGTAACAGTTTCTTTTAGGAACCAGTGATGTCATGTGCCTATACACATGCCAGCACTTTCTTAATCTCTATTAATCATACAGAGACCAATGACAGTTGACTCAGTTTTGTTGTTCAGTAAGCTCCACATCCAGTAATTTCAGGTGGTTTAAAGCAGACCTTACACAAGATAGTAAGACTAAACAACAAAAACTCAAGACTACTCCATCAATTAAATCTGTAATTAAATCTAATGATTATACAGCACTAGTGCAAAAATGTAAAAGAAAGCTTCATCTTAGCCTTGAAAATTGTTTTTAAATTATGTAAGTTACAGTTTATAACACAGAACCCTTAAAATTATATCCACATTGTAACTGGAAAAAAAAATGTACTATAAAATCACAAGCATCTATACCTATAGCACATTTTCCTAAGAAGAGTTTCTGAGGTTTATTGACACTTTCTTCTATTTCCCTTACCATAAAACAGAAGCAAAGTGTTAATTGCACTAAAGACGGATCACCAGAGAAGAGTGTTGTTCCCACTAGACTGAAGAAACAACCCCCTGTATGTCACTTAGACCAAAGCACATCAGCATGCAGTACAGATGGGATTGCACATAGTTTGGTCCGGGCTCTGCTTCTTCACAGCCTTGGAGCTTTGAGTCCATCCCAAGGGCTATGGTGATGCCCCCGAGGAGGCTGACACACCCTTTGGGGCACCCAAAGCTGGCCACGACCTTGCCATGCCTCTACTCTGGCTGGACCAGCTCTTGTTTAAGG
The DNA here is from genome assembly GCF_965183815.1 of Platalea leucorodia. Taxonomy (NCBI): domain Eukaryota; kingdom Metazoa; phylum Chordata; class Aves; order Pelecaniformes; family Threskiornithidae; genus Platalea; species Platalea leucorodia. The sequence continues at coordinate 104,012,264 of NC_138823.1, forward strand.
GCTGCCTGAGCTTCTGGCTGCAAATCTAGTCTTGTCCTCATGCGTCAATGCTTTGCTCAACATGTTTCTACTCCAGTGCTAGTGCCGCCCTGACTCCTGGCCGAGCCCTCACCCGCCCTGGCTGATAGATGCGCCTTGCCCTCAGCTCCCACTTGCCTTCCTGCAAGCCTGCCGCGGCTCCCCAGATCCTCACCCCAGTCCCTTCTCCACTCTCTGCTCTGGTGGCAGGAGCCTCTTTGAAGCCCGAGAGCAGCAGGCATGGGGCAGTCCTGCACGCCACGGTCTCTGCCTGTGCTGCGTCCTGCCTGCGGCTCAATGAACAGCCCACGCCGGCTGAGGCCAGCAGACCATACCCTTAGATTGCTAAAACATTGCTCGGGAAACAAAACGACACTCTAAGTTGAAGCACTAGCTGGAAAAACAGCCACACTGCACACAGACCTGCCTAAACCTGTGCTGAGCTTCACTCCCAGCTCCACGCAGCTTAATGATGGATTTGATTGGAAATCTGTATCCATCTGCCTCTGAGGTGCCATCTCACCCGTCTCGAGGCTGCCTTGAGAACGCAAGCGCTCTCCTTCACACACAAGTTTTTTATTGCTCACACGTTCTCCTTTTTGAAAATAATAAAATATTTAAGCTAGAAGAAAGAAAAGAAATGGAAACACATTCACTAAAACTCCAGGGGCTGGCATGCTTCATCTTGTACGTCGGCGGATGACATTTCTCTGCTTACCTCTACTGCGGTAGCTCTCTGGTAGCACGCAGCAGCCTCATCTTTTCTCTTTCAAATATGAAATCCTCTTCTGGATGCAGGGTGTAACTACTGGCCAATATTCACTTGGATGGCATTTTCTGACAGAGCTGGCTGCCAGGGTCTGCAAACGCCAAGTCAGAAACGCACGTAGGACCTCGGCATGTGCTTTAAAATACAGTGCGTGTGCAAGTGCTCTGCTGACCTAGAGGCAGGGAAAGGAGAGTAAGGATCACAGAAAGCGAGACTTTTTAAATGCAGTTGGTAACTTTGCATTGCACTGTGTCCCTCTGCACACAGAAATGGCTGGTAGGTCCGGCATTCCCCCAAAGGACGAGGTTGTGAGCTGCTCAGAGGCTCGCTGCCAGCAGCTGCTGCCTCCCTGAGCTCCTCCGTTAACTCTTTGAAACCAGCAGTGAGCAGCTTTGGAAGTTAACAGTCAGTTAACAGTGCCGTATCAGTTGCCCTGGCAGTCTGATAATTACGATGGTGAAAACTGAACCAGGGAATCCAGGAGGGTTTCTGAAACAGGCAGGCAAATTGGCTTTCGGCAGGTTTCCGACTCCTATTGTAGAACACCTTCGTTATTCGCAAAAGAGCTCTGCAACCGAGCAGTGACCTAATTATCAAACACTGCTCTCGGAGGCCCTGCCTCCTGTTTGCTGTTCAATGTCTTTTTGGTGAATTCTGCTTTAAAGGCATTTTCTTTCTGGTTTCTTGAATCACTACTCTGGCTTTGTGCTTATGCCAACAGCCCTCGGGCTCTGTCTATACGGAGTCTGGAAAGCTTTCCTTCCCCTCTCCCCAAGCCAACCACGTTCAAACACAGTGCTTGTGGAGAGGTGCTAATGTGTTTCCCCTGGCCTCTTCAGACACGATTTAAGAGCTGGTAGTTAAAAGCATAATGTAGAAAAATGCATTTGCAAAAGGATACTTTTTTCTCCCACTTTTTTTTTTTTAAGCAGAACTATCTAATTTTCTCTGAGAAACTGAGCCAGAATTCATTTTACTTTGTGCATATTTGGTTCTAGCTGAGTTACAATTTAATTGCAGATGTGTTTTATCTTTTTTCCTTTCTTTTTTTTCGGTTCACTGCTGTTCAAAGGTCTGTGATGGCTCTTCTTCAGACTTTACCTGGGTCACCTAATGTCCTCTCCACCATGGATCAGTAATGGGAGTAATGTGCGATGCCTAATGAAATTGAAAGTGGTTTAGATTCCATTTGGAAGATGGTGCCTCCCATTTTAGAAATAAAATATTTCCCTGATTTTTCACTGGCAGTCCAAGATTTTCTATACTATCCAGCTCTTCGGACATTTTGATCTTTCTTTTGATTAACTCTTTCAGACCATTCATCTGTAATGAACCAGACCAGACCAGACCAGACCATCTGTAACCATAGTTTCCTGTTTAACTAATATCTTGGTATTCTGCAGAAGAATGCTATTTTATGGTCAAGATTGCAATTTTCAGAGATGAAGTAACCCATTCTGTCTTACTCCACTGAAAGCTTGGCACTTACTTAAACGCCTTTCTTTCATTCTGCACCTTTGAACGTGCCAACACCATTTTTCCTGGGGATGAAGCTCTCCTCTTGCCCTCTCCCAGCCACTGTTGCCCCTGCCTCTCTCCAGCTTCCTGATACATTGTGCTGAGAGGTCAAGCCAAATGGCCACTTAATGGCATTTGTTTTGGTGATTTTTTATTATTTTCGTACCTGCCTTTAGCACCTGGACATAGACCACTGATTCCTTTCATATCCAGCCATTTGAGTCAATGTATTGGTGACTCACTACTCTCTTATTATGGCTAATCCAATGGATTCAATATAGCTCAGGCTATGCTGGAGCTTGACCCAGTGCCTATTAGAGCACAAGCATCTTGTGTCGCCACAAGCAAATCACTTATGATGAAGAAAATAAGACACCTGTATGTTTAGGTGTCTAAATCCCGGCATGAAATCCATCAGCTTTAATCCTTAACTCAACCCTCACTGAAACTCTTCCTGCAAGAAGCAGGTCTGAAGATAACTTCCAGGGTCTGTAGTGAAAAGTTAAGCTGCAAATGTTGTTCTAACACTTTCCCTGAGACTAGTTTGATCCAGGTTCTTGAATATGTTCAGCCTGGAATAGAATAGGTTGAACTTGCATATTAAACACTTTCTAACATAAAGTGGAACAGTTTGGAGTAAGTGCCATCTGTACAGCCTAGCCTGAGAAGTGAAGGCGCAGTATCTTCTTGCAGTCCCTGTTTCTGTAAACTTGTTAATCACCAGACTTGTCTGGCTCTCTGTGAATTTCCCAGGGTGACCTCATTAGGCACGTGCTTCCACCGCCCCTTTTCAGGTGGCTACACGCCCTGTACGTGAGCAGATATTTCTTATTTGGTAGCTAATGACCCATAATTCATATGCAAGAAAGAGCTACTACAATGTATTGGCAGATAAAAATAATCTTCTTGTGTGCTGTAATAAACTGCATGGGTTTGTATCACGAATAGTGCAGTGCTGGGGAGGGCGCCTTAAGTATAATCTTTTCACACAGGTATCTTTGGTTTGATAATGGTCGAGAGGATGTTATTCTGGGGAAAAAAAAAAATTTGCTTTGTTTAGTTTTGTCAGTAATTTACTAAGTTAATTTGCTTCCTGCATATGAACATGTTCATGCTCCTGGGCAATTGCTATACTATTATAAATCAAATTAAGCAGTAGGATGAAAAAAGCATTTGGATGGAGGTTGCTTATATGTGCAGAGCATATAACAATCTTGAGATTTATTATGCTGCATTCTTTTAATTGATGTCCAAGCTGAATGGTTTCTTTTTCCCACTGACAAGCTGGTTGCTAGATGCTGTAGTAGTGCGAGAGCGAAGCCAGTGACGGGGCTCTGGTGCATGATGTTCCTTCGATTCACCAAGGTGGTTTCTCTCCAGAGCTTCGAGTCAGGGAGCAGATTAACAGCTGGCAGACTGACGGTGGCACGAATTCCCAGTCAGACAACTGGGACCCTCGGCCCCAGCTGCAGGAGGTCTTCTTTTCCCCCACAACAGCGTCCCATGCGGAATGACCTGCAAATGAACTGGGGCGGGGAGCAGGTAAGAGCTGGTCATGTGGAATTGATTAATTTGGTGTTCGAAAGTCATGTAGAGTGCAGAGGAGTAAGAAGGTTTTAGCAGCAAGGGGAACAGCACAATCAGAAATGCACACAGAATTGGTATAATTGCTTGGTGTAAGCTCAGAAAAATGTGTTGGCTTCAATGGGATTATAGCAGACCGTGGCATTTTTCTCAAAAATAGAAAATTAAATGAGGAATAGCATCTTTGGCAATATCATAAATGAAAAAAAAAAAGTAAACATATTTCTCTTAAATAGAAATTATAATTAACTGTGGCTCTTCTTGGAAGAAGCGTAGGGAAGACAGGTAGAAGGAAAAATAGTAGCCCTGGAAGGCAACTGTGTTGAGGCTGTCACCTGATGGCCAGCTGAAGGCCAGCTACTGTAGCTACTTCCAGCCCTTTTAAGCAAGAAGGTCTGAACCTCGGGTCTTTGTAGTGACGTCCTGCGCCCCTCCACCTCCCCTGCAGCTTGAGGACTCTGTGGGGCATATGGTGAGCAAAGAGTGTCTTTTTTGCTGTGCTGCACCAGTGTAGCTTTTTCTCAGTAAAACTTCAATGTCTTGTTTTCTTAGTATTTCAGCTTCAAAGTTAGTGGGTACCAAGAGGTTAAAATGCAATTGTTTGCTATAAAAAAAAAAAGCCTGCAAAAAAAGAAAATGGGAGGAAAAAAGAAGATGGAGCTAATCGGTCTACCACCTGCTTTCCTTACAGCTTAGGAGCCCCATGGAGAATAAGATGAGGGTGTCTGACTAGTACTGCCTTGAGAAAATAACATAATTATTATTCAGGTTTTTTTTAAATGCTACTGTTATCCGGAAAGTGTTAGATTAATACTTTTTGCAAAAATGCTAATGAAGAATGCACCCAGGGAACGGTCACAGAAATTACAAATATTTGGAGGACAGATGAAGAAAGAAAAGCATTGTCCTTGTCCTGCTGTACTGACTTCCCTAGCGACATACATAGAAAATGTGTGCAGAACTTCAGACGGCTTTCTGTTCTGCACTGGGACAAGACTAATACTCTCTCAAAATCAGCAGGGACAGGACTGCCGCCCCAGCAGAGCCTGCAGCCCACCAGCTAGGCATTGATTCTCTCTAGGGCTTCGACCTGAGATGTCTAGCCATCCCGTTTCATGTGTAATGTGGGAGCAAAGCCTGCTTAGACTTCCTAGTCAGCATCTTTGTAAATGTGAACATCCTTCTCTGGACTCTCTAGGGGTAGAGAACCTGTCATTAGGCGAAAATTTTTTAGAATAAAGTTTCTAGCTTCTGAAGCTACTCATTCTCAACTTTCATGTAGCTTTTAGCAATGTATTGAGTGTTTAATCAATTTTAATTCCTGTTTGGGCTTTGAAAGGGTGCTGTAAGGAAGCAATAGCACCATTGAACTAAAATAGTGAAATAGGATTTAATAGGAAATTACTCATAATAAAGATGAGTCTTCTGTGTCTGCTGATTTGCTCAAAGAGCTATTAATTAAAAGTGCAAAGATTGTTGATGACATTTAATCTGTCACCTTGGTTTAACTGAAGACGGATAGCTAGGAGAAGGAGAGATGTCCTGCTGTAGGATGACCTTCTTCAGTCAAGCAAACTCCCTGTTTTCACGCAGTACCCAGAGCTGTCTCAGCTGGCACTCATTTGAATGTTTCAGGCATGCTCTTGGGCTCTAAATGAGCTGCCACCTCCCCATTTAAAAAAAAAAAAAAAAATCCTGGCAAGATCTTTGTGAACAGTTCAGCAAAGATGCCTTCTCAACGTGCACCATCAAACAAAAAGGCATAAGCCCATAAGGGATGTGCATTTCTAAAAAAAAAAAAAGGGCTCAGAAAACAATATGAAAAGGATCGTTGGGTTCTGTTTAAATTAATATAAGCACATCTCCAAAGTATCTGAAAGAGAGCAATGGAAAATGAGTGAAATTTTTACCTGCAGTGGTTCAGTGCAAGAATGCCCCAGCACAAAGCACAGTTTGATCAGGCTGCTGTGAATGCTGTCGGTCAGGTTATAACTTGTATAAGGGAGTCAATCTTGCACTCCCCAGCAGTTTCATCCCCATCATGACCATTATATGACAACAAGCATTTCACAAAGAAGTAGCCTCATCTTCCAGTTCAGGTTAATTACTGGTCGAGGAGGGGCAACCTGCCAGCTCCTAAGCAGCCTAGCACCTACTTTTTCCAGAGCTACCTTCCTCTTCTGTGCTTTAGCAAATGAGCCAAAGGCAGCCAAGATGGCTGCTGCTCCTTGACAAGCTGCCTCCCTCCCTCTCCTTGCTTGTCCGTCCTGCTCTGCGGCAGTTCCCCCCCGGTGCAATTGGAGCAGGTTCCTTCATCACAACGAGGGAGAAGGAGCCGAAGGCAAACGGCTCTTTCGTGACACCTCCCGCTGACGCAGCCCCCGCCAGTGCTTCCGAGCGATCACCTCCGTCCTGGGACTTCTGAAAATCCTTTTTGCCCCCCCCGCCCCCCAAATACCACTGGCAACTCCGGGCATTCATTACGTGGTAATGCAATCACCCCACTTTCCTGACAATTTTTCGTTTGTTTTCAGCAGCTCCACTGCTATTAAGCAGTAAATGTGATAAGCAGTGTAGATAGGACATCAGTCTTGTTCTCATCAAGACTAAACACTGTGAGAAAAGCCCCAGTCATCACACAAATCTGCTTAAATAATTCTGCAGGTACCATCGCTGAAATTACTCATGTTCTTCACTGCAGTGGTTGTGTTCTGCTTCACACTATAGTTCAGCCACTGGCATTTGCAAAAAAAAAACATCATTCAACTTAACAACTGATGTAACATACATCAGACCTTCCTTTGCAAGTCTTAGCAGCATCTTACTTTGTTTTTAAAGACACACTGCTAATGTGAGCCATGCCAGAATTAATGGGGTAATTGCATTCCCTCCTTCTCCTCCAAACCACCCTCCTCTGGATGTCAGCATCCACACCATCACCTGCAAATTATAACTCTCCCTTTTTTTTAAGATCCATAACTGACAGGGTTCACAGATGACACGATGTGCATCTTGCTGCCCTAACCTTCCCTTTCCAGCAGCCATTCCCACCTCTCTCCCATGTGCTATTGCCATGTGTAGGAATAGGCTAGCATCCACATCAATAATTTACAAACAGCCCACTGGCCATTCAAAAGCAACCTGAATCCCAAAAGGTGACTGTGCCTTAGGTGGATATTTCAGGTTTGTGTACAGCTACTTGGGACCCACCTGTGGCCGCCTGTTTTCCTCTCAATCTTAATTGCTATGTAAAGAGCAAAAGCACACTTGCCGAACCTCACAGTTTTCTCTAATTTATGTTGCAAGCTGCTGGAAAGGCAGGTCTGTTGTTTTCTTATGAAAAAGATGCCACATATACCAGCAACGTGACATTGATCGCAACATGAGCACCTCATTTACCTGAGTCTTTTCTGTTTGGTGGTAAGTGGATTCAAGGCCAGAAGATGATACTCACAGCAATGTACATAGCTAACAAATGCAACACTGAGGTCAAGAATAGCACATCCCTTCCCGAACCCTGAAGTTTGTTTCAAAAGCTCTGCAGTAACTTCAGCTTGCACAAAGAACCTGAAAATGTTATTAGTAATACAAAGTCTTTAAAAAGACCCGTTCAAATTCATTAAGCCCACTGGCCTCTTGCTTAGTGAATTCTGTGGGCTGCATGCTCATTACATACAGGGGTCCGGTGTTTCTGATGCTATTTAATGTATTGTTTCTCATGGCAAACAGGCTGGGGGAAGAAAAGCTTCAGGGCCAGTTCTCAATGCAGTCTTTACAATGTGGTTTTCGTAACGGAGTGCTGTGCATGTTCCGAACAAAGTCTCTCTTACTTCTGCATCAAGTGCTGTGACAGCCTGAATGGTGCCATAGGCATCAAGATGAAGAGTGCTTTCCTGCATCCTTTTTTCCATAAAATGGAAAATACCAACCTCCCTGCTAACTCAGGGAGTCCCCCAGCCACCCTCTAGCAGGTCTCCAGGACACCGGTCACCCCAGACACACAGCGCGGCCAGGCTGGCAGCAGACTAGCCCTTCTGCGGAAGCCGTGCTCTGCTTGGGTAGGTCTATCCTAGCATTGCAGTTCAGATCAGGACCGTGCTTTTGAAAATAGTTTCTTGACTCTCCCCATTTACTGTGCTTGGGTTCACGCTGCCTGACCCAGGGTCCTTCTGCAGGAGCTAAACTGAAAGACGTGCTTCAGCTACTAATGCGCATTGAGTCCCCGGGAGCACACTACAGCTACTCCGAGGGGAAAATTCCCGAAACACACAGAGCGCAGATGTTGGGCCCTCAGCCCTACTTTGCCCCTAAAGTAGACATAGCCATCATTCACTGTTTGCGCTCTAATCCATTTTGTACCCAAGTGCTGCAAGCTGTATGACACATAAATTCCGCTATATGTTTATAGAGCAAGTTACTGTGAAGTTGGTGAGCGGGACTGTAAACTTACTGTACACTAGCACTTTCTGTAGACCACTCCTAGTGGTAGTTTACTCTTCCCTGAAAATGGCGTATTCTCCTTCAATGAGAATTTAAAAGCTACTTTACAGCACATTAAGTTTCCCATGCTCATAAGCCTCCAGATGACAGGAATGCTGGATGATTAAATATTAATCTGAATCAACTTTCAGAGTCGTTTTGTTAAACTGTTTTAAATTTCTGTGTATTGACATTCAGAATTAAAGGGGATCTACTTAATTTTTTTTCCAAAACAAACTACAATTTACTGAGAAAACCTTAGTTCCGAATAAGAGAGTCAACACAGGAGATTAGCTTGGTTTAATGACCCATTTTAAAAAATATGAAACCAGTCAATTTGGATTAATTTTTTTCTGAGAACCACAGTGTAGATAAACACTGCAGAGATCATCCTGATATTATTCTTCTCTCATGGTCCTTGATTTTCAGCCAAATGGCTTAGGAGAACTCTTCAGACCACAAAGCCTGTAATGCAGCAAATATAATACTTTTAGGTGCGATGTTGAATTTACACAATGAATTGTATTTAAGAAGCATTAACCCTTAAGGTTGAAATTTTGCCCAAAGCAGGGCAGGATCAAGCTTAACACTTTTGGATTCTCTTTCCATTTGTTTGGCTGCCTGACCATGTCTTTATTCAGTAAGTATGGTTTCATCTCGGAGCCTCGGGTGCTTATGTTTGGTTTGAGAGACAAAACCTAATTTCCAAACTGCTTGCAGTTTATGCTCTGTATTTCTTCCCATTTATAGAATGGTTTTGAGTGGGCAAATCCCAACGCTAGCAAAATATCTTTTCAGCCTGAGCATGGCTGCTGGGATTTGTTATACCAACACGGAGGCGGACATATGCTGATTTTTACATCCAAACCCTTTGTAGACAGGGGATTTCTGAACACGTGGTGTGGTCTACAATCAATCAGGACAGTGTTGCTGCCGGGGAGGGAGGTACACTGCCAGCCACCTGGCTTTGGCAGCTTGGTCAGATCTCTACACGGGGACGGTTTACAGTGTAAGTTTGCATCTGCTCTGGAAAAAGTAGTTGAAATCCAACTATACATGTTGTTCTCATAAGGTTCCTGTTTTGATAAATGCTGTTAATATGTATACCCGGGGCTCATTTTCGAATCGAAGAGCCAAGTAGCTAACAGTTTCTTTCTTGGCAGAGTTACTCTCCCCTCCACCACTCCCAAGACTCTGGAGATAAACACAACAAGAAGAAAATAAACACCTTTGTACATAACAAGCTTAATGAGGTTCCTGTTTCAGGGTAGATTTGCAGATACTACCCTTAAATTGAGTCTAGCTTTAATTGGAAGGTGGCTTGTATGCTGTTTGTTACGACTGTGCTCTTGCAACTGGATACAGGAGATTATAGAGACCCGAATTCATTGCTGTGACTCTCAGCAAAGCTGCAGTAACATAACCTGATGTCTAATAAAAGAGGAAATACCAGCGCGGTAACTCAGAGCAATATTATTTCCACACAAAAAGGCTATGGAGTGTTTATAAGCCATCACCACAGTAGCTCGATGATGTCTTCTGTGACTTTCTTAATTTCCTTTATTTATTTAACTCTTGTGATTTTCCAACCTGGGTAATTTCCCTGAAATAATTTGAAAAATTGGCTTTAATATGAAAAGTACATCCTGCTTGCAGCAGGTTATATAATTTCTATATATAGTTTGCAGAAAACTCTAAACTCTCCTTCTTCTTATACAAAAGAACATAAATACACACAAAATGTTATATTTATGTAATATATACACATGGCCACTGTTATAATAGATCATTAATATTTTGCACATGCACCCGACCACTTTACTCGCAAACGACTGGAGGGGAAAACTACTGTATTTTCTCCACTGCTGTCCTTGATACAATTATATTATCCTTCCCCACTGCATTGCTATCTGCAGTATAATTTCTTAGCTCTGAGAACTTTGTTTGCATCAACTGCCCTGAATGGAATCGGCTGCAGTCACGTATGTAGAAGTTCAGCTTAATTATTTTCCTGTTTGAAAAATCACTCTTACCTGAAGCAAGCGATGCTTCATTTCCCTTTCTTGTTTTTCCCCCATGCTTTTCCCTCCCTACAGCTACAAAAATAATTATCTCCATGACAGGTACCAAAATTTTGCTATCTGCCTCTCTCTCCCTTCAAAAGCACACTCGGCAATACTTTGTGACAATCGATCAAAAATATTACAATAATAGTTTTCAACACTGTCTTCACAGACACATTCACTTACCCATCTCTGGGATTTCTGTCTGCTATGAGAGCCGAGGAGTGGGAGTGAGGCTTCCAGGGGCTTCCTTTTATCCCTCCTACTGATTCCAAGAAGCGAGTTTCGACACCCGTCTCCACAGTCTACACACACCCCAGGTGCCCAAAATTCATGGTCACCAGCACCTTCCCTCCCTTTTTGCGATTCCTCTTTTTACATGGGAATAACAACACAGAAACCTCAGTTTCTGCCTGATGCCACTGCTTCTAGGCACGTTCTCTGCAAAGGCTTCCCATTCACCACTCGGCCCCTTCCAAAAAGATGGAGACAACTTTTTATAACCCAGTTTGCAGCTAAATGACTAATGCTACCTATCCCCAAAGAGTCCTGAGAAGCTGAGTATATTTGAAGAGTGCTTTTTGACACTCAGCTGAAACATCTTATTGACCTGTAAAATCCTTTCTGGATTAGATAACACAAATCCTCAACCAAATTCATCACGGCAGTAATAACAACGGAGATGATAAAAGAATCCAAAGAAATCAACAAGAAAGCAATGCTGAGAGTCATCCTATTGCAAGTCTAGAGGAAAAGGTAGCCTTTGCCTCTTCACAGCTCTGAGGTAACAGCCCAGCTTTTCTCAGCTTTCAGATAAAAAAACCTTTAAGTATTACACTTAAAGCTGCTTTTTTTTCTTTATGAAAGTACCTCTCAGTGAGCACTGCAAGCATATAAAGTGTAAGTGCTTTTAAGTTTATTACTTTTTTAAAGAATTTAAACGTATTTAAGAAATTTTAAATTGAACAAGTTAAACTGAGGTGCAGCCTGGCTCCTGTGTTTGCCCTGTTGCTGCCATTGCAGCTGCCATCTGTGGAAGAGAAGCAATGGCAATGCTAGCGGGATGGATCAGGAAGAAATGGGTAAACACACCTGAAAAGCATTTAATCGTACTCCCTTTGACATAATTGGGACTTCAGGTGGTGATTTCATTTGGGGTAGGAGCAGGTCCAACTAGAAACCGGCCTTTTTAAATTAGAAGACTGATGAGGCTGCACCCACACTCCCGTGTATCGATAGCTCCTTGCAGAAAACCATAGAAATGTCTTTTTAATTGCAATAGGAAGGCTTGATTGCAAACAAAACTCAATTGCATTTACTCCAGGCAAGCCCAGGAACAAGAGTAAGAAGGAACAGTAGCTATGCCACTCTTCTACAGGCATGGGCATGAAACAAAGCTTTTTACATTTTACCTTTTGGGCCCAATTTTGCTGCCATGGTCTTCAGAAGGATTGGAAAGGAGCCTGTAGCCTCACTGCTGCAGCTGCGGGTGCTGCGTGGGGCGGCGAATGGCACAGATGAGGCGGCCGACAAGGAACATGAGCACAAAGCAGCACAAAAGCAATGTCACTGTGTGAAGAAGGCTGGAGCCAGAGACTCGGCTTTCAACATCAGTTCTGCCAAGAACGCACAAATATGATCCTGCCCAAACCAGTTAACTGCTCCATCCAACCTTTTCTCCATCTGTTTGAAAAAGCAGAATTGTATTATTTTGGAGGGTAAGTGGCATGGACCCCATCAATGGTATTCTGCTATTGATCTTCACTATCACTCTTCACTATCAGAATTATTGCATCTAGTAAAGCATTTGCAACTCAGTGGAACTGGGACACACACACACACACACACACACGACACTGTTTAATACTTTGGGCATATTCAAAAGTGAAATTACACCTGTGCAGTCATGCTCACCATTCACTTCTGGGGACATGCAACTAACCACACACAGCAGGGCTTGATCTAGTGCAAGCCAAAAGGTACCCTCTGAAGATGACAGTACCACATCAATTTGTGACCAGAATTGGGCTCCTAGTCTCCATAGCCTTGTCAAATGCCTGGTTAGGAATTAGAGGGTAAAAGAAGAAATAATAAAGGTATACCTCGGTGTATGGTAACACAGAACGTTTCGAGGAAATGCAAGCTGTACACAGGTGAAGGTAAATGGACAAATAAACAGAGCAGGCACAGAAAAGTAAATGCATGAAAATCCCATGCCAGTGGAAATATGTCCCAGGCTACGTGTGCTGTCAAGCAGTAAGCAAATTAAAATAAAAAGATTTTGCTGTATGAGCAAGGCAAGTGGTTTCAAATAGTTCTTTAGTATTGGTAAAAACAAGGTCAGGTATTGCTATGCCTGTCTCACTTCCACGGACTGTAGTGGGAGAGCTGAGGGGAGTGATTCATGGAGAGCACGCAAGCAGCAGCGCCAAGACGGAGCTGAGAAGGGCATGAGCAAGATTGAATGGGTGGTCCTGTTTGTTTGTCTTTTTGTAATGCAAGAACAACAGAATATGAAATTAAATTAGAAGGCGATATGTTTAAATTGACAACTACTTCTTCAATGTTACCTTGAAAATCAAATAGTTCAAGAGCAATGAACTGTTCCCTTGAAACCTGGTAGATTTGCTAGTGAATGAAAGCGATAATCAGTAAAAGCATGAAATGGGTATGTACGTACAACGAGAACCTCCCTAATACCTACAGGCACTATCAGCAAAACTCCGTGCTGCTTCCTCTGCGGGGTGCAGAGACAAGGGGCTCCTTGCAGAGACGAGGGGCTGCCCGGGACTGGCGGTTTTTATCAGGTTTGACCCGACATATTCTTGCAGCTGATCCACTAGGTGAGAAAAGACACTAATTAATGCGTACATAATCTTTGCTTCAGTCTTAAGAGGCAAAAATCACGGCAGATGCCAGAACTAGCCAGAAGTTTCCCCAAGGCGGGGAAAAGAAATACTTTAAAAAATTGGAATGAACGCCAGAATACACAGTAAATAAATTAGACGGTGTAAAGACGGACAAAAAACTGGAGCCAGATACCAGCCAGAGAGACATTTTGAAGAACCTGGCACCTCAGGAAATGTATTTCGGTCCTTCAATCCTTGCAATTAAGTTGCAGCTCGATGTCGTGCGGGGCGGGGGGGAGGGCGGGAATCCAGCAGGACATTCTCCTTATTAAAACGATGAAAGTTCCAAGCGTGGCGCTTCCCGCTTGCGCGGCGGAGCGGCGTCCTGCGGCCGGGAGCAGCCGGCGGCTCTCCCTTCTCCCGGCAGCGGGCGGCCGCCGCCGCTCCCCGCTCCGCCCGCCCGGGGGTGCCGGCAGGCCCGGCACAGGCACGGCACACCCCACCCCACCCGCGGCCGGGGCAGGGTCTGCGCCAAGCCCCCGCCTCGCCCCGCACCAGCCCCTGCCGGCGGGGCGGCGGGGCCCCGCTCCCGAGGCGGCTCCGGGCCGGGCTCCCCGGGCGCCCGCAGGCGGCGGCCGCACGGAGCCGGGCAGGAGCGCGGCCGCGGGGCTCTCCCCGCCCGCGGGGAGCGGTTCCACGCAGCGTGGGCTCGCTGGCAGCGCCCACCTGCCGGAGTCGGGCTGCGTCTGCTGCACCGAGCCTACGCGGGGATTTTGGACGGGTAAACTTAACCTGAGACCAGCAGCGCGACCGGGACGAGCCCGTCGGCCGGGGGAGCGCGTTCACTTTCTGGAAGTGCGTTAAATTAAGGCTCGGGCTTCGTTTTCGGGCACCCCGCGCCAGCCGCTTGCGGGCGGGAGGCTCCGGCCCCGGGGCGCGCCCTGCCCCGCGGCGGGGGCCCGCTCTGCTGGCGGCCACGGTCACCTCCTTCCCGCCCCGCCGCCCCGCAGCGCCGCCCGCCCCGGCCGGGACGCTGCCCCCGCCGCCGCCGCCCCGCAGGGGGGGGTCGGGGCCAGCGCTGCCCCCGCTCCCCCCGCCGCCCCCCGGCCCGGCGGGGGCCGCCCCGGCGGAGGGGCCGCCTCCCGGGGCAGCGGCAGGGCCGCCCCCAGCCCCTGCCCCCGGCGGCAGGCGGCGCTCCGCGGCCGGCGCTGGGACGCGGCGCGGGGATGCGGGGCAGCCGGGTCCGGGCGGGGAGCCGGCAGCGGGGCGCAGCCGCGATGGAGCGGGGAGCGGCCGGCGCCTTCCCCGGCCCCGGCGGGGAGGAGGCGGCGCCTGAGGTGAGAGGGGGCTGCGGGGCGGGCGGGCCGGGGTCACCGGTGGCCGCGGGGCTGGGGGCGAGGGCCGCGCCTGCGCCGCCCGGCCGGCTCCGGCTGGCGGCAACTTTGCCGCTCGCCGGCGGCACCGGCCGCTCCCTTGCCGGGTCCCCTCCCCGCCCGGAGCCGTGCGCCGAGAGCGGGGCGCAGCGAGAGCCGGGGCGAAGCGCGGCCGCCCGGCCCCGGCCCCTCCGCCCCCGCCGGGGCTGCGCGGCGGGCGCTGCTGGGCCGCCTCTGCCCGCGCCTGCCCGGGCAGCCCGCCCGGCCGCCCCGCCGGCGGCAGCCGCAGGTAGCGGGTCTGGCGCTGGCGGCAGGGGTCGGCGGCGCTCGGAGCTGCAGAGGGGGCGCAGCCTCTGCTCCAGCCTGAACCGCCCGAGAATGCTTGCTTGCTTGGGTGTTTGGGGTGGCGTTTCGGTTTAGCTACAGAAACGGGGTGTACCGAGCTGTCACTGAAATGGCGATGGCGTGCCCTGGCGAGTCTCTGCACGGCAGCCCCCGACCCGGTGGCTTCTGCTTCGGCAGAGCTCCCGCTGGGGTCCCGGGTCTTTCTCAAGGTTTACACAAAATTAAGTCAGGTTGCAGCATCTGCTAAATAATATGTATAGCTAATGCGATTATGAATTTCCGTTTGGATCCTAAGCAAAATTTGCTCTGAATATGCATGTCAGTCATAGCTAATGTTTGCTAAATGCGTTACTAAAAATTTGAGTGCGTATTCTCAGTAAGATCAGACCATAAATTGTGAAGGAAAATCAAGGGTCTGTCTTGATTCAGAACCACACCGTACGGTTTTAGTGTACCGGCTTCCGCACTGGCCCGAAAGCGGGGGTTAAGGTTTGTCCCAAGGAAGAAGGTTCTTGTCCGTAAGACCCTTGACGACCCCGATCGCTTCTAGCGGAGTCTTTCTGAAGAGGCGAGCTCTCCTTTCTGTGCAGTGCTTGTGCTGGAGTTACTTTTGCAAGAAGAACTTCTTATCACATCTTTCTCCCCAGGGGAAGATTGGCTGGGTCCATAAAAAGCGGCAAACCTCCACCTGGGGCCATGTTTTTAGTTCAGCCTGCAGCACCGAAGTTATTTCAGAAGGAAAGGTGTCTTTTGAGTCTGCTTATCCCCCCCCTCGCCCCCCGGCTATTTCCATGGTTCTGAAATGACTTGAGGATGACCTTCAGAGAAAGAAGTCAGCTTTGCTCAGGGGATTTCAGACCTCTTTTATTTGCTCTTCTTAAGGCTTCCCTAAAACAAACAAGCAGAGCATTTGGAAGGAAACCTATGATTGAATATTCAGCGCTTCCTTTCCCTTGGGTAAAAGCTGATAGACGTTCCCACTTGTTTTTTGAAAGGTTTCTAGCCAAGCACGAAAGATCAGATTTGACACTGCTGAAGTAAAACATGAGGTAAGGCAAACGAGGGTAGTCCTTTTTTATACATCACCCCGTCTGTGGGGAAAGGGGGTTAAAGACTAGGCAAATTTTTTCAGATTTTTTTTCCATGACACTTTTATTTTGGTGGGTTAATCAGTGTATCAGTTTTTGTGAAAACTCAAGACTTCTGCCTTTTAAAAAACATTAGCAATATCACCAGATATTCTCAGGCAGTACGTATCTGAGACGCTACTGCACTTGCGAGGAGATTAACAGCACTTGGCCTTGCGCTGCTGGTCTTGTGCCTAATAATACATCGCGGGAGCACTGCATTAACTGTCAATAAATGTCTGTCATCTCTCTGGGCTTAATTATGGAATGGTTTTAAAACGGCACACAAAGGAAAGTTTTGGCTTAGCTTTTAGATGTGATACAGCCCTGTGTATGAATAACTCTCGTGGTGTCCCCATTAATAAAGCCCTGCTTTGTTTACATGGCTTCGGTTTTGAAGCCCCTAAAATGTATGATTTTGTTGTTTTTGGGTTTTTTTTTTAGCCTTTTGGCAGCTCCATGTTGATAAAACAGATGAGAGAAGAGTTGCATTTCTCTGCTGAACAGGATGCTTAGGCAGGATTGTGATGGTCTTTGGATGCTTCTCGTCTTTCCCTTTTCTTTGTTGTCGTTGTGTTTGATGCTGGGAGAAATCCTTTTAAATGCCTGACTATGATTTTGGGACAGTCTAAGAAATTGCTCCCGGGTAATTGGATTGTGCCTTGCACTGAACCCAGTACTGCCTGCAATCAGACAGGATCAGTAATCAGGCTGGTGTTGGCTGGATTTTTATACGCTGTGGAAACCCTCGTACTTCTCTAGCACAAGACCTGTCTGTTTGGAGAAGCAAGAGCCAGAAAAGCTGGTGGGAACTGACAGTGCTGTAGCTGACCTGTGCTAACATCGTGCACGGGTGCTGTTGGTGCAGGGTAAGAGTACTCAGATGGTGAATTATTCCGGAGTATTGTCTTCTGAATGCTCAGCATAGCTTTTAGCTTGTGAACTTGCATGTAGACAGCTATTTGATTGCTTGTTTTGAGAAATCAGGGGAAAGACTGAACTGGATGTGATCACTGTGTCCTTAGATTGTTTGTTTGCAAGGCAGAAAGAGAGGCAGCGTTTTAAGACTGAACGGATGATAAAAGTAAATGTTCAATTTGAATGGTATTAAGAGAAGAAACAGAAAACTGGAGGTAGTGGAAACTCTTAAACATTTTCTAAAGGTCTAAGTGATGGAGGGGCCTTTCTCCTATTTTAAAAATGACATAGGCAGTCAAGGACCAGAGTGTTAAATTTGTGATACAGCTGGGTCTCAGTACGGGGGTCAGAAACTTTGTCAGATGTATGTAAGTGATAAGGATTGAGATTGTTTCTTTTCAAATTTTTTGTAGCTCTACTAAAAAAAAAAAATGAAGAAGCCATATCAGCTCTGGCCAGGTACCTCTTTAAATATTCAGTGTGCCTTGCATTGCATCGAGTAGCTTATTTGCTTAATTAAGACATCAGTTGTGAGTTATGTCATTTGCATGTTTCTCTACTCAGATTAATGTCTTCATCAGATTGATTATGACACCTTTTATAATCAATGGACCTTAATGCTTTGTTTGCATCAGTACATTTTTAAGTACCTGTTAATTAAACCTGACAACTTCAAGTTACTTTTTACTGCTTTCCTGGTGTATTCTTATTCTGCATCACAGCTGAACCTACATCCCATTTCAGGAGGCAGTTTTTCCATACGGAAAGTCAGACTCTGTTGCTTCTGTTCCTCTGGTGTAGTGTGTGTGGAAGAGCTTTTCCTCACTCCTCGCTTTTTCCTTTTTCAGTTGGACTAAGATACCAAGGCAAATTAAAATTCTGCGCAGTGTGGTTAAATGGTGAGCAGAATAAAAAAAAAAATAACATTTTTGAAGACTCTAGTGCTGGTCATATTGGCTGATGCAAGACGAGTGGCTTTCCCCTGACTTCCCAGCAGAATGGGTGGATGCTCCCCATGTTACTCGAGAGAGGGGCCAGAGTCCCTCTGCTTTCTTAATATTGTCCTTCTGCCCTTACCAACTCAAAAATCATCTGTGATGTCTTACTGAAAGCTGCTGTGCTTTAGGATGAGTGCTTTACATTTTAAAACTTCCAGTGCTTCCGCTAACATTAGGTGCACGTATTCCATTGAAGAGCAATTTCTGGAGCGTTATTATTCTTATTAAATATTTAAAATCTCTTTATGTTTTTTCACCCTGGAAAAAGATGAGAAGTATACAATTTCCCAGCTTCTTAACACGAACTGACATCTATGATAATCATTCAGATTATACCAACAAACTTGCCATTTCAGAACCATTTGGTGATAAAATCTAAAACTTTAAAGCAAACCAGAGGCTTGTGGTATTTTTTCCAGATGACAGAAAACCAAAGGAAGACTTTAAATTACTGTAATTGAATCAAGTCACTTTAATGCGTTCCTACTCCTGAGTAGAAAAGGTCCCAAATGATCTCTTTCTCATTGTCTTTCAGGATTCTAAATAACTACATTAAAAATAAGGATAATTAAGACTGTTAACTGTGGTGCCAGCTATTGGTAAAAATAAATGTAAAGCCACTATGTTTACAGGATATCTACACAAATAATAGTTCTCCATGCTCTCTGCTATTTGGTTAACTAGTGTCTTTCGTTTTCCGAGCTCTCTTGGTAGCATTCGTGAAGCTTGTTGAAAACAAGGGATCCATATAAAGAGTATTAAATTAGAGTTCTGCACAACTGGCAGGTGGTAAATTGATATTAGACAAATTGGAAAGAACGCGAGCATTTAAAAGGAAAAATGTTGTACTCAAGATTCTAGGAATATTAACGCAACTGAGATGAAACAAAAATAAAGCATTAAAAATGTATCCTTTCAGTGTTATTTCAAAAGGTGAAGAATTACATGTGCTGGTGATTATGGAGATTATTCTTGTCTTCTTTTTCAGAGCTTTGTGTTTCTTGAAGAAACAAACATTGCTGAGACTGAGATGGTACCCACTAGCAGCACTTTGTAAATATTCATGGTGTGGGGGTTTTTGACAATTGAGTTAGAACCATTTGTCTCAGCCTTCTGTAAATGGCTCCATTAGCAGAATAAACAGGCGGATGTCAACTGGGCAGGGAATAACGGGTAAGATCCAGCATTGTCTGTGTGCAGGGTTGTCTCGTGCCAGGATGCCCACGGCTCACCCTTCAGTGAATGGGAGCTCCGTGGGAACAGCTGTGGGCCTGCTGGTGATGCCCTCCTCCGCCTGAACTCCATCACTCCCCAGGTGGAAAGGGGTGCTGACACATAATAGAATCATAGAATCATTTAGGCTGGAAAAGACTCTTAAGATCATCGAGTCCAACTGTTAACCTAACACTACCAGGTCCACCACTGCGTTGGCTTTGCTTGGTGCACCTGGGCTTTGAGCGCGGTCCCCTGGGAACTTTGGAGAGAAATGACAAAGTTATTTTATATATACTTATTTTCTGAGAAGAGGCATTCTGAATGTGCATATTTCTTGCCATGCTGTGATTTTTTTTTTTTTTTTCTTTAAATGTTTCTAGTCAGACACATTACTGGAATGAGCTGAAAATGAGGTTTCTCAGATGTACTGTAAAGCAGGCATCGTGTGTTGGCTGTGAAGCAGATTCCTCGCACGTGTCATCATTTTATGCATATTTACCCCACTGTCTGAATTACAAGACATCTGTAATTTTAAAATGTTTAAGCAGCGACTGGACAGATGAAGGAAAAAGGAGAAGTAAACCAGTCAGATTTAGGATAAACCATCCTCCAGGGATTTGGCACAGGTGTGAGAACAATTTTTTGTGCCAAGCCTTGTACCCCTGAAAAATATATCTAACGTCTTACAGTCTAGCTTATTTCTGAGACTTTGGGATTTTATCTATCCAGGGTGGTGAACGGAACTGGATCCTGAGTGGGAAGCTCATTTCCACCCACTTTTTAATTTCTCCAGTTAGAACTGGACCTAAGCTATTGCTTTTAAATCTTTGTCACATCAAACCAGCTTTGAATCAAGGAAAATACTGCTTGGGTACCCATTTGACTGAAAACAGGCAGCTCTTAGGGCAGATCTGCTTACTATGGTGACTCCGAAGGTGTGAAAATGTGTATCATCTCACCGTCTCTCCCTTTCGCCTCCCCCTCGGTCCCTCCCTTGCCGTGGGGCTCAGCAGCGCATAGATGATGAGCCCTGGTTTCTGTGCGTTATACTGCTGCCGGTTCAGGTGGGTTTGGGATTGCTGCACTGTTACTGGCCTGAGCTGGAAGGATTTCCTTCACAGCTAAACTCAAAATTTGGTTACAGCTGAAGCAACGCTGAATTGGGTGAGCAATAGCGCAAGAACAGCATATTCAGCATCAACAACAACGAGAATGTGCTGGTTTAACCACAAAAGTGATGTAGGTTAATGAAGGAAACGATACGTGATTCCCATTATGAGCTGAGGTCATGTTGCTTGCATGGGTGGTGTGAAGCAGTGTCATCCAGCAGCCCGGCTCACTGTCTGAAGTTGGTTATCACACTGGTGGATGGATTATTCAGTGTGTAGGAAAATGTTCTAGGGGTTTTTTATATATCTTTAAAAAGAGGAACATCCTGCTTTGGAAATGAGATGGAAACAATTGCTAGAGAAAGTGCATTGTCAATACTGTAAATCATTGAACAGTCAAAATAATTGGATAAGGGATAGACAGAGCTTGAGGGAAGAAGAGGGGTTTTTGAACTTCTCAGAGTGAAGTGCAAGAATCCTAGGTACTCCGTGCTGAACAGAGTGTGATGGGCAGCAGGAAACACAGTTGTTTTCCTTCAGATTATCAGTGCAGTGTTTTTAACTGTTAATGCCAGGAAGCCGGAGCCTCCATGGAGACTCTGCAATCGCAATATAAATTCATTCAACAAAACTCTGAGTGAAACCCCAGTCTCTTTAGTTTAGAGCTTTTCAAATATTATTCCAAGGCTAAAGTCTGTATGGGTTAGGATTCTACTTTATTCTGACCTGCTAGGATGAAATTTTTACTTGGCTCTCAAGAATGAATTCTCTTTCCTCACAAACTGCCTTTGATAATGTTATTGAGTTAAGGAGGAAATACTTTAAAAAGCAGATACTTCCCTGGACATGGAGCACAGCCTCAGAAATTTTAGTTTCTAATTCTGACATCAGAAATGATTGCTTCTGGAGGTCACTGTAGTGTGCTTCTAGTTCATGAAGAATATGATAGACCATCAAGACTGATGCCATTTTTCCTTATTTCATGCTTCCTTTCCTCTTTTATTTTTTCTTGTAGTGAATTTGCAGTTATATTTTGATGGCAGAGACCTATGTGTCTCCACAGACAGGCTAGTACCACTTTGTTACCGTTACTGGACTTTTTGCCATCTTGTCAGGCTGCAAGACGTTGTTGTTCAGCTGGGCTGTTAAATTTGTTTACAATAACACATGTTGACCTAGTTCTGAGCTTACCCCCGTGCTCAGAATAATGACCGGTCTTACCTGCCAGGCCTAAGCAATCAGTGAAGCCGCAAGAGGCTTGTTTGTGGTTTCTATTGATGTGTATGGGTATGCTTTGCTTTGAACGATATCATTTATATGATGTCTTTTAATATCCAGAAGCACACAGTAAAATCTTGACCCTGTTATGTTTCATCATGAGGCATGTTAATATATTCAATCTTAGTTTCCAGCTAAGTTTTATGTGTCTTTTCCAGCTTGTCATTCAGTTGAAATTGTGTTCATTGATTCAGGGAAAGTCATGCTACCACATCAGTGCCTTCGGGACATCTCCACTCTTCAGCCTACCAGAAGGCAGGAACACCTCCAGTCATACTAGTTCTAGTTCAGATACAGTTGATTTGCTATAAGTTCTCTACCTTCTTGCTGTGTTCTTGTCTCTCATGTTTTTCAAGGTCGTTTATTCATGTTTGCCTTTGAGCTGTAGTTTTTAATGTTACTAGATGTCTGTAAAGTCATCAAAGGTGTTTCAGGAAGGACTTTTCTGAGTATGACTCTAAAACCTGTGAAAAGCTTTGAAAATACGTATGGATAAGGGAAGCTGATCAGGGTTACATAGGAAAGAGAGAAATAAGAGAAATTTAAAAAGTCTTTTCATGAAAAGCTGAAGTAGTCCTGAAGCAGGTATAAGGCTCGATTTTATACCTACTGATTTAGAAACAAAAGGTTGGGTCCTTTGGGGCTTGGAAATGCATAGTATGCACAACCTTTTCTTTATCCGCCGAGAGCAGAAGCAGCATATCCTCCACGCTTTTGAGAGTCCCAGCATTTGATAATTGTAGATTGCGAATCTCCTCTTTTGTGTGTATATTCTTCAATGTAAATGTCACTAAAATATTTCTCAGTTTAGTATTAAATTTAGTGTTTCCCTAAAACCCTTATTCTGAGTTCAGCCTCTCCTGGTGGCTTTATGAGGCTTCATGCTGTGAAAGCTTCCTCTGGCTGCAGAAAGACTCAAATTTGTTCTGCTGACTGCTGCTAGGGGCTCTGCAATGGGAGCAATTCCTGGCTAGATGGCAGGGAAATGTTCTCCTTGGCTATGCTGAGGTAAATCAAAGGAGCCCGTCCAGATCTACCTTGGTATAAATGAGAGCACATCTCGGTCCTAGATGTTTGTTCTTGTGTTTCTTTGTACTTGTACTGTGGTCTGGCGTTTAAACCCTCAGAGTTATGGATTAATAATATATTGCCCTTGGGCTAAGCAAGAGTAGAACTTCTGATTTTATTTCTTTTCTAAATTTAAAATAAAAATTTCTGAAAAGAGCTTACATTCAGTGCCTAATCCTGCCAGACTTCACCCTCTATGAGTAATTCTTATTCACACAAACAATCCTACTGAACACATTGGTGTCCTCAAGTTGATGGATTCATGTAAGTAAGGGGTTTCAAGAGTGGGTCCTTACAGAACATTTAAAACCCTTTTATTTATCAAATCGCATCCATTCTAATTACTAGTTCACAGTTTGTATGCTTTGTCATGTTAATAAGTGTGGTGAATCATTTTTAATAGCCGCTGTGTTTCTCTGTAAGCTCTGATAGCGTCTGTGGTAGACTGTGACAAATAACACCTGTTCAAATGCTGTACATGTGTATGTGCATGCTTCTCAGAAATATGCTTTTTTGTTTCATATCAAACATGGCCCCTTGTGCAACAACCTACTGCAATTCTAAATGCTGAGGGTTTTTTCCTTTTTTTTTTTTTTTTTAAGATTGTCTAGGATTAATTTATTCCCCAAATGATGGGATCCACCTTTAGCTTAAGAGAAGAAGGCGACCAGTGTATGATCCAAGACTCATACTTCAATGTTTTAATGAACTGGATTGATTGAGCTGCTTATAAAAAAGTGTTATAAGGGGGGCACATTGCTATATGCATGTATTAGTGTGAAAAAACAAAGTCAGATGAGGATTTGTTATGTGCAATGGCAGCAGCCTGATTCTTTTCTGAAGCCTCTGGAGTCAGCATTTTCCTGGCCTTTTCTTGCCTCCTTCTTGGTTGAGGAGATTTTTCAAGGATGATCTAAAGATCAAAGAGAGTTGGTGACATGATTTTTTTCCCCCGCTTTTTGCTTCCTTGGCATCCTTTGTTCTGATTATTCATGCTTGAATATCCTTGCAAAAAGGACGGTGTCTATTTGTTCTTCTTTTACCCCTGGAAGTATGGGTAAATTAACCAATTATAACTATACGCTAAGGGTACAGTTTGCTATAGAAGGCTAACAAGCACAAGGAGTGAGATAAACAGTAGGCTCAATGGTGGCATGTGCAGCTGGTGAGCTGTGCAGATTAATACCTGTTTAAACTCTGATTGCATCTCCCTGGAGGAAAGAAAGAAGCCAGTTACCACCATCGTGGCCTTCATGGTGTTAGCAGTACCTTAGGCAGGATAGATTTCATCTTTCTTTCCAGTACTCTTTGCCACCGTCACTTCGGAGATCTCTGCAGGGTCCTGGCATCGTACGCTGCAGTCCTTGCCTTGAACTTTGCCACAAGAGCTATATGAGGCCCGTAATGACCTACTTAGCAGGATTTTGATAGTGCTTTCCTTCTCAGTAACCTAGTTATTGCCTGTGTACCTTCCTTAGTTCAACCAACCTCAATTGCAGGCAGAACTGTTGAGGAGACAGAGTACAGACCTCAGAGGAATTCACAGAAATAATTTGCAATCCTGACAGCAATATTTTCTTAATTATCTTTTTCCGTGAATCTCGAGAATCCACTGGAGTATGTCAGTTGATACCACTCCCGGCATTCTCAGAAGTGGACCATTATTAAAAAGAAAAAAGAAAAAGTAATTGTACCACAGAAAGACCCTACTCTACGATTTTTAACTTATTCTATGCATCACTGGAGATTTCAGTGCAAAATAATGAAGCAAGAGACACAGCTGCAGTTATATTAAATAGCATAGAAAGGTATAAAAGAAATCAGACCCTTTATTTTCAGAATGTAAATGAAAATGCAGTGTTTGGGTTTAGGAGCAAACTGCTCCTAAGAGCAGAATATGTCATGATTGCGCATTATAAAGTTCCTTGAGCCTTCCAGTGACTTGTGTTGTATTAGCCACTGATTTTTCCATCCTATTTCCATTTATGAAAGCTAGTAGATGTAGTCTGACTTTGAGCCATTCATTGCTGGAATTTCAGCTGGCCATTAAATATATTCAAATAGTCATAAGTGTAATGATCCACTTTCACTTTAAAATAAGTTAATGTAAAATTGTACAGACTGGTATTTTGACTTAAAATGGTAGCAGGTCAAAGTAGAACAACAGTGTTCAGGCTGTTTATCTGTACATCTGGCATTATTTTCTGTCCTCTTGTCATGAGCATGAGTTTTGTCTCCATTCATTTTGTGCATTCACTTACCCATTCACAGGGCTAGCAGGTGTCTCAAAGAGCCACCTGAAGTGGCTTCACAGTCATCAGCTGCATATTCATAGGGCTGTCTCTGAAAAAAGGTGTAGGTCTCTACAAGCTAGGCTCAGCCATGCCTGACTTTGGGTTTCTGAATGAACTCCTAAGCCCCAGGTTTGGTTCCTGTGCTGCCCTCACCGTGCACGTGCATTACAGGTGAGTCCCTGAACGGATCTTTTCTGTGACACCCTCCTGTCCTGCTCCCCAGTTACTCAAGAGTTTCGTAGCATGACCCAAAGCTTTTCTGCAGCCTGCGCAGCTGAGTTTCCGTTCTCTGAAAACTGGAGTACTAGAAAGTGTGGGAACAGGCAGGAAAACAGACATCTAGATATCTTTAGCGAAGATTCAGGATATGGCTAGGCTTTGTACCTGTTTGCAGAAAGGCAGAAAGTGCTCCAGACTAGACATTATCATTATAATTTGGGTGTTTTTGCTCTGCAGCAGTGTTTCTGAACCCCTGCCATGTAGCCAAGGCTGAGTCAAAGCTGTGAGCAGGTACATCCCTGAGTCCCATTAAAATGGGACGGTCTTCAGGGGTAGTTGCCTTCAGTCCTTTGAAAGGCCAGAGCTGAGCCCGCTGTTTTCTTTGGAAGGGCAGTGAGGTGGTTCAGCAGCGCCCTTGAGCTGGAGCCATGAGAACTGAGTTGCCCTCTGGAGTGAAAACACCTGGGGCAGTGCTCTGACTTCTTGGCTGGGTGTTCCCTTCAACTCCCATGCTGAAGCTGTGCCACAAACTCTGGGGGCTGGATTGAGAAGGCAAAGGTGAGCAGGAGCATGATACCCTGCCCTGTATTGGCGGTGTGTGGCTTGCTTCTCATCCAGTGAGAGTGAGGATGAAAGGTAATGAATGAATGTGATAATGAATCTGCCACTTCCATGATTTCATCCGAGCCAACTGGTAAGTGTTGGAGTGCCAGGAAACAACATGTGGGTTTTTAGGGATCCGAGGATGGATTTAAAAACATTTCTATGTTGCTTACTCACCCATGTTACATTTCTGCTGCAGCAGTGCATTCTCACCAGCACAGCAATAAGTACGATATTAATACAGTAATTATGTAAAAGCGGTTTCATTTATCAGTTTTTATTTCCCACCCGCATTTTTTACTGTGTGTTCTGAGATCTTTTAAAGTGTCTCTGAAGCAAACAACATGGTAGCAGTAAAGGTGGTTAAATCCCTAGCCCTAAAGGAAACTGAACTTTTTTAACAGAAAATGAGACAAAGCTCATTAATGAAATGTGTGTTTGTGTGTCAGACTGGGGGCTTTCTTCCTTGCAGTTGCACTTACTGACTGATAGGGTTCTGGCTGCTGCCAGTGCCTGCCTTTCCCTGGAGGGACGGCCTCACTGCTGCTTGGGGCAAGAGAGGGAGGAAGGATGAGACCTGACCCTTGACTTCCATCCTTTCTTTTATTTTCTTGAGTTGGAGTGGCAGGAATGCGTGTGAGAGAGAGAGAGGGGCAAGTCCCTTGGAGCTTTGTGGAGGCAAGATGTGTGCGAAGTGATGCCAAAGTCGCTTTGGAGGGGAGGGCAAGGCAGGCAGCCAGGGAGGTGGTGTTAGGAGTGCCTTCTGCGGCTTGGCATGCAGGACATGGCAGGAGAGAAGGCAAGGTGAGGTTGCAAAAGGGAGGGCTTGGCTGGAGCTTCCATCTCAAAGCTTTTTGAGGGCAATAGGTTTATCGCACCTGGGAAGGGCTGGGAAGCTAGTGGTTGCGTGTATGCATGGCTAGAGAAGATAGGGACCAAGCTATAAGAGCTTTGAGTATTATTGCACTGGACAGTCCTGACTCCTTATGGGCATTGGTGTTGTAAAGCACTTTGAATAGCCTGTCTTTACACAGAAGGTACTGCTCAGCATGATGACACATAATGACACGTAATGAAGCCGTTGTTTTGTTATAGCACATGTTACAGGGATAGATTTAGGCTAGGCCTAGCAGAGCTTTAGCTCTTCTCCCACTGCGTCTCTCCCCTGCTCCCTTGATGCAGTGCGAGGGAACCGGAACAACACCGTGGCTTCCCTCCACCTCCTCAGCCCCATGTGCTACTCACAAGGAACCAGAGACAAAAAGACAGTGTCACACACGGAGCGAGAGACTGTCGCTTCTCCCCGTCAGCCGCTTGGTGCCTGTGACTCAGCCTGCCATGGGCCCCGGGAGGAGCCTGTGTCCCTGTTGCATCACCTGGTGCAACGCGTGTGGAAAAGATGCATCTGCTCCTTCCAAGGGTGCCTGAAACGCTGAAAACATATTTCAGCACCTTGGGGTGGGGTGAGAAGCCATTAGCCTGCAACTAGGCACCAGTTTTAAAGTACACACAATTTGGGGGAAGACTGAGCTAGTGGACTGAAGTATACAGAGCTGGTTTCCTCCAGAGAGGATGCGAGTGAAGGGGGGGTAGACAGCAGCATATGGCAGTTTGGCTCTGTACAGGCGCTGTGCAAAATGGCACCTCCTTATTTAGCAGCTCATCTTCCTCTGTGGGTGCCCTAACTTGATTTTGTAGAAGACCTAATTCTTTCCTTGATAACTGAATGGATTTGGTCTGGAAATAGAGAATCTCATGGTTCTTGTGACTGAAGTTTTTTCCAAAGTGGAAAGACACTATCAACTTCAAGGCAAATAACATATGTTGGAGGAGAATTTTAGAAGGCAGCATACCAAGATTTTAGGCCAAACCCGGAGAAAACATTTGGAACGCACTTCAGAAGTAACTAAATGCAGAAGAAAGAATCATGGAAAAAAAAAGTCCATTTACTTTCATCTGCTCCTGATCTGGACAAAATCAAAGGAAAATCTCTGCTTAACCATGGACACATCTTGGAAACATCTGCAGGCTGATGCTTCAAATAACCTCCTTCCTCCTGCTCTGAAAGATCTGCAGGCTGGGAGGGGAAGCACAGGTAGGAGGAGACGGGGACTTTGTAGAAAGGGAAGAGAAGTTGTGTTTGGTCTGGCGAGTTCCACATTTTATTGTCATTTGAAACTACCTTAAGCTCGATCTCATGCTCTGTGGAAGTCATGGAGCACTGCCACGAGCTGGTGAGCGAATGGTAGTAAGTCACTGCCATAACGAGAGTGATGTGGTTGGAGTAGAGCCAGAAGGCCAGCTATGGCAAAAGTAGCTGAGCGTAACCGACGGATTTTGTTTTCCAATATACGTGGCCCTTTTATGGCCACACATGGTTATTTCTCGTGTTTCAAATGAACGTAAGAGATACTCATTTTCAGAGCAAAAATTAGAGCAGGAGGCCTCTAGAGTATTTGTTTGAACTTTGACTTTCTAGCATGTTGGTAGTCTGGTATAAAATTTGCTGGCCTCACCCTCCTGAAGAAAAACAGAAATTAAAGAGATGTTAAAATAATCTCTATCCATCTACCTTAGGGAAAGCAGTCAGATGGTGTGATTTCACTCCAAGTAGTTGGAGTATTGTAAAAGCAATGAGGAGAAATGTTTGTTATTTGTTTATTCATTGACTAGGAAAGGGAAGGAAATATCTATTTTTTTCTAGGAAAAGAGTGCACTTTTGGTTTTATGGTTTGTATAGTATGCCCCAGTTTCACTTCTAGGCATTGAATGGCAGATGAAATAACACTAGTCAAGGCTAACTAGAGATGTGTGCTCCAAATTTGTCATTATCTCTTGTCAAGGTTATAGACTGTCCTTATGTCATCTTGCACCGGTATTGAATTTCAGCAGACCAAAGTTTGAAAGTTTTTAGAACTGCCAGGGGTAATCGATTGGGATAAATCTGTGGAGGGAAAAGAAGTTGAGGGAAGATGAAAAGTGCTGACAGTTAGTTAACTTAGTAAACCATAAGCCTAAGGGTTACACGTGCCATCTAGCTGTGAGCAAGAAGCCTAATAAAAAGAAAGGAAATTTGATACCCGTCATAGTCCTAGAAGGTAAATGGTTATATGAGAAAGAGGGACATATGGAAGGTTAAATGTAACTGTTGCAGATACTTACTGCAAGTTTCAAGCAATAGAACTTGCAGAATTAAACAAAAAGAAATGCAAGGATTTAAAGCAACATTTATTAGAGCATAAAATAACTCATAGGAAAAGATTTGAAGAACAATAGGAATATAAGTCAGTAAAACAGAATGACTGAAATAAATTGTGAATGCACCAATTATACAGGCTTGCTTGTTCTGTTTGTGGGAGCTTTTGACATTCTGAATTTTGTAATAGTCTCTGACCGGATTTATTTTCAATGAATCAAGTGTGATTCTTTTCATGCAGAAATGTATAAAGGGATACCATAACAATAATTTATAATATTAAAACTTGGAATGTGTTACTTAATATGCATATCCTCTAGATTAAATAGCCGAATCTTCAATGAGCTTCTGGTTTGTGTGTTTACAGTCATTCAGATATGAAAAATCTACATTTGAGCATACACAGCTGCACTTGAAAAGGCATTTGAATAGCTGCATAGCTAATTAGCTGATACCATTATGTCGGCATGTTTTGTACATACAAACAAGGAGGCGGTGCAAATATAGCCTTAAATATAATTTATTTTTGTCACTGTTTTGATAATTAAAAAAGCTATTAGTCATTGCTTATTGAAAGCGTCAGGAAAATTTCATTTGTTGCCCACATATCCCCGGTGTGGTAATAGTAACTGAGCAGCCCTGTTGCGTTAGAGCATGCGGATGTAAGCGAGGATGGAGAGCAGGTGACATCAGTGCACAGGGCAGCGCGCGAAAAGGCAGGGTGAACCTCAACTTCTGAACCAAGTACCAAAGAAAAGTTTGCCAGATGACAAGGTAATTTAAGCATTGTTTCAAAAATCAGTTTCAAGGCCTGTGGGGATGAGATCACAATAGCTTTGAAAGTAGGACTTAGGTAAATAAATGCCAAATTACTGTTTCCAAAACCCGGTTTCAGTAATCCATATTCAGTCAACTTTTGACTTTGTGGCTGAGATTTGATTGCTAGAAATAATTGGGATGAAGTTCTGTGGTGGATAACAATCGCAGGTGAATTTTTTTAGAACGTATGACCACATGATAGGTGATTTATACATGCCATACCACATAAATGTAATTGTGCATGTCTCTGTGGAAGAGAAAATGGACCTGGTAATGAGGAGCTGGAACTGCAGTATGGTGAACTGATACTGTGAGACATGTATTTGGGGTGAAAGCATCCTTAAAAAGAGGAAAAGTAAGTTGCTCTAGTGGAGAATAACTTGGAGAGAGAGTAAAGGAGCTAGTTAAAAGGAGAAGAGATTTGCCAGATTATAAGAAGGAAGAAAAGATACCACAAGTGACTCCTTTGCCTTTTCATTATGAGGGAAGTAGCGTAAAGGAGGCTAATAGATGAAGGTGTTTTATTCATGCTTTAGTAAAAGTGGAGCTCAAGAGTTGGTTGAAGGGAGCGCGCATTAAGCGCTGGCAGGGGTGTAAGAGTGGATGTCCGTAAGGGAGGTGCTCAGCAACGACTACGACACATCCAGGAGAATCTGGAAGGAAAATGTCTAATACCTATAAAATTCCTCCCCACTGTCTGTCTGGGACGGCTTGGCTGGGGGTAGCGGAGCTTTCACTGCTCCTGCCTTTCTTGGTTGGAAATAAAGGCGTTTAGGAGTGTGAGATAGGGTGGAAATGAGGATACATGTTGTCTGTTCTCTCACCTTGTCCCCATCTTGTCCCTACAATTTTGGACTCCGTGTTTGGAAAGGCTCCTTTGTCGTGGTTTCTAATGCTTTGCTTTATCTTCTTCCTCTCGTTCGGTGGAACCACACAGGATCCAGTAGGTCTGCTGGAGCTGAGGAAGCACTGGTTCTCTGTGTGCAAAATAACCATTAGTCTGAAAATCTTAACAGGTTTACATGCAAAAAGAGCGAGGACGTTCTACTCTGTTCTGTATCCAGAATTAAAATGAGCCTTCTTAATTTAGATGGAAGTAGGCTGTCCATATTGCAAGACTGCATCTGCAGTTTGGGCATCTTTATTAGCTGTGTATTTATAACATTTTATGACAGTGTGACAAGCACACAATATCCAGGCATTCTGAAATAGCTACCAATTAATGCTCATGTGATACCTGTACATATATTATGAAAAGTAGCTTGCTTTACTGTCATGGACTGGTGAATTCAATGACCCTGATTTTCCTTTCATGGTTACAAATTCCCAATTGTCTTAAGTCAGTGGGAACACAGAGTATACATAAAACAGAGGCAAGAGACCAAAAGCATGAGATCCTAGCATATGTATTACAGAAGGGGATATCTAGGTGATTAGCTTTACTTATTTTTTATAGCTGAGCTTTGGTTTTGTATAGATATAATGAATAGTAGGATTTGTAGGGTTTGGAGGAAACTGGCATTTTTGTATTGTGATTCCTTGAGAATGCAGTTTTTGTTTAAAATCCATCTGTCTCACTTTACCAGTCCAGGATCAGGAAAGCTATTTACTATTTTTAGACAACGTTTATCCAGCAGCAGAAGAGGTAACACCAGCTGACATTGTTTGACCCTTTCACTGGCTTCTCTTTTGCCGTTTGGCTCTCCTGTGTGGGTATGTGCCTTAGAAGGGATGCGCGAGTACTCTGAAAGGAAAACCACAGCCCATTTGTTACGTGAGGATCGTCAGGTTTTCCATAATGCCATTGTGTGACCAAGGTATCTCCCCTCCAAAAATAAGGAATAATGTGCTCTGTTTTTCAACTTAGATACACATTCATAGTTATAAATAAGCACATACGTATTTCCAGCTGGTTCCCATCACAAGTGCCTTTGTATGAGCAGACACCTGATCAAGCTATGGACATTGGGAATTTGCATGCACAGGCTGGGTACATGCAAAACCAGTATCTGCAGTGATCACATTTAACTTGAGAATTAAGAAGTTGTGCTCTGTCATACAAATTGTTGAACGTGTTCAGCTTAGATAAAACAGGAAGCATTTAGTAATAAATATAGCTGCCTAATGTGAATCTTATGGAAAGCTTCTTCTAGAATAGCACTTAACTTTAATTACAGAACGTTTCAGGTTTACACGCACCACAACACGGTAGAAATCCATTGATTTTTTTTTTTTTTTTTTTAACAGCACTTCTGCTGTTTCGGTGAGTATCTTATCTCCATGGAGAGATCAGTTGATACACAGTGCTGACTTTTGATGTAAGAGTGCCATACTTTAAAAAGTTATGAATATGGAGGATCTTTTGCTGCCAAGAAATTAAAAATAAATCCCCAAAGGCTCTGTGTGCAGAGATTTTCAAAGGACCTAAAGGACCCTGCTTACCTAGGACAATTTTGGTTGCCCAAAGATGGGCATCCAGTGCTCTTTTAGATGTACTAGCACATCTTGCTTGGCATCCAGCTGTTGCCGTTGTGTCACATCTGCCATCCTCAGATATCCCAGGGTGTCTCAGATTGCATTAGGTGCCTCTGTGCAGGCACCAGGTTCGAGCTCCTTGTTTCCACTGGGAGCCCGTGGGAGCTGGTTTGACCCTTGGTGCTTCCTGGCCCTGCACTCCTGAGGGTTGTGCTTGAAGACCCACAAGCATTTCATGTCTCAGATCTCATGTCTGTCATTTCCCTGCCTGTTCAGTATGGGATATATATATAGGGGATTCCCCATGTATGGGATATATGTAGGGGGGAAAATACAAATTTTTATAGGGGAGTATTTACATATATTTATATATATTTAAGCATGGGCTTAGTACCAGTTATGCATTTACTTGGTAATGGGTTTTTTAGGTGATATTGCAGACTAGGGTCCTGATTCTGAGAGAGGCAGAGAGCTTCTTACAAGCTGCTTGGCACTTGCTAACTTACATGAAAAGTGAAGGGATTCAGCATATGTTTGGATTAGGCTCTAAAATAATGAAGTATCTGCTTCATACCATACTTGTCTCTATTCAAAGCCTTTTATCCTTCACTCCTCTTCCTTCACAGTGTTTCAGAAAATTACATATTTCTTTTTGACTTACTAGTTGTAAGCATAAAACCACCAAGTAATCTTAGTTCATTATCATATTTTATCTGAAAACAGTACAATTTACATTTCTTTGTTGACCACAAGAGGTTTAGCTAAGTGCTTTCTCTCTCCCACTCTCTTTCTGTAAACCCATCTGTGTTTGCTCATGTCTCATATTTATTTCACACTTTGTTTCCCTTCTAGATCATGCCACTATACAGCCACAAAAAACATCCCTATAATGACTACAGAGACACAGAAATTTGTGTTATGAACTGGACTCACTGTATAGTATTGGGGTGATCTTTCCTGCTGACCAGTTCTGTCTGGCAAGCCTTCCCAGAGGTCCCCTCTGCTCCAACCCCTCAAAAGCCTGAGGATGGATCTCTCTAGGAGCCAGTTTCCAATGCCCCTTCAATTCCTGTTGACTCAGTTGAAGCTAGGGCTTGTGGAGTATGATGCCATGCTTCAGCACAGCGTTTCTGAGACCAAATGAGGCTGCAAGTTGCTATCAGGGTATAGAAGTATTCAGCAGCCAAATACTTACTTCGTGTAGTTGTATGGGATTGAGTTTGGATAGCAGATTTTCTTGTTGGGAAGGGGACTGAATGAACTGGAGAGCAGCTGCTTGATCAGAGCCTTAGCTAAATGGTTCAGAGTGAGCTACTGAGACTGCTGAATGCATTAAATAAAATGAGGTCATTTAAAGTGTAAAATAAATAATACAAAAAGAATTATGCAGTACAAATCAGATTACATGCTTTCCTTTCAAGCATCCTCATTAAGTAGCTGTTAGCTACTTATTTACCGATCTTTACTCAGATTTTTAGATGCTGATATCCATGTTTACTTCTACCTTGATGAGAAAGCAAATGGGATATGGATTCATATTTTATGAGATGTTATTTATTGAAAATTTTCAGGAGGAGAGAGAATGAAAGTTATTTTTGTGCATGTTTCTTCAATGGCTCTTTTGTGTTAACAGTAGAGGTTGGTTGTTAGCAAGAAAACAATAATAAAACAACAAAGTTTTGTTTGAAAGTAATGCCCTAGGATAAATAAAGTTGAGGTAGCTAAATCTGGGGTGTTCTGTATCACCAAGCTGTTGAGCACGTAAGCTTTGTGCCTTAGAAACGACTTATACTCAGTGCTGTCATTATGGAGGAAGAGGAAAGCGTCTGTGTAGAGACCAGGCTCTATATTCTTTCCTGGACAAGACATACCAAATAACATCAAGCTTTTCTTCCCCAGCAATGCCGGTAATGCAGTGCTCCAGCAACTGTGACATGATGAGCTAGACCAGCTTATTCAACTGCAGAGCACCTTCTAGGGAGCCTCCTTTGGCAGTCAGGAAGTGTAACGTGAAAGAAAAAGGCATCCAAAATCATTCCTACACTTGTCAGTCTACAGCTTCTTTGAGAGCCTGTTGGAGCTTCTGGCAACACAAGAAGATTAGAGCAGTTTTCCATTGCTGAAAGTGAAATAGTCATACATATCCTCTTAGCTGCATAACGAACTGGCTAGCTACTATGATGGCCCATCAGGTAAAGGTGGAATAAAGAAGGAGCAAGCATCCTGGAGTCGCAGAGTGGGAAGAGGGCACTTACAGAAGCGACTTCCTCAGCTCTGCTGGCCCAGATCACCACCTTGGTCACCTTCCTCTTTTCCACTGGTAAGGGAGTTGCCACGGGCCTGTCATCCTTTTGTAGATCTAGTTGTGAGCAAAGGCATCAGGGAAGGCACTCGGAGTGACAGTTCTGCACAGATATCCAATGTAATCCAGATGCAGGCTAAATTGGTTTGTGTGGTTATACCGCTTCTGCTGATGTAAAGCCTGTTTGTGTGTCTACGCAGCGCCACACAATAAGCCTACCTCTCCAGAGCTATGCAGTATGAACGTTGCAGTGGGAGGTTAGAAACAAGTGAAAAAGCCACTTCACTGGCAACCCTGAACGAGCCCTGGATGCTGTAGTGAAGTCTTACGCACCTCCTGAACAAAGCCCTCGGGTTAATTACCTCCTAATTTTCCATTTTTAACTCGTGAGCACCACAGACAGTGCAGCTCATGGAGCCTTCCTCACGGAAGGGGAAGGCTGGGTGGCAATGAACTGAAGTAGCTTGACATTCCTGGTCATCTTTCTGATGGTAGTAAGATTTAAAGCATGACAGCACAGAGGAAGAAACCAGCAAGCTTGGAATGTGCCATAGATACTGGGATCTGGCAGAGTGATTTATTGTTTGTAGCACTTGCAGAATAATGTATGTTTTATGAGTAACAACATGTCCTTTTGCAGCATGAAAATAGCTGCTCAGAAACAAAACCCTGTCAGTAGTAGTGATGCTGTAAAATGAACTCCATAGCTGCATTTTATCTTGACGTTTCTGCGTATCTGCTGGCATTGCACGTAGAATGATGGTGAGCAATCTGGCAGAAGCTGAAGGAGCTCTAAGCAGAGGAGAACTTTCTTAAGAGAGAGCATGGCTGTTCACTTGCTAGCCCAATTGCAAAAACAATTAGTAAACAAATAACAGCCCTGAGCATCACCCAAAGGCCTGGATTGTTTTCTTAACTTTTGTACTATATTCTTACCCACTTTCATTGCCCCAAGAGTTCACGTCATTCAGTGGTTTATATAAACCTGTTTGGTCAAAAACTTCTGGACAGGAGGGACTGTTGAACTGAGCTTCTCGCATCTCTGTCACTGAAGCGGTTCTCTGGAAACATTATATCAGAGTGTCTGATCATGACCTCTGGTCTACCAGCCTTCTCCAGCAAGATGTCAGTGAAATGTTTTCATCTATTGCACCCATGATTAATTAGCCGGTCAGCCTACCTCTTGTATCTGTTCCAGTATTTTTGAAAGGGGAGGTGATTTTTGAAGGATTCAGCATGACTGTTGAAGATACGTACCTGGCAGGGCAGACACCAGGATCAGGCAGGTGGTTTTCCCAGGGCGAGGCTCATCCCCTGCACTCTGGGCATGCTGACCCCTGCGATTTCCCCAAATGCAGGAGACCCGACTGCATAATTTGTGATAGTGGGGGACTGCGTTTGCGCTCTCCCCTGGTTTTTGGCATTGGAACAGGCTGCCCAGGGAAGTGGTGCAATCACAGTCCCTGGAAGTATTCAAAAAACGCGTGGATGTGGTGCTTAGGGACGTGGTTTACAGGTGGACCAGGCAGTTAGGTTAACGGTTGGACTCGATGATCTCGGAGGTCCTTTCCAACCTTAATGATTCTATGACTCTATGATTCTATATTGCACATAACTGGGTCAGTCATATTTGACTTGATTTTAAAGCCATCATCTTCGCAGTGGAATCCATTCATTGCCACTGCATTGCATAGATAAGTCCATTGAAAGTACAAATTTGTAGAGAACAAGGTCTTAAAAATGCTAACACCCTTGCTCTGGGAGCTCTGCAAGCTGACTAAAATAATTGCATTAGAGAAAATGCAAAGTTTTCTAATCCTTTTGATTCATTATTAAACATTAAAACTGAATTCTGATAACATTATCAGATGATCCTTTAAGTAACCAAGCGTGTTTAGTGAATTTAAGGGTTTCTCTACTGAATGTCGCAATGGCAATTCAGCGTAGGGGGAAGTGGGTTCCTGGTTGGAGAAATTACAGAGATGCCTTGGAGTATTTTAGGTCATTTTCATCCCCTCCAATAGCAGGGCAAGAACGGGGGAATGCATCTGTAACCCCAAACTGCGAAAGGCCTGTGCTATCACCTGTTTGAGGGAAAAAAATCCAAACCATCTCCTGCCTTTCCAGGAGCCAGAAGTATCAATGCTCCCCCCCAGAAGCTCTGGCTTTGTCCCGTCAGCTTCTGTTGGGAAGGCTGACGTTGCCATCACAGGCATCTGTCTAGGAGGAATGCAGAATAGAAGATGTAATGAAACTGAATGACATTTCAAAACAGAATTTTGTGTTAAAATTAATATAAATACATGAGGGGTACTTTGCTAGTTATATTATTAATTTTCATATTTAATTCAGCAAAAACTTTAATTTTTTAATTTACTTCAAGCTGCTGCAGTATTTCCAGTTCACCATGACTGAAAGCTGCAAAATGTAGGTGTTCCTGGGTAAAGACTGTGCAGAATAGAAGTGAAGGGCTCTTGGAGGTTTGATCATTGTGGAAATGCAGCTTGTGTACAGGGAGAGATCTGGAGCACCTCCTCATTTAAAGACATGTCTGGAGGACAGGATTCCTGAATTCTGCCCACAGAGTGTAGGACAGGCAATGCTCGCTGCATCAAGCAGCAGTTATTAGCCTTTTGTCATTATTCCCAGTGCTCAGTGTGTGGCATCATGCCACGGAGTGAAGAATCCCCCTCTGTTTAAAGGTCACCTCGTTCAAGGGCTCTGAAACTGCAGCCGCCTTTATCTTGTGCTAAAATACGCGTGTCCCTGCGAATACGGGTAGGGTTATTGGGACAAACAAGGCAGAGGTGAGCAACAAGCTCTGGAGACAGAGGAGTCTAATCCCAGATTTTTTTGATGTTGACAAGATTCAGCTAGTGCACATGTGTCATGTATGAGCATGCAGGTCTCAAGGTTAAAATAATGATTTGGTAGTGTACCGATGGTTTCAACTGCTTGAAATTTCACTTGCCTAGTACATGGGGTCCATTACCTCGAAGGGCAGTGCTAGCATTTAAAAACAAGTTTGCTCCTGTTACAGGTACGTACCTAGCACAGGTGGCTTAACTGGTATATGTACAGTCTGCCAAGCTGGAAGGGCTGCCACCTAGCTTTTTTTTGTCTGAGCTGGCTTCCTTGAAGTGGTGTTCAGTAGAGCTTGTACCTGCTGTGCGTTTCATGGATGTTGGTTTTGACTTTGCCAAGCGTCGAGTGGTTGGATGGCATCTAATTACAGTCTTCATTTGTTGCTGCTTTTTCTTGGAGGGGGAGGAGGTATAATCTGCTCACAGCAGAAAATGTAGAAAAAACTCGTATTTTCACAAGTCACTTGAGAATGATTGCTGGGAAAGAAGTGTGAGAGGGAGAGCAAGGCAAAAGGGATTGGTACGGTGAAGAGGATAAACAGAGATGGGATGAAGGGGAAGACAGAGTAGAAAAACTGGGAAAGCTTCATTCAGGTCAAGGGCATAAGACAGGGTCAACATGTGGATGAGTTAGGGCAAGTGGAAGAGCTCGCTTGTCAGTTCCAGCTTCTCCTTTTCCTTGTGGACTGGGATCTGGCAGGTCCTGTCGACCTGAAGCTGTTTGAATTCCCTTCCAGATCCCCAAAGAGCATAGGATTTCAAGTGCACGTACTTTCTGGAGAGTTTATCTGCTCCTTTCTTCCTTCTTCCCTTTTTAAAAAATGTGTTCTAAGTTTCCCTGCTCTTTCAGCCAGGATTTGGAGGAGGGAAGGGCTTAGCATTTCACGGCATCTCATCCTTCTACCTAAGCACATTTGGGTCTGGGAACCTTCTTCCAGTCCTGACCTTCCCAGCCATGATGTGAGTCAGTGCAAACCTAGTGCTTCTGGATAGGGAATCGAGACGCAGCATTTTGGTAGCATGCATCTAAACATGCAATGCAGAGACTGGAGTGAGTGCTGAGACCAAGCATGCGTGATGTCTGTATCAGAGGCACTGGGGTGCTGGCACAGAAGAGTGGATTGGAAGTCCCCGAGCTCTGTGTTTGTCAGGCAGATGTGATCATTTCCATAGCAGGTTGTCATTCAGCAAAACAGCACTGAGGTGAATGGGCTGCTTTGGTAGGACCCCAATGGCAGATATGTCAAATGTTGAGTGTCTTCCCAAGGCTTCGGGTTTTCTTTTTTCCTCCCCTGCTTCTGCTTTCTCTTCCCCTCTGACAGAGCCTACCTATTCTCTTGAACCTACCAATTATAGCTGGAAGAATGGGAACTATTTTGGTGGTAGCTTTTGGTCCCCTGATGCTGAATGATTCCTGCTGCAGGACTAGAGTTCTTGATTTACCATGATCCTTTTTGTGGTGTCCATAATATAAGTTGTCTGTACCCGGGCTCGAATGAAAAGCTGAGGGTAATTGGACAAGTCCTCAGCGGGATCCTTATGCTGTATAGCTGTGGGCATTTAATGTATGAGTCAGAATTAAGAATGCAGGCCAAGCCATAGAGGCAGTGGTCGGACAGTGACTTCCCCAAAATCAAGTTTCTGAAAACACAAGCTGAGAGTTTGCTTCTCACTGACTACACACAAACTGATCAATCTAATATTAGGCTACTGAAATACGTGTCTGAAATCAGAAGGTGTGTATACCTTCATGTGACAGTAGCAGCCATTTGTATATCGTAATGTTTTGACATCAAAATGAAGACTTATCATAATCACCTTTGGTTTTGTTTTACTTTCTGTTTTTCTTTTCCATCTCACCTATGCTTGAATTGCATGTGGTGTTTCTCTTCCATCCCACTCTTTTCACTGTCTTTTCTCTGGCCTGTGTTCTGTTTTGTCTGTGCTCCTCTGCATTCGTAGCAGTCAGAGAAATGAGAGCAGTAGGATTGCAGTCCCTTTGCTACATGAATCTCCACTTCTCTCCCCTCTTCTCTTCATTGGAGGGGGGCTTGATACAATAGAAAGAGTAGACTGTGAGATGGATTATCATGGGGTGGGTTCACTTTGGAACAGCTGTGTGGCATCCCTATCTTGCCCGTTTTGTCTCTGCGCTGATTTGACACCCTGCTCAAATGGCTGAATTGGAAGAGTTCACAATGTCTTAAAATTTGCAGTGCTTTTACAGTGTATTTCAGTGAAGGGAACTGACTGTATCCTGAGCAATAAAAAACTAGCAGAGCCTGCAAAGATCAGGCAGAAAAGTTTTTTTGCCACAGAATTGTCATTACTTACAATAAAAAACAGAGCATCATGTTCAAACCATGCTTTATTTGCTCTAGGTGTATTAACCCTCATGTGTTTGTAAAATGTGCTTTCATCATTGGTTCCTATTTCCTGAATATCTGAATAGAGACACCAGATATGCATAAAGCGAGTGATGGGCTAAAGCAAACAGACTTTAGACCAGGAGCTATACTTTAACCAGAGTCTGAGGAGATTAGATTGCACACAGAGTTTTGTTTGATCCAGTTCCTGTTAACTGCAACCATGAATTAAGTATACAGTCTTAAGAGTCTAAAATTAAAAGGTATTCTATGCAATTATGTTAATAATTAACTAAAATCATGTTGAATTCAAAGGTAGACTTGTGTTTAAATAGAGATGGGAATATTTTTGAGGTCAATGCACAATGGACTTATGAAACACACATGAGAACAAGAACGGCATCGGCAAAAAAAGCAGTGAAGATGCATAAAACCTAGTGGTAACTAATTAAAGCTAATAAAAGGAGCAAGATGCATCCGTATACAAATACAATTTATCTCCTCTGGAAAGGGTTTCATGTAGAGGTTAAAAAGCCTAGATCTACATCTAAAACTTTTATAAGCACTTGATAAAGGCATTTATTCATAGAATCATAGAATCATTTAGGTTGGAAAAGACATTCAAGATCATCGAGTCCAACCGTTAACGTAGCACTGCCAAGTCCACCACTAAACCATGTCCCTAAGCACCACATCTATGCGTCTTTTAAATACCTCCAGGGATGGGGACTCAACCACTTCCCTTGGCAGCCTGTGCCAATGGCTGACCACCCTTTCAATGAAGAAATTTTTCCTAATACCCAGTGTAAACCTCCCCTGGCATAACTTGAGGCTATTTGCTCTCGTCCTATCATATTCCAACATTTATATCTAACAACCATTCATACAAACCTATGAATGGCCCCAAAAGACATAAGGACAGGTACACCCATCCATTTATTAGGAAAAGTACCCCAGCAAATGGCTGCACGGCTAGAAGGCGCGTCCCCTGGGTGGTGGATAGGGGATCCCTCTCTGGAGGGTGCACTGGGTAAAATTGAAGAAGGTGCCGCGAACCAACGCAGCCTAAGGGAAGGCCACCCTGACAGAAAAACCACTGGCCCTCCAAGTCATGGGGGTTGGGCAGGAGGCCAACTACCTCCTCCCGGAAAAAAAAAAAAAAAAGTTGCAGAAACGATGAGCATCAACTCAGAGATGGAGAAAATCAGTAATGAAGTGAGGAGGAGGAGATGGAGCTGGATCGGTCATGTCTTGAGGAAAAAACCAACAGAAGACTGCGCTGTGGCCCTTGGGACTCCAGAGCACGCAGCCGCAGACCGATCGAAGTGGAAGAACGATGTTCGCGCCTTGTGTGCCTCCTGGCACTGAGAGAATTCAGATTCAGACCCCAGCAAATCATCATGAACATCTGAATGTGAAACTGGGCCAAGACTGGCATCACACAGTCAAACCTTCTTATTTCCAGACAGAAATCTAGTTGCTGTATTTTGTACTAAATCAAGCATATTAATCATTTAGGTGGGAAGCTGCTAAGTATAGAACTGCAAAAATCAGTGGGGTGGATCAGAAATAAAAGATACTGGTGTCAGTTTTAGCGAGGGAGCAGGGCTCATACTAAAATCTGCTTTTCCTCCCCGCAGTGATCTGCAGATCCACTGGAACACCTGAATGATAATTCTGTGATTTGCAAAGACACCATAACTTGTATGGTTTATCACGCTTCCAGAATTTTGGCAACAGAAATGAGACAATCTGTTTAATTTCCCTGGCGAGAGGAATAAACAATGCTGTTTTAACATACTACACAGTCTGTCACTTTTGCATTTGACAGTGCCATTCACATTGTACCTTAGGCCAGCTGTGGGCGCATAATCGTGGCTGGAGCAGATATTTTAAAAACCGGATTTTGATGATTGGCTACTCTGGAATACAGCAATCTAAGGACAGGGAAAGAAATACTTCAGCTTGGCAACTAACACCATCATGAGTAGCGAAGTTTAGTACCATATCTGAGTCTCTTAGACTGGTTGATTAAACAGGATACTAAAAGGATTAATCGTTAAGGCTCCTAAAATAAACTTGTGTATGATTCACAGAAGGGTAGCAACTTTACCATCTAGTGGCTGCCCGTATTCAGGGTCAAAGGTACCCTGTTAGCAGGGTTCCGTCACTGACCAAGCAAGTGCAGACAGAACACATTTAAATTTTAGACTCTTGAGACTGTATACTTAATCCATGGTTGCAGTTAACAGGAACTGGATCAAACAAATCTCTGCATGCAATCTAATCTCCTCAGACTCTGGTTAAAGTATAGCTCCTGGTCTAAAGTTTGTTTGCTTTAGCCCATCACTTGCTTTGTGCGTATCTGGTGTCTCTATTCAGATATTCAGGAAATATGAAATGATGAAAGCACATTTTACAAAAATGCATTTTTCTTGTAACTAAATGAGGGTTTAATACACCTAGAGCAAATAAAGCATGGTTTGAACATGATGCTCTGTTTTTATTGTAAGTAAGTCATAATAATTCTGTGAGGAAAAACTTTTCTGCCTAATCCTTGTAGGATCTGCCTAAACCTTGCTGGCTGTGCTAGTTTTTTATTGCTCAGGATACAGATAGTTTTGTTTAGTGAAATACACTGTGAAAGCACTCTGTATTTTAGGACATTGGTGAAATCGTGAAGCTCACTAGCTTGAACAGAATTCTGTAATTCTGGGGAGAATGCAAAAGCAAGCAGTGCTTCCTCTGTCTGTCCTTCATCTAGCACGGCTGCCTTCGTCTGCCGGGCGGCTGACGTGTGCAAATAACTTCATGGAAACAATAGTTAAATTCTCTTTAGGGCACAAAGATAAATGGGCACTGAAAGATTGTGGAAGTGCAGGAAAAGGTTGTTTTGTGCTATGAAGATACAGGTAAGGATCCCATACCTTCAGGTAGGTAGTTGGACCAAATCTCTGATTTCTTAAAGATGTCACAATGTTAATACTTCCACTATACAGCTGTGGCAAGTGCAGTAAGACTAGGTAACTCGTAATCTGTCTAATGGAGACAAATAGCTATGGATGCATGTCAGAATAATTAGTGTTGAGTCAAGTTAATTTGATTTGTTCATTTAACAAATTGAATTGTTGCAGCTAATTACATAGCATGGCATAAATGCGATGAGGGATGTTCAGAGAAGAAAACTATTCCTTTTTTCTTCCACTAAATTAATGAAACTATTAAGGAAAACGTACACTCAGAGTATGCAAACAATGTCCAGCTTCACATGCTGAGTTTTGCAGCCTCCGTTACAGTGTGACTCCTCCTGGGCTTCTTGTTGGACTGACCGAGGCAGCATCCTACTCGTTGCCCCAAATGACTCTCTGGAGCAGCCTGTCTTAGCTATTCTGCTCCACTACTACACGAGGAGCCTGCCTTTCTCTGTTAGATGGGGCCATCTCAGCTAGGTGCGTAAGATTGCGCCCCTGCCTCCTGTAATTCTGATGAAGAAATGGACAAAATGAAGCCCTGTTCAAAATTCTAGTACCTTTTCAACTTCTTGGACTATTGCCTTATGTAAGTGGGAAAGATGGTGGCTTGAGAGGTTAGGGATATTAAAGTTTACTGATAACAAGTACAGAAATATGTAAAATTCAACTTTTTGTGGTTACATAGAAAGTACTCTTTGTGAAATCAACCTGACTCCCCTTTGTCCTTTGCAGATTATCCTTTTATAGATTATAGCAGTTTTACTCTGTTCTAATTTTCATTTGGCTTTTTTTTTTCTTGAACATTTTGAGAGTGAAGCTGGCTACATACATAGCAAACAAGTTGATTTACATGTCTTCATGATTTTTAAAACCTAGACTCTTTTCAAAATTGCTTTCAGCACCGATTCCTTTACTTCAGAAAGCTTGCAGAAGAATGCTTTGATGCTTCTGGTTTAACCAATTTTACTTAGTCTCACTTTCATTCCTTAAGAAACAACACTTTCATGACATAAAAGTAGCAAAGCGACAGGCAGAGTTCAGACCCCTGTTGTGCTTGGTGGAGTAGAAATATGCTTAGAAAACTTGAAACAAAAATTTGAAGCAAAGTGTGGGAGAAACACTGTCCATATCTTTGTATAATGATGCTTTAACATAGATTGGAGTGCTGAGGTAGAAAGTCTTGAATCTATATAGCTGTGGTTGACCTCTTCCCAGTTTTGTGTTCAAGTTGTAGTCCCCTGTTAACCTCACTGCATATGTCTTGGTGTGTACTTCGTTTCTACTTGGACACATGTTGCTTGGTTCCCTTAGCAAGAGAATCTGAATATAGACATGACACGGTTGCCAGAGGTAGTGTAATGCAGTCTTTAAAGTTATGAGTGCTCTGTCTGCATGGAAAAGTGTCAGGCTGTGCAAAGATGCCCATGTCGGGTCCAAATGTGTTAACTTGAGGGCAAGAAGCAGTAGGGTTGGATACTGTGGTGCCCTAACCGGACTAGTGCAGCCTGCTTTTTTGTGTGGCCAGCAGGACCAGGGAAGAGATCGTCCCCCTGTACTCAGCACTGGCGAGGCCTCACCTCGAGTACTGTGTTCAGTTTTGGGCCCCTCACTACAAGAAGGACATCGAGGTGCTGGAGTGTGTCCAGAGGAGGGCAACGAAGCTGGTGAAGGGCCTGGAGCACAAGTCTTATGAGGAGCGGCTGAGGGAGCTGGGGTTGTTTAGTC
Organism: Platalea leucorodia; assembly: GCF_965183815.1. Classification (NCBI taxonomy): domain Eukaryota; kingdom Metazoa; phylum Chordata; class Aves; order Pelecaniformes; family Threskiornithidae; genus Platalea; species Platalea leucorodia. Next base: position 104,056,810 of record NC_138823.1, read on the forward strand.
TGGAGAAGAGGAGGCTGAGGGGAGACCTTATTGCTCTCTCCAGCTACCTGAAAGGAGGCTGTAGCGAGGTGGGGATCGGTCTCTTCTCCCAAGTAACAAGCAATAGGACGAGAGGAAATGTCCACAAGTTGCACCAGAGGAGGTTTAGACTGGATATTAGGAAAAATTTCTTCATTGAAAGGGCAGTCAGGCACTGGAACAGGCTGCCCAGGGAAGTGGTTGAGTCCCCATCCCTGGAGGTATTTAAAAGACAGGTAGATGTGGTGCTTAGGGACACGGTTTAGTGGTGAACTTGGCAGTGCTGGGTTAACGGTTGGACTTGATGCTCTCGAAGGTCTTTTCCAACCTAAATGATTCTATGATAATGAGTATGTAGGGAGCCATATTCGTGTTCAGTGTGGACAAACTCAGAAGCTAATTCCCCCTAATCAGGTGAAGCTAATTCCCCCTTCTTGCTAAGCTATGTCTGTTTTATTGTTTCCATATTCTCCCAGTCTCATTTTCCTTTTTTATTTTTTTAAATCTGTGTATTGGTTGCACCCCATCTGTTCTGTAGTTTGTAAGCTTCATGGGCAGGTGCTCTCCTCTCTTGATGTTTCCACAGTGCCTGGCAGGGACTCATAACTGGGAGTCCAGGTTCTACCAAAATGTAATAAGTACAAGAGTAACCTGGATCTCCTAAACCTCTTCATCCACAGTATTAGCTGTAATACCACCAAATGTATGGTCAATTGCATGTGTAAGCTTTACTATTAAAATAATTGAGTGTGTTGTAAATTATAAATCATGTCACAATAAGAAGTGGGAATTGCTTTGGTCCTAGGCAATGTCAGCTTCCAGCACACCTCTGACTGGAAATGGCTGAGCACTGCAGAATGACTCAGCTCTCGTTGGACTCGAGAGAAAACATCTTGTGGTCACCCTAATCTATGTTTCATGTCTGTGGCTTTAAATTATGACACAATAACCTGTTCTCTGTCAAAGTGTGTTTCATTTCACAAAGAAAATCTTAAAACATTAATTACTAAAAAGCCTCATGGCTTCCTCTTGCTACTGTAGTACAAGTGTAAGCCCTCAGTACTTTGTAACTTACAGCAGCAGTTAAACAGAGACTTCACAAAATCACGGAGTAGTGGAGGTAGGAAGGGACCTCGGAAATTCATCTAGTTTAACCCCCACTGCTCAAAGCGGCATCAGCTAGAGCAAGTTACTCAGGACTGTGTCCAGATGGGTTTTGAATATCCCCAAGGATGGGGATATTGGCATCCTGTCCCAGCGTTTGACCACCCTCGTAGTACCAGTTTCTTAGGTGCAACTGCCCACAGACATCTGAATTCTTCCTGTTTGCTCCCCTGGCTGCATGCATTAGCATACAGGCACTTCAGAGGCACCCAGTCATGGTGGTTTCCCAGAAGAGGTATGAGCGCTCTGCCCGTGACACGTTCCTGTAGGCACACCCTCCCTCATTTATGTGCGTACACTTGATGTGGTCACCCTTCGGCCCTCTACCGATCACGAGGTCTCTCCTGGCCATGGCACCCTGCACCCTTTGCTCCACCGCTTCCTCCCCATCATCTCTATTTTAAAGCTCTCCTCACCAGGCTGGCCAGCCTGTTGGCAGGGATGCTTTTGCTCCATTTTTCATTCTTATTCAAGGCAACTTGACACCAGTGGAGCCACATGCAAAACCATGTATGACTTAGATGTAACAATACTGATAAAACGGGATGATGAAGAAAGTTTGTGTGAAGAACGGTGATGGGAGCAGGCAAGGTGAAAAGGCAGTAAGTAGGGAAATAGCCCCCTCTCCATTGGCAAAATAATTCAACAAAAAGGAGAATATGAAGCAGTTGTATGCTTCTGACATTTTTTAATCTTTAAAATCTTTGATGAGAAATACCTGTATTTTAAAGATCTTAACTGTCTGCTGTTGACAGCATTTGGCTGAACTTGTGTGTGTGCGTGCGTGTGCATGTGTAGACACACACATATGCACACATAGATGGCCAAAGAAAGTACTTCTTAGTGAATAAAAATTGTTTGACTCTACTTAAAAAAGAAAAGAATCCACAATATGTATGACCCACCCTGTGAATGATCATCAAACTGAAACATTTATACAGCATTTCTCCCACAGCATTTTAAAATGATGAACAACAAATATAGAGTCAAATTCTGTCCTGTGTCCCTGCAATGGGCAGCTTATTACAGACTGTGTTTTAATAGTCTTTCTTGCACCCATGTGTCAGATTAAATGGTAGAAATGCCAACTGGATGATAATGTAGTATCATTTCTGGAAGTATTGGCTTTTAAAGCTAATCTTCAATGGGATGCTTTACTGTAGGCATGTGCCTACATTAGATAACCTTGGCATGCAGAGAGTATTTTAAGACCCACATAATTTTGAAACACCCTTTACTATTCAGTGAGGGTCATGATACATTCCATGCACATAAGATCAGAAACAGACCTTCCAGGCTTATTTTACTTGTCAGGCTAGATGCCAAATTGGGAGCCCACAGCGATGTATTCTGTTTTTCTGTAGGACAGTTAAAGTGGCTCAGCAAGCTTTTCCATGCTGTTCCACTGACATCTGAGCCCTGGTCTAAGGCAACCACCTCACAGAGGTGCCAAGGAGAATAATACATACAACTCTCTTCACATGCTTATCTTTTTAGCTGAGATTTCCAAAACAAATGCTGCCAACTAATAATGCATACTATTATTACGGATTTTGGGATCTTGAAATGTGAGGTCAGAAAATTCACTTTTGTAACTGAACTCCATCATCTGATGCTACCAGTACTGTCCAGAATCAACCCGTTAAACCACAGGCAATACTATCTGTAACTACTTCTGTTATCACTTTCTATTTATCCACTGATCATACAAAAAAAAATGAATAGCTGCTTCCTAGATTGCTTTACATTTAATCAGCATCATTTTATATCCACAAAATAAAAGACTAACCCTCTGTAATTCAGAGATTTTGTAATAAACAACATGCTTACAGATTTTCACATTGAGTTAGCTGTTTCTTGGAAGAAGGAAGAAGCGTATGTAAGATCAGATTCAAAATAATTCAGTGAAATGTATCTGGGCCCTTTATGCAACAACCTGCTACGCGGGGGAGAGGAGAAAAGCAAATATTGGCCTTGATGTCAAAACAATGTAAACTACTTTTTGTATGTTGACTTGTGTAGCAAGTGAGGCATGAAAACAAAAGCACAGTGCCCTGAGTAGTGGCAGTGAATATTTTATCTTACCAACAAAAAGCAACAAGAGACTAAATCCTTAAAGCGTATGCCGTGCTGACAGTGCGCTCTCGTTGTGACAGTAATGGTATTTGCAATCCCAGCTGCACTCAAGCTTGTGCTGTAAAAGCACCCATTTCTCAGAACGCGTGTTGCTGCCTCTTACCCTTTACTGGCCCTTAGCCAGACGAAGGAGCTTTTCTCTGTTGTTCATCTTGTCCCGTATAAACAGATGTTTAAACAATTTTTTTGCCCAAAGCAAAATTGGAGAGATTTGGGCATCGTTAGTTCTTTTGAAATTTTCACAGTGCTGAAAAGTATCTTTAGGTGACTTTAGATTTTTTGTATGTAAACCAGCCTTTTTCTGACTTTTTACGAATATCCAACGTAAATGCCTTTCTAAAATTCAGTGGCTGGATCCTCACAGAAACGTAGAAGCAGGAGTACCACGGCTATTGCTGTGATTTGGTTGTTTAAGTGTGGTTGGTAAGAATAATTAGAGAGTGACTCAGGGCTGTGAGTAGCAAGTATTCAGCACTTTCTGTTGGAGATCGTTTTGACTCAGTCTAATGAGTTAAGAGTTAGTGAGTTGATTATGGATAAAGGAAGATGCTGCTCTGGGAATGTGTCTGAATGTGTGTGCTCTCCAGTTTTTCCTAGCACCCACTTGTTCAGTGTTCTCTCCAGGCTGAGGCATGAGATTCAAAGGGAATTGGAGAATGTGGCTTGTATGTTATGGAGTTACTACCTCATGGTTACCATCCTGTCATCAATAACGTCAGACTATCCTTCACAACTCAGCTTTTTCTTCTGTCTTTTATCAACTTGTAAGGTTTCTACATCCCCTGCTTAAGATTGTTCCCTATCACTGCATGCACTCTCAGTAGAGGTCTTTTGTGTGGCATCCCAACAGTCCTACACCGATTTCTTGTTTCCTAGTTCATATTTGAGCAATTCAGGAAGTTTAATTTTACATTTTATATTTTATTTATAATTTACGCTCTAATTTTATTGTAATTCTGTTTTACAGATTGACTCTCCAGTCAAGCTCCAGATGCGTTTGTTTGAGTAGCCTCAACCTCCCTATGGACTCAACAAATGTATCACGAAATGGCATTGCTCACTGGGAATGCAGATCCTGAGTTCAGCTCCTACTCCTTTAATAACTTGGAAAACCTGTGTGAAGTACAAACCAAGAAAGGATTCTTCTACAAAAAGGCCAAACTTCTGCACCCTGGGGAAGACTTGTGCTGCTTAGCCCGCCTGGATGACCGGACCAGGTTTGTGATCATCAACGTAGGTGGTATTAAATACAAAGTTCCATGGACCACCTTGGAGAACTGCCCCTTGACCAGGCTTGGGAAGCTAAAGTCTTGCAACAATTATGATGAGATCATGAACATCTGCGATGATTATGATGTTAGCTGCAATGAATTTTTTTTTGACCGTAATCCTAGTGCCTTCAGGACAATCATGACTTTCCTGACAGCTGGGAAGCTGAGGCTTCTCAGGGAGATGTGCGCTCTTTCTTTTCAGGAGGAGCTTGTGTACTGGGGGATAGAAGAGGACCACCTGGAGTGGTGCTGTAAAAAAAGATTGCGACAGAAAGAGGAGGAGGCAGCTGAGGCCAGGCTGTATGAAGGGGAGATGGTATTTAGCGAAACTACGCAATGTGCCTTCCAGGACAATAGCCGATTGAGTTTGTGCATGCAAAAGCTCAGGGATATGGTGGAGAACCCCCACTCAGGGATCCCAGGAAAGATCTTTGCTTGTATTTCAATCTCTTTTGTTGCCATCACTGCAGTCAGCCTCTGCATCAGCACCATGCCAGATGTCAGAGAAGAAGAAGATCGGGTGAGTGCAGTTTTTCTGAGTAAAGCGTGTTTTGCATTGTTGGCTCCTCAGGGAAGGTGACGGGCAAAGTCATGCAGGTATTGCATTCAATATTTATGATGTGGAGGGCTGGCCGGGGTAGAGCACAGAAAAGCATTATGTCACTTAATATTGAGGGAAGATTGGGCCAAACTCTGCCTTGCCAGCACAGCTTTGCCAGTTCACACCAGCAGACAGCTTTACCCAACAGATTTGTTTTCTGACATCTCTAACCAGATGACAAACTGGCTCTTGTGGGTATAAAAATCAGCCTTGCTTGACACTTAATGTTTTGAAGTTAAGAGCTAACAGATCAGTTTTTCTTAAAGGTACTTCAACATACCACTTTGAATGAACCCTTGGTACCCTACTGTAAAAACCACATCTAAAATATTTTGATGCTATAGGTGAGGTAAAGGGCAGGGAAGCTGAGGCAGCAATTTAACAGCAGAAACAAAGCAAATGTCGCAATTTTCAGACATACTTAGTATTCTCAAGTGTAAGCTGTGGCTGCTTCATGCCCTTGAAAATAAAGTCTTATGGATATTTTGTTTATTCTTTAGTTCAACGAATTTCCTAAGGGTTTAGTCCCTTATTTGTGCAAGCAGTTCGGTTTCCTAGGATTAGCTGTATGTAGGCCAACGAGAGCTCATCTGAAGAACAACAGAGGAGGACATTCATATTTTCATTAAATATGTGCTGAAATGCAATGCAAGGGCTTTGGCGGGTGGGGACTTTTCGAAGAGTTCATGGCCTCTTTAGTTTTACTCAAATCCAAGCTTGACACTAAACGTTTGGGCTTGTCATTAAATGTGATTGTGAACTTCAGCTACTAAGACAGCACTTCACCCCATCAAGTTCTGCCTCTCAGATGAAGGCTAAGCTCTGCTGAAAGCAGAACCCTTCTTGTGGGCCATCACCCAGGTGCTGAATGGCTCATCGCTCACTGCCGCTAGCGGCAAAGAGAGCGGTCATTACCTGACAGGAGGCATTTACTGTTTTGTAGCGTTGCAAGTAAAAAGTATGCTGGTGGAAAATGGGCCCAGCAACTCCAGAGAGACGCCTGCATTTGACTGAGTACCTCCCGTGCAGTTAAACCCACCCTTTGCTTGCGAGGTGTGCTCAGGTTAGATGTCAGCGGAGTTGTTTGATTTGGAATCAGGCTCACTCAGTAGCAGCCAGGAAAACAGACAAAACATTTGGTATGCTGTTTGATATTTGATTTATTGTAAGATCTTTGTTTTAAAGGCTTTTTATGATCTAAAATTTGCGGGTAGCAGTACTGGGTACTAGTTAAAACTATATTGTCCTAATAATTAAAAAAAAAAGTTCATTTCCAAAACACATGCCTCTTACTGTAATTAACCAACAGTGCTCCAGGATGCTGGAATTTTAAGCACAAGGGATACTTTACTCTTGAAAACTGAGATGTATTTAGTGCTTAGATATTCCTGGGTTTAAGTGAGAGAGGAACAATTGCCTTCAGAATTATCAGAGTTTAGGCACCTTATATTTTTACTAATGATCTGAATGTAAATTAGAGACTCATAATAATAGGCTAATAATATTTGTCGGGTGGAGCAGGGTAATAAATGAGGACAGAGCAAGCATATGAGAGAAGCCTGGATTTCTTGGTAAGCTGGGGCCGCTAAAAGGAGCACATTTTCATAGTCAAATGCAAAATTGTACAATAAAGATGAATGCAGACTTGCCCTTGCAAAAGCAGAGTCTGATTCCCAAAACGAGACTCTAAATAGGATTTAGGGTACAAGCAACTGAATGTAAGGTCCTGTTGCAGCACAAAGTCAGAAGGGTTAATGTGATCCTTGAATATCTAAGCTGGGGAGTAGTGATTAGAAGCTGGAAGATGATTTTGTGCCTGTATGCGGCATTGGTGAGACTGACACTAGAAAACTGCAGTCAGTTCTCACATTCATGTTTTTAAATGGTGTTTTGAAAAACTGGAGAGGGTGAAAAAACCTATAAATGCTAGACACCTGTAGAAAATGCCATGCAATAAGAAACTTGAACATTTCAGTTTATTTAGATATTGAAAGGAAGGTGAGTGGATTAAGCAAATAAGTGTTTTTTATGGGGGGAGGAGAACTGTATCATCTAAAAGACCTTTAAATTAAGCAGGGAAAGGATGCATCGTTAAAAGCTGAATCCTGATAAATTCATATGGGAAACTAGGTGCCAATATTTAATACCACGGTGATTAATTACTGGGGCAGACTAGGAGGAGAATTAATGGATATTTTATTTTTTGATGTCTTTAGTTCAAAGCTCAATGCCCTTCTGGAAGGTAGCCTTCAGCTAAACACACTCTACTTCAATCAAAAGTAAATTACTGATTTCAGTTCAAGTTACAAAGGTGAAATGCTTGCAATACAGAGGAGATCAGAATAAATGATCTTAAATTCTAAAAGCACAGAGCTCCTGCAAATAGGCTTTGTTCTGCCCTTTGCACAGGGCAGGTCTGTGGACAGAGTGGAAATGGTTATTTTGTTTGAGACAAAGGTGGTTCTCTAGCACAGGGGACAGGTGAAGGATCACTTCTTACATAGCTTAGTTCATCCCCCATGTTCCTCGCCTGCTACTGAATCAATGTGGGTCAACACTCTGATTTTGGTCCTGCACAAATGGATGTAAATACCCATGCAGATCTTTTCAGCCTCAGTAAGGCCGGGCAAGGAGTCAGGCATCTGCCCACATGGAATTGCTTATAAGATCAGAGACCTAGGTTGCAAACTCCTTGCCTGTCACCTGTACATGGCTTAGCAAGCCAATGCAGCTCATCAAGTAACGGGTGTGGAAAGAAGTGAGCTTATGTGGATTCAAAGTCATGTTAATAATCCTGAGCTGTATCCCTAGTACCTAGTTTAAAATTTGTGCCCAGGGATAGCTCTTTGGTCTGGTTTTGCAGTCTCCTAACAAGCAGAAAATGTACGTGCATCCCTCCTGGCTAAGGAACAAATAAACAGTAAATATTATTTCAAGGACGCACTGTACTCGGTGTGTACATTTTCCAGGTTATCTGGCTGGCATTACTGTTGTTAGGGCTCTGTCGTAGATACTGTGGCTAACGTAGATATTCTGGCTAACAAGCAGTGGTCTTTTCCTTGAGCTGGCATTTTCCAGAAAACAAAAACTTTATGTGCCACCTATCTGTCCTGTTATTGCTTCAGGGAAAGAGAGAGAAACCAATCATGAAAAAAAGCCATGCTGGAAAGCAATTTTTCATCCCCCAGTCCTTCAATGTCATCTGAATGGACCAGCTGTTACACCCAGTGATGTTCTGCAGAGGTGTAAGCGACCTCAGCCAGACGTAAGCGTGGGACCTTAAAAGTTAGAAGTAATTACCAAATGGGTGAGGAAATTATTTAGGTGCCTGCCTCTCTCTTTTAAAATACAGAAAAAGAATCAATCATACATCTTGTTAACTTTATTAACTGCTCTAGATGTTCTAGATGACAGTGGCAATCCCTAGTGGTTTAGCAAGAGTGGGAAGGATGCTGTTCGCGTGTGCCGTAGCTGTCTTGTTCTTGCTAATGGTCACCCTGGTTCATCTCAAGTGATACTCTTTTTTGGAAGTAGTATCACGTATTTCAGATGCCGCACTATTATGAATAAAGCTAACAGAATCAGATCCTAAACTGCTTTTTACTTACCAAACTAGGACATACATTTTTTCTTGTCAATTTTTCTTCTCATTTAGCTTTTATTTACTGATTGAATTAAATAAAAACCACCAATCTAGTAATGCGCATAATAGCTGCTTCTGGAAATGTCAGGAAAGGGACACTTCACATGTATAATGAAACCTGTGAAGACAGTCAGGTTCTTCCATGTAAAGTAACAAAGCAATCATCAATTTTTAATTTCAAGCTTTTCAGAGTGGGAGATTTTTATGTAAGATCTAGATTTAATGGTGAAAAGTCCCCTCTTAAGGCAAAATACTGCTGAGAAAAAATCATAGCAGGAGCCCTGAGGCACTGAGTTCTTTCAAGACCACCACAAAAATGATCTCCAAGACATAAAAATAGCCAAAGGCATAGAGTATCCTTAAGGCATTTTAGGCATATGATACCTTTAAGTGGGCTTCTCAACTCTCTAAGCAAATGGCAGGTATCGAGTGACTCAAGGAAAGCCGCTAATACATCACAGGACTCTTAAACCAGTTGGGGATACATTACAGCAAAAGCTTTAACAACACAGTAAGAACTGAACAACCAAAAGACACTGAGATTCAGCTGAAAGCCAGATGGTCATCACACTAGACTCTTCGTGTTTTTCTTGGTGAAAACAGAAATGTTGACCATTTCTATCTGAAGAAGAAAGCTTCTTTCTTTTGTTAGACAGTCTTCCTCATCACAGAAGAAAGGTGGTGAACTTAGAGACTAACATCAAGCATTTTGTCCTGATTCACAAAAGCATTTATAGACCTGAGTCCCACTGAGCTCAATCGTTTCTAGTACCACAGTGTAAAACAGAAGAAGATTAGAGAGTACTTCCTTCTTCACCGTACTTTCTAATGTATTGGGAAAAGCCAGTCTAATTAAAGATGCTGTGATAGGAAGTTACAGTTCAATAACCTTCAGCTGAAGAACATTACAACAAGGAGAGATACTCATAAATAATGAGGTTAATAATAGCTCATAAAGAAGCCTGAAACTATTTAAACTTATAAGCTTAATTTGCACACTGTGCTTCAACTTTCATATTGGTGAGGATGGGGAATAGATAAATTGTGAATGTGCATTTTAAACAATCTCGTGACTAAAGATTTCATTTTGCAAAGGTACACACAAAAGTAATTTCAGACAAGGTTAAGAGAGTCTTGTATAATGATTCTCAACAGCATTTCATAGAGAAGCTGTTGATGTAGGGGCTGGTTGAGCAGTGAGGGCAGTTGAAAACTGGCTGAACATCCAGGCCTAGAGGTTAGTGATCAGTGAAAAAAAGTCTAGTTGGAGGCCTGTACCTAGTGGTGTACCCCAGGGGTCCATACTCGGTCCAGTCCTGTTCAACATCTTCATTAGGGATCTGGAGGATGGAGCAGAGTGTACTCTCAGCAAGTTTGCTGACGACACAAACTTTGGATGAGTGGCTGATAGGCCAGAGAGTCATGCTGCCATCCTGAACAACCTCGACAGGCTGGAGAAATGGGCTGACAGGAACCTCGGGAAGTTCAGCAAGGAGAAATGCAAAGTCCTGCACCTGATGAGGAACAACCCCATGCACCAGTGTATGCTGGAGGCCACCCAGCTGGAAAGCAGCTTGGCAGAAAAGGATCTGGGGGTCCTGATAGACACCAAGTTTACCCTGTGCCAGCGATGTGCCCTTGCAGCAAAGAAGGCTACCGGTATCCTGGGCTGCGTTAGGCAACGTATTGCCAGCAGGTCAAGGGAGGTGATCCTTCCCCTCTGCTCAGCACTGGTGAGGCCACACCTGGAGTCCTGTGTCCAGTTCTGGGCCCGCCCAGTACAGGAGTGATATGGGCGTGCTGGAGAAAGTCCAATGAAGGGCCATGAAGATGATGAAGGAACTGGAGCATCTCACATATGAGGAAAGTCTGAGAGAGCTGGGACTGTTTAGCCTGGAGAAGAGAAGGCCCCAGGGGGATCTCATCTGTGTGCATAAATATCTGAAGGGAGCGTGCAAAGAGGAGAGAGCCAGGCTCTTTTCAGTGGTGCCCAGTGGCAGGAGCAGAGGCAATGGGCACAAACACAGGAGGTTCCTTCTGAACATCAGGAAACACTTTTTCGCTCTGAGGGTGACCGAGCACTGGCACAGGTTGCCCGGGGGGGTCATGGCGTCTCCATCCTTGGAGATATTCAGAAGCTGTCTGGTGACGGTCCTGGGCAACTTGGTGGCCCTGTTTGAGCAGGTGGAGGGGGCTGGACCAGATGACCTCCAGAGGTCCCATCCAACCTCAACCATTCTGTGATTCTGTGGTTATAAGTATTGATTTGTTTAGGTTTGTAATCTATATAGGTAGCTAAATAGGAAGAAATGGCAGTATTCAGGGCCTCAGAGTGTCACAAATGCCAAACATTTTGTTGAATGAATGATATCATCTTGCCTCAAAACTCTCACAGTTTGAGATACTTCTAGGTGGGGAAAACTGTCATTTTTACATTAAATGATTTACTCATTTCAGTGAAAAGTAATGTAAAGGAGTAAAACAGTTGTTATTGTTGGTGCTTTCTATCCTAAGATGGCACTCTGCTTGAGACTCTGGAATGAAGCTTCTCATTACTGGAGAGCTCGTTTTTAGCACTTTCTGTCTTTTGTGACTGTTCGGCTATTTTTCTGCATGTGATACTGAGACCTTCTTGATTTTAACTTAGAGCCACATGTTTATGTGATGCATAGATGTTTTTTTCATGAATGAAAGTCTTTCTTAATAAAATTGCAGCTTGTGTTTTTCCTTTCTTTGTGGAATAAACTGTTCTAGAAATTACAACACAGTCAACATAAAACATGTATTTAAAAAAAAATCTCTGTGCTGGTATTACAGATAACTATTTATAGTATATAGGCACCGAGGGTGACTTTTTATAAAAATAATCTTGGGGAATTGGACTATCTAATTTCCCCGGGGAATCATCTGAGAATTCGTTATACCATTCTCTCAGCTCTGCTGTTTAAATGCAAAAACCATGAGCTGTAACAGTATCACCAGTTATGGCATCTGAACTGATCTACTGATGTACTCATCCCCTACAGTGCTAGTTTGCATTTTGTGTTTGCTCCTGGCAGTTCAGGCCACAGCTGGCTGGAGGCCAGGGCAAGACCAAATGACTCAGTAACAATTGTCATCTGCCTTTTCTACAACATTGTGCACAAGGAAGTTCCTGTAGACACATGAGATTCATGTTCACTTTCCCGTTCACATGCCCTTGCTTAAGGGATGTAGGACTCACAGCACGGCAGAGCTGTATTTTAGCTACAAGTAAGGTGTTATTTTTTTCTTTCATAAGCTTAAAGTAGCTTTTCTGCTCACATGGTACTTAAATCAAAATGGTAACACACAGTCCAAATTACAAGCTTTGAGAGCATCCTTTACCCACAGCTTTAGTCATCAGCAATAAGGAAAAGTTTGCTTTGTTGTTTATGTGCTCCATCTGCCTTGTGTAGTTTCATCACCTGTTCTATGTAGTCCTGCACTTAAATTGTGAATCATAGAACCACAGAATGGTTTGGGTTGGAAGGGACCTTGAAGATCATCTGGTTCCAACCCCCTGCCATGGGCAGGGACACCTTCTGCTAGACCAGGTTGCTCAAAGCCCCATCCAACCTGGCCTTGAACACTTGCAGGGATAGGGCATCCACACCTTCTCTGGGCAGCCTGTTCCAGTGTTTCACCACCCTCATAGTGAAGAATTTCTTCCTTACATCTAATCAAAATCTGCCCTCCTTCAGTTTAAAGCCATTACCCCTTGTCCCATCACTATGTGCCCTTGTAAAAAGTCCATCTCCAGCTTTCTTGTAGGCCCCCTTCAGGTACTGGAAGGCTGCTATGCTTTAGAGACAGAATGTCTTAAACACAACGTCTACGACCATCATCATAACAGAAATAAAAATTACATCTACCCTGCTGTTCATGTACATAGGCACATTCCTCATGCCTCAGGCTGTGAGCTAGCTTTCTAAGCAAGGAAATCTTTTTCTTTTCATAAGTGAGACCAACTTAGTTAATGCAAGATGCAATTACTGTATGATATCCTTACAGTCCAAAATTGAAGAGTAACTGCAAAGTTCTGCAGTGCAAGTCTGAGTCATCATAGTGTAGTCTCCCAGCTTCTGTCTGATGGTCAGAGAAGTTTGCTGTGCATGTTGCCTTTTAGACAGCTCAGATTTGTCTGAAAGCAGTTGAAAGTGATGAGGTTTGAAAGATAAAAGTGATGTTGCTTCTGTGGGTCACACACACAGCTTTAAAATCAAGGAGTTGAGAACCTCTGCACTGCTCAATCTAAACCTTAAATGTTGAGTTGTGTGGTTTTTTTGAGCGGTGTGCATCTTTTATCTGACTCCCATGGAATTTGCAAATATAAGACTAATGGCAAAATGTCCTTTGATCATTTTACTGGGAACTGTGCTTGTCTGTGAACCATCTGAATGATAACAGTCCTTAATGTAAAAGAAATACATGTATTAATCTTTCCTTTGTGGATCTGAATCTAAACCTTTCCTTTACTGGTTGTCCAAATCCAGCTGTTAGTATCAGAGCATATCTCGGTATCAGTTTATTTTACCAAGTTGGGGATGGTTGTATTCACACACTAGGGAAACACATTTGGTGCTGTGAGTCCTCGGCGTCGCTGTTGCACAACGCGCTGCCCACTGCGCCTGCTCTGCCCGCCACTGCCCAGGACTCCAGCTGCCTGGAAACCTCCTGGTCAAAGAGCACAGCACGCACCAGCTTTGCCAACTCTTTTCAGAGATAGCCCTTCCCCTTTGCAAGGCTACCTTAAGCTGCTAATGAATAGAAAAAGTTTGAAAGAATGATTGGTTATTCTTGATACTGGTTGTGTGAACAGAGTGCTGGATAACAACTAGTTGTATTTAGTCATGACTACTTTTGGAGACCTCTCGCCATTTCTTCTTCGTGGCTTGCTTGCTCCTCTTTGGAAAAGAAAAAAAAAATTACTTTCTGCAGTCCTCCCTCCCCTGGAAAAAAAAAATCCAGCCTTCCTGCTTGATTGAAGCTATTTAAACTTCAGCAGACATATCTAGTTGTTCTGTCATGGCAGCTCCTTCAAGAGAAGATAAAGGAAACATGGTCCCAGTGAGAAAAACTTTCTCTGTTGTATCAGGAGGGTTAGGGGGAATGTTGTATTTTCTTTCACTAAGAGTTGCCTTTAGATTGGGGGGTGGGGACATGGCACTGTAGAACAGGTTTGCAGAGTCCCACCGTGAGCTTGCAGACCCTCTGCTCAAAATTCCCCATCTCAGCAAAGTTGCCGCCTGAGCTCTTCATGCCATGGCTCTTACCAACTTTGGGTCTCACTGCACCGTCTTTTCCTGAGTTGCTTTTCCCAAAGAAGATTTTGAGAATGGTAGGTTACAATATAGACTTTGGGAACCACCTGAGAATCTATGCAGTGTTTTAGGCTTCGAAGTCAAAAAATGGAGAAGGTATTTCTTTGCACTGTTAGCTTGGGGATGAGGCAAGAGTTGGATAAGATAAAATTCCTGTTGACGTGGTAATAACTTTGTGCTGTGCTAATGAACTCCTTCAGTCTACAGGATATCTTCTCATGAATACATAGCAGGCTCAGTTCTTCTTTTAAATATTGTATAAATATGCTGCAATATGACATTAGTGATAAATAATTAATCAGCTAAGACTCTTCCATAAAAGCATTGGTAACTTTGTCACGTTAACTGGTTTATGTTTGGTGCAATGTGGCTGACCCAGCAAAATATGCCCCATATTTAATTTCTTTTAATATTTCTCTGGTTCCACCCCCATAACTATCTATACCTACCAGTGGGTTTATTCTCCTAACTTCCAGGTAAATCATCCAGTGAGTCTCTGAAGCAATCTCATGATAGTAGTCGCTTGGCCTCCAGTCATGTTTGTAAAATTACTACAGCTCTTCAGTATAGCCTGCTCTGTAATATCCTGAAGGTAGAGCATCGCTTCTTTACCCAATAGATTCCTCCACTGCCTTTTGCAAGAGAGCTTGTGCTGTGTGGGCTTATTGAGTACTGTCCTAGTGTTCTGTGACAGAGAAATCCTTCATTTATTTGTAATAAAAATATCATCTGGAAATTCCATCTCAGAGCTCCAGGATATGTTGCTATCAATTCTGGAGGTTTGGAATGAAAGAAAGCAACCAGATCTACATTTGGCCAGACCTCATATAGTTAGGCTGAGGTAATGAGCTGATTCATGTGTACAGCACTTAGAAAAATTGCATTAAATCATTTAACATTATAAATGCTTACATTTTCATTGCTTAAAATGTGGTGATTGAGATGAAATATAGAAGTTTTTGAAATTGGGGACTTTTTCCAGTGTCTACGGAGACATTTAGAGGCAAGACAAATTAAGATAGAAGAGTGGTATACAAATGAAAAAAAAAAAAAGGATTAAAAAAAATTTTGCAGTAGGTTTTTAACAAAGGCTTAAGAAAGGACCAGGAGAAAACTGTAAGGTTGTTGGATTTTCTAAAGGTAATCATGGTATTAGTTCCAAGTAAAACCATTGAAAACATAGTACTGAGTGCAATCGGCAACATTTTTGAGGACAACAGCATAATTAATTCTAGTCAATGTAGAACACCACTCATTAGTCAAACTTAGTATGAGGTTATGAAGTTTTCTGAAAAAAATAACTTCTGATGTAGGTTCTTATACTTCTGTATGATAGTTGAATTAGTGCCACACAACATCATTCCTCAATAAAAATGGCGTTTTTCAAAAACTTACCTCCCTTATTAAATGTTGAAAACATTTCTGTTTGTTAGATCTCAAAGTAGCAGAAAACTAACGTAAGAAGTCATCATCCGGTGACAGTGTATGCAGAAAGGCGTGCCAAGTGTCTCTGGTGTCGGCCTAGAGCTACTTAGGTGTTTTGCTGGTGATTTGGGAGAAAATATAAAACAATTGCAAATGAAATGTACAGGTAGCACAAAAATGACACACTAGTCAGGGACTGGAAGTGTCTGGCACAGTAAGCTGAACTGATTTGAACGTGGGCAGGTAACTGCATGTTCATCAGCAGAGATTGCAACCCGTAAGTGTAGAGAGCATAGAGAGCCCAGGACAAGAGACTCTTGGAAAGTGGGGACTCAGAAAGGATTTAGAGACCCCGGTGAACTGCTGGCTGTATGCGATTTCCCATCTGACATGCTAGTTAAGAGGCAAAGCATGAGGCTTGAGATAACTGTGTCCAGATTGGTATCCATTAAGCAGATAAGTTGAAAAAAAAGAATTATTTAAAAATCTGAAAATTCTGCTTTATAGTGAGACACCAAAAGAGTTTTTATGCAGTAAACAGCCGAATAAGAGAATGCCCGTGCACAACAGTGGACAATAACTGGAACCTGCAGCTAGACAAGCTCATGCTCTAAATAAGGTGTATCACAGTGGGGGTAATTAACAATGGAACTTGTTTGTCTAGAGATGCTTGAGTACATCTCACACAGTTTTTAAGTACATTCTGTCGGTCCTTCTAAACATTACATTTCAGCTCAGACGAAACCATGCTCGTGCTTCATGAGCCGCTTGGTGAGATCCTCTGCTCTGCAGGGGATTCGCTCCCGAGCCCCGTCTGGCCTTACAGGTCAGCGAGCAGTTGCCATCCCGTCCCCAACTTGCTCGTGCAGGAGCGCCGTCCCCATGTGCCGGAGGTGCCAGCAAGGATGCTGTATGTCAGGGGCTTCCCTGGCCCTCATGTATGTTCAGACCTGAAGTCATCAGTAAGATGAAGTGAGCAGTGGCAGTTCATAATTGTGATTAAAGGCAAGGGCAGCCAGAAAAACTCAGAAGCCTGGAAGCTTTCTAAGAGGAGTGGCATGGCATGAGTCTGGCCCTGTGAAGGCAGGATCCTGACCAAGGTATCTTATCCAGCGCTGACTGTGTTTGCGGGGGGTGCTACAAGCGGGACATGTTACCGGCGGGGCTTAGTCCCAGCGTTTGCTGCTGTTCAGACTCGAGCTTGCGGGTCACCCATGAGCAGGGTGCCTCAGCCAGAACAGGCTGTTCAGCAGGATAGACGCCAGCCCAGCCCGCTGGCCCTTCACTGCCAGGGCCCTCCTACCCTCACCTTCCCATGCAGGCACACGCGCGCACACACACACACACGCGCGCTTTCCCTCTGCTCCAGCTCGTTTTCTGAGCCTGGATACAAATAGGAAATAAAGAGAATAGTGTGAAGGTCCCAGCCATCCAATACATCCTGAGCCATGTTGGAAACTTGGCACGCGCTGGACTGGGTAGAGACAATGACAGAACAGAAATTGCAGCACCCTCCTGAAAGGTCCATGCACTGAGTGTCTGTGGGCAGAAGCTGTGGATGTGTTCTCCCAGTCCACAGCTAGTTGCCTTTGTACACAGTAGAAATATTGGCTAATTTAAGGTAAGTCATGCAGTTCTTACATTCTGCACTGCTGTCACAGAAAACACTGTTACTGTTGCCTTGAGCAGAAAGAGAGAATATGAGAGAGTGCAGGGTTTCACAGTGGTCAGATCCGCCTTGCAAAAATTCATCCACCTTGCAAAAATTCATCCACTTTGCAAGTGCAGGAGTAGAGCTTACAGCATTTCAGTGCAAGGGCAACGCGGTAGCAGGCTGCCAGCTGCGACTGAGCCACTACCAGCAGGAGAGCAAATCTGCCCACGGGCAACACAGGCAAATCCTTCACTTGCTTTCAGATAATAGGATAAAGGGAAAGAGAGGGGGAAAAAAACAGGTTTGGAAAAAAAAATGTAAGAGGAAAAGAGTAAGGTTGACTCTGTCCTCCTTTCCTCCAAGAGAAAAAACAGACACCCCCAACTTTTATAGCAGGTTACAGGGTTCCAGGAACCAGTAAAACTAATGTGGATCAGTAAAATAAAACCAGCAATGAGTGGGAGGCAGGAGGAGAAGACTCTCTAAAACAGGGAGTGAAAGAAGGGGAAAACTGGGGGAAATAAGAGGGAAAATACACCTTAAAATGCTGTTAAGAATCAGTTGCTCCTTTTAATACAATTAGAGAGAGAGAGAACAAGACTGAGATTCTTTTTTAGTGTGAGACAAGCTTGAGGAGAAGAAGATAAGAGGACATTGGGTTTAGGAGGACCACGGTTCTAGACACCGTATATCTGCATGTACCTGTGAGCACAGCCAGGTGCCACCACAGCGTCATCTTTCCCCAGGTGTTGGGTAGGTGTGAAAGCGTTGGGAACGCCACTGCTTTGTAACACAGCCCACTCTCTCCTGGGCTGGTCCTTTCAGCGGAAGGCGTTGGGTCTAGGTGTTGTCATTCCCTGGGGAAATGGTTCAGACTGCACGTAAGTGCCCTTGGCGAGGACTCAGCCCCGCTCTGGTTCTGCAGTGTTTTGATTTATGCTGCCACTTACGGGAGACAACCCCCATCTTTATTTTTGCAGTCCTGCCATGCTTATGAGAAGCAGGTGTGCTGTAAGTGCCAAGTGCCATTGCTCAAGTTTTTTCGAGCAAGCACTGAGTCTGTCTTGTTTTCAGAGCACTAGGATAGAAAACACAAGCTAGGATTATTCTCCAGAAATCGGGAGAATTGCTAATTTGCAAGGTGACTGGGCTTCTTCAGGTAAAAGCTCAGCATCAAGCATTTGTTTAGGTTTACAGAGAATGGATTTTTAAAAAAAGCACTGTAGTTTCCAAGCCTCGGGGGATATGATGCCTTTATCAGAGCTAGAAAAGACAGTGGGCTGAGGAGGCCGATTTCTAGTCCATGTGAAATCAGGGAGAGAGGGGGACACTTGTCAGCAAGGAGGCTTCTGATGTTTAATTATTGTCTTGGGGTTTTTTATTTTCAATTTCAGTGAAAAAGTGGGCCAAAACCAAGAAGAATGTTTTGGAAACCTGGAAATAGAAAATTCCAGGGTAATTTTTACTCAGAAACACTAAGAAGATCAGTGTTTCTAAAGTAAAGCCGTTCTTTGGAGGACACCATTGCTTGGTGAAATCATGGGGGTTTTTTCTGCGTTACTGCCTCTTTCCGAGGCAGGATTACTCCTGCCTTTTTCCGAGGCAGTGACTCTGATTGATAACCAATTCCTCTGTGCTGAGCAGCCCCCCGAGGTCAGGCCGTGCAGGGCGTGCCTGGTCCAAGCACGGCAGGCTGCGTGGGAGCCGTGGACACACCTGGACACCGTGGACACTGCGTCGCCTGTGGGTGTTTCCCACAGAGCAGGTCTGCTTCAGGGCAAAGTTGCTAGAAAGCAAGCCATATGGGCAGTGGCCTGTGAAATCCTGCCTCAAATGCTGTGGGAGTTCACGTGTTTCAAATATAATATCTTGTTCTCATGGACCTGCGTCTTCTTGTGTAGCTGTTTGTCTTCAGACCATTTCCAAATGGCACTAAGATATTGTAAAATTGCCAAAGCAGACTCCAGATACAATTAACCAGTGTTTTGACTCAGAATATTTGTTCAAACAAATAGCAGTAAACCTATTCTTGTACATATAGATTGTAAGTCTCAGAGCCTACTTACGTCTTATACATACGCAGATATGAAAGCTGTAGACAAGCCAGGTAGGGATCTCGGACCCCCCCGAGGCCCAGCTCCAGCAGCATCAAGCACATAATTTCCTTTGCTAGTTGAACATTACAGGAAGGTAGGACTTGGAGGGGTCCTCTGCGGTGAGTGCGGTCGCCCGTTGTCATGGGTACCACATCACACCACTATTTCCAGAAACTGAGAAACTTCATCTTAAAAGGTCTCTGGCCTTTCCTGTTCTTGCAGAGGGGCTCTTTTGGAACCTCATGTGTCTTCAAGAGTCCAGATTCTGAAAGCTGGTGTAGCTATCTCTTCCCCTGCCGATGCTGTCCTTTCGGTTAGTCATGGGTTCTCTTTGCAAATAGCTCAGTGCAAACTGAGCATGTGAGGTCCCTCTCCTTCCCACTCCTACCTCACCTGCTGATTGCCATTCCTTAGCTGATGGTGTTGCCCTCCCAGCCACTCCGAAGCAAAAAGTCAGCTGTTCTAGCATAACCAACCAGTGAGTTATCCTGTTTGACTTTGCACTGAAGAAGATTAAGGAATGATCGTATGTCCCATTCAGTGGGATGAGCTGGGGACTTTAAACAGCCAGGTAGTAGATGGAGATAGCAGTACTTTCAGCATATCCAGAGAGACCTGAATGAGAACATTTGGTCACACCATTAAACAGTGCTTCTCTTCATCCCCTTGGTTTATTTATAGACAGCAAACATGTCTCTTCTCTGCCTTCATTTGATGATGGTAAACAAGTCAAATGCATTTAATTACTTTTCTGGTTTTAATATAGGTTTTCCATTCCACTAGCCGTCCACATAACCTTGGGTTATTCTCCCAGCTCATTCCAGTTCGAATCATCTTTGTTGAACATGGGAGGTTCTTGAACAAACCAAATCCTTCACATATATTGGGACCTATCAGCAGGCTCCAAATGCAAGTATTGGTTGTTTTGCACGTGTGTAGTTGGTAAGCAAGAAGGAACTGATGCCAAGGCTTGTTTCAAGGATGAAAACCGCAGGTTGTGAGAAGCTGTGTGTACTCATTGTAGTGAAGCAGATTACAAACACGAGAAAACCAAAGAAATACATAGTGAAGGGAATACTAGCCCATGAGGAGGTCACTAGGCAGTGAGAATGCAGCAGAGCCTTAAGAAGTATCCTCAAAGAAAATGTTACCCAGGGTACATTGCTTCTCCTAAGTTATAGTGTAGCCTCTCTCTCCTGGTGCGTGGTATGATCAGACTGGGAGATAGTAGCAGATGGCTGCTGGAGCGCATACTGTTCCCTCAACTTGCTCCCAGCCGCAGTCACAGAGTCTGAGGAGTTTTAAGATGTTAGATGTCTTTACACCCCCCCAAGCCTGTCTGGGTGAGGTACTGTGCTGTTCCTGATGGGCATCTGAAAACCAGACCAGTTGATGGCGTTCTGTTTGATAGGTATTTATGGTCTGGTTTATTCTTTATATGTTTCTTACTTCTTGCAGATTTTAGGTTTTGGTTGCTTTCCATAAAGTAGACCCAGGTAACATTTGTTTCCCTCTAACAAATACTGTTGTTTTTGGAGAAGTGTGTGCTAAAAGTGGATGCAAGTGTGAGAAAAGCTGGCTGAGAAGACCATATTAATGAGAGGACATTTTGTGCATCTGTAGTACTACTTACCTGCTTTCCGTTCTTCCCAGCAACTCTACTGGGGCAAAAAGAAGCAGGACAGTGGACTGAAGAATATATCTGCATGTGGCAGGAACAGTAAGTGAAGGAGGCAGGGAAATGGAGGACAGCCTTAGGATCGCAACAACAGTCTTGCCTGGTGGGTGGGTGATCGAATCCCCTGTGTCTGTGTCTTTCTCCACAATTCAGATGTATATGCCAAATCCATGCAGAGTGCAGCTGTTACGACATCTACGACATTTGCAGGGGAAAAGGTGACAGTTAAACAAGTCTCAAGGCTCAATATTTATGGCTTAGAAACCCAAGTCGTACCTACAGTATCTAACTTTGGTCGAGCAGTTTGGGGCTGAGATGGTGGGCTGGGCAGCGTAACTGGCGGGAACACAGCTGGTTCTCTGTGCAGCCTCCTGGATCAGGAGTGCCATCTACGTCTCCCGCCTGTTTAGTCTGCAGGGGTGGTCATCGGCTACCACAGTGCACGGGTAAACCCCTCACACACGTGGTCTTCTCTTCCCCCTCGTTGACTCCCAGGCCCTTTTCTGAGCTTGCCATGAACATAGCCATTTGACTTCATAGTTGCATGTCAGAAGAGCACTTTGAGACAGAAATGCAAGGTATGTGCAGGTAGCTGTATCTCAGTAACCCCTTGACTACATGACTGCAACTGAATAGCATGACATGTAATTTTAGAAGCTGATTAGACGCTGGCTGTGGATTTTAGCACACCCTGATGTTACCTTCTAGCAGTTGCCACAGTCTTTTGGCATCTCCCTTGTTCCTGTCGGTGCTCCATGTTTATTTGCAGCTTCACTGGCAGAATAAAAATGACAGGCTGAGAGGTTTTGAAAAGTGGTGATTTGGGGCTGTGCTGTCTCAGGATCAAAGGAAATCCAGAGAGATAAGTCTAAAGTAGGTATAGCTCCTGCCCACCTCCTTGCCCTTTCTCTTCAACAAAGACAAGTTGTACAGGAACAGTTGTACAAGAGCTATCTTGTGTCCATAATATGACTGCAAACCGTTAGTGACAACCCTCCCCGCTGAAGGCAAGGCTCTGGTTGCCTTTTCTAGCAGCTTGCCTGAAGATGAAGCACGAACTAAGCTCTAGCTGCAGATCAAAGTGTGTACAGCAAGAAGCAGAGGGCTCTTTCGTGGCCCCTTGGCGACTTTAAAAACAGAAACCGTTACTTTGAATTCACAGCCAGCCAGCTTTGAGGACAGACTGTGCAGTAGCTGAATCATCTTTGCTCAGGAGCACAAGAAATACTGCAAGCAGGCTGGCTGCAAGTTCAGCCTGACCCTAGCTTTAATGGCAGATGTGCTGAATTACAATCACCAAGTCCGTAGGTGGTCAGTGGCGAGGGGAGCGTGCCTGCGCCCGAGGGCAGGGTGTGACGCTGCCCTTCCCACAGCGGGTCACATCTCAAGAGTCACGCGCTCATCCTTACTGTGAAAATTGGCTGGATGCTTTCATCAGAAAATCACTTTTCATCAGAAAATTGCTTTTCATCAGAAAGCGCCAGTGTGAGCAAAATCTTTGGGTTTTTGTTGGGGATGTTGCTGGGAATGTTGCTGTTTTGCTGGAGTTTTGTCCAGGGAAGGCTGCTTCATTTCACAGCGATAGCTGGGATGAGCGAGGGCAGTGACCCAGCCCCCGGTGCTCCAGGTGCTCCCGCAGGCTGGGACAGAGCCAGGTGCAGCTTTCCACCCTGCCCGCTTCGGAGCAGGAGCTGGGTCTCTCCCGAGCAGGGCAAGAGCTCCAAATGTTGGGCTGCTGAATAATTGAAAGTGGGGGTCTGTCCTCTGAATGTCTCTGCAGACATTCACTGAAACAGGCAGTTCAGCCTCAAGCCCAAATCTGAGGGGAACACCCTGAGCCGCTGGGCTGGCGACTCTCTCGCTCTCTGCAGCACCGTGTCCAGGCTGTGGGCAGACCTCGCGTAGCAGCCTCAGGGACTTTGTCTGCAGGTCTCTTCGTGCTGATCTCTGCTGCTGAGACATCACTTACGTCAGAATTTCAAGTTCCACGTTTTTTTTTTAAAAAGAGTTTGATTTGATGTGCACAGAGAAACACTTGAAAGACATGACCCAAAAGGCTCAAGTAACAAGAGGCAAGTGGAAGAGAACAAATATATCATTTTAGCAATGTCATGATTTTAAAGCTCATGTACGTATTTTTGTATGCAACGCCTCTCATGTTTGGGGTTATTTTTTTCTTAACAAACATATACGTTTTACAGGGAGGGAAATCTTCGCTGCGGGGGGGAAGTGGGCAGCATTGAAACTTCTTCCCTCAAAGTCCCGTGGAGCTGCTGACCATACAAAAACGCGTGTGCGAAGCAACACAAGAACTGGGGCGGTTAGAGGTGATCTGGCTTTTGACACCTTCTAATGCCAGAGGGGGGAGATGGCATCAAAGCCTGCAAGAATCTAGAGGAGAGTCAGTATTTCTTCTCAGGAGACCAGAGGACAAAGGCAGGGCCAAGAAGTCAGACAACACACAGCGGAGAATTTTTCTGAGGCGCAGTACAGGGAAGTACCAGTGAAAGGGACCTTGCAAGCCAAACCAAAACAGTTCTGAAAGATGCCTGCAATTTCTAGACAGAGCATACAGATCAATGAGTACAGCTGGATTTGAACTCCAGTGGCACCGGCGTTTCTTTTTGTAATTTTCCTTTTGCCAAAGAAACCCTTGGCAAAGAAAATGTTTCTCCAGAAGAAAAGATACTGCAGTTGGCTTTTTGACAGCAAATTTCTATAAATCCTAGTGAAGGAGACTCACTTTAATTTAACTGCATAGAATTACTCATTGAGACCTTCTTCCGTTTCTTTTCTTGTGCCCTGAGTTGACATTAGTATATGGCCCCAATATCCTGTGCAACTGCAGATATTTCCCCATACTCAAGTAATTTCTGCACAGGAAAAAAAAAATCTACTTGCTGTTTGAAAGAAACACATATACATGCTTAAATAAACATATACATCTTGTAAAGAACAACCGTTTCCATATATTGTTATTATACCACTGCTTTTTGTAATCAAAAGCCTAAGATGTTGTTTATTTAATGGCATGGTTATATGCACATGAAAAGAAAAAAATGTTAGTCATCTAATACCAGAGAAATGCAGTGGGGGTGTCCTTTGTGATTGCCATTCATGCAATTTTTTGTTTAGACCTCTAAAAGACAAAAAAAAATGAAATTGTTATGAAGACTAACCAAAAGCTTTCCTGCGGCCCAGTTTCATAAAGCTAGATATGAAAATGCAATCATAAAAATGTATCTGTTAGATTATAAGATGAAGAAATCTGGTTAGTTAGTATGAATGCTAGCTATTTTGCTTACAAAAAGTAAAAAGCAGTATGTAGTTGTTAAGGTACATGTTTACGGCCATGAGTTGGTATAGCGTGATCTTTTTTGAAAACATACAGATTTGATACAGATCTATTTTGGGCAGGATGCTCTCGTATTCTGTTAGGACTTGTTTTATTCCAATGTCTGATTAATTCTTGATTGCTTTTTTCCATCTCTGTGTGTCTTTCTGTGCATTTTTGTTTTGTTTTCTTGAATGGAAAAAAACTCAAAACCCTAAGCAGAGTTACAGCATCCGGTTGGATTTGAATACATAGCTAAAAGTTTTAGAAAGAGAAAAATTGCCTTTTTTTTTTTTTTTTTACAATGCTCTAATCAAGGGGAAAAAAACTGCAATGAAAAGCAGCTGCAGCTGAAAGAAGCAAAGCACAAAGAGCATGAAACACGTTTTTGCTGTTACTGTTTTTGATTTCCTGTGAGGATAATAATAGGCCATACCTAGATGATATTGAAACATGGCCCGGGGGACAGGAGGAGATTTGATTAGTGGGGAAAAGGCCTCTGGCAGGTTAATTGACACACAGGTCTGTTTTCTAAAAGCCTGTTCAGACCCTCTTATGCTCAGGACAGCCTTCGAACAGGGCCTGGCTTGTTCAGATTGCAGAAGGTTAATAACGATACTGAGAAAGGCTAGCACTTTGCTGAAAATAATTATGCATTAGCTAAAAGAGGGGATTGTTTCATCCCATTAAAATGAACTCTGTGTAGCAGAGCATTATCGCTCCACTCTACTGAAAGTAAACATTTCGGGATTCACAATGTTAGCTGTCAGCTGTGGATAGTGGGAAGAGCGGAGAAAAGCCAGAGCCCACCATCAGCCCTGGACGGAGTGTATTTCAGCTGTTCGTGACAGTGACGGGCAAAGATGCCAGCTTGGTTCTTCTCTGTTGGGTGACCCGAGCTTCTGATACTGCCGAGCCTCTCGTGCTCAGCTGAGTGGAGGTTGCCAGGCTGCGCCTGCACTTGCGTTTTTGATGTAGTCCTGCAGGAAGATTGGAGACATAAATAGCGAAGCTGTAGGCTTGTGAACCTACACAGGATAAACATGTCAGAGGGTGGGAGGGCAGAGAGAGTCTTCCGAAAGCCATCTCCCCTGCTAGTCCCTTAATGAGGAACAATTTTCACTCCTGTTTGCTCCCACACCAAAACTCATACACGGAAGGACTTTGGAGAGTTTCCTTTCCTTGTGCACCAAATAGAGAGCGCTGGGGGAATTAGGTGCCAAATTAGCTATTAAACACCTTAATGTCTTTGTAGGTCTATTCCAAGGCTAAATTCTCCATAGGCTTCACTGACTTCCCTTAAACTTTTAGTGGCACGAAAATTATATACGCACACATCAGAACCCAGAATGCTTCCTGCCAGATAGGTCTCTTAAGGCGAGCTACATCTTAGTTTCCGTACATGGTGGTCCAAGTAGTGATGTACCTTTCAGAGAAAGCAAGTTTGCACATGGGGTTTTTTTCCTTCTTGCCATCGCTGCTGCTTTGCTCAAGCTGTAGCTATTCTTTTATGGGTTGGGTTCCTAACGTCTCAGCCTGATCCTTTTGTGCATGCGCCAGGACAGTATCAGGAGCTGCAGTTCACCTGCAGCCATTGCCCTTAGGTGTGAGATCAAGCATATCCTGATGAGAGATTCCCAGGCAGCAGGGACAATACCAGTCTGATGGCTGGTTTCTTGGTAATAAGGTGAGAAGTTAAGAGTGGCACAGGGAGAGTCCTTCCACTGACTTCGTGAGCTTTGGCTCTGGCCCACAGAGCCAGATTTGCGTGATGGTGTGAAAGCATCTTCGTTCTGTACCTGATGGGAGAGCCTGACAGCTTAATTATGCTGTGATAGGAGCGAAGCCCATAAAAACCAAATGTTTTGTCCTATGTGTTATGATTGTGACAAAAATACTTATTTATGACCGAATTAGTTTGGTAAGGCAGATATAAATAAAGCTCCTTCTAGTCTTCACACCTATCAAAATTAGGACATTAAAGACAGGCTATATCTGAGCTACTACACTAGTAAAACAAGATTATCCTTCCTCCCTGCAATATGCTTAAAATCTTGACAGCAATTTCAATGGGACAAGTAATTTTTCTCTCCATATCAGCATGACCCCCTGGGAAACAGTGGGAGGTACATCATATGCCAATTGAAAGTGGAACACAAAATCTATAAATACAAGGCACTACAACCTTTCATCGTGTTTAATACAAGGACCATAAATGCTGGCTCTGAGGATTCCTTTCCACATTTTTTTTTTCCTATTGACATCTCTTTAGTCGTTATCTCAATCTCTTTTTAAATGTGAAATGGGGAGGGTGCCTCGGTATTTTGGTTATCATATTGAGGTAACGCAAGGCTTTATACTCAATGTGATGACACTGCCTTTGCTGCCAGCAATGCAGCAGCCCTTGAAACGTGTATCCAGTCACTCCCCGACATTTTGGGGAATGCTGTAGTTAGCGAGGAGGGCAAAAGTCTCATCACTCCTTTGCTGTTTTCTTTCACAACAGGGGAAGAACTGTGCATAAACACGTAGAGAGGGATGAAGGTAGGATGTGGTGCTGTGCAGTAAAAATTTCCTCTGGCCTAGCGAAAGACACTTGTGGTGAGCATGTGGGCAGAACTGTTGATAGATGTGCCAGGTTCTCAGCTTCTCCGGTGGTGAAATGGGGACTTGACATGGCCTCGCCACTCTTGAGTGATATTTTATTGCTATAATTTAGCATAGGTGAGCAAAACGAGGTTTTACATTGGTACTTAATACCTGTTGCATCCAGCAGGAGTCACACACCCCACTAGCGTGGATGGACTCCTACATGCATACAAGAGTTTTCATAAACTGTTCAGAGTCAAACTGGCTCACTGAATAAATATACACTTCCCTTAAATAAATACACGCTTGCCTTCCGCTCAAAGCCTCCAGAGCATTAACACTTTTATATGAGCATTTACAGAGGAAACAGCACTAGCCCTATAATTGTCCACATCAAAATCTGTTTATTTAGAGAAGCTGATTATTATTCAGCTGGAGATACTAACAGTGATGTGGGAGAGAATTGCCATAGTATTTGTGCTGTTTAATTAACAATCAAAGAGCAGCCATCACCAGCTTTATTGTTTATTGCTGTTCCATGCGCCAAGGCTGGCTTGTTTACAGGCATCGTAACTAAAGAACCAGAGTTCTCTTTATTTTCCACTAAGCGAGCCTGCAGGGAAGCGCACCTCTTCCAGTGCCTCAGAAAGCTTGGGGAGGGCATTGTGGTCATTAGTTGTTACAGGCGAGGTAATTAAAAATGCTTGTCTCTCTGGACCCTCCCTCTAGTCTTGTACTTTTTCTTTTAGAGATACCTACATTTACCAGTACTTTACATAAGCTTTTGACTATAGGGCTGCTAGTGTGTTAATAAATGTTCACTGGAATATAAAAAATATTCTATATTCTGTGAATAATAGATTATAGATGACTCCAAGCACATAACAGCAAATGCTGTAGGTGTTTACAAGCCATTTATAAGCAATTTATTATTGATTCGGAAGGGAGGGAGGAATCACCCATTTATTAAAATCCATGAATCCTGTACTAATCCTTTTGCATGAGTGTTAAAGGCTTGGTTAGAAATGAGGTGTGAGCCACTGGCCTTTCAGCAGTGGGCTGTCTGGCCGACAGCTGATACCATCACACCAAATTCTTGGCAGCCTCAGGAGACGCCTGAGCATCATTGACCCCTCCTGCAGCCAAACACGTAGCTAGTAGCTCTGGTTTTAGTTATCCGTTCCAGCTGCTCTTAGCAGCGATGATTTTACTTTGGTACCTCGCAATTCGTAACGATCTCACATGGTGCTTTCCTTTAACAACTGCCATTCTCTGTTTCTTTGGTTCGCTCCCTGGCTAAATCTTTTTCTTTCCCCTTTTCTGTGTTTCCTGCTCCTCTTCTCCCCAGGGCGAATGCTCACAGAAGTGCTATGACATCTTTGTGCTGGAGACGGTGTGCGTGGCGTGGTTTTCATTTGAGTTCCTGCTGCGATCCATCCAGGCAGAGAACAAGTGCGCTTTCCTGAAAACCCCGCTCAACATCATCGACATCCTGGCCATCTTGCCTTTCTATATCTCTCTCATTGTGGATATGGTCTCCACGAAAAACAGCAGCAAGCCGAGCGGGGGAGCTGGGAACAAGTACCTGGAGCGAGTGGGCCTGGTGCTGCGCTTCCTGCGGGCTCTGCGCATCCTGTACGTGATGAGGTTGGCACGGCACTCGCTGGGGCTGCAGACGCTGGGGCTCACCGTGCGCCGGTGCACCAGGGAGTTCGGGCTCCTCCTGCTCTTCCTTTGTGTTGCCATGGCCCTCTTCTCGCCGTTGGTGTACTTGGCTGAGAGTGAACTGGGAGCCAAGCAAGAATTCACAAGCGTCCCCACCAGTTACTGGTGGGCTGTGATCTCCATGACAACTGTTGGCTACGGGGACATGGTGCCTCGTAGCATCCCTGGACAGGTGGTAGCCCTGAGCAGTATCTTGAGTGGGATTTTGCTGATGGCTTTCCCAGTCACGTCCATCTTTCATACCTTTTCCCGTTCTTACAGTGAGCTGAAGGAGCAGCAGCAACGAGCAGCAAGCAGGCAGATGCGCCAGCTAGAAGAGAGCACCAAACTCCCAGGTGGTGACAGTACGCAGGGGCTCAGTGGCACATTCCCACCAGATGCTGCTGGCCAGGAAGGTCAGCCCGTGGTGGACCAGCGAGCCAAGAGAAGTTGTTGACTCTCAACAGCTGAAGACGTATGTTCGCAGCACAAGAAGCAGTGGACAAGGAGGGTCAATTCTGCAAGAAGAACCTCCTGAACTGCATAAATGAGGGGCAGACACACAGAAGGTTGTCTCTAAAGACCAACTTTTGATCTTAAGGGCCCTCTGAAAAGAGCCCCTAGAAACTCTACCAAGTACAGCTCTGCTCCATCGCTTTTCGTAGGGCTTTTCTTTTCTATTGAACAAGTACTTTTCCAAAGAGCAGCCGTTGAACGTAGCCAGCCAGGAGAACGTAACGTGAAGCACAGCCTGTGCCGGGCGCCGTGCGGCGGAGCAGCCAGCGTGCCGCCGCCTCCCTGCCCGGCGACACTCCATGTGTGAGGGGCCGCACGCGGGGGCTCCCTGTGCTGCGATGCCCCACGCACAGGGGGTTCTTTTGGCAGCTCCGCCAAGGAACACAAACCTCAGACAAGCAAAGGTGTGAGGGCAAGAGAAGGGCAGAAACATCTCTTCAGCTTTCCCAGGGGCTTGGTTTTGTCTGTTTAACAGATCAGGCAGCACAGCCTGGGCTGCCAGCTCTGACTTGTGCGCTAGTGCAGTATGCATTATTTAGTAAATATGCGTATTTACCACCCTAAGCTTTGTATCTTAGCCCCATGACAGAAATCTACATAGACAATCATCTTCCTGACTGTGATACTGAATGTTAACTTGGTTTTTTTTCCTTTGCTAACAGTTGAATATAACAAATATCTTTACAAATCACGCCATTTCTCCACTTACTGTTAACTATTTCCATCTCTCATGTATCAAAAAAATGTGTTTAACAGATGACTAAACCTGAACTACCCGCAGCCCAAGAAGGGGAGGGTGATGATAAACCAGCAGCGACTCCCAGCTCTGCATACTCTTCCTCAGCAGTGGTGGCTGCCCTTGCTGCAGTCATGTGCATACCGGAGTAGTCCAAACCCGGTGAAGTCAGACTCCTTCCGTGGGCTCTGGCCAGAGCTGCAGTGTAGCAGCTGTGCTCTTACATTAGGCGTAGTCCTTTTTTTCTTTTTTTCCTACTAAGAAAAAGACAATCCTGTCATCTAAAAATTAGAATTATTGTTCTGGCTCTTCTTCCTAGTTCTCAAAAGAGTTAAGTCAGTTTAAAGGGAAAATGAATCATGTGGTGGCATGTGCATGTTTATTTACTGATGCCAGCCCCGTGAGCTCTCCAGCCCCCTCCCTGGAGGAGCTGTGTAGCTGCTCCAAGTCAGCGCACTGTGTGGCTCTTTCAGTGCTCCTACAAGCGGGATACCATCAGGGGATGGAGGGAGAAGGAGCACAACTGCCTCCTACCTATGCCCCCATTTGTATTAAAGCCACGCAGTGTCGCCCTCCATATTCTCCTCCTGCCAGGAAGGGAACAAAAGCTGATGCATTGAAGATGGGATTTGTCTGGTTTGGGGTTTTTTTGCCTCAGCATATGTTGTAACACCAATCCTACATTAGCAAACTCCTGTATTAAGCCATTCCTTATAGGAATGGAGCAAGGGAAAATAAAAGGTTACACTTTATTTTAATAAAAATTAGAAGCCTTGTTGCTGAATGCTCGCCTCTGATGACTCGAGTGCGGGGGGGGAGGCGGTGTTTCGCCATGCTGATGTGAAGCCATGCGTGCCGGTGCTCCAGCCAGGGTCTCATGCTACTGGCCCTCTCTGGCCCATAGCAGCCCTGCTACTGCTCCTTTGCAGCCATAGCCAGGCCAGACAGCCCCGAGCAGCGCAGCAGGGTCACTGGGCCAGGCTACACGGCTCGGAGCAGCAGCTGTGTTATGCACACAGCTTGCTGGTGAGTGCTGCAAGAGGTGGAGGCAGCAAAACTGAGCCCCCCCCTACCCTACAGGCTGCATCTGGGTCTCCAAACCCCCAGCTGTATTGAACTACAAGCAAACCGAACGCAGCTGAACACGCCAGGGCTCTGCCCATCGTTCACAGCCCGCCACCACCGGGAGCGCTTCCGCTCCTTGTGCCAGGCAAGGAGGGTCAAGGGCTGGTGGATGGTGCCTGGGCTGACTCAGACTCCTGGCAAAGCAATACCAGCTGTGACTCATGAGAGATTTTAATTTTATTATTTTTTTAATCCTGATGCAGGCATTTCTTGCATTAAGGCTTATTAAGGTTTGGCATCAGGGATGATACAGCTTTGCAGCCGACTAAATGCAAACCAGCAGAGTGAGCGGGGGGGGGGCAAAGTAAGGGGTACATGGTGCTGAGGGGCAGCAGTGCCTCCTATGGTGGCATTCAGGTGCTCAGTCTTCAGGTGGGGCCCAGCAGATTCACCAGGTGAACCCACAAGTTCACCTTTCACGGTACTTTGGTTCATGCACACCAGGTGCTGTTCAGTGCTGCAGCTCTGGTGTGAATGGGGTGATCACGGCTAGTGGGCATGGAGGGTGCAGAATAAATCTCCTCGAGGTGGTGAGGCCCATGAATGATCATCAGCATTAGCTTACTCTTAGAAGAGCCATGTTGGAGTAGATATCCATGCGGAATGAAGAGTTTCACGCTTGCAGTGCTAGCAAATAACTATGAATGAACGCCGCTTTTGGCCCTGCAGCATGAAAAAAGGAGCAGCGGGACAGCTAACTGCAGTTCAGCAGCTAGCTGTGTAGAAAAACAGGCTGATGACACACACCATGTTATTGCTGTGCTCCATCAAGTTGCTATTGTCCTACAATAGTGAGTTCTTTGTATTTTTCAAAAGGCACATAATTAATTCCAGCACGCACAGAGTTTTAATAAAGTGACAAAACCCACTCATTATGTCTGTTAGTCAAGGCCTGGCTTTTAATAAAGTTTCATTTTATCTATTGAGATGACAGATGAGGAAACACATATAAACCAGGAACCTTTTAAACAAATTATTTTTGGAAGCTGTATAGAGTTGTGATGCACGCATTGCCAGACATAAAAGATACCCAGAGGAGAGCGAGTTTCACCCCGTGTAGCTGTTGTTATGGGTGATGCTTATTTTGCTCAGCCGCTGGAGAAGTGTCGGTTTTGCTGTGTATGGTGGTGGTTGTTTTTTTCTTTGACACAGCACACACATGATTTAAGGCCATTTGTCTCTAACTATAACAAATGCTACAGGCATGCATGCCGGCACCAGCGGGTAGTTACACCTGTTTCTTTGAAACACGGTCTAGTGCTTCATGATTGTAGCACATTCGTTTTGCCCCAAGGAAAAAAAAACCACCTCCTCTTCTCCTATGGGACAGAGATTGACAACTCATGTGAGCAAAGCCACCTCTTCTACACAGCCGTCTCGGTGGCAGCATGTGTGGATCTGGACATACAAATTGTGGCAGTTGGCAACAATAATAATCTGAAAACCGTAACTGTGTTTGAGAGCTAAGGATGCAGTGACTGGTAAAGGGACAGAGTTAGAGGGAACGGCACAAAGTCAAACACAGCTCCTTCTGCTCCTACAGCACCACCATCTCCTACCTCATAGCAACCTGAACTAAGAAAAAGCACTAATCATAAGGAACACTTGACACTGGTATCATCTCCTCAGCAGTCAGCTGGAGAGAGGTTGCTGTCTCAGGCTGCTGAGGCCAGAACAGGCACGGTCTGCAGCAGCCTCACAGCAGATGCTTCATGGGGGCAAAGTATCCTTGGCTCTCGCAGGGCTTGGCACCTACAAGCTACAGCCTCAGAAGAGTATGAAGCCTTGGGGCGGCAGAGGAAAGAGGCGGATGGAGGGGTCGATGGGTAGAGAAATCCAGCGTGGTTCTGCTGGCCCATCTGAGGCTGAGCAAAGCCCCTCTGTCTCCCAGTACAGCTACGCTAGCACCTGCAAGAGCCAAATCCACATAAACTGGGACACAGATGGGGCAGGATAGGGGTCCTAAGTCCTAAGTCTGTATTTGCTGTCAGGGCATTTCCAGATGCTGATGCCCATTTGGGACCTGGCTGTTTTACAAGGCTGTTTACAGGGAGATCTGCTCCAGGGTGTGCCTCACATTTTG
Source organism: Platalea leucorodia (assembly GCF_965183815.1). Classification (NCBI taxonomy): domain Eukaryota; kingdom Metazoa; phylum Chordata; class Aves; order Pelecaniformes; family Threskiornithidae; genus Platalea; species Platalea leucorodia. The sequence goes on from NC_138823.1 coordinate 104,089,925, forward strand.
TTCTAGTCCATGTCTCCTCTTTACTGCTGTTGGCACAGGTATCCAGGCAGTGCATTTATTTATTGGCATATTGTTGACTTACTTACACATTCATGTCTTCTTTCTGTTACAGAAAGCCACCAACAAAGCTACAGCTGTCAGTCAGGTCCTTGAAGCCTTCTTGGCACTCAAGCCTAAGCTAAGGATCACAACCAAATTTAACAAACAGCATCTGTGGGCCAACTTTTGCTTTACTACCCAGTGCTGAATTTGAGCTTTGCCTTTCGTTTTAAAATGTTTTTAATGGCATCTAACTACATCTGTAGACACACGTACCCAGACACCTAACCATGAGATCTGCGTCTCTAGGGAGCCGCGGCGCAGGGCGCTGCCGGCCCTGCGCGGCCGAGGGAGAGCTTTGCCCCGAGGCCAGGGCCCGCGCCGCACCAGCCAGCAGGCCGCGGGCCCTGCTGCTGCCCTGCCTGCCGCAGCGCCCGGAGGTGGCTGCGAGAGCTCCCGTTCGCTGCAGGGGCTCCCCAGTGTTTCATTCAGAGCCAGTCCCACCATCAGCTTCCCCTCAGCGAGTGCCAGAGCAGCAGCCAGTAACACCAGTACTATTGGGACAGGTGGCGCAACCCCTACGAGTAACGAGCAGGCTCGGCTGCTGTGGGAGCTGCTTGGGCCGTTGGCCTCCGTGGTCTCCGCTGACCGCAGGCTGTAACAGAGCAGGCCGGTTTTACTCCCCACCCTCGTTTTCCTCCTCATTTGCCCCCCCTTCACTGATTTACCTACCTTTGCCCTTCCAGGTCTTGGTTTTCCTTCATTCGTTCCCCTCCAGGAGTCTCTCCCTTCAGCCCCTTATTTGAGGGGGCTGAGTCTCTCCCACCTCTCTCCTCCTGCCCTCCCCGGCCCTCCCTCCTGTGCCCCCAGCCCCTTCCCCTCACCGACTCCCCTTCTCCAGCTTCCGCAGCCACCGCAGGCAGCAACAGCAAACCGTCTCCCCAGGCCGGAGCAGCCGAACAGCCTGCGGCAGCAGCCCAGCGGGGCCCCGGAGCCGCACGTGGGCTGCAAGGCTGGTCCTGACTGTCCGGGCTTGTTTTCATGTCCTGCATCAACAGGGAGGGAGGTCACGACTCCTCTTGGCACAGCGGCTGGCCTTGAGATGACACGCTCGGTTTCCTCATCTTCTGTGCAGAGGCTGCACAGAGGACGTCCCTCAGCTGTGTCCCGTCTTTGACTTCATTAGGCAGTTTGCATAATACGGGGTTTTTTTAAAGCCACATAATAATCTGCTAGTAATTTGTTTTTACTGTGAGCACCACAAGCATAAAAGGGTTCATGAGCGTAAGTTTACCTCAGGATGTACAGAAGAGCAGAGGACAGAAATCCAGAATCCCTGTCGTGCATCATGACCTCAGGACAATTTATGCCTTGTGCTTACCCACCCATCAGGAGGATAAAGCACGCTAATTATTCCTACAGACAGTGCTCTAGACAAGATGAGTTATAATAAGAGTTAAGAAGCACGCATCTTATATCTGAACAAAACAAAGAAACACTGCAATTTATATATAATAGGTAATTTTTATTTAAAAAAAAACATTGCAACTGACAAAGAAAATCAACTCCATGAAATGTGCCATACATTCAGAGAGATGTATTTAAAGTAATTGATTTCTTATTCTCTGAGGTGATCATTGATACAGATACTTCCTGACAATTAAAGAACAAAAACAAAGTTCCGTAACATTTTGTCCCTAAAGTATCTTGCAAGATGAAGTTCAAGAGTTTCTGGCCAAGAGTCCTGCCTTGCTAAATGCCACATACAGAAGATGACTTTAGACATGGTTTCACTGGCTTCTCTTCCAGCATTTGCAGCTCTGGTGTGAATGAGACTGGTCTGCAGAGCTCGCTGGTTTGGGTACTGATGACAGACTCAAGAACCTGCTCAAGGAAGAGTCCCAAAAGGAAAAAACAACAGTTGTTTTATCCTCAGTAATACCTGTAGTTCAAAGCCAAAGAGGTGGTCAAAAATGTGCACTCCCAGGTGAAGCTATAACATAGAGAAGTATGTTTCTTGAGAGCCATTTATTTCTTATATCCCCGTTTCATTGAATATTAGAAAAAGACCACCACGTACAAAAATCTTACCATTACGAGTAATTAAAAAAAAACCTTCAGACCATTAAAACACACAAGAAAGTGTTTGTTTGCATACAGTAGAAATACAATCCTCATTAAAGCAGCATACCAGAGAAGCCAGTTGTTAAGTAAGTAAGTTTTCAATTAAAAAAGACAAAAGCCCAGATGTTCCTGTAACACAACCTGAACATTGGAGAAAAGAGAGGAAGAAAACATTCATAGACTACCATGCCGGGTACATCATCTTTGTAAGGTCACTTCAGGCCTAAAGGAGTACGGTATCGAACGAAGAGCGTGGAGTCAGTGCCCGCGCAGAGCATTCTGTGCCCAGCCCTCAGAAACAGCAGCTCTCCTCGGCTCTGCTTTACTCACACGGATCCAACCGGATCTGCCGGGGCTGGAGGGACTTCCCGAGGATGCCCTTCCTTCCACCTCCAGCGGTGCCCCCACCAAAGGGCAGGACGGCTTGGCACCAGGGCAGGACTTCTGCCCGCAGGTATGGGCCTCAGCCCTCCGCCACCAACATGTCGGCTCCAAAACCAAGCGGCACGTGCAGCGGGAGCCCCGACATCAGCCTGGGGCTGCCTGGGCAGTGAGAGGGGCACAGGTCTGTAAAGCAGCACAGGGACAGCCTGCTCTTCCCTGTCTTATGATGGACATTCCCCACTGCTGCAGCCTGCCAACACTTCCCCTCCAGAGGACAGTTTGCCACCAATGAAGACAGTCCAGACTCAAATCACGAGGTTCCCAAATAAAACAGGGTACGGCAAGTATCTGATTTACACACTGAAGTTATTAAACCTCAAACTTGCTGCTGTCGGTAAGAAACAAACATAAGCTCTTGGGCTCATCTTGGAGAAAAAATGATTCTCAGAAATCTGTCCGAGCTCTAACATCTTGCCTGTGGTCAGATGGGATTCACCCAGCAGCAGGGAGGGAGCCTCATGAAGAAGCAAGCAGCGCAGGCGTAGCTGTTCCTGGGGCTAAGCGTCTTGCTATGGCTGCCTCAGACCGCCCAGGGCAGTTTGATGGCGGCAGCTGGCAGAAGTCCAGGGGCTTGGTCATAGCCCCCTGTGGGTCCACACCACCCGCAGCTGCTAGACACGTGCAGTTCTCAGAAGGGGCACGGTGACCTACGCTGGCAAACAGCCATTATAGACAACATCTACATTTATAAATAAACTCTCCGCTCCTTTGGCTTTCTCAGTCCCTCTGTCTAAGTACAGGCTGCTGATTCTTCTAAGAGCCTAGAAGATCTTAAGCAACAGAAAAAGGAAAACGTGGACTCCTTCCTTGTTGAGTCAATGTAAGAAACACCCTAAAACATAAACTGGTTCTTGTTTGGCATTAAACAACAAGAACATGAATCTCAGCCTCAACAAATCAAGCTGTCAGATGTTAGTCCTACTCCATAGCATATGGCTTTTCCTCTGTCTCAAACTTTTTCACTTCCCCTTCCGAGGCAATGGAAGAGGAGTTGCTTCTACCTTTGTGGCTCAATCGCCATCTAGAAATACTTGCCTGGCAATACTGGCAACAGGCATCTGCTGGCCCCTTGGTTTGTGAAAGACGTCCTACAGTCCAGCTCTGTCCTGTGCACAGCTGCAAGTGCAGCACTGCCCCCTGAGCGCAGGGCGGGCTGTTCCCAAACGCCATCGTTTCAAAGCATGACTACCTAAGTTACCTGCAGTCTCCTGTTCGCTCCTCCTTTTGGCTGACCGCTTGACTGGCTGTGCCCACGCTACCCATGGCTCCAGCATCGTCCATGCTCAGACCCCCTTCACCATCTCCTCGATGTGTCTGCCTGCCACACTGATCCCGCAGCGGGGGTGAACACCTGCCGTTCACTCCTTAGCACATTGATGCTTTACGCTGTGTGTGGCTGGTTCATTTCTGGCTGCTCACCTCTTTGCAGGGCTTCCCGCCCTCACCTCCTCTGCTCACCAGACACCCTTCTTAAAGAAAAGAAAAAGCTCCTGCATTTGCTCTTCGATACTTCTTCCTACATCGTGGAGATACTGAACGCTAGCATATGCCACAAACTTCCTGCCAATATACAGATTTTATATTATATAAATAGGTAAAAGTTTCAGACAAAATATCCTATCATTTCTGTGGTGTAACATTTTTAAATAGCATTAAAAACACAAACCATCCAGCCCTTGTGATTAAATATACAAACATTTGTGAATTGATAAGGCTTATAGGTACATATGCAAAAATAAAGTGCCCCTCCCCCCCACCAAGAAACAGTTCTGTACAGCTAAGTCTGAAAACAGAGAGAGCAAGTTATCTAAAATAAAACCTCCCGAGCTGGAAGCACAGCCAAGTTTTCAATCCTTGTTCTCATTTCTGCTTTCAACTCGGCAGCACAGGAGTATTTACAAGCAGAAGAGGAGCTGCCATGGCTGACTCCGTAGCGCTGTTGACCTGCAACCTGCCCAGCTAAGTGCCTCACAGGGCCTTGGTGCTGGCTGGGTGTGCAGTGTGGGACACAGGCTTCTGAGGGTAGTAACTGTACAAGTAAACCTGCAACAGGATGGCAATGTCCACAAAAACCTGCAGGAGTCCACAGATGGAGAACTGGAAAGGGGCCTGATTCAAGATGAAGTAAACAGTCTTGAATGTGTCTCCACTGGTCCACATCAGCACCATCTTGACACTAAAAGACAAAAAAGAAGGGAAGAGTATTTACTGAGAAGAACTTGGCTTGTGATTAGACCTCCTGTGCCAAAGGATCCCACCTACTTCAGGGAGGGTTTATACTCAACAGTGGGTTGGGACTCCCCTCGACGAGGGCAGACAGCGTGCCTAGCCAAGACGTGCAGCACTGTACTTGGAAGGAAGGATCAAATTTTCTACCCCACAAACTGCAGCACTCTTATCTCAACAATTACAGCTCCAAATGCCTGTGGCTATGAAGGTATCCAACATTTTAAAATATCCAGCTAGGATATTTGACTCAGCGGTGCTCTGTAAACATGACTGCCACATGCCGACAGCACTGACCAAAAGTAATACAGTGCATGGAAAACAAAGGCAATTCATCCCAACAGCTACTTCTTGTGCGTGCAACTTTGTGCTCACGCAAGGTGAAGTAACACGTAGACTGCTCTCTCATACGTGCATGCTTTTTTAGCATCTGCTGAAACAAACACTTCTGACAGATACAAGAAACCATTTCTTATTGCAGAAAATGCCAAACCAAAAAAAACAGAAAGACAGATTGTCCAGTAATACAGAAAGAGGGGAAACGACATGCCTGCAGCTGTTCCTGGACGGATGAACATCACTAGGGATTTTTATCAAGGACACAGATCAAGAGCAATGCTTAGACTTCCTTGTAATAGCCATCCTTGCTTTCATCTTGCTGTACTGCTGAGCCATCCCCTGTCCTGCAGTCCAGCTCCTGCTCCCCCACATCAGGAGAAACTCTGGGGAACAGAAGCAAGGTTTTCAAACAGACCAAATTTTTTTCAGTGCCCTCAACAAAATGTGAACAACCAGATCCTGAAGGCTGTTTCTGAGCTTCACGCACTTTAACAGGAGAGCTTTTTCAGCAGCTGGATAAGCAGTAGTGGACAAAAGCTTTGTAGTTCACAGTGTGAACACTGCACCTGATTTGTCATGATTATGAGCAATTACGTTTTGCCAGCATTGACTCCAATTCATCAAACGCAGTCAGGCCCATGCAGCAGGGTAGGACTTAATTTGTCAAACATTCAGGCAGGGAGCTCGCACAATTTGTATTTTGGACACAAGTACACAATGCTATTGCAAGCCAAATGCTGCAGCCCACTCTCTCCCCATACAGGAAGGGTGGCCAAGAGCATCAGTTTATTCTGCCCCATCGCACTACGGAAACACAAGCCTTTTTGTAACTTATCTCACGTGACTGAGAGCATAAACCAGGTCTACAATCCTATAGACCTTCCAAAGAGAGTCTCTGCGTGGAAGTGCAAGCAAGGACATGGGGTTGAGTAAGCAGGCATTCCCCACCCAACGTCATTCTAAAAACATAAATAAATAATCAGAGAAGGAAAACAACTGCGGAACCCACAGTGTCATTTGTGCTTGGCGCAAACAGCCCGCACCACCTGCCTTCTGCATGTTCCCAGTCACACCGAGTCACCTTACAGCACACTTATGGGAGGTTTACAGACACAGGCGGTGGCGGGGATTGTTTGGGATTTTAATTAGGAAGGGCGACAAACGCTGAGGGTAATAAAACTGGCACCTTGCTTGCAGGAAGCCAACATTCCTCCTCCTCCAATTTTAAGCTTATCAGTGTTTGCTGGTCAACCGATGACAATTTAATTGTGAATCTGTCCTGGCATGGTTGGGGACCCTCACTAAAAGCACATGCTAAACCTGGCAGGTCAAACTAACTGCTCGCTGTTGACAGAAAGACAATTCAGGGATGCCACGAAATATCTGAACAGGAATTTAATGTGCAAAGGGTATTTGTCCCATATTCCCCATGGAGAAAGCCAAGGGTTTTAAAAGTGACCCCACAGTGCAGTGCAGATGTGGAGGAGAAAATCCACACTATCAGATGTACAGCCTACAAAAGAGTTTACTCCCCCAAAGAAAGAATAATTGCTGGGGGAAACATCACGGACACATGCAGTTCAGCAGCAGCGTAGGAGCCAAGCACTAGAAGCACACCTCTAGCTGTGTCATACGCTGTGCTGAGTTTGCCAGAGCAATTCTGGGTTTTGCTAGGAAGCCACCTGTGAACTCAACAGCCTGCAATACCAACTGGGTAACCTGGTGCATGCTCCAATGCCTTTGCATGTTCCAGAGCCCCACTCTTCAGCTTGTACATCGGACGCTCAAGGAAATCAGCATCATGCCTGGGGTTCTCACTAGGACATGACAATGCTCTATACACAGGAAAATCTCAACTTGTCCTTGGCAAAAATGATTTAAAAAAATGTAAGGGATAGTTTAAAGAGCTAACATCACCAGTCTGCCACTGAATCAAAAAATATACATCTTCCTCTGTCCAGTAGCTTGGACAAAACAGCAGAGAAAACCTGCAAATCACCAAGGTACTATAAAAACGCAAAATAAAAATATACAATATACTTGATGTTCCACAAAACCTTAGTACTACAGCTGCACTGAGGTTCTCAGAACCCGGGGTTAATGCAAAGCAGTGACTGTGGGAGTGCCGGCTGCTCTCCAGAGGAGAGGCTGGGACTGGACAAAAGGAGCATGTCCAGCACAGACCTAAAGGTGCGTGGGGTAACTGAAAACAGCTTGGCAAGGAAACGGGGACAGTGTCATGCAAGAAGTCAGAAGAGGCAATGAAGATCCCCAGAGGAAAGCCAGGGAGACATCAGAGGAGCAGAGAGGTCGGTCAGATGAGAAGGGGATAGGAAAAAGAGGCTGGGAACTTGGGACACAAGTCCTTGGAAATGACCTGAATTTGGGGTGGACAGACAGAGGAGTACAGCCTGGGACAAGGGCATTCAGGGTTGTATTGGGTTTGCATGGCAAGGGGTGGGGGGCTGCTACAGGGGTGCCTTCTGTGAGAAGCTGCTAGAGGCTTCCCTTATGTCCGATACAGCCCATGCCAGCCGGCTCCAAGATGGACTCGCCACTGGCCGAGGCTGAGCCCATCAGTGACAGTGGTAGCGCCTCTGGGATAATATATTTAAGAAGGGGGAAAAAACTGCTGCGCAACAGCAGCAGCCGGGAGAGGGGAGTGAGAATCTGTGAGAGGAACAGCCCTGCAGACACCAAGGTCAGTGAAGGAGGGGGAGGAGGTGCTCCAGGCGCCAGAGCAGAGATTCCCCCGCAGCCCGTGGCGAAGACCATGGTGAGGCAGGCTGTCCCTCTGCAGCCCGTGGAGGTTAAGGGTGGAGCAGATAGCCACCTGCAGCCCGTGGAGGACCCCATGCTGGAGCAGGTGGATGCCTAAAGGAGGCTGTGATCCCATGGGAAGCCCATGCTGGAGCAGGCTCCTGGTAGGACCTGTGCAGAGAGAGGAGCCCATGCTGGAGCAGGTTTGCTGGCAGGGCTTGTGACCCTGTGGGGGACCCACACTGGAGCAGTCTGCTCCTGAAGGACTGCACCCATGGAAGGGACCCACATGAGAGAAGTTCGTGGAGGACTGTCTCCCATGGGAGGGACCCCACGCTGGAGCAGGGGCAGAGTGTGAGGAGTCCTCCCCCTGAGGAGGAAGGAGCAGCAGAGACAACGTGTGATGAACTGACTGCAACCCCCATTCCCCGTCCCCCTGTGCCGCTGGGGGGAGGAGGCAGAGAATTCGGGAGTGAAGTTTGAGCCTGGGAAGAAGGGGGATGGGGAGTGGCGGGGGGAATGTGTTTTAAGATTTGTTTTTATTTCTCATTATCCTAATCTGATTTTGATTGGCAAGAAATTAAATTAATTTCCCCAAGTTGACTCTGTTTTGCCCGTGACAGTAATTGGTGAGTGATCCCTCCCTGTCCTTATCTCGACCCAGGAGCCTTTTGTTATATTTTTCTCTCCCCTGTCCAGTTGAGGAGGAGGAATGATAGAGTGGCTTGGTGGGCACCTCGCGTCCAGCCAAGGTCAACCCACCACAAGGGTGAAGCTAGGGAACGAGCAGAAGAGGCGTGCGCTAGCCCAGGACCCCCACCTCATCACTGTAATGTCTGCAAGCATCCCCAAACACCCCCAGACCCTCTCCAATTAAGTCTGTGTCTCACTCCTCCAGTGCCCACCCTGGGGAGGGGAACAGCTACAACTGCTGTTGGCTCTCCCCCGTCTCAACCAGCACCCATTTGCACACACAGCCTGAAAGTTTCAGCTTGGTGAGAAACCCATCGAGTACCTGCGTGGCATCTCGGGGGGAACAGAGCTGCCCCTGCCCCCACTACCCCATCACAGGCCCAAGCTTCGGGAGGCTGGGAGAGGGGCTGAATCAAGTGTACACATCAGCGTGGCTTCTGCCACGTCCTAATTTCCAGATGCTCGGGTACAATAGTAATGGTCCTCCGCCCTTATTTGGGCTGTGGAATTGCCTTGTCCTTGCTGCGTATGCAGATGCCATTCACAATAATGCAATGGTGCGTGCGTGACTATGTGTGACTGATCACACGGATACACCATCGCTGCTCTCATGCTTCCAGCTATCGTGTCACTTCAGGATGCCACACAAGATAGAAAAGCCAGTTTTTGTCCGCAGCTTCTCAACTTCACCCGCTCACTTGGGGAAGAGAGGTAATTCTTGTATTTATTCTTACTTTTGGAGTAGAAAAGAAACCAACCTATCTTGCGCAGATAGCTGCCTCTTACCTGCCCCAGAGGAAAAAAGAGCAGTGTCTGTGCAGAAAGGGAGGGTTTTATTGCCCAAAAGAAACTGAGTTTTCAGTTGGTTGTGGGGAAGGAAGAGGAAAAAGAGGAGGGCACACCTGAGCCCTTCTTCCACTGCTCTGCTGTAACCTCCATTTGCTGAATGAAGCTCCAGTCCCTTCCTGTAAGACAGGTGAGGCTCATTTTTAACAAACTACCAATACACCAAAGGGGGCAACCCTCTAGTCTCAGCTTTCTTCCCCTGCAGGGCTCTGCGTGCCACGTGATGGAAAATCTGTGGGATCACAGCCACAGCATGAGTCTCCCAGAGAGCCGCATGACGCAGCAGCGGCTCCAACGCAGGCTGCCAGTGGTGGTGAACAAGCCCTCTGCGTGGCTCTGCTCCTTTACAGTGCCATGTGCCAGGGGCCACCGGCTGGCAGATCGCAGCCCGTTGGCGTAGGTCTGGCCCTTGGCTTCACAGTGCAAGGGAAAATGCTGCACTGTTAACATAGATGAGGCTTTGCTGCAAGAGGCAATCAGGGCCCACCATCAACACTACCTGAGACTGGACAGCACAGCACAAGGAGGCTGCATGCAGCAAAAATTTCCCAACCTATCTCACAAAGACCAACTTCACGCTGTATCTTCCTGACGTCTGCAAAGCCACATGAGCGAAGCTGTTCTGCACAGCACTGGCTACACAGCAAAGCAAGATGTAGGAGTAAATACACTGATACCCTTCCTGAAATAGCCCAAAGCTAAGCTGGGAAGACGCGGAAGGCAGGAAACGCTCACCTTGTTGATACGGAGGATACGGCCTAGTAGGACACCACAACTGCTCTTAGCACAAATGAATGAGCAGGTTAGGGGTGAGCAGTGCCACAGAGCAATTTGGGGAGGCAGGAATAAACAAATGGCAGCGTTTGGTTGTGTGACAAGAGAGATGCCAACTGGAGGGGCAGGAGGCAGGAACTGCGCTGAAATAGCTGGTATTGCCAGAGGCTGAAGCAGACTCGCGGTAAAAATAGCACTTCCCAGTAATGTAAATCCGTACTGCAGTATCCAATGACAACAAACCTCCTGGAAGCAAGCGCCTTCCTTACAGCTGAGCTCATTACAAGGAGTTGCTAATGTTCTAACAGTCAGTGTCAAGTCTGTGTAAATTACAATTGACCACAAAGAGAAAAGTCTGGTATTTTTCAACTGCTCTTAAAATCTGAAAGAGCACTTATTTATTCTGCTGTTGGAATTAATTCTGAGAAGGACAGCATCACTTCTGATCAGGCACTAGACTAGGGGTAGGTTGCTACATGCTATTTTTTAATATGGTAATATAAAAACGCCCTACAGCACTGCTGTTCTCTACCACCGATAGCAGAATTCAAAAGGCACTGTACCAATCTTCATTTGCCAAATAAATAAATGTCATGCTGGAAAACAGCATTCACTTTTCTCAAGGAACAATTTGCTTCATTCAGGTTCCTTGTATGTTGTGCATTAATTCTGAAGTGACAGCAACTAGAGGTAAAAAACACCTATTAGTACACCATATCTGCAGTCAGCCAACGAACCATAATTTTCACAGAATACTCCTGAAATTATTCAGATGTAGAAAGAGCTCGTAAAGTGCATTCAAAAGGAAAAAATAAAAAACCAAAACCAACTTTCTCTTGCTTCTCTTTGAGGAACTGTACTAGAGACCGAGTAATTTACAGAACAATGAGATACTTAGGCTCAACCCCCCTTATGCAGGACTAATGCTACTCGAATCAAAGCTTTTCAGCATCATCATTCCTTCTGCTCAAAACCTGGCTGTGACAGTCTCAAGTCTCTGATTTTCCGTTGGAATCTTTGCACGCTCTGCTCAACATTGGCCACTTCTTGGTCATTACACCTTTCTTCTTCCTTCATCTGAAAGAGCAAAAACTACCAAATAGAAGATCTTGTAAAAAAACCCGAGATGTGAAACCCCCTCTTCCTCCTCCCTGGTAAACCAGTCTGTCTTACAACTAGTTGCAACCATCCATCAAAATAACTTACAAACAGTAGCACATTAGCAGAGCTGCAGAGCAGCAGCCTGCAGAACACGGGCTGGTACTTAGCACAAAACCTACACAAGAAGACAGACGCGGCAGCACTCGCTTCCTGCTCGCACCGTGGATTTTCCCACATCAACGTTATGACTCTGCATGTTTGTAGCTTAACACACAAACCCAAAAATACCCTGCAAGCTGGAAGACACAAAGAGAATCAGACATTAGACAGTCACTTCCGTTGAGAAATTCTGTAGAGGTTTGACCAGACATTTCAGCACAAATAGCAACAGGAGGTACGTGTTGCCCCGATGTAATTACATCCTGCTGCAGTCACAAACGTAGTGCTAATTGTGCTCAGACAGTCAACGAACTCAAAAATCCTAAGTTATTTTCAATAACAGAAAAATGAGTATAATTCATTGACCTTTATCTACTTTGAAAGTTGCCTTTTTTTTTTTCTTTCTATCTCAGGCAACTGGAACTAAAAAGAGGAGAGTTAGCCTGGACTCTTTTTGTTCAAGAATCAGTGGAAGTTGACCACAACCTCCCCACATCATGGTGAAGTGCTAGACCAAGACACAGGTGATACCGGATTCAAAAATCTGACTTTTTAGACTGCCATAGTTTCTGACATTTCTTCGTATATTAGCACTTGACTTTCATATATGTTAAAAAATGGTGACAGTTCTTTAAATGACTGGGGGGGGGGGGGGTATAAAAGCAGAATAAAATAATTTAAGAGCCGACAAGCTAGTATTTCCTTCAGGAATAAGGTCCACATTGAGCCAGCCTGTCAATGAGTACTTTGAACACTGCATTTGGTTTTGGGAAGCGAGGAAGAGGGTACAGAAGGTATCTCTCCTGCAACCTTTTAAGCTGTTACCTCCCACAAGCCATTTGCATGGGAATGTCTGTAAGAGAAAGCAGATTCAGTTATAACATCCTGACTTTGGAAAACCTTCAGCTTTCATTTGCAGCTCCAAAATAGTCTACTTAGGGAAGACAGCAAGCATCCGTAACACTGCACTTCAATCAGAGGCTGGCCTGCCTTCAACAGTGAAACACAGACCAGAAAACATGAAACCCGAATGCCATCGTATTTTTAACACTGCACAAAACAAACAAAAATTAATAAATAGAGCATTTGTTCCTAACAAAAAGCCATATGGCTTAAGAAAAGGGACTTCTGATGCTAACCAAATGGTTTCGTCTGCCAAAAATTATTAAAAGGCGATAAAAAAAAAAAAAGAGAAGAAAACATTGGGATCAGATATCCAACACGTCTGAAGTTTGAAAATCTGGAAACTAAACATGCGTACCCTAAGACAGGTCCTTACGTGTGAGCAAGCACAGATCTTGTTTTTAAATACTGCACAGCCAGCTGGGAATCCAAGCATGAAACTGTTCACCAGTCCTATGAGCTCTGCCTCGGCATAAGTGCCTTACCTCACTTCTCAACAATTCCTCTGAGGCTGGAGCAGCACTGACCATCCCCAGAGGGAGCCATTTGTCCAGCCCCGCAATGCTAGCAGGAGTTAAGAGGAGCATGCAGCAAGATAGATCCAACATTTTGGATCTCTGGAACAGAGCTAAAGCAATTGAGTTAAAGCCGCATCCATGAACAATGGATACCACAGAGGGCTGGAATACAAGAGCAAACTATCTGAAAGCTCCTGTGATTTTCAAGGACGTCACTGAGAAAAGATGAAATGGAGGATTTCACTCTGGAATGCTGTCAGGCAAACAAACCCAGAAAGATGCAGTCTAAAGTGATTGTTGGTGGCTTCTTTTTTAATATATGCATCTTATGCAGACTCACATATAAACAACGAAGTTTTATAGTAAAATAGGATACACAGGTACTTGTAAATTATTTTTCCTCTTGAACATCTGTTTTCTAAACTCCCAAGAGCGGCAAGGAGTTTCACCCCACTTAGCACACCGACCCAAAAGCCAGTATTTGTTAGAACACATCTGTCAAAGGAGAGTCAAGGGGAAACTACAAGACATGCAACGCAGGGCTGGAGCTGGTGTATAGCCCAGGATCACTGGTATTTCAAGCAGCTATGCCTAAAGGTCCAGAAACTGGTAACCCTTAGCGGCTACAAAATATTTCTAGTACTCTACAACTTGTGCTGCAGAAAGAAGGTCAGCAGGTTTTAACAGCCTCAAACACCCTAAGTCTGTGCAGCAGGTGTGAAAATACATCTCTTCTGTGAATCAGAGGAAAGACTTGAACCACAATTCACACCGGTGCCCTTCCTGCCAGGAGACGCAAGTGGATGCTGGCCAGACTGCAAAGCTCAGGTCTGCTCAGACATGTGGTACGAACTCGTATGAGATGGGCTCTGCCTCTGCTGCTGGTGGATTTGGAAGCTTCAAGACCTGGTGCCGTGACAGGGAGCGTCAGGTGCCGGGGCAGCAAATCACGCCCTGCAGTAACACAGTCAGCTGCCAACGCACATGGTAGTGTCAGTTTAATGTAAATGGTGCAGAGCACACCGAAATTACACCACCTTTCAGCATCTCGCTCATGAAGTTGTCCTTGTGTATCTGTCCCCCTTTCCCTGTCTCTCACCTCCTGCTCAAGGCACTACTATCAACGGAGCTGTAGGCACAGCTGCTGGCTAATGCTGCTCTAGACGCTCTCATGCTGCCCGTCGACACTCCAGCCGCTTGGCACAGCTAGCTGAACCAGTCATCTTGCCACCCCCGGGGCCCCACGCCACCCACCGAAAGGCGGGTGGTGAGGGGGCCGTCCCCACACCCCTGCTGCCATGCAGCCGGCCAGCAGCAAACCCCGGGAAGCAGCACTCCTTCCCATGGCTCGCCTCCCCGCAGGGCGAACTGGCCCCCCACACCCCGGCTGCTGCAGCCTGCCCGCTGCCAGGAGGGACACACTGCTCTGCCCCACAGGGCCACTGCTAAGAAATGGCAAAATAATGTCCCTGGGTAACACCATTCAGTGTATTTCCTCTCTAGTTCTAAATAACTTGGGACACATTCAATTTGAAAGGTAATAAAAAGACGGGAGGGAATAGAGCTTTGCTTCAGCACAGCTGTGTATCCCAAGGCTCAAATTGTCACGCTTTTAAATCTTCCTTTCTTCCTGCCCTAAACAACAAAGAAATCATCAGACTCTTCATCCAATTTAACTTGAGGTAATTTGACCACATTCTTCCCTTCACCTTCATATGGTAACCAGTACGTAGCCTGAGCGCGCTTTTAGTATTTCAGTTCAATAACTGCAGTTATCACTTCGGTCAACATACACAAGGTAACAGTCCTAGCTCTACTGCTTACCTTGTTCTAGATGACTAGCATTCAGTGGCTGTCTCCAAAGCCAAGTGCCCCCAAGGACAAAATCTAGTGATATTACAGTCATCACTTTTCATGAATTAATCACATCCTTCAGCTAGTAAAACGCTTCTCACATTCTAAGATAACACTGGAGAAACTAAAACCTCAAACACACTAGTATGTAAAATAAGAGCGATCACTCAGGGACAAAGTCCTACCTTCCAGTCCGCTTACTGCCTGGAAATAAGGTAAGATTTTTGCAAGAAACAAAGCTCACATTCTTCTCAAAAATGCTTTACTGTTATAAGGAAATAACCGCTTGCAAGCTCTATATGCCAGGTTTTCCCCTTTCCTTCCACATGCACGTGCACGCACAGAGGTACAGTGACGCGCCTGTGTGCCTTCCCAAAGCAAAGCCCGGCGGGAAGGCTGTGCTTTGTCAGAAGGTGCCACCACAAACCCGACGCTTTCTGAGCCACCTCCCGTGTGCAGCGTTACCACCGACCCACAGGGGCTGCAGAGCGGTGCTTTAAAGCCCTGCTGTGGACAGAACTGAATGCTGTAGGGAGGAAATAAAAGCATCACAATCACATCCCACACACAGTAGCATGACACAAATCTTAAAATTTCAGCCCGAGTAGGGTCTTCGCACTTCAAGAAGGACAGACATCCCCTAGCCCATCTTCATTCCCAAACTCTTGCCATCTGCCCCTTTGCACACTATGAATCCTGTTTTAGGAAATTCTCCAATACAAGATTTAGTACCTGAAGGGACAGGGCTTCCAGCACTACCCTGAAAGCTTACCTGACAACGCCAGGACATCTTGTTTGGCATATAATTCCATGCCCTTATGTGGATATGTATCATTCCCAGCCATCCTCCCCGGAACAAATTAAAACCCTACCTTTGAGCCTTATTGAAACAGCTTTTTCTGACACCAAGTTTTGTTTCTTTCTACATCCCACTGAAGAATGCTACAAGCACTTCCTCCCCTGTCTCAGTTTTCAGGCAGATCATCCAACATGTCAGTCACTGCACTTCCCACTCTTCTTCTGTTTGCTTGTCCTTCTGTGTCTGAGGAGCAGGGGACCAAATGCATCATTGCAGGTCAACTTGTAACAGAAAATCCCTCGTCTTTCTGGACCACCTTGCAAAGTCACTTCCCAGCTCAAGTTCCACCAACCTTTTTTTCCTGCTGTTCTAGCTCATCTACCAACCACTTAAATTACTCACCACTCTGCACACTTCACAGATCTTCATCACCGTCAGTATTACCATTATGGATATTTGTATCCTTGTATCTCAATCCACATTTCTCCAATCCCAAAGCTCATTTTACTTCCATATTTCTAATCCCACTCAGTCCTACTGCACTGAGGGAGACAATTCTGCAACCATGGAAGTAGATAACTTATCCCACTTACACAACTGGCTGCAGTGAACTCTGGCAAAACAATACAGGTGCTGGAATTTCAAGAACTGACGCACTTTTGTTCCCAAATCTGTTAGGTAACAGAGGAAAAAGACATTTTTAGAAAACTTTCATCTCTCAGGTGCCTTCATGATAAGCTCAACTTGGACTTTTTGTGACTTGGCAAGTCCTGACCTTAACTATGCAAAATACCTTCCATGACACTTCCTTGCCAGCAGAAAACGGAGTGCCCAAACTTAACAGAATGTTTTTGTAAAAGAAATACAATAGATTTTCTCTTGTATTTCAAATTTTCAGGGCACAGGGAAAAGCACCAACTAAAGAGAGCAATGATTAGAGATGCCAGCAGTGCTTTATTCCTATTACTGTAAAGAAGCCTTGAACTATTTGTAAAAGATTAATGCTTTTGGTTTGAAGTCATTTGCTTTGAATTTACTTTTTGAACTGATGGGATGAGGTGCCAGGGGAAGAGAAAGGAGAAAGAGGTTCAATATGTGCAAGAGCTTTAGCAGTCCACACTCTGCTGCCATCTGGACGATGCTTAAGGGAACTGGATATTGCCACTCACGCTGTCAGAAGTGCTGGGAGGCTGAGGAAGGGTCTCCCACTCCCTCCTGGGTTTTTCCACCTGCCTTTTCCTTCAGTTCCTGAAATTCTCAGATGTCTTGAGGGCACAGGGCACAAAGAACTGTCTTTGGAGCCTCATATTGTGCTGCTGCAGGCCTTGAGAGAACAGCTCTGGGGAGACGCAGCAGGCAAGCATGGAGGTGAATGCAGTGCTGACCCCAGCACAGCAACCCGCAGGCCACATGTCTGCAGAGAGTCAAGCAGAAAGTGCAGGTCCTTGAACCTGGAGCACTGCACAGGGAAGGGAAAGAACATGGGATTAAAGGCAGAGAGATCACAGGTCTGCTGTAACTGAAAAGAGGGTGTGGAGGAGATAATCTGTTTGCTTCCTGGGATCAGAACAAAATGGTTTCAATCTATCTGTTCACATGCTGACAGGACTCTGCCCTCATCCTGAATGCACTAGAGAGAGACCAAGCCTGTTTAACTTTCCTGATGTAGTATCACTTCAAAGGGAGAAGAAACTAGAAATCTTCTGAGGGCTAGAGACCACCTTCTTCAACCTCTAACTTTAAAACAGCCAGATTCAGGAAGGGAATGTGATGTTCCTGAATCCATTAGAACCACAAATGAAAAGGGGAAGAGAGAAGAGAAGCAGTAAGCAGTAAGCCTTCCAGCTGTACCAAACCCTGGTCCATCCAGTCATGAAAATTGTTTACTGACTACTCCCCAAACTCCTGCAAACCTGGATGCGTATGCAAAGTCCAAAAATGAGAAACCCCAGACTATTTTATATAAAGGCCACCACAAAGGACAACAGTAACCAGCTGATCAGTGCCACAGTACTGAAAGAAGAAAGGTCACCAAAGCAAAACAATGAAACAAGTAAAACTTCCCCAGAAAATTGTATGAATGCTGGCTGGAGCCTCAGAAGCAATGACAACGATTTTTGCAGACCCATGGAGAAAACTAAGGATCTGAGTAGAAAGAAAGAGCATTTAGGAAGACAAATGAATACAATCATAGAACTACAGTAAGTGATAAGAATAGTTTAAAATAGGCAATTTGCAAGCACACTGACAGACAGTTTTGATTAACTTAGTGCAATAGGAAAGGCAGTGAATCTAAGGAATGGCCTATACAACAATAAGTACAAACGACTTTCAAGTAGTGCTAATAATTTTTCATTTACCCAATGTATTTCTGGCTCACACTTAAGACCTTGATTTCTCCATTTGCCAGGGTCCCAGATTTACCCTTTAGTTCCTAATTATTCTCTTGAAAACCACTTTCTCTTTTATAACTTAGTCCCTTATGATTGTCTATACAATGCTTTCCATAATGAAAAACTGCTTCTCAGTTGGGTCAGATGATTGGAACCCACAAAGCCATTCTATTTTTTTTTTCTTTTTAAACTAAATGGTCCCTACTTCCCATATCCCTCTTCCACCTTCTCTATTTTGACTGTTTAATACATAAAGCAGCTACTACTTTAAGAATAAGAGTAGACACTGCTATATCAGCATCGGGAGGCTGCAATTCCAAAGCCTGAGAGAAACAGTTCCCTGTCTTCAGCAGCTTCCTTGGTGTTTAGTCCCAGGCCGGACACAATGCACTACTAACTCAGGTCACCCTTGTACTGGCCAGTGTCTGCTTCATGTATATGGCATACTCAGAAAAGGAAATCTCTCATGTAGGCATCCATTACCCCTACTCCTATTTCTTTGATTTTGCTCTCATCCACGCAATTTCTGTCAGTGAGAAACAAGAGCTGCGAAAAAAATTAAAAAACCAACACTGCCATTGCTTGCATCATCCTCTTCTAACTTTCCTTCTTTTAAGCACTTTTAAAGTCCTTTTCCAATTAATTTCTCTTTCTCCTTTACTAAATCTCCCCAAAGAAGCACAGATATGTAACAAAGTTGCTCTAACAGATGTTGATTGCATCTAGCATCTCTGTTCAATGGAACGAAATCTATTCTTTAGTTAAGAAGCTAATGTATAGTTAGTGCCTGAGCAGAAACATCCGTAACTCTTGCCACTCCTCTCCAGCTTAGGGTTCTGTCTTCTTTTAAACAGCAGAACTCCAAAGGAAGTAACTCACTGGATCTCTTTTACCTATTCACTATTCAAAAATTCCCTCAGGCTAAAAAATCCCAAGAAACCACAGCAGTGGCATTTTTAAAGCACTTGCCCAATCTCCTTAAGTCTAAAATCTCACTAGAGGAGGTGGCCAGACATTGGTTAACCAGCCCTGAATAAAGCCTTCTACATCTGTTCATCACAGCACCTGGCTAATCCAATACAGGCAGAAAAATCGAGCAGCTCGCATTAATCTTAACAGAGTTTGAATAAAGCCAGGATTTGTCTCTGGACAAATGCTGTCC
This sequence comes from Platalea leucorodia, assembly GCF_965183815.1. NCBI lineage: Eukaryota > Metazoa > Chordata > Aves > Pelecaniformes > Threskiornithidae > Platalea > Platalea leucorodia. The sequence continues at coordinate 104,109,059 of NC_138823.1, forward strand.
TCCAAAATCAAAAGCTTCTCTTAAAAAATTATATAAAGAGCTGCATGTGTCATAAAGGAAAAAGCTATAGAGCAGTACTAAATAAAACCACCCCACAACTAAATTTTATCTCCCTAAGAAATACTGTCTTCTAGTATTCTTAATATTATCTATAGGGTAAAAGAGAAAATACTATCTCAGGATATACATTTAATATCATTTCTTTCTTTCATACCTCTTTACACTGCACTTATTTCACTGGATACATTTCAGATAAATGCCTGCTCCTAACTAGCCCACAGCTGCAGTGCACCTCATGAAACACTTCTGAAAGGAAAAGCGTTCTTAAAATTTGCAACTCTTCGCTCCAGAGCAGCTTCTGAGACAATAAATGCTGACTGTTTCTCTTTCAGTGACTTGTGGTTTTTAAAACAGGATAATCACAGTGATCGACCCAGTACTGCCACAGGAGGAACTTAATTAGTATTTTATTTCATCACGCAATAATCTGATTGAATGCAATACTGAGGTTTTCCTCATTCAGCCTTTTCAGGCCAGATTTCTCAAGACAGGCTCCTATCGCCACGTAAGCAGGTAACTGATTGTGCCAGCTGTCTCTGGGTGGCGAAGTTTGACCCTGTGTCAGCCAAACGCAGAAGACCAAGGATGTGCAGAAAGGAGGTTCCTTTCAAGCAGAGGGAAAACTGGCCACAGGCTGGAAGAGAGACCTGGGAAACAGCTCACAGACACAGCCCTTCCCCGGCTCCATCCCTCTGACCCCGCACCGTGCACGCAGCCCGGAGCCAGGCACAGCACCTGCTGCCTCGTGCCCAGCGTGCAGCCGGGGAAGAGACAACGGCGCACACCAGGAGCTCAACAACCGCGGCAAGAGGACCTTGCTTTTTGGAACCACATGCTTCCAAGCTAACCATTGATGGGCACATTTCAGCATCACCTGGAGTGTGGCTTCTGAAACTTCAAGATATGCAGCCCAGCTCAGTCCTGCTGCCAGACCTCCTTCTTGGACCTGGGGAGATTCTGCCATCCAGCGGCTCTGAGCTCCAAGCACTGCCTGAAAAGAAACCGTTGCTCCGTGGGGAGCAGCAGCTGACAGTCAAAAGGGGTCACTGCCAGGTGATTTTCATGAACTTTTGTGCAAAACTTTCAACAAAGGGCAGTTATTTTTTTCTGGAGCAGGGCAGGGCAGGGCAGCAGACAGGAATGCAATACAACAGGGAGCAAATCCACCCTTGTGCAGTCCCAAGGTTAACACATCCCTGTGCAGGACAGCACACCTACAGCTTTGTCACAGACACACAGAGGAACACCCTCCAGCCTCCTCCTTTGGTGGAGGGAGGTCTGATGGGATCCTGAAGGCTGCATAACACCACCAGTGCCTGCATGAGCCCGTGTCTCCCACAGAGATGAGGGCCTCCCCACCCCTGCACAAAAGCACACGCCTCCTCCCTGCAGGAGCTCCACAAAAGCTGTCATCCCCACAAGGATGCGATTCTCCCAGTGAACTGACCAGCAGGTCCTGCCTCTGTGTGCAGCAGCGCTGCTGCCACATCCAGAGCCAACCTTCCCTTCACCTCCACTGCCTCACGCCCAACACCAGCCTTTCTCATGACTGTAGTTTATCAGAAGGGGAAAGCGAATGGGAGGCAAGTATCTTAGAAGGAGTGGGGACACAAAGATAAATGACAGAGGAAGTTCTTGTCTGTATGGTTTTTGTCACAAAGCAAAAGCAGCTAGTCATATGACGAGCATCACATCCCAACTGTAGCAGAATCAGCATCTCTGCCTCCTGAAAGACGGGGCAGAGGGTTGTTTTTGATATCAAGATCTTGAAATATTTTACCACATAATATAAAAAATATTTAAAAGTGATGTGCAATCTTTTAACCTCATAATGCTTTTTTCCCGTGTAAAAGGATGCCTCCTATATTCCAAAGCTCTTTTGAGGTTGCTTTCCTCCTTTATGTAACCGATGCAAACCTAATCATACTCATGATTCTAATCCATCTTGATAACAATTAATGTCATTAAATTACTCTTTTACTAGGTGACAGGACAGAACTAGTTTAGTTCTTGAACTGGATGGAGATTAAATTAAGTGATTATTTCCTTGATAGGTATTAACTTGTACCACGGTTCATTTAAAAAGCAATTCTGTCAAGGTTAGTACCATAATTAATAGAACTATGACTGTACTATTTAGGTTTGCAACTATTCAAAAGTACTTAAACACGTGAACAGAGCTCTAAGTTTCTAGAAAGTACTAATTCCAAAAGCAATCAGATGAATTGCCAAAGAGAAGATAATGAAAATTTCTGTTCCTTTGACTGGCTTATCTCTGTTTCCTTAATTATGGGAAAATTTCCACCCTTCAATCATCAGCCCACCAGGACATACTACACTACCTTCCCTCCACAAAAGCTGTTACTCAGCATGCATCTCCTTTCTGCTTTTATTGTTTCCATCTCTTTCCAGCTTCTCCTTTGGTCTCTGCTCTCTCAGAGAGAGGATAGGACCTAGTAGCAATATTGCTACAAAAAGAAGGAAAATTAGAGAAATAGGGAGAAATGAAGACATAAATAAGAAGTGAGGAGCTATATCCAGCAGAACAGAGATATCAAAGAACTGGAAGACTCATTCTCAGGAGTACTACAATGCACGTAACTGTGATTCTTTCACTCCAGCCATGCCTTGTTACAATGAACATAACTGACTCAGCTGCAGATGTCTTCTGGATGTTTACCTCAGACACTGAGCACACCTTCAGCAGGGGACTTTTCAGGCAGCAGCAGACTGAAATGCAGAGGTGAGATGATGGGACCCTTTTCACAACAGACTCCCAAAGGGTATCCTGCCTGCCACCACAGCCACCTGTGCCATTCACCTCTCTCATGGCCTCCAGTCTCCAAGTTTGTGTATTAGGAAATGACTGCTACGTCAAGCATGAGATATCCTCGACTTCTTGTTTAAACAGAAAGGGGCGATGGGGCAGGGGGGCTACAGGTTTGGGGGTTTTTGCTGCCTTTTTTCAGAAACAAGACAATGTTTGAGGAGTCTGGCAGGATGCCCTGATCAGATGTGGCCACATACCTTAACCTTATTCTCCATTTCTGTTTTGTCAGTTTACACTTAGGAAAGGAATTATTCGCTAAAGTAGAAACAGACTTAACAACTCGGCTGCCGTGTCCCATTCTGCCCCAATTCAGAGACAGATGCATGTTGCTGCTTTTCTCAGCCAAGCCATGAGGACCTCCGAACAACACCTTCTCTGGCACTAGCAAAGGCTGTGATGTTTATCAAGGACATGGACTGCACTCATGCACCACAAGTGACAGAGCTACTGTGGTTTAAGAAGTTACCGCCTCCAGTCAGGATGTGATAATTGACCAAAAGGTCACTAAATTGAACAGCTTAATTCTCACCGCTCTCCCCATTAAGCTTAAAGCCACAAAGACACTTGAAACTCATCTATTTTACTTTGCCACTGAGGCTTGCTAAGAGCGTGTCTGTCAGCCAGCCATTATGGCCCAGCCGATGGGCGGAGGATCACCAGTTCAACAGTTTCTGACAGCGTAACCATCCACGTGCATGTTAATTCTGCACTGAACAGTAAATAACTGCACAGAGCAGTGGACATCAACTAGTGCCCATCTGGTAAATACCCGTGCAAGTTCATAAACTTAGTCCTATGAGAACTCAGCCTGGCTGGACTGTTACAGGCTCCCTTCAGTGCTTCCAGGACTGCGGTCTCTTCTCTGACGTGCTTTTAGACAGAGAAGCAGGCACAGGAAGGGAAGTTCAGAGGAGTATTTCCAACAGCCCCTTCAACAGAAGGTAACACACTAGCAGAAGTCACTCTCACAGTAGGAACAGCCCAGTAATGCTTAGAGACAGACCATCAAGTCACCTCAGGATTGCATGGTGCTAGAAAGTATACGTGGTACCTGCAACGTATATAAAACTGCAACAGAACCTGAAAAAAGAGTACTAACATGTGCCTCTGCATGAACATACTCCAACTGCAGTAAAGCAGCATAAGCTGTATATTGTCTCATCAGTCCCCAGACCCATCCATGTCCAGTGCCAGGCAAAGTACTGCTTCAAGAGTAGAACCAGAGAGGGGAATGCATTCTGGAAAACCTGTGGGCACAGACAATAAGGAGGGTGGCTACTGCTGGACCTGGTTCTGTTTGATGGCAAGGGAACAAGAGCTTTTATGCTATTTTCTCTTGACTAAACACATCGCTCTCTTGCCAAGCAGTTTCAGATGAGAATCCTGCAATTCTGTGCTTAATGCTTTACAAAGAAAGTGTTGCTGTGAAGCACAAAGGGTTTTTTTCTCCTTTTGCTAAATAGCATATACAGGAAATTGGAAAACTGAAACTCAGGTCCCCAGAGAGGAGCTAAGGAAAAGCAAAACACTATCTAGCAGCAGCTATCATAATGTGGCGTTACGGCATTATGATTCACAGATAAAAAACACAAAGGGAAAAGCCAAACCAGAGCATAAAGAACATCTAGTACGTAAATTGCCTTCTGCATATCACAGGTACAGAATTTTCAAAGGCAGTCTGCCCATGAAAAATACCCCAATATTTTGGAAGTAAATCCTGACTCACTCTGTACCAAAGGGGCTCCCAATCAAAAAATGCTTTAAGCATCAAAGGAAATTTCTGAACATTCCCTCAACAACATTTCAAGCTAGAAAAGAACTTAAAGTAGCTAGTAGAAGTGTCTCCAAGCCAAAAAAGTAAAGGGAACAATGTCAACAGACAAAGGACAGAATTGCTTTGGTTTGGGGGTGGTCGGGAGGGTTGGGTTTTTTTTGTTTTGACCAAAGTAAAAATTATCCCAGAAAGTTTAAAAGCAATGAAAGAGAAGTCATTTCAAAACAATGAAAGAGAAGACAGCGTCACAAATGATCACAGCACTCTGTGAACTGAATTCGCTGCTGTACTGTTTCTACAGACCGGTGCACTGATGCACCATAATGAACATTTTCTCTCTTAAAAAGCTTTACAAGTTGCCTTTGCAATTTGGAAATCTTAGTGTTATGATTGAGATATCCAGTAAACAGCATGAAAAGATAATCTAGTTTAATGCCCCAACAGTGTCAGAAGTCTTCTGTCCCACACTTGTTTACAGAGGGTTTCCCAGTCATGACTACAAACATCTCATTTGAGCTTTTTTAACTGTCAGTTACAAGCTTTTACACATAAATAAATACTGATGTCATTTGCTACATACATAATAATGTATTACGAAAAAGTGATGAGTAGATATGTGAGAAAAAGTGATAAGCTAGTATGTGAGTTAGACTGACAGAGTTATTTGCTGCAGGCTCAAAATATTTTCTTCCTCTTTCTTACTTTTGATATGCAAGATCTCTTTAGTCCATTTCTAATTACCAGCTTGAGCTTAACTACAATTATGTTGCTAACAGCATAGTTTTACATGTTTATTTTAATAAAACATGTTTCACCTTGGAACTGTCCAGCTGGACTTGGACAATGGGTCAGACCTCAGAGGTGTAACGGAGCTTCCACTGCCTTCAGCAGTTCTGCACCAGCTCCTACTGACAGCGAATCTACTCCAACAGCTGTTTTATTTTCAAGTAAAATTTAGAAAGATGACATTGCCCTGCCTAGAAAAGCATTCCCACACTACACAAAGATTTACCTACATGCACACGCACACACTTACTTGTTTTACATAAGACAAACACCATACCTCATTCCTTCTGTAGACCTGTTCTGGTAGTTACGGTAGAGCTGGGGAACGCCTAACATAGCCTCGGTGAACACTGCAAGGAAGCCCAGCGTTTCCACAAAGAGAGTTGAGTCAAGCCAGAGGTAAGTCACGTAACCAGTCACACCAGTGAAGGTCAGGACACACTGCACGTAGTCTGTAAACTTGCTCCAATGCCAAAAATAGTTCAAGTCAAAATCTGCAACAGAATAGGAATGGAAGAAGAATAAAATATTTTTTCCAAACTGGACTCAAAGTTAATCAGGGTGGAATGGAAAACTGGGAAGCAGGAGGGAGCCACTGTCAGTCTTTGGGGGTAGGGGAAGGTAGAAAACGAGGGAAGGGATTAAAAAAAATAAAAACAAAACAAACAAACAAAAAACCTCAAACCCCCACCAAACTCAAAACGAACAAGAAAAATAACAAATAGGAGTCTTGATTTGGAAAACATTTTTGGTGGGGGTGTTCAATAAAGAAACAATTAAACAAAGACTTGCAAACTACCAAAGTATTTATGAAGATGACTTTTAAAGAGAAAGCATTGACCTTCAGGTATCAAACATGAACTCTGGATATGGCTCTGGCAGACTTGGCACAGGAAGCGTTTCACAAAAAACTTCACAATACTAAGTACAGGCCCCAAGCACGTCAATGCAAGTGCTCTCTCTCTTAGGTCATTATCTCTACCTTCAAACTGCCTCAATCCAAGCTGCTGAGAAGGTCACCTGAAGTCCACAGCTCTGTTCCCTGGTGCGGTGCAGCTGCCTGTGGTGAAGGGGAAGCTGCCATGTGCAGCTGGTACGGCTTTACTGAGATAGGTGCAAGACTGTGACAAGAATCCCCCCTGCAACAACACCTCCCACAGACATCACCACTTTTCACTCTTGCCTTTGCCAGTACCAGTGAGTGCAGGGTGCACACCCATTTCTACATCCATCAGAACAAAATGCTGTACCACAAAACACAATATCCTCTCTTGAGAGAACAAAAGAACAAAGCAACCGTGCCATTTGCTTGGCACATTAACAGCATACCGCTGGAAGATATGTAGCTATCTTGTTGATGAATAATAAAATATACAACCCCATTACCATTAACTGTATAGCAAAATAACAATGTAATTTTGAATAATAAGAACTCTGAAATAACTGTTCATTAGCAGGTGCTGTTCATGTCTTCCTTTCTTAAAAGCACTTGAAGTTAAAAATACCTATCTCAAACCAACTGGATTCTGTTCATTATCAAGGCGATGAACCATCATTCTAACAGCCCAAGTATGTGCAACACACCGGCACATCACTAGAAGATTTCTGCCACTGCCTCCTCAGCTGAAGTACAGAATGCTACAAAAAAGCCCTACTGTTAACTCAGGCAACGAAGACATTGACCTCCGCTGACTAACACTAACAACAAATTCAGTGGAATGGGAATAAATCTGTACGGGCACTTAGTTGCCTAAGGATACATATACATGCCAAATAATAGTTTCATTTTCTGCATCTTTTCACACTTTCATATCATTACCAGTCTGGCCCTCACTCTTTATTAACTCGTGTCCCCTTTTTAATACTTGGCAAACCCATGCCTCAAGACAACTACTGACTACATCCAGCTAAATCATTTTACTTTGCCCCACAAAGAAGGCAAAACTGGCCAGGAGCCATACCCAACCTGTAGCATTGTCAGCCATCACCCAGAACCGAGTTAAATAATCCGTGGCAAAGACACTGTCAATGTCACATTGACCTTCAGTATTTTACGGCAGTGGTTCCCCCAGCCTCAGAATTCAGGGACACAGGACTAAATAAAAGGTAGACCCATGCTGGCACAGCCCACGCAGCATGTGAGCATCACTCATTTCTGGAGCTTTGTGAAGGCTTTCCTTTGTGGAGATGAAGGAAGAACAAAGCAGAATGAAGCAGAAAAAAGAAAGCACAAGACAACCACAACCACAAAGGCAGGAAAAAATTATCCATTTTAATTTCCATCTACTGCATTTTCTGGAGAGGAGCAGCGTCAACGAGAACCTCGGACAAGGTAGAAGGAATAAGAGACACCCAAAACTCCCATTCCTTTCACTTTGCCTTACCTACATCTGCGTAACATAAAATAGCAAGAGGCATAACGGAGTACATTCCCACTAATTTTGCCAGCTTCATGAGCAATACCAAGCAAATGACCTGACCCAACACAACAAATCTAACACTACGCAACTGTTACATTAGCAAGAGATGCTCTCTGGGACAGAGGCATTTGGGCTTACAATGGGGACAGAATAATGAACAGCAGAAGAAAAGAGGATGAAGAGAAAGACGAAGTTGGTGAGGTTACAGGGCGTTTAAAAAAGCAACCTCCATTCTGGAAAAGGAGAGGTACTGATGGCTTTTGAGTAAGACCTAACTGCTACTTTTTCCAGATTATTTCTTTAAACCTTGATTCTGAGATGTTCTCACGCAGCCTTTAGTTTCTTCACAGCCACCTAAAGCACTGGCTTTCAACCCTTAAAAGGGCAAGCGGTTCATTTTAATTCAGAGCTCTTGCATTCAAACATGCTGGGTGGAAAACTTGCATTCAACTTTGATACACTGTTCAACAGATACTGGCTCAGACCAAAACCTGAAAACTGGCAACTGGCGGCAGCCATAGGCAAGAACACATGAAGCACACTCTTCCAGGCAGTTCCAGCCCTAGAAGAGACCCTCTTGGCTCTCAAGATAGCTATATAGTCATTACACCTCTAATCCTGGACTCGACAGCATTATTCTGGATCTGGTTGCCGTGCTGCCCTGGGCGTGCAGGACCCTTGGCCCCTCACTCATTAAGCCCTCCCACCAGCTGTCAGGGCTGCCCTGCATACACTGTGTTTCTCCTCCTGCGTTCTTCACATGCTCAAGGATCCTTTTTAAAATACCCATCCCTCTACACCAAATCCTTATTTCCCCAAGTTTATTTTCATAATAGAAATGAAAGAACTAAATCTACATGGGGGCGTGGAAGTTCTGGAAGTTCATGGAACAAAAAAAGTCAACCTTCACACAGATGCCGTGAGGCCAGCTACAAAATCCATGGACCCATGCAAACATGACCTCCTGCTACGCCAGCTGTTCATGTGCGTATTCAGTACTGCTGCACTGAAGTCCATTTCCATTCACATAAGTACTAACGTCCCTGAACCTAGTATTAGGCGGCCAAGATATCTGGTAATTATGATAATTTACTCATCATCTTTTGTCTGAAAATTTTAAGTATTATTTCTATTATAATAACATACACAGATGAGAAAACTATCATGTGAAACAGGACTTCAGCTGAAGCAGGAGAGTTAATTACTAGCACAGGAAAGAGACTGAGATTCTCTTTTGCTCAAAACTATCATGATGCTATATAGTCTCCATTTCACTATACTAGATTATGAGTAAGTTCTAGTTTCTGCTATCAGTTTTGCTCACTAATATTTTCCTGAAATAAAGACAATATGAGACAAGAACAATTATAACCTTGGTAATAGGCTGTCATGGTTTAACCCCAGCCAGCAACTGAGCACCACAGAGCCGCTTGCTCACTCCCCCTCCGGTGGGATGGACGAGAGACTCAGAACAGTAAAAGTTGAAAAAAAACCTCATGGGTTGAGATAAGAACAGTTTAATAATTGAAATAAAATAGTAATAGCGATGATGATAAAAGACTATACAAAGCAAGTGATGCGTGATGCAATTGCTCACCACCTGCTGACCGATGCCCACGCAGTCCCTGAGCAGCAGCCCCCGGGCCAGCTTTGCCCCACCTTTATATGCTGAGCGTGACATCATGTGGTACGGCATAGCCCTTCGGCCAGTTTGGGTCAGCTGCCCTGGCTGTGCCCCCTCCCAGCTTCTGGTGCATCTCCAGCCTTCTCAGTCAGTAGAGCATGAGAAGCTGAAAAGTCCTTGACTTACTGCAAGCATTGCTCAGCAACAACTAAAACATCAGTGTGTTATCAACATTATTCTCATACTAAATCCAAAACACAGCACTATACCAGCTACTAGGAAGAAAATTAACTCTATCCCAGCCAAAACCAGGACATAGCCTTACAGAGAAACATCTGAATTATCTTAAAAACAACCCAATACATAATCACTAATTGCTCTACTTAACAGCTGTATTTTTGAAATGCAGAAGTCTATTTTAGGACACTACACATCACCAAACTCTGCATTACCAACTACTTCCAGAAAGAAGTAAAAGAATGACTGAACTAAAAAAAAAAAGGTAGAGAATGGTACACCTCACCTTTCATATGGGTTGTAGTTTCTCTGGCCCTCACTTGAACTGCTAAACTGTTTTGCCACATGATTGCTTCTTTTTAACCAAGGCTGAAGCTTATCTTCTCTGACAAATGGTTTCAAAAATTCAGAGGGAAAAAAAAAATCATATACCCATCACTTCAAGGTTTGGAAATAAACTGTGACTCATTTTTCCAAGTGGGTCCCTTCTCAAGGGGGTCCAAACACATTAGTTCTGTAATAGGAGCTATAGACATTCAAAGAAAAAAATGTTGATTGTGCTGAGTACTGTGACAGGTATATGCAAAAAAGGCTTTTAAATGCTTAAAAACAAAAGGGAACTGTCCCTTCAAAAAAAAAAAGGAGAAGTTTTAAAAACAGAACAAAACCCACATGTGTGAGCAGACCAGTCCCATCCCCCTCCATACAGAGCAATCTGCAGCATATGTAGCCACACCTGTCCCAAGAAGACAGCCAGAGGATACCACTCAGTGCCCTGGGCCACATCACCTGAAGTGCAGAGCTGAACAAAGATATAAATATTATTGCAAACATTATTCACATTTGAAGAAAATTATGACTAATAAAGATGAGATTGGGATTTTTGCCCCCCCTCCCTCAGCAAACGCCACCCCTTTTCTTTAAAAGGACAAAACAAGAAATCCCGCTGCACCACAATTTATTTCCGTCAAATGTCTTAACAAGTTAAATCTGGATGCATATCTTTGTGTTCCCTGAAATGGGAAGGCACTGGTTGCACAAGTCACTCCATTCACTAGCTCCCCATCCTGCCTGGAGAGAAATTCATGACACGAGTTTGTAACCATACTCAGCTGATGCAGTTCAAATGGTAACTCCCAGTCACTAACATCCTGGATTGATCTGAACTGGCATTACTGCATTGAAAGGTACTATATCTTATTACCCATGCCTAAGCTCTTTAATCCACTCAGTGAGTTGCATTTTAAACATGTTAATCCATTGATAGATGAGAGATTTATGTTGGAAAATCCTGTTGATGCTGGGGGAAGGAGCAGCTCAGTAGGTTCTTTGTGCACTGACTGTAGAGAAGTCTACACAGCTTGAGGGTGAAGAAAGATGAGATTAAAAGACCTCCTCTGGGAGGCACATTGCATGTCAGGTACAAAAAATGTAAAGCAGGCAGAGACAGCATTGCAAATAACCATGGTCAGCACTAGTCAGGCCAAAATGCAAGTAAAAAATTCAAGATTCTGGTGTGAGATAGATGCCGAGTGACACAAAGAAGAGTCCACAGTATCAACTTTCACGTAAGGATGACACAGAGGTCCAAACAGTTACATTATTTTTAGTCAAGAAGCATTTTATACCAAGTCAGTTACCATGTTAGTTCCTTTTGGGAAAGTGAAGCAAAGACTTTGACATCCTAAAAATTATTTACTGTAGCTCTCAATTTCTCTTGCTAGTTGCATCTCGTTTTGTGCCTTGACCTTTCTAATTCTGTATATACATCCTTGTGCTACATTCACTTATATTTGTCTTTAGTCATTTGACCGAGTTCCCACTTTTTGTTTGGTTCCTTCTTGCATTTGAGGCCAATAAAGAGCTTGCAGTTTGCACTCCCTGTCTTTGCGAGGTGTGAGAGTTTGCATTTGAGCCCTTTGTATAGTTTCACCAAGGAAACAAACTCTTTTCTTCTTATGAAGGCTACTGGTTTTATTTTACTGTGCTCCCTCCCACTCCTTACAAACACCATCAATTCACAGCCATTCACCAAACTGCCTCCCATAATCAAACTCTTGACCTCCTGTATGAAAGCTGCTCACTAACTCATTCTAAGAGCATGCTGGACAGTCTCTACTCCTGAGTGCCTTTCTAAACAGATGCCTGGGTAGTTAATCCTCCTCCCCCCCAGGGTTACAGCTAAGTCTTGTGCTTTGGGAGACTGCTGTTCAAAGAACCTCCAATTCCCATCATCTAACTGCGGACCACAGTGCCTGCCCACCTGACCTGACTGTTCCTCTCACGGCCTGCTTCTGCACATGATCAAAGGAGCCCAGCCTGAGCAGTCAGATGTCCAGTGCCTCCCTTAACAACACTGGAATCCAAAACCTGAGGGCTTAGATGCTGTGAAAGAGCCTGATAATGGTAATTCAGCCAACCTGGAACAGTTACAAAATGCAGTCTTGGCTGGGAATTATTTCAGGTCATTATCCACGGTCTGTTTACTGTAAAATGTACATGCAGTTCAAGGATGCAGGAGCTGGAACCTACAACTCTCTGCCCTGCCTGTGGGTCTCAACCACCGGGCTACGGTGCGGCAGGCTCCCCCTCACTTGTTCTTTTGCTTGTCTCAAGAAGCTTGTGGTCTCTGCTGTAGAAAGGGTTCAGCTCTGAGCAGCAGGCAAATACGATGCCCCTCCTCATCCCAGCCTGGCAACAAGGGCAACTCTTTAGACAGCTGGAAGTTGCAGACTTTTATCCCCAGGCTGACAAGAGAAATGAACTCAGACCTCTCACACCTTGAGTGAGTGCTCTTAGCTACACACAGGCACTGCACTCAGCAGTAATATCTTAAAATAAATAAATTCTGCCACATCCCCTGAAGAGGACTTGGGAGGCATCCGCCGCAGGAGGTGGGGCCTGGGCAGTGGATTCTGAAAAGGAGACTTTTACACTTGCAGTCCGTCAGCTGCAGCAAATCCTCAGACATTTGCCTCAGGCGTTACCTGTCTCCCTGGCAATCCTGATTTCAGACGCCTCATCTCGAGACAGCAGCAGGATTACAGAGAAGCAGGCTGGCTAGCACTCCCCACCTTGCTCGTTCTGAGCAGCTCCCAGCCAGCAGGGAGGTTTCTCCAATCCTCTGTTCTGAAATTCCCGCGTACCCCACAGGGCACCCCAAAATAACTGGGGTGACGGGAGCAGGAAGGCTCTGCATGACTGCTACCAGGCGATCCATAACTTCTTCTCTCACTCCCATCAACTACATATCCAGCTAGGCACTTTCCAGAAAGCAGGAAGGAAGCAGCACTAGAGACAGACAGTGAGAACTGATACATTTAGGTTTTCTTTCTTCCTTTTTTAAGAAGTGATAGAAACCTGCAAAATACTGTCTGAAGCCAGCATTTCTTTTACACTCACTGGGACTGAAAAGGGACTTGTTAGGTTTCACTAACGGTACAACAGAGAAGAAATGAGAGCTTAGCGCCAAAAACTTCTGGCTCTGATCCAAACCGTTCTGCTTTTGAAAAAAAAATTAAGGAATCCACCATCTTGCATAGTCTCTATAAAGATGCTAATATCACCGTTCTCCGTCTCCATTCCTTCAGGCCTGTGACCTAGGAATTTCCGCATCTCTGTGTACTTTTAAGTATCTGCACAGCCCCGTCACCATAGTACCTGAGCATCTCTCCAAGTGCCTTTACTTTACAACATTCCCATCTACAGGCTATTGTCATCTGGCCTTCACACTGGGTACTACCCAAATACCGTCACTTCTTCCTCCCTAGCACGTCTAAGGTGGGAGCAAAATATTCCAGAGGCTCTTGAAATATCACCCCAGCCTATACTAAACAAATTACTGTCATTTAATGAAATCCATTTTTGACATCCTTTGGGCCATACAGTGCCTTTCCTTGGCCACACCTAGGCCGATGTCAGAGTTTCAATAGAGCCAATCCTCTTAGTATTTGACTCTCATTAAAGCCCCAGCACCAAGTCCTTTAGTTAACAAAAAGTAGCCAGTAGATTTTCATGTGAGGGAGAGGAGTGTCAAATCTTAATTGCAGAGAAAAAGGATGAAAGCCTGACCCAAATAAACCTTGAAGATTCATACAAAGAACCTTTGTTTTTAAAAGCTCACTGGAGGTTTTGGTACTTGGTGGAGGACTTGTTGAACACCTGAGATTAGAAGCTCAAGTCTGATGAAATCTCCTCTACATCAACGTTATCCCTGTCTCCCTCAGTCATCTCCTCTAGTTTGAAGGCAAGTAGGTGCCTTGGTTTTCTTTGCCTCATTTTATGTGGTGTCACCAGCTTCTAAAGTCTCTTATGCTGGGTCTCTGTTTCGCCACATCAAGTTCATGTTTCTTCCCCACCATCAGGGTTATTACTCACTCTTCTTCCTCCTTCTCAAAAAAATTATACATAAGTGAGCTGAAATTTTTCCAGCACTGTCCCCCCCTCAGGGCTTCTCACTCATCTTCCATTACTGTCCCCCAGCAACACATACCTTCAAGCACCAGCAACTGCTCTGCCCTCCCCCTTCAGGTCCTGTGAGGTCCACTCTACCTCCTCACCAAAGGGAATTAGTAATTGCAAGGTTAAGAGACACGTTAGTACAACTACTTAAAAAAAATCACACACAAATGCACTGGTATATATAAAAAAATCAAACAATACACACTCTATTTCATAACACCCTGCCTTTCCCCTTAATTTGCTACTTTCCTGATTTTACGGCCTTTGATTTAAGGGAAACCTTTGAATACCACATAGCACAGTGGTCTTGACCAGAGATAATTAGCAATAACAGCTATATTGACTATTTTGTGAACCTTAAAGAACAGCAATTAAAAAGTTACACTTAGTCTGAAAGTTTTACCCCTGCTGCTAACATCACACAGGACAAGTAGGAATAAAACCTAAACCAAAATATTCATACCCTGGGCACCTCCTGTGCAGCTGACAGCCTTTGCTGTGCTATCTGCAGTGTAATTTGCTTTGTACACAGCTTCAGTTTATGGGAGTCTCACAGTACAGAAAAAAAAACATTTTGGAGGAAAACGCAGTTATATAAACCCACAAAATTAGGTTGACCTTTAACTCATCTTGGACATTTTGCACTGTGTTACAAAAGGATGCAGAATTGTTTACATCACTTGCGCTGCACTGTTACCAGCCCCTGTCAAAATTTTAATTTGTGTGTATGTTTCTATATACACCTAAATATGCTTGCATACACACACATACCTCTTCCTCACAGTACAACTGCTAATGTTACAAGCATTAAAAAGAAAGCAAAATTATAAAATCAAGCAGGGAAGAACAAAGTTTTTTTGTTCTAATACAGAGGAAGTTTTAGGAAGTATGGTATCTGTGAACAGGGCTCCAACTGTTGGGCTCAGAGACTGCTGGCGAATGCCAACTGAGCTGGGAAATCCACATGGAGCAGTACAGCTCAGCCCAGCCATCTCTGCACATTGCTGCAGAACGAGTGTAAGCAATTTTGAGTGAGCCAGAAGCAAACTCCTTCCCTGCTCCCCACCAAAAAAAGCCTGCAGAAGTGTACTCTGGACTAGTCTCTTCCAAAGCAAGGACATTTCTTGGAGTTCTCCAGACAGCAGATGCTTTCAAGGCAATCTTGCAGGGGGTACTCTTGCAACCCCCTACCAATTTACCTTGTGCAACATAAGCCATCCGAACTCGTTTTCTTCCCAAGTCCAGCTGAGAGAAAACACCAGGTCTGTACTTCCAGAGCAGGCCACTAAGATTAGGAGAAGCAAAAAGACAGACAGCCACCACCACAGATACATTCCGATATTGCTACTAGGGCAAGGCACTTAACTTAAGCCTAGATATATCTAAATCAATGTAGTTATAGGACTGTACTTCCTCTGTGAAGATTGGCCTCCTCAGTAACATCACTACTCAAATTATCTACTGTGTTACTGCTACTTTTGCCTGTTCAGTACAGAAGTCTCTCTTCTTTCTATTCTAGCGTATTGACTGTTCTTCTTAGTCACTGTCTCCATGAGATTGACTCAACAGCTGGCAGAAGCAGCTATTAGCTGACTTACAAGATGACTGATGAAGGAGAACAGCCTAATTACTAGGCAGACCACGGGGCTAGGAAAGCCACTGGAATGACGTAGCTGTGGCCCAAAGGAATTAGTGCTACGGAAAATAAGCTATGCATTTGAAAGGTGGAGTGAAAGCAGCGTAAACAGCTTTAGAAACCACATGAGACAGAGAGGGCACAGACTTCAGGAGGAAGTCCTCCTCTCGAGTCGCAGCACGGGAGTGAAATGGGAAGCCCAGCAAGCGCCACAGCAGAGTTTGATGACTCTGGGCAGCCAATGCTTTCACTGCTCCTGATTCTGCTCACTTCCTATGCCAAGAGCATCAAAAATCCCAAAGCAAGTCAAACTAAAGAAATAAATCCCCCAACCCTTCACCTGCAAGCGCAGCTCTGAAGTAAGGCCTTTGCTCCCAACTGCGCTAATGATGGAGGCGGCAGATTAGAGCCAAGCTTGCTCTTCTTTTGGCTAGATACGCCTTCCTATGCTAACTATAGAAAGAGACTTCTTTTTCTGACAGCAAGCTAAGCAGGGATGATGAGAATGTCACAGCAAGAAGAACGCGTAGTACCAAGTTACTATTTTTACAATCATTTTAACAATATTTTACACTATCCTCAGCGTGGTTTATCGAAGCTATCACCCACAGCCCTACCAGGCAGTACACAAAGGCCTCCAGACAAAAGGCTAAAATGGAGTAAGTTAAGCACTGCAGAACAGGCAGCCTTGGCTCCAAATTCTTGTAGCTGGGAGTTATAAACCGTCTATGAAAACAGTTTAATTTATTTTGAATAGTACTGAAACTTATTTTTTGAAGTTTAAATCTCAGAAGATATCAAGACTACTATAATATTAGAAACAATATGCACTTATCATACTCCTTGTCATTCAAAGACTGCAATTAAAGTTCTTCTAAATATTACAAAACCAAGCTGTGCATTAGCCCAGATGCAGGCTGCCTCAGATACCACCACGTCAGGGATTACAATGCCAGGTTGCATGTATAACACAGCAAGTTACTCCCAGAAACTCTGGAAGTAACTGTCAGGTAATACTTCACACACACCCCCCTTCTGAACTGCAGATCTCTGGGGAGAATGCCGAATAGCCAGTGACTTGCCTAAAGATAAACGATCTCTCTCTTTTTCAGCCTTCTCTGAGCTTGACATACCTGAGACCCTATCTCCTCTACTGTGAAGACACCACAAAAAGAAAGCATTTACGATTCTTTTTTTTCAGATACTGAAGTCAGGCACACATACGTGCATGTGTAAGTAGGTATGCAACACAAAGCTAAACACCCTTCCTAAAAATATAAACTCCTCTCCTCACTTAGAATTTTTTGGGGGAAAGTTTAATCCTTGTTTCCTAGGTAACCCACCACCAGCCAAGACAAGTTCTAGCCCCCGAACTGGCCCTACCAATTTAGCATCAAAACAGAATAATGCCTTGTGCAGCTGCCTCCTTTGCTAAAATAATGCCATGTGGCCTGCTAAACATCTCTTGGCAATTGCCTCAGTTAACCTCAGAATGACCCGTTTTAGTATCGATAGTTTGACACTTCAAAGTCATCACAAGCACGTGGGAAACGGCAGGAAGATTTCTGCTCTTTTTTTCACTTGCCTCTCTCCTCTGCCCCGTCCCTGCTACACACACAAAAATGCCAGACATGTTTTCTTTAATTATCTGAACTGCATTACAAAGATGCTAATATCTCAAAATGACTGCACAATCTACTACATTTCATAGGGCTTCCTTTCAAATGTCTATTGTAGTTAAGAATAATAGGGTAGGCTGGTGAACAAGAATCCTGTTCTGAAAAAAAGAAATTGTTATTTCTGGATTTTTGTTCTATGCTGGAACAAAAGCAAGACTTTGGAAAATCTGGGGGAGGATGAAGACAGAGGCAAACATACAGATGGGGTCTGGGAAATAGGTGCAAATTTTTAACGTCTCTAATTTGAATTAAGGACCTTTCGCCTAGGTTTTTCCATGTCCTAAGGGAGCACCCAGTCATGAGGCTATTGCCCAGTCAGGTCAGGCAGCGTCTCCTCTCAGCATAAATTCTGCCCTTTCCAGACGAACAATTTTGATCAAATTCATTGAAATAATTTATATGTGTGTTTGTGAAGATGTGACCATTCACCCATGACAACACTTATCCCCAACAATCAATTCACAAATTTCTAGCCAGTAGTAGCAGAAAAATCTCAACTTATAATTTCTCATTTGCAACCACAAACATCATTTAAGCATACTGACATTTGTAAAGTTGACTGTGGAAACTCATCCACTTTTTAAAAAAAAAGTAGGTAGATGAAGCTGGGAGTAATTTCAATCTCTGTATGACTTTCTAGGGAAAGGGAAAAAAAGGACTGCTGGTAGCAGAAGGTTTTCCAGAACCTACATGCCTGCAGCGTTCTCTCACAACCTTTAAACCAAAACTCACTCTGTGCAACAAGTCTGCACAGGTCTGAACTACTGTATACAGTGACCAAACAGGAGGAATTTCCACACAAATGACTTCATTGCATTAGCAGGAAGAATTTATAGGGAGGGAGACCAGTACAGAGTTTCACTTGAGTGCTTGCAGACTGCCTTACTGATTACAGCACTTGTAACTGGAGGAGCCAAGCGAGACAGAGCTACCCTCAAACAGAATTTCCTCTTCAACTTGCCAGCTGTTTAGTTTGACCACGGATAAATCCCTGCTTTGACGTGAGCAGTGGTTGTTACGCAAGATGCACTTCTGAATACCACAGTGTTTCTGAACACCTTGTGTATGCAGTTTAACGCTCCATAGTCAATGTATCTTCAAGATCTGGTAAGAAAGGCAATGGTAGTAGATTTAAGTAAGTTCCTCTGTCATGAAGAGTTTGGTGGTGACACAGGTGTGCATTCACAAATTGTTCACATTTCCCAGCAGAATTTTAAGCCTCTCTCATCCCCCTCAAGCTACAGCAAGACAACTGTTTAGCTCCCTGAAGCATTTCTCACTCAAGCCACAAATCGTGGGGTTTTCTTTTTTTTTTTTCTTTTTTTAAGATTTTACACAAAAAAAAAAGAACAAGCCTGCATTTTAAGCCAGATCTGTTTCCTTATTTGGTTCAAAACATAATCCCACAAACTGTTCTGTCAGTACAACTCAGGGGGGCAAGAATGGGGGGGGGGGGGGAAGAAAAAAGAAGATCAGGAGTGTCTTAGGCTGGCATTACTGCCAAACATTCTGGCACCCAGCCGCTGCTGGAGGCAAAAGACTTTGGTTGTTACGCCCCTTTATAAATATCATTAGTTTTAAAAAGGACAGGAAAAACCTCCACACCAAAACATGCAGAAGAGGGTGCACTGGCAGGGTTCACCCGTGAGATGACTCTGCCACCACAGGGTACGGTCCTTTTTTCCTGGCTTTGCCCTCCACTGCTGTGTCCCTTACGCATCCCGTACTCAGGAGTGCAGGGGACGGGGAGAACGATGACAGGTGAACCATAAACAATGAGCTGCCGAACAATGCTCCTGTCCGCAAATTCCTCATTACATTTCTGTGTTCTTGTGTGAAGAAATAGTAAATTTCTTCAAAGACTGAGCAGTTCTTTGGCATCTACTGTACACAGCAATTTAATGAGGAACTTGTGGATAAGACTATTTTAAGCCGTTTCGATATTAAGTTTGCTCTGTTCCCTGAGTGCACAGTTACTTGTTCTTCTACTACAACCTACTCCCAACAGGGGATGAAGA
The DNA here is from genome assembly GCF_965183815.1 of Platalea leucorodia. Classification (NCBI taxonomy): domain Eukaryota; kingdom Metazoa; phylum Chordata; class Aves; order Pelecaniformes; family Threskiornithidae; genus Platalea; species Platalea leucorodia. The sequence continues at coordinate 104,128,584 of NC_138823.1, forward strand.
AAGGCACGAGGGAGTAAATAACATCTCCGAAGACACAGTAAAAAATTTAAGGCGAAAGAAATTTTCTGAAATAACTGCTCATGATTTTTACATGCCAAGGGGTGCAAAGACAAAAAGCACAGCAGAGTAAAACCTTAGGAGTCATTCCAAGTTTTTGGTGGTTTGTATAAATGGACAAAAAAATGGGGGTGAGAGGAAGCAGAGAATGTCAAGACCAGCAACCATTTCTTTTCAAAAGCTATACAAACTGGAGATGGGGGGCGCGCGAATTTACTTAGCAACGACTGCACAGCTTATGACATTTACAAAACAACCTACTAAAAAGTCACTTTAAGTAAGGAGGGGATGGCAAAATTTTTATTATCACAAATATAGACTTCAAATTTTAAAGATTAACTATGCACATGTGCACACAAAAAATGCAGCAAGCTTGCAAAGGCTACTGAAGTGTGTATAAAAACCAAAGCAGTCTATGTACTTTAGAGACAGTAATATTGGTCCTGATTTTGATGGGAAAAAAATCTTGAAACTCATATACCTTAAGCAAAGAAACAGCGATGTTCTGAATATTTAAAATGTTGCATCTCCTGAGTTCTCATCAGGCTTTTGAGTTGCAATGAGTAATAGTAAAAAAAGACAGCTTTAAGCAGCTATTAAAAATAAAAAATGTTTCCCCGAAATACTCAAGATCTGTCTTCCTTTCACTAGTTTCTATGTCTCCATGGAATCGTCCAGGATGAACAAGACCCGTTTTTTTAAATGTACAATGCAAGTAAAAATAGATCTGCCATAACTGAATTCTGGGGTTTGGATTTTTTCCCCTACCCATGGGAGAGAACATAGGATCTTGATGCAGTAGATGTAATGCATACTGATCATAGAGCAGAGCAAAGAGAAAGTAGGGCACATAAATGCATATGAAAGGAGACGTTCATAACTTCAGGAATAGTGGTGGTATAGTTCCCCCCACAAGGAGGGAAACATGCTCATGACTAGCAATCCGAGTGTCTGGAGGGAGACTGCGTACACCCCGACCCTCACCATAAACTCATGATTCACCAAAAAATTACACATTTTCTGCTGTTGATTCAAGAGGATACAGGAAGCACCTTCCCATGAACAGCTAAGTTACATCCTTTCTTCCCCAACCTCGCTCAGTATTGTGTCATCTCCTCATGTAGATAGAAACTGCGTATAATTATTTAGTAACAAGATAAAATAAAATTTTGAAGTGAAAAACATTTACTCTGAAAAATAAAAAAAAATAAAATTTTTAAATGCACACTTCTAATGAGGCCTATGTTTGCCAATCTATTAGTATTATTTAAATCACTGAGCATCTACTGCATAGCTTTAATGAGTCAAATACTAAAGCTAAAGAATTACTGGCTGATGCATTGGAACCAGAGCTTAGAAAGCTTTGTCTGCTTCTGCAAGAACAATTTTTTACTTTTTCAGTTGAACTTAATAAAAGTAACTCATTTATTCAAACAATAAGAAGCTGATTGGGAGCTGAGTAACACCTGCTTTGTTCTGTGTCTTTGAATAATGACTGAGAGTATAAAAGGATGAGATGACCAGAAAAAAAACGAGTAAATGAATTTTCCTAAAAATCTATCTAAAAATAATACCTGCTTTTATTGTTTGGATTTTTTTTTTAAAAGACATTCAGTACAAACACTGCAGTTTATTTAAATTTTTTAAATTTAAATAAGTTATTCCACATTTCTATTTTAAATCAATTTTCAACCAAAACAGCTTGATATAAGTTACAAGTAAAAGTAATCTAATACATGACCATTTAAAGTATTTTTAACATGATAAAAAACATCATTTGAATGGATCACATATTATGCTGTATCATTACTAAAATGTATAGGTATTACATTTCCTTCATCAGCAACAAAACCTACGTCAGCATGACAACTACGTTGCTACACACATCACCATGCGAACCAAGCTTTCTTTAGTAAAGTAAATGAAAGATACAAAATAATTTATTTTAGTCCCATATTTCTTGCTTGATAATTTAAATCATGATTTGCAAAGGCAGCTCCAAACCCAACCACCCTCACAAAGAAAGAGGAAAAAATCTTTTACAATATAAGGCTTCCTCATCACAGCTTCAATGAGTCTTTGGAAGTCAAAGGCAGATGGCTTGGATCTTAAAGCAGGAACGACTGTTTGTGGGACAAGACAAGTGAATTCAGGAACTGATATGGCTTGCAAAAACATCCTTCCACCTTAATCCTGTCTCTCCCTTGACGCAACGTACTGTACAACCTTGCAGCAGTCCAGGCTGTGATCTGGAACGCGGCTGTAAGCCAGCGCTGCCAAACACTCTGCACTGTCACACCGCTAAATGTCTAAATAATTTGTCCCAATATCTAACGTAATCACCTCTTCTGAAATAATCTATTTAGGGTGCACAAAATAGTAAAAAGTATCAAGCCAGGGCGGGGGGAAGAAGACGATGTACTGCCTTATCTTCAGAAGTTGACTGTCATGTCTCAGTAAAGATTAGACAGAGTATGGGCACAGGAAAAAGACATTTAAAACACAAAGTTCAGAAGAAACAAATTTCTGATATTGTCAAAAGTACAACAGAGCAGGAATGTTTAGTTATGTTATTAACTTCTACACATAGGCCAAGTCTGCGCTACTGCAGCATTCCCATCAAACAGCCTCCACACTGACTGCCAAGGTCTCTGCCGTTGCCCATAACAATGCCCATCTCCCCAACACACAGGAACAGAACCGACAAATCAACAAATTTCTTCTCTTCAGCATTTTTACGTCGTCCTTTCGGCACCTGTTAACTGCCAAACATCAGAAGTGACCATTTGGCCCTCACACCAGAGAGGTGTTTGGTTTTGGCTTCAGCATGCCTTGGGCCTGCAGGTTCATAAAAAAATTACTCAAAAAAAAAAAACCATTAAATACATGCAACTGTGAACTTACTGCGGCAAAAGAAAATTAGTAAGTAAAACTTAGTAATGGAGAGGGAAGTTTTCCATGATGCAGTGCTGATCTCAACACCACAGAGGGCAGTATTCATCTCACCAGACTTGAGAGATCTTGAGTCCAATCCAGGAGCCTGAGCTGGGGATTCAGGCCCTTTGCAGTCACTGGAGAGAGACCGGCCTGCCTGCCGCTTCTGTGGACGGCTCGGGGAGTCAAGGGTAGAACCAGACAGGAGGCCTTTTTCTTTTATGAGAAACGCTGAGATTTCAGATGTTTCTCCACTCCAAGTCAGTAGGAAATCACACTCTTTCAGACATGCACGTTCAAAGACCGAGAACCTGAGTACCTAAATAGCCCAAGGGCTAGCGTGCTTGCTTCAGGCTCCCACTGGGGCCCCCCTCTCCTGCCTTGCAGCCTGGCTTCCCAGGGGACCATCAGAGCCTTTGCTCAGACTGATACACTATGAGTTACCTGTGCAAGCAGGAACCTCAGTCCCTCATACCCCATGTGAGTGCCACGGTACTGCCTTGTAGCCTGTGTAACTGGCCTGTTTCAGCTCCAGTCTTTACAAGGCTAATAGCATTCAGGGGCAGAGGCAGACACAAACTAAATGGGGGGGTGAGGGCAGAACAGAGCCAACTGCATGCATCCTTTTGGGGACGGCAACGGGGGACAAAGAAGATACAAGAAAGCAGGAGCACCTAAGCCCCCTGCCCTGATTCATCCTTGCTTCGCACTCCCATGGGATACAGATACGGAGCACCTTGGTTCCACTGCCTAGTTTTTCTGCTTCAGAGCCAGGACATAAAATGGAATTTCCTGTGTCATCTCTCAAAAGCGAACAGCCCAGGGAGACCGGCTAACGGGAGGGTAGCAAAGATCTTTCTTCTTTCTCACTTGAAATGTTCACTTCGGGCTTGAAAACTCTTTTCCAATAAATGTATCGTTGGTGTATCGCTGCTTGCAAAGCGGGAGTGTGGAGTGGGGGGAAGGTGGGAACCTTTCAGTAAAATATCCCTAATTGTTTTCAGTCAAGGATGGTCAGTGTAGTGCATTACAGGTTAAAAGCATGACATTTCCTTTTCAATAGAAAAGGTTTTATTTTGTTTTCCCTTGATACAGCAATGAAAATGGCAAAGCACTGATGCTTCAGTGATAAGTGCCTTTCGATATCCAGCATAAGGAAATGTCTTGTTAACATGTCATTATTTATAAAGAAGAGCTTCAGAAACATAGACTTATTAAATATATTCCCTGTTTCTAGCTTAGTAGAAACTAGTAATTTTATATTTCCAGTGCACTTTAAATAAAAGAAGGCTAATAAAACATACAGGACATAAAATGTAGTGAAAAAATACATCAGGCTGAATGTAACCATCAGGTTGTACCTTGAGCATCACCTCCACATATAGTTCACAGAGCATATTATGTCAGCTCAGACATCCTACTGTCACACCAGCCCCTTGTAACACCATTTTAATTGGGACCAAGGGAGAGCTGCCACCCAGCTCAGCACTTCTAAGTGTCAGACTTTGGGTCACCTCGTTGTCCATTCCCCCCACTCTGCATACTGCAGTGAGCATTGGTTATCTCAGTGGGCTCACTTCCAACAGACTAAGACAAACTGTAAACAGAAGCAAAAGTCCTGAGCAAATGATGCCCACAGGGCCTCAACATATGAAACGAGCAGAATTCCAGAGTGACAGCATGCCTGTCTTTCGTATGGAGTCCATTTACAAGAGTCAGCAGCAGAAACTGAGTGCAAGCTATGCCCCCACCCCCTGTATAGGACGTAACTCTTCATATGTTGACTCTGATGATGTGTTCATGTGTTGAACCGTTGATTCTACACCAGTTACATAAATGCAAAGATAACATTCTTTAAAAATACATGAAATCTACAAAACATGGGTGTGCCAGGATCTATAACAAGATCCTAAAAATGTGCCACAGACAGAATTTTTTTCCCTAGCAAGCTGTCTAGACAATCCATTATGTCTGAGCAGGCAGTGCTGGGCAACAGCGCTTCTTTAAGCACACACCATGTCATCCAGTGTTACAAACCACTTAGGAAAAAAAAAAAGTGAGCTATCAATGCATCTGGACTAACAACTAAAACCACCTCGGCTTGAAAGTTTATTCTGGAGTCTGTGGGGAGTTGAGTTACCCTTTAAATGTTTCATTACTTATGCCTTTTGCACTGAACTGGCAACTTGGCCATCACCTAGAAAATCATTTCTCTTCTCACCTGTTTTACTTACAGAAACTGAAAGATATCAGACAATGAGCGAAGCAGGATATCACAATAAAAGCTAGACAAATAATTCTCGCCATGGCCCTAAACTTACCTAGTGCCTTCTTGCGTTAATAATGCTTTAATGTGCTTTCACTGGTAAGCTCTGCCCCCTACAGTTCCTGAGCCCTACCAGCAAAGTGGAGGGAGTGAAGCAATACCCACAGAACAGGCAGGTATAGGTTGGGAGCACCTGAATTGATGGATTTATGCAAGTCATGCGACACAGATGGGAACCATCTGAGGGTGTTGAGGGTGCAGGTTGCTGTCTTTGCAAGGCTGCTCTATTATCTCTCAAAGGTCATGGTGATTGGGAGAGGTTCTCTATGACTGGGGGCAGGGAAAGAAAAAAAAACCCCAAAACCCACACCTATTTTCAAGGAGGAGGATCCAGGGAACTACAGGCCAGTCAGCCTAACCTTATCCCTGGGATGGTTATGGAAGAAGTCCTCATGGAACTCATTTCCAAGCACATGAAGGAGAAGGTGACTAGGAACAGCCAGCGTGGATTTACCAAGGGCAAACTGCACCTGACCGGCTTCTGTTATGAGATGACAGGCTTTAAGGACAACAGGAGAGCAGCAGATATTGTTTACAGTGCATTGAGCAAGGCTGTTGACAGTCTCCTACGGTATCTTTATTTGCAAAATATCAACTGGTAAGTGGACAATAAAAAGGGTAGAAAATTGGCTGGATCATCAGGCTCAAAGAATTTTTCTTCCCAAAGGAAAAACATACAATTTATGACCAGTTACAAGGCAGCCCACAGTGATCAGTACTAGGGCCAACACTCTTTAACATCTTTTATTAACAACCTGCATGATGGTAAGTTCATGAATGATACCAAATTAGGGTGAGTGTGTGATAAACTGAGGGACAGCACTGCTATTCAAAGGGATCTTAGTCTGGAGATATGGATTGCAGGAATACCATGAAGTTCACGGTTATCACACAGCTGGGAAGGAGTAAGCCCACACCACAGTACGGGTGCAGGGGGCTGACTCCCTAGAAAGCAGCTTTATAGACCAGTGGAGGGTAGCCTGGCAGACAATTTGAGCACGAGTCAGCGGTGTGTCCTCATGGCAAAGGCAGCCAATCGCTTACTGGGATGTATACTTGAGCAAGTGCGTGGCCCACAGATGGAGGGAAGTGTTTATTCCTCTCTATTCAATACCCACAAGACGGTACTTGGAGTAATGTGTTCGGTTTTGGGCTCCCAAGTACGAGGGAGACATTGACCTACTGGAATGAGCCCAGTGGTGGGCCACCAAGACAAGTAAAGGGCCGAGGTACATGGTGTACATGAAGAGGCTAAGAGAACCAAGTTTGTCCAGCTTTAAGCAGCGAAGGCTTCTTGCTGCCTACAGCTATCTAAGGGGAGAGTGTAGAGAAGATGGAGGCAGGATCTCCTTGAATGCACATGGTGACAGGACAGGAGGAAACAGACATGCGTTACGAGGGAAATTCTAATTAGATGGAAGAAAAACTTTATCACCATGAGGATGGTCAGACAGTGGCACAGGTGCCAGAGGTGTTGGGGAGTCTCCATCTTTGGAGATACTCACAACTCACCCAGACATGGCCCTGAGCAACCTCATCTAATTGGACCTGCTTCAAGGAGGGAAATGGACCAAATAACCTCGGAGGTCCCTTCCAAGCCACATTATTCTGTGGCCTTGCTTAAAGAACAATCTCATCATGTGGATCTAGACGTGACCAAGCATACAATGGCACGTGGCATGCTCAAGAAGTAGGCAACTGCAGAAGCTTATCACATCTACCAAACTGAAGCAGCAGCTTTGCTGCATACGCATTCCCTGATCTGCAGGATGGGCAGACAAATCGATTGTATTTGAACATTTAGATGTTTCATCGCTGATGTTATTAAAGCAACTAATTATTCTGGCTCCCACCAGGAAGAAAAAGATTTTTTCAAAATCTGTTTATTCACTATTTCTACTGTTACCACCGCAGCCCTAAAAGCAAGATAAGACTCCTCTCCCAGGTTCCACTTGAGTGGCTCAGCAGGCAAGATTTGGAAACCCAAGAGCACCCTCATGTGGCTAGATGTTGCTATGAGCTCTCCTTCCTTCATTTAAAATACACGCAGCACAAGCAAAATTCACATTTTATTCACAGGTTTACTTCCCCACAACAGCACCGACTAGAAGCGGTACTTGTGCCAGAAGTAATATTTCTGCCACCGCACAGTTCTTCCAACAGAACCTGTTTAAGTCGTCGCCAACACAGCGCTGAGCCTTGCCTCCTGTGATACCTCTTGATACTAGCTTGCTCATGCCAAGCTGGAGAGCCACCTTTACCACCTCTCTCTTTTCTTCCAGTGTTAAAGGACAGTTTTCCCTCAATTTAAAATAAAACTAGAATTCCCTCCCTACCTTTTTTTTAAATAAAGAGAAGCCGAGAGACCAACAGCTGCACTCCTCCTTCCCAGCTCCCCCAACCACTGCAGTGTGCACTTCATGCTACACGGCAAAGGAGAGGCCTCCCCACTGCGCAAGCCTCGCTTGCTCCACCTAACCTGCATCCATGCCCTGCCTGTCCATCCCCATCCAACCACCTTTCCCCCAGCTCTTCCTCCTTGTAGCAGGTAGGCTTTCAGAATAGGCATGGGCCCTTCAACAGCTACACTCAACCTGGCAGATCATTTTAAACTATAAACACAAGCACTGTAAACTGCATTAGAAGTAAATAAAACGAATGGCCTGCTTCCATTTTCATGTCGAAGCCATTCAAAAGCAGTAGCAAGGCTGGCACAAAAGGAGGGGTTAGAAGGCCCATAACTCAGGTCTGAACGTACTGCTCTACCACCAAATAACGTCTTACTGAAACCACTCCGACTCGGTAGAGATTTTACAAGTCTCTGGCTGGCAGTTTTCCCTACTGGCTGTAAGCTGGAAACTTAAAGGGAGCTAAATAATAATAATTTAAAATGTGGTAACCCCAAAAATGTAACACCGTCCTCCAAGTTCCCTGCCTTGATCGCTAGTAAACACAGGTAACACCTTCTTCTCAACTCCCTGTTCCAGGGATAGAGAAGACATATATGGTTTGATTACCACCAATGACAGGAGCCAGATGAATTAACATCTGTGATGCAAAACATTACAAAGCTAATACAGCTGACAAAACTGAGAACATAGTGTATTTCTGATTATTGCAGAAGTATTCATTAGCTAATAAAATACATATCCTGAAGGAACAAAAGGACTGTGTTTTCAAATTGCATGTGGTGGTCTCACAGTAGACCACTGGCAGAATATTTTATTTACAATCCCACAGCAGCTTGAATTGGAAGAGCCCTCTGCAGAGCATCTAGTCCAGTCTCCTGTTCAAAGCTAACCTGTTAAAATTTAAAAACAGAGGACACTTCACTCCAGTGATGTCATTTCATTCAAGTGGTACTTTGGACCTTTGAGATCAACAATGGGTACATTTTTAAACTATGATGATGAACCAGTTTGACTACAAGTTACTGTGTGCACTACAATAATATACAAGCAAAATGTTACTGCCCACATTATGCACGAGATAAGAATCCCTTCAGCCCTTAAGGCTTTGGAGGTTTCAGTTTAGAACTAAGAGAAGTTGTGGGTAGCAGCTCCAGTTTCTCAGGCCTGTTAAAAAAACAAAACAAAACAACTTCTTACAATGACCCTTCCAATACAGCGCTCAAAGTCCACAGATGCTACTTACACTTATCACTGCATGTAAAATATTTCATTCAGTGTATCAAATGGCCTTGTGGAAAACGTGTGGCTAATATGAAACAACCACTATACACCAACTCCCACATGCAAACTCAAAGGAGAGAAACATCACCGGCCAGACAGGGTTTTCATTGTCAAAGATGCCATCTCTGATCTCGGAGTGGAAGCCTCAAGGAAGAAATTTTTTCTGTCAAGTTGCCAAATGACAAGCCTAGAAACTAAAATTCATCAATGGTTATCAAAAATTATAGACACTCTAGAACTGTTGGCTTTGTTGCATGCTAAAAATATTTCCTGAAATGCAACTCACCCATTTGCATTCCATGGTGGGTGTTTACCCCATTCTCTGTCCCACAGGGAACAATGACCTGACAGGTGGCAACTATTCTTCTCTGGTCTAACTGATAAAATAAACAAGTTAAACTTGGAGAAAACTAGCTTCCAAACTGAATAGAGCTTGAAGCTCACTGCTTCTGTTTCAGACCTGCACAAGAACTTGCACAGCAGAAAACACTTTTTCCCCCCCAAGTAGTCTGTTAAAGGACATCACCTCTCTGCCTACCAATCTTAGTCTCATCTTAAAAGAAGATAAAATATGTAAGTTCCAATCCAAAGCCTGAATTCAGCAGGAACGTGTTCCAACCATCATTGTGCTAACCAAAATTCTGGAAATAGGATTAAGCGCTACCACCCAAACAAGACCCCTCTTCTCCCCTCTCCTCCTACTTACACAAGAGAATAGCAGCTCAGCAGTCAAAAGAGCTCTTCACCTGGCAGATACACGTCATTCCACTTTCAGATGACAGTCAGACCCAGTAAGAAGTCAGCACGAACTGTGCTAACAGTGTAAGACTGCAACTTGAAAAGAAGGATCCATGTGCTAGCATAAAGTAACAGGCTCTCCATAGATCACACATACTAATAAACCAGAAAGCAGGATTAAGACATGAGTCCTTGGCATTTCTTGGTCTCTGGAAAGAACCAGCCTTTTTTTGGATACAAACCACATTCCATCACCTTACCTTTCTCCAAGAGGAAACTTGAGACAAACCATTTGAGGCAAGAATTCCTGGATGTCTAAAAACTGACTACTCAGTGTAATAGTGGTATTTAATCAGTCTAGACAAATGGCCTTCATGCAAATGTTTGCATAGTGATCGCAAAAAGTGTAAGCAGCATGCTCAGAAGGCGGATGGGGGGAGATGTCTGGAGTTATGGAGTTTGTCTTCCCCAGTAACTGTTACCCGTGATGAAGCTCTGCTTTCCTGGAAATGTTTGAACATTTGCCTGCCGATGGGAAGCAGTGAACTAATTCCTTATTTTGCTTTGACTGTACGCGCAGCTTTTGCTTTACCTATTCAACTGTCTTTATCTCAGTCCACGAGTTTTCTCACTTTTACCCTTCTGATTCTCCCCTCCATCCCACTGCAGGGGAGTGAGGGAGCAGCCGCGTGGGGCTTAGCTGCCTGCCGGGGTAAGCCCACAAGACAGGGACAGCGTGTTATTCCCTGTGGCTTTACGACAACTACTGATGTTATGCCTGCAGTTCATGAATGGAGCAATAAACCTGAAATCAGCTTAAGACTTGGAAGCTATTGCCTCATACTTTATGTATCCCTCACGCAGGTCATGTCAGCCTCTCCCCCTTCTATTGCCAAGTTCATCCATGGCTTCCATGGAAAGAAACAGTTGGTGATCACCTTGGCTCTCATGCACCTCACCACTTGTCTGTCATGTATAAACCTGCTGCACGCCACGCGTTCCCAGAGAGCGCTGCCCACCTGGATCCCTCACCACAGCATCGGTAAGTCTGGGGACAGATTTATCACAGGTCTCCCTCTCCCTTCCTAGCTCCCACACACAGCCACGTGGCCCAGTTGCCTCCGGCACGGGGAAATCAGGGAATAAAAGAAAAGCCAGTGTTGCACGGCGGTCGGGACCGTGCTTTCACACGGAGCTCTGTGTCCCAGCCCGTAACAAGCACTCGGGCACGCAGCAGACGCAGGGGCCTCACCCCACCACCTCGCCGTGGGGGGTGCGCTGCCTGGGTTCGGGTCTCTCAGGCTAAGGAAACGGCGAACTGCCAGAGGGGGGATCACAGCTGCACAGAGGCCTCAACAATCATGAACTATTATTTGGGTTCCTCCCTTCCCAGCTGTCTTTTCTAAAAGGAAAATGTCTCTCTGGAACATAGAATTTAAGTAGATAAACTTATTACTTCCTTTTATAACTTCTGAATAATACTAGATATGCCTGCAAAAAGGTATGCTCTCCTACTGAATAACTTCCAACACTTTTCAACAGGACAGAAAAGGCCACAGTACGACTTTTCATTCGAGGCCCATTAGCCTGAGGAGCTGAAGAAAGATTTACACTAAATGGAACTCTGAAGCTTGAAAGACAGTATCTACTGAGAAACATAACATTGGCCCTAGAAAACAGACTGACCCAAATCCATTTTTCACAAGTTTTCTGCAATAAAAGTATTTTCGTATTTGTTTTGCAATGGTTCAGGAAACAGAAATTCCCCATGAAAACAAAAGAACAACCTTTTTAATGAAACTATTCCCTCTCTCTGTCTGCATCTGTAGTTTAAAAAAAAAAGTTATCCATTCTATCAGTTCAACATGCAAAATATTCCTATGTTCCTTTAAAAAAAAATTACTAGTGTTCTATTTGGACTGAATTATTCTGGAATGCCAAATAGTAACTTAGACCTCTAGCACAGACTCATACCTGGATAGACAAATTATTTTCCAGACTTCTGTTTGTCTGCTTTACAACTAAGAAGAAACAAAAATTATTTAATAAAAAAACCCCAAAGATTCTACAGTTTTCAACTTAACTATTTACTTATAACAAACTGAAAATTGCCACTTCATCCTTAGAATCTCCATTTCTTATTTTCTTTAGTCTCCTGAAAAGGTCTAAATATTGATGCAGAGAAAGACAAGGGGAAATACCTGTTCCCACCATACACAGAACTACAACTAACGTGCCAATGCAGCCGGGTGCCATTTCCTCAGGCAAAGTAGACCTGAATTCGTCAACAACTAGAACTCCAACAAAAACCTTTTGGCATCCTAGTTTCACACAGAGGTACCATTATAACCCCCTCTCCTGACACCCTCCCCAAAAAAATCAACAAAAGCACTTTGAAATTCGTCTAACAAAGATACACATAATCCTGGGGAGAAGGGGTCCAAACCCCTTCACGTCCATGTGCAGTGATGCACGGACAGAGGTGATAGCAGCTGCATCCCCGCAACAACCGTGCTTTTGTTATGTATTTAACTGCACAGCAGCTGTACAGGGAATTCAGCTACTAGAGGGCATGGTGTAAAAGTCACATACTTTCAATGAAACCGAAGCGCTGCCCGCAACCTGCCTAGGGAAGCTGTGTCTCTGCTCTGTCTTTACCTCTGCTCAGGATGCCGACGCCTGGACAGAGAAGCACATTGTGCACATTTACAGAGCACCGGAGGAAAATCACAGTGCACGCCTGCACATTTGCAAGCCGGACGCCCCTGCTGAACCCAAACAGACCAAACACTCTGAACCGAGGGAGCCAGAGAGCCGATCAAATAAACTTTATGTCCTTCATGGCACATGTAATGGAGTAGTGCTGTCCTTGAGTATGCCAACACTTAATTTATCACAAGCCAGCTGATGCCCTAAGTAAAGAGCGCGGACAAGAGAAGAGGTGAACGTGCGAGTTATTTACCAGGCTGTCACACTGCCAGTGGAAACCATGGAGCCGATGACTGCACCTGTTTAATTCACATTACTATTTTCTCTTCATTATCACGCAGATACTAGCGCTGCAAAGTTAACTACACAGACATTTTGCATTTTTTCCCCTAAAAAATAAGTGGGTTTAAATATTTTTGCAACAGCTATTTGTTCAATCTAAGTTTTTGTCATTTTATTAGTACTGTTTTAAAACTTCATGTTACTTGGATAACTTTTTGGTTGGGCTAAAAGCAAGGTTCAGGGTTCAGTAGTATGGCAAGTTTTAAAACCAATTTCAGAGAAGGAAAACCCTTGTGATCTACCAGAAGTGTCATTCAAAATGTTTAAACACCTACTTGGAAAAAGTCAAACAACTCCCATTCACTTTGAGACTTACCTGCCACACACAAAGAGACCACTCTAAACAACTTCAAAAGACACAGCCTCTTTGGAGCAATGCCTTGTTTAGTGTTTTGTTACTTCTGCCCCAACAATCTCTGACGCTCACAGAGATAGATAGATAGATAGATAGATAGATAGATAGATAGATAGATGAAATTTGTATTTTAGTATAACAGATTAAGACATTTATCCACATTTGTTCTAAAACATCTTATCGGGGCGGGGTGGGGGTGGGGGGGAATCACTCAATTGCAGCTTTGCTCAGCCCCAGCAGTAGCCATCAAATGCTAGCAGGCACTAGGTGGAACTAGATACTTGCTTTATTCCCTTTGTTTTCTAATGCATTATTCCTTTGGAACTGGAGCGACTTAATCCTTTTTAATCCTTCCTTTGCCTAGCGAAAGAGGGGAATAATTTCACTTCTGCATGAAATCAGGAAACTCTACACTCTCGGGTCCACCATACTGTAAATTATATTTATTTTACTTAGGTTAGTGAAACTGCAGCAACCTTCCCCCACGCCCTCAACTCCCCTCAGCACTGACTGCTAGAAAGTCAGTTTTCAGTCATGTGCCAGATAAAGGCTTTTTTAGATAACGTGTGGAAAAACAGTGGCATTAAGTGGTTTGTTGGATTACTGACAATAAAACATACCTAAAAGCAATCCCAGGGAGCACAGCAGGAGCCCAGCCCCTATTCAAAGAGAGGCATCAAACAAACGCCTCGGTATTCATCTAACAAGTTCACCTGAAATTCACTGGTAGACCAGTACATTTTCAGATTAACGGTTCAACAGTTCTGCAACAAAATAGTGTTCATGGATAGTCAATCGTCAATTACAAATGCAATACACAGAGCATTTACTATGTAACTGGAAAAAAGGTAATATAACAGTTTCTGAAGCCTAAAAACACATTGAAGAACATTTTTTACACCAAGGAAATAAACAGGGGAAATGAAAAAGCCAATTTGTTCTTCCTGAACAAAAGTTTAATCAAAACTCATTAAAAGACATTGTGAGAATGCACCGCCACATGCAAGTATGGCAAATACTCCCCTTACCTAACCTCTAAGTGAGCTTCCCCAGAGCTGTAGCAAAACACAGCACTGCAGGACACAGCTCAGTTAAGCCCTCTGTAAACTGAAGTATGATTTATGCTGTGATGTAAAGCACCATGCATCCCACTCTTTAAACCACAAGGACATACTTCTGCATGTACACTATACACAAACACCTCAAAAAATCTGTAATTTGTTTACACCAGTAAGAATTATAACATTTCAACAGACTTGCCCATCCCACTCCTTAAACTTCTGAGCAGTAGTGTAAGACTGCCCTGTTCCTTAGTGATAATTCGATTCATCCCATTTTGCTAAGCAATTCCAAAAGGAACTCCAAGTAACATTTTTCAACCAAATGTTTCAGACTTCAGTCAGTTGGATTAAGCAGTATGGTGCTTTTTTCTACAAACCTCAACTTTTTAAGCTATCAAACTACCAAGCAAATGACTTTTTAACCAAAAAAAGACAAGAAAAAAATCTGAAATGAGTAAAAGGTCACCTTAAGTTACTTATTTCTGTTTAATTTTAACCACTTGAAACATTTTTAAATAATCCACTCAATCGTAACTAGGAGCACAGACAGCTGTTTCTAGCTCTGACACTGTAAATAAAGCATTGCTGAATACTAGTAAAAGACAACAGGAATATAGGCACAAGAAAGACAGGGCTCCTTAAAGTTTACATTCCATTGGTTAGTGTTGCAAGCCAGCGAGAATGACTACAAACTATAACTCAAGACAAACAGAAAAACAGAATAGTTTGATACCAAGTCCAGAAAAAACTGTTGTGAAAACACAAAAGGAAAAGGTGCTTTGCAAAATATTGGTATCAGACCAAAAAAGGTACGTTTCCCAAAGCATGCATTTTGCCCCTGAATCTGAAAGGGGAGATCCAGAAGATGAATCATTAAAAGAGAGTCTATTTAACCTTAGCAGGAATGGTCTTATGGCTTCAAGAAAGCACTCACATTCATGTTACTCTTGGGCAGTGTTTCTCAGAGCTAACTCCAGTTTAATTAACTGCGTGTGTTGACAAATATAGAAGTAGAGACTCTCTTTTTGCACCAGTAACAGTCGTCTTTACCCTGTATTTTTTCAGTTGACCCCTTACAAACTTGAGAATTGCAACAGAGCATAACTAGTACAATGTGAGATTCTGAATCAGTTCAATTAAAATCAGTCTAAAAGTTGACTTTGGGGAACTTCTGTGTCTCCAGTTGATATAACATCCTTAATGCGATACCCCAACTAATTTAAAACAAAATTACCATGACTTGACTAAAACTGTCTTCCCAAACGACTAAGTTAAAAATACTGCAAAGCTGGTTCGCACCTAATAGTTCCTCTTCCTTAGGCAAATTAAAGAACATGGATTCCAACTCTGAAACTGAAGATTGGAAGCTCTCACCTTAAGTGTTACTAATTACTAATAATTTACTAATTACTAACAAATAACAATTTTGAGGCTGCTCTAATGAAAGAGAAGAACAAGCCAGAAAATTTCACAAGGATGCAGGCATTTTGCATGAACATCAAGTGTGGGAAATTCTTATCTAGCATTCTGAACAACGCTGAAAGATACTCCTGTATTTTTCATCGTTTCCTCCAGAGTCAGAGCTGGAAGAGGAGGAATATGAGTCTGAAGAGATGGATCCCTGTATCGTGTAATATTTTGCTTGTCTAGCTTGGGGAAGGAAAAAGGAAGATATCGAGACACACAACATGGTGAATTCAAAAGTCTTCAAAAAACTGGTTTCTGAAATAGAGCCGAAAGCATCTTTTCCTCTATGAAAGGTAAAAGTGGGGAGGTGAAAATTTAAAAAAAAGAAATCATGCACCAGGTTTTAGTATGTCAAGAAAAGGTAATGCAAACATTCTCTGTAGAAATGATCATGCAATCATTTCTAAAAACGGTTACAAAAAGTAGCAAAGCATGAAATACGTAGTTGAGAGGACAACTTCATGCAGAATGGGTTTGTACAGTACATACCCAGATAGGATCTCTTGGGAGGTGCTTTGATTTCTTCATCCTTACTATCTGCAGCTACATAAAAAACAGTTGAGGGGAAAAAAAAAAAAGGAAGGAAAGACAAAGAGATTTGTATGATTAAATACAACAGTGGGTCTTTTAGTTACAGTTTAGTCAGTTAGTACATTTTGCTTACAAAAAAATAATAGCCAAAACAAAACATGCCAGAAATTTTAGTCTCCATGCTTTCTATAAGGCTCCCACCCCATGATGTTAAGATAGGGTCGAGCAGTAGGAAGTTCCAGAACAGTCTCAATGCACAACTCAACAGCAATGTACCTAGGGGGAGAAAATGAAGACTTAAAACCAGAGAAACAGACAGCTTAACTCTTACTTTATATACTTTTCATGATCAGAGAAAACAAGTTGTTACCTCAGCAACACTGACTGTGTAGATATGTATGTATAATCAGCTAAGACAATACAGTTGCCTTGCCTCCTGTGGCAAATGCTGTTCTAAAATAGTTCAAAAAGCCTGAGCTTACACCAATCGTATCAAGGACAGAGTAGATCCCATCTGCAACCATCCCACATGCTAAATTTTTTCACTCTAGCCTTCTTCTGCCAGTTGAGAACCATGTGTTATGCAAGAGTGCTTTCCAGTGCCAAAAACACAGCTCTTCAAGGGATCAGAGTGCTATAATAAGACACAAGTTATAAAGCAGGTTAAGACAACCAGAGGTTGGAAGGAAGACAAAACTGGATGACTGACCAGAGGAAATCACCTTCATGTAAAAACACAAGAGCCCATATTCTACTTAAGGAGCCTGGGCTGTACTATAAGAAATGTCTAAGAGCCTGTTTTTAACAAACGCTGTCCACTGGTTGTCAGTATAGTTCATACATTCAGGGTGCTCAAAATCTGTCACAGTGTCTTGGGCATAACTGAAATTGAATCTTTGTTGGAGAGAGATGGAAGGCTTATTTGGGGAAAGAAAAAGAGGGTTCTTCACAGAGCATTTGTCTCTCCAAGAATATAAAGAGATTGCTGTGGCCTGCCAACACTTTTAAGAGTGACCAGATGTTTTTAGCTGTCCGTTATCTGTGAGCACCTTGCTTCAGCCTCCTCTTGATTCTCAAGTCAAGACATGGCACATGCACATTTTGCCTCTCAATATTTAGCTCTCTAGCATGGTGGCACCATCATGCCCCACAAATACTACAGTGCTTTGAACAAAAAACCAAAACAAAAAAACAAAACCAAACCAAAAACCTATAACAAAAGAAACTATCATTGAACCTTGAACCTTTCTGTACTAAGCCAACATTGAACCTTGAACCTTTCTGTACTGAGCCAACAACACAGCATACCTACGGCTGCACGGACACCAATTTAAAAGTGGGCAATGAATAAGGAGAGCTATTGTTACCACAACAATGGTACCAGGAGAGCTGCATTAAAGCAGTCAAGATGCAATTAAAGCGGTGTTAAATAAAGGATAAAAGATGAAGAGGTGTTGTTCATGCATGCTGATTTCATCTGAAGACTCCTTCACATAGCTTTCAAAGTATGCATATGCAGGAGACAGAACTGTCCTATCATTGGAGGTTTTAAAATAAAGTCAGGGTTTTTTTGTTTTGTTTTCTTGGTTTGCTCGTGTTTTTTGGTTGGTTGGTTGGTTTTTCTCCCCAATTCAGAACAGTTAAAAACAGGCTATACAGTCTACGTTTAAAAAATAATAAAACAGTTGGATAGATAAAGAGGGCTTACTCTGTCTTCAATCAGTACATGTAATTGAAGGATGTTTATGTATCCAGAACAAAAAGTCAGAGAAGGCAGCAGCAGCACAAGATGAGCTGCATCACTTTCAACTTACTTTCACTTTGCAAGACTAAAAGGGAGGAGTGGAAATCCCATAATTGAGAAGTAACCGAGAGAAAAAAAAAAAAACTATTATGTGAGTTTTCCTAGTAAGTTCTCTATACAGAGTCTACAAGAAATAATCAAACATTACTAGAAAGATCCCAGGGAGACTGTATTCTTCATGCTTTTCATGCTATGATAGTTACCCTACAAATGAAAGTACAAGCATTTCAACTGGATGGCTTTATGTCTATGTTCTGAATTGCTATTGATATGTATTTTAACCCAGTAACACCACAAAACAGGCTAGAGAATACAGAACAAGCTTGTCAAGATTAGTAGAAACTGTTCCTTAATGCTTCAAGAAATTTTAAATAGATTCCTTCTGAACTAGTTATTACTTAAAGGACCTTATCTGTGAGAATAATAAAAACAAAAGAAAAAAAGGCAACTCCCACATAGTTCAAAACACACTGGTAAACATATACTAATGTGACTGGGGGAGAAATACCGCATTTAATAGTAATGCAAGAAAACAGCAAACTCCCTTCCACTGAAATATTCTGTTCTATTCACTTTCTAAATATTTTGGATTATTTTGCAGAAACATTCAGAGAGAGGATAGAAATTAAAGAAGAAAAATGTTTAAATTGAAGATCAACCATGTAAGAAATAACCAAATATATTATCATACAGAAATTGTGCACCTTCCCCTCAGGATGCTGCAAGGTTAATCAAAAACACTGACTTCAAACCTAGCTTCTCACTGCCCCAGTAAGCCTTGAGGAAAGAAAGTAAGTACACAGATTTTCAGCTTGCCTAGATCACCATAAAACTTAAGAGATAAGATTTGGAGTAGGATTAGAAACATGGCTCTCACTCCTACTCATATTATGCTTGAAATACAAACCTATCTTTCTGCCTCGCTTGAAAGGAGCTTTGTATGCATTTGTATGTTTATTCTGAGCCATCGCATTATAGCTGGCCTTACTAAAAATCAATCAGAGGTAAGAAAAAGATTTTAGCTGTTTTCAACGTTTGCGGGAGGATGCATGCCTTTCGATGAAAACAAATAATTAAGGTCCACAAGTAGGTAAAATCAGTCTCTCTAGCTAATTAAACACATGACAAACTGAGTTTCAGGAAAAAGGATCAAATGACACAATGCAATCTTGAGAAGTTTCCATTACCTGCTAAGGGAAAGACTGATTATCCTTTAGGAGACTGTGGGTCTTTCAGGGAGAGTTGTTTAAAGAGAGCTATATACTAAACTGAATAGCCTCCCTTTTTGTCCAAAGGTTACCAAAGGAGCCTGCAAGAGCCAAGAGTGTGTGTGTAAATGTGCACAAGGATATTTCCCCTCAGAAAGGGCAAACAGAGAAACCTTTCTGCCACTTTGCAAAACTCTAGCACAGGGAGCAAAGGAGGGAAAAAGCATACATGCCCCTCCCAAATGCTTCCTGGATTTTAACTGCTGCTGTATCTGGCTGAAAGTAGTTTTTAAGTCATTCATCCTGCCAGACTAACAACCCTTGTGAACACAGCAGCTTGTGTTTGGGAGCTGGAGTGCAGCTCCTCTTCTACATGAATTCACTCACCTGAATAGCTTCACACTACACTCCACAATGAGCAGGAATGGAAGTAGCTTCCTTAGCTATTAGATAAATTACCCTACTGCACAGCCAGTAGCTGCTGCCTTCTAATGATGCCTGTGGGTATCTGGAACTGGATCAGACCCTCAATTATTAGGGAGTGAGCGAAGAGAACAGATGGAGAGAACAAATTATACATCCATATTGGCAAAACAACTGACAAAAAGCTGACAGCATTAATTCTGTTCTTGTTGGTAATAAGCTGTAACATAAAATGTTATAAGTCAAAGTCAACACAGAGAAACACAAAAACTACCCCTCTCACATGTCTTATCTGGGGAAAAAAAAAAATGCAGAGACTTTCCACAAAGCTTGAACATTTCATTAAATAAAGAATAGCACTCTGGCCCCAACTGAAATTATCAATGCCTAAAAATTAACAAATAACCAAAATAAAAAAATATGTGAAAATTCCCATAAATCCCAACTAATCCCACAGAAATGGCATAGAAAAAGGCATGGTTTGGCAACTATGGTATGACAGCACCTCCTATTTTGACAGGCAGTAACTCATAAGTAGAAAATAAATTATGTACAAAAGCAAGTGTTTGCAGTTGCAAAATAAAATTTCAGAGAATAGTGTATGATCATACCTAAGAACTTAGTCAAAAGTACAGCTAAAGAAAATAACTTCTTATTCTGGTCAAGATCTTAAAAAAAAAAAAAAAAAAAAAATCCAGGCTGGCACAATGGCATAACAGCCAGCTCTATATTCAGGGCGTGGTGTGAAATATTAAGGAGAACTCTGATTTCTAGACTGAACGAAGACCCATCTGAAATAAAATTACAGCTTTACATATTTATCTGGAAAAAAGCAGTTTCAAAAAAGAAGTTCAGGAAGTGCTAAACTGATTTATCAAGGAGAGTGGATTGCAATTAAGACAGAACTTTTGTCAAAAATACAGCGCGCCATACTTTCAAAAAGATTTATCCTGCAAAAGCCAGTTCCTGTCACTAACCTGCAAAAGAGCGGCGTTTTACGTTTAGCTCGTTGGACACACGTACTTCAGTGCACAGTTTCAGCATCAGTAACATAGTAATGATCATGATAATGCTTTGCCACAAAAGAGGGGATTCAAAACGCCTTCCAAACCTAAAAAAAAAAAAAAAAAAGGAAAAGAAAATATATAAAACATCTCAAAGATTATAAGTGTTGCACTCAGTTACTTTCATTCTTTGATCCTATCTAAGCACCTGAAAAAGGAAATCCTAACAGTAACAGGTATGAAAGGCTGAGGAAGGGGAAGTCGCCAGCCAAATCTAGATGCACATACAGTAGCTCAGAGTCACAATCCCCTTGCAGGAGTATCTGAGAACCTTATTACAACATCCCTGTGAAATGATCCTAGAAATTCTGAAACCAGAAGCTTAAGTCTTTGTTTGCAAAGCCAGCAGCAAACCTACTATTCTGAAACGAGAAGCAGATTCATTGAGCGGTCAAGGCAGTACAGAAAGACCAGAGAGTTCTGCCACATTAATACCAGTTATGTGTCCTCTCCACATACACACTCCATAGATTTCACAAGGACTTCTGTGCAAAACTTACCTCTCTCAAATTTTCATTTTTAAGGTCAAGTCATAAAAACAATAGCACTTGCCCTATAAAGAAATAAATACCCACAGATATTAGCTTACTGGGTTTAATATAACATCTTCGGGGGGGGAGGAGGTATTATGCCTTGTCTACCCGTAGACATCTGAGTGGAAAGACCAGGTCTGCAGAACACACCAATCAATTAATCAATTTGTGTCTAATTTGGACCAAGGTTGGGGGAAGTAAGGAAGCCCAAAAGATGTGGGAACCGAACAGACGTAATTTGTCCTCTCCTGCCCTCTCCCCTTCCCCCAGTTTAATTTCTGCTTGCTCGCAGATGATGCTTGGTGGGGACTACTGAGCCCTTCCTGTACGTAACACAGAGAGAGAGAAGTTGGATTGTGGCCAATCTTGACTGAAGAGCTTCCTCTCGTGTGGTTGTACAACGTTCTGCCACAGGAAAATGAGACCCTTCAGTGAAGACTGGTGATGCTCCAAGCTCCTCTTTCTGCATTACTTGATGAAAGCTCAGCAATCCCCACCAGACACTCTCAGTAAGTGCATCAGGGGTAAAGGGTGGAAGCTTTTCATATGCAGCCCTCAAAGTACATTACATTTCCAACAGAAAGGCTGCACACACATCACGGTGAGCTGCTTCTCTGTGCTCAGTTCTGCCAGGTTTTATGCCTTGAAGACAGAGATGCTGAGGAAGGGATTTGGTGAAAACACATTGCTATGCTCCCCAACTCCTTGAGCCTGCACCATGAGGCACGCGGGCTTTCTGAATTCCCCTCACAGCACAGTTACTGAGGCCATCCTCTGAGCACATCGTGCTGCTGGAGACCTCAGCCTCACAGGCATGGCAACCACCGCCCTCTTCTTGACAGTTCCTGTTATACACCACCTGGGCAACATATAATTTCTTATGCTTGGGCTACTTTCACAGCAGAGCTCCGTGTCAGTAAAAAGCAACTAGGTTCACCATCACACTCTCTCACACAATACTGCATTTCCACTATAGCTGTTTCACCAGAGATATTTTTTTGTTATGAGTCAACTAATAAGGAACAGGAGAGAGACTGAAAAGTCCTTGACTAGCTTCCTTGGAAATCTTCCTGCGCAGAACAGCCAAGCAGCCCACACCAATAAAAATGGCCAAGTATTTCCTGCATAATGGCGTACAGCTAAGGAAAAGTACAACAACGCCTTGAACCTCCACACCGCTGCCAAAGACACCACCAGTAGCTACTGGAAGAACAGCAGTTGCGTGTACCTTAGTCCCCCACTTCTTTATACCGTCGATGGTGGGCCACGTGAGAGCCATTATCATAACAAATTTGGAGGATGCTATGAGGAAGGAAATAAAGAAAACAACTGATGCATGTAATCACAAGCAGAGCGCTCTCTGCATAAGGCTTTCACTACACTAGGAAAAAATGCAGGGGAGAAGAACAAAGGTTTGGCCCAGCCTATGCCCCATGCCCATGGTCCCAAAGCTCACTCAGCCTGTGTTGTTGACTGTGGCCAAGTTCCCCTGAACTACTGGAATTCACTACTGTTATATTTGTCTGTTTTTCAGGGAATGAGGGGGGAAAAAAAAAAAATTAAAAAAAAGACTTACTTAGAATTACAGAGCAGTTAAAAATGTTTACACCAGGCTTAGAAAAACCATCTCCAATTACAAATGCATTTGCATGTAAAAATACAGTAATGCATTTAAGAGGGGCTGAGCTAGAAGCACAATAAGCTTGAAGCTATTATGATGGTAAATCCAGCGCAGGTCACGGCAAGGTTAGTTTCTCCCTGCTGATGAGATTATTGGCCGTTCAGTTATGGGTGCCTCACAAAAGTATTGCTTGCAGTATAAACATCCACCCACTACAAACACACGTAAGCATGGCCACCAGCTGTCTGACTGTAACAATTTGCCATCACCACAGCCTTATTGGAAATGAGACTGAAAGTATTGCTGCAGATCCTCTGCCCCTTAAAAACTGAAAAAAAGGCAAAACAAAACTCACAACACATGAGAGCTAAACTAGAAATTTAAAAATTCTTATAGGGACTTCAATCAATGCACACCACCTGTAGATTTTTTTTACAACCCTCCAGCCAAAGGCAAGGGTTACACAACAAAACATACTCATGTGAAATACATCTCCCCAAACACCAATCCCCAAGCTAAGTCTTGCAGGCAACACAACTCCCTAAGCTAGGTCACATCTACAGGACATCAAACAGCTGCCACGGAGACCAACAGGCAGAGCAAACAGGACGTGGCCTACACCACACTACCGTGACAACCAGACTGAAGGGAATAGCAGTGTCAAAGAACACTGTTGGGTTCTTGAAGCTTTAAAAGTAAAGCCAGAACACTCATTTTGCTCAGGATCATGGAAACAAACACCACTCCAAGCTGCTTACTCTACTTTGCATTGATATCAGGGCCTGCCAAAGCACCACTAATCCAGTTTAGGACTCCTGGTGCCAGCCTGAGCTAGGAGCACCGCAGGATGCCAGCCCTGCAAGGAGGGTGTGCTGGTCCCTCTTCTGTTTACTTTCTGCCTCACAGAGGTGATTCCTATCTTTGCCAAAGCAGGGGCCAGGAGGGGAGGAACATTAAAGCAGATTATGAGAGAAAGATGAAAGGCCTTAGGATACGAGAATGGGCTCACGGAAAAGAACGACTCTGAAGTCCTGGGGATGAGGCGGTCACCATCATTATTCTGCATTTTCACCACACAACTACAGCGTTATGTGACGTAAAGTGAACAACCGTGACATTTACAGTATTCAGGGAACTCAGGCTTCATGTGTCAGACTACCAAGACACAAAGAGTTTTTCACTGTTTACTTAATACTGTAAAAACAAAAGAACTCTTTTTTTCCTGTACTAGTCAAATGTGCAAATAAAGGGGGGGAGGGGCTTACATTTTATTAGTATCTCAACGGCCTTAAAACAACTAATGCATGTTCAGGGTGATGAAGACAAGGGAAGTGAACATTCAAGCCAGAGCAGAGACTACCTAGTCACGGAGAACACTAGGCAATTCCGTCGGTGTGACTCAATCCTGTTGCAAGAATCCTGCTATTCCAGCCCCGGGCCTACTCAACACAGCAAATACCGATTGTGCAAAAGAAGCCCAAACTATACCAAACACGAAAGGTTTGCTTATCTCCTTTCCTAAGACGTTTCTGAAAAGAAAGCTCCCCGCTCTGGGGCAGGGCCTCGCTCCTGTCCTCGGCCCGCACACGAGCGGGCCTAAGGCAGCACCGCCTCGGCTCACAGAGGCGGTTTTCTGGAAACCACCGAAGTTACTCCAGGCCTCGCCGCTCAGGGTCGGCGTTTCCAGCTCTTCGGGACGTGACAGGCTCCAGGCGAGATGGAGAGCGCGCGGGGCCCTGCGCACGCCAGCAGGGCCATGACGGATAGCCTGGTGTGGCAGCGCGGCAGCTGTCCTGAAAGACAGCCCATACAATTACGGAATTTAATCAGCAGGAAGAACAAGAAACAAACTAGCTTTACAACAGGATCTCCTGATACAACACTTTCTCCTTAACACGTAAACTTCCAGGACTTTATGGAGCACCCAAAACAAGCTTCTCACTTGGAGGTACAAAATCCTACTTTACCTTTACTTTTTGTACAAAAGAGCAGTGCATTTTATCCTTGCTCTCTGGCATTTATAAAAAGGAGGAGGAATTGCATAACGCTTTTGCTCTCAGTATCTGAGCAAGATTCCACCAGCAGGCCATATGTAACGCAATCTTTCAAAGTTGTAGTCACTCTGTCAGCTTGGTTTACAGCATCATCCCACCTTCCCCACAGGGTAAAAGCTGGCAAGGTCCATTTTAGTAACAGAAGTCTTAAAAGCAAGAGTTTCTCCTTCCCACAGGAGGTCCTACAGACAGACACCGCTGGCCCCATATCTGAAGCCAAAGCAACACCTGATGGCAGTGACCTGAGCCACAAGTAGCACTGTAGGTGTTACAGGAAAATAAACAACTATGTAGGAATCTTCCCCAGACAACAGCAAGTCCAACATTTTCCTATAAATTACCTCCAGCTGCATACTTGTCTCGGTAAACCTCTACTCCTAACGGGGAGCTTGTTTCACTGGCTCCGGCACAGAGAGCTCCCAGTTCTACCGACATTACAGTTTTCAGAACCCGCTTCGTTTCAGGTGAACTGACGTGGAATGGGTAGAGAGTTAGCTTTGCTCAAAAAATAACGCACTCCATAGTCTTCATCCTTTCCCTGACTGTCAGAACTTGTTTCCACAGTTTGTCTTAAGGCAACTATTTTGTAAGAACAACTCCAAAATTGGAAAGTTTTATTTTCCGTTATTTGGATTTCTATGGTATTGCTGTATGAGGTTTAGGCCAGTGGCCCACAGAATTGTATCTCGAAACTTTTGGAAAGAATATTGTCTTCCTGAAAAATATACAAACCATATTATACTACTACATAAAACACTTTATGGACTGCAAAACTGGAAAAAAAGTCCAAAAACCTCTGGGGATAGCAGGGAGCATAAGTACTTTTGGCTGAACTTACTCAAGATACAAATAAAAATGCTTACTGCTGACTTCTAAGAAATCTGTAGTTCCCTTTCCTCTAGCTATTTATTCTGATTTTAGTATTAAAAGAAACCATAATTTATGTCATCATAAGCTCTGTTTTAAAAAAGAAAAGGGGAAGAGAGGGAGAACTCACAAGTAAGTTTTCCTGCATCCTCCACCCCCAACCGATTACACAACTCTCACCCGCCTTCTTGTTCCTGTTCTTGATGATGACAATGCAAAGCTAATCCGCTGGCAGACTGCACGCCACATGAACCAAGAAGACAGGCCCGTCTTGGTCACAACTGAGTTCAAGTGCTACAGTGCGCTCTGAAGCTGGTCCACAACTTCAAAACAGCCTAGGACAGCTTAACCAGACGATTAACCACCTCAAAGCTCAAGCATTAGTAAGACTCAGAGTATGCCTTGGATATTTTAACAACCAGTCTTGAACAAGAAATCAGATCGTACTTCCTAGAGTTAGCTAAGACATTAGCTAACAAAAATGGTAATGAAGTGTTTTATTAAAAATGCAGCAGGGAAAAAAATTTATATCAGTTTTTTTTGAGCATGCCATACATCTTCATATGTACCGGAATTCCAAAGTTTTGCACTGGCTCTTCCTCTTCACCCGCAGCGCAGATCTTCTCCAGGCTGATCAGTCCAGAAGTTGAACTGATGGGAGAGTGAGAAACAATGACCTATGGGGCCTGAAGAAGGCAGACAGGAGAAGCAGCACTGACAATGGCAGAAGACTAGAACAAAGGAGCAGCTGATACCAATCATAAATCATGATCAGCAGCTACACTGTCACCCCAAAATAAGCGCTGCTTTGAAGCGCCATATAAAATTATAACAACAGATTATTACTAAAAATAAAGCTAACTTGATACCAACTCTAGTCACAGCACAAAATCTACTTTTCACACGGGTAAACGGAGACCTCATTGTGTGATGCTGTGAGCACAGACTGTCTACTCAAAATTTTTTTTTTTCAGAATCCTCTTTAAAAAGGCCAAAGATTTCACATACAGTCATAAACAAAGTGGAATCATGCCCACTGCTATCCATATGCAGTTTTCATTCCTGCAGACCAGTCTTCTCCCACTGCTTTTCCACAAAGGTCTGGCATATAACTCATTGTTGGAACAGAGCAAGGCCAAACACACATAAGTGAAAGGAGAAACGTCTCTTTAAAGATGACATTTTGAGACATTGTGAAAGAGAGAAGCATGAAAAATGACTTAATGGATAATGTGTTACTGTCATCACTATCAAACAGATGTTCTTCAAGCACACCCTAAAACTAAGGGATTAGGTGGGAGGAAGACAAGGAGGAGAGGCATTGCACTGAGTCCTCTTGACTTTAAAAGATGGCTTACCATTGGAGACAGTCTAATTGGAGGGAGAGAAACTGTGAAAACAGGTAACTGGAAATAGGATTGTTATCCTTGATCTCAGCAGTACTTCGTTGATTGGCTACTGTCACAGTGCGATACAGCAGCTGCAACTCTACTGACACATGAAACAATTAGAAAGTAAATCCTCTATTTGGAGGGGAGACAAAAGGTCAAACTTCACCCACTGCAAAACCAGACATTACAAAAAAAAAAAAAAAAAACCAAAACAAACAAACAAAACCTCTAAGATAACAAAGTACAGTTCTAGGAACCCCTGGAATCTGCCAATTCACAAATAGGAAATGAGGGAATTGCCCCCACAGCTGAGGTGAACAAACTATAGTAGAGCCATAGGGGGAAAGGTGGGACTGGGTCTGTTATGAGTGACAGAGATGCAGAAAGACCAGCACTACTCAAGAGTGAAAATACAGAGGAAATATGGCATAAAAAGCAGGAACTGTCTGTTCCTGTTGCCTATGCATCTGAAATACATAACATCCCACTCTGTGAGCCTCAAATTCAAGTAACCATGAAATTCAGGGAAAATCTGGAAGTAACAACAGAAACAAATTACAGAAATGTCTTTGAAGTTAAAAAAAAAAAACAAAACACAAAACCAAACACAAACAAACAAGAGCCATCCTAAGAAATAACTAAGGCCTGAAAAGCAACACTATTAGAAGTTGAAAGTTTTCAAGGTCTACCACTTTACTTATTTTTGGATCAGGGTGGAGGGGAAGTCAGGAGGGATGAGTCTGGCACAAATCATACGCTTAATAAGCAGGGGTAATGAAGAGAAACAAAACAATTGGAAACAGCAGCTATATGTCAGTAAAGTTTTCAGAAGAGAGACTTGGATTAAGGTCTGGACTGGTTTGCTAAAGGGAAGGGGGAGTAATCTTATCAACTGGTACTTTGAAAGTCAGATTGGGGAAAAATGATACACAAAGTAAAATTACCTGTAGGAACAGTTCTGTTCCAGCACAAGAATGGATCAAATTATTTAACATATTTAAAACAAAACAAACACCTTCTCATTCCCTCCAATGAATATTACATACATAATTAAAATAATTCTGCTGTTCATGTGAAATTACCTAGTGCTGTGTCCCAGATAATGCATCAGCCATAGGTGACAGTAAACAACTAATACAAAAACTGAATTGCCAAGCTGCTCTACGGGTGCATTTTAAACATGTTTACTGAAATGAGAGGCTCTTGCTCTGCTATCTTCCTTTAATCATCCATATGCCCAAGGATAATATCCACTCTCAATGCTGCTTTCACGACTTACTGGTGTTTATAATGAACTACCAGGGCTGCCTAACCTTTATAAGGAGAGAAGCAAAATATTCTCTCTCAGGGAACACTGAATTATCATTTTGCAAGTCTTCTTTTCTGTCTTTTACTTCAACAGAACTAGAAAGAGACAATTCATGGTAAGTACAGACAGAAAGGTTTCTGCAGGCTCGTGCCTGCAACGTTTCCCCATAGAAGTGGCTGTACCACAAGCCAGCAGCATGCCTTACGCTCCTCCCCCTGTAGCCAGAGACACCTAGGCACCTGCTGTGTTGAAGCCATTCCCTGCCATCACCGAGCTCCAAGATGACCAGAGCCTGCACAGAGCTAGGATGTGTCAGGGAGTGATACTATCATGTGGCTTAAATACTCACAGCGAAAAACTACATAATCTTGTCAATATAACTGCATTCTCTCTCTTTTGAAGTGTGGACAAATCTTTTAACATTGACATAAATCATAACTTTTCATTACTCCTATATTTATTCTTTTGCACATCTCCTAACTAGATATACTTAAAATCAACTCAAATTAAAGATTTTTCAGTTCTTCCGTAGTCCAAGTCTCATTTAACAGATGCACTCGCCTGGATACTGCCAGCATCTCCGTTCAGGTGCAAATCGTTTGTATATTTCAACTACCTCCAGTGAAACAAAAAATTAGACCATTTCTATTTCTCAAACTGTCAACTCAGGCTTTTCACTTCTCCTCCCCCTGCCAGTTCCTCTACTTCTCTTCTGCTCCGTGCACTTCTCACCAGGAAAACATAGGTCCAATGCAACACCTTGCTCTGATCTAGTGATGGCTCGTCAGTTTGACTGCCAGCTGTGGTCCCAAGAGAAGGTCCCCTGTTTTCTCCACTCCAGCACAGCACTTACACATTACATTTTGCTGCAGAAGAATCCAGGAAGCTCTTTATACTTAAAAGAGTCAGAGGAGCCTTAAAAAGAAACTGGAAAGGACGCAGCCCGTTACCTATCAGTTCTTTGTGGACTACAAAGCAGCATTTTGTAGTCAAAATAGTCTTAGAATAACTGTTCTTAGTTGCAGTAATTTCCCAGACTATTTCATCTTTGGTTTCTTAAGTACGCTCCCAGTGTTGTAGCATCTCTATTATAAGAAGTAATGAGGAATCCAAGTTAATAAAATTCATACACGGGAATCACGCCCTAATAACATCTTCTTTGTCCAGCAGCACAAGACCTAAACATGGAAACAACCTTGCTTTTAAATACTGAAAGCGGTGTTGAAAACAAAAAGAATCTGATTTGAAAGATGGCCCACCTTTTGCCTGCTTATCAAAGAATGAATATTTTCATCTGTAGTTGTCCATGGAGCTCTAGAAGTGAACCCTCTCCGAAGCCAGTTGGCATCCCGGGAAAACGCGAGAACATATGGCAAGTGTCCCAATGACGTTAATACTAACTAGATGCTAGAATAAGCGTGCGGGACCAGGGCCTCCATTGTGAGAACAGAGTTAGAGGGGCAAGGGAAATGTAAAATACAGCCGGCAAGGAAAAAGATCTGACGTCGAATAAACCTCTTCTCTTTACCAACAAGTTTAAAAGTCGCATCTTGGAACATCAGAGCACTGATAATCAGATCCGGCAAGGGTAACAGACAGCACTCGTGAGCCCAGTTCATTTTAATCAACGCAGATTCAACCCATTATGGAAAGACAGTATTTTGATCTTCAAGAGAGGGGGGGAAGCATGTAAAACACCACTTCCTCAAATATTCCAAATCAAAGCTTCACGACTAGCAAGCGAGTTAGAACCTGCAGCCCCGGGCGGACACGCACGCAGAAAGCCAACTTACCAAAAGAGTATCCGCAAAATGTTTGCGACCAGCAACACCAGGCAGACGTAGGTGGAAAAGCCCTCCGCGTTCTGCGTCCGACGGATGTCTCGGTACTGGGGGACGTAGGGCACCACGCCGCCGAACACCATGGCCCCCGCCGCGCCCCACGACACCAGCTGCCGCGCCGGCACCAGCAGCCACTCCGAGCCGCCCGCCTCCATGCCGCCGGGGGCGGGGGCGCTGCCCGCCGGCCGCCGCGCTGCGGGGTCGCCTTCGGCCGCCGCGCTCCGGCGGAGGGCGGCTTTAGCCACGCGCCGGCTCCTGCGGGGGAGGCGGCACCGGGACTGCGCCCTCTCTCGCAGGGCCGGGACCTGGGGAAAGGCACGGGGCGTCAGCCCGGCTCCGCTCCCGCCGCTCCCAGCCGGCCGCCGGGCGCTGCCGGACCGGGACCACCGCCCTGCCGCAGGCCGGCCGGGGGCCTCCCCCGCCCCCGCGCCCCCGCCCTCCCACGGGCTCTCCCACCGGGGCGGCCCCGGCGCTGGCACGGCCCGGGGGCGGCAGCCGCCCCCGCCGCGCCGCGGAGGAGACCTCCCGCTGAGGAGACCTCCCGCCAACGGCCGGGGGCGCCAGGGAGGGCACGGGCGCACGCCGCCCCCCCGCCGGCCGGCGCCCCCGCCCCCCCGCCGGGTCGTTGCTTTGAGGGGGCCTCCCTCACCCGCCCGCTCCCCGGCCCGCCGGCGGTTCCCCGCCGCGCCCCGCTCATCCGGAGCCACGCGAACACGGGCGTCTGTCTGTCTGTCCGCTCGGCCGCCCGCCGCCGCCGCGCCCCCCTCCCCACCTGCTCCCCGCGCTCCGGCCGCCGCCATCCCCCTCCGCCGCTCCGCAACTGGGGGGCGCGGGCCGGCGGCAGCGGCGGGCCCGGGGCGGCCCGTGACGCCACCGATGACCCGCCGCGCCTCCGCCAATGAGCGACGGGGCCGCCCCGCCGATTCCGCGCGCGCGGCGCCGCCGCCGGGTCCCAGCGCGCGCGCGGCCCCGTGGCGGCAGCGGCGGCCGCTCCGGCGGGGGCGGGGGGCAGGCGGCGGCGGCCCGTGGCGCTGCCAGGCCCCGAGGACGGGAGCCCCCCGGAGGCTGCCCGCGGGCGGTGCCGGCCCCGCCGCCGCTACCTGGGCCGGTGCCGCCCGGCCGCCGCCGCGGTGCGGCTCCCCGGCACGCAGAGGGACCGCCAGCCGCCGGCTCAGCTCCCCCGGGAAAGAGGCGGCGCCGGGCGTCCCTGCGAGCCCTTCCCTCCGCTCGCTGGCCCGAGGCGCTGGCCCGGGTCTTGCTGCCCTGTCTCCGCCTCCCTCCTTTCCCTTAAGAGTTGCGGGAAACTCCGTCACGCTGCGTGAAAATTACATTTCAGTGGCCCTCAAAGTCGCCGTAACTCCGTGCAACCCAGCGGTAATCGGCCCGTCTTCCTTCCGAGAGGGGGGGGGCTTTTTCCCACGACGGTACTGATCAGAGGTGGCAGGGGGAGGGAAAGCGTGCGCCTTCGAGCCGAAGCGGTCAGCGCGGCCTTACTGCTGCTTGCACCGGGCCAGCGGGGCAATGGCAGGTGCTGCGCACGCATGCTACGAGGAGATGGGTAGCGGGGCCGCTGCATCCTCAAACGGCCGCTCGAGGTGGTGGCAACCTGCAGCGGCACCAACAAGGATGGTTCGTCCGTCCAACCGTACACGTGGCTGCACAACCGTGGCTGCACAACCGTCTTCGGGGCTCGTTCCTTGGGCTCCCGGTAATACTGTCCTAGACATGTTGCTTCCTTCCTTGTACGTGCTGATCCAGCAGGTGAGAAACGCAATGGGTCTTCCTGCAACTGAATGGTGTACTATTTTGTGTCGTATATCAGCGACTGCCAATGTTTGTTGTGAGTCTTTAATGGAAAGGAGCTGAATTAAAAATAGAAAGAAATGTTTCTTTCAGGGCCTGTGAAGCCCCGTGTTTACTTCCTGCACAGCAGCACCTTACTCAACTGCAACCGTTTCTGGCACCTGGCAAGTTTTTGCGGCGTACATGCGGCACATGAACCTGCACATTGCTGCAGAGGGTATTTTTCAAAGGCCGTTTTTGGGGTACCATCACACAAACATCCAAAACAAGCTCCTACGTAGATGAGGTGGCCAGTGCTAACACTAGGACTCACCTTTCCTGCAGGGAAGTAGTAGCTCTGCTACTCAAATGAAGCTCTGCTTCAAGTCCACAGGCCTCAAAAGTTTGATTTTCAAAGTTAAAAATACCCAGTGGAAGTCTTTTAATTCTGATTTTTGGATAAGGAGCCTGAAGTTCTTGATTTCGGAGCATCTGACTCATTCAGAGAGCGTATAACAATCAAACTATGTATAAACTGCATAATTTATTATTTAATGGCTCATATTCCACATATCACTTGTGCGTTGTTATAATCATGCAGTTATGCCCACTTCTTTCCAAACTTTTTTTGGGACCCCTTGCCACATTATTTTTCCTTAAGCGCAAAGGTCTAAACAAGGCTCGGGCTGAAAATAAGAGTAGCCCAGATTAGGAAGCGAACTTTTGTTCATGTAAATACAAGTGTTTTGAGAAAACATTGAGAAATTATCTTGAGGAAATAGGTATTTTGAAGTAATGGTTACCTACATGGAAGAAACTGCCCAGGCGGACACCACTTCTCCAGGTTAGCTTCCAGAATAATTCCAGGACACTTTTAAGTGTATGTGATAACAAATTTCATACAATATTAAGATTCTAAAGTACTCAACTGGAAACAGACAACTGCCTTAACTTAGGTTGTTTGCCCTTACTTGATATCTTAAGAGTGCAAATGCTGAATTACGGCATGTTGCTGTGTGAATGTAGTTCAGTTTTGGCCACTGAAAACTGTCCGGGTTGTTCAGGAGTTAATCCACCGATGTAAGCTAAACTGACTAGTGATGCCAGGCGTTGGGTGGGGGGAGGAACGACGGGTTGGCTTGAACTCCTCGGCTGAGCAGCTGCAGAAAAGCTTGTGCCAGCCCCAGGGAGGGCCCGTTCAGGTCTCACAATATTCCGAGCAGCCAGGGGCAACTTCCTCTGGCAGTGGTGCCATCCGAAGTTCTCGCTGACTCCGGCATAACGTACAGCCCAGCACACAGACTATCCAG
This sequence comes from Platalea leucorodia, assembly GCF_965183815.1. Taxonomy (NCBI): domain Eukaryota; kingdom Metazoa; phylum Chordata; class Aves; order Pelecaniformes; family Threskiornithidae; genus Platalea; species Platalea leucorodia. Next base: position 104,162,003 of record NC_138823.1, read on the forward strand.
CCACGGCAGACCCAGCGAGGCTCCAGTAGGAGCGTCTCCTGGAGAAGATTTATCTGAAGCTTGGGAGATAACGGGTGATCAAAGAGAGTCTCGCCTCATCAGGGAGGAGTTCCGCAGCCCGCAGGTCGGAGCGCAGCCTGGTGAGAATGCTCAGCCTTGTGAGGCTTTACATCAAACTAGTTTTCTTGGGCTGGTCAGTAGTAACTGAGAGGGGGCTCAAAGGACCGCTTCCTTGGTGTGAAAGCAGAGCCTACCATGGAAACAGTACTGCTTCGCTGCCAGACAGCAATCCTCTGGTTTTGAGTGAGGAGAAAAAGAACAGGTGCATTTATTTTTCCCCACGGACTGGCAAAATTCCCCCTTTTAAAAAAAAATCTCCATTTGCTAGACTGCATTACCCATTCAGAAAATAGCAGCAGGCAGTATGTTTCACACCAGGTCCTTGAAGACTAATAGTACTCTTTTTATGACAACTGCTTAAGAGAATTGCAACTGAGTACGTGAGCAGCTCTAGCCACCTAGTTACGAACTAGCTCCTAGCAGTTAACATTTTGGTGACAGCGTAGTCCCTAAACCTCCAACCATAATGAGAGCTTTGGTTAATTCCAGATTAAGAAATCTGATAGAGATTATACCTGTTAAGAAATGTTCCTGTTGTATCTTTGGATACAGTTTAAGCAAGCTGAAAGTGGTAAACAGACTTGGGATGTTTTCAAAGGGATTTTAGCATTGGTAGAGGTGGTAAAAATTATTATATAAGGTTTAGTTTTGCAAATAGGTCCACTGAATTAGAAGAGTAAGCAGAGGCTTGTTTCTACAATTGGCTCCATGTAGCCATATTCCTAGCAGAAGGACACTAGGGCCAACAGGACGCAGGAATCAACCACGCAAGGCTGGACCAGTTTCAAGACTGAAGCCTGAGCTACTCTGCAGTTTTTTACAGGAGGAGGGGGGCTGTTGGTGCTTCACTTGTAGTTACTGCAGTAGCAAAAATAGCAGGTTGCTGCAAGTCTTCTAACCGGTCTGTTGTTCTGTCAATTGATTTTGAAAGATGACTATTAAATTTATTTTATATTCTACATTAGAGAAACGTTGTTGCATTGAAGCAAGCATAGGAAGTCCCTGCAAGACATAGGCGAAAGACACAGTGCAGATAAGCTCTAAGTCACTCCTTGAACACATCGCATAATAAATGTTGTCATAAGGATTACGTGAATTCCTACGGTAGCCAAATTCCCTTCAATTAGCACATTATGTCTCATTCTACAACTATAGTCTCAGTGAAATTAAAAAGAAATATTCACTGTACTGCTCATAAAACAAGTAAATGGGTCTTAAGTACCTTGAAATTGGCCATTCCTGCCAGGTGCATTATCGCTAAATCAGCTGTCCTCTCCACTTTTGCTTTTCTAAAGCAACCCACTGCAACTGGTGGCAGAAGCTACCTCCTGGCCCCTTCAAACACCGATGAGCCCCTGTTTTTGCAACCAATGGACAGAATCAAGCTAGTGTTAACAGGAGACACTGTTTTATTGCACATCTTCACTACTTTTTCTTTCTCCTTCTGCACTGGTCTTTGTAAACATAGAGCAGTGAGTATAAGCACAGGTGGAGCACCCACCGGCACGCAAAGGAACTCGCTCCGCACTTCCAAGGAGGACCTCTGACAAACGTGCCCAGCCTCCAAGCCCATCTCTGGGCAGCGGTGGCATGCTCTGCACCGGGGAGCGGGAGCAAGGACCACGCAGGCTGAGCTGATTAGACTCCTCTCTGTACTTGGACTGCTCCATCTCCACAGAAAAATAAAGAAAAAGCCCCAAACCAAACATGCTGGAGAAGCAGGAATCAACCTGACAGCTGGCAGAGATACATGAACCCTTCTTCAAACCATTACAGCTTTGAAACAACGGGCAAAGTTCACGCGAGTGGAGAAATAAACAAACAACATACCACACAGGCAAGAAGTTGAAGCGGGACTGCTTAACCCACAGCCTGTTCTTCTGTCAAACAGGTCCAGCTGACTAGAACCGTTTCTTCCCCACGTGCTCTTCGTATGCCACTGCGCGTGTGCCGTGGCCGCAGGGTCACCTCAGCCCGCTGGCTGCAGCAGGGGAGCCTGCAGGCAGCTCCCGCGCCGCACCGCCCGCTGCGCACCCTTGCCCGCGTCCAACAGTGCAGCCAGAAGTTCTCACGTCAACAACCTTTAGGAGGAGAGCTGTTTTCTTGTAAGAAAATATGTAATAGCTTGAAGGACCAGAAGCGAGGAATGTCTCCACAGATGGGATCCGCACAGCATGCTGCGGGAAAACCCATGCAGGTTCCATCCCTTGCTGAACCAACACACGGTGCCCAGTGTCGGAAGGGCCATAAGGTTTACTCACTATCTATATTCCTCTTTTTATTCTCTTATTAAAATGGCTATTTTATTAAGCCATTTTTTGTTGGACCTTTCTTGCCCAGATGCAGAAAGAGCCCTGCACCATCTCCCTCTCTCCCGCACTTCACCCCTCCCCAAGGCAGAATACTTAGTAATTACAGGATCATTGCGTTCAGCAAGAAGCTGCTGATACGGGGGACTGAGATGGGAAAGAGGGAGTGTGGTGGGTTGACCCCAGTCAGCAGCGAAGCCCCCAACGAGTCGGTCACTCGCTCCCCCCCAGCAGGACGAGGGAGAGAATCAGAAGGGTGAAACTGAGAAAAAAAAAAGCTCAGAGGTTGAGATAGTCAGTTTAATAAGTGAAGAAAAAGAACAAAAATAAGTGCTGCAGAGGCAATCACTCACCACCTCCCACCAGCAGACCAACGCCCAGCCAGTCTCCGAGCAACAGCGACTTTGGAAGAAACCAGCCGCCCAGCCCGTTTTTCTTGCTGAGCGTGATGCTACAGGGCCCGGCACGTCCCTTGGTCAGCCGGGGCCAGCTGCCCTGGCTGTTGCCCCTCTCACCCTCTTGCCCACCCCCAGCCTAGTTGCTGGGAGGGCAGAGTGAGCAACAAAGGCGGCCTTGACGCTATGCAAGCACTGTTCAGTGACAGCTAAAAGGCTGGTGTGCTATCAATCAACACTGTTGTGGTCACAAATCAAACCCAGCACCGAAGGGGCTGCTATGGAGAAAGTTAACTCCATCCTAGCCAGACCCAGCACAGGGAGTGAAACGCAATTTGGGAAATCCTTAAACTGGCTTTATCTCTGAAGAACAAGTAGAGGGTGCAAGTGCAGTGTCTCAAGTCTCACCAGAACTATCCCTAGCCTTCTCTGACTCATTTTTTCTCCCTCTTGAAGCTGTGGAGTGGCTTGGAAGGAGAGAAAAGAAAAATGACAGAGAAACTATAGCTTCAGCGTGATTCAGAATACCACCATGTGATCTGGAGTCAGTGCATTACAGCACCCAAACTATTTTTTCTTTCTCTGTTCCAAGACAAGGACAAAGTGCTTCTGGTGGCATTTACGCACTGTAGCACACTCCTGGTTTGCTTCTGTTGAGATAAGCTCAGCATCTGTGGTATGCATAAGAACATCTTCTACACATAAGAACAGAACAAAACAAATTTACGCTGCCCTTACCAGGTGCAAAGAGTGCAACAGGGGGGAAAAAACCAAAAAACACCTTTATTGTGTGAGTAACAATTGAGTCCAAGGCAATAATCTAGATGAGACGGACACAAACGTTGCAGCCTGATTTTTCTGAAACCCCAAGGAGCTGCAGTTATAGGTCTTTTTCGAATAATACAACATTTATCCCAGAGAGAAGCTGAACATCCTCACGTGTCCTCTGAGCCCCTCCAGCCAGCACCAAAAGTGGGAGCAGCCTTGGGGGGCCCGCCGGGACCCCAGTGTGACTTGAACGTGCAAACCTTCTGATCGGAAGCCAGCCGTGCTGCCGTGGCACCATGAGGCCGTGCCGCCGTGGCACCACGAGGCCGTGCCACTGCACCCCTTCCCCCGGCTACGGAGGGCCAAGTCGCCAGCGCTGCGCTGCCCAGGTGACACTTGTGCCAGCCTATGCTGGCAGCATCCCTTGGCACCCTCCGGTCCCTCTATGTCCTTGTCGGTCAAGACGCCTTTTGCCAGGCACGCTTGGAATACGCACCCACAAGACTCCTGCTGGCAAACGCCACGTAAAGCACTGAGCAGAGTAGGGGTGGGAGGGCCTCCTACAGCAGCCAAGCTGCATAAAATACCTGTCATACTCTTAGCACCCCCCTCTCTGCCGCAAATGTCTCACAGAAGAAAGCAAGTGAAGCAAGCAGGCCGCTGTCAGTAATGGTTTCAGCCTTAAAAGCACATTTGCAAAGGATCTTTGTTTCAGACAAGGAAGCACAATCTTTTTCGCCCAACAAAAATTGCCAAAGAATCAGATTTCCACACCCTTGGGTTTTTATATTACTGTCATTGCTCACTGATTCAAACCTTGCTTGTTACAGCACATATCATTTGTCCTACACCTGATGTTCCCCAGTGTTATTCCCCATGTTTGCCCAAATCCACCCATGTTTTCTGCAACCGTAGTAAGTGCTTTCCACTAATTCAAGGTGAATTTAAACTGCCTGTGCCAGGAAAACACTCCAGTTGTCTTCTCTGGGATAAATTATCTCTGAAGCTGCAAGGAAGCACGAACATAGCTGCAGTTTGCTCACAGGAAACTTTAGCCATGGTTCTTTACAGCTTCTGGAAAAGCAAAACATGCATCTTCAAATGAACCATTGCCTCCTTCACCCAGCTTCCAGCCTCTTCAGCACAGGCTCTTTTATCAAATTTTGTAGAAAAATACTCTTTCCGTCACACACCCAACACATGCCACATTTAATCTCTGTGCACAGAACACGCGCTCTGCTGTGGACCATGAGGGACCTGGAAGAGAGCCACAGGAGGCTGTGGGATCTGAACAGGTGGGGTCGGATCACCGCCCTTGTGCTGCAGAGGCTGCCTCGTCTCGCCCTCGCCGCGGAGGCTGGCGGAGCCTTGCCTGTTACACACTGCGTTTTCTTCAAGAAAGCTCCACCGTGCACATACGTCACCCAGCGTAAGGAGCAAGACTGCGGGACGATTTGAACGCAGCCTCCAGATCCAGCGTCAGGCGTGCCGCCCGTGGGCCACGAGGCCGCAGAAACAGACCCCGCTCCCTTTTCCGCTTGGGACAAACGCCTCCAGCTCCCTCCTGCAGCCTTTCAGGAGGGGAACTCCTGGATGAATGCTCCCCCACCCTCACTGTCCAAAGACAGTAGGAACAAGGCTGGAGCAGAAAGCAGCATGGGAAGTAGCACCTCCGACCAGCCATGCCTGGGAAACATAGATCGAGATTTCTGGATCGCCACATAATAATTCAGGCAACAGCAGCTAGACGGGCGATTTCACACAACCACGAATTACACACAGCTCTTCATGGAGCCGAAGGATGCCACCATGCCAGCCTCCGTAGTCGAAGCATCTGCAGCAGGCTTTCTGCTGCTCCTACATTTATCTCCAATGCAGAACACTTATAAGGAAAACTATACCCTCTTTTCTGTTACAGCTACGTAGTGATACGTGATGCCCAGAGTACACACAAGGAACTTCTGATAAAGAACAGCCTTAACCCTCTCAGTTTTCTTTCTGGAGAAACTTGCAGAAAGGGGCTGACTGAGCAGGTTTCACAATAAGGGGATTTATGAGCGGCAGTCCCAAAAAGCAATACTTTCACTGAAGGCAGAGCACCTCCATCAGGGATCAGGTTTCCCGACCACTGGAATTACCCTTTTCTCTTCAAAGATACAGAGCCTGAACTATGAACCACGCACAAACACCCAAGCTTTTAATATTCACCTCAAATGACTTGTCTTTCAAAGAAGCACTAAGCTGTCAGACACCATTGACCCGAATGCCTTTTCCCCATGCCTGAAGCATTTGCATTTCACTCACCACATCTTTCCACGCTTTTAAATAACAGCCACTTGTTACTTCTACTGATGTTACCAGATGAAAGAAAAGTGATGTCTTCACCAGTAAGTATTCCAGTGGAACAAGCTTTCAGTGAACTACACTATGCTGAGTCAAGAGAAACAGATAAATGTTAATAGTTTGCTTGCACGAAACATCACCACCATTTAGGATTTCAGCGTATCAAAGCTGATGACCTAGCAAAGCCAGACACTTTTTCTGCACATTGTGTCCCTCTAAACAACGACTGCCAAGTGGCACGAGAGAAGCTTCCTAAGGGAGAGGGAAAGACCAAGCACAGCATGACTCAAAGACCCAACCCTACAATTTAGTAGCAGAAATACCATGACTGTGGTGCAAGAACTGGCTCCTACCTAGCTCTCTTCTCTTCAGAGAAAACTTTTACAACTGACCATGCCCCTACCAGGAAGAAAGAAAAAAAACAAACCCCCCCAAATTCGCAGTGTGAGCATCCTGCCTTCTGATCTGCAGCCAGACAAGCTGCCATGCTGGCCCAGGAATACTTGCCGCCTTGTCTCCTTCCACGACTAAATTTCCAGTTTTCTTTCTTACCACACACGTAATATTAGGCTTTTTTTCGAGATGCCCTCTCTCTGTCCTCACCTCCATTCCAAAGCGGCCCTGAGCCAGACATGCTTAGAGTACGTGACCAGAGGATTTTGGACCCCTGGTATATAAAATCTCATTTGTCAGCAAAGAGGAGAGGGAAGGGACTTTACGTAACACCCAAACAACAAGGGTAATGCACTTCTACAAAACGATTCCTCCACCGCTCCACACTGCGGGCTTTTACAGCATGGCATCGTATAGTAGTGGCGCTGAACTTGGAGCTTAGGACTATAAATGTTTAAACATACTTCTATTTTCTATCCTGCTACCCTGACTTCGCCTTCCAGCATTGGAGGGACTGGAATTTCCCTAGGAAAGAGGAAGAGAAACGTGCTTCGGCATAAATGCACAATGTGAAGAGTTCATAGCACAGGCCTGCAATTCTGAAATAGGATGGAAGCAGATGGCTCCCCAGCCTCTAGGTCACCCTATTTTTTATTTTAACTTCATGTGCTTCATACCAAGAGGACATACTTAAATTGAAAGTGACTAAAGTCTAAGCTTTTTACTGAAAGAAAGTAGCATAGAGCATATTTTGGCATGGAAAATGAATTTATGTTGTCAAAACTTCTCTTTTGTTCCTCTCTCTAACCCCCTCAAGATCTGTGTCTGTATTCATTGCCAACTAACTTCGGTTTGCTTTTAGTAAATTAAGTATTCTTTACTTATTGCAGTAAATACTCTTATAAGCACCAGTAGCACTGGTTGTTTACTGGTTCTCAGCTAAGCCTCTGCTTTTGAAACTAACAAAAAAAAAAAAAAATCTTTGCTCAACTTCCCTTAGCCCTTGGATGCACGCCTAACATGGATTACTGCTGCTTTTAAAATATGGCTCATCTTACATTCCCAGCTTTCAGAGCCTGGAAATGTATGTACCAGCTCAGCTCGGAAGAACGGAGCCCTCTGAGGAGGGAGAGGACAGCAGAGCAAAGCCGAGAGTGCCAGTTCTATTTTAAATAAATCCATTGTTAAGCAAAGTCTTTTTGGTCTTGCAGTTTGTCTCTTCTATTCTTAGGTTTTCTGAACTTTCGAACTTTTACACGACCATTTTTGGCTTTACAGACACTTCCATTTTTACTCCATAAACCCAGCTGTGGACTATTGGCCTAATTCAGCTCAAGATTTGCACTAGGAGGGCCATTCAAATTAGCTGTGGAGGCCGCAAAGTAAAAGAACCAGGCCTTTGGAGGGGGAAATGCATGGTGAAGTATTTCCTTGGGTCTCCTTCACGCTTTAATTGCCCTTCCTCCATTGCTGAGCTGGCTGGATACGGTGGTTTTTTGTTCTGACCCCACTGACCTGCCTCGCAAACAAGAGCAGCTATTTACAAAAAGCCTTTACCAAGTCATGCTTGTTTTCAGCTGAACTCTAACCGAGCCATTGCCAAGATGTGGCGCTACAAAGATTTAGTGCAATTCTTGCAAACTCGTTGGCGGTATAATGCTTGCTCCTCCACATTTCCAGCTGTTTCGTTACCCCTGCAAGCTTTTCACTGCAAATAGGACTCTATGACTTTATTCAAGATACCTCGACACAAGCAGACAGAGGCAATTCAACGGCCTCCAGGGGAAAATCCTGCTGCCTAAGAGGGAAGCCGATGGAGCTGTTCTGGCGGGAGGGAAAACCAGGAAGACTATGGCTGTTATCAGGAGTAAAAATGCAAAAATAGTGCAGCTCTACTACCTAGCCCTAAGGGAAAGGAGATTTATTAGCAATGAATAAATAGGTAAGAAGCAACAATTGCTTCTTATTATTTATGCAACAGAACGAAAAAGCTATGTGGTTGCAGCTAGTGGCTATGTACAAATGCAAAGCCTATCTATATGCCTATTACTGTTCAAATTGTTTTATCTAGCTTTCTAGAGCAGTAACACTGCTACAGCGCTCAAGCTCTGCAAAACTGGCTTGATTTTTCTTTCTACAAAGAGAAAGGCAAAGAGGAGAACCTGCAAGAGTGGGAAGACGAGGATGTACAGAGGAGCCACGCTTACGGGAAGCGGGCAGCAATGGGGAGGTTTGCTGTGATGCCAGAATCTCACCACAGAGGTGGACACACCTTCCTAAATGAGGTGGGGAAGGTCAAGAAGGAAGGCAATTAAGTTTATTAGGAAAGATTCTAAGTGGTAGGCTTACGCGAGATAATCTTTCCAGCATTTGAGGTCACTGCTAACTCAGGAGGGAAACTTGTTACGGATGAAGGCACTGTTAGTGTTTGGCATAGCTATAAAGTAATAGACGAAGGAAAGCTATCGCCCAGCAGCGATATTCTCCTAACCACAGAGGCACAGTAAATTGAAAAACCTCTTCATTTGCGTCAGGCACCGGTTACAGCACCCAGGACGCCTGCGTACAGGGGAAGACACCTCTGCGATGGACGCAGCAGGAGCTTTCTGCGCTGCGAAGCTGAAAACGGCAGGGATGGCCTACAGGCCGGCACGACCGCGGGAGGCACCGCCCGGTGCTGGCCGCCGCCGCCGCCGCCAGCCGTGTCGGTTCAGACGTTCTGGTGCAAGGAGCTTCAACGAGCACGGTCTCTCTACCACTCTGTATTACAAAAGTAATTACATGGGGGGAAGGGAAGGAACCTTAAAAAAAGTTGGGCTTCGTTGGTAGACAGGCATTTTTCATCATTTAACTTGCCACTTCTGGGAAGCCGTAAGACCCCCGGAGATCACACCTCAGCGTCCGTCCTTAGCTATTGCCCTGCGGATTACGGTTTCTTCGGAAAATAAGGGGGCACCGCCGCTCGCTGGCTGTCAACCGCCCGCCCGCTCCCTGCCGCCGGCGGCGGGCGGGGCGGGGCGGGGCCGGCGGCGGTGGGGGCGGGGCCGGCGGCGGGGGCGGGGCCGGCGGGGGGCGGAGCCGGCGGCGGTGGGGGCGGGGCCGGCGGCCGTGGGGGCGGGGCCGGCGGCGGCGGGCGGGGCGGGGCGCTCAGGTGGCGGCCCCGCGGCGCGGGGTGCCCGGCTGGGAGGCGGGGGCGATGGCGGCCGCGGAGCCGCCGGGCGGCGGGGACCTGTCGCAGCTGGTGAGCGCGGGGCCGGGTGCGGCGGGGGGAGCGGGGGGCCGGGAGCGGGGCCGCCTTGCGGGGGGGCTCCGCCGGCCCGGCAGCGGCGGGAGCCCGGCGGGGCGGCGGGCGGGGGGGCCCCGCCGCCCGGGGCTCCTGCTTTCTGTCCCCCCCAGGCGGAGAGGGCGCTGCGTGAGCTGCAGGCGAGCTTCCAGGCGCTGAGCGAGAGGATCGCGCTGAGCAATATCCTGCGTGGCAGGGGGTGACGGGCCCCGCGGGCCGGGGTCGCGCTCCTCCGGCGGCCTGCACGGGGGGGCCTTGCTGCTGTCGCTTTGCCCCCAAACGTCAAATTCGGCTGTAACGATTGACGCTGTTCAAGGCCTATGACGTAGAGAGAAGCGAATTGCCCCCCCGTGCCCGTTTGCTTTCCCCTTTACTAGGAAGGAAATCCTAAAAAAGGTTTTACTAAAAGTAGGATCAACTCCCAGTGAGCTAGCCTCTGTGCGTTGCTTCCAAGTAAAATAAGCAACAAATCAGGTATAAAGATGGTGACGGCTCATTAAAAAAGCAACCGTCTTCAAAAATGCCACTTAAATCAGCGTATCGCCGCATGTTGGTGGTTTAAAAACAAGGGCCAGCCTCCGGAGCGTGGGAGGCGAGCCCTCAAAAAGAGGAATTTAAGAGCTGAAGGGGCCCCGCGCTTTCTCGTTAGATGTATTTACAGAAACTACCCCTGCTTTCTGAAACTGGGAATTTATTGCGTTTTCCATTTCTTTCTGAAACTCAGCCTTTCAGGAAGCAGCTGCTTTAGTGTAAGGGAAGAATAACGTGTTAGCAGCGCTCCTGTTCCCATTGTGTGGGTTGACTGTATCACCTGAAATAGTTCCTCAGAAAGAAAACAACCTCTTCACAGAAAACACTCCAGTTCTCTCATGGGCATGCAGGAAGAACGCCCGTGAAAATACTGAAATTTCTAAATATTGAAAATATTCTAAATATTGAAAATATTTAGAAGTTGAATGCTTCTCTGTTGCAAGGGAAAGCGGGATCGTCTTGTAACAATGCAACTTTGTGCATGCTTCATCTTGCATTAAACGTAAGAGGCTGAGACATCTGGAAGAAAGCTGCTTGTTACTCTCGCAGAAGAAAAAATACCAAATTACATTATTCTCATTTATAAAGAAGTTATCTTTAACTTTTTACTGGAAGAAATGGGTGAGCGCATCGGTGACCTGGAGAAGCACGTTGCTGACCTGATGACAGAGGCTGGGATAGAAAACACCGATGAAGAGTTGAGAGTAAAGGAACTTAATTTTTATTGTACTTTATGTGTTTCCACTTAGTTTTGAACTATGGGCAGCACCTAGCATGAAAATATTGTTTATCTATTTTATCATACCTGCATTTCCTTGGACTTTAAAGTATAGTGAGGGTTTTTTTTTATTTAAATATTTAAAATTACCGTGGATTTCTTTTTGCCAAGAGCCAAAGAATGCTACCACTTTTTCAAAAGAAAAACTGTTGCTTGATGCCTCTGTTCCAGCCGAGTGCCGCGTACAGGGGGTAGTGCAAACTAATCCCAAATACGTAAACTGAGGCTGTACATTTGTAATAAAACGTGTGTGGCTTAAAGCGCTCCTGCCCACCATTCCTGACCCTCAAGTATGCTAACCTAGCTGACTGAGGGTTCTCCTTGGTATAAATTCACGTACATCTGCTTTTAAGCCTGCTTCAGCTTGCCAGCGCGGCTCAGAGCACACCGCCTAAATACGTTCGCCCCGAACGCAGCAGTTGTTTCTTCCGGCAGCAGTAAGGTGGGGGGTGGGAAGAGCAAGGATAACTTTGGTGTTATTGGCAAACACTCTGTAACAGAAAACCACGCTGCGGTTCAGGATTGCAGGTGAGATTTGATATGGCTGGCTGTTGCAAATGCCACCCCCCGCCCGGATGGATGCCTTAGTGGGTGTTGTCAGTATTTACAAGACAGCGCTGCTTCCCTGTTCTGCGGGCGATGGCTTCTTCCTGTTGTTACACGCCTTCCTGATTCAAACTGAGATACAGCAATTACTTCTGTCATTTAAAGACTGCTTACCCAGTGAAAGACAGGAACGTCGGTAAATATATTGACGTAATTTTGGCGTCTGTTCGTTCTGATGCCTTTTTCGTGATAAGCTATGTAATAATTTTCAGAAATACAATCCATGAAGATGTATTTAACTGTACAGAGATCTTCCTGTTTTTCTGATGAATCACATTCATGAATAATTAAACCACTAACCTACTTATTCACTGTTTCTTTGCAGCACTGAAATGAGGATGTGATCAAGAAAGAGAAAGGGGGAACAGCACCGCACGGAATCTGGGGGTTTACAGTCAGTGTCGCTAGTCACAGAAAGCATCGGTGAAAACAAACGCACTTCCATCATGTCACAATAGAATCTCAAATTTATTTTTTTTCAACTATTGCCCCAGGAAAAAGAAGTAGAAAGCTCGGTTTATTTATCTAAATGGGACACTGTTCTTTCCTGTAATTGGGAAAGAACCGTTCGTTTCAGGGAAGGCAAACCCACTATTTGGGACAGAAAACTATATCCTATATAGTGAATTTACCCAATCACAAACTTTTTCAATGTATGAAAATGTATTTCATTTATTTTAATATTATTAAAATTCTCATCATATTTCTTTGTTGCCTTTTTAACTTCCATGTTCTCAGAACAACAAGATCCTTCTACGACAAAACTTCGCCATTTGCGTGCGCCATTTTGACGCTCCTTTAAATGTTTTACAGTACAAAACGCGCCTTATCTTATTTGATGTTATTACAAAGGTGCCTTTGCAAAGCTTCATAGGTCCGATGAACATAAGCTGTTCTGCACTGAAAGAAATGGCAGTATTTGCAGAGATTACAGCTGTTCAGCTGTTGCTCTTCCCCCAAGCCCACCCAAAGCTGCGCGCGCATCGTCGGCCAGGTACGCCTACTGTGCCACTTTCAGTTCTTCAACATTACCCATTTTGATGAAGGAGCCTCAAGACTTGCAGACAGATAGGAAGTCTAGTTACCAAACATGTCCTGAACAAGACGCAGCAGTCAAAGAAAACAGGACATCTGCACTAACTTTAAGTTTCTTGTACGCCAAAACATGGGCGCTTTTGGCAGGGAAAATTTTGTTTGAAACTTAACGGGAACCGCTTACGACAAATGGAGAAATTTAAGCATTACCAGGTAAACAGAATACCTCAGCTACTGAAGGATAAATATGCTTTTTTAAATTTTGGCAGGTGTTAATACTTACCATCTCTTACAGAGTCTTCATTAATATCAAGAAATCATTCTAATCAATGCTTTAATCGGTGTAGATTTGCAAGCCACGTCAAACTGGGGGGAGAGCTGCTATGCTAGAGGACAGGCTGGAGAAGTGGGCAACGGGAACGTGGTGAAGGCGAAAGGCACGTGCCAAGCCTCGCCGCTAGGACAGGGTAAGGTTATGCTGCAGCGCGGTGGTGAGGGGCGGGCTGGCGGGAGGGGAGCGGGGTCTGGTGGGCAAGTTGGAAGCGAGTCGGCAGGGTGCCCGGGCAACAAAGGCTGCAGCCACAGGCAGGTCAGAGCCAGCAGGTCGTTCCCCTCTATTCCACTCCTGCAAGACCACAGCCAGAATACTGGGTCATTTTGGGGGCTCCCCAGTCCAAGAAATAGATTGTTATGAGGCAGTTAAACAGAGAGCCGCCAAGATATGGCGGAGTACAAAGCATGTGAGGGTTTGACAGAAGTCTGTTGGTTCAGCCTTAAGAAAACACTATGGCTTGCTTTCTGGCTACAACACCCCCGTGGCTGAACATGGGGAACAGACTCTTGTCAGAGGTGTTTTACACGAGGGCGTTAACAGACACAAGCTGGAACACAGGAAATTCCAGCTAGATGCAAGGAACGCTTTTCTCAACTATGAGGGTGCTCAAGCAGCAGAACAGGCTCTCCAGAAAGGCTGAGGAATCTCCAGCCTTAGAGATACTCAACCCTGGACAGTCCTGGGCAACCTGATCAAGTGGGGCCTACTTTGGGAGGCTGGACTAGACCTCCAGGAGTCCCTTCCAACATAAATGACTCCATAATTAATAATCACTGTAAACCAGATTAATTTAATTTTACTTTCTTGACTCATTCTAAATCCTCCAAAACACACAGATGGTAAAAAAGCATATTCCACTTTGTCTTGTGACAAACTGGACCAAAAGTACAGGTATCTCCTTTCTGCATAGTCTGGCTTGCTTTTTCTTAATCCTGTATCATGTACATGTAGCATGTACCAGTTTAAAAAAACAAAACAAAACAAAACAAAAAACCCACACAACACTTCCTCCATTACTGCAGAACAAAAGTTGTCAGAAATCATAAAATCATTAAGGTCGGAAAAGACCCTTAAGATCATCAAGTCCAACCGTTAACGCAGCACTGCCAAGCCCACCACTAAACCATGTCCCTAAGCACCACGTCGACCTGTCTTTTAAATACCTCCAGGGATGGAGATTCAACCACTTCCCTGGGCAGCCTCTTCCACTGCCTGACTACCCTTTCGGTGAAGAAGTTTTTCCTAATATCCAACCTAAATCTCCCCTGGCGCAGCTTGAGGCCGTTTCCTCTTGTCCTATCACTCATTACTAGGGAGAAGAGACCGACCCCCACCTCACTACAACCTCCTTTCAGGTAGCTGTAGAGAGCAATAAGGTCTCCCCTCAGCCTCCTCTTCTCCAGGCCAAACAACCCCAGCTCCCTCAGCCGCTCCCCATAAGACTTGTGCTCCAGACCCTTCAGCAGCTTCGTTGCCCTTCTCTGGACACGCTCCAGCACCTCGATGTCCTTCTTGTAGTGAGGGGCCCAAAACTGAACACAGTACTCGAGGTGCGGCCTCACCAGTGCCCAGTACAGGGGCACTATCACCCCCCTGGTCCTGCTGGCCACACTATTCCTGATACAAGCCAGGATGCCATTGGCCCTCTTGGCCACCTGAGCACACTGCTGGCTCATGTTCAGGCGGCTGTCGACCAACACCCCCAGGTCCTTTTCTGCCAGGCAGCTCTCCAGCCACTCCTCCCCCAGCCTGTAGCGTTGCATGGGGTTGTTGTGACCCAAGTGCAGGACCCAGCACTGAGCCTTGTTGAACCTCACACAGTTGGCCTCGGCCCATCGATCCAGCCTGTCCAGGTCCCTCTGCAGGGCCTTCCTACCCCCCAGCAGATCAACACTCCTGGCCAACTTGGTGTCATCTGCAAACTTACTGAGAGTGATGCAAATGGAAACTTCAAAAACCATGCCACAGTGGAATCCAATCCAAGTCTCACAGGCAGATACACATTTTAGTGTACCATCAGACAAACTGGAGGTCAAATGAGAAAAAGCACAGCTCATCCTTTCTGCAGCTGTTGACTATGCAGGCAGCTCCAGAACTGCAATTACCCTTTGGCACTGCAGAATCTACTAAGTACTTCAAACTGACTACTGTATGCATACTCACCAAGAAAAAAGAAGTCCTTCACCACAAGTCAATTAAGCTGGGGAGGAGGGAAGTCATGGAAGATATTTTCTCTGAGTTCTGCTAAATATTAATAAATGCACCTTAGTGTTTTGTTCTATTTTTAGTGGATACAGAAGACCAAGATACCATGCAAGGAAATCCTGGCAGAAGGCATAAGCCTTCATTGTCCAACATGATGCATCCAATTACATTTGTTTTCATTCTCAAATTTAATTAGCTAAAGAAAATTAAGGTAAATAAGTGAAACTCATTTTATTCTTTTAAAAAAGCTATAGTATAGTTTTCCCACATATTTGTGTAACAAAAGCAAACAAAAACAGTTGAAAAGCTTTTCTGCAAACAGGCTTTTTGTGTACAAAAATACGTCATACCCAAATGACAACACAGAGTAAAGTCTTGGGGAAAAAAAAAAAAATATCCAAAGTTCATCTACAGTATTACTGCAGTCAGACAGTTCCAGGCTTCATGTCTTTTACTTTTCCAAACAGAATTCAATCTTTTAAATAATTCAAAATATGCTCAAAGTTGAAGAATTTGTAGGTTTTTTCCATTTAATATATATATGTACACACATACACAAGAATACAAGTGGACATAGGGTTTAAAAAAAAGGCAGCCCCAAAGAAATGTCAGTATCTGTATTTAGTGGAATAATCTTTTGGCGATACCACCAAACCTCGACCTTTGCGGGCTCCCCTATAAACAGTTTCTATAATGTCAATCATCTCTTGCTTATCTTCCATTGCCCAGTTGATCTTGTTGTTATTACCTGTACCTAAATCAATCATGATGTGTTTGTTCCTTTAAAGGAAGAGAAGAAACAAAAAAAGAGACAAGTTAATACAGTAGTATAATTCAGAAAGAAACTTTATATCCCCCACAAGAATGCTTTGTAGGATTCAAAAGAAGCTCTTTAACATAAACAGGCTTGCAAAATCAACCTCAAAGAAAGAGTATCCACTTCGGTCACTCAAGTTGACATTTTACTGCCTATTTCTAAAGCTAGAATAAAGACTGCAAACATGCCTCCAAGATCGCTACTCAGTGCAATTATCCTTCAGCATATTCCTCATTGTTTATATTTCTTTCCCACTACTGTCTAACACCAGAGAGAATTCCACGCTTGTCAGTAGCACATTTTATCTCATTAATGTAGATGCCTTAGCTCCAAAAAACCTTAATACTTTCAGTATACCTTTAAAGCAAGTTTAACAAGCTTGACTGCTGTATTATTGTAGTATTCTATACAGGGAGTTTCAGATTTAAAACTAAAACCAATGGACAATAAAAAGAGTTTTCACTATCCCTAATTTTTACTCTATTATCAAAACGCTGTTACTAGGCTAATTGGGAAACAAGCCATTTTCCTATTTAATCAATTTACTCTTTTGTAGAGCAATGAAAATACAAGCATCAGTATGCTGACATTCATTTAGAAATCATCTACTGAGACACTGTATTTGACACACAAAAAATTTAACTGAGTTACATTCTAGAACCATCATGTACCTGAAGAAAAACATGACGGTACACGGATCGTACAACTCGTACATCTTGTTGAAGTCTGGTACTTCAGTGATATCCACAAGATAAATAACAGCAAAGTTTTTTACCTAAACAGAAGAAAACAGGAAATATAAAAGCAATATATGTTACCAAGCCTTTGATTATTTGTGTTACTGATTAAAAAGCATAAGCTTTCAGTATTGCAACATTTATTTTCTAAAATACTAAGTCATAAAATCACAGCAAACAGTCTTGCCATTATTTTTAACCACAACGACCAATTAACATGGAAAATATTTTTAACTATAGGCAAGATGCTCATTTCACATCCAGTATCAACTGGAAAGATACTATGCTAAATCAACATCCAGAGAAACAAATGCCCTTTATATACAACCGAGACCTCACAGTGACAGGCACAGCTCTAAACAAGTAGAGTAACTGCTTACTGCAAGCCAAGCTGACACATTTTGCCTCTGTCATCAGCTGCTTATAGACTTCAGAAAATTAATGATCTAAAATGCCCCGGTGCTGCCTCCAAGCATTTTTCCCTTTCTAAACCATCTAATTTGTGTAACAAGGCTCGTTAAATGAAAATAAAACTGATAATTTAATAATAAAAACTGATAGCTCTTTTGAGAGGTGTAAAGCTAAAACAGGAACTTAAAAATTTAATTGACAATGAAAAAAAGACCTTGATGAGAAGCTATTCTCTGGGCAATTCTGGTAAAATAGGCTTTCATTTTGCAGAGTTACTGAATTAAATGCACAAGAATCCCTCCCCTTTAATGTCATAGTTGATGTCTTTGTTTCTGAGAGAAAACCATGTCACATTTTTGTTTCCTAGATGTAGCATATTTAACCTTAAGTGGAATTAGGAGAAGTCTTAGTGGCTAAACTTAGCTTATACATGTACGGTAGAAATTAACACACACAAGCATTAACATATAATTCAGTAGGCATCTAAATTACACAAACCTTTAACTGTAAAGTACATTATCAAATACTCATGCATTATACCATGAACAGACAACCTTGCCCCCCCCCCCATCCTTACTTACATACAAATACAATTTTGTCCCTCTCCATTTGACTACGCAAAATTACCAGTCTGCGGTAACACATGTGGTCTAAGACTTAGGACAAACTTACTGTTTGTCACAGTACTTCCCACTTGTTAATTTTGCTATCGAACATCTAGAAATGCTACAATGAGTATAATTTCTGCTTGATGTAAGGATGCTTTATTTTAGTCCAAAAAACAGGATTAGACTGTACCAGAAAAATATTATATACGGTGTACCCTGTACTTAAATATCCTAGCAGGCACTTTAATTGAGAAAGTACGGAGATGTTTGTTTACAAAAAAATAGAAGCACACAGTAAATAAATTTCGATGGACTTCTGCTTCAAGACAGTTTCTAAATTATAAAAAAATAATCACACTTCAAAGATGTAACTAAGTATTAGTAGCGAAGAAAGTAAAATCTCTTCTGGAGTGAAACAGCATTTAAACAATTTTTACTGTGCTTTTATGGAGCCAGTTATAACCCTAGACTCTGTCAATAATCTAATGAAAACATCCCATTTAAGCCATGTTCCAAAACAGGCAAGAGGTAAAGCCTTGAAAACCCAAGTTAGTCATAATATCCAACTCCAACACCCGCTGAAGTCATCATTGATGCCCATTTCAATTTTACATGAAAGATTCTAAGAAACTTAATGGGATGTTCAGAGTCAACAATTTAGCTAAGTGACTGAAGTTACTCCCTGGTTAGCCACAGGAGGCAAAAGAGGGTTGGTTGGTTGGTTGGTTGGTTTGGTTTTGTTGTTTGGTTTTGTTTGAAAACCTGAAAAGCCATTTTCATCTTCTCCTATCATTTCTTCTTCCATCCTGCTGACATTTTTAGCATCAGCAGCACACTTCGCCGTGTGGGGAAATTTCTACACCACATTTGGAAATTCTGACAAACTAAACATAATCTTTGAACAAGTATTTAATTTGGAGATTAGAAAATTATTTTAAGTTAAACCAAGCATTAATACAACATTCTTAGGACCTGCTTTGTTCACTGAAAGATTAGTCCAAGCAGATTATACGTCACATCAGAAGACCACTACAAAAGCACTGCTAAACCAAAATTTTACTTCCAAGAATTCTGTATTCCACATAGTATGGGAACAACAAAACTTTTAAAGTTAGTTTTACATTATATACATGTAACTTAGTTGAGCTGTTGAAGAACTACATTCCTATGTAGAACAAACTTCACTATCATTTCCAGGCAGCGGTTGCTAAGAAGTTTTCTTTCTGACTTTTGAGTTATAACTGGGGATACAGTATGGAGACCTCAGAACAATTAAATACAACTCTGAGCAAGCAAATCACACTAAATAAAAACAGTTGCAACAACTGAGACTACACTGAGGTTGTTAATGTAAACCAAAATGTTACTGTCCAGACAACAGGCAAAAAAACTTGTGGTATTTTAGAAGTTGAACACATAATAACACAAGTTTATTCTGAAAGTACTTAACCTCATAACATATACTAAAATATGGTAAATTTGGTGCAGTTAAGTCAGCTGCTTTCTGAAAAAAAAAACCCCCAAACCTCTGGTGATAGACCTCCTTTTGGACAGCTCCACACTTGTTCAACACCTTAAGATAAAAACATGTTCAGCAGAAAAACAAGACAGATATTAACTTTTGAATGTATGTATTTCTGACACTCTGACTTCCTTTATCCATCTTTCAATTCAAAACTTTCTCTGTTTTACCGGACCATTATAGCTGCTGTCCATGGGGACAGGATGGAGTAGGAAACTAAAAGTCAAAGAGCAGCATAGATTCAAAATTTTATCAGACTTACTTTCATGGGTTGGGCTTCAATTTTGGTTGTTTTTTGTTTGTTTGGTTGGTTTTTTTTGTTAATTTCTGTAGCTTCACAGATTAGTCTACGTCACTCAATGCACACATACAAAACCCAGAGGTGTATTATTGCCTAGCCACAGTTACAGGCTATTTTAATACTTCACAGAACTGTATCTGCTTGGGCAGACTACTATTAAATCTTTAAACGGAACGGCTCAAGACTATAAAACAGAGCAATCTACAGGATCCTTAACATCAGATACAGATTCTGTATCCTATCTTGATCAAGACCACACACTTAGCTGGTAAATAGGAAACACGGATGTAGGAAAAATCATGCCAGATGAAATAAATCTCATTCGTCCTTCAAAGCTCTCCCTCCTGACTTTCTTCATTAACAACGTCATTCCAAAAAAAAAAAAAGAATGTTTTCCTACAACATGAGACTGCTACAGCAATATCATCAATGACTAGGAAGAATGGCAATAATCGTGAAGCTTCTTTAAATTTGTTAGGGGCAACTAATATTCTTCTTTTTTTTTTTTTTTTGTTAAGACTTCAGCTTCCTTTAAGAAGCAAATCTCACAGCCACACGTTACCTTACGGACCAAAGTGTGTACAGCAAATACCTAAGGAAATCTGAGACAAGATCTAAGATTCCATCTTCTCATCTTCCTAGCCAGTTTCTAGACAATGGTTTTTATGTTTAGATGTCTTTATGGTCAAGGAAATCACAGGGAAAAAAAATACAGGAACCAAGACTAGCTTTTGCAACAAATCATTCAAGTTGAAGGCAGCTAGCAGACTTGCATTACTGAACTGAAAGAGGCTGCAAACACAGTTAAGTACAAACTTCGAAGTCTGTACTGTCAATATTTAGTTGAATTTTTTTTCTTGCTAATCATGCTGTAAGTTTAGGTGATAAATTTATAGGGGAAAAGAGAAAAGACATACTGCTGAGAGCAATACTTACAGCTAACAATTTTGAAAACTATAGACATGAGTAAATGGATTAGTTTTGCTCAGCTTTAATTACAAACACCAGTAACTATAATACCAGTATGTTTTTTTTAATAGCTCCCACTTTCCCTGCCCCCCTTTCTTTTCCTCTCTTACTTTTCATGTAACCTTAACAGGAAGGCAGAGGCACAACTGATGTTTGAGCAAAAGCCATAGCTGTTTACACTTCCGATTACAGTTAAATAAATGCAAAATATGTGAACAATCCTCCCTAAACCCACATTGACCCAATACAACTTGTTGGTTAAAGTGACCTGGTTTCACAAGAGGTTGTCTGATTTACAGTATTCAGCCCTAGATAAATCCTGGTTTTAAAATATTTCTTTAAAAAGGGGTATTAAAGTAATTTAGCAGCCAAAGCCCTGTATTTCAGGGAATGGGTTTTTATAATTGTGAGCCTCCTTTTTAAAAAAAAAAAAAAAAAAAAGCGTATTTTTAAAAACGGTGTTCCAGAAGAATTTTATGAAAGTCAATTCTTAGACGTTTGGTTGAAACCCTGACAAAGCAAAAAACTAACATCATACAATCATTTGTTTTGAAACTCAGTGAAACCTTGCTTCTTTTTCATGTAACACTGGGGGGGGGGGGGGAAGGTCCACTGTAAGTGGAGTACATTTCAATGAAAATAAGCTGCTTTGTATTTTCATACAGTGTTCTAGTTTCTTTTTCTCCCAAAAGGATTCAAACCGAAAAAATCCTGTTTTTCTATCATAAAGTACAGATAAATATTACTGCTACCCAAAAATACACTGCAGACTAAAATAATATTGCACCATGGTCTCAAATGTAAAATATGGCTACATTTTCTTCAAATGTAGCATGCAATTACAGCATGTTAACATTCTGTATTATTCTCTAGTATAAACACCTGTACAATTGGAACTTTTACTCACTCTTTAAAACAGCAGAGATCCAAACATGGCTTGTAAGCAAGAGGATGAGGAAGGATCTCCCCCTTTAATCTGCCATTTCTGCAGAGGGAGATTTTTAAATAAGAAGTTACATTGTTCTTTCTTTCCCCAGTCACCCCTAACTGCCAATACGTCTGCCAAATTGCCAAGCATCCTGCCAAAAGTCGATACTAACAGATCTGAGCATAAGACACTCCCACCATGTTAAACACAAAATGACTAAATTAAACCATGTCACAATTCCTTACCGTATTCTATCATGTCTCAACATTTGGCTATACCTTTCATTGCAGGAATTTTAGACACAGAAGTTCATTTATTTAAAGATAATATTGAAAGAGAAAGGAGCACACCAAGAAAAGAACTCTGTATCAAGTTATTCAGTATGCACACAATTTTACATAAGGATAACTGACTCCTTTTCCTACCCAAGTTACCATTTCTGGTTCAGATTTTTTTTGCTTCATTTTCTGTGTGGTTCAGTTAAAGAAGAGCTGTCAATTTTCTACATCTATCACTATGCAAAATCTTTACCAAATACATGAAAAGATAAATTCTAGCTGAGTGTGCATGTTAACAGTCTAATTTTTCTTCAATATCTATCTTTCTTAAATGAGTGACCAGCTGTCAGGAGGCATTCGCTTTCCATCTGAAAACAGCTTCAGAGTTTGGCTCCTAAAATTTAATTCAGGCCAGGCAACACAATGGAATGCCACCTGTCTCCATGAAGAACATTACTGATATATTAATCAACACCATCCTGTACATTTTAGCATCTTACTATTTTTAAGAGTCAAAATGAAAGTAACCTTTTAAGTTACTCAAACGGAAATCTGAAGCTACTATACATTCTGATTGTAAAGCGACAGTGCTGCACTACCTAGAGCCACAGCAGTCCTACTACCAAGGACTTGTTTCTGCTGGAACGCTGAGGGTCATTCAACGATAGACTAGTAACAGGCAGCGATTTTGATTTCACAACTTGAAACGCTCTTTTCACCCCATGAAACACTACAAACATCAGGATAGTCGATGACTTTAGGAGACACTCATGAAAGCAAACCAAACAGCTTTCTCGCTGCCTCCTGAAGCAGGAATACCTCTCCAGAAACCAGAGTTATAACTTGCCTCAGGCTTTGTATACGCCATTTGAAACACTGAGCGCAGAAAGCGACCGCCTCACGTTACAGCTCCAGTTTACCTTCTCAGCAATGCTGTATAAGACTTCATCCATTTTCATGCAGGTCGGGTCCCAGTCGTGCCCAAAGCGGATGACCACGACTCGGTCCTCTTCCGAGAGGATGGCCTGGTCCACCTGCCAGCCGTTGTGTAAATGCGGCAACATGTACGACATCCTGAAGGGCGGGTGCCGGGCCTGCGGGACGACAGCAACCACCCGGGAGCTGACAGCCCGGCCTGCCTTCGCACGCCGCCGCCAGCCCCCACGGCGGCACCCCCGCAGGCCCAGGCGCCCGGACCCAGCGGGCCAGGACCACGGGGCGCCAGGACCGGGCCCCCGCCGAGCCCCGCCCTGCCCTGCCCTGCCCTGCCCTGCCCCGCCCCGTCCCGTCCCTGTCCCCGTCCCTGTCCCCGTCCCCGCCGCACCCCGTGGGCGCCCTTCTCTCAGCGAAACGGGGCGACGGAGCCACGGCGTGAGAGGAAGCGGAAGTGAGGCAATACGTTCCCACGGCCGGGCACGCCGGAGGGGGCGGGGTTTCGCCTCAGTGGGCGGGGCAGCGCGCTCGGACCATACCAAGTGCGAAGGCGGGCGGGGAGGCGCGGAAGAACAGCTTGGACCGTACCAAGCGGGGGAGGGGGGGCCGGGCTGGGGTGTCCCTGCGCGTCGCCGCGGGAGCGGCGTGGCGGGGCCCGCGGGAGCCCCCGGCGTCAGGGCCGGGGCCAGGCGGAGGCGTCGTCCCCTCGGGGGTCGCTGCGCCCCCATCCCACCAACGCGGGGCCCAGGGCGGGGGCCTGGCTCCCGGGCGATGGCCAAGAGGGCCGCCGAGGCGGCGAGCGGCCCTGCGGGGGTGTCCCCGCTGCCCGAGGAGCCGGGCGCCCCCGGGCGGGCGGGCTGTGCCGCCCCGCTGCTGCCCGCGGCCGCGGGCGCCTCCCCTCGCAAGCGGAGCCGCGCCGCGCCGGCCGGCGCAGCTGGCTGAGGCGGAGGTCGCCGCGGCCCGGCTCCCCGCGTCGCCGCGGCCGGCGAGGGCTGCGCGGCCGCAGCAGCCCGCGGCCGCCTGCCTCGCCGAGCGCTGGCCGCGCCGTGAGCGCCGCGTGGAGACGCGGGTCCGTGCGCGCCCGGCGGCTCGCCGCGGCCCCCCGCCCGCCCCGCCTCGTGCTGCCAGCCCCGGGCCGGCCCTGCCCGCCGCAGCGGCGCCGCCCGGCCCCGGCAGCGGTCGCGCCGCCGCGCTCGCTCCTCGCTGGGAGCCGCGGTGCCGGTGCTGGAAGCCGCCGGGTGCGCGTTTGCTGAGGCGGCGGGGCGGGGGCGCGGGGAGCGCCGGCCGCGGCGGGGGCGGGCCCGGGCCCGGCGGGGAGCGGGGCGGCGGGCGGGCGGCTCCTCCCGCTGCCCGGAGGCCGCGCCGTGGGAGAAGCGTCGTCAGGAGGAAGCCGGCCGCCGGTAGTTCTGGTTGTCATTCGGGTAATTCGTTTTCTTCTGCAGAGAAGTCAGTGGGAGGAATGTATCCTGCGTAACGCGTGCTATTAACTTAAAACAGAGCTTGGAAAAAAACTACGTGGGTTTATTTGTTATTTGGCTAAGTCCAAAGTGATAGAGCAGGGCCAGTCCACAGACCTGCAAGTCAGCAGTGAGTCAAGCTCCACAAAAGAAACATGGCCGGCTTAGAAAAACAGTAACACTGAAGTTAATGCTTGCCCGTGGTCCTTTTTGTTTGCCCGCTTGTCTCAATCCGATCCATATTTTCAAAGTTTTCTCTCCAATGCGAGGACCAGAACTCATTATCAGTACACATACGTTATTATCAGTGTTATATTTGATTATAGATGCATGCATACATGGAATAATCTTATGTAAATAGAAAATGTGAGGAGAGACAGCTTTAAAAGAAATAAAAAAAAGAGTTAGCCATACTTCGGATTATACTAGTCCACAACCAGAATTGTCATGTTCTTAACAGGTGTTACATTTAGCACACTGGACAAAACATCTGACATCTGAAAAATTATGTTCAGGACCATAGCATCTGGTGTGTTAAAACACATTCCCTTGATGTCTGGCCAGCCAAATTTGGCTTATAAATTTATTCATCCAGCTATTGCTTCTCAAGGACATCGCTGTCACAGCAGAAGTGTGGATTACAGACAGAGGCACAAGACAGGCCCAGGTAGTGCCGGAGGACAGACGATAACTGCTCCTCAGACCAAGGTTGGTATCTGGAGAGCCCCCTTCCCTCTGCAAGGTTCCTTTAAGTGTTTTTAGTTTACTGCTATCAATATATTTTTTTTTAAGATTGTAGCTGTTACTAGCAGAACCCCAGTTCTTGAACCAAAGCTGCAGTCTACGAATGGTTCACGCCCGTATCAAACATGGCTGAGATTGTGGCAGATTCAGCAGTTCCACGCTAATTAAAAGATTAATTACATGCGACTAGCCTGCTTCTAGTGCATCACCTGGTTTGTTTAAAGCTAAACCAGCTCTTGGTGCGCTGCACTGTGGCTTCCTCATGGATCACCTTTCTGCTTGTGAAGTTTAGGAAGTGCTTCTAAAATCGGTGCGGGTCTGACTGACCTTCCTGAGTAGTGTATTGTAATGGAGGAGGAAGTGGTGATGAAAGCGAGTGGTGTAGTACAGTGCTGCCTTACCGGCGTCTGCCAGTCAGTTGACCATATCTGGCGCGCAGTTTTCCATCACTAAACAGCATAAGGTCTAGTTGCCATCCTGTCTGAGTAAGCTGTCGCAGGAGAATCAGGTTCTGATCAGCAAGAAGCCGGACAGTGCTGTCACAATGTGACATCAAATCTTGTCTTTTATTCTATGCATCATTCATTCTGGAGGACATATCTAGTTCATCCTTCTAAGGTCAGGTTGTGTGATACTCTTAAGAAATATACAGACTACAGCTGGGGAAATTTGCACAAATTTCACAATATGGGGCTGGCAATGTTCAAAATACTTAAGTTGGCAACAAATAGATTAGATATATTTAAGAATATCTAATAATGAAAAATAATAAATAAAAATAAATAAATAAATAAGAAAATAATTCTTTAAGAATATCTAATAATATCTAAAAATTTAAGAATATCTGGCTAGCCGGGGAGGTCCCAGCTGACTGGAGGTTAGCAAATGTGATGCCCATCTACAAGAAGGGCTGGAAGGAGGATCTGGGAAACTGCAGCCCTGTCGGCCTGACCTCGGTGCCAGGGAAGGTCATGGAGCAGATCATCCTGAGTGGCATCACACAGCACGTACAGGACAACCAGGGGATCAGGCCCAGTCAGCAGGGGTTTATGAAAGGCAGGTCCTGCTTGACTAACCTCATCTCCTTCTATGACAAGGTGACCCGCTTAGTGGATGAGGGAAAGGCTGTGGATGTTGTCTACCGGGACTTCAGTAAGGCCTTTGACACTGTCTCCCACAGCATTCTCCTGGAGAAGCTGGCTGCTCACGGCTTGGATGGGTGCACTCTTTGCTGGGTAAAAAACTGGCTGGACGACCGAGCACAGAGAGCGGTGGTGAATGGAGTTAAATCCAGTTGGCGGCCGGTCACAAGTGGTGTTCCCCAGGGCTCAGTATTGGGGCCAGTTCTGTTCAATATCTTTATCAGTGATCTGGATGAGGGGATTGAGTGCACCTTCAGTAAGTTTGCAGGTGACACCAAGTTGGGCAGGAGTGTTGATCTGCTGGAGGGTAGGAAGGCCCTACAGAGGGACCTGGACAGGCTGGATCGATGGGCTGAGGCCAGCTGTGTGAGGTTCAACAAGGCTCAGTGCCGGGTCCTGCACTTGGGTCACAACAACCCCATCCAACGCTACAGGCTGGGGGAGGAGTGGCTGGAGAGCTGTCTCAGAAAAAAGGACCTGGGGGTGTTGGTTGACAGCTGCCTGAACGTGAGCCAGCAGTGTGCTCAGGTGGCCAAGGCGGCCAATGGCATCCTGGCTTGTATCAGGAACAGTGTGGCCAGCAGGACCAGGGAGGTGATAGTGCCCCTGCACTCGGCACTGGTGAGGCCGCACCTCGAGTGCTGTGTTCAGTTTTGGGCCCCTCACTGCAAGAAGGACATCGAGGTGCTGGAGCGTGTCCAGAGAAGGGCAACGAAGCAGGTGAAGGGCCTGGAGCACAAGTCTTATGAGGAGTGGCTGAGGGAGCTGGGGTTGTTTAGTCTGGAGAAAAGGAGGCTGAGGGGAGACCTTATCGCTCTCTACCTGAGAGAGGAGGTTGTACCTGAAAGTACCTGAACTACCTGAAAGGAGGTTGTAGTGAGGTGAGTGTTCGTCTCTTCTCCCAAGTAACAAGCGATAGGACAAGAGGAAATGTGCTCAAGCTGCGCCAGGGGAGGTTTAGGTTGGATATTAGGAAAAACTTCTTCACGGAAAGGGCAGTCAGGCACTGGAACAGGCTGCCCAGGGAAGTGGTTGAGTCCCCATCCCTGGAGGTATTTAAAAAGACCTGTCGATGTGGTGCTTAGGGACATGGTTTAGTGGTAGACTTGGCAGTGCTAGGGTAACGGTTGGACTCAATGACCTTAAAGGTCTTTTCCAACCTAAACGATTCTATGATTCTGTAATTCTAAGAACACAGTATTCCTTTGCAATATGGTTGCACTATTCATCTCATTGCTTTGTTTGCCACTGTTAGTGTTATCAGAGACACCGTTTGTGGTGAACAGCAGACCTGTCCTAACATGGAGGCCCCTTCTAGCCCATGTACAGCAGCAAACTGGAGGCAGAAATGGAGGTCAAGACCAGGATAAAGAAGTATTACTGATGTTGAGATTGTAAGCATTTAATCGATGCAGTTGGGATAAGCCTGAGCTTGCTCAGGAGAAGGGTAAATACAGTTTGACGGAAACTTCCAATCTGCATTGATGCCTTTTTGTCAGAGGTTTGAATTCTGGTTACTCCCTGAAGGCTTGTGTGAGAGGACTGAAGCAGCAGGAAATCTCTGCCCAGCACTGTGTGTCCAGAATAAATCAGCATACTGCTGTGCAAAAATTGTTCTGATTCAGTTAGCAGGATGTCGGCTTTCCTGGACCCAAGTCTAGGACACAGTATGGGATAGAGACCTAAAGTGAGTGGAGCACGGCAAACAGAATTGTAGGAAATTAGACACGAATGTTGTTAAGACATGGAGCAAATCTTCTGCTACCATTTTTGTCAATAAAGGCTGCCTCTAATTAGGTGTGTGGCTATCTGTGGAGCCCCTATCTTATTGCAGGATACAATACATTTGCATGGGTGTTGCAGAGAGGACTGGGCTCAAAACTGTCTGGGCAGGGGAAAAGTTCTAGTTTGAAGGACTGTGTTGTCAGTGGGACTTCAAGTATCACCTCTGGTGCTCTTCCTCACTGGTTCAGCACACAGGCGTGGGTGTGCTAAATTTTGCAGGAGGTAAGTTCAGGGACAGATCTGGATGTTTAAAACACTGAAGGCAGGCAGTGTAGCAGCTGTCCAAGGACATCATGCAAATTTGTTAGACCTAAACCATTCCTGACGGATGTTTGTCAGACCCATCTGAGCCTCATTGCCTCCCTACGCTACCTGCGCCTTCACCAACCATAATCAATAGGCAAGAAACTTTGAGTCACTTTCTAGCAGCCTCCGTTTCACACCACTGCTTATAGAAATGAATTTGTGAATAAGGTTGAGAAGCTACCAGATTTGTGTGAAATCAATATTGATTCAGGAGTAAAATGAAACTATTTAAGAAGAACACCTTGTAGGACTGGATTTAGACCTAAGGGGGTGGATATTCCTTGGTGTTATAGTCTAAATCGGCACTTAGTGAAGATGCTGGGAAGTTGTCTAATGTACCACGCTAGTACCAAGTGACTGTGGATTTATTCTGTATCAGTAAAAGCAGTGTTGAGTTCCATCAGTTTCCTGTTTTACAGGTGTGAATTTAAGTGATCACTACAGCAGCATTCCTTTAAGGGTGTTCTCCTAGAGAAAGGAGTTATTTCTTCTGTTCCCCTGTTGCAGGTCATGGCAGAAGAAGAGTTGCCAGGTGTTTTGATTGTGGATATAGGAGGAACTCATGGTGTGCTAGAAAACCTCGCAGCACTTTTGAAGAAACACTTTCGCCTTATCACCATGAAGGAATTTCTTGAAAACAAAAAAGAAATGAGCAAAAAAATCCAGTCTGTTTTTGTGTTTGAGTGCAGGCCAACTATTGACCGGGAGCTTCTAGAAAGCCTGCCTAATTTAAAGGTAATTGGAAACTCTGGGGTTGGAGTCGATCACTTAGACTTGAAAATGATTTCTGACTTTGGCGTAAAAGTGACCAACACCCCACACGCCGTGGCGGACCCAACAGCAGACATAGGAGTGGCCTTGATGCTGGCCTCTGCCAGAAGACTAGTGGAAGGTAATGTTTTACATTTTCTTGGATCTTAGCTGCTTCTTTGGCACGTCTCACTTTTACTATGATACAGGTAATCTGCCC
This sequence comes from Platalea leucorodia, assembly GCF_965183815.1. NCBI lineage: Eukaryota > Metazoa > Chordata > Aves > Pelecaniformes > Threskiornithidae > Platalea > Platalea leucorodia. The sequence goes on from NC_138823.1 coordinate 104,191,011, forward strand.
AAATCAATACTTGGGATGCTTTTACAGGGAAAAAAAATTCTGAGGACTTCATTTTCAGAGGCCTCTGCTTTTCCTATGTCCCGCTTCTTTTTAAGGCAATGGTGACAAGAGTAAGGCCTTTGCCTAAATTATGCACTTTAAAGTCACTTGTGATACCCTGTTTGGAATAATGCCTGGAGCTTAATTCTCCTCCCGGTGTTCACTGGGTGAGTTGTTTATAGCTGTAAAAACTGAATACAAAGTGCATCCAAATCGAATGTCACCACTTCTCCATTTCCCTTTGGAACAAGTGTTAGGAGCTACAGGAAGGTACAAAGCATTAATGGCCATGTCCCCATCTCTAGAGCAGTAATCAGTATAACTCTTCATTTTTTTCCTGCTTCTGTGAAGAGTTTGTCTAAGCCAATGGGTTGTATTTCCAGAAGAACATCAGCATTATTATTGAAAAAGCTGATAATCCTTTTGACAAAGTTATTCCAAACTATACCACCGACATTAGTTCGTGCCCTTAAAGGCAGGTCCTTTCCCCACATGCCCTTGCTACGCAGTGCCTTTCAGGGGAAGGAAGGTGTCAGTAGAGACTATCACAAGAAGTTACCTCTGCCTTCAGGGACTCATAGTGTTTCTGTCACCACTGCTCCATCCCTGAGCATGAAATAACACCTCTTTCCCTGTGATGTTTTCTCACTATTGCATCTTGCTGGACCTCAGGTTCTTTGAATAAAAGCTCATAGTGATCCCTGGCTGAGCTGGAATTTGCAGCCTTTGCCCCTACTCAAGCAGTGGGGCTGCTTTGGGTTGTGATCCAGGAGAGAAATGGTGAGATTTACCCCAGCTAAAGAACAGTGAAGTCAATGCTTGCGGGGTGGTAAGTGTCAAAGAAGCTATTTTTGAACTTCCAAGAAAGAACTCCAGCCACAGAAGAGTTACTTCCCTGCGGAGCCATTCCTCCCAGCACAGTACCCACCCGGGAGCCCCCCGTGTTACTGGCTCCAGCCCTGGCTGTTGCAGGGGATGGCACCATCCAGGCCCTTCTATAAACTGGTCAAAATTATCAAGGATGTTTTGTAAGGGGTGCTCCAGAGCCCCTCTGCTGTGACGGTGAGAAACTTCTTTCCCCCAAACCTACATTTATGGTTGGTTTGTACCCATTTATCATGTATTTACATTCAGGCTGCCAGATTGCGGTTTCTCCAGACACAAAGTATTTTGCTGTTGACTGGCTGGGAGTGGAAGTAACCAGAGCGACGCTTGGGATCATCGGGATGGGCAGGATTGGGTACAAAGTGGCTCAGAGAGCCAGAGCCTTCGACATGCGGATCTTGTACCATAATAGGAACCAGAGGTAAAAATGTAAAGTCCTTTTTATTAATAGCACCTCCAGCTGGTGCCTCCAAAGAGGGACCTCAAACAAAGACACCCCTGGGCAATTATACCCTTACAATCTAAATTCCCTATCCCTCATGTGACAGTTTGGACCAGCAGTAATATTAGGGTCTGGGGTCTTCCCATTTTTCACTGGGTCCTTTCATTATTTCTAGGTGGGCCATTTCTTTTCTTCTCCCTAAGGCTGCAGCTTCTGTTAATGAATGCAGCTTCCTTATCTTTTGGCTTGAACCCGCTCTGGGGCCTTCTTTTACTTGACTAGGTAAAAGTTCAACATATCTCGGTGAGAGTTCACAGCTTGCGGCCTCAGGCTTCAGCAAATTTATGCTAAGCAAGTTATGCTGAACAAGTTCTGTGTAAGTAGTATACCAAATCGCACAAGACTAGGCACTTGTGACAGCTACAGGCAGTATGAGGAGCACCAGCGTGCTGCCGCTTCCTTCCTTTGGCTCCCTACTGCTCCCCTCGGGAAGCAGCTCCCCCTCGCCTCCCGCCATCGCTCTGCCCTGGTTAGCTACTAGCAGTTTGGAACAAGGGCCGTGTAACCTTTCTGAAGATGTCGTCCAAGCAACCCAGGCCTTGTGCCCTCATTGTGTCCCCTGTCCTGCTGGGCTCTTCAGGCTTCTGGCAGCATCCCTGGCCCACCCAGGCAGTCACCCCTCTCCTCAGCCCAGCCAGATCACTCATCGCACCAGCACCAATGACAACGGTCTTAACTTCTCTTAGTTTTATAGTTCCCTTTCTTTCAGACTTCACTTCCCCTTCATTCCTTTTCCACCCCAAGCCCTAACTCACATGTCAGGCAAGGAGAGACTCTACAGGGATTGGCATAGACGCAGGAGAGAAGAGTGGGGTCTGACTCCATCCCCAGCCTCCTATACCGAATATCGCCCATGTGCTTCACTTTCACACGTACGTCATTCCTTCAGTGTCCCGCCACTCCTCTAGCCTCTTGCTCCCTCTAGCCCACATCCTTCCCTCCTCCCTTCCACCATCTGTGCCTGCCAATGTCTTTTCCTTTGCCTTGGCTTCAAACCTCTCAATCTCTGTGCTGTTCCAGATCCCTCCTAGGGTTGATTGATTGTTAAAGCCAGTTAGAAATAGTTGTGTCAATGTGGGGGTGTGTGCATTTTTCCTTCAGAAGAAAGGAGGAGGAAGAGGCAGTTGGTGCCCACTACTGTAAGAAGATGGAAGACTTGCTGCAGCAATCTGACTTTGTCATGTTGGTTGTGAATCTGACTCCTGAAACTCACAAACTGATTGGGAAAAAGGAGCTGGGGCTGATGAAACCCACAGCTACTCTTATAAACATCAGCCGAGGTAGGGTGGTCTAAAAGCACTGTTTGTGGCTCCACGGTTAAGGTTGTGTTTTGTCTGATTATGTTGACATTCCCCCCTCCGACCTCAGTCCGTGATGTCCCTGTGTTGTTTGAGTCATGAAGCAGCTGGCAGTTTCCAAGTGAATGATGTATCATAGACCAGATGCTCTGTGTTCAAAGGTCCTATGGAATTTAGGGATGCTCAGCAGATGTTCTGTTCTCTTTGGCCTTATCCTAAAGACAGCTTTTTTTAGTGGAAATAACTGAAAGGTTTATCATCACCGATAATGAATGGGGTACAAGGAAAAATCTAAGTTTCATTTGGAACAGCTATGTAGAAAAGAAACCTCATAAGGTATTACAGATATGTTGATACTGAACAAGCACGTAAGAGAGAGATTATAGTTTCAGTAAACAAAGCAGAGATAAAAGAGTGGAAAGCTTGAAGAGCTTAAATTATTTGTCTATATAGAAATAATAATTGTCTATAAAATAACTGACTATAAATAAATAATATAGAAAGTCAGTGTCAAAATGAGGAAAAGACTGAAACTGGTCACATCCCAGCAAAAGCCTTATACAGTGGACCATAATCCTCCTCTAATTAAAGATTAATAAATAAAATCTCTGTTTTGTTTGGTTAATGGTTATTAGAAAGCTATTGTACTTTCTAACAAGATGAAGAGCCTGTAATTTTTCTTACCAGGCTCTTGAGACCTTTCCCCGCTCCCAGGTAAAAATGTGTTTATTAACTCATCAGGATAGCAAGATTTCATTTCAATGCAGGTGCAGCGATTGATCAAGATGCATTGGTAGAAGCTCTCCAGAATAAGGTTATTAGGGCTGCTGCTCTGGACGTGACGTACCCTGAGCCTCTGCCAAGGTAGAGAAACCTGTTTTCCATTCTATTAATCTGAAATGTTTTAAACTGTGTGCAAAAGTGTGCTCGTAATCTTCATCTCCATGGGGAGTTCCTCTCACTGTTTAAGGGCAGAACCTCAGCCTGTCGTACACAGTCATAAATAAATGACAAACTACTCAGCTTTCCCGCATCTGTCAGTTCTTTGCCAGCCTAACTGACAGGCAGGGCAACGAGACCAATAGGGAGGAGGAAGAAATGGGTAAGCAAGCTTCCCACAGCTTTCTGCTGGTTCGGTGCTTTGTGGCCCTTTTATCTCAACATGCCATTGCTGTTTCCTGAGGTTCAGTTCTTAACAACTAGTATAGGATAGCTGCAGAGTGAATTCCCTGTGTAATGCATTGTGTTCTTTCTGTTTCTTACAGAGATCATCCTTTATTAAAATTAAATAACATCATCATAACCCCTCACATTGGAACCGCAACAGTGCAAGCTATCCGTATGATGGCAGAAGAAGCAATAGCAAATATGCTGGCTGTTCTCAATGGCCAACCCATTCCAAGTGAAGTGTTTCCCAAATGATGTGTGCCAGATGATATCACTAAACCTCATAGGTGTGGGAAGGCACTATTTCTTACAGTACCACTTTAAAAAAAAAAGCAACCTTTTCCTGCACTGCTTTTGTTGTCATGATACTGCAAAGCTGTCATCTGACTAGACTTGATCTGTACTGTTATTTCCAATTCTGAAAAATAAAATGGAACTAATAAAAGGGATTTGTTTGAAGATTTTAAACTAAGCAGTTATGTACTTTGATATCTTCAGTCTGTTATTTCAATGAATGCCTGTGTTCTGTTCCCAGTACTTGCTGCTACGTAATGATAAGTAAGCACACCAAGCAGATTGTGTAACTCTCAAATATATTAAAGGTGAATTGAGCATTAATTCCCTGCAGAAATTTGACTGTATCCTGAAACACTTTTCAGCCAATATTGCAATATTCTATTTTTATATCAAAACACTGAAGAAAGCAGACTCCTTGAAATGATTGTAGGCCTAAGATTTTCTAATGTAAGAAGAGCTCTGCTTTATCTACATGTTAAAGCAAAGCAAATAATTGAAAAAGCATCTTTGATTTTCCTGAGGGGATCCTTTGAAAACCAAAGTAAATCCCAAGAGATCTAGTTCCTCCATGCAGACAAAAATGATGCTTTTATCTTGACTGGCCATGAAACAATGGTAGATCTACCACTGAAATCACATGGGTGAGGGCCCAGCCTAAAGTAAAATTAGTGATCAGTCCTAACTTCCAGCCCAGGGCCAAGCTTTTTCTTACATTCTCTTTCCAGGCAACAAAGTCAGAAAATTTAGTAAAATGTTTGTCGCCTCTGTAAGATCTGGGAGCCTTTCCGTTATTTGGCAATATGGTCAGGCTTCTTGAAGGGATGGTAAAATGAAGTTTTAGCACAGGAAGCGTAGACAGGCCGAGAGTTAGACATTCAGATGCAGATAGTGAAATACTACTAACAAGACAACAGCAAGTATTGCTATAGGGGATTCCAAGATCTTCAGCCCTTGCTCAGCTCTCCCTGCAGCTCTTCCCAAAATTCCTATGGAAAATCAATGGTAGCTGTAAATAGTCTATTTAAAAAAAAAAAAAAAAAAAAAAAGCTGTCAATTCACAGACCCTCTGGGAACTGCAAACAGACAGTCAGTGATTCCTGCAAAAAAACCCACGCTTTAATTTGAGTGCATTAGTCCTTCTTGGAAAACACTTGCCTAAGCATGTATTACTTTGTTAACTTAAAATAGCCTCAGGGGAAGCACTGCAGGTAAGAGGTCGCTGGTGTCTCTATAAGACAGGGGGCTGCAAAAATCTCTGCAATGAAGCATTTAAAAATTATCCTGGTAACTCAAAGTTCATGATGAAGCTGTGCAATTTATTTTCACGAACGAGATTTGGTCCAACATTTTTCTAAACTACTTAGACGTGGTAATTTGTGATTTCAGGGTAGGGAAGGAGATTTATTGCACCAGAATATTGATGGTCTGAAACTAAGTAATTAATGAGAAATAATTGTGTGTTATGAACCTGGTGGCAGTGATATGAAACCTTACAGACCATGAGGGACAGAACTTGTTCAGACTTGATTATGTGAATACCTCTGTGTGTGTGTGTGTGTGTGTGTATGATTGGTAGGACACTTAAAGGACACTTAAAAGAGCTGCTTTCTCATCTTGTTTACCTCCCTATCTAAATATGTGGTTTATAAGATCTCTCGTCATAGATGTCATGAAACAGGTCATGAAAGTGATTATTCTTTAAAATGCCTGGAAACAATTATATATCTTTCTTCTGACACTTTGTGTCTTTCTTCTTTGTGCAGATCATAGGAGGAAGAGAGCTACCTGGGCTTTTGGTAAATGAAATGTTGGTAAATGAAAACATTTTGGTGGCATACGTGGGATACTGCATGGCCACATGGCATTCCTGAAGAAACATTTCTACCTTATCACCATGAAGGAGTTTCTTGAAAACAGAAAGCATATGAGTAAAAAGGTCCAAGTGATCTATTTGTGGTGTCACAAATCAGTCATTGACCAAGAGCTCCTCCAAAGCCTGCCAAACTTGAAAGGGATTGCAAATTCAGGAGAAGGGATGGATCACCTGGATCTGAAACTTGTAGCTAGATTTGGTGTGAAGATGCCTAATGCTCCACGTGCTGTTTCTAGCAGCACAGCAGATACTGGGATGGCTTTGCTGCTGGCATCTACTAGAAGACTAGTGGAAGGTAACATCTCAATTCTTTTGTGGCTTTGAAAAATCATACCAGATTTACCTACCATTAACTTGACTTTTCCTAGAGTTATCTGTAGTGCACATAGTTTCACATAAAATGTGAAAATCTAAATATGTTGGGTTGACAAATAGAATAATCGGTATTTTCATATATTTTATATATCATAAATATATCTAAATTATTACACTATACACAAACATGCATAGCATATATTTCAACTGGTTATAAATAAAATCATATGAGTTTATTTTTCACAGGTCAGCAGCCTGGGTTGAAAATACTTGAGCAGAATCTAATCTCATTCGACTCAAATACAACTTTTTGCTTTATGGACTGGGCTTGGTCTTAGAAGCTGGAGTTTAGTTTTTAGAATAAATACGGCTGTAGACTTAATTTAACAGTTTCAGATGAACAACACACTGAAGTGTGCTTCCTACATATGAAAACTTTCAGTTTCATTGCCTTCTTGAGCAGCGCACTTTCAGTGACTCTGACATTTGGCTGACGTTAACACGTGCTTCTTGATGTGACAGCGTTACAGTGCTATTGACCAAAAGTGGGAGCTGCCAAAGATCAGGTGATCGCTGCAACCACAGGCTGGCAGAAGTAATTAGAGTGTGGGAGGAAACAATGGAGCGGAATAAGGGTACGTGCTGAAAGCTGGGGCTGACAGAGGCATGGGCGTATTCTCAGGGACCAAAATGGGTTCGTGCAGAATTGGGGAATTTAAGGAGCGTTAGAAAGCAACAAGGCAGCCTGCTCCAGTGTCTGCTAGTAGCATCCTTTCTAGTTTCTTCCACAATTTTTTCTTGTCATTTCCCCAAGTAGACCTACCCTTGGCTTGGTTAGAATGCCTCCTGCTTCAGGAAAAGATCCTCCAGATTTATCCTGTTAAATTTACCTGCCTTTGATTTACCAGCTGTGCCACAGGATTCACAGAAACTCAAAAGGAGATTTGTCTCCCCCTAAATCTGTTTCTGCCTCACAAGGAGGAGACAGATTAAAAGGGAGATTAATTTCTTGTTCCCATCTACATAAACTATCCCTGGTGGCATCTCTGATAGCTCTGCCCTGGCATGACTGAGTTTTATCCTGAGGCATTTTTTGATATTTTCACAATATTCTGCTTGTGTTTTAGAAGAGCTGGCAATATCAGAAGACTGAAATATCAGAAGCCTGTCACCTTGCTAGCAGACTAATAAATGCTGTCTCTGTGCATATAAGTTTATTTTCTGTGTTGTAGAACTATCCAAAATTTTGCAGGTTTAACAGATAATTATGGAAATTACTGAGTAGTGATTTTTAAAGAAGTCACACTTTTCTTTCCAAGGAGAGTGGCAGAGGTGAACAGGAAACCTGTTCTTATTATACATAGCAAAACTGGTGTTATTCTGGTGTTATTCTCCACGTGACATTTCCAAACTCTGCAGTGTTAGTGGCAATAATTATTTTGATTGTTGATGCAGAACAGGGCAATATTTTTATGAGTCTAAAGCAGTGAAAGGATTTTTAGGGAAGATTACATCAAAAGGGTTTTTCTGGTATGGTAAGAATAAATGGGAATGTCACATACATGTGGCAGGGAATATTAGGGAGTCACCTAGGACATTACAAAAACCATTGCTATTTAAAATTGTGTGTTTGTAACTGTTAAAAGTTATGTTGTGCTATAGTAGCACAACAAGCCCAGACTCTTTTGCCTTGTTCCTCTGTGTTGGACCCCATTGATTTCTCATATTGGAGTGTTTTTTCTTGCAGACGATCACGTTGCGATTTCTTCAGGTATGGAGTACTGTGAAGCCGATTTTCTGGGAGTTGAAGTTACTGGAGCTGCTCTGGGGATCACTGGCATGGGCAGCATTCGGTCTAAGATTGCTCTGAGAGCCAAAGCATTTGAAACGAACGTTTCGTACCACAACAGGACACGGAGGTAAAGATATGTCTTGACCCTAATTACAGTTGAAACTCCCTTTTAGATAGTCAGTATTTCCTTTTCAAGGAATTATGTCAGGAACATAGCAAGAAATGAGGGAATAGGGCCAAGATTAAAAAAAAAGAAAAAAAAAAAGAACGGTTGCCTCAAATCAGTCTTGTGAGGAATTACTTGGTGATTAAACACTTGGAAACTTAATTTAGGTTTTATATTAGAAATTCCAAGGTTTCCTGGAGATGTGAAGAGAAAAAGGAAAATCAAGCTTATACCCTTTTTATTCGTATCATATCTTACTATAGTGACACATAAGTCTACCTTTTGTTTATTTTTTCTCCATATTTTGAAGCTCTGGAGTAATCTTGTTGAAACTCTGAATGACTTGGGAACTAGGAAACGTGTATTTGGCACAATATGAAAACTGATTAACTTGAGAGCTGTGTTTGAGAAACCCTTGTTTCTCTTCAATCCAGCAGGAATTTTGCCAAGTATTTAACTGGATTTTACCCTTCATTTCTGGCCCCTCCTAGCCTGCGTATCTGGGAATCTGATCCTTGTTAGAGATTCAGGACAGGGGCTCTTCAATGTAAAGGTGGGCAAGATCCCCATGTACAACTCAAGGCTGTTGCAATCAGGCAAGGTGCAGCCAACAAGAAGAACAAATGTTTACTGCTATAAACCGTGATCTACCCTGAGACAATTTTACTCCTCCCTGACTGAAGGGAGAAGCTGCAGTGCTAGCGTGTGTGGCGTTCAGTGATTTTCTCCATATGCAGACGGCAGCAGGAGGGTTACTGCTCTAGCCAGCCCTAACCAAATCACAAGGGTGGATGAGGCCAGAAATTTCTAGCCTTGCTTGGCATTCCTGTTACTTCAGAAATTATAAAAACAGCTGAGCAAACTCACATGAAAAAAAGTACTAGTGAACACCCTCCTTAAGATCTTTCAGAATTTCCTCATAAACCACAAAAAAGAGAAAATAAGGCACAAATCTTTTTTTTTCCTGTAGGTCATCACTAACTCCCTGTTCAGTAATTTTCAGCCTTTAAAGTAATATTTATGTAAGAGTGCTGTGGTGAATAATCAATGCATAGTGCAATAGAAATTAAAAACCTGCTTATTTTAAAGTACCTTTACACTTCAAGCTTATGGGCTGAAGTAAGATGCACTCTGCGTGCTGAAAAACTGGCTATAGTTCCAGTCTGTTCTTTATCCACTTAATCTTTGGTTGTTGACCTGGACACTGAAAGAAAATAATGAAATGCATGCGTTAGGAGACACATGGTCCAAAGTTACACTGCAGTTATTTTCTTAGTGTGATTTCTTTCTTTATTTCTAGATTAGGGAGGAGGTAATCCAGAGCCATTCTCTTGCAATCAGGAGCAGAAGATTCTACACACAATCTCTTATCATTGCTTTAGTTCCCAAAGTTCAGGCAGCTAAATTTACAAAGAACGGGAGAAATGGCAAGTATCCTTTTTTGTTGTGAAAAGTTCAAACTAAAAATGTCGCTCTCCTTTGGTAACTTTTTGTGTTGAACACTTTATTTTGTGAAAGTCCTGGAGGCCTGCCAAAGAATAGAATAGAACAGAATAGGACAGAACAGAACAGAACAGAACAGAACAGAACAGAATAGAATAGAATAGAATAGAATAGAATCATTTAGGTTGGAAAAGACCTTTAAGGTCATTGAGTCCAACCCTTACCCTAACACTGCCAAGTCCACCACTAAACCATGTCCCTAAGCACCACATCGACAGGTCTTTTTAAATACCTCCAGGGATGGGGACTCAACCACTTCCCTGGGCAGCCTGTTCCAGGGCCTGACTGCCCTTTCCGTGAAGAAGTTTTTCCTAATATCCAACCTAAACCTCCCCTGGCGCAGCTTGAGCACATTTCCTCTTGTCCTATCGCTTGTTACTTGGGAGAAGAGACCGACCCCCACCTCGCTACAACCTCCTTTCAGGTAGTTGGAGAGAGCCATAAGGTCTCCCCTCAGCCTCCTCTTCTCCAGGTTAAACAACCCCAGCTCCCTCAGCCACTCCTCGTTAAGACTTGTGCTCCAGACCCTTCACCAGCTTCTTTGGACACCCTTCTTTGGACACACTCCAGCACCTCGATGTCCTTCTTGTAGCGAGGGGCCCAAAACTGAACACAGTACTCAAGGTGTGGCCTCACCAGTGCCGAGTACAGGGGCACTATCACCTCCCTGGTCCTGCTGGCCACACTATTTCTGATACAGGCCAGGATGCTATTGGCCTTTTTGGCCACCTGGGCACACTGCCAACTCATATTCAGGCAGCTGTCAACCAACACCCCCAGGTCCTTTTTTCCGAGACAGCTCTCCAGCCACTCCTCCCCCAGCCTGTAGCGTTGCATGGGGTTGTTGTGACCCAAGTGCAGGACCCAGCACTGAGCCTTGTTGAACCTCATACAGTTGGCCTTGGCCCATCGATCCAGCCTGTCCAGGTCCCTCTGTAGGACCTTCCTGCCCTCCAGCAGATCAACACTCCCGCCCAACTTGGTGTCATCTGCAAACTTACTGAGGGTGCACTCAATCCCCTCATCCAGATCACTGATAAAGATATTAAACAGAACTGGCCCCAATACTGAGCCCTGGGGAACACCACTTGTGACCGGCCGCCAACTGGATTTAACTCCATTCACCACCACTCTTTGGGCCCAGCCGTCCAGCCAGTTTTTCACCTAGCGAAGAGTGCACTTATCCAAGCCATAAGCAGCCAGTTTCTCCAGGAGAATGCTGTGGGAGACAGTGTCAAAGGCCTTACTAAAGTCCCGGTAGACAACATCCACAGCCTTTCCCTCATCCACTGAGCGGGTCACCTTGTTGTAGAAGGAGACCAGGTCAGTCAAGCAGGACCTGCCTTTCATGAACCCCTGCTGACTGGGCCTGATCTCCCCATTGTCCCGCACGTGCTGTGTGATGGCACTCAGGATGATCTGCTCCATAACCTTCCCTGGCACCGAGGTCAGACTGACAGACCTGTAGTTCCCCAGATCCTCCTTCCAGCCCTTCTTGTAGATGGGTGTCACATTTGCCAACCTCCAGTCAACTGGGACCTCCCTGGTTAGCCAGGACTCCTGATGAACGATGGAAAGTGGCTTGGTGAGCACTTCTGCCAGCTCCCTCAGTATCCTTGGGTGGATCCCATCTGTCCCCATAGACTTGTGTGTGTCTAAGTGGTGTAGCAGGTTGCTAGCCATTTCCCCTTGGATTATGGGGGCTTCATTCTGCTCCCTGTCCCTGTCTTCCAGCTCAGGGGGCTGGGTACCCTGACAAAAACTGGTCTTGCTATTAAAGACTGAGGCAAAGAAGGCATTAAGTAACTCAGCCTTTTCCTCATCCTTTGTCACTAAGATTCTCCTTAGCCCTCCTTTTGTTGCTAATGTATTTAGAGAAACATTTTTATTGCCTTTTACAGCAGCAACCAGATTAAGTTCCAGTTGGGCTTTGACCCTTCTAATTTTCTCCCTGCATAACCTCATGACATCCTCGTAGTCCTCCCGAGTGGCCTGCCCCTTCTTCCAAAGGTTGTAAACTCTCCTTTTTTTCCTGAGTTCCAGCCAAAGCTCTCTGTTCAGCCAGGCTGGTCTTTCCCACTGGCTCATCTTTTGGCACATGGGGACGGGCTGCTCCTGTGCCTGTAAGATTTCCTTCTTGAAGAATGTCCAGCCTTCCTGGCCTCCTTTGCCCTTCAGGACGGCCTCCCAAGGGACTCTGTCAACCAGGCTCCTAAACAGGCCAAAGTCTGCCCCCCAGAAGTCCAAGGTAGCAGTTCTGCTGACCCCCCTCCTTACTTCTCCAAGGATCGAAAACTCGATCATTTCATGATCGCTATGCCCAACACAGCCTCCAGCCATCACATCACCCACCAGGCCTTCTCTGTTCACAAACAAGAGGTCCAGTGGGGCACCTTCCCTAGTTGGCTCCCTCACCAGCCGTGTCAGGACGTTACCTTTCACACGCTCCAGGAACCTCTGAGACTGCTTTCTCTCTGCTGTATTGTATTTCCAGCAGGCATCTGGTAAATTGAAGTCCCCCATGAGAACAAGGGCTAGCGATCATGAGACTTCTCCCAGCTGCTTATAAAATACTTGGTCTGCCTCTTCATCCTGGTTGGATGTTCTGTAACAGACTCCCACCGTGATAGCTGCCATGCTGGTCTTCCTCCTGATTCTTACCCATAAACCCTCAACCCTATCATCACCATCATTAAGCTCTAGACAATCAAAACACTCCCTAACACACAGGGCTAGCCCATCACCTCTCCTTCCTTGCCTATCCCTTCTGAAGAGCTTATAGCCATCCATTGCAGCACTCCAGTTGTGCGAGTCATCCCACCGTGTTTCCATGATGGCAACTATGTCATATAGTTTTCCTGCTGCACAACGGCTTCCAGCTCCTCCTATTTGTTGCCCATGCTGCGTGCATTGGTGTAGATGCACTTCAGTGGGGCTATTGATCTTGCCACCTTTTTGGAGGGAGAAGCTCTAATTCCTACGTGACCATTCTCAGGCGCTTCCATGGTTTCTAACACATCCATAACCCTTGTGTCTTTGCTGCCACATGGATCTCCATCCCCTACCTCCACTGAGATGGCATACTGAAGGACCTCACTAGCACATCCTCCCTCAAACCCTGGATTGCTGCCCCAGGCTTATCTCTAGCAAGCCTGGTTTTACCCCTTCCCCCCTTCAAATCTAGTTTAAAGCTCTTTCAATGAATGAGCCCTGCTAACTCCTGTGCAAAGGTCCTTTTTCCCTTTCGAGACAGGTGTGCCTTGTCTGTCGCCAGCAGGCCTGGTGTCCTGTAAACCAACCCATGATCAAAGAGCTGCCTTGCTGATTCCACTCATCAGAAAATGCCAGGCTCAGTGGAGGATGCCAACAGCATGAGGACCACCAGCATGCTCAGGGCTCACACAGATGAGTTCTGGTGAATACCACTACTCTGGTGTAAGCAATTACTGAATCCTGTGAGGTGCACTGTACCCACAGGAGATCCTGGAGAGTGGACCATGTGTTGCCATCTGTTCCACTGCTTGGCTTTATTCCACTTGCAGACTTCAAAAGAAGCCCCTGAACCCTGCACTGCAATGGCTGAGAGGCAGGCACCCATCCCCTGCTGTAGGGCTTGAAGCCTTCCAGAAGGGCCTAAACAGCCAGCTGAGAGTAAATTCACCTTTGTTTGCCACCTGTTTGCTACATGAATGTGATAATCAGATCCTTTAGTTTGTATACCCGTCACATCATTGAAGAAAATATTTTCATGACTGATGCCCTGAAATGCAGTGTGATCCTTTTTTTCCCCACCAGCAAAGAGGAAGAGGAGCAAGCTGTTGGCACCACTTTGCAGAAAGACAGACAGCTTGCTCCAGCAGGCAGATTTTGTGATGGTGGTGGTGAGCCTGACACCTCAGACACACAAGCTGATTGGGAGAAGAGAAGTGGAGCTGATGAAACCCACAGCTACTCTCATTAACATCAGCCAAGGTACCATCCAGAACCATTGACTGGCCTGATGAGAAAGTATGAGCCAGCTCCTCTTGTGTTACACACGGCACCATGCTGCATCCGCCGCGCAGCTGGTGCATACACCAAGGAGAGATCAGGCAGGGCGAAAATTCCTCTCTCTCCCCTTCTGTTCTCTTTTCACTCTCAGATCATTCCCTGCAGATGGCACTCAGAGACACTCTTATTCCAAACCAGGTGCAGCCGTTGACCAAGAGGCCTGGCGACAGCTCTGCAGACTGGTGTCATCAAGGGCCGCATCTTTGGATGTCACCTGCCCCGAACCACTGCCCAGGTTGCCTTATTTCTCGGAAAGGATGGGTGAGCCCTGCCGGAGACAGGAGGCATGCCTGCAGCAGGCAGGGGTCTGGCAGAGGCAGCCCCACCCGCCCCGGCCCCGTTTGCGTAACAGCGCCATGAATACAGATGGGATGCAGCCCAGATGTTGGGTCTGATAACAGGCCAAAGGGGAGCCTGGGCGCCAGGAAACAGCAGGAGGGGGCTTGCGTGCCATGGGGAGCGTTAAACCCCCTCCACAGAATCACCATAGGAAGCTGCAGCAGTGCTTCACTTACAAATTGCTTTATCTGAAGGTGCAACTTGCCGTGAATGGGTGGAAGCTGCTCGACTCATCCCTTCTTAGACCTGCTGCATTGCCCCGAGGTTTCCCTCCCTGCAGGCTTGTTTTCCCAATACAAGGCTGAAGTACTGCAGATCTCTTGGGCCCAGAGGCTACTTAGCTTCTGTAAAAACACACCTCTACCAGAATGGTGCCTGTGGAGTTAACTGTGCCGGCTGCATTTTGGTTTGGGGGCAGTTTGGTCTTGTTCTGTCTGTGTGCCAGGACATTGCTGTCCATTATCGGAGTTGCATAACTACAGCTCAGACCGTTTTGTAGGGTTAATGTGTCAGGAGGGCTTAATCCTCTCTTCTGACATAGCTCAAATTGCTGCCTAATGGCAAAAGTCTGTTTCTGAACAAAAGAGCACAGTACAAACTCTTAACATGTCCCTTTAATGTCCAAAATTACTTGAACACAGGTGATCAGGTTCTCTGGATGTAAGTGGGACTTGTAAAATTATATTAAATTATATTTAAATACAGTGCAAAAGCCAAAGTAGGACTACTCGTTCGTTTGGACTACTCGTTCGTTTGGACGAACAACAGTAGGTAACTTAACTATCTCTTTTTTCCTTTCTTCCAGAGATCATACATTGTTAAAATTAAAGAACGTCATTGTAACGCCTCACCTTGGCATCAAAACAGACAAGGCCACCTACATGATAACAGAGGAAGCAGCTGAAAACATACTAGCAGTTCTTAATGGTCTCCCCATACCCAGTGAAGTGCTCTCTAGCGGATGTGCAAAAGGATATCGCAGCTCTCTTTTTATTCTTGTCTTTCCCCCATCAGCTCTAAAGATTTTTATGTTTTCCCCGTTAAGAGAAACCTATTCCAAGCGGGCACGGAAAGCTCTGTCGGGGTCTCACATGTCGTTAAAAAACAGCTTTTACATTTTAATTTCCTTGCGAAGTGGAGGAATACATTACTCTTCACTTCCATAGATAGATGCATGCAGTCTTTAAGTGGCTCTGGAAAAAATAACTTCTCGTTGCCAATGCACCTACAGTTCTTGCTAGGCTCCCTAGTCCTAAAGAAAATGACGTTTTAGATTACATAATTCACTTTGTTCCCATTCTATTAGCTATCAAAAACAACAAAGTAAGCTACCTGCCTAGAAATATTAGTGATTTTCCATATGGAAGTCTCCATTTAAACTAGCTCCTGAGACACAAAATGCTGAGGCAAAAGTCAGTTTTCAGAAGCATTTATTCAAAGCAGACTGGATTTTAGAAGACAATTTAAAGTACTAGCACTAAGGAAAATTAGTCTTCCAGATGAACATGCTACTGTGTAATACCAAATTTCTGTGCAGTCTCCCTCCCTCAGCTTTGTGCAAATACTTGGAAGAACGCTTGGAGCCCTCTAAGCCTCCAGCACCATTCTGTAAATTAGGGGGAACACAAAAGTCTATAAAAACACACGCAGCATTAAAATCCAAATCTCTATATGTGTTCCTTTGTACCACTGCTCCTGGACGTTCGCAAGAATAATTATACTTGAATCAAGATATAACAGGGACCTTCACTACTGTAAAGAGAAAAAAAAAATACTTTGATAAATTGTTTTTGTTACTGCAATTATTACAGAAAGAAATCAAAATCCCATGGCTTTCCTCCTCCAGAAATAGCACATGTATTACAATTAATCATTTGAATTCCACAGGAAAAGGATCTCTTTAAATAGAAGAATGCTCATCCACCTCACTAGAGCTTCATTGGAAACAGTTTGCTGTCCTCTCAGTTGTCTTTATGTGCTCTCTGTTGTCTTAATACAAGTCCAAAAGACAAATAAACCAATACACAACTCAAAGTGGCAGTGCTATGCATTTTACTATGTGGCATGACTTTATGAATACTATGATTATTTAATCTATCAGTAAAATTTATAGGCAAGTTGCCATTTAGTGCAGCCAGGAGTTTGCCTGTGGTCTCATGCATCTTTACAGAGCCATTTCCACTTTCTTCTTCTTGCAGAAGTTTGTCACTGGTGCTTGCCAAAAGACGCTTCCTTTAACATATGATGGTGCTACCAACTCTTGCAGCTCAGGGAAACAAGACATTGCAGCTTTTCAGGAGCAGCAAGTTGGCTGGCAAGAATTTCAAGGCTGTCCCAGGTACCTCCCTGTTCTCTGAGGTACAGGCACCCAGCATGGCTTTCATTGTCATCTGTATGACCTTGGCAAAAATAAGTTTATTCTTTCAAAATAAAAGGCTAAGCAATAAATTACAGAGCTGAAAACGAAGCTACAAGAAGCTAAAATAGCAGAGACAAAAAAATACCTTTTATTAGCTCAATATCCTAAAACTGGAAAAAACACACAAGGTTTTGCACATTCTCTAGACGTGAAGCAGCAAACATAAAATCAGATACAGTACTTCATTT
Source organism: Platalea leucorodia (assembly GCF_965183815.1). Taxonomy (NCBI): domain Eukaryota; kingdom Metazoa; phylum Chordata; class Aves; order Pelecaniformes; family Threskiornithidae; genus Platalea; species Platalea leucorodia. The sequence goes on from NC_138823.1 coordinate 104,207,844, forward strand.
CACTTCTACATAAAACAATAGAACGTGCTTGGCATTTGCTTGGAGTTTAACTTCTACTTTTGCAACTATTTCAAGAATCTGGGCTGCTTAGTTACAGAAGTGCTCCCTGCCGGTGGGGTGCTTTAGAGAGGGAGACACAGCGCTGGACAACAGGATACCTGTCAGTCACTGGAGTGATGGGTTGACTCGCACACAAGGCCTAATGACTTGGCATTGCACAGGCTAGAAATCGTCGTTGGAAGGAGAGCTTCCCAAAATGTCTTCAGGAAGCAACTACCTCTCTTTTCAAATCACATTGCAAAAAATAGCCCTTTGTTTCCTGCCATTCCTTAACTATAAATATTTATTGAATAGTATCAAATTAACTAACATACAGTTAAGGAAACCTTCCTGTGCTTACTAGATGCTGTTTCCCATCTCTGCTACTCTACTTAGATTGTGCTTGGAAAACACAATACATCCAATCTTACGATTACTAAGAATGGGTCAAAAAATGCAGTGGCCACATAAGCAAAGAGATGATCCGTTACAGTTCACTCCGTTGATTCAGATTCGTTTGAAACATTTTGAGGGGCAAACAGTACGTGACCTGGTATAAAATGCTGCTACAGTAGTCTGCTCCTTCGGCTGGGGCTGCACGGCTAGAAGGCGCGTCCCCTGGGTGGTGGATAGGGGATCCCTCTCTGGAGGGTGCACCGGGTAAAATTGAAGAAGGTGCCGCGAACCAACGCAGCCTAAGGGAAGGCCACCCTGACAGAAAAACCACTGGCCCTCCAAGTCATGGGGGTTGGGCAGGAGGCCAACTACCTCCTCCCGGACAAAAAAAAAAAAAAAGTTGCAGAAACAACGAGCATCAAAACAGGGTGAAGCGGGGATCGCCGGTAATGGCAACATGACGACGATGGGTCAAAGCGTTCGGGAAGCTCAGCGTCCGATTAACGAAGTGAGGAGGAGGAGATGGAACTGGATCGGTCATGTCCTGAGCACGCAGCCGCAGACCGAGCGAAGTGGAAGAACGATGTTCGCGCCTTGTGTGCCTCCTGGCACTGAGAGAATTCAGATCAGACAGTAGTCTGCTGGGAAAGCTGGCCTTACCCACGGCAAGCAGACGGGTTAGCGACAGCGCTTCATGATGGTTTAGAGTCAGTGACAACACATGCATTGCTTGCGTTGGCCTCGCCTGAAACAACAAACTCGGGAATTCAGATTTCCTGCCTCGGCCTTTTTTGTCCTCTGCATCCTGGTCACATGTAATACTGCTTTGTAACACATAACGTAGGCATGGGAAACGTACGTCCTTATCCAGTCTCGTGCTTAAGCTAGTCTATGCATCCCAACTGGGAAATGTATTACATCACATTATACGTAAGTCTTCTAGGCTAACGCAATACTTCAAAAGGCTAATAATCCTAAGAAACGATTGTTATACAGGCACCTCATTAACACTGCAGGCATCAGCTTGCCCTGCAGTGGTACGTGGACACCAGTGGCAATATTTAATAATGGGAGCGACGTTCGCAGACTGTGCAATACTTCTCTCCCCATACTCATAGACATTATTAATTTCACAGAACTTTGTCACAATGCTGGTATAATAGATCCCTTTCTATAATATAAAACTAACAGCACACTGCAACACTATATAATTCAGCTTAACACTCTACATGGAGGTCTTTAAGGTGCTCTACAAATTAAATCTGCTTAGAACATGACAGTGCACTGTTTTAACACTCTCATCTCGTTTTACCTTAATCAGACATAGCTTATGGTAACTGTTGCTTGGCTGCTGCCCACACTCTACTTTCCGCGACATTTTGTGTCCTAATAATTCCAACAGCTCTTCAGTCACTCAAAATATAAATGGCTTCCTGACCTCTTCTAGCATGTATGTTGCTGTACAGGTGTCTCCTATAGAGATATATCAGCTCCTGAACCATAACTTGAAAATTAGATGTTCACGTTACACAAAAAACCTTTGAAGCCATCTGATTCTCTCCACATCTAACCAGATAACGCACCCATTTTCTGGACATTTGATAGGTATGTCCTGAATTTTTGCTTAAAAAGAGAGTGAAATTCCTTTGACTATTATTTTTTTGGCTCCTCTGACTAATTGATTCTTCATTGTGTTCATTCAAATTTGTTGATTTGATATACAAAGAGGAAAACTACCGTGTTGTCCTTCCAAAGTTTTTTTTTTTACCTTCACTACTCAAAAGTGGTAGACGTCCTTCCTGGATTCATAGCTAGAGTGACTTGTGTCTGAGAGGGGCTTTGCAACGGTCCTTGGATCTCAGGTATTGTAATGTGAGCAGTAAGTTAAAAGATCACCCATTATGTCCTATCAGCAAACTTGGGAGCAGTTGATTTGAAACAGGAAATGTGTAAGCATTTTAGGGCTTGTTTTTTAAAGAAGAAAGTTCAAGTAGACTTAACTAAGAATCCAGGTAATAAGCTGTAACTCCATCTTGCTAGTTAATGAATTTTTGCTTTAAAGTTTAACTGTCTGAATTTGAAATCCGTGTAACCAAATGATACTCAAAAATCATCACCAGGATAACAAGAACAATTTATGGTTCTGTATAATTATTACAAGACTTTATTATACTTTATCTTTTTGTGTGTCATTTTACAGAGGATTTGGTGGTAAACTTGACTGCCTTAATGTCCAGCCTATCAAAACGTCTTTGGTGGAATTCAAGACGACAGGATTTTGTAATCCATTCTTTGGCAAAGCACTACAGCCGTCAGGAGAGACGCGGCAGTGCGCGATTGCTGGTTATTTCGTAGGGTGGAAGGAGCGATCCCCGGTGCCCGCCGCGGCGGTGCCTCCCGGCTCCCGGGCTGCCCTCGCCGCAGAAGCCAGGCCGCCTCTCCAGTGCCCCTTGACCACCTGCGCAGCACGGGGCATCGCGGCGGCACAGGCTTAGCGAGCAGAGGACTGGAGCTGTACTTGGCAGCCTCCATCACCGGGGATTTACAGTCCGAGTAACCTTGTCAGGAGAATTTCCACGCGTTTCTCAGCTGGGGTAGGCACAGGACTGCCTGTAGCCGGGATAACAGCTGCAGCGACTGAGCACCTGAGCGCGCCCCAGCTGCTCGGCTCTCGAAGGCAGCTTTTGAGGGTGTTCTTAGGAGCCTTTGGGCTGGAGGAGACCCGCGTGTGTGCAACGAGACCTGTCACCGGCGTCTGTCGGTCAGGGACAACTCTTCCGGCCGCGTTAACTCGCGTGCAAATGGCGTGACGACCAACAGAGAGACCAGACCACAGCTGGCGTTCAAACGCAGCGTGGAAAAAACAGCGTGCTTGACGCTAACGCAAAATCCCGATTATTTTGAAATTACTAACAGCGCAAGAAACACGATGCATTTTTAAAACCACGCCACTATTTGTGGGCACCTGTCGCTCGCTCTCGGCTCCCCCGCGGGGCCTGGGGTGCCCCTCCCGCCGCCCTGCCACCCCCCTCCTCCCCGCTCGCCCCGGGCCGCAGGCCCCGGCCGGCCCCGGCGGCGGGGGCGCGGAGGGCCGGGCAGCCCCGGCCCGGGCGGCCGGCGCGGTGCCAGCGTGGGGCGGCCCCGCTCCGCCCTCGCCCTCGCCGGGCCCGGCGGCGGCGGCGAGCGGGGCGGGCGCGGGTGAGTGCTGCGCGGCAGCGGGACCAGGAGGGGACGGCGCCCGTTCCCTGCCGTCCTGCGGGGCCGGGCCCAGCCCCGCGGCCGCCGCTCCGGCTCCGCCCTATCCCCAGTCCCACCTGCAGGCCCGCCGGGGCAGCGGCAGCCCCCGCGGAGGGGGCTCCGCCCGCCCCCAGCCTGGAAGCGCGGCCCTGACGCGGCGCTGCGGCGGCTGGGGGGGGGGCGGCGGTCCCGCCAGGCCGGCGGGAGGCGGGAGCGCAGTGCCGCCCTGCCCGGCAGCCGCGGAGCTGGGGGCGCGGCCGGCCCGCCGCCGCCGGGGAGGAGGCACCGCCCGCCGGTGCCTTCGCTGCCCCGCGGGCGCGGGGCCGGGAGGCATCGTGCGGGTCTCCCGTCCCTCACCCGGGGCAGCAGGCGTGCTCCTCTCCAGCGTCGGCGGAGCGAGGAGTTGTCAGGGCGCTGAAGGAGACGGAGGCAAAAAAGGGTAAACTTACGTTCGGGAGGTAAATTGGTAACTCCAGAGTTCGCAGTTGGCAAATTGTAGCTCTGTTACATTAAACGAGACTTTTCCCGAGATTATCTCGTTCATGCTAATTGCTTAATATGGCTGCTTAGGTGGCGATCGAAGGCAGAGCTTGGGGGCTAAAAGATACCCTTCCACTCACATGGCCACGTTCTTAAATTAGACTTTGGCCTTTAAATATTGAGTATTGAACAGGAGTAACATCTGGTAGCTCGTTTGCTTAAGTGTCAGCATAGCTGGTATGCCAGAAACCATGTTTTCCCGTCTTACTAACAAGATTACGTAAACATTTAACACCCTTCTGAATAACACGGGAAGAACACAAGGAAGGTTCTGCGTGTGGGAGTGAATATCTTCAGCCAACTCTGTCATCAAGTGGGAAAACAGCATGTAATGGAGCCAATCAATTCCTGTTTTTTAATAAAGGTATAATGAGTCACTTAAGGACACGTCCTTTTTGTTTCTCATTGCTTTTATAGGGCATGGAGGGCCAGGAACTGCCTTACGTGCTGATTGACTGTGTAGGAGGGAAGCATGGGGTATATGAAGACCATGTTGAATTTCTGGAGAAACATTTTCATCTCATCACCATGAAAGAATATCTTGAAAACAAGAAATTTCTCAGCAAAAAGATCAGCGCTATTTATATGTGGTATCACAAACCAGTTATTAATGAAGAGCTGCTCCAGAGCTTGCCTAACTTGAAGATAGTTGCAAGCTCTGGAGTGGGAATAGATCACTTGGACCTGAGCCTCCTCTCCAGCTATGGCGTGAAAGTGTCCAACACTCCATTTGTTGTTTCCACTGACACTGCAGACTTGGGGATGGCTTTGATGCTGGCATCTTCCAGGAGGCTCGTGGAAGGTAATAACTGAAATGGTTTTAGTCTTTTTAGAGGAAAGGTGACTCTTCAAAACATGCAGTTAGAAAGTGTGTGCTGATGCAAAGGTACGCTTAAAAGTAGAAATACAGGAAAATACAGGGATGAGAAAAAAGCTAAGACAAGTCTGTCACGGTGACAATAACTTGCACACAGTGCATACCATTTCCAAACGGGTGTATCAGCAAGGTAGATGTGTTCCTTCTTCAGACAGCCCTAAATTCAGGCCTCTTCTCCCTCAGCCCGTAGCCACTTATTCGTTCGACTTGTTCACTGCAGTCTTGCTTTTCAGGTTTTAATAAAAGGGGATTAAAAGGAGATATTTTCAAGGAGGCTTGGAACCTGTCTTTGCCAAGCTGACATGTATCTGAGTCATTACGAACAAGCTGTCCAGAAATCTGTCCACCATGCTCTGTATTTCTTTTCCTTGCCAACTTTGGTGTATCTGCAAGATAGCTGGGAATCATATTTTGGCCTTACTGAAAGTCTTGATGATACTACAACTGATTCACCAGTTGCACCATTCAGTATTTACAATACAGGCGACATCCGTGGCGCTGCCCGTTTCATAAGCCCTGCTGATGACCCGCCGTGAGTAAGAAGCTGTGTTGCCAAGGTGCATTTCAATGCCACAATAATCTCTACTGCAGGCAGAGACAGATGATGGGCAGGTGTGTGATGTACATCGAAGGGAGGTTCCTGCTTTGGCCTTACCTTCCTTGTCTGCCAAGCTCTGGATATGTTTCCATCCTAAGCAAGAAATCAATGTCACGTGTGATGTTGACAGTGCAGCATTACTCACGTCTTGTCCAGAAACACAATAACATTATATTACTGCTCCTCTGCTTCTGCCTTGTCTTATGATAAAAAGTAAGCGGGGAAAAAAGTAACCAGATGCCAGGACATGCTTTACATGACATTTTTCCTTCTTTTCCCTCCTCCAAGGCTATCAGATGGCGGTCTCCCCTGACACGGAGTATTTCCCTGCTGACTGGCTGGGGGCTGAGGTTTCTGGGGCGACCCTGGGGATTGTGGGAATGGGCACCATTGGCTACAAAGTGGCCGAGAGAGCCAAAGCCTTTGAAATGAAGATTTTGTACCACAACAGGAATCAGAGGTAAAGCTGGTTGCAGCTCCATGGGAAGTCTATTTTGTCACTGCTTTTAAACACTATTTGTACCTTTCACTATCAAACTGATCTCCCGTTCTCTCCGTGTTACGGTAGGACAATGTGCTCGCTGCACTATTGTTATTAAATGTTGTGCCAGGAAGCAGCGAGGGCCACAGATTGTGGCCAGGCTCACCCAAAAGTCCAGTTCATCAGGTGAGCTCATGGTGATAAGGCAGGGCAGAGGCCAGACCGGGGAGCTGGAGACCGGCCCTGCTGTGGCATCGCTGGGGCAGGGGCTGACGGCCCCAGGGGGAGCTGCCGTGGGGTCCTGGGATGTGGGGAAGCCCCGGGGGGCAAGGCAGGGACAGCCAGGGCTGGCGGTGCCCTCAGGGCCATGACAATAAGTCACTGCCTTATTATTGGCTCTTTATTTTAAGTTGCAAAGCACAGACACTTGCTTCAAGACAGTCATTAATGTCCCAATTTATACAGAAACAAAGTCAGGAAGGAATGGGAGAGAGACATCTCGCTGGTCCCCCTGTGAGTCAGGGCTCCCTGGGCCTTCCTGTCATGTTGGTGACGCTGCAATAGTCTGAGGAAAGGAGTAGTCGTCTGGGAGGACATAACTCCTGTGACTTAGGTGGGGCAGGGACGCAGGCAGAGACACCTCGCCTTGTCAGAGCCAGCTGACAGCGAAGAGCCGGACTCGCCAGCCTGTTTGCTGTCTTCTAGATGAGGTGTATGCGCCCTTCACATATGCCACGGCTCCCATCGGGCCCATCGCATCCTTTTCTTTTGTGGGAATCTGATGGGAGCTGGGCAGTACACGCCCCAGCCTTGTCCTGGTACGGATCGAATGCACCGGCAGGTCCTGCCGCACGTGGTTTCAGTGAACCAGCACCGACGCACAGAGCAAGCGGAATGCTGCTGACACAAATTTCCAAAGATTTAACCCCTGCCCTGTCTTGTGGGTTTCCTCAGTAATTTTCAGACGAGTTACTTTTCACAGGGAAAGGAATTCATGTCAAACGTCAGTCTTGCTTTTGGGTTGGAAAAGAATCCCCGTTACAACCAGAAGCTGTGACACAAATGCATTTAGTTTATTCAGTGCATTTACATGATACTCATTTCTTACTTTCCATCCCCACGGGTACAGTACTGCGCATTTGTGTATAGTGCACTTGGTACTGTGGGAAACAGCTTAACGTTTTTCTTCACTGAGTTTCAGTCAGATAACTTGCTAACTGCTCTGCACTATGGAGCGAAGAAAACAATTAAGAAACCTTTTCTCCAATGGTGATTTGAACTTCTTCCCGTTGCTTACTACTGGAGTTTAATTTTGGGTTTTTCCCCTCAGAAACAAGGAAGAAGAAAGTGCCGTTGGAGCTATTTACTGTAAGAAGATAGATGATTTGCTCCAGCAGTCAGATTTTGTGTTGCTGTCTGTGAACCTGACTCCGCAGACACACAAACTGATCGGGAAGAGGGAGCTGGAGCTGATGAAACCCACAGCTACTCTTATTAATGTCAGCAGAGGTAGGGTGCAGAATAAACAAAACTGCATTATGGTTTCCTGGCATGAAAAGACCTGGGAAAACCCAACCCTTAATACAGAGTCTGTCACTCTGGAATTCTCAGTAAATTCTCTGATTACTAGATTATTTAGATGTCCTTGGTCGTATCTCAGCAAAACATTTAAGCATTTCCATAATTATGAGCAAGTAGGTCTCTAAAACGTTAGTGAGCTTGGAGTGTTAGGAGCCCATGTATAATCTCCTACTTAAGCTTTTTATTTATTTAGTGCAGTGTTGTTGCTAACACACATCAGGGTGGCACAGCCAACTCTGAAGTCTGGCGTTGTACTTTGTTTTATGGTGCTACGGGCTGCCTTTTAAAATTCCTGACTCCGATGCACGTACCCAAGCTTCCTCCTCCCGCTTCACCACCCTTTCCCTGCTGCCACTTCTGCTTCGTGAACATCGCTAGCCCTGCCGTTTGCCTGACCACCATGCCCGGAAGGATGGTGAGAGGACAGTACGGAATATGAAAATAAGAGTAGCCTTCTTACTGTAACCCAGGTCTGGTTGTGGATCAGGATGCTTTGGTGGGAGCCCTTGAAAACAAAGTTATTAAGGCAGCTGCTCTGGATGTGACATATCCTGAACCTTTGCCAAGGTAGGACATGTATTTAAACTAAATACAGATGAGCGTAAGCGTGTGGTTCAAGCGAAGTACAAGTTTGTGAGCATGTGAGAAGTCGCATAATTTTGTTAGGAGGAGTACGTGATGTATGTGCCCTCATCCTACCGAAACGATGTCCCCAATCCTTACGTCCTAGCCAAACAAAATTCCCACTGACTCATTTGGAGGATTTTTTGCATAAAAAACCCACAAGCTAAGCAGCAGTTTGAACTCCTCTGAGTATGCTTGGGTGATGCAATTAGTTTTTATTTTTAATTATTATTTTAAATATTTCCCTGGCTCCCTTCAGGTGACAAAATAACAGATGGATGCTCTGTGAGTGACTAGCTCAGTATTTTTTTTCTCTTTTTTCCCAGGGATCACCCTTTGTTAAGGCTGAAGAATGTTATAATAACTCCTCACATTGGAAGTGCCACCAAAAAGACACGCCGCCTCATGATGGAAAACATGACGGAAAGCATACAAGCGGGTCTTAGAGGTCTTCCTATCCCTAATGAAGTTATTCTGTAAAGCGGCCTGCATTTAATGTTAATGCCAGTAGTGTTTATCCTGGGGTGCGGAAACGGTAATTTGATCACTCTTCACGTAATTATCCCATGTGTGTTATACAGATAACAGGTATAACGCATGGGTTTCGTTTATTTAAATAACGGAAAGTGATTCTGTGTGGAAAACCGCAGTATTTTGTCATGAACTTCAGTGAGCAACGTACAGGAGGCCACAGTCCCGCGTCGGTGGGATTTGTTTTGCTCGCATCCGCTTCAAGTCGCCCGTCGGCCGAACGCGGAGTCCCAGGACGTTTGCGCCGCCTCCCAGCGCCACCGCCGAGCCGCCCGCCGGCGCGTCCCGCCGCAGCGCCTGCCGCCGGGCAGCGGCCCTCCGGGGCAGCGCGGGTCGCTGCCGCGGCCAAGACAACTCGCTGGCCCAAGCGGCGGGGCCTGTGCACGGCTGCGCCCGCCTCGGCCACGGGCGTGTGTCGGCCTGCCCCCGCTGCGGCCCCGAGGCTCGGCAGCCCGGCGGCAGCCCGCCCTCCCGGCCTCCCTCCCGGCGCCGGCGGGGCCACCCGCGGCCGCCCACCGCAGGCCGGGGCCGCCGCGCCGCGAGGGGGAGCCGGCACCGCGGGGAGCTCCCCGCCGCCGGGCCGGGCCGCTGCGGCAGCGGCAGCATGTGGGGCGCCCGGGCGGCGGCGGTGCCGCGGTGGTGCCGGGCGCTGCGCAGCTCCGCCGCCCTGGGCGGCTCCAGGGACCTGCTGAAGAAAATGCTCCGCAAAAAAAAGTAGGTGCGGGGGCGCCGGGCCGTGCGGTGCCGGGCCGGGGGGCTGGCGGGCGGCGGGCCCTCCCGCCGGGCTGGGCCTCGCTGCGGGGGGAGGCGGGCGGGCTGCCGGGCCTGCCCTGCCTTCGCCGGCGCGGCCGGGTGTGCTGCCGCGGGCCGCCGGGCAGGGCCTGCCTCCGGCCTGGCCAGCGTGCTCCACGCTCCCGGCCGCGCCGGGCCGGGCCCTGGCGGGGTGGCCGGTGGGCGCTGGGCGAAGCCGTGTGAGAGGGGCTCTGGGGCTCGGGGCGCTCCCGTGTCCGCCGTGCGTGGGGGAGAGCCGCCCGCCCCGCGTCGCCCTACGAGCCGCCCCTCCGGTGCCGCGCCGATCGCTGAAGCAGCCTTGGGGCCGTTCTTTCCCCCGCCACCCGCAGCCTCAGCCGTGCAAGCGCAGCCTCGCTCCCCGCCCCGCTCCGCGCCGGCAGCCGCTGCGGGGAAAGCGGCTTGCCGAGGCGGAAACCTGGGCGCTGCGTCCTGCGCCCTCGGGCCGGCGTAGTTACGGTTTGTTCCTCCGGGCTGCTGAAGGATAAAGCCGATTTCCTTTCCTTTTTCCAAAAGAAAGAAGTTTTGGTACGACAGCCCTACCCTGGGATCTAAAATGGTAAGTGCACGCTTTTAAGGTGCTGTCTTTATCTGTGCCAGGAGGAACAAGCTTCTGCCATTGTGTCTAACTTTGCAAAAAGTACTTTCGGGTGGAGCAAGAGCGGAATTTTGTGAGCGGAGACTAGCGCTCCGGTTTCACTGTGACATGCCGGGACGGCTGTCGAGAGGAGCCGTTCGGCTCTTCTGTGCCGGTCTGTCACCTGCGCGAGCACCACCGCTCTCTTGCACGCTCTTGAGCCCGTAGCAGAGAACTGATCCAGATTAAAACTTCTGTATACCGCCTTAGCTTTACTTTTACAGAAAAGAGATTTTCACGTTTGTTTTTCAAACAAGCAGTGCTTTTCAGTTAATACATGCTGTATTTCAAAAAACTGATTTATTGAGCTGTATAACTTGCTACAAAATACTGAAGAAACTGAGAAACCTTGACTGTAATACATGAGGGTCAGAGATTTGGTGAACAGAAATATTCTTTATTGAAACACCTGATGCATGAGATCTATATAAAGCCATCACGGCTCCAGTAATGGCATTCTGAGAGCATACTTAGTAGAGTGCGCAAAACTGTATATAATTGCCTAATACAAGTTTGTAACTACTGATTAACGTGTCGGGGGTTTTTTTGTTTTTAAAGATGTATAAACCAACCAAGTTGCCCTCTGTAATGAAAGATGACCAGACAAAAACTAGGAAAGAAGATAATATACGCTGCAGAGTCTTGAATGGTCTTATTCATAAAGCTGTGGCGGAGATGATGGCTACCTGTGAAGTCAATCAAGAACTTTATGATCTCAAGCTGGATATCTGCAAGGCAAGTGCCAAAGCTACAGTTTGTGTTGAGCCGCTCTGACTGCGCCTTGAGGTCAGCATGGCGCGCCAGAGGAGCTTCCCCGGGTGTTGTGATGTGTGCGGGAGGAGTTTTACTGCCTTGCTTCTGATGTGGCACAGCACAGCAAGATGAGGCTCTGGATTCATCTTGCACGCTAGCAGAACTTTGCCACGGTTGTACCTAGCTTAGTAGACCTTTGCCACTATAATGCAAATGCAGCTTAGGCCAACTAAATGGTGACTCTCCCGGTATGACTTTTTTTTTCTGTTGCTCAGACATGTACTGCTTGCCTTGCCCTTTCAGGAGGAGGAGCCCGGTTTTACCAACATAACTGTATCTTTCCGGGAGTCTTGTCTTCGTGCAGCTGCGTGAGAGTTGATACCTCCTTGTATCCCTCACCAGCATCATTACACAGGCAGAAGACCTAAATGGGGCATGAGCTTAGTTCAAAAAAAAAGGCAAGCCTAAGAAAATGCCATTGGCAAGCAAGGTTCCAGAAAGAATTGGAATTTGTACCTAAATTGTAGCTGGTGTTGTCATAATTCATGAGTTTGAAAGGGATGTTAGAGCTCTGATTCAGGAACTAAGTCTCCACATTCTTGTTTGTTGTCTGTAGTTTTTTCTTCTACATCTGCTGTTTCGTTAAGATTAAATGATACCAGTGTTTGGCTTAAAAAGCTTGATGGACTCAGCTTTGTTAGTTAGAAGCATGGAAAAAAACCAGCTGCATCTGTGGCAAGGGGTTTGTCATTTATGATTGAAACATGGTTTTGCCAGCTGAATTCATTCTGTCTTCAGGCAAGTGACTAAAATTACATGGGCAAGATGAATCTTTTGGCTCTATATGTGCAGCGTCCCTCATCTAGTATTTCTCTCTCTCTAGGGCTTTGAAGATTGCTTGTCTAACTCGGATGGCATGTCTGCACATAAAAATACTGGCTGATGTAGGCAAGCCACAGCACTTTCAGGAGGCATTGCTGTAAATAAAACAACTTATAACATGAGAGAGGGAAAGAAACAGCCTTCTTCCAAATATAGTACAGATTTTATTATAACTGCATAGTGCTTAGTGTTTGTGCTGCACTGGGACGTGGCTGAGACTCAGTCCTGATTTACTCTTGAGCTGATTCTGGTCCAATATTGTTACTTCTGTTATCAAAAGAAATCTTCTAGCAGGCTTTCTACAATCCATCAGAATTTGTTTTTGTCAGTATAAGTTAAAACTACATCATAGTAATACAAATAAGAATCATGCTTCAGGCTTGATACATCAAACTTTTATCCACTTGATAACATTACTCATGTGACGATGAAGAAATGGCTTGTGTTAGGTAGGGTTGTTTGTGTGCGTACGTTAAGCTCAGTGTGGGAGATAGAAAGGGTTGATCCTGCAGTAGAAACGGCCGGTTAATGATCACTGTGGGTTTTTTTAATGACTGATGGGTTTCCTGAGGCAGGAGTTATTTGGTGGTGGAAAAAATTAATATCGACTTTGTTTTTTGGGGACAGTTCATTCTGCTTTAGGAAAGAGTAGCACTGTCAACAGCAGACTGTGATGCAGTTTTCATTCCTGGGAGTACTCTGATGGAGTTGTCTTTTCCTGCTAATGTCTGTAGACACCTGTTTGTCTGAAGAGTTGGTTTCTGGACTAGATGACCTCTGAACTGTGCCTTTTAATCAGTAGTTTGTGCCTTCTTCTCCCTCTTCCTCAGCTCCTTCCTTCGGTTGAGCCAGATAGGTTATTAGAAGTTTGCTGAGTGTACTCTCATAGTGAGAACCTGTTCTGTAAGACGCTGCTAGACGCAATGAATGACAGTTATAGAAATCTTTCAGAATCCAATTTGTGTTTCAGAAGTTTATTCTTCAGGAAGATAGTGTCAGTCTATCTCATGTGCTTTGGCCCCTGCACACCCCGTGTTTTCAATTGCATGCATGACAGCTATGAATATTCTCTGTTAGTGAGCTAACGCACTGGAAGTTCCCAGCAGGCTCTAGAGCTGGAGAGACTCTTACGTTGCAGGGGCATGGAGGGCGTCCTCTTTTCTGCCAATCTCAAAACAAAACTCTGAGTGACAACAAAGCAGGCAGTGTCACAGGTCACTTTAGCGGAAACTTACACTTTCAACTGTATTCCAAAACAGCATGCCATAAATTGTCATTCTGGACTATTTGTGGTGGTAGCACCGTCACATTGACTAAATGTGGCACTGTCAGTTCCGTAGAAGTGTTGACAGACTTCTCCTCCATCTAATTTCAGTTGAAGGGGAGATTAGGCAGTGACTCGCCTAAATAAAAAAAGTCCTTTCAGGTACTGAATGTAAATCTTACTTGGTGTTAAACTCTACCTCTATAAAGGCACCATGTAATTTTGGTTCTTAAGAGCAGAGATGGAAGAAGAGATTCTCCTAAGAATTTACATATCCAGTCTGGGTCACTGTATGCTTATTCATGAATTAGAGACTTTGTTGTATATGAAGAGTGTGTATATATATAATTTTAAAGAAACATTTGTGTTTTTGCAGGTGTCCCTGGCATCAAACTTTTCAGCGTGTCGTGTGTACTGGAATCCTGCTGCTACTATGGAGAAAGAAAGTTATGTTGAAAGTGTACTGCGGAAGAGTGCTCCACGCATACGGTACTGCTCTGGGATAAACAGTTAGACCACTTCATAATTCATAGCCACGTACTAGTACCATTTCCTAAGTATTTCTAACAGTCTGTATCTGACCTGTTAGGATGCTTTAGGTTTTTAGATACTTGGAGTCGGAGCATCTCCTGTGATGAGCGTCACAGGGAAGGATGACCATGTCAGACCACCTGTGTATTCTCCTGCTGGAGCACAGCTGGCTTATTCGGCTTTTGTGCTTTCCTAGGATTGGACTGGGCTGAGCAGAAAGAAAGAGGAGTTTGGATGAAGTTTCACTTCATTGTACTAGTGATGGTGGGCTGGACATGCCGTGCATGGCAGCAGGCTGGAATACGATGCTGCACAAGAGGACTGGCCATTACAACAAGGATCTCCTTACAGATTCACTGGGCAATTCTGATCGCTAGGGACAATTTGGGCCTCCAGGAGGGACGACTGATATTACAGAAATTTTTCACAATACTGATACCAAAAAATAAGTGTCGGGATGCTACCGTGTATTGTGATGCTTTTACCCGTTTTTGGCAGAGAGTCCAGTGAGTTTTCAGGATATCATAGAGATTTTTGTCTCTCCCCCTTTCCTGGGCTTACCCTCTGCTACCCAGCCGGACTGTTGGAGGATCAGGACTTCACCCCATGGGGAGGGTGGCATTGAAGCATACTTGTAGAGCCATTTCCTTTCCCCCTGTTTCCCTAGGCTGTGTAATTCCTGCTCCAGCACAATGCTCTCCTCTACTCCCAACAGCTTCCACTCTTTGAGAAGGAATGCTGCTGGCTAGGAAGAAGACGAGGGGAGCCCTGTCACTCCTTCCTGCAGCTAGCATGTAGGACTAGTTGTCTTGCCCTGCTGTGAGGGCTCTGTCCCCCACTGCTGTCACTCCTACAGTGGGGAGAAGGAAGCCAAATGAAGTGGGGAAAGACCTCCACTAGCCTGTGCATATAGGAGACAAATCTAATACCATCGGTACTCAGTGGGATCTGCAGCTGGTAGTTTTTGTATGTTATACATTCAGAGTTGGGATTCTGCAGTGATGTCTTGCTTAGCACTAACCTGAATGGATACCCATCAAACTGTAAGTTTTGCAAACCATGTCCTTAAATTTGCAGGACTGCTGGAATTAATTTAACATATTTTATCTGTCCTGAAGGTGCTATACTGTTACTCATACTGGTGAATGCTGTATTTTTGCCAGGTATCTTCTGATGAGCCAGCAGATTCTAGGAAATGTACCCCCAATAGTATTTGTAAAAGACAAAGAAGCTGCAGCTGTAAAAGAGGTAATTGTAATCTTTGACTCAATGTACCAAAATAATTATAGGCAAACATGGTGACTTAGCATACCATAATGCTTAGGAATACGGAGAGAGCTGATCATTCAATTGCTCTACCAATCTACATTAAAAATCAGTCTTTGTCTATACCCTTTCCTCTTCATGTTCCAAAGCATTTTAGCAAAGAATCGTGAGTAAGACTGATGCTTATATACAATGTAAAAGAATCATTGCAGCTCATGAACTTTTTTTGATGCTACTATTAAAATCTCTGAAGTTTTCAGAGCAGCTTGTAGGCCAGATCATTAGGTCAATAAAGAAATCCTAAAAAATGAAATTACAGTTTTAAGGAATAATACAGGGTAGGCAGTTGTGTGTTGCCTGGTATACATGGTTATAGAAATGAGGTCTGAGGAGCTGTCTTCCACATTTTAAATGTTACGTGTTTTTAAAATGCCATTGAATCTAATCAGTGATTTTTATTTTTTTTTACCCCAAGCTTTTTCCATCTGTGAATTGCTAGTGTGTTTCTAGGGAAGTGCAGATCTTTGCACAGAGGATGTAAGCTCACTCATACTGCTTTTTTTTTTTTCACTTTAAAAATTATCTTTACTATTTCACATTTTGTGTCAAGGTGTTGATAGTTTTAACTAGTTGAAATATTGCTAGAATAATGATGTTTTCTAGGAATTTGCTGTCATTAGGACTGTGAAGTGAGATCTCTTAAATAGTGAGATTTCCAGAAGATGACACCAATGTGTGGAATTTCATGAAAAACATCGCTCAAGCTGTTGATGTGAATGGAAAGAACATTAGTTGAAAAGAGCGTGTTCACATTTCTGTGCCTTGAAGTGCCTTATTCTTAGATGCGCTACTATTACAGCCAATTGCTGTTAGTGACTTACGGGCTCATGGGGTGTGTATTAGCAGAGCTGGAAGGGGTAACACAAACTTCAGACTCTCTAGAAATACAGTGAATTGCTTGAACTTTCTGTGGTCAGGAAAATTCCGAGTTTCATGCCAATATACCGATCCACAGCGCAAATGCTTTTCACCTGCATTAGCATAAAAACAAAAGCAGAAGAATAGAAATGAACTAAACACTTCTGAAGGCTTTTTATATTTGTTATTATGCTCCACCTAATAAACACAAAAAATTCTACACAACAAGTAACAAGTGATTATTGAAGCACTTTGTCGTTACTATTACTCTGTCATTAACATACCGAGATGGAGCTACAAATATCTACTCCTGCAGGTCCTGTCTTTCAGGTCTGTTATTGTGGAACCTGTTCCATTAATCCCTGTTTCTCAAACGTTGTTAAATGACCACCAACTCTTTTTGAAGAAAACCCCTGGACTACCTTACCTTCAAGTTCAGTGCGTAGGGACCAAGAACGTTAACTACACAAGACAAGTAAAAATCCTCCTTACATAGCTTCTGTCAGTGAATGGCACTGGGAAGCACTTAGGTGGATCATCTTTTCACACTTTGCAGATCATCAGATTTATGTAATCCACAGATTCGAATAACAGGGCTTGAAATAACGTAGCGGAACCTGATTTTTAAGTATTGGAAGACAGGGAAGGACCATCCAATTCACCTCCTAGAAAAATACGTTGAATTAGAAGGGAAGTAATGTAAAGAAAAGTAGGAATAAAAATTTCAAAAGAGGTGTAGAATTTTCACAATTAGGTACGGTCTATAAGCACTGGATATACAGGATTTGTAGCATTTACTGGTTAGGTGCCATGTTAAAAGGGAGTTGGGAACTCAATATTTACATGCAATAGAAATACAAACTTGCAGAAAGGGGGAAGAAGTGAAACAAATCCCAGTGTAAGGATGTTATGAAAAAGGATTTGCAAGACTGAAGTAAGACCAAATAAAACAAAAATGATATACGTCACGCATTCCCTAGCCAGCTGTTCAGAATGTACATAAGGCAAAAAACTTTGTAGGAATCCCTGGATCAGTTATGCTATTTGACACAAACTTCCCAGGCAAGAATAAGCAGTTCCATGTAAATGGAGGAAAAGGCTATTTTGAAATGGTTTTGCTAAATATTCCAAATGTAGAAAATAAAATATTTGCTGTTTGATACTTGTCTGTTTCTTGTGTTGGTGTGAACAAAGTGAATTTAATACAGGGCCTTTAATATGTGTTGTCTTTATGTGTTTACAGATTGAGGAATTATTGTCAGTTGCTGATTTTGGACCTCCAGAAGAAGTAGAAACATTATCTCAAAATGATTCTAGGTGGGTTTTTTGAATCAGAATTGTACAAGTGTCCGTTTTCATCTCTGTTGGCCAGCTTAAATTGGGTATTATTTGATGTGACAAAGTATATTTTAATTAGATGTGTACATTGTTGTTATCTCAGAGTTCAGCAAATGGTGTTATGAAGAAATAGAAAGTAGAAGAGAGAGACTTTTTGAAGACCTTACCAAAAAGGCATCTCAGCTTTTAAACAGATCATTTGGGCCCTTTTATTAACAGAAGAGGCTACAGAATAGCCTAGGACAAAACTAACACATAATCATCCCAGAAATTAAATGTAGAGGTTGGCATTTTATTTTGTGGCTCAAGTTTTCTTTACTAATGTTACACCCATTTATTAAAATTAAGGGAAAATATTTCTTATTATATATGCTCTGGTTTACTTTCGTATTTTAGTGCAGATGCATTTTTCATAGGCTATCTTGTTGTTGGCTCTTGTGCACAGGTACCTTGCTGCAGACCACAGGTTTGCAAATATGGAAAGGGAAAGTCTATTTTTTATGTATAAGCGGGCCTCTGTTAAGCTGTGGAGAATGCCTGAATTGTCAGTTGTAACAGCGGAGTGTATATGCTTTCAGAGGCAACTAACCCATAAGGTGATATCAGAACACAGTCTTAGAAATCAGTTGTGTTTGATGTTTATACTCCGAGTGACATAGTCGTCAGACTTGTTACCTGCAGACCCAATACTTGTTCTGGTATTAGTATCTTTACTTTTAGGAGGGAAATATTTTTAGAATTTCTAAGAATTCAAGACTCAATGTGTTTGTGTTAATTAAATTTAAAAAAATGCTTTGCAGCATTTGTTTCTTGCTGGTAATTTTCTCATGAGGATAAAAGCTCTATATTTACCAGCACTCCTCTACTTGGCCACTTTTTTCTAGTAAGAGTTTGGGTTGTTATACATGAGTACAAGTTTACTGATAAATCTCCCTAAGTTAACAAAAAGTAAGTTAATTAACCATTCTTATGTGAGGATTTTTGGCCGTTGAGGGATAGGGCTGAACAGTCTACTGGAATAATGATTCTCTGGACTGGATGCTCTCAAAGCCAACAGCCTTGCATTTGTGTGCTGCAGTCTGTTGGTGGAAATGCCTTTTGTGCTTTAACGTCTCACAGGGCGGTTCATCAGGTGCAAATCAGACATAGCTTCTTGGGGGGAAATCACTGTTGTGACAGACTTTCCCATAGGACACCTAACAACTTCCTCTGTGTCCTGTGGAAATACTTAAGTCCAGCTTAAAGCGCTATATGGTGTCATTCATACGCCTGTCTGATGTGTTCTGGGCACAGGCTGCTGCTTCTCGCTTCTTGGAAGAGCTGTGAGTAGTCCAACTTCCCTGGGGCTCCCAGGTCCAGTGCTCACTCTCTTACCTACGCACGCCTTTTCCCAGAAGCAAGCAGTTTCATCTGGAATGTAGTTGCTTTGTTGGCTTCCTCTCATTAAATCTGTTGACACGCTGACAGGCTTATACGCAGCCTGTCCTTGCACACGTAGTACGGTGGTATCTCTTCCTTCTTAACATAGGGACCACGGTGCTGAACACAGTGCATTAATAAAGTCACACTGAAAACTCCAGTTTATTTCTGTGTTACTCAACTTGTCACAATTAGCATTACCCCTTAAATATACACGGGGGAAAAAACCCCACAATGTTTGTTTTCCTTTCCACAGTGAACTGTTCTCCTCAGCAACTCAATCTTCAGATTCACCCATGCGGTCTAATCTTTTTGGTATTGATCATGCATTGCTGAATAAGCAGATAATGGACTACAAAAGACTGAAGGTGTCAAGAGATATAGAAAGCATTGCCTGGACAGAAGAGCAGGAGCAGCAGCTTTCTAAGATCCAAAAGAAAATAAAAAAGAAAAAACCAAGGAATCCTCCTGATGATGACATTACACCACAGAAATACTTACTGGACAGTTACGAAGCCGATTACTGGAATGAGAACACTGAATCAGTCTCGGACTATGAGCTGGAGGATGAATTACAGGAAGAGGTAAATGAATTGGAGGTGGATGATGGCAAAACTCTAAGTCAGCCTAGTGATAAACTGAAATGAAGTGAAAAAGCCACTCACTTTAAAATGGAGCCTGCCAATAGCAAAGACAAGACTGCCATAGATACTGAAAGATCAGTTTTGTACAGCCTGTTCACCACTTCCTCTTTCAGACTAATAGGTTTGCCACACGTGGGGAGGTTTGCTAGCACGAGGTATGTAATAAAACCAAAAATGCTATTTGTGACATTCTGTTAAGCAGCTTTCAAGCTGCTGCAGTTGTAGGTCTTTCAACCAGAGAGCAGTTTTGTAGTAACAAAATATACGTAGTGCAACACTGAGTTAAAACTTCTTGCAGTTCTGTTGATTATTTCTAATAAAATTATGGTTTCTGTGTTGAAATAAAATGTCTTCCTTTTTTTGAGTGATCTGGATAAAAATAATCACAAAGTGATGATGTCCGTTATTCTAAGGTCAGGAAGGAAGAGGGAAGCAAAATAATGGTAGTGGCGTTCAAAGAGCAGCCTTCAGCGCACAAAAACCAGGACAGGGTATTCTCTAGAGGACCTAGTCTGATAAGGGAACTCTTTCCACAGGAAGGTGAAACTCATTGAAATTAAGGCCAATAAAGTTACAACCCTGAAAGAAAATAAATTTATTTTAATGTTCAGAAATTTACAGTTGTGCAAGGGGAACTGCAACCAGCAAAGAATGGAGAACTGCTCATCTGTTGGGTAAAATTCAGCAAAGCATTGACCGTGACTGAAAAAATGTATTAAAAACTCAAAAGGTGGAGAAAAAGCAGCAGGGGAGAATGCCCCAGTCACTGTTTGAGACTTGGAAATGATGAGGAATCATATAAAAAGTGAGAATAAAGCTTTCTGGCTAAAGCAAGTAAAAAATAATAGCATGAGTGTATAAAGTCAGAAGGGCTGAAGCTTCAAAGTAAGTCCTAACTAACAAGGTAGTAAAAAGGAATTCTAATAAGGAACATTTACTTCCATTAGTTAATGGGGAAGTAAAGAAAGGCAACGCAGAGGAGGTCACGCTACAGTATGTTGCTCTAGTTTTTCAAAAAGGTTTAAAAGACAGCAAGTATAAACTCCAGAATATAAAAAACAGTCTAAAAACCAGATTTTTACGTTGAAGGGAAGAGTTCAGGTCAGCCAAGAACCCTGAAATTCACTGTAGGTTATTTAATAGTCTACTTGAAGCATATCTTGAAGATTGATTGCCTGTAAGAATATGGAAAGGATAGGAGCTATGAATGTCCATAGGAAATTCCTATAAGCTGTTCAGAGCATCTCTTGAATAAGGGTCAGGATCTTATAAATGTATGCATCACTTTTATTAGGATGCATGTTGGAGCTGTAGCTCACATTAGTACTTGCCTAACTTGAAGTAGGTGAATAGTCCCACAAATTTCAGCGTGCCTTGTTCGGGCTTTCCAGGAGTTCTTCCTAAATTCCACAGGACGGACACACTTGGAAGTAGATGCTTTACTTTGTTTTCCAGTGAGTGAAGGTATTTATCATATCAGAAACTGTTCATGTGCAGAATGACTGTCAATCAAAGCCAGCCATGAATTTGTTGCAACTTGGCAACAAAGCTCTTAAGTTTTTGAAGGGACGACAGGAACCTGTTAACTGGTGGATTCCAAATGAATCCACAGAATACTAATGTCTCCATCTTTAGTTTCTGCTGTGTAAAATGTGGGACTGTCCTGACTCTACGTGAGGGTTAAAAAAAGGAAAAAAACCAACCCAAAGAGAACAAAGTTGATTACGTCTGCTTCTTGTTCCGTTTGGACATCCATAAACTAGGTTTGCAGTTCATAGATCAGATTTCTTCTAAAAACAACCAAACCCATTCTCACTGTCAGCCCTAATACCTCTCCTCCCTTGCTAAGCAAGCGAGGGCAGCCGACCTCTGCTGCTTGCCACAGCTAACGTCTCAGAAACCAGGCTTTGGTCAAGAAGAGAGGTGACTAGCACTTACTCAGGGTGTCCAGGAATGGGACAGCCATTCTGGACCTGGTGATGAGGAAAATGAAGCAAAAGCAGGCAGATTTAGAAGAGATGGTAATCTTAAAAATGACCAGGCGGGACAGACTGGAAAGAGGAATCGGCCCAGGGGATGTCTGGAGAACGGCACAAGAGCGGGTGGCTGGGAGCAGCCGCGGCCCCGTCCCTCGCCTCCCCGTCATTACTGCTCTGCTTCAGCGTCCGCTGGCTTCCCAGGGAAGCAAGGTGGGAAGTTTTCTCTGCTGTGCTACCAGTGTGTCGTGGTTTAACCCCAGCCGGCAACTAAGCACCATGCAGCCGCTTGGTCACCCTCCCCATGGGATGGGGGAGAGAGTCAGAAGGGTAAAAGTGAGAAAACTTGCGGGTTGAGATAAAGACAATTTAATAATTGAAATAAAATAATGATGATAACAACAGTGAAAAGGAAAACAACAACAACAAAAAAACAAAACCCAGGAAAAACAAGTGATGCAACCACTCCCCACCAACTGATGCCCAGCACGTCCCCAAGCAGCAATTGCTGCCCCCGATAACTCCCCCAGCTTATATACTGAGCATGACGCCATATGGTATGGAACAGCCCTTGGGCCAGTCTGGGTCAGCTGTCCTGGCTGTGCCCCCTCCCAGCTTCTTGTGCACCCGGCAGAGCATGGGAAGCTGAAAAGTCCTTGAGTGGTGTAAACTCTGCTCAGCAAGAACCAAAACATCAGTTTGTTATCAACATTATTCTCATCCTAAATCCAAAACACAGCACTCTACCAGCTACTAGGAAGAAAATAACTTATCATCTCAGCCAAAACCAGCATACAGTGTAATAGTAACCTCAAGACATAGCTGTAAAAGACAATAAATGAATGTTACACTCTATCTGAGCAATAGGGACTGTAATGACTTGCAGAATCCCTTGATTGAGTTTTTATGTATTGTATAACCACAGATGGGGAAAGAACTTCTGGGGCCTTCAGACCTGGTCCCCTACCTTTAGTGGCTGCCATTTGCTGCAGTTCTGTATTCAGTTGTTAATGCTGGTTAGAAATATGCAGCTGGGAGTAATTGTTATTTAGCATTGGCAGAATCAGACGTGCAGCTGAATTTAAGCGATTGGTGCCCCTGTGAGCATGTGCTACAGCACTCGTGTTTGAATCAAGGGGATTAGTCAATGACAGTTTTAAAAAACACAAGAGCTTCCTTTGCTTCCTATGACTGTCAGTCCAAACCTTCCCAAACACTCCGGGACCCTACAAGTGTGTTGCTCAGATCTAAGTTTCAGATTGAAAGTAAAGAAACACCTCAGTTATCCCTCCAATCTGGTTATTTTCCTGAAGACCTGGTCCTATAAGGTGCTGATTTTGAAGGGGAAATGAAGGCACATAGTTCCTCTGCTTCCTTGTAGCCAACCAGTTTGATTTCTCTGATCCCTCTAAGACCTTGCCATGAAAGTGTTTATGCATTTTGTGTTGTTCCAAAACAGAAGTGTCTCTCCAGCAGAATAGCTGAGTAACACTGCTGTGCTGCGGCCAGGCTGACTGAAAGAAGTTTACCAACCCTCTCCAAGACATGTAACTCAAGGAAGGCAACTGTGTCCTTACTCATGTGAGTCAGAAAAACCACTGACAAAAATGGCATCATGCTAGGGAAATTAGAAAATCAAGATGCGCATCTCACCAAAATCTTCTGTCCGAGCAATTACTTACTTGTCATGAAAGCCAGTCTACCCTTAAGCCTTGCTTGCATACGTAAAGCCAAGAAACATAGAATAAAAGCTCAGCAAAGAGAAAGAAATTACTATATTGCTCACTGCTTTGCCATTTTGTCCTATATCTAACTCTGCAAGAGGATAAGTCAAGACAAAAAGGTTTAATTTTAAAGATTTCAAAGCTCTATAGAATGTGCTAGGAATAATGAGTTGCACGCATATTTTTCTTGCATTCAATCACTGCTGATAGCACATTGCTGCACTGCACTCATTTGTGCTTTAAAATCTGTTATGGTGAAAGACCAGTCATTCTCATCGACACCTAACCAACAAAGCATCACACTTCAAACTGTAAGAACAAAAATGCAGAAACATTTGTCCATTGTGGTAATTACTTCTGACTTTTTTTGGTAGTATGTTCTTCAGGTGCTCCATCTTACCTGGTGGGCTTTGCTCACACTTACTGGAAAACAAATTCTAATGGGTAACACTTGTAGTTAATTTCAGTTAACTACTCTCTTTCTGGATCCAAGCAATAGGTAAGGAAAGGAAGAGAGAAAACAAAGCCATGTGAATGGGCGTAGTGAAATGGCAGTGCTATGTGTTGAGATCTGTGGTGTCTTGTAAAGGAGACAAGTTCTGTGGCTGGGATCCATGGGCTGTCACGGATTTTGGCAAGTTACCTAGGACAACCTGGCATCATTTCAAGTGATGATTATTTTATTCTGCACGTTCAAGCAATATCTGTAGCCTTTCACTGAGCCATCTACAGTTGCAAGATTTATAAACTTTTTGTTATTGGTGGTGTGTCAGTGGCTTTCCAAATAAAGGAATGCATTTATGTCTGTTCCTGGCTCCCACACTAATACAGAAGTCAGTATTTACTCTCTTTGACATGAGGGTTTCAAGGGTGCTAGGTGCTTGCTTTGGTGCTAGACCGAGAAGTCTCTGAGTGTCTTCACTGGTCTTGGGAGAAGGAGGCTTCTCTATTTCTACTGTTTACTTCTTCAGTGGAAAACTTTTTGGTTCAGGATTTTGCAGCAGTCCACAGCTGTGCTTTACAGGACCTTATTAACTTTATTGACATCATTGCTAATTTGTAACTGAAAATCATCACCTGATTCTGAGGAGAGGCTTCAAACAAACAGTGAGGAAGGAGGAGCTGCTACTGCCGGACTCTAGGTAGCTTAACACATCTTTGGCTGCAATCAGACCAAAAAGAGTCCCCTAGGAACACAGGGTGGCTCCTGACAAAAGAAAACCTGGTACAACGGAGCTTGGGTTCTTCTGTTGGCCTGATGACAAGCTGCAATGGCAACCACAAAATCAGAACAGTTGAGGTGGGAAGGGACCTCTGTGGACTGTCTAGTCCAACCCTCCTGCTCAAAGCAAGGTCAGCTACAGCAGGTTGCCCAGGGCCGTGTCCAGTTGGGCTTCAAGTATCTCCAAAGATGAAGACTCCAAAACCTCTCTCAGCAACTTGCTCCGGTGTTCAACCACCCCCACAGTAGAAAAGTGTTTTCTTTTGTTCGGAGAAAATTTCCTGCGTATTTCAGCTTCTGCCTGTTGCCTCTTCTGCCGCTTGGCAGCACTGAGAAGAGCCAGGCTCTGTCTTCTCTGGACCTCCTATCAGATATTTATAAACATTGCTAAGGTCTCCCTGAGCCCTCTCTTCTCGAGGCTGAACAATCCCAGCTTTCTCAGTCTCGCCTTGCATGAGAGATGCTCTGTGCCCTATACTTTGAACAATTAAGAATACTGAAATAAATTATCATCTTAATATTGAGCCTATGTTTAAGTACTTGCTAAATGAGGAGCCAAGACTTGCTAAATACATGCAGCTCTTCAAGAGTGTAGTGTTCCCAAAGAGAAAGCAGACAATTCA
Source organism: Platalea leucorodia (assembly GCF_965183815.1). Taxonomy (NCBI): domain Eukaryota; kingdom Metazoa; phylum Chordata; class Aves; order Pelecaniformes; family Threskiornithidae; genus Platalea; species Platalea leucorodia. Next base: position 104,232,734 of record NC_138823.1, read on the forward strand.
AAACAAAAACGCTACAATGCAGAAGCACCTAACCCAGTCCTTGACCAATTCTTGAACTCCAGGGAACACCTGGACAGATAAAAAAATCCCCATCCACTACAAACTCATGGCTAGAAAATATCTGGAACTAAAGCAATGAAATACCTATCCAGCATAAATCCCATGGTACGGAAAGAAAAATGTGTCTCTCATTTGACAGGCCAATGGAAAGAAAGGATCAGCTGCACTAGAGAAAACTTGTACCTTCTTAAATGCTGAACTGAGCACCAAAGGGAGTGCCTGACATTTTTGTCCTAGCCTGAGGTTTTTAAACAGGCAAAAATCAATGAGAAAAGTATGTTGAAGATGAGGCAGCTTCATTCACAGAGCGAGTGCTGCTCGCACAGTAAATCTGTGTTGCCCGAGTGCTTGTCTGGAGACCATGTCATTTTTCCTGAGCAACGATCAAGCCAGGCTTTAATGATTACCCCCAAAACACGAAGATGGAGGTTGTCAGTTAATGGACTCCAAAGAGCTGCATTCATGGCCAGTTCTTCTGGGGAGGAAGCTGAACTCTCTCAAAATAAACACTATGTTTCTTCATCTAAATTTTCACAGTTCATATGTAATGAAAGAGCCGTTATGTTTACGGTTGGACTCAATGATCTCAAAGGTCTTTTTCAACCTAAATGATTCCATGAAAATGCTTACTTCACACATTTTCTTTCCCTAGGCAGCACAACAAATTTGAAGAGCTGACATGCAGACTGGTATGCCTGTTGCTAGCAGTGCTAATTTTGCTTGGTAGACTCCACATGGTTATTACAGCCTATGGAGTGTGTGCCTCCTTCAAGAAATATTGAATAACTTAAATGAATATTCAAAAGCAAAACAGTAAGCCGTGATATGCTAAGGTACCGTCTCCTCATTAAGAGGCACGAGAGTCAAATCATTCATCGCTGCTGCCGACTCATGTCGCATGGTCTCTGCCACTGGGCAGGACCTCAAACACAGTGAAAGAAACTTGGTAAGAACCTGGGGTGTGAAAGCGGATGGTGGAGCACACACACAAACACAGTTATGCCGGGCTGCAAGGTGCTGCACCAAGCACCTGCGTGCCGCCGCGCACATGGGCAAGCCCTGAGCAGGAGATCCACGTGGACTTTCTTGCTGCTCGTCGTCGTTTAACCCCAGCCGGCAACTAAGCACCACGCAGCCGCTCGCTCACTCCCCCCTGGTGGGATGGGGGAGAGAATCAAAGAGTAAAAGTGATAAAACTCATGGGTTGAGATAAAGACAGTTTAATAGGGAAAGCAAAAGCCGCGTGCACAAGCAAAGCAAAGCAAAGCAAGGAATTCATTCACTACCTCTCAGCGGCAGGCAGGTGTTCAGCCATCCCCAGGAAAGCAGGGCTCCATCACGTGTAACGGGTACTGGGGAAGACAAACGCCATCACTCCGAATGTTCCCCCTTCCTTCTTCTTCCCCCAGCTTATATACTGAGCATGACGCCATACGGTATGGAACAGCCCTTGGGCCAGTCTGGGTCAGCTGTCCTGGCTGTGCCCCCTCCCAGCTTCTTGTGCACCTGGCAGAGCAGGGGAAGCTGAAAAGTCCTTGACTGGTGTAAACTCTACTCAGCAAGAACCAAAACATCAGTGTGTTATCAACATTATTCTCATCCTAAATCCAAAACACAGCACTTATACCAGCTGCTAGGAAGAAAACTAACTCTATCCCAGCTGAAACCAGGGCACTGCTGCAGCCCTGCTCCCCTCCCGGCAGCAGTCACTGCAGCTGTCAAGCCGGACTCAACAGCTTCCCAGCAAGTAGGTACTGGGCCCAAAACATCTGAAACTGAGAGCACCACCACTGTATGTCCCTGTAGTATGTCATGAAGGCTTACAGCACAATCTACCATCAAAAAGTAATGAGGTTTGCTGCAGAAGAGAGGAAATGTTGCCCAGGGGACAGTTTTATTACAGAAGATTTTGGGGTAGAAGCAAGAAAGTACCGTGTCCTGCAGAAAATGCATGAGAGCGTTCTCCAGGCTGGATGCAATTATTCACCTTAGCTGTACTCAGCTTTCACCCCCTGCCTGAGAACCACGGCTACACTGAAGCTCCCCTTTCCCAGGTGGGAAGGGGGTCTGGCACCCAGCTTGCAGGAGAACCCCACCTCTGCTGGGGGAAGGGAGGCGTGGGAGGGCGAGCTGCGAGGCTGCTGCAGAGCTACTGCATCCTGCTAACCTGGGCCTTGCTGCAAAGCTGAAATCTAAATATGGCAGTTTAAGTTAGTTCAAAGGGTCTTTGTTGAAGAACACGATTCTGACAGCTGATAAGCAGCAAAATTGTGCATATTTGGTCAATGGAAAGTCAGCTCAAGTATTTTTCTTCTTGTCATCGCTGAAATGTATTGCAAGAAAAGGGGAAATGTCTTTCAGTCTTTCCTCTCCCAAACTCTCCTCTGTTTGCATAGTTACCACTGGAAATTAGGCTTTTTTTAAAAAAATATATTTGTGTTTTTGGCAGTTTGTAACAAAGAATGGCAGAGAAACCTGTGAGGGAGCAGGCTGGGACAAGCTCTATGCACTCACCAGCATTCAAAGGCTAACAGAAGACAGCCAGGTGCTCTCTGTGCGTCACTCCGATTTGACTGCCTGAACTTTAACTTCCTCATTGGTACCTCCGACTGCTTTGTTTAAGAGCTTGACATTTTGTTTATTTCTATTTCTGTCACAGCAGCAGCAGTTAGTGGGAGTCAACCCTTCTGCTAGAACAGAAATGAAGGCCTATCACTTGGTCAGTCCCAGACACTCAGGCTGCCATTTAGTCTTTGCTGTATGACTCCTGGTAATAGTTTCCTTCTTGTGTTAAGATCTGCGGGATGGAAATCTTTAAAAACCATTATTTTGAGTGCATCCCTTATCAAATGCTTACTTTTCATTTCTGTTGATAGGCTGTTTGCTGGCAGATTCATAAGACACTTGTCATGGTAAATAAACATTGCAATTTGCAAGCACATGTGGTCAGACTTGCTTCTGCTTTTCCCCATAGGCTTTGCCTTCCAGTTTTATGAACTGTGCCATCACTTTGGCTTTTTGATCTTTCTGGGGAAATTTCCAGCAGGTTTAAGAGTGCGATGGGATGCTGCAATCCCAGTGAAGTGAGATGAAATGAGCAGAGGCAGAACAGAACCGGTCTGTAAAACAACACTGTGTCTGGTGCTGTTATGTTCAGTTCTGATCTCCAGCTCCTAGCGTTTGTGATATCTGTGTATGTGCCATCTCCTGGGTGATTCTTAGCTGTAACAAAGTTTTATTTGATAGTGCCCAAATAGCATTGTTTCACACTTATTTCACATAACTCTGTTTTTTTTCCCCTCTTTCTTTTTGAGGCTACATTCCCACCTTACCTTATCTTTACAGATGACTGGTTTTGACAGTATTTATTTTTCCTTTCTCTCCTCAGACAGGTCAGCAGTTTCAAAGGAAGCCAGACATTATGGAAGAGTTGATATATGGCTGTATACTAGAAGAGAAAAAGGAGAATGCACTTCAAACCGCTGCTTTCATTCACCTGCCGTGCAGCCTGTTTAAAAAATTGAAAAACTTCTCTGAACAGCTGCAGCTCAAAGAGAGTTCACATTAAGTTAGTATGGGTTATCTTGTCCATGCTTATTGCTGTGATATTAGATAACAAGTTCAAGATCTGTTTAATCTACAGAGGTTCTCTTTCAGATCCCTGGCACAGGGAGAGGCTTCCCTCGTCCCCGAAGTTCTGCTCAGGCCCCTGTGGCATCTGTGGGCCCGCTGCTACTGCAAGAAATGGGTCAGTGAAGCAGTGTGGGATGTGCTTGACTTAGCTGTGACTGCTTTGCTGACTGGAGTTAGATATAGTAAACATACCATGAAATTTTACAAGTATGATTCTGAAAACATATGAAAGGACTGGGGACAGAGTGAGAAAAGAGGTGCCATTTCTTCATTAGATCATAATTTAATTTTTATAGGGGCATAAACCTGTCAACTACCACATTAAATCAAACTGGTAGAACTTTTAAAAAAAATTCTAATATCTCTGTCTCTATTACACCAGTAGACAGTTTATATTTAGAGAACTATGTAGTCACATGGCACGAGACAAAATTTTCTAGGAGTATCTTCTTTAAGCTATCAGTCAGGACATTTACAGCATCACTTGTTGGGTATGAATACAGCTTTTATTACATAGAACCATAGAATGGTTTGGGTTGGAAGGGACCTTTAAAGATCATCTAGTCCAACTCCCCTGCCATGGGCAGGGACATCTTTCACTAGACCAGGTTGTTCAAAGCTCCGTCCAACCTGACCTTGAACACTTCCAGTGATGGGGCACCCGCAACTTCTATGGGCAACCTGTTACAGTGTCTCACCACACTCATTGTAAAGAATTTCTTCCTTATATCTAATCTAAATCTATCCTCTTTCCATTTAAAACTGTTACACCTTGTCCTATCACTACATTTAAAGAACAGTGCAATCATTGGGCACAGTCAATGCGGGTTCACAAAGGAAAAGTCCTGTTTAGCTAATTTAATATCCTTCTATGATAAGGTCACCCACCTAGTGGATGAAGAGAAGGAGGTGGATGTAGTTTTTCTGGATTTTAGTAAAGCTTTTGATACTGTCCCTTGCAGCATCCTTGTGGACAAGTTGTCCAACTGTGGGATGAGCAGGTAGATGGTGCGCTGGCTGAAGAACTGGCTGAACAGCAGGGCTCAAGAGGTTGCAGTGAATGGGGCTACATCTGGCTCATGACTGGATACCAGGATACTCTTCAGGGCTCAATCCGATGGCCAGCTCTGTTCAATATTTTTATCAATGATCTGGATGCAGGACTTGAATGCACCATTAGCAAGTTTGCTGATGACACTAAACTGGGAGGTGTTGTTGACTCACTTGAGGGACAACTGGTCTTGCAGGGGGATCTAGACAGGCCCTGCAGGGAGACCTGGACAAATTAGAGAGCTGGGCAATCACCAACCGTATGAAGTTTAACAAGGGCAAGTGCCAGATTTTGCACCTGGGACAGGGCAACCCTGAATGCACGTACAGACTGGGGAACGAGAAGCTGGAGAGCAGCCTCACGGAGAGGGATCTGGGGGTTCTGGTCAACGGCAAGTTGAACATGAGCCAACAATGCACCCCGGCAGCCAGGAGGGCCAACCGTGTCCTGGGGTGCATCAGGGACTGTATTGCTAGCCGCTCAAGGGAGGTGATTGTCCTGCTCTACTCTGCACTGGTGCCGCCTCATCTTGAGTACTGCGTGCAGTTTTGGGCGCCACAGTACAAAAAGGATACAAAGCTACTAGAGAGTGTCCAGAGGAGAGCCACAAAGATGGTAAAGGGTTTAGAGGGGAAGCCGTATGAGGGGCGGCTGAAGTCACTTGGTCTGTTCAGCCTGGAGAAGAAGAGACTGAGGGGAGACCTCATCGCAGTCTACAGCTTCCTCACAAGGGAAGGAGGAGGGGCAGGCACTCATCTCTTCTCCTAGACAACCAATGATAGGACCCGAGGGAACGGCAGGAAGCTATGCCAGGGGAGGTTTAGGTTGGACATTAGGAAAAGGTTCTTCACCCAAAGGGTGGTGGAGCATTGGAACAAGCTCCCCCAGGAGGTAGCCATGGCGCCAAGACTGGCAACATTCAAGAAGCAATTGGACAACACCCTCAGACATATGGTATGATTTTTGGGGTTGTCCTATGCAGGGACAGGAGCTGGACTCGATGATCCTTGTGGGTCCCTTCCAACTCAGGATATTCGATATTCTATGATTCTAGATAGACTGCAGCACTGGGCAATCATCAATGGCATGTAACTGAACAAGAACAAATGCTGGATTCTGCACCTGGGATGGAGTAACACTGGACACAAGTATAAACTGGGAGAGGAGTGGCTGGAGAGCAGCCCTGCAGAAAGGGGTCAGGGAGTGCTGGCTGACAGCAGGCTCAACAGCAGTCAGCTGTGTGCCCTGGCAGCCAAGAGGGCAAACTGCATCCTGGGGTGCATTAAAGACAGTATAACAAACTGGTCAAAAGAGGTGATTATCCCGCTGTATTCAGCGCTGGTGCAGACTCGCCTTGAGTACTGTGTGCAGTTCTGGGCCCACAGTTTCAAAAGGATGTTAAGGTCCTTGAATGCATCCAGAGGAGGGCAACAAAGCCAGGGAAGGGGCTGGAAAGCATGTCCTATGAGGAGTGGCTCAGGACACTGGGTTTGTCTAGTTTGGTGAAAAGGAGACCTCGTTGCTCTCTCCAGCTTCCTGAGGAGGGGACGTGGAGAGGGAGGTGCTGATCTCTTCTCCCTGGCATTCAGTGCCAGGACACATGGGAATGGCTCAAAGCTGCATCCCTCAGGGGAAGTTTGGACTTGACATGAGGAAACATTCCCTTCCCGAGAGGGTGGCTTCCTAGAGAGGCGGTTGATGCCCCATGCCTGTCAGTGTTGAAAAGTTATTTGGACAATGCCCTTAATAACATGCTTTAACTTTTGGTCAGCTCTGAAGTGGTCAGGCAGTTGGATTTGAGAATCATTGTAGGTCCCTCCCAACTCAGCTCTTTGATTTGACTCGATTTGATTCAATTCAATTTGATTCAGTTTTTCCTCCCTCCTTCTTTCCCTACCAGTACATGCTGAGGAAATCTTGGATGACATTTTTTCCCAGCCCTGCTCTAACAGAAGAGATTGAAGGGGTAACCATGTCTCAGCCTAGGCATTGGCTCTGTCATGTTGTGGGAAGGAGGCATGTACCTTCTGATGGGGGTGAGAGCTGTGGATCGTCTCCCGATAATTTGACCACCTGAACAAATTTGCAAAAAGCATGTGGGAATTGTGGTTTTTGAAAGTCTTCTCTGTTCATCCAGTTTAGCTGGGTTTCCACAGGATGGCAAAAAACCACATCTCCGACACTAGCGAGGCTCAAAGATCAAGGCCTCAGTCTAAAGCAGGAAGTGCTCTGCAACTAAATGCTTTCAAACCTTTTTGATGTGAGCAGTACCTGTTCATTTCCCTGTGGATTTCTTGTTTTTTTCTCCTGGAGTCATTTTTAGAAATGCCTGAGCTGTTTCCCTTGGAAAATCATGGTAAAAGAAAAGATCCAGAGAACAACAGCACTCCATCGGAGCCAAGGCTCATCTGGCCCAATACTCTGTCTCCAAAGTGCTCAACCATAAATGTCTAAAGGAGAGGATATGAGCAGTGCAAGTCTACTTCTGCCAGGGTCCTGGGGATGCCCATAGGCCTCAATGGCTGGGACCAGCCTCCCCTGGGACCCCCACCCACACCGTCTCCTGCCAAGGTCCCAGGGGACGTGTCTCAGCTCAGCCTGGGGCCTTCAGTTCCCACCTGAGTCATGTCGTAGGTGTGCGCGTCTCTGCCCCTGTCTCCTGGATGGGCCTGGGACCTGCACTGCAGGGAGCTGCTCTCCTGGATGGAGCCCTCAGACCTAGGTCATAGCTTGTCATGCAGAACTGTATCATAACATGCCATAACTATTCTACTCCTATTCTTTTCTTTTCTTTTCTTTTCTTTTCTTTTCTTTTCTTTTCTTTTCTTTTCTTTTCTTTTCTTTTCTTTTCTTTTCTTTTCTTTTCTTTTCTTTTCTTTTCTTTTCTTTTCTATTCTATTTTCAGCTCCAAAAACACTTTCAAGGACACAAATCGGAAAGCTTACAAGTGGAAACAGGATTTTAGGTGAAGAAGGCAGTAACCTAGCCAAAACGGAGCACAGGAGCCCTGCCCTGACAAGTGGTCATGCTCAACGCTTCAGAGGAAGGCAAAAAACCCCCGGGGACCAGTGCCAATCTGCCCCGGGGGAAAATTCCTTCCTGACCCCAGAACCGGTGATCGGCTAGTCCCTGAGCATGTGAGCAAGACCTGCCTCCTCGGCCCGCAGGCTGCTCACGCCTCCCAGGAGATGCCCAACCCCTATTCTCCCTCAGCCTGCAGCCATCTCAGGGGCTTCCCAGAGTGGCCAAATGCCCCTGGCCTGATGGACCTCAAGGACGGGAATCCTTCCTGCATCTGGCCGGACACCAGTGGGTGCTCCACAGTACTGGAACCCCTGGCAACATCTCTGCATCCCATTCCTTACGGCTGCTGCCACTGGCTCCTCAGGGGATGAGGACGGTGAGCTCTGCAGTGCTCCTCAAGAAGGCATTCCCTTGGTCTGGCCACTGCTCTCCAGCTGAAAAGGCCAGAGAGCCTCGGGCATCTCCAGCTGTTGCTGCTTCTTCTCATCTCCAGTAGCCTCGCCCAGCCTCTGCTCTTTCTCCCTCAGCCCCCTCCAAGTAACTCTGCTGGCTCCTCAAGGGCTTCCTTTCGGATGTCTGCGGGCTGTCCCTGTGCCAGCTCTGGCAGCAGGACATGGGAAGATGCTCCCTTTTATCCTGCCCTAGGGCATGGTGACTGCTGCGTTGCTGGGGGGTGGCACTGTGACATGGGGGTGACAGGGCCACCCCTGCGCAGCCCTGCCCACCACCCCTCCACCCAGCATCCTTCGGAGGAAGACCTTTGGGGTGCTGGCCCCGAGGCAGTTCCTGTGCCCAGGGGGCCCAGGGGGCTGTCCCTGCCCTTGGTGGCCATGCATGGGCACAGCTGCTGGGCCTCCCTGACGCGTCCTCTGCCACTCGGCTCCCAAGGACAAACCTCGTGCTGTTACTCCTCTCAGGCAATGGCAGAAACCAACGCTGCAGCCCAGACACCACCCCTATTAACCGTCCCCTCTCTGCGCCAGAGCTGACGTCCATGAGGTCACGCAGCGAGGAGGAACAGGGACTTGATCTAGCTGGACACAAACCCTTTTCTGGGGGCACAAGGCAGGTGATTTCAGCAGCCGTGGCCTGGAGGAAAGCCAGAGCCATAGGCTGGGATGGATGGTGCCAAGAGACCGCCATGGAAATAACAAGGGAGTGGACGTTACACTGGTGTGGTGGAAAGGTTGGTCATTTTCAGACCTAGAACATTTGGATCCATTCCCAAAGCACAGCCAGGCAAACAACGACTCTTCCACACTGTAAAAATAGCCCATTGCTGCTATCGCCCTCACATCTCCTTTTCCCACTGAAACTAAGCTGCACACTTGGCCATGTTCATATGGGATACAAAAGACACGAAGTAAAACTTTCAGAGCTCATTGGTGACCTTAACCTTTCTCAGAGTTATTTGCCTACCTCCATTTGTGGGTAGATGTTCACATCTCATCTAAAAGCCTGGCAGATCTCTTTTTCCTTTAGGATTTAGTATTTTGAGTCCCAAAAGAGGAAGGAAGGTACTATTCTTGTCATTTTGTACGGTGGTGCCAAAATTGGTATGTACATTCAGACTATGTCAGCAAGGGCATTTCTACCATGTACATTCATTCGGTTGTGGTGATGCCAGAGGTGAAAGACAGGGTTTTGGTTCCCTCTGCATGAACTCTGCAGAGACGTAGAGAGCATGCATGATTTCCTCACCATTCCTTAGCCATGCACCAAGGGCCATTTGCTGCTACACTGTTGATGGTGAGGTCTTCCTCTTGGAAAGAAGTACCGAATTGGTTTGTGTTCTTGACCCTCTTTTTCCTTGCACTTCGTTAGCTCTTTTCCTTCTTTGGCCTTCATCCTTGCTACCTTTCTTGAACGTGATGGCAGTCCTCTCAGCCTTTGTCTTGCTCCTTCTAGTCATTGTCTTCTTCTGTAGGCCCTCCATGCTCCTAATCAACTGCTTACTTTTTGTCTGCCTTCACCCTGGACAGAATTTCTCTTTCTTGAACCTGAGGAATGAGAAACGTCCGTAGTGGTATGAGTGAGTTCTCATCACGGCTTTGCACAATGCTTGCCTTTCCTACGGAAATATCCTGCCTAACACACAAGAATGCATTTGCTTGTATCACATTGGTGGCTCATCGTCACCCTGTGATCTACTCATGCCTCCAGGAACATTTTCCTACTCCCATGTTTCCAGACTGGAGCAGAAACTCATGGCACTCCATCTGACGTTGTGCTACCTATTTCTACAGTGCAGTACTTTATGCATGGTTTATTGGTGTAAGGGCTATCTCTTCCGTCAGAGCTTCAGCTGGTATGGAGCATGGGGGCTGTAGAAATAGATCATGAGATACAGCTCTTTCTGGTTCACAGAAGCCATGAAATCCAGAATATGATGTAGACAAGGAAACCTACAATTCTTGAACAATGGTTTTCCGTAATCTAAAGCTAAACCTGACCACGAACCTGACCCTTTCATACCTTTGATGACATCAAAGCCTGAAGGGTGGAGCCTGAGACGTGTTAAGGAGGCTTTCACCCATCAGTAGCCTGCTGGAGTCCAGCTCCAAGCAGTCACGACCAGCAGATCCAGCCCTCCACTGGCCAGGTAAGCAACGGAGGCACTGTGTGGGTGGGCTCTGAACATGAAGCTGGTGGTGTCAGCCTAGTCATGTTAGAAATGGATGTCTCCTCCTAGGGAAGGAAATAACCACAGCTGGCATTAGCTGAGCTTCCATTTTGGAAGCTTCCTTGGAGAAAGTGCCAGACACTGAAAAAGCTCCAAGAGATGAAACACTGGTGGGTCAATGATGTGATGCAGTTGGTGGCACTGCTGTCTGTGGGATAAGCTTTACTCTCCAGGAGTGTGAAGACAGGTCGCCCAGTTTTTAAATGAATTCTGCAGGTATTCAGGGAAGAGGAAGGTTGTTGCCAATCATGCTGCTGTGGGTGAGGAGCTGGCTGGCCAGGTGGCCATCTGACACCAAAAGGCAACTGCCTCTCTTTAAGAGTCCCTACATGCCTGGAAGATAGCTGCCAAGAAGGACTGAGGATTTTGCTTTTTATACGCCCACCTGAAACCACCTGAGAACGGTGGCGTGATGAAATTACTGGTGACGTTATTCAGATACAAAGGAACTTCATTGTTTGTTTTTTTTTAAATTGATAAAAGAAATTACGAAAAACACTCTTCTGGCACATACTTGGTAATTAGTTTGCAAAACTGGTGCAATAAGTGCAGAAAGCTGCCAGCGTATTTCTATTCAGTTAAAGAATTTCAACATTTTGATGCCGGCTCAGTGTGATGAGACAACAGGCCCTTGCATGTGCCCAAACATAGATCTGGTAGATCAGCAGGCAGAGTGAGGCCAGAGACGAATTCCCTTGCCAGGAGTGCCCCCTGTCCAGAGGGCATTTAGGAAGAAGACAGTCTTTAAGGAGCAAGGATTTCAAACAACGTGGCATTTGTAAGATAAAACCTATGTTTTGAGTTATGCTTTGAGTTACGAACTGGTAGCCAGTGCATTTTCAGACCTCTTTGCAAAGGGCCCCATAAGGCAAGTGCATACTGAAGTAGCACATCCTGAAATAAGTTGCTATGGCTGTACTAATTGCATTCTTGTTGTCATGGTTTAAACCAGTAGGCAGCTAAACACCACACAGCCGTTCGCTCACTCCCCCTCCGGTGGGATGGGGGAGAGAATCACAACAACAACAACAACAACAACAACTAAAAAACTCATGGGTTGAGATAAAGACAATTTAATAGGACAGAAAAGGAAGGGATAATAATAACAACGATAAAAGAATATACAAAACAAGTGATGCACAATGCAATTGCTCACCACCTGCTGACTGATGCCCAGACAGTTCCCGAGCAGCGGACCTACCATCCTGGCCAGCTCCCCCCAGTTTTTGTTCAGCATGACATCATATGGTATGGAATATCCCTTTGGCCAGTTGGGGTAAGCTGTCCTGGCTGTGTCCCATCCCAATTTCTTATGCACCCCCAGCCTTCACAGTCGGTAGAGCATGAGAAGCTGAAAAGTCCTTGACTTAGTGTAAGCACTGCTCAGCAACAACTAAAACATCAGTGTGTTATCAACATTATTCTCATCCTAAATCCAAAACACAGTACTCTTACCAGCTAATTGGAAGAAAATTAAATCTGTCCCAGCTGAAACCAGGACAATATCCACCCTTTATTTTATGCCATCTACGTCACGCCCAGGTCTCACACTTACAAGACATCCCAATTAATCACCGCCACCTTTCCTGTATTTTGATGTATACACACAGATATCATTCCCCAAGCCTATGGGCCATTCCTCTAAAATGTCTGTTGAGTTCATTTAGTCCATGACTTTGGGCTCCATCTGTCATAACAGTCCTTCAGGGCAGGAGAGATGGTGCGTGGTGTTGCATTGTTGCATGCTGAAGCCAGTTCTGGTTCCATCACCACTGCCCTTGTCCGGTTCTATTTTTGCTGCACTTTGCTCCATTTCATCAAAGTTCATTCTTCATTAATTTGGGTGATTCTTACTGTAAGGCTGTTGATACGACATATAGCCACCATAGTAGTGATATTTATTATATAAATTTATTTTTTTATATATATAGCTATATATATTATATATATAGCAATTAATATCATACAGTTCAAATCATTGGCTATTCTCACCCAAAATCAAATCCCCTTGAGGTACACATTGGACTTCCCCATCCTTCCGCGTTACCCACCAAGTGCACCCAGGTCCTTGAGCAAAAGCAATCCCACGAATGGGTTTGCCTTTGCCCGAGGCAGGAATGACCCAGACTGTCTGCCCCAGCCCATTCTTTTTTATGTGCACTCCAGGGACTTTATCCCCCTCTACAGTACGTAAAAGTTTTGACTGGGCAGGGCCAGCTCGATTGGCAGATCCCCTAGTGTTGACTAACCGGGTGGCTTTGGCTAAATGTGTATCCCAATGTTTGAACGTCCCAGCACCCATTGCTCTCAGTGGAGTCTTTAACAGTCCATTGTGTCGTCCGGTTTTCCCAGGGGCTGGTGCATGACAGGGGATGTGATACACCCACTCAACGCCAAGCTCTTTGGCCCAGGTGTCTATGAGGTTGTTTCTGAAATGAGTCCCGTTGCCTGACTCAACAGTTTCTAGGGCACCAGGTCACCACAGGACTTGCTTTTCAAGGCCCAGGATACTGTTCCGCGTGGTGGCATGGGGCACAGGATATGCCTCCAGCCGGAGAGCTGGTGGTTGCTTCCACCATTGTATGCACATGGCGCTTGCCTTGGCGGGTTTGTGGGGGTGTGATATAACCAATCTGCCAGGCCTCCCCATATTTATATTTCAGCCATCGGCCTCCATACCAGAGAGGCTTGAACCGCTTGGCTTGCTTGACTGCAGCACACATTTCACATTCATGGATCACCTGTGCAATAGTGTCCATGGTCAAGTCCACCCCTTGATCACGAGCCCATCTACATGTTGCATCTCTTCCTTGATGGCCTGAGGTGTCATGGGCCCACTGAGCTAGAACTACTTCACCCTTATGCTGCCAGTCCAGATCCACCTGAGCCACTTCAGTCTTAGCAGCCTGATCCACCTGCTCATTGTTTTGATGTTCTTCAGTGGCCTGACTCTTGGGTACGCAAGCATCTACGTGGCGTACTTTTACAACCAGGTTCTCTACCCGGGCAGCAATATCTTGCCACAATGCGGCAGCCCAGATGGGTTTGCCCCTGCGCTGCCAGTTGCTCTGCCTCCATTGCTGTAACCATCCCCATAGGGCATTTGCCACCATCCATGAGTCAGTATAGACATAGAGCACTGGCCACTTTTCTCGGTCAGCAGTGTCTAAAGCCAGCTGGATGGCCTTCACTTCTGCAAACTGACTCGATTCACCTTCTCCTTCAGCAGTCTCTGCAACTCAGTACAGCAGCTTTCCACCTCCGATGCTTGCCCACAAGACAACAGGACCCACCAGTGAACAGGGCATATTGCTTTTCATTTTCTGGTAGCTTATTATACGGTGGGGCCTCCTCAGCTGCAGTATAGTGGGCCTCAGATCCTCTGGATCCTCAGCTCCAAAACCCTAGGGGCTGACTTCCAGTCTCCCCTGGTGCATTCTGCCAGAGGCTCCAGGTAGGGCCGTTCTCCCCGGCTGCGGTGTAGAGCACATTCCTTACATCTGGTCCTGCCCGGACTGGCCCAAGGGCTACTGCATGAACTCTCTCCCATTTAATTTGTTCAAAGGCTTGTTGTTGCTCAGGGCCCCGTTTGAAATCGTTCTTCTTCTGGGTCACTTGATAGAGAGGGCTTACAATCCGACTGTAATTTGGAATATGCATTCTCCAAAAACCCACAACGCCTAAGAAACCTTGTGTTTCCTTTTTGCTAGTTGGTGGAGACACGGCTGTTATTTTGTTGATCACATCCATTGGGACCTGATGACGTCCACTTTTTATTCCCAAGAACTGGATCTCCCGTGCAGGTCCCTTGACCTTAACTTTCTTTTATGGCAAAACCAGCTTTCACAAGGACGTGGACTATTTCCTTCCCTGTCTCAAAAACCTCTTCTGCTGTTTTTGCCTCACACGATGATGTCATCAATGTACTGCAGATGTTCCGGAGCCTCACCCTGTTCCAGTGCAGCCTGGATCAGTCCATGGCAAATGGTGGGGCTGTGTTTCCACCCCTGGGGCAGTCGATTCCACGTGTACTGGACCCCCCTCCAAGTGAAAGCAAACTGCGGCCTGCACTGTGCCGCCAAAGGGATTGAGAAAAACGCATTAGTGATACCAGCCCTGGCATACCACGTGGCTGCCTGTGACTCCAGTTCGTATTGAAGTTCTAGCATGTCCGGCACGGCAGCAGTCAGCGGCAGCGTGACTTCATTCAGGCCACGATAGTCTACTGTTAGTCTCCACTCTCCGTTAGACTTTTGCACTGCCATACGGGACTGTTAAAGGCGGCGTGAATCTTGCTGATCACTCCTTGGCTCTCCAGCCGACAAATCAGCTTATGCATGGGAATCAGGGAGTCTCTGTTGGTGCAATGTTGCCGCCAGTGCACTGCTGTGGTAGCCACTGGCACTCGTTGTTCGTCAGCCCTCAGCAACCCCACAACAGAGGGGTCCCCTGAGATACTGGGCAAGGCGGACACCTGGTTAATTCCCTGTCTCCAAGGCAGCTCTACCAGAAGCCCACCTGTGCCCTTTTGGGTCCCTGAAATACCCTCTCCTGAGTCAGTCTATGCCAAGGATGCACGGGGCCTCTGGGCCTGGCAAAACGGGGTGCATTTGCCACCCATTCCCAGTTAGGCTCACTTTGGCCTCCAACACCGTCAGCTGTTGGCATCCCCCGGTCACTCCAGAAATACAGATGGGTTCTGCCCCTTTATAGCTTGATGGCATTACTGTGCGCCAGCGGCCACTAAAGCCTTATACTCGGAATTTCCTCGTACTGCCAGAGTTGGCCAGCCAATTCATCCACCATTTGCCCCTCTCCATCTTGCCAGGTCATTACTGCCAATGAGTTGCCATATGACACTGGTGCGCTCTGTACAAACTTCCGCCACGTGGGTCGCGTGCGCTTGACTTCATCTGGATCTTTGGATAACTGCTCGTTGTCCCGGTCATCACAACTCACCTCCAGCACAGCTAATTCTCTCAGGTACTGGATACCTCTCTCCATGGTGGTCCACCTGCCTGGCTGACATAGAACACCTTCCTTGAGGGGATACCTTTGCTTCAAGCCTGACAAGAGGTGCCTCCACGGGCTGAGGGCTTGTTCCCCTTTGCCAATTGCTTTGTCAGTGCCCCCTTCCCTAGAAAGGGATCCCAGCTGCTTGGCTTCCCTACCCTCCAGTTCCAGGATACTGGCCCCATTATCCCAGCATCAGAGCAGCCAGGTGACAATCTGCTCACCTGCACAACAGCTGAAATCTTTTCACTTGCCTTAGCTCACTCAGGGATAGGGATCAGGTGGTTGCTGCCTCGTTTATGAGTTCTGCCTCTTTCTCCTCCCTTCTCATGATGGCCCTGCTTCAGAGTAGCCTGCCTTGTCCACTTCTTCCCTTAGCAGGGGAAGAGTTTCTTCCCTTCCTAAACAAGCTGAAGTCACAGCAGACTTTTTCCAAACATTTTACTAGTTTTTCAGGATTCTGCACTTGTTCAGGGGGGAAGTTCCAAAATATTGGAGGTGCCCACTGTCCTAGTACTTGCCCATCCTATCCCACACGCCCTACCACTCCTAACTACCCAGCCTTGCGACAGATCTCTGGCTGCTACACTTAAACACTTGTTGAACCTTAAACAAGACCGGAAACACATTCAGGAGACACAGCAATAGGAACAGGCTGGTTTGAACATCCCAAGGATATTCCAAATCCTCAAGAGCTATTGTAACTAGCCTGGAGGAGAAGGGGAAGGGGAAGCAGCAGGGCAACTGTCCCCCTTTGTCTCCCCCATAAATTGGCTCTCCCAGGAGAAAACGTAAAGAGTGTATTATGAATAGTTTCCAAGAGATGGTTCCCGAAGTACGGAGACGACGGCAATGCTGAGCACTGATACCAGATCAGTCTCACGACCAGTAATTCTATCATATCATAAGCCAGTGGTACACAGAACAGCAAAATGATAACCTTAGTCCAACGCCCAGAGGTGATAAACAGCACAACAGGGAACATCATATACAGCAAGTAAGGTGCTACGTAACACAATTCCGAGAACAAGCACAACAACTCTGAGAGCAAATAAATCAACATTGCAAGCAGCAACTCTTAACCTAATAAGGAACGCTTATAACAAATTTGTTTTAACACACTCTGGTCAGATCTGTCGTTATCTCAACCCTTCGAGCCCCACGTTGGGCACCAAAAAAGGACTGTCGTGGTTTAACCTGGCAGGCAACCAAACACCACACAGCCGTTTGCTCACTCCCGCCTGGTGGGATGGGGGAGAGTATCAAAAAAAAAGAAAAAGTAAAAGTCATGGGTTGAGATAAAGACAATCTAATAGGACAGAAAAGAAAGGGAAAATCACAATAATGATAAAAAAAATATGCAAAACAAGTGATGCACAATGCAATTGCTCACCACCGGCTGACTGATGCCCAGCCAGCTCCTGAGCAGCGGACCCCCGGCCATCTTTTCCCTTGGTTTATATGATGAGCATGACACCATATGGTATGGGATATCCCTCTGGTCAGCTGGGGTCAGTTGTCCCAGCCATCTCCCCTCCCAACTTCTTGTGCACCCCCAGCCTACTCGCTGGTGGGGCAGTGTGATAAGCAGAAAAGGCCTTGACTCTGTGCAAGCACTGCTCAGCAGTAACCGAAACATCAGTGTATTATCAACATTATTCTCATCCTAAATCCAAAACACAGCCCTATAGCAGCTACTAGGAAGAAAATTAACTCTATCCCAGCCAAAACCAGGACACTGTGTTTGCACTTTTTCTGGTATTACGCCTGCCAATCTGATGGTTTGAATTCCTCCTCCTTCTTGTTGCACAATACTTTCTCCTGAAAGTGGCAACTATGGTACTAGGTTCATCCTGATCAGCCCAGTACACTTGCATATACTTTTTAAGATGCAGAACTGAACTATAACTCAATAAGACAAGTTTGGTATTTTTCCCTGGACAGAAAGCTTAAAGGCCTGCAACAAGATTACGGGGTCTAACTGCTTGTCCATTTTCAGAAATACTGACAATTCGTATATCCTTCAGAGGCTTGCCCTTGATATGTGATGGGATGCCTTTGTGTAGACTCAAGTCTTCATCTGCTTGTGATTTGAAAAGAATCGCAAAGAAATTGCTGTGTAGTACACAAATAACATTTCATTAGTCTGTGGTGTTTTGTGTCCCCTCCCAGCTTCTTGTGCACCCCCAGCCTACTCGCTGGTGGGGCAGTGTAAGAAGCAGGAAAAGTCCTTGACTCTGCTCATCAGTAACTGAAACATCAGTGTGTTATCATTATTCTCATCCTAAATCCATAACACAGCCCTATACCAGCTACTAGGAAGAAAATTAGCTGTCCCAGCAGAAACCAGGACACCCGTACCATGGGGGAACACAGTACAGGAATGCAATCCCGTCAGTTGGGGCCCACAATTTCAAAAGGATACTAAGGTACTTGGATGCATCCAGAGGAGGGCAACAAAGCTGAGGAAGAGGCTGGTAATGCATGTCCTACAAGGAGCAGTTCAGGACACTGGGTTTGTCTAGTTTGGTGAAAAGGAGACCTCGTTGCTCTCTCCAGCTTCCTGAGGAGGGGACGTGGAGAGGGAGGTGCTGATCTCTTCTCCCTGGTATCCAGTGCCAGGACACGTGGGAATGGCTCAAAGCTGTGTCCCTCAAGGGAGGTTTGGACTTGACATGAGGAAACATTTCCCTCCCAAGAGGGTGGTCAAACCCTGGAACAGGCTTCCTAGAGAGGCGGTTGATGCCCCATGTCTGTCAGTGTTGAAAAGTTATTTGGACAATGCCCTTAATAACATGCTTTAACTTTTGGTCAGTCCTGAAGTGGTCAGGCAGTTGGAGTCAATCATTGTTGTAGGTCCCTTCCAAATTCAGCTATTCTATTCCTATTCTATTCTGTTCTGTTCCATTCTGTTCTATTCCATTCCATTCCATTCCATTCCATTCCATTCCATTCCATTGTATTCTACAGGCCCTGGTAAAAAGCCTCTCTTTGTCGTTCTTATAAGCCCTCTTTATATATGTTGAAAGGCTGCAATAACATCTCCTGGAGCCTTCTCTTCTCCAGGCTGAACGACCCCAACCATCTCAGCCTTTCTTCATAGGATAGGTGTTCTAGCCTTCAGATCATTTTTATGGCCCTCTTCTGGACTTGCTCTCTGGTCCATGTCTTTGTTGGTCCGGGGGCCCCAGAGCTGGATGCAGTACTCTAAGTGGGGTCTCACCAGAGTGGAGTAGAGAGGCTGAATCACCTCCCTCAACCTGCTGACCACGCTTCTTTCTATGCAACCCAGGATATGGTTGGCTTTCTGGGTTGCAAGTGCAGCCAAATTGCCAGCTCATGTGCAATTTTTCATCCACTAGTATCCTCAAATCCTTCTCCACAGGGTTGCTCTCAATCCATTCATGCCGCAGTCTGTAGTGATACGGGTGATTGCCTGGACCCATGTGCAGGACCTTGCACTTGGCCTTGTTGAACTTCATGAGGTTCACATGGGCTCATTTTTTCAGCCTGTCAAGGACTCTCTGGATGGCATCCTTTCCCTCTAGCATATCAACTGCACCACTCAGCTTGGTGTCATCAGCAAACTTTGCTGAGGATGCACTCAATCCCACTGCCTATGTCTTTAATAAAGATACTGAACAGTATCGGTCCCAATACGGGCCCCTGAGGGCACCACTTGTTACTGATCTCCATTTGGACATTGAGCCATTGACTGCAACTCTTTGGAGGCCACCATCCAGCCACTTCCTTATCCATTGAATAGTTCATCCATTGAATCCATATCTCTCCAATTTAGAGAGAAAGATGTTGTGTCGGACCATGTCAAAGGTCTTACTGAAGTCAAGGTAGATGACATCAGCTGCTCTTTCCTTGTCCACTGATGCAGTCACTCCATTCCAGAAGGCTACCAGATTAGACAGGCAAGCCACCAGATTAGTCAGGCAGCTGTGATGTAGTCATACACTTACTAAAATACAGTCAGTATACTGTACTACAGCTAACTGTCCTAACTGCAGAAATGTTAGAATAAATATTATGCAGAATATACAGAAGTTGAAGGCCTAACATGCAGGTGGCCATTGTCTGTGTTACAGTCTTTGACACTTCACCTTGAGTTATGAGACAGCAAAGTTCCTTTAGATGGAGAATCCAGAGTACATTAATGGAAAGAAAGGCTTTAATGCATGGATTTATCTTGTGGAGAAGTATATTGATGCAACAATTTTGTCTTCAAAACAGAGTCTTCCATTAAGAAAAAATTCAACACTGTGTAACTTCCGAAGACCATTAACCTGCCCCTGATAGGAGTTTGAGTATGGTGACTGGTCAGCTGAAAGTGAGAATTGCAGTAATCTGCAGGATTAGCATGTTAAGTGTCTCACTCTTAAAATGAATTACTTTTATTCCTATATCTGTCTATTGTTATCTTTTTTTACTGGAAGTGTCAATTCTGTCTGATGAGCTACAGATAACACTGCTAATGCTCTCCATTGGCCTCAGTTCAGTAGTTTTAAAGCAGAGCAATAAATGCATAATTGAGGCATGTTGAACTAGCGTGCTTGGGTGACTTGTAGGATTGTGAATACAAGGAACTTAAGTTCAGGAGAACCCATAGACTTGCCCTCTCCACTCCTAACTGGTTCTGGGTATTTTTTTTTTCTTTTTTAAGTAGGTGATGATCCAGTAAAGAGATTCCACGAATTGTTTCTTCTCAGGAATGTTAATGTCAACTAGGTTTGTACCAGTCACGTGTTTAGAAAGGCTCTACACAACTTTGCTCAAATTATTTCTGTTCTTAAATGGCCATCCTTACAGCCCTTCTCAAATCTCTCATACACAGATAAAAACACAAATAACTTCACATGTCACAGAGCCTTGCACTGTTTTGTGATTAACTCACTTATGCTGTTTTTCCAGATATGCAAGATATGGGGTGAAAAGAATGATAGCTCTTCACGGAAAATGAATACATTAACTACATGAATTTTGTCCCCTTACCCTTAGTATATCCCTTAGCATAGGTCTGCCATTGCTTGGACTGAGACCGTCTAGGTCAGTGGCTGACAATACAAAAACCTTAGAAAAGTGCTTTGCAGCTTTTTAGTACACCTATGAGTGGTTGCTGACTATCAGAAAATCCTGCAGTGTTGTGCTCTGTAGATGTACCTAGAAAGCTCTGTTTGCAGAAGAGCAGACTGGAATTTCATAGCAACAGGATTAGAAAACTGATCCATCCCTTGCTTTTCTTTCTCCTATTCTACTACTACTTGCATCCTACCCCTTTCAGCCTAACTGTACCTGAAGTGGTTGAACTAGGGACTGATCACAAAATTAACAACAACAAAAGAAGCCTGACTCCTTGCTGTTTGAAAGGGAATAAAATAAAAGGAGTGAAATCACAGGTGATTATAGGCCAGAAGGTGAGCAACAGGAGTTCCATAATGAAAGGAATGGACAATCTTGTCTGTGTGAGGCAGAATGAGACCCCAGATAATACTGTTTTTACTTGATGGGGAATGGACAGAGGGGGAAAGCTGCAGCTGCAATCCTGGCACTGTCCTGCTATAGGGTTAGTTTGGCCCATATTAAATAGACAGTTTAAAATATTAAACCTAACAAGTCTTAAGACGAACGTGTATATGACTAAAATAAAGAATGTCATCGTGAGCCATGTTGTTATTTGTATGTATGTGGCTCTGTGTATATCAATGTATATGTATCTTTAAAAAAGGGAAATCAATTGCATGATTGCATTTGAGAAGCTAAGTTGCAAAATACTTATTATGAATGTAATTTTAACCATGTGAATTTCTGTAAAATAAACAAAGTAATACTTGCTGTGAGTGTGAGCTGGCTCACAGCGGAGACAGGAGCTCTTCCACCAGAGTCAGTGGTTCACAGGCTGTGGGATGCAGTGACAGGTAGCATGTCTTCCTGTGAAGTATTTTACTGGATGCAGACTACAACAACATGAGGAGGCCACAAGAGCCTCATTGTCTGCTCTGTAGCTCGTTGTGGTGTATTGGGTACTTGTAGGTCCTAGATAGGTAGAAGGGGTGAGGGCTGGGGTCCTGTTGTCTTCTGTGTCCTCTGGCGGCTTGTAAACCACTAGAGAAAAAACAAGGAAGGTAATTAACACTTCTTTTCCAATGGAGATAAAGTTTTGACTTATTTAGAAAACTAAATTATCAATTAAACATGTTTTCCATTTGTTGTTAGTGGTAATGTCCAAACTTCCTACGGGTGCAGGAAGATTAACCTTAGGTACACAGCAAACTCTAATTCTTTCCCCACTTTCTCTTTGGAAAAGTTCCAAAAATTGTGATAATTGTGTTATACTATTGCCAGGTAGCATCTGCTGTCTTCTTTCTTTTACAATAAGAGGAATTATGAAGTGGGCAATTGTTTTCCACCCTCCCAAGGCTGATAGAGATGAATTAAAGTAATGCTCTCCTAACAGAAGAACAACCCCCTGCTCCAAACTCTGATAGCAATGGAGACTGTGATATGTGGAGTCATGACCCTAGAAAAATGCATGGCAAAGCCTTTTGAACTCTGTTGGCCTTGTATATAAATACACAGTACTATACAGTATCAACAATTAGATTGGGCCTCAAATAAGCATAACCATCAAGTGATTATAAAAACACCAAATCTTGCAAAAAGTGGTAGAGATTTAAAGAGAAGTTCTTGAAAGTGCCTGTTCCCAACAACAACACTTGTTCCCAACAGCAATCCTTCAGTCGTTAACTCTGTCTTTCTCAGGTGAAGTTCTTGATCTGTTCAAAGTGAGCACAAAGTTCAGACACGTCCCTCCAAGGTACCTGTTGTTCTGCATCATGTGTTCATTTTTAATTGCAATCAGAGTATAAACATGGACTGCTGACAAGCCATGGCTCTGTGTACTCAAGCCTTGGAAACCTCTAAGGATGAGGGTGCCACAACCTCCCTGGGCCAGTTCCAGGATTGGGACACCTTTCATATTAAGAAAATTTTTCTTAATGATCAATACGAACATCCTGATGTGCAACTTGTGGCCATTGTCCTTCATTTTACTGTCTGCCACTATTGAGAAGTGTTTGATCCTGTCATCTTTGTAATTAACCTTGAAGTAGCTCTACACTGCTATTAGATTGTCCCTCAGGCTCCTCTTCACCAGACTGAGCCAACTCAGCCTTCTCGCATCTTGGGCGTACCCTATCCAGCACCACAGATTTGACATCTAGCTTCTCTAAGTAGTTGCTGTTTTGCTGTCTCTCACCTTCCCAAACTGTGCTGGTATGCACAGAGGTCAGAGAGGAGACTTTGCTTGTGAAGAGTGAGGTTAAAAGACATTGAGCACTTCAGCCTTTCCTATGTTTTCCACCAATAACTTGTATGCACCATTCATCAATGGACCCATATTTTCTCTTGACTTCCCTGCTGCTAATATACTTGTAGAAATCCTTCTTGTTGACCTTTTTATTCCTAGAAAGCTTTAGCTTCAGCTTGGCTTTGGCCTTCCTCATTTCATCCAGAATAGCCTCGCACTTACACTTTTCCTCTTCTGCCTGCCATTGTTTCCCCTCTTGCACACTCTCTTTTTGCCTTTCAGTTCAATAGCAAAGCAGGGAGCCCTACCTACCTTGCTTCTTTTCTACCTGAATAAGCCAATGTCCACTCCCCCAGAGTCCAAGCCCCAACCCTGCTGCTTACCTTCCTATCCTTTCTCCAGATCCTTAATTTGATCATCTGGTGGTCACAGCGACCCAAATTGCTGTGTGCAGCCATATTTGCCATCATTTCCTCCCTGTTTGTGAGAAGGAGGTCAAGTAGCACATTACCAGGTCAGCTTTTCTAGCGTTTGCATTCAGAAATTGTCACAAGCAGAGCCTAGGAAACTCATGGACTGCTTGCACAGCCCTGTTTTACTGTCCTAGAAGATATCTGGATGACTGAAATCCCACATGAGGGCAAGGGCTTGCGATTGAAGGGCTTCTGATAGTTGCCTATAGCTCATCCACTTCATCGTCTTAGTCAGACAAGATGTAACAAACTCCGCCACGACACTACTTTTCATTCTGATTTTGAGGCAGAGACTCTCAGCCAGCAAGTCTCCAGTGTCACACTGTAGCTCTGCACAAAGTGCCCTGCTATTCACAGACATTGTACATATATATATATTTACATATGTGTTGAGTGTATGCACTTTGGAACTGATTATTAGTAGCACTCTAAAAATCTAATTGAAGACAGGATCAAAAATGTTGATCCATTTATTTACACTAAGTTACAAAATATCTGACTAGCAGGGCAAATGTAAAAGCTGCTCTTGGCTCAGCAGATGATTAGCCATTCTTGTTAAGTCAGTATCAACGGATATATTTGTGTTACCTAGAAAGCAACTTATTTTTCTGCACCCTTTCCTATGGAGCTATCTGACTGCTGTGCCAATACTATTCCACAAGACAGTGAATATTTATTCCAGCATGGAAAAGTGTGGGCAATCACCATCTGTCAGGATCCACTGGGATCTTGGTTTAGGAAAAGATGTTGGAAAGGGAGACAGGCAAGTTGCAAGAGTGCTTGCAAAGCTGAAAAGAAAAGCCGTTCTCTATTTCTCTTTAAAAGGTCTGGGCCTTTTTAAGTACAGCTTCTAAGTAATTAAAATACTTAAAAATTAGTTTCTCAATCTTGATACACTGTGTACTTGTATGCTTTTATTTTTTATGGGCAAGAGCAGACCTCAGTGAAGTCAGGATAAACACTTAGCTGAAGTCTAAAGTTTAATATTGACAAAAAAACAGTCTAACTGCCTAGCTGGTTAGAATAGCATTGCTACGTTATTGCTGAAAGGCACTAGCAGAGACGTTTATTTGTATGCAGGCTTAAAGCTGATGAGACCATCCAAATATGTGCCTGACTGGACACGTTTGCACCGGACTCGTCTCTGAACTGGCTCATGCGAGCAGGGACAAATATGAAAAAACAACACAGTTTATAGCTATAGACAGCCTGCTGGCTTCATGACCCAGCTGACAATGTAAGAAAGATTTTAGATTCATAATGGCATTGTGCATATTAAACTAATTGTGGGAGAAGCTCAAGTAACCTGAAAACATTGTTTTCTATTCATAGATTTGGCATCCTTCATTTTGAAGAACTTCTGATACTTAGTCCAACGATGCAACTCCATCACAAATAACAAGCAGCCCCTCAAAATTTCCTTATTTTCCCCAATGGTCAGCTGCAGCCAGGAAACACCTGGTACCCCCAGCTGATAGCTCCTCTGCAGGGCACTCTTCCCTTCCAGTTCCCCATGCAGCTAAGTAGAAGAGCACCCTTTCACTGGCTGAATGCCTGGGGGAAGCGCATCAGTGGTCATGTATCACAGTTACGAGGACTGGCATCATGGAAGAACTGAGCACTGTAACGCCCAGCCGTAGCCTGAAATCACCCTTTGGTTTTAAGGTTAAGGTATCCGTGAAGAAAGCAATTTCCTTACAAAATGTACATACAAACACAGGAGGTGCAGAATCTACAGAAAGAATCAAAAACAAATGAAAAGAGAGCATTGCCATTCCTGTTTCTTCCTTCAGCACTTAAGCTTCCTCCCATTTTGAAGCTGATGGGCTGCTTGCTGTTCACAGCCTCCTGACCGATAAGCCAGTCAGCAATTCTGCACCCTTCAGTTACCCTTCACGGGAGACGATCTGGAATTAGGGATCGCCACTTGTTTTTGTCCTCTAGAAATGGTTATGGTTATTTAGATTCATATCTTCTGCAGTCCTCTGGAGGATTTTTTAATCTTTCCATTAAATAAAAAGGGTTTTTAAGCTTTGTCCTAAATAATGAGGGACTGTCTGGTCCCACTGTGGAAGCACTTAACATACCAGAAACCTGCATTTGCTAATACCTGACCAGATAATGTCTGGCTGTCTCCTAAGCAGTTTGTTAGCCCACTGTGGGACAGAATTTCTTGAGCGGTATTCAACTCCTGGTCAAAGCTGGTTTATATGAACCCTGTATTATATGCAACCATGTCTTTTACAACCATGTCTAGAATTAATGCACACAGCACATTTCTGGCTTGTGTTGAAGACCAGACACAAAGGTAGTGATGGGAGTATGGGTGGCTGAGAAATATTGTGACATTTCCAAGTGTGTAAGAGACACCATGCTAAGCGCAGTGGTTCTGTCTACTGACAGAACAGCCTTCTGTAAATCAAAACAAGGTTTACCGGATCACTGTACAGAGTCCTGTGCTCATGGACACTGATCACATCTGGATCCCCTTTTGAGGAGTCCGTTTCTTTCAGTGTTTTGTGTAGGAGCCTCATCAGCCCAAGGTTTGAAATTCCACCCTGGAGAGGTGCGTCTCATTTTCAGGAGGACATGGACAGAAATTGCTGATTGAAACACCATGTGGTGAGTGAATGCAAAAGGCAGGATGAGAAATTGGCTTTCGCAGGCCCTCTGGACCCTTCTTACCCAACATGCAGGCAGGTCAGCACCTGAAGTGAGGAACAGGACAGAGCTCATGGTAAGAAGTGGCTGCTGCTAGAGTCAAGTACAGGGGAACGGGATGCAGGGGACAGTGCCAAGTCAGAGGGCGTTAAGAGCGTGAGTGCTTGTGTGCATATAACAGAGTAGCAGCAGTCCAACACACGGCATAGGAAACAGGAAAACTGAGGTGAGTGGGAAAGACTTGGAGGCACTGGTCCAGACCATACTCCTGTATTGACTTGCCACAGTCTCAGGCTACAGGACTGCCCTCCCTTGCTTGTGGTTATGTAAAGTGCATTTATCAAATTATATGTTTTGTGTTATGTATATGGTTCCGGGGAAAAACAGGCTTCGCCCAGTGAACTTCATTGTGTCCCATGCAGAGCGAAAGGACATTATCTTCTCAATGGGTTAGTGATTTGCTTGTAGCTTAACTAAGCACTAGGGAAACTGCTGACTGACTACATATACTGTCCAGATAGCTATTAACCACTTTTAACCATGCCAAAGGGATGTGAGCATTTCCAAAGAGGTGAAGGCTGTAAATTATGTAAAGGAAAAAGTATTAAAAGCATTAAAATTACCTCCCAAGCATTATTATACCTCAGTTAATCTCTGGGAGGACGAAGACAATGTGATTGGACCCTGTGGGTCTAAAAATAGCCTGTTCTGCCAATGGAGGAGGGGAAATGCAAGAGGACTCAGTCACAGACCACGCAGGTTAGGTAAGAGGCTGGTCCCTGGTGTTGTCAGCTGGCTAGAAGGACAAAAAGAGAGACCTTTCAGATTTCTTCTGAGTGGAGGTAGATAACGCATGTTTTTCTTTAGTTACGGCACTTATAAGACTTGTGTCTGTGTTGCCTTTCTTAGATCTTGCAAATAAATCCTCTGTTTGTTTTAACTGGCTGGAGTTAAGGGTGATTTGAAATTGGTACCTTGAGAGCCCTCTCCCCCCAGGAGATGGCAAGCCTTTTCACTGGGAATCTGGACCACGATGCAAAGCACTGTACCTGAATGACTGATGTGTGGGTCTCTATCTGAGCTGGATGAGCCAGTCTGGGAGCAGATAATGCAGAGATCTGAGTGACAGGAAGAAACCTAAAAGTGACGAAGATGAGTTAGGGAAGCTATCTGTCATGTTGAGGGATAGAGGAGCACTCCCTGAACACCAGACTCTCCAGGGATTTTATGATAGGCTCAACAGGTATCTGCAGAACGTATCTATTTTCCTCTGTTGCTGGAGACACTAGAAGTTAGAGAAGGTGCCTGACCTCTGGTAGATGTCTTTCCTTGTTCAGAAGCTCTGCTACCAAAGGATAGCATCAGTGGAAAATGAGACTCCTGCCCTCAGGTCCTACATTTTTTGTCTTGAGCTTGGTTCACATATTTCCCTCATCACAGATCCTGACAAGGACAAGCCTGTCACAGTCGAGCTGTCTGAGCTGAGGGTCAGAGCACAGCCAGAGCAGAGCAGCTCCACAGAGCAAGAGGAGCCAGGAGCCAAGGGGGACAGTGAGGCAAGCAGGCAGGGCTCCCAAACAGGACATGGTCTCACAGCACTTGAGCAAGACGACCAGAACAGGGCTCATGATGGTAACCATGGGCAGCTGTGCTCCAGTGGTCACCAGACAGGTCCATAGGGATGAGGCAGGTCTGAGGTCAAGCCAGAAGAGCAAGTCAGCAAGGTATGATTCCTGGCAGAGGTATACCTACAGCCTAGCAGAGGTGAGGACCTGAGCTTGGAGGCTTCTCCCAGCTCTCCCAGCAGTCGAACCCTGGGTACACACCTGGGCTGTGTGAGAGCTGGCCTTGGGTGCAGGCAGCCAAAACCTCCAGGGGAAGGTGGGGGAAGAAGTTCAGAGTCTGTCGGGGCATTCAGGGCCCTGACACAAAGATATATTTTTTTATTTTCCAATCCCTTTAGCTGTAAGCAACATCACCTTTTTTATTTAACAGTAAATCTTTAGGAAGCCCATCAGAGGCAAGACGGCTGGTAGGACTCCCCCTATGGAAAATACTGCAGCATGAACTTGGAGCTGACTAGGCACTAGAAAATCCAAATAAGAGCAAGGTGTTCTGCAAGCCCCAGCTGTGGAGAAAGCTGTGAAGGATGCTTTTACCTTATTAGACACTGAAACCCAATGACAAAATATTGTCCATAAGAAAGCATGCTTCATTAGTCCGTCTATTCCCAAAACTATTTGATCCTCTTTACTTGCGTTATTCTTTCCACTCCTTTCTTCACATTTATATAGGTGTCAAGGGATGTCCAGCTTGGCTGCAATGATCTCAAACTCTTCTCTTCTGCATCTGACCTTGCATTACATTAAGCCTGGAGTTACATCCATACCAAGTCAAGTTCAAAGTGTGTCTGTTCACCACAATGATGCCAGTGTCATCATCATGGATTTCACTCCAGATATGAAAGTGCCTCGCATACGGTACTGGGTCTGCTTCAATAACCATACTTCCACGTAAAGTCACAAAAAGCAGAATAGTTACAGCCTTCACCAAGGCCCCTGGGACTGCAGGTCTGAACTCAGCAGCTATCCAGTCCACTATGTGATTCTCTCTTCGAACCTTTTCGAACCTATATTTGGTGAAGAAATGCTATCTATCTCCATGTTTCACACAGAAGAAATCAAGCACCGACATGGCCAATGGAATGAGGCAAGCACCTTTGGGCCAGTTGTCATAACTCATGGTGGAACTCAAACCCTCCTGTTTTAAATATGTCTCATGCTCATCTAGGCTTTTTCTCATCTAGGACATTGATACCCCTTCTTCTGATGAGGAATAAGGAAGGACAGTCCTTTAGCTCAGACATCCTCATCATGAAGTTCCCTGACGCTAATTATCTCACTGATGGTCGTTCAAGCAACTGTACCAGCCACCTTGGGACCAGCAGCTTTGGCACCTCCTTGCAAACAGGACTTTGATAGTTGGGTTAAGCTTAGAAATAGATCCAGAGTCTACTAGCTAGATGTGAAACACAGCTTCTTCAAGGAGAAGTTCCTTAGCAGCCAGGTAGGATGAGAAATCCAGAGATCTGTGAGGAGGCTGAACAAATGATATGTCTGGAGGGCTTTCATAGCAGCAGCCTCAAACGCATTCCTGGTATTAAAAACATGATCAGAACTAGGCTCCTCGCAATCACCCCGAGGTGCTGCGCTTTGAAGAAATACACGCTTCCTAATCATCACCATGCCGCTCCTCCCTCGCTGGCATTGAATCCAATTGAATCTCTTCAGCTGTATTAAGCCCAGCTTCATAACAATCTCACGTTTTTCCACCTTTCTTGAACAGTTTGTTGTTGTCCATGAATCTGCTACTGTCTGTGACCTTTACAATTTTCCTGAGATTCCAGCAGCCTTCATTTGGACCCCTCTAGCCAAGCCATGGTATGTGGCAAACTATCAGGATAAGATAACATGAAGATCCTTATCTTGATAAGGCAGTCTTAGAGTATCATCTACATCGGTCTCTTCTTCTGTCTTCTTTTCAAGCAATACTTAGAATTTGAAGAAAAGAAGTTGTATGCACCCAAGTTATTCAGAATTTGCTTTGATACATTGACAGAACCAATGCATTCTTTTTCCAACCCAAATATTTCTAGTAAAGACCAGCCACCAAGACGTTATCTCCTTGCTGTACTACAGCTGACCTGTGTACCTCTCACACTCAACATAAACTTAATCTCTCACAAAATATAAGGTAAACCTTTCTGTCTGCTTTAGGAATATGTCAAGACAAGGCATCTGAAAGGTTGTATAATGGAATAATCTCTTAAACTTTTTGATATCGTGACTTGGATTTATATGTCAACTTTGGGAGAGGGAGCAGCACCACAACCATTTTTTCACCTACCCAGCTGAAACACCTCATTTCCAAGAGCAAGTCATCAGTGCTGGGCACTGGCTAAGCAGTCTAGAGGGACTGCTCTGATTCCACAGTAAGTGACCTTGATTTCTGGTTTGTCGTGTGTGTGTGTCCCCCAGCAATATTTCATTAAACCTCTGAATCCAAACAAGAGGAGGGACTGTTCAGGGTGTTATGTAGCTAAAGCACTGTAATTGTAAATTTAAATGTCTGTTCTCTTGTGCAGAAGGCAAAGGAGTTTCAACCCTAGAAATATTCAGAGGGGATTATTATGTTTTTAAAAAGGAATGTAGAACTTTTTGAGATTGACCATGAACATTCATAGCACCATATTTAATGGAACTGTTAATTGTTTTGGACTTAAAGATATTACCTTTCAAATGAGTGGGAAAATTCCTTTGTATTTGAAAAGCATAAGATCAAATATTTAAATACTTATTTATCACACAAATTACATGTGACATCAAGCACTACAGGAAACTTATTTGTTGATAAAACTTAAACAAGGAGAAAATACAGGTGAAAAAAATACAGCTCATTCTTTGAATATATTCTCCAGTTTAATAAAGTTCAAAATAATGTAGAAACGTTGAAGTTCAAGTAGATTTTGTTAGCCTTAATAGCCCTACTGTGTGAACCAAATATGTGCTCCTACAGAGTAATTCAGCTCCCTTTGATGTTGGTAGACATACACCCAGGTACTTCCAGAACAACCTAGGGAAAATTGGACTAAATTTGAAGAGATGTTTGACATTAAAAAGGCAATGACTGGCAACACCTAATACATCAGAATTGTAGGTGCAAAGTGTTGGCAAAAGCAGTGGCGATGTTTTTTTTCTAACATTTTCTTGTTTGCATTTCCAGACTTTACAAATGATGAAAAGTAGACGGAATTGTGATTCCCAATGGAATTCTCAAAGTAGAAATATCTGCACCTACTGAGGAATTGATTTCCTGCATTACTGCACACATTTTATGATTAAAATTTTTTTGACCAGATATATTTAATCTTTCTAGACACACTCTTTTCAAATTTGGCTAAAGTGCTTCTAATGTAAATGAAACTGAAAATTTGCTGATGACACTTGAAATTCAGAAATATCAGATTATTTCTAAAATTAATTTGATTAATTTTGAATGTGAATTGGTGCCTGAGATACTAATTAGTGGGTTGACTTGGAAAGATTCCTCGTTCTTTTCTGGTTACCTTTACTTCTTAGTTTGCCTGAATTATTAATTCTTTTCTACAAAGTGACCTGGATTTTTAAGATTCATCCTTCTTTTAGCCAAATAAATCACATAGTTTAACAGTAATTTTAAATCTATTTTTGTAGGTAAAAACATCTTGATAAACCTTGTTTTGTTTAGTAAAGAAAGCTATCTTGCTTCAGCTATAATTAACAAGTAATTGTGATAAATTTTTCCTCTGGAAATCTTTACATTATGCTCACATTAAGAAATACTCATATAGAATATGAGGAGAGGTAATTTCATTAAGTATCCAAACTAATACAACTGATTTAGGGATAAATATCAAGGACAAGTTAATTTGGCCTAGATATTGTATTCTGGCATATGACATGATCTATTGGTTTTGTTAATATTACTCAACAAAGACTGAGGCTAGAGATGGGCACGTTTATATTACCTTTATTGACATGTCTATTTTCAGCACAGAAGTTAAGACCCATTGCGTATTTCCCAAATGAGATCTTTGGGGTTTAAAGACTTCTCAAGAAAGTCTCGTGCCACCTTGCTATGACAGTGTCTCACAGCAGAAAGTGAAAACAGCAAGTTGTGATTAAAAAGTTTTATTACGGTAAATGAGCTGGAAAGAGCTTCTCTATCCATTTTTTATTTTACAATGGTACTCAGTTTTTTAACTCTGTCATCCTTTTAATTTCTCTAGTACTGACTCGGCAATGTGCTTCAAGCTGTACAAACAACCAGACTTTATGAATATGGTTACTTTTTGCACAACTTGGGCTTGCCTGGCATTGTGCTTTGCCTTCTCTTTGTGCTTTGTTTCTTGGCTTCCTTTTCTTCTTGTAGAAGAGAAGCTCCTTCGTTCTTGATAAAAACTTGCTTGAAAACCTATCACATTCAGTAAGAGGCTTTCTAGACCTCAGTGGAATTTGGGGCTGACCTAAGGGAACGGGCTGTGCCAGCTTGCATCACCAAACCCTGAGCTCAGTAGATATCCTGCTATTTTAATTGGACTTAAGTGAAAAGTACTTCAGCTCTTAATACATAATTTTGTTTGAACTCAAGAATTCAGGAGTTGTAACTGTAGGGTACTGTTACTTAGAAAGGATGGATTAGAGAAGGTCTCCTGTAGGGAGCAGAAGAATGGGGTGGCAGTGGGAGACCAGCGCATGGCTCCTTTGGAAACTCCTCGCAGGTCTTCTGTTTCTCCAGAATCATGGCAACACTACAACAACCAACGGCGCACCTTTTCCTGACAAATTAAACGTATGGACCATGCAAAGGGAGAACTTGTAACTTCTGTTTGTTGGGAAGAGATTTTGTAAAGTAATTACATTAATCTTTAAACTTCTAGAACAGGCCAATGAAAATATTCAACAGGCAGTTCTGAAAACGATCACCGAGACTGGTAGGTGCTGCAGCATCTGCTTCAAAAGCAAGGAGAATTTTCCTACCATTACATTAATATAGGTTGATGTAGAAAATGTACTAAAGAGTTGAAGAGAAAACGCATTGGCTGAAAATCCCTGTAAAAAGAGAGAGCTCCCCTCCATCCTCTTGTACTTCCCCAGAAGAGCCATCTAGGTCAGTACTGGTTTGGGATCTTACTCCAGGACCCAGAAGGCAGCTACAGAAGTTAATTCTCCTGACTTTTCTATAGACTCTGAGAAGTCCCTTCTGCCAACCCAACTGTTGGCTGTACACCTGCAGGTAGGCGCCCTTTGCTCCTGCTGTTCCACTTGGAGAGAGCTAATGGGAAAGAGCTGAAGTTGTGAATCTCGCCCGCAGGAAGGAGAAGACAGGGCTAAGGCACTCACAAGACACTGTGAGCTGCCAAAGCACTCTCTTGCTGTTGTTGTCACTTCCTCTAGACCCGAACTGTCCAACAGTATAAGCAAAAATATTACTTAATATGTTACTGTTAATTGTTACTTAAAGGGTGTAACTAACTAAACAAATATTTAACTCCCATAACAGCAAAGCTACATGTAATTAAAACACTATCCCCGAATTTCTTGATGTCTCCTAGTTGGAGAAGTACTTGTCTTGAAATACTTTTCCAATGCAAATGACTAATCCCATTGGATTTAGTTGATCAAAGCTATTACTTTTATCTAAGAAAAACTAACTGATCTTTTTACTTTTTACGCTTTTTTACATTGTGTGTTTCTGACTTCTCTTCACTCTGTTGTCCTCAAAGCCACTTATTTTTATATTTTGAAATTGTCGTTGACTTATGGGAAAAATGAATACATACATTGCTACTCCCTTTTAGCCTTATCCATTTTTATTCTTCCAAGTCCTCCTCTTAAATTAATTTTGCATATTGCTACCCTATTTGATTTTTCCAAGGGGAGGAATTTGAAGTCTAGTCACAGGTTTCACTTTGGAAAGTCTTAAGTGTGTGCTGGAGGCTAATGGACCTACTTCCAATGTGACCAATATAATGCCGGTCCCGCAATGTGAAAATGTAACCTCCTTAGTGAGCGCTAACTCCACCTCATTTCAATAGGAGCCGAGTTTGCTGAGCACACTGCGTGATTTGACAGCTGGAGATAAACAGGTAACAGATTTACAACTAAAGTTATTGTGTAGGTACATTTAATTTACGCAAAGTAGCTCCCATTTTTACTACCGTGATAGAAAACACTGGCTGATTTCAAAGGCGTCTGGACGTGATCCTGGGCAACTGGCTCTACGTGGCCCTGCTTGAGGAGGTGGGGCTGGACCAGATTGCCTCCAGAGGTCTCTTCCCACTTCAACCATTCTGTGGTTCTGTGAAAATCAGGAGATATTGCACAGTTTTGCTGTAATGTTCAGCTGTGAAAGGCCCTTCCACAACTGTTTTCTCTTAATCTTTCGCTTAATCTTTTTAACATACCCATTGTTTGAAACACTCCACAATTATTTGGTGATGCTTTGTTGCAACAGCAGTTTAATGTTGTTGATCATGTGGGAGCCACTGGGCATTTCCATTTTGGCACAGCGGTATTTCATTATTTTACTTCATGAGTTATTAGACAGCAGCTAACAACTTTATTTTAAATGCTACATTTTAACTAACTGGGACATATCCCTCCTTGCACTGCATAATAACAATTTTTTATATTGTGGTCATATATCTACTATGAATAATTTATCTTTCATAGACGGCTGCCCATTAATGTCTTTGAGTCTTGACTTACCTACACCCTTACTGCATATACAATGGTGCAGAAAGTACATGGCTAATGAATTTCTATCATATAATTTTTTAGTAACAGAAAGTTATCACCCCAAAAAACTTAGAACTAATTACGTTTCAATGTACTTACTAGAGTGTTGACTACAAAGGTAAATAATTTTTGTGGCCACTACTGTAAAAAAACAGAATAATTTTCTGCCAATGTGAATATCTTATTACCATTACTTTTTGACAAGATACCAGTTGGGCTACTGCTGTGGCCTTCACAGGCTTCGATGGGAGTTGGCCGATACATTGACCTGCATGGGAGCTCTACGTAGACAAACAGGGAAATCTTATGGCTACCAAGGCCAATGGCAAACCTCCCCTTGGCTTCGACGTGATGAGCGTTTCATTCACATGGTGAACACTCTAGAAACTCTAGTTGAAGTAATTAGTTTGCGAATCCTTTGGAGATGGCCTAAGCAAAGCCAGGACAACCTTGTGGGGAAGGGGAAGACTAAAAGCTGTGCCGGGAAGACGGCAGGGATGGCAGGGAGCAGGTCCCGGTGTGCCGAGGATGGGATCCAGCATGGCCCCATGCGCCTCCACCGCGGCCCACCTCCGGCCACGACCTGCCTCCTGCCTGCTGCGGCCACGGAGCCGCACCAGGCGTCTCAACGGTGGAGAGCCACCCACGCTGCTGATGTGGCTGGTTGTCTTGGTCCTTGTGGTATGGCCGTCACCCGCCAGCGCAGGGGACCAATTCTGTTTCCATCTTGTGCTCATTAGAAACCACCTGCCATCACGGTAGGAGCAAGAACCGTGTTCGCTGCTTGACATGGAGATGTCTGGTAGACACAGCTCAAGGGATGACCTACAGAGACGCACCCGTCATCAGACGGCGGCGCCTTCCAGCGCCACACGCGCGAGGCCACCGTGCTCCCGGACAGCGTCACCGCAGAGGTGTCCGGTGGGGCTCCTTCACCTGGGACCCGCACCACAGCTCCCACAGCTCCTCGCCAGGGCACCCCGGCCTCCTGCTGCCCAGCCCTGCCATGGCCGCCAGGCCCGGCGGAGGAGCACCGGGGCGCCCAGGCGTGGGCCATGCGCGGAGGTGCCAGGTGGGGCCTCCTCCAATGGGGAGCCTGGCTGCCAGGCCTCACCTTGCCCTATTGGCTGGTGGAGGTGGGAGGGGCCTCCAGCCCCCAGCAGACGCAAATGAGGCTTCACCCAACATGCCATGCAAATCAGGGGGGCGTTGCTGGGTGATCACGTGGTGACCTCACGTGATGGACACTATGTAACCAGGCTCCACCCACTCCGCGATGACGTCACACCTCCAGCTCTCGCGAGAGCCCCCAGTGCTGCCCCTCGGAGGGCGAAGGCAGGAGGGGCAGGTGGCGGGGGCGCAGGTGAGCCCCGGGCCCGGAGGGGCCCCCCCCCACCTGAGGCCCTGCCCCCAGCCGCGCCCAGCTCCTCTGGGGAGCCAATGGGAGCATTGGCCCCATTCTCTTCCCATTGGCTGGCTGCCTGGCATGCAAATGAGCCCCGACGTCACTTCCTGGGATAAATCGAGCGCCATTTTCTCTTTCTGGCTCTGGATGAGGAGCGGGCGGAGGCCGAAGGGCGGGCGCGGGGCGGCGGGCGCTGCGCGCGGGGGCTGAGCCGAGGTCGGTCCGGGCTCCAGCGATGCTGCTGCTGCTGCCGCCGCCGCCCTCGCGGGGCGCGGAGTGAGCGCGGCACCAGGCGGCGGCGGAGGAGGAGGAGCCGCGGGGCGGGGCGGCGGGCACGGCGCGGCGCGGGAGGGGCGCGGCGGCCGAGGCGGCGGCGGCGGCGGCGGGGCCGGCGCTGTGAGGAGCGGGAGGCGGAGGCTGCGGCGCGGGCCCGGGACCCGGCAGGCGGCGGCGGCGGCAGGAGCGGCGGCGAGGCGGCAGAGCGGCGGCGGGCTCCCCCTGCAGCCTGGCCGGGTAGGTGCAGCGGGGTGAGCCGGCGGCGCCCGCAGGCGGCGCCCGCAGGCGGCCCGCCCCGAGGGGCGCGGGGAGGCGGGGGCGGCGGTTCGCGGCCCGGGCAGGGCGGCCTCCCCGGGCGGAGGCGCTGTAGCCGCGGGTGCGAGCCGGGGGCTGGCGGTGAGCGCCGGCTTCGGCGCGCCTCGCCGGCTGCGCTCGCCTCTCGCTCGCCTTGGCGGGGAGCTGGGAGCCCGGAGCGCGCCTGGCCCAGGGCTGCTGGGCTTCGCCGGGGGACGGGCGGGGAGGGTCCGTGCGCCGAGCCGTGCTGCGGGGGGCGCGGGGCCGGCTGGCTGCCGGGGGGTGCTGCCCCTTCACAGCCGGGAGCTCCCGAGTTTCCCTGCCCGGGCAGCACCTGGAGGCGCGGGGGGCGTTCATGCCGAAGCCCCCGCGGTAGCCGGCCCGCTCCAGCCGGCCCGGGTGGGGGCGGCTCCTGTCAGGCCCGAGGGTGTCGGCCCCGGGGCTGTCAGCTCCCCTGCCCCCCCGGCCGGCCTGTCGGGGCTGCTCGTCGGCGTGCGCGGGAGACCCGGCCGGCCACCGGGGCGCGGGTGGGGCGGGGTGCGGCCGCCGTAGCCGGCCTCGCCCAACCCCGGCGGCGCCCCCGTGTTGCCGCCCTCCGGGGCCGGCGTGGGGCCGGGCCGCCCCCCCCGCCCTCCCCTGCCCGCGGCGCCCGCCGCGCCGGAGGGGCTTCCGGGCGGGCCCGCCGTCGGCAGCGGGAGTTGGCCTCAAGGGGCGTTTTGGCAGCGGGGGGGCTCGCTGCGGTACGAGCACTGTTCACTACAGAGCTGTTGAGGACCACTCTTTTTCATAGTTCCTGTCAATACTCGGGCGATGGAGTGTTTGAGGAACCAACTCAACAGGCTGTCTCAAAGCCTGCGGATGAAAAGTCTTCATTACTTCTGGACAATGTGGGCATTTGAAAGAGTTCATGGAAAACTGTAATACGCACGGGAATAGTACGCATGCAAAATTAGAACTAAAATGTTAATGGAATGCAAAATGACATTAAATATTCCTGTGGTATTTCACCAATGCATAAATCTTAGAAAAAATAAAAATTTGTATTCATAATGTCAACAAACATAACCCGTACAATGCAAATCATTAAAATCATTTGAGTCTGCTTGCCTTGTGCTTGAGAGCAAGTAGTGGGAAGTTCTTTTTGTCCTGATTTGTAAATGGATTAAAAGATAGGTATTTGACTTTTGCTGCAACAGTTCATAGTTCTGTACTGTCAAATTATGAACAGCTCCCTTTCAACTGATAAATACTTAAGTTCTGACAGGTAAACTGCTGGGGGGCGGGGGGGATTGGTTGTTTTCCTTGACAGTTTTCTATCATCAAAAGTACATGTTTGAACCCCTAAAAGTTCTAAAGACTTATAATGAAACACTTATAAAGACTTACTCTTGGGACCCCCAATCCAATCTATATTCTAGAAATCTTTTAAATAAATTTTCAGTTTAATCTTGAACAAGAAAAGGGTATTTTTTAGAGCAATATTTAGACAAACAGCGTGTAATAAATATGCTGTATTATAAACTGCCATAAGACCTGTAATTCTAATTGTTCATTTCATGAACGCTTTGTAAAAAAAAAACAACAAAACCCTCCAAATTATAGCAAATCTCCAGACACAATGAAGAGCACACAAACAGTTTTATAATGCCTTATGTTTTACCATTGGGAACTCCATGGTTTGGGTTAAGTCTTGTTGGAGGCTCGTAGAGCTGGCATGTGTTTACGCGCTTCAATCCTTCCACTGAAACCTGTAGCACAGCCTTATTATTTTCAGTTTTGTCCCCTTGCTGAATTTTCAGGTTGTGGCTTATCTGTGCTATGGATTGTTCTGTGCATCTGTGTGAAATGTCTTTGAGTCATACCAGGTGGACTAGTGCAGTACAAATGCAGTTGTACTGGGCTCGGCCTGTGATTCTTCTGCTCACATGCACATGGGGCTGGTGAGTCCTGCAGGATTTGAGTAGGCTCTGCGTAGATTCTCAAGTTAGAATGCGCTTGGGTCTTGCGGGGTTCAGTTTCTGGCTAATGCTGATCCCCAAGGGAGTCAAGCTCCGTGTGAGTCACAGTGCTCTAGGAAGGCTCCATGAGTTTGAATGGTATAGTCCCTTCTTCTCCTCTAACTAGTCTTGGGTAACAGTTCATTGTGTGTTAATGAAGCATCGGAATAGTTATTTAAACCACAGTAGCTAAAGTTAGCGATCTAAGTTTGTTTTGATTTGACCTTTTAGGTAAGATGCAGGTTGATGTGCTGTATCTTTATCTATGTAATCACATACCGTAATGCTTTTTGCTGTGCTAGCAACTGCTGAATGGTGGCTATCTTTGTGTTGGATTAGATGACTGTTTTAACGGGTATGTGGTTTATAGCCAAGGAAGGAGCAAAATTATTGTGACTATAAGAGATCTGTAATTGGAGACCCCTAAAGGTTTCTGATTTAGTTGACCAAAAAAATGTTTGTTTTTTTTTAACCTGAGATTGCTATCAAGTTGCACTTAGATAGAAATTGGAATTTAAGAAAATAAAGTAGCATTATTTTGTTGACGGGAACTTAGTAGGTTTTATTAATCTATTTTTTTCTGCAGTCAGTTTAATTTTAATTTACAAATGACATAATAAGCAAGAATAGTATCCATTCTAATCAACTGACTGTTTTTCTTTCCAGGAGTCAAATCTTTCAAAGCTGTTAAAACACCTAGAGATGTTGATAGGAGGCTATGTGCGTTTCTTCCCTCTCCCTCCAAAGGCTGGATAAGTTTTGATGGTGCCAATGTACTCTTAAATCTGGTTAGGTCTTTCTCAGAAGGCACAGATAAGAGTCCAGGGAATGGAACTGTCCATGTAAAATGTGGTTGAGCAGATATCCAGGTATGACTTATTGGAGGGCTTGTAAGCTTATCAGAAACAAAACAAAACCGATGAGAGTAAAATTCAGCATGGCCAAGCAGAACTCATGTTTTTCTAGGCAGTTTCTCAGCGTGCCTGTCCTCCTAGCTGCTGTCTTTGCCATCCAGTGTTCTTGTTCTTTCGATTCTGAGAATTAGTAGATCCCATGCTCTCATTTGATTTTCAGGAATGAAGCAGTTATTGTTTTCTCAACTAATACTGAATTATCAATGTCTAATGAGTTTACTGAAATGAAAATAAAGAATTCTTTATTGGTGCTTGTCAATTCTGATAACTGCTGAAATACAAGTTGGTAAACAAACCTTTAAAAATACTTCCCACCCAAATATACCCAAACCTGAAAGTCTTTATAAACATCTATTCCACAGTTGCTAATGACAGTTTACAGATAAAAACCTATAAAAACTAAGAATGATTTAATTTCCGAAGCAGGTAATATGAAAGGACAAAATTCCTTAAGCCTTTCATAATTTCCCTACTATAAGCTGTTCCATGAGCAAGAGACTGGTGAAGGCCAGATTCGTAGGAACACGTCTGGAGATCTGGCTTCTGTGTAGATTATCTGGTGTCTAAAAAGGGTTGCATTGCAGCCTTTTTCTCTGTGGATCTAATAGAGTCTCTCTCTAGCTGCCTGTTTTCATGAAATCTCTAGGAATGCCTGATTGTTTAGGTTACTGTCAGATTTTGCTGGATGTATTTGCATGCATGTGAAAGGCACATTTGTGCATCTTCCTTACTCCAGCTCCATACAGCTTCATATTTAATTTGATTGTATATGCCTGATTTCCTTAGGAACATGAACTGAAATGGTGCTGATTTGACATAACGGAAAAAAACCCGTTTCACTGTGAGCACAGTCCATCACTGGAAGAGCTTGCCCAGACAGGCTGTCAAACCTCTGTCTGTGGAGGTTTTCAAGACCTGACTGGCCAAGACAGAGAGTCCCCTGGTTGCAATTCATCGTTGAGCCTCCGTTGAATAGGAGGCTGGACTGGGTGTCCTCTTCAGGCCCCTTCCAAGGTGAATGAGTGTTGTTCTAAGAAGCAGACGAAAAGGAAGGCAACTAGGAACTTTCTGTTTTGTGGTGACTTCTCACTTCGAAGAGCTGAAATGTTAATATTTTTGCTTTTTTTATGCAGAGAAATTATAATCAAGCATAGTTACTTGGCAAACTAGTAGTGTTCGTCTTTGACTAGTAAGATACTGTCCAGACTGTTACCTTGTTGTTTAGACTAGTATTAAAATACTACAGTACTACTGGAGGGGAAGAGTTGCATTTGTGATCTTTGTTGAAAAGCTGAACGTAGTTGGATGTTATATGATCACAGATGTAGAAATGAAGGGAACCTTTAGTGTTGCATAAAACTTCAGTTTGTGGTATTGTTCTGGAGGTGTTATCTAAATGAACAGTAAATGCAGGAATAGTTTGATGGATAAAATGCCTGAGCAAGGGTTGAATGACCTTTTTAGACCTGAGTTTGGGACATCAGCTGCTACAGTGATTCTTTTATTTTGCTGTTAACTTGCCTTGGTTCTGTTTATGAAAAGGTACTGTCTGTGAAATCTCAATAGGTTATTAGTTTTTTGGAAACCACAGTTAAAAGGAGTTGAAGATAAATTTATCTTTTTAGGTAGCCAATGCGGTAAAAGGATAAAGACTCTTGGGCTAGAGTAATTCAGGTTTAATTTTACTGTAGTGCTTTCACGTTGAATTTGCTCGTTAAGAATGGGATGCGTACCAACAAAAGATTGACTGTAGTTGTGCAGGGAAACAAACTGCAAGCTAAAGCTTGAAGAATGTCCAAAATACAAGAGAAATAAATTGGTAGTAAAAGAGTATGGATAATAAACTGTATAGTAACCAGGGAATTAAACTGAGGGCTTGAGGGAATAAGCTTAGAAGGTTGAAATTTTGTGACCTTTGTGATGGGGCATCGCTTGTCTAATGGATGCAAAGAATGATAGATGAGTAACTTAGTCTTACTCCCAAGGAGTTTGTTTAAAGACCAGCTGAATAACCATGCTCGTGATACAGAAATATACATCTTTTTGGACTGAAGACCAACTACTTGAAACCTGGAAAATAAGTAATTTGTATTCAGGTTTCTTCTTTTGTTGCTTTGGGTTTTTGTTTTGTTTTTATTTCTTTCCTGGATTAATGACTTCTGTTTCAGAAAGATTACTGGTTAAGAAAACTCTTGTGATACATGGATGTTACATACTATATCACCTTTGTAGACTAATGTTTCTTTTTTGTGAGATAGACATGCCTCAAGAAACGTCTGCTTCACCTTCTTCAGTAGCATCAGTGTATCAGTTAAAGGACTGAAGTGGAGGAACCGTTTCCAGTGGAGCCTAACGTATTGAACCACGTCTCCTTCTGGCTGATCTGAGCATGGTGACATCCTGTCAGCTCTATTGTTACCTGCAGTGGACCATGGGGTTGGTGCACATAACCTGCTATCATAGAGGGACTGATCATAAAGCTTTAACCAGAGACTATACAAATTCCCAGTTGACTTCTCTTTAAAAAGAGGATTTTCATCTTAATTTTACTCCTTGGATTTTGACAGAATGCCAGACTAGTTACTCTGATTTATTCCATTCTGTATAGGTTCCTGTTCCACACCCACCCCAATGGTATCAGAATGTCCTCCAGACTTCTTACTGATAAAAAGTATTAGAAAACAGGACTAGCATCTGTCAAATGGGGCTCCCTCTCCGTTTCTCTCTACACACCTTTCCTTTGGGGGGAGAAGAAGAGGAGAATAGCATGTGAGTTGTTTGAACTTTAATTAAAAAAACCTCAATTGTATGTTTTGTACAAAAATTAAGATTTGGGTTTTTTTGTCTTGAGTGATGACATACAAGAGTAGAAAAAGTTGTTTTTTTTTTTTTTTTTTTCTTCTTCTTCTGGTGAGGCTTAGCTTGTAGCTTCTGTCTTATGTGGAAGGGGTTTTAACAGCTGTTTACAGGAAGGTCTTGCCTTTCAAGGCAAAGCTTTCATGTTTACAGTGATCTTGCTTTTTTTTTTTTTTGAGAAGTATAGCTTTTCAAGACATTCAGGACCATCAAAGCTGACGTACTGTTTGGGGATTTTCTTTATTATTTTATTCTTGTGAGAACTTGTCCTGGATGGATGAATTGTTTAGCCATAAGGACAGATCTTTTAAACTCTATTGGGTCCTCTGCCAGCTATTTAAGAACAACAAAGTACCTGTGAAGCTCCCAGTGACCTTTTCCAGTGCAGCATAGTTCTGTTGCATTCTGTGCCCATTTAAGTTTCTTAAATCTCAGTCTAAATTGTGTTTTACTGTAATCTAGGGAGGAGGTGATAAAGGGACATACTTCTAAAGCTAAGCCCATGGGCATACCTTAGGATGTACTGGGAGCTGAAGATAAGCAACTGATGCATTCATAGCCCAGCTGCATGGGGAGTGATAAAAGCCTAGCTGTTGGGGAAGTGCTAGACCCTTCTTGGTGGTATGTTCTAGACAGATGGGCAACCACGCTGCGCAACAACCCTTCAAATAGATGACCTGCAGTAGAGAATCTGTTTTTCAGTAATCTTGCTTTAGTCGTCATCCTCCTCTGTATGTTGGATGGCAGCTATTGCAGCTTGCTGGAGGGGGCAGGGTAGGATATAAATCCAAATTCTGGAGTAGGGGAAGGTAATAGAGCTACATACACTTCTTCAGAGGAGGCCTAAAAGCATATGGGTATGAAAAAAAAAAAAAGTCTCACTTCAGCTATCAGTGCCATACATTAATAATGTTTTAGTTCTACTGCATTAATATTGTAGTAGCTTGTTTTATGCCAAGGTCCATATCAGCTTACAGCAGCAGAAACTTCTGCAGGAAATTTAGATTTTACTAGCAGTCATATTTTAAGCATGTACATACATGACGACAAACCAAATTATCAAAGAGGCTTCTCATCTTGATACTAACATTCAAGGTGAAACGTGTTGAATTCCTCCTTCCTAAATGAGATGATAGTAATTTTCTGAATAGAACTTAGTAAAACTGGTGTTCGTGTTCTTTTACAAAAAACCCGACAAAACACAGTATAGCTGCCTTATAGATACAAAGAGATCTGAAAGAAAAACTTGAAATTTTGTTTAGATAGAAGAAGTGGAAAGGATTTTTTTCTCCCCCAAATCAGGTTCTGTTTCCTTTAAGAGGAAGCAAGTGATGTACTGGGAAGTATTAATGAGACCTGTTCTTTGGCTTAAGGCTTTTGGGTTTTCATATTTAAGAACACATTTTTCGGACTTTAGTTTTTGTTTTAATACTGTTAAATGCAAGTGCCTGTGTTCAAGTATTCCATCACCTCTTT
Organism: Platalea leucorodia; assembly: GCF_965183815.1. Taxonomy (NCBI): domain Eukaryota; kingdom Metazoa; phylum Chordata; class Aves; order Pelecaniformes; family Threskiornithidae; genus Platalea; species Platalea leucorodia. The sequence continues at coordinate 104,276,204 of NC_138823.1, forward strand.
GTATTTCTTTTTCAGGAAAAGTGCAAAATGTTTCAAATCCCTGTTCAAAATCTTGATAATATCAGGAAGGCTCGAAAAAAGGTGAAGGGCATTCTTGTGGATCTTGGGCTTGACAGCTGCAGGGAATTGTTGAAGGTAAAGCATTGGAAATAATGTAAACCAATCTGAAACATAAACCCTTGAAAAATATTTCACTTTTTAGTGTATATATGATACTCTCTGCCATAAATCTTTATGGTGCTGTCTTCACTTGAAGGATTACTCATGACTGACTACTCATATGCCAGGGGTGGAATTTAGTGTTTTAGTATATAACATTGAAAGAAACTCTGTTTCTCAGCAAGATATGTTATGGATGGCGCTGCATATTCTCTGCTAGTAATATTTCAACAAGAGGAAACGGTACAGCTTTAGGAAAAACACCACAGACTAATGAAATGTTATTTGTGTACTACACAGCAATTTCTTTGCGATTCTTTTCAAATCACAAGCAGATGAAGACTTGAGTCTACACAAAGGCATCCCATCACATATCAAGGGCAAGCCTCTGAAGGATATACGAATTGTCAGTATTTCTGAAAATGGACAAGCAGTTAGACCCCGTAATCTTGTTGCAGGCCTTTAAGCTTTCTGTCCAGGGAAAAATACCAAACTTGTCTTATTGAGTTATAGTTCAGTTCTGCATCTTAAAAAGTATACGCAAGTGTACTGGGCTGATCAGGATGAACCTAGTACCATAGTTGCCACTTTCAGGAGAAAGTATTGTGCAACAAGAAGGAGGAGGAATTCAAACCATCAGATTGGCAGGCGTAATACCAGAAAAAGTGCAAACACAGTGTCCTGGTTTTGGCTGGGATAGAGTTAATTTTCTTCCTAGTAGCTGCTATAGGGCTGTGTTTTGGATTTAGGATGAGAATAATGTTGATAATACACTGATGTTTCGGTTACTGCTGAGCAGTGCTTGCACAGAGTCAAGGCCTTTTCTGCTTATCACACTGCCCCACCAGCGAGTAGGCTGGGGGTGCACAAGAAGTTGGGAGGGGAGATGGCTGGGACAACTGACCCCAGCTGACCAGAGGGATATCCCATACCATATGGTGTCATGCTCAGCATATAAACCAAGGGAAAAGATGGCCGGGGGTCCGCTGCTCAGGAGCTGGCTGGGCATCAGTCAGCCGGTGGTGAGCAATTGCGTTGTGCATCACTTGTTTTGCATATTTTTTTTATCATTATTGTGATTTTCCCTTTCTTTTCTGTCCTATTAGATTGTCTTTATCTCAACCCATGACTTTTACTTTTTCTTTTTTTTGATACTCTCCCCCATCCCACCAGGCGGGAGTGAGCAAACGGCTGTGTGGTGTTTGGTTGCCTGCCAGGTTAAACCACGACAGTCCTTTTTTTGGCACCCAGCGTGGGGTTTGAAGGGTTGAGATAACAACAGATCTGACCAGAGTGTGTTAAAACAAATTTGTTATAAGCGTTCCTTATTAGGTTAAGAGTTGCTGCTTGCAATGTTGATTTATTTGCTCTCGGAGTTGTTGTGCTTGTTCTCGGAATTGTGTTATGTAGCACCTTACTTGCTGTATATGATGTTCCCTGTTGTGCTGTTTATCACCTCTGGGCGTTGGACTAAGGTTATCATTTTGCTGTTCTGTGTACCACTGGCTTATGATATGATAGAATTACTGGTCGTGAGACTGATCTGGTATCAGTGCTCAGCATTGCCGTCGTCTCCGTACTTCGGGAACCATCTCTTGGAAACTATTCATAATACACTCTTTACGTTTTCTCCTGGGAGAGCCAATTTATGGGGGAGACAAGGGGGGACAGTTGCCCTGCTGCTTCCCCTTCCCCTTCTCCTCCAGGCTAGTTACAATAGCTCTTGAGGATTTGGAATATCCTTGGGATGTTCAAACGAGCCTGTTCCTATTGCTGTGTCTCCTGAATGTGTTTCCGGTCTTGTTTAAGGTTCAACAAGTGTTTAAGTGTAGCAGCCAGAGATCTGTCGCAAGGCTGGGTAGTTAGGAGTGGTAGGGCGTGTGGGATAGGATGGGCAAGTACTAGGACAGTGGGCACCTCCAATATTTTGGAACTTCCCCCCTGAACAAGTGCAGAATCCTGAAAAACTAGTAAAATGTTTGGAAAAAGTCTGCTGTGACTTCAGCTTGTTTAGGAAGGGAAGAAACTCTTCCCCTGCTAAGGGAAGAAGTGGACAAGGCAGGCTACTCTGAAGCAGGGCCATCATGAGAAGAGGAGGAGAAAGAGGCAGAACTCATAAACGAGGCAGCAACCACCTGATCCCTATCCCTGAGTGAGCTAAGGCAAGTGAAAAGATTTCAGCTGTTGTGCAGGTGAGCAGATTGTCACCTGGCTGCTCTGATGCTGGGATAATGGGGCCAGTATCCTGGAACTGGAGGGTAGGGAAGCCAAGCAGCTGGGATCCCTTTCTAGGGAAGGGGGCACTGACAAAGCAATTGGCAAAGGGGAACAAGCCCTCAGCCCGTGGAGGCACCTCTTGTCAGGCTTGAAGCAAAGGTATCCCTTCAAGGAAGGTGTTCTATGTCAGCCAGGCAGGTGGACCACCATGGAGAGAGGTATCCAGTACCTGAGAGAATTAGCTGTGCTGGAGGTGAGTTGTGATGACCGGGACAACGAGCAGTTATCCAAAGATCCAGATGAAGTCAAGCGCACGCGACCCACGTGGCGGAAGTTTGTACAGAGCGCACCAGTGTCATATGGCAACTCATTGGCAGTAATGACCTGGCAAGATGGAGAGGGGCAAATGGTGGATGAATTGGCTGGCCAACTCTGGCAGTACGAGGAAATTCCGAGTATAAGGCTTTAGTGGCCACTGGCGCACAGTAATGCCATCAAGCTATAAAGGGGCAGAACCCATCTGTATTTCTGGAGTGACCGGGGGATGCCAACAGCTGACGGTGTTGGAGGCCAAAGTGAGCCTAACTGGGAATGGGTGGCAAATGCACCCCGTTTTGCCAGGCCCAGAGGCCCCGTGCATCCTTGGCATAGACTGACTCAGGAGAGGGTATTTCAGGGACCCAAAAGGGCACAGGTGGGCTTCTGGTAGAGCTGCCTTGGAGACAGGGAATTAACCAGGTGTCCGCCTTGCCCAGTATCTCAGGGGACCCCTCTGTTGTGGGGTTGCTGAGGGCTGACGAACAACGAGTGCCAGTGGCTACCACAGCAGTGCACTGGCGGCAACATTGCACCAACAGAGACTCCCTGATTCCCATGCATAAGCTGACTTGTCGGCTGGAGAGACAAGGAGTGATCAGCAAGATTCACGCCGCCTTTAACAGTCCCGTATGGCAGTGCAAAAGTCTAACGGAGAGTGGAGACTAACAGTAGACTATCGTGGCCTGAATGAAGTCACGCTGCTGCTGACTGCTGCCGTGCCGGACATGCTAGAACTTCAATACGAACTGGAGTCACAGGCAGCCACGTGGTATGCCAGGGCTGGTATCACTAATGCGTTTTTCTCAATCCCTTTGGCGGCACAGTGCAGGCCGCAGTTTGCTTTCACTTGGAGGGGGGTCCAGTACACGTGGAATCGACTGCCCCAGGGGTGGAAACACAGCCCCACCATTTGCCATGGACTGATCCAGACTGCACTGGAACAGGGTGAGGCTCCGGAACACCTGCAGTACATTGATGACATCATCGTGTGAGGCAAAAACAGCAGAAGAGGTTTTTGAGACAGGGAAGGAAATAGTCCACGTCCTTGTGAAAGCTGGTTTTGCCATAAAAGAAAGTTAAGGTCAAGGGACCTGCACGGGAGATCCAGTTCTTGGGAATAAAAAGTGGACGTCATCAGGTCCCAATGGATGTGATCAACAAAATAACAGCCGTGTCTCCACCAACTAGCAAAAAGGAAACACAAGGTTTCTTAGGCGTTGTGGGTTTTTGGAGAATGCATATTCCAAATTACAGTCGGATTGTAAGCCCTCTCTATCAAGTGACCCAGAAGAAGAACGATTTCAAACGGGGCCCTGAGCAACAACAAGCCTTTGAACAAATTAAATGGGAGAGAGTTCATGCAGTAGCCCTTGGGCCAGTCCGGGCAGGACCAGATGTAAGGAATGTGCTCTACACCGCAGCCGGGGAGAACGGCCCTACCTGGAGCCTCTGGCAGAATGCACCAGGGGAGACTGGAAGTCAGCCCCTAGGGTTTTGGAGCTGAGGATCCAGAGGATCTGAGGCCCACTATACTGCAACTGAAAAAGAGAAACTGGCAGCGTATGAAGGGGTTTGAAAGTGCTTGGTACTGAAGCACAGCTCCTCCTCGCACCCTGACTGCTGGTGCTGGGTTGGGTGTTCAAAGAGAGGGTCCCCCCCTGCACATCATGTAACTGATGCTACGTTGAGTAAGTGGGTCACACTGATCTGATGATGGGCTCCAGGAGGAAACCCCAGTTGCCCAGGAATCTTGGAAGTGATCATGGACTGGCCAGAAGGCAAAGATTTCGGAATATCGGAGGAGGAGGAGGTGACGTGTGCTGAGGAGGCCCCACCGTATAATAAGCTACCAGAAAATGAAAAGCAATATGCCCTGTTCACTGGTGGGTCCTGTTGTCTTGTGGGCAAGCTTCGGAGGTGGAAAGCTGCTGTATTGGGTTGCAGAGACTGCTGAAGGAGAAGGTGAATCGAGTCAGTTTGCAGAAGTGAAGGCCATCCAGCTGGCTTTAGATACTGCTGAAGAAGAGAAGTGGCCAGTGCTCTATGTCTATACTGACTCATGGATGGTGGCAAATGCCCTGTGGGGATGGTTACAGCAATGGAAGCAGAGCAACTGGCAGCGCAGGGGCAAACCCATCTGGGCTGCCGCATTGTGGCAAGATATTGCTGCCCGGGTAGAGAACCTGGTTGTAAAAGTACGCCACGTAGATGCTTGCGTACCCAAGAGTCAGGCCACTGAAGAACATCAAAACAATGAGCAGGTGGATCAGGCTGCTAAGACTGAAGTGGCTCAGGTGGATCTGGACTGGCAGCATAAGGGTGAAGTAGTTCTAGCTCAGTGGGCCCATGACACCTCAGGCCATCAAGGAAGAGATGCAACATGTAGATGGGCTCGTGATCAAGGGGTGGACTTGACCATGGACACTATTGCACAGGTGATCCATGAATGTGAAATGTGTGCTGCAGTCAAGCAAGCCAAGCGGTTCAAGCCTCTCTGGTATGGAGGCCGATGGCTGAAATATAAATATGGGGAGGCCTGGCAGATTGGTTATATCACACCCCCACAAACCCGCCAAGGCAAGCGCCATGTGCATACAATGGTGGAAGCAACCACCAGCTCTCCGGCTGGAGGCATATCCTGTGCCCCATGCCACCACGCGGAACAGTATCCTGGGCCTTGAAAAGCAAGTCCTGTGGTGACCTGGTGCCCTAGAAACTGTTGAGTCAGGCAACGGGACTCATTTCAGAAACAACCTCATAGACACCTGGGCCAAAGAGCTTGGCGTTGAGTGGGTGTATCACATCCCCTGTCATGCACCAGCCCCTGGGAAAACCGGACGACACAATGGACTGTTAAAGACTCCACTGAGAGCAATGGGTGCTGGGACGTTCAAACATTGGGATACACATTTAGCCAAAGCCACCCGGTTAGTCAACACTAGGGGATCTGCCAATCGAGCTGGCCCTGCCCAGTCAAAACTTTCACGTACTGTAGAGGGGGATAAAGTCCCTGGAGTGCACATAAAAAAGAATGGGCTGGGGCAGACAGTCTGGGTCATTCCTGCCTCGGGCAAAGGCAAACCCATTCGTGGGATTGCTTTTGCTCAAGGACCTGGGTGTACTTGGTGGGTAACGCGGAAGGATGGGGAAGTCCAATGTGTACCTCAAGGGGATTTGATTTTGGGTGAGAATAGCCAATGATTTGAACTGTATGATGTTTATTGCTATATATATAATATATATAGCTATATATATCTAAAAAATAAATTTATATAATAAATATCACTACTATGGTGGCTATATGTCGTATCAACGGCCTTACAGTAAGAATCACCCAAATTAATGAAGAATGAACTTTGATGAAATGGAGCAAAGTGCAGCAATGATAGAACCGGACAAGGGCATTGGTGATGGAACCAGAACTGGCTTCAGCATGCAACAATCCAACACCACGCACCATCTCTCCTGCCCTGAAGGACTGTTATGACAGATGGAGCCCAAAGTCATGGACTAAATGAACTCAACAGACATTTTAGAGGAATGGCCCATAGGCTTGGGGAATGATATCTGTGTGTGTACATCAAAATACAGGAAAGGTGGCGGTGATTAATTGGGATGTCTTGTAAGTGTGAGACCTGGGCGTGACGTAGATGGCCTAAAATAAAGGGTGGATATTGTCCTGGTTTCAGCTGGGACAGATTTAATTTTCTTCCAATTAGCTGGTAAGAGTACTGTGTTTTGGATTTAGGATGAGAATAATGTTGATAACATACTGATGTTTTAGTTGTTGCTGAGCAGTGCTTACGCAGAGTTGTGGTCTCTTCTTGCTTCTCACAGTGCCCCACCAGCAAATAGGCTAGGGGTGCATAAGAAATTGGGATGGGACACAGCCAGGACAGCTGACCCCAACTGACCAAAGGGATATTGCATACTGTATGATGTCATGCTCAGCATATAAACTAGTGGAAATGATGGCCAGGGGTGCACTGCTCAGGAATTGGCTGGGCATTGGTCAGTGGATGGTCAGCAATGGTATTGTGCATTACTTATTTTTGATAATTCTTTTATCATTATTATTATTATTATCCCTTCCTTTTCTGTCCTATTAAATTGTCTTTATCTCAACCCATGAGTTTTACCTTTGTTGTTGTTGTAGTGATTCTCTCCCCCATCCCACTGGAGGGGGAGTGAGCGAACGACTGGGTGGTGTTTAGCTGCCTGCCAGGTTAGTCATGCAACTCGGTGACTAACCGGTAATGTATTTCAGCCAGCTAGTACACAGGAGTTTTTGGCTGTTCTATATGTTTGACGTCATGTTGACCATAGTCAAGAGTTTGGATTAATTCTGTATGATGGTACTAAAGTAAGTTAACTCTCTTTAGGGGTGCTGTGTTTCTTTTGTGGTGCTTTTTCTGAAACTGTGTAAGCAAGCGATTGGGGAAAAAAATGCTTAAGGTCTATGTGCATATCTAATTTTGGAATGTTCTTGGTTATTGCAGTGGAACAATGTTTGATATATCTAAATAAATGTCATAAGAGCTCAGGAAGAGGTGTATTTGTCTAGTAATTTCTATTTTCTTAACTCTTTTTATTGTGTTGTATATTGTTTTGTAATTAAACCTAAGTCAGAAGCTGTTCTGTCTTGACCCTTTGAAGTAGAAGTGTTTTGATGATGCTAGTTTTTGCTATGAAACTGATTACAGTCTAACTTTTTGATTGCAGTATGGGGTTTAATGGGGAATGAAGAATAAGGTGTTTTGTGTTTGGTTGTTTTTTTGGGATTGAGAGTGGTGTGTGTTTGGTTTTGTTTCGTTTTTAATAAATGGTGGTGGTGGGGAACCCAGCACAGTTTCCATTCTGGAAAAAGCTCTGTGAAATGTGGGCAAAAAAATACCACTTTTTTCTTTGCAAATAATTCTCCCTCAACCAATTTCATAACTTCAGTTTGTTTTTTCCAGGTAATCTGGGGCTCGTTTTGGTATAACTTTAGCAGCAAGAAGAATGGTTTTTAGAACTTGACTTGTACTTGGCTCATATGATCGTGGTATTTCTTTTTGGTAGAATAGGGTGTGTGATGTCTTAATAGGTGAGAAGTAGCTGAAGTTTTTTGTTTTGTTTTGTTTTTTCCCCTCAAATATTATGATTTATTTCTGGACATTGTCCTTGTGAGGAAGCTGGACCATTTAGGAAACGATATGAAATGATATGATACAAACTTGACCTGCCATCTGGTCTTAAAATTGGTCTTAAACTGTTCTAATAAGGCATGATAATGGACAGTAGTTTGTGAGGAAGGTGAAGGAATTTCACATACAACTAGTATCTCTTTGTAGCTTGGAGACCAAATGGATTAGTTTTTAGGCTAAAAGTTCTTGATTGATCTCTGCTAGGAAGAAAACATGAGCCTTTTGTGCTAGATTACTAGTTGGATTCTCAAAGTAGTACTTTCAAGTACACTGTAAAGTCAGAGGCTTTCCTTTAGGAAATGATTTTAACTTCTTTAACATATTGTGATCTTTAAGTCTTCATTTAAACTGAGCATTTTATCTTTCTGTTCTGGAAAACGGTTATGGTTTTAATACAGAGGGGAGAACAGTTCTTCGTTCTAAAATGTTTTTCTCTTAAGCTTAGAAATATTAATCAGGCTTCTCAGAGCGTTTTTATTCCCTTCTTGTTACCTTTCCCTTCTCCTGTTTTCCTCCCCTCCTTGAAGTGAGAAATGTGGGAAGGGCGTAACAAGTTAACGGATCAAAACTTGCTTCTGGGATGTCAACATGGATCTCTGTTTAAAGCAGGAGTTCAGAATGGCCGTTCGCACTGGCTAATTGTAATGATAAGAATGGTTATCTATCTTTATCTGTGAATATTTCTCTGTAGGAAACAAATGTTTCAGCAAAATGATCTAGACTTACTGTCACATACATTTGGCTTGTGGGAATCTGGTGTTCAAGTCTAGGAGCCTCCCTTGGTGGAGGGTTCTCAAACCAAAAGCAGAACATGTTTGGGGTAGGCCATAAACTTCAATAAAACTTCTTAACAGTGTGTAATTCACTGCAGCGTGTTCGGCTGAAGAATTGTTAGTAAATCTTGAGTCTCTTCATTTTCTCTATCAAACATATGTAAGAAAAGCATCACGTTCTCTAAGGCTGTGGGAGTTCTTTTGTTCCATGCAAGGGTTCTCTCTAAGGTGGTGTGTGTGTTTTGGTTTTTTTTTTGGTTTTTTTTTTTTTAAAGAAGGTTTGACTGAAGGGCAAATAGATGACTCATTCAGTGCCTAGATGTCGATCAGAATGGAAGGGGTTGGTTTGTTGTTGCGCTGAGCTCTAAAGGATTCTCCTTGGGGAAACTTGAAGGTTGAAAAAAGCTAGAAAGCTTATTGCAAACTTAACTACATTTTTCTAAATTCTTGAATAATTTAATTTAAATCAAATTATCATTGGCATGAGCTTCTGGCTCACTATAATCTGTTATACACACAGGGATGCTGACATTTGCACGGTGTGGACAGAAGCCTAGCTCAGACAGAGCCTGCATTAAGTAGGATTGTGTATTTGTTTGACTGCTAGAGGCTTTGTTTCTTTTTGTTGCTCAGTATATCCTGGGTTGCTTGTAAATTTCACATAAATGTTGCATTGGTTTTTTTGACCACAAACTATTAGATTTATGAATTCCACTTCTCTTGAAGATGATGTAATCTTAAATGGTCTTTATTACATGCTTCTGCTCTTCCAGTGGGGTTTGGTGCAGAGGTGAAAACATCTCACCCTCTCTAAGCATCTTGCAGAATTTTGAGTGAAGAGGGGTTTGTGAAAGGGAAGGAGAATGTGAGGAGAGAAGCGATGCTAGTTTTCTGTGGATTAAGCCTGGATTTGTAGCCTGTGTTTCATCTAAGACGCTCTAGTGTGCTGTTGAAGCTAGCCTAGGGTCTTCAGGAATGCCTAGCAAACAGGAATCTAGTTTTTTTTTCCATTAAGTTTGTGTTTGCATATGTGTGGGCCTCAGAAAATTGGAGAGGAACTTAAGATTTTTAGAGAAGTAGCTGGCTTTGGTTTGAGGAACGTAAACTGCTCTGATGGGATTGATTAGAAGAATGCTATAAGGAAAGCTGTTTACCCTGACATGGTTGTTCCAGACACAATAATATTGTTGCTTTTACAGCTTGAGGAAAAATATTGCTGCTCTTTGAAGTAAGCTTCTGGGAATGTCTTTGTTTTTCCAAGTGAAAGCATGGCAATGCTATGAAGATGTAATACTAAAACCTGTTGCAAAATAAACCATAGTGCTAAGTCAATAAATGGAAGTAAATAGTGAAATATTACAGACTGAGGAGGAGGAAGGTAAAAGGAGAAAATATCTTTCAGTGTTCACTGTGAACTTGGCTAGAAGCAATGGAATTAAAATGTAAATATTTTCACTCCTATATTATTTTCAGTAACTATGAAGTGTTCAGAATTCCTGCTATATTATGAGGCAGTCATGTGAACAATTATTTGAGGAAAATAAATCAAAGAGGGGTCAGAGTAGTAATTTCTTTGAAATGAGTTTTGAGAGCTGTATCGTAATACTGTATGGACTTTTCATTCATCCTCTGTTTGTGTGACTTTTCCTTTTTTCTTTTTCCTTGCTCTGTATTGAGATATTTTTGTATTCAGAACAGACTGCAAAAGCAGATTATTTCTTGTTTTCTTTTTTTTTCTTTTAGAATCTTAAGAGTTTTGACCCAGGTGAAAAACACTTTTGTAACACTTCATGGAGTGATGTCTCTCCTTGGGAGTCTGTGGGCAAAAGGAAGGTATGTATATCTGTGTTAGAAATTCTGGGTCGACGTACACGTGGAGTTGCTGAATTTTATCACTTTCAGAAGTCCTGGAAAAGTTAAAATACACCTTTTTTTATGGTAAAAAAATAGCTTTAACGTCTGTTTTCTAAGTACAATTAGTCAGGGAATAATCTTTCATTCCCTCTGTGTTCTTCCCTGTAATGCAGCTGGCTTTAAGGACTATGTATGCCATTTGCTGTCTTTAAGGATACAACCTTGAACATCAGTATTTAAGATGTCATACTAATGCTCTGCCTTTTTAGCCTAATCTGATGTGTAGTCTTAACATGGTCTTGTATACAACATGCTTCTTGTTTCATTGGAAGGGTGAAAATGTGATTGCATAAATGCAAGTGCATTAAGCTGAAATTATCATTAGCGGCTTGGGATAGGCTTGCAGCAGAAAACATATTCCAGTTAGATTTGTGTATGTGAAACGGCTTTTAGTTTTCTATAGCTGGAATCTTGTGTGAAGGTAGAATGTACAAGAAAGGTGGGGTTGAGACGAACAAACCAAAGGATTTCCATAATTTTATATTCTAGCAAGTTTCTAAGATACTATGTAGAGCATAGGAGTATATCCAGAAGAAAAGGTAGTCTTTTCTTGGTCTTGCTGAATAGTCTTAGGGCTTCTGATTGCTTTCATGAGGAAGGCCTGTCAACAGCATGTAACCAGTGGTGGGTCTGCTCCTTTCATCCTGGATCAAAAGGTAATGGTTTAGAATAGTCTGGTGGTGGTTTGCCAGGATTTTTTTTTATCTGCCTTTACCATGTTTAAAACAAACTGAGGTTGCCAAGTGCAATAGTTGCATTTTTTAAGAAAGCCCTCAACATACAGGCTGACCAAACAAAGCCACTCAGTCTTTGCCAAACTGTCATTTAGTAGAAAGTGACCCCTGCTACCGTTCAGGACCTTTTGTCTGCTTTGTCTCCTAGTTCTCCTTTCCTGAACTTGGTTTCACACATTCAAGACTGGAGGTTCATCTGTTGATGATTCAAATGTGACTTGTTTGACTAGATTTGTAAAGACAGATTGTATCTAGCCTCTTGGCACCGCTTCAGATAAAGCTTACAGTTACCTTCAGTCAAGACTACCTTTAGGTGAATGGATTAAATCTCGTTAATGGTTATGATGGTCTCTCTGTCCCTGCCTGCCCCCCCCCCCTTCCCTCCCTTCTTTTTTCTTTCTTTATGCACATGGAAAACTTCTCCTTTTACCAGGTCTCCTGGCTCCAGTCAGCATGTTATCTGAGCTCTAGCCTTGCTGATTTTGTTCTTTTTTGCCCTTTCCTCCACCTTCTGAGTAAAGAAAGAAATTCAGTGTTGGGAGATCTTCTGTGTTAGCTGAGCAGGGGAGGTTCCCCCTCCTGTCCAGACATGAAACAGGGAAGAGGAGGATGAAGACAGAGCAAGTGAAGCTTCCTGTCTAAAACTTAAGATGAAAGGTGTTTTTTTTTTTTTTTCTGTCTTCCTTCCACAGTCCTTTAGGAAAAATAATTAGCCATTTCAGTGAAAATGGAAAAGAACTAAAAATGATGCACTGGAGAGGGAATCTTCTTTCATTCCTGTTGTCTGGAGAGAGACCAGGCAGAGAGACTGGATCCCTTACCAGAAGGGAGAAATACAGATCTTGACTCAGCTAGTCAGCATGACCAGTAGTATCTATATCTGTCCAGAAAACAAGATTGGAATCTGATCTGGTGAACTTCAGTGTAGAGTTTGTAATGTGTTGCTGTGGAACAGATTTGTCAAGCTATATCTTTTGCATGCTAAACTTGTTCCTATCCATTTTCTTTAAACAACCATGGTTCCTTGATATATATTATTCGCATGTCTTGGCATCATGCTGCCTAGATTTGGGAGACAAGAAGTTGGTCTTTCAGGACGTTCTATTCCAGAGTTGTTATCATAAGGGGAAAATAAGTTGTTTGAGCTACGTTGGAAACTCAGTGGGCTGGAGAAAATGTCTATTTGGATTAGTTGTTAGTTGGTGGTGGTTTCTACAATTAGTACTATTTTTAGGGAGACATTAATTCTGGAAGAACATCAAGTTTTGGAGGCTGTTGGTCTTTCTGCTTGTCTCTAGGTTGTGCGGAACATGAGACTACACAGCAGAAAGTGTTACTCTGTTCTGGGGTGTATTCTTTGGAGTGGGACTAATCGAGTTTTCCTAAATGCCTCTAATAAACCTTTTTGGATTCCATTTGTACAGTTTAGGGTTATGTTGGTCAATCTCCAAGATGCTTCATTTTTCCTAAGTGTCTTAGAATTCTTATTTTGTCAAATTTTCTGTAAAACTGAGATGCCATTAGTAGACTATAGTAGCACTTGCGAACATAAAAAGCAGCTTAGATGTGTATGCAAGGAGAACATGCTCATGAGATTATTTTCTAAGGCCTTTGTGTGGAAGAGCTCTATTTCATACAGAAAACATCAAAGTAGCGGACTTCCACATACTTCTGTTCTGCTGAAACAGAATTTTTGGGGATTTTTTGTTGTTGGGTTGTCTTTTTTTTCTTTTTGAGCTAAGTAATGGGACTTTAGGATTTGTCCTAATTTGATAGAACCATGGAATATTATTTTCCCTAGACTTACCAATATGCAGGTACTGGGGCAGTTTCTTAGTGGTATACTGCAATGCTTGTTTCTATAAGAAGTAAACACATCATTACTATGAAATAGTAAATTCATTCAGCACTTGGACCACTTACTTGTAGAGTGTTCTCATGCATCTAACAATAATTGTTTGGACTTGGCAGCAAGGAAATATCAACAGTGTATTACACTATGGTGTAAGTTTATGGGGACAGAAAGAGGCAAACCAGAAGTGGGGTGGGGAGGAACTAAAGAGTGTATGGGCCCAGTATTTAAAAGCATATAAGCTTTTCTAGCCTCAGACAACCAATTAAAATAAGCAGTCACCTCTCTTTGTTACCTGACTTCTGAAGAAGTAAAGCTAGTGAGGTGCAGCTTCTAGTAATGCTCTGTATGCTTCATTCGTTCAGTAGTGTCAGTGGCCTTTCTCTACTCAGTATACTTTAAGATTGAAGGTTCTTCTAATTTGCTGTGGTGCTGTTTACTAGCAGCTGAGACCAGACACCTGAAGAGGATAAGTAGAGGATGATTCACTGATACCTTCACACTGTACTCTTCAGCAGCCTTAGCCAGCCAGTGGCTTTATCTGACCCAATCTTTTGAATTTGGAGGTTAGATTTTGGTTATCAGGAGACTCTTCTAGTACTGCTAATAGATGACACTTTCATGGCTATATGAAATGACAAAAAAAAAATGCACAAATTTTTGCTACAGTTCTTTATAACGTGTCTGTGACATGTATGTGTGTGATCTAGCTAGGCTGGATGCTGTAGTGGAGGAACAGCTTGTTCCCTTTGGATGGTGTTTCTTAAGGGGCAGAAGTCAGTAGGGTGAAAAATACATCTGAGGGAACAGACAAGTTCCACGAGATGTTTGAGAGTGCAGATTTGTCACCTGGATGTTGCTGTGACTGTTTCTGTAGTTTTTGTCAGGAGCCAGGGTTAGCTTCCTAGGAAGCTGATAAGAAAAATATGGTTGACAGGGCTACCAGTTTTTTCAAAAAAGCAAATAATGTTCATATGGATACAAAAAGTAATGTACAATACAAAACAATGCTGTGAAGTGACATGTAATTGAGGGAGCAAGCCATTGGTTAGTGAAAGATAGTTAGATTTATTTTTATACAGCTAAAATATTTTTCTGAGAAGGATCTATATGCTCTATAATGAGTGTGCTAGAGGAAGTTTCTTAAAGAAATTACTGTGATGGGATGTCCAGTATGTTGAGCTAATACAGAGAGGTCATTGCTGCTTTATCATATAAGGGGGTTTTATTCCTTTCTCTTTCTATTATTAATCTGGCTCCAAAAGAATGTTCTTAAAAAATTAGTCTTTTGTGGCTTTGCTGGGAGAGGTGCTTTTGGAGAGCTTTCAGTGAAGTGTAGGGTATTGAAATACACAAAAAAGCCCCCACCCCTTCTCTCTTCGCTCTTTTTCTCCAGTAGATAGGAGGTGGCCCTGAACTACATAAAGCTTTAAAACTGTCATATTAAAAGGGCTGCTGTTCCTAATTGCTGAGGCTTCACCTCCTACGTACAGTGGCGTACAAATTCTTCTTACCTTGTTCTGTGATACCCATCTTTAAAAAGGGGCTTCAGAATTACTTCTTGTGAGCTGGAGTAGAAGTGAACTCACTTAAGGCTTCTTAATAAATTATAAAGAAGCAAAAAAGGCACAAATGTTTCTCCCTTTAAGTATGTCATCTCTAAGTCTGCTTTTCAAAAACAGATCTCCACGAAACTGAGAAGATACATGCTATACATCCAATGAAGGCAGTTTTGACAGGTGATAGTGCAGACTTACTTTCAAATAGATAGCAGGGATTTAGAAACTGGCAGTTTCTAAGTGGATGTTTTTGTTTTGTTTGCAGAGATACAGAACAAAGCCGTACTGCTGTAGCTTATGCAAGTTCTCGTCAAAATTGCTTACTTCATTCAAGAATCACTTGCACCGTTACCATGAGGATGAAATGGACCAAGAGCTGGTGGTTCCTTGCCCAAAATGTGCATTTGCTTCTGATCCCAAAATAGTGGGAAAACATATCCGGATGTTTCATTCATCTAATAAAAGAATACAGAACTATACAGTCAGCATTTTGGATGGCATGAAACAATTCAGGAGTGACATCATAAACTTTACATGTCTAAAATGTCACTTTACAGACACGTTGTATTACAATATGAAGAAACATGTGCTGATGAACCATTTTCAAAACTTAATAAGTACATATTTTGGCCAGAAACCTGATGAAAGTAAAGAGAATTCTATTGAGCACTACTGTAAAAAATGCAATGCTTCTGCAAACAGCCAAGATTCTTTAATGTATCATGTTTTGACAGCTGAAACACACCGAGACCTGGAGAACAAACTTCGGTCTGTGATTTCAGAACATATTAAGAAACCAGGACTGGTGAAACAAATGTATATTGCTCCAAAGCCTCCCCAAGGTGTGGCAGTGCCTGCTCCATCTGCAGGGCCTGCCGCTGCCCCCGCAGGTTCTGTCACAGCTCCGGCCTGCATCCAGCTTGCGTTTCCACAGAATAATCAAAACCAGAGTGTGGTGCAGCCAAAAGCAGTTCAAAACACAGTCAGACCACTGCCTGTTCCAAGTGCCTCTGGTAGCCTTCCACATACAACTTCTGCTCCAGTTGTTACCCCGTCGCACGTTACTCTTGTATCTAGTAATCTTCCTGTAGGTCAGAATAACGTCAATATTCAGCCATCACCTTCCCAGCCTATCATTGTTTCCCATAGGCTCCCCCTTAATCAGCCTGTGAGGGCTGGAGCTATTCCTCTTAATCATTCTGTCGGGACCGTAAATAGAACTGTGGCCCCCGCAGTCAGGCCTGGGCTCTTTCCTATTAATCAACCCATTGGTACTATAAACGGTCCGGTTGCAGCTGGAACGCTACCTGTTACTCAACCCGTCAGCCCTGTAAATGGACCGGTTGCACCAGGAGTCCTCCCTGTGAATCAGCCGGTTGCACCAGGAGTTCTCTCCATCAACCAGTCGCTTGGGAATGTGAATAGACCCATTGGTCCCAGGGTCCTTCCTGTGGCGCCGACAGTTGCATCGGGGGTTCTGCAGCCTGTTGCCTCTGGGGTTGTTCCTGTCAGACAGCCTGTCAGACCTGGGTTTCTTCAGCTTAATCAACCTGTTGCCCCAGCGGTTATCCTAGTAAATCAGCCAGTTCAACCTGCAGTTTCTCAAAACACAACTTTTTTGACTGCAGGTTCTATACTTAGGCAGTTGATTCCAACTGGTAAGCAGGTTAATGGGATACCTACGTACACGCTTGCCCCAGTTTCGGTTACTTTGCCCGTACCTCCTGGTGGTGGAGTAGCAACTGTTACGCCACCACAAGTGCCCAACCAACTAATGCAGTCTGGGACAGTAGCTCAGTTGTCCCAGTCTCCGGCTGGTGCGCCCTCTCCTCCCGTAGTTTTAATGTCTCAGAATCTATCGTTGCAAGCCTCCCCGCCTGGCCCTGAAACAAGTCAGGCTATCAGACAGGCTAAGCAGTGGAAGACTTGCCCTGTTTGCAATGAGCTTTTCCCATCAAATGTCTACCAGGTGCACATGGAGGTGGCCCACAAACACGGTGAAGTAAAAATGGAAGAAACCCCACAACCTGACAAACTTGCAGCTTGCGCACCCTTTCTGAGGTGGATGACCGAAAAGACGGTCCGGTGTTTCTCTTGTAAATGTTTTCTCTGTGAAGAAGAGCTCATGAAACATCTCTTGATGCATGGCTTAGCTTGCTTGTTTTGCACAGTTACTTTCCATGACTTAAAAAGCCTCGTGGAGCACAATAAAGCTACACACAATGGGAAAAAGCAGTTACATGCAGATTATAGCAACAGAGGATTTCAGCTAGGTAATGATGCTCAGGGTGACCTTGTATTTCCACACTTTGATTTCAGTACAGTGTTACCAAAAGAAGACATTGGTGAAAGAGAAGTACATTTGGCAGTGCTTGCTGGACTAAATTCAAGGACACTTGTCCCTGTTTACATCAAAGTGAAACCTCAGACAGCAGAAGTGAATAGTAGGTGCAACAAAAAAGTGTTAACCTGTCCCTTTTGCTTTGGTACGTTTGTTAGTAAAGAAACCTATGAAATGCATTTGAAAGAGCGGCATCATATAATGCCAACTGTACATACAATTTTGAAGTCTCCTGCTTTCAAGTGCATCCACTGTTGCGGTGTGTACACTGGAAATATGACTCTAACAGCTATCGCTGTACATTTGCTCCGTTGTAGAAGTGCTCCCAAAGACAGCAACTCAAGTGTGAAGATGCAGCTTGAGCGGTCTGAGAAGAAAGAGCTGCTGTTCATGAATGGTGAAAAGCATGATTCTGCGCTACTGAAAAGAAAGCAATCGGATTCCTGCTTTGTTGCAGAAGACCAAAGGAATAAGGAACAGCAGCCTCTGAGCTTAAGTACTGGCATCGCTCTATCTCCAGAAAAAGAAGTGAAGTCAGGGGTAGTGCCTTTCAAGCGACAAAAGATTAATACTAGGACTGAGATGAAGAAGCTTCCTTCTAGTGAGGATCTTCGCATTCTGGCAGTAGATCCTAGACAGTATGATCACAATTCGTACGAGGCTCAAAAACAGTTTTTGACAGACTACTTTCATGAGAGGCCATATCCTTCTAAAAAAGAGATGGAATTACTGTCCTCGCTGCTATATGCGTGGAAAATTGACGTTGCATCATTCTTTGGAAAAAGGAGGAATATATGCTTAAAGGCGATAAATAATCACAAACCATCTGTGCTGCTGGGCTTCAGTATGTCTGAACTAAAAAATATTAAGCACAGTTTGAATATAAAAGATGAACCATTAGATATGTAAACAAGCTTTTTATAACAGCTAAAAGCAATCCATAATTGCATACTTACCGATTTAGCAGTTTATTGTATTATTTGTTTTAACTTGCAGACTGGCCTGTTGAAGGGTTCAGTAGTACAAAAAGTCTCGTTCAGTTGTGACTGTTATTGTGAAAGGCACACGTAGTTGTGTATTTGAAAAAGCTAAAACCTTCAGACTTACACATCTGGAATTTGTTTTAGCTTTTTACTTTTTCTGGAGTAGTGGGTTTTGGGGGTTTTTTTTGTTCCGTTTCCTTTCTTCCCCTCCAGGCTCCCATTACACTTTTTATACCACCATGTAAAACATTTGTCCTGTTCAAAACAAATTTTATTTTATTTTTCTGCGATGTCGTCATCTTTTCTAAACAATAAAATGTATAATGTTGGTTAAAATACTGAGGTAAACTACGTGAAAAACATCTATTTGATTATTCGTGTTTTTAAGTCCTCCTAATTTTTTTAACCTATTTTTGTTTTATCTACTGAAGAAGCGATTGTAGCCTTCACATCCATTGCCCCTTCAAATTCCCAGTGCACCGGTAGCAATAAAATACGTGGCAATCTTTTTTTTTTCTTCGGTCAAAATACCCGTGCCAGTTAAGTCCGATGACTTGTAGTATCCAAGGAGTATTAACATGGTGGGGATTGAGGGGCTTGGGGGTGCCTATTGAAGTGTTACAATTAACTGACTTGAAATGGTTGTGTTATTATCTGTTAAATAGATCTTGCTAACCGGAAGCGTTTACTCTTCTTGTTGGTATTGAAGCCTGGTTGTTTAAATACCTGTTGTTCAAAGCTTGGTAGCAGCATTTGGTTTCTTTTCTTTTTCAAAAAGCAAAACTGCTTTGGAGAGTGTCAGATTGCTTTGAGACGTGGAGTATATGATTTCTGTGCGCATAACTTACCTGTAGAAGCCTTATCCAAATACCACCAAAGTTTGGTGAGAAATCTGATTTTTATTTTAAATTGCTGTTGCATGAGGTAGTAACTGAGCAGTGCCTCCTCCCCAGCAAATTAGATACACGGTTTGAATTCCTTTGAGTCAGAAATTGTACAAACTGAAACTGGATTAATTGGTAGCATCAAGACTTTAAACTGTTGAGTGCCTGAACCAATGATACTCACGTAGTGATTGTTTTTTAGTGTCCTATAGAGAGCATAAGAATAGCGTAAAACCCAAATAGACTATCTTGTCCAGTATGAACTAGCATCCCTATTACAGATTACAGAAAAGCTGTTGGGAAGGGTCACTTGAGTTGAAGAACAGACTGTAGTACTGGTGGCCACATTGCGGCCTTGTTTAGTACTGTCCTTTCTGGATATGCTTGGTTTCATCTGGCTTGTCAAACAGTGCCTCCAATATTCATTAATAGCCAGTTATATAATAAATAACCTAAAATATGCATTATTTTTTCTTCCTCCTCTTCATCCCAGTCTCCCCACCCTTCTTTCCCAAAAGAAAAAGAGGAGCAGGCTCTTCTGCCAGTTCACTTGTGCTAGCGTTACAAGTAAGGCGTGTTATGCCCAAGCTTATTTCTATTTAAGTACTAAGCATACTTTTGGCCTGTGCAATAGTTTTTAAAGCAGATATAGAATTGTTTTTTGTGCTGTTTCTAAAAGAGCATGACATTTTTAGCAGGATTTGGTGACTGTCCACCTGAGGTTCTGTAAGCTGTTTGAAATTCTATTTTGGATACAATCTTGATATTTTCGTATTGATAACTTCAAAGAATTTTAATGTATATGTAAGATACAGTTAACTTAAACTGAGAAAATTTGCTATTTGGAAAAATCTAGTCATTTAATAGCAGTGTTGAACAAATATGAGCACCATTTATGGGATCGTCCGCACGCCCCGCCCCAAAGAGTGACAGTGCGTAAGAAGCAGTGTGTGTTCTTACAGGCTAATAATAGCTCATTAAAAATAAAAAAGTGATATTTGGGCATCGCACACTTCATGAACCAGTTTGAAGGGCTCTGAGTGAGAAAGAGGGATGCTCTATAGAAGTTCTGAAATATAGGTGCTCATTTTCACTCTTAAAACCTTGATGCTGTGAGCCCTGTCGTCTTTGGGTAGTTCTGCTGGTATCGGTAAAACTGCAGCAGGGAGGAATTCGGCAGCGTGCATCTGGGGAAGGCTTGCCATCAGTGGTTAAAGATTGTTCTTGAGATGACAGCGTGGCCTGGAGTGGGGAGCTGGGAAGTCATTTCAGGGTTCATCCATGCTTGGGGCACCAAGGAGCAGTCCAGTCTTACCAGAGTTTTCCTACATAGTGTCCAGGGGTGATGTTAAGCATTTTATTTATTGGACTTTGGCTTCACAGTTTCAAATAAACCAGCTTTCTAACTTTCTCTTAGGTGTGTGTGCAAATGATTACTTACACCTTCCCCCCCCCCCTTTTAGTATATTCAGGGAACTGGATGTGAAAGTTTCTTTTGGTGCAAAATAGCTGTTAAAAGACACAAAAGGAAAGTAAGACCTAGGACTTAGATCCAGATGCTTTAGGTAGACCTTAGTGCATTATAGTAATACCTTCTATTATCTCAGATACTGACAGCTGCATATTTTCCTAGAGACTGATGTTCTTAAATCTTGGTACTAATTTGCTATCACTAAATACTCCTGCTGTCATTAAATGAGGACTGTAGAAACAAAGAGCAGATGAATTTTGAAATGTGAAAGGAGTGACTGAGACACAGTATGGTCATGGTTTTCAGAAAAGCCAAGGAGCCTGAAAACAGCCAAGTTAAATCAGTGGCTTTAACTAAATTAGGCTTTTGCTGTAGGCTTCTCAGGTGTGAAGTCATTCGGTTAGAAAGTGTTAGTCTGGAAAGGTACTGCTGCCCCTGTCTAGGGCTACGTGTGGGCAGTGTGGTACATGCCTCTCTGGCACTTTTCTATGGCCAGAGCCTAACACTCCTGGTGTATGCTGTTGGGGAAAATGAATTACCAAAGGAGCTGCCCTCTGCAGCAGACTTTCCGAACGCAAGTCCTTAAAGCACGTGGATGAAGCTCTGGCCCACTGTAAATGAAGTCCAGTTAGGAAGAATACTGGTTGGCTTGCAGACTGATTGTAGCAAGTATTTGTTCCTTACAGGAATTAAAAACAAAATACCTGCATGTATTCTGCTTCTGAAATGTATTCGCCTGGAGAAGTCTCTGCAAGAAATACTTTGTTGTGGTGTCTTGAGTTTTTGAGCAGAAAAATTGTGCTTGTGAAATAGTGCGGTAACTTACTATTTGAATACATAGTAGGAAGGATTATTATTATAATGTGACTTGGCCATGTTTCTTCTGTATATGTTAATGTGCTGGGAGTTAATATTGTTTGGTAAACTGACGTTTTGGAAGGGGACAAAGAGCAGAGCACCCTTGTGATTGGTTTTCAGTACTGTATTCTTGTGTAGAATACTACAGTTCACCATCGCATCAAACTTTTTTTTGCCCTTCACTGTTTTAAGTTGTTCAGGAAAGCTTAGGGCCTTATTTAAGTAGCTGTTAAATATAATTTTGGGTGTGCAACTCCCAACAAATATCTTTACAAAACTATAATTCTGCTGCAACTGGCTGTGTCATTTTCAAACATACATTTGTCAAATTTAACTGTGGGCACATTTTTCTAGGAGAGATACTTGATGCTAAGTAGCAAAGTACAGCTACATGGAGAAAAAAGCTGCAGTCTAATATAGCAAGTGGAAAAAAAGACCAGAGAAACCTGAAGAAAAATGTGCATGGCTTGTTTCAAAGGTCAGAAGAGTTTTCACTCCTTCATCTGCAAAATGTGTGTGAAAAGGACAAATTGAGGGTATTCATGAATGAAGCAGAACTTTGTGGTGCTGCATTTAAAGTCTGACCTAACACTTGTGCTTTAGTGCCTACGGATCTCATTTCTCATTTCAGCTGTTCTGACTTGACAGGCAAGCTGCAGTTGTGACCACTTCTCTTTTTACGTAGGTACCAGACCCCAAAACGTGTGTGACATAGTTCTTTTTGCTTTGCATTTGTCTGAGTTTGACATACCGAGTTAGAGGGGACGTATGTGGTGTGTGCTTACAGTACTGCCCTGCGTGTTTGAGAAGAGCGTAGGTCTGCAGATATCGGGAACACAAATGTGGGTTGGGTGCCCATCTTCTAATTCCGCATAAACTACTGTTTATTACCACAGAGTTTTACCTAGTAGTATGTTGAAGAGCACCTTATAATAAAGTCAGGGGAAGGTAGAGGCCTTGAGTATCTTTGCAAGTAGTTGTTCTTATTTTATTTTGGCTGCTTGTCCGTTAAATTGGAGTAATAGCAGTTCTTGCCATCTAGCATATAATGTGGGAAAGACTATGAGACCAGTAGGTATTTTATGCATCAAGCTGCACCGAGTAAGCTAAGTATGGACCAGCTGACGGTGCGTAAGTGTGATTGAAAGCCATTGGGCACGGACGTTTCTGGAGAAAGATCTGATTAACTGTATTATCAGAGTCGGTGTCATTTTGGCTTACAGTCTGTTGGGAATTGAAAAAGATACTAAATTTTGAACGAAGTGGGAAGTCCATAAAGCAGCATTGCTATCCATTTGCTGCATGGATATGAGACAGGGACTTGCTAAGGAAGACATCTATGGCTTTAGGTAACTCAGCTGCACTCAGCATGGCGTAGTGCATCGATTAGAGTGAATGAAAGGGCTATGGTGAGGCTTGGGGGGTGGCAGCCTTCCTGGTGTGATTGCTGTAGTCTTTGCTGCTCGGTGGTTCTCGGCTGGCCTACATCTCACTGGCGTTAGAGCAACTGTTGTATGAGTAACTGAAGCAGAATGCACAGTTACGGATGGAGGGAAAAATGCCAAGACACCAACTCAAGCACAGTCAAGTAGTAATAATAAATGAGTAGCAGAAGAGAGGTTACAGAGAAGCACTGCAGATTTGTAGTTGTTCTTTGCAGAAAAACAGTGAAAGGGGTGAGAAATTCCCCTGGCAGTTTCCAGTCTTGACTGAGACACGTGGAAGACTGTCTCTTGTGGCTTGTTAGCTGTACTGTCACGCGCGTGGTATGCCAGCAGCATCGCCTTTTAGAAAAGCTGATGCAGAAAGGATGCTGTTGGAGCCTCAGTGAGGTACTATCTTTGCCACATAAGGACCTAGTTCTGGAGCATGCACTGTGAAGTCATTTCTAGGTCATGAAGGACAAGTGCCCTTAACAACTTCCTTTATTAAGTCATCTTGCATAGCAAATACATGCAACGTCATCCTTCTGCCACAGGACTGGCATCACACGCTATGCTGGAGACTGAGGACTGAATTACAAGCTTTTCAGAGCTCTCAGAACAGTGTTGCAAGGGCATTCCTTATCCCGAAACAGGTGGAGTTACCTTTGAAAGCACTGGCAGTCTGCTGTATGTGTGACCATGCATGTGATCAAGTTGTGTGTGATTAATGCTACAGTGGCTGCATGGGATCCTCAACGGAGCTAAAAGTGTAAGGTGGGCTGGTCAACAAAGATCCTACACGTAGCACCGTGCGTTAGCAGAGGTGGAAGGCAGAGCTGAATCTGCTCTGTCTTGGCTTGCTTATTTTGGAATAAGAGCTCATTTTAAGGTAGCTGTTGGGACTGATCCTAGTGATGTTATTAATGACGTGAAAAGTGCAAGTCTATTAACCAAACTTGTTAATGGAAGAAAAGCTGTCAGGCAGCACTGGTGCAGAGAAGAGCCAGTATCATATTTGAAGAACTTGAGGGCTGGGACATAATAGAAACAGGCATGCATAAAGGCTAGCCGGCGTAGGTTCGCCTACTGGGCTGCTGCTGCTCAAGGCCAATGGTAACCTCGGCACGAGCAGAGGTTGAAATGTGATCACCCGTGCATTCAGCGTGGGAGCATACAAAACCAGCGCTTGGGTCAGGGCCGTGAGATTCGGGAAGCAACAAGTGCGGTTTGGGCAGAAAGCAGGCTTTGAGATGAACGCGGGCGCGTTGGCTGAGGGGAGGTGTGTGAGGTGGCTGGTAGGAAGGGGGTGGCTGCCCAGGCTCGGGACCTGGCTTCCCGTGTTTCAGCGGGCGAGGGTTCCCCGCAGCAGCACCAGCGGGGGTGTGAGCCCCGCATCCCGGCGAGGGCCGGTCCCGCCGACTGAACTGCTCCGTCCGCCGTCTTCGGAGGGTTGCCATCGGGCTGAGTGGCGGTGTCACCCGCTGCCGGGCCTCCGGAGGCCTCACTCTGTGCGTTTTGGGTGCTGGTACGCACCTCTGGGAATTTGCAGAGGATGTCTGAGCCCAAGTGCCGGAAAGTAATGAGAGAAACGAGCTGGTAGCAAGTGTAGCACCATGCTGGACAGTCTCCGTGGGAACGATTACCTGCCGATGCCTGCAATCTAGCTCGGTGGCAGGCTGAAAAGTCCAGCCAACACGGGCAGGGTGCTTGCTGCGGTCAGGACATGCAGGCACATTTCACCTCAGCTGGGGTAGTGGTTTGAAGGGGAATGGGAGCTCCCTGTTAAAAAACTGAGTGAGGGATGGCTACTGCGGGCAAATTTCCAAAACGTCTGCAAGGGCCGGGGGCTGCGCCTTGCACTCGCTTTCTCTTTCTGGGATGTGTGTGGAAGGGCCTGGAGTTTGCTGAACGTGGCCTTAACCGGAGGCAGTTTCGAGGAGGTGCCTGCAGAAGTGAGGAGGAGCTGGGGTCCCTGGGTGCCGGGGGGCTGTGGGAGCCGGCAGTGCCGCAGGGGAGCCTCTCCAGGGCCCCTCTGAGGCACGAGGCCGAGCTGGGCCGGTGCCGTTGCACCGAAGGGGCCTGGGGCTGCCAGGGGACCATGTCTCCTTGGGCAGAGCAGAGGTCCTTCTTGCAAACAAGACCTCTGCCTTTTTATCAGATTCTTCTGATACCATTTCTGTTCTTTATTGGGTATATTAGCTTGGACCAGAGGCTTTCTAATAAAAATTATTCCAAAATATTATTCTTCTAAGAAATAAAATGTGGAATACTTATATAGAAATTAAAAATATTCTAATAAAAATTATTCAAAAAATTGCACATACAATTCTGTGTGCTTTAGTTTGGGGGGAGGAGGGGATGACCCAGAACAACAGCAGCAATAAAAACCTCTTAATAGTTCAAGGCTCCTGGGGGAACAGAACTTAGCAAAAAAGATGTATTTAATAAAAAAAGGACATTTTCTCAGAGCAGATGCTTCTGTGTGCTTCCTACTGTTTCTCTTGCCCTAAGCCACACATACCTCTGGGGCAATTAGGTCAACTTCTCATAGGAATACCTGGAAGTATTGGTGTGGGTTTCACACTTCCTATCCACCTTCTGTCTGGTTTTGGAGTAGGTGGAAGAGAAGTGTTAACTGTCTGTGAGATCTCCGTTATTTGCCTAACTTTTGCTTTGTACTACTTTGTGACCGAACATTGTTGGATCTACTTGTTTTTGCTGGCCAGATTTTCATGCTGTAGATGGAGTATTTGCATCATGCTGAGAAATACAGATTTCTCTTTGGGAAATCTGCAGCTATAAAACTTTGATGACAGTGACGTTACTATTAGAAGATGTTTAGCTGGTGGGGCCAGCCCTCTTCCCTCTCTGCGGGTGGAAGGAGCTGGATTTTTAAAGGAATTCGAAGGGCAAAGATTTACACAGGCAGTTTTAGACAGAGGAATTCACAAACCCTGTAAGCAGACCCAGCTGCGATAGGAGGGATGAACTGTGCTGGAAATACTACGTTGGTGACAGGCCCTGAGCAGGGCGATAAACCCTGCAAGGATGATTCTTTTTTTTCTTTTTTTTTTTTTTTCCCTTCCCTCCGTACTGCTAAATAAAAGTATACTGTTTGTGGTTGTATCACAAGTCAGCTTCCGCTCACCTGTCCCATGTCGATGAGGGGTCTGAGCCGCAGTCCGTAACACTGGGGGTGTGCAGTCCGAGGCCTCCAGAAGCTGGGTCAGAGGCCCCTGAGAGGAGAGACCTTCTCTGCAGAACGTGCCTCAAAAACGAGTGGGAGCAATACTCGGTGCTGTTTTCATCTGAGACTCAATGTGCTGGGGGGTTTCAGAGCCAGCACAACTGAGAATGATCCACTCATGCTGCAACCAGTGCAGGGAGCTCCAGAAACCATGTGGAGGGCTGCAAGGGAGAAGCAGAGGGTCAGGTCAGGCATGTCGTTGAGTCTCAGCCCAAGGACATCCCTGCCTCAGCTTATGTCCTTTTTCTTTTCAACAGCAGATTATATACATTGTGCCTGGGGGGTTGCACATCAAACAGTTACACGTTGCCGTAACGAGCGAGGGCACTGATGGTCAGCAGCAGGGTTGGGACGTTCGCTTTGTGAACGGGGGCTGGATCGCGTGCAGCTTGGCTCCTTGCCACTCTTCCCAGTCCTCCCTTTGCAGAGGCCCCTGATAATCAGAGAAAAAATGGTGCTGACATCTACTGGTTATTATTCAGATGTTAATGTACTAGTAATACATAATGTCCTTTCTGAATGATAGACAAATGGTCCAGCAGCTTGCGACATCGCCAAACACGCTGCGGAAGGTTTGGCTTCTCTTATCCTTTCTGGTCTTTGGTGGCATCTCCAGCTATAACTCGGTTTCCTCATTTGCTTGTTTTCCCTCTTCTGAATTAAGGCGATAATGCTGAATTTACTGTAATTCGTGATGTTTTCATGTCTGTGCACACAAGTCCCTTGAACAACCAGGGTTTTCCAAGAATCTTAAAAATACTTACTTCTTTGTTCATGGGGGTTATTAATACAATTTAATTGTATATTAATACAATTTAATACATCCATACATGTCCTTGATGTCAAGTATGTTTCTCAAAAACCATTCAAAAACGACATGCCAGTTTATGTACTGGAGAATTACATTCTTGGGGCAGTCCTGAATACTTCCCGATTGGCATCTGCAGGAGAAAGTAAATTTATGTAAAGCGAGAGACACTTATCAGGCCTGTGCAGATTTGATTTTGAGAATGAAATGGCACAGAAGATAGAGCTGAAGCTGTAGAAAAGCGCTAGCTTTTAAAAAAAATTGGAAAAAAATTCCAAACCAGTTGCATTCCTTCTAAATTAAAAGCAGCTGAAATGTAATTAAACTTATGCTGTGATGCCACCTACGGGATTTCTGTGGGGAACACAAACCTGGCCACAGTGTTTATATTTTTAATCTTAGGGTTGAAGTTTTGTTTTAAAACCACAAGAGCATGATGTGCCCCTGAGTCTATAAAAATAAATGTTTCCCACACTGTACCTAGCTATTTCTGTATTTAATTCAAGGAAAGTTAAATTCCTTCTCAGAAACTTTGGTATACTGCCTTCAGCAAATACAAATCTGAGCCAAACACCTCATACAACTCATGAACTGCTTTCAGTTCCTGCTACAGTCCACAGAAGCATTTCTAAAAAAAACCCCTTAGCACATCCTAGGTCTGTCTTGTAAAAAAAATCATCAGAGTAAGACAATCTATGAAAAGGCTTTTGAGTTACTGAAGGCTTGAATTCCCGAAGTAACACATAGAGCTTTTGTTCAAGTCCAGAGGGCTGCTGGATGTGTAGCCAATTTTATTCTGACAGGTAGGGACTGGACAAATTCGACCTTCTTGCTGAGTCAGTGCCATTTTTTTCCTCAGGTGTCAAATACCTGCCTGGTGGGTGCAGCACAGCGCTGTGGAATGGCTACAGGTGGGTCCGACACACAAAGCAAAACATTTCAAAGATATTTGATATTTGTTACGTCCTGTGTGTTGCTGCAAAGGAATTGTTGATCTGGAATTAACTTGCAAAGAGAAAATATGGCATGGATTAGAGCTTCAAATACTGGAAATAGCCACATTTTAAAAATGCAAAATAAGCGAGGAGACCAGCAAATTGCTTAGCATGTATAGTGCTGCTTTTCAGCTACTCAAAGCTTTATTACCGAATCACGGAATGGTTGAGGTGGGAAGAGACCTCTTCAGATCATCTAATCCAACCCCCTGCTCAGAGCAGGGCCACCTGGAGCCCAGATCTGTGTCCAGTCACGTGTTGAGTATCTTCAGGGATGGAAGATGCGTTCAGCCTATCTGGGCAACCTGTGCCAGTGTTTGACCAGTCTCACAGTAGAAGTGTTTTCTTGTGTTCAGATGGAATTTGACGTTTCTCATTTGTGCCCATGGCCTCTTGTCTATCAGCAGGCTCTGCTGAGACGAGCCTGGCTCCCGCTTCTCCGTTCCCTCCCTTCAGGCA
The DNA here is from genome assembly GCF_965183815.1 of Platalea leucorodia. NCBI lineage: Eukaryota > Metazoa > Chordata > Aves > Pelecaniformes > Threskiornithidae > Platalea > Platalea leucorodia. The sequence continues at coordinate 104,304,386 of NC_138823.1, forward strand.
TCTATACACACTGATGTGATCCCTCCCCGAGCCTTCTCTTCTCCAGGCTGAACAGTCCCCAGTCTCTCAGTCTTTCCTCATACGTGAGATGCTCCAGCCCCTTCATCGCACTGACATCCGCCAGCTCCCTCCATGCTCGTGGGTGAAACCGCTCCAGGCCCATGGTCTTAGTTATGTCCACTGCGTTTAAATGCGCCCTAACCGGGTCCTCCTCCACCAAGGAGGAGTACGTCTTCCCTGCTACAGGCCTCCCCTCTGGTCTCGGGTAACTGGGATTTCTGAAGCCCGGTCTTACCAGTAAAGTCTGAGGTGAAGAAGGCCTTGAGTACCTCGGCCTTGTCTGTGCCCTGTGTCACCAGCCCCCCGCTGCATTTCGCAGAGGGGCCGCGTTTTGCCTAGTCTTCCTTTTGCTCTTTATGTACTTGTATAAACCTTTTTGGCTGCCTTTCACATCCCTTGCCAGATTATGAATGTGTCCTTGGAAAACTGGCATCTATCGATAATAATGCAATTAAAAGTCTGTTGCAGTGTGCAGTAAAATTTAATCAAAGATCAGCAGCAGCTGCACATGCATTTACTAAGAAGAAATGTTCCTGCTATGGTCTGGTACGAAACATCTACTCTGCTGTTAAAAATAAGAATATCAGGGGATGACACAGTTGCTATGTGCATGTTGCCAATGCCCTTATCTTCATCTGGATCAGTTCATGTCGGATGTACAACAGTGCTGTACAAAGGAAACTCAGGTGAACAATTCAGTTTTGGAAATCTATTGTGGCATTGAGAACAAATACTGAATAATTATTTCATAACAGTGATGTTAACTCAGTCTGCCTATTAATGTGGGTATTTTCTATTTTATTTACTTGTTGAGTGCAAGTGCGAGTGTGCTTCTTCTAACTGCCTAACAGAAAATGAATATGAGGTATAATGGATCACGTGTTACACCACCAGAGCAAGAAGGGTCACAGTGACGGTAACATTTTGTGCTTCAAGCAGTGCCTCTGTACTACACATACCCTTGATGCAATAACAATGATGTGAAAAGTTCAAAGAGAATTTCTGAGTCTCTGGCCCTTGCCCACACCCATGCTGTTTGCCTTTGAAGTTTTTTAAACACTTGCCAAGAGAAACTTCTCTCCATGGACATGACGGATGCATATTACCGGATTGTAATCAGGCTCTTGCATATTTTTGAGTACGCTTAATCCTGGCTAAAAATACTTCTAAGAATAATGAGATGCATCCTGGTTAGGTGTACCACTGTTGAGGAGAGACCCCAAGCACTGTTCCTTAGGTCAGTGAGAGCAGCTCTCCTCTGACCAGGCAGGTGTTCCTACAGTGCCGTCTTTCTTACCCTACAACGCATATTTAAAATACATTGGATGACTCATCCTGAAAATGCTTATTTCTCTCCATGGGCAATATAGGAACCATAGATGGCCAGTTCAGCCGCAGGCCTGTATGGTTTGAATACCTAAACGGTAGGCAGGTTAACCCAACTTCAGGTTGAGCTTTGCTACTAGAAAGCATTTGATGATTAAAAAGAGAAGTTCACTCAGAGTTGCAAAATGGCAATCACTATGAAAGAAAAGTAATGACAAAATAATGGAGTAACATAATTCGGTACTGTTACAATCAAGACTGCGTTAGCTGTTTCGGCATCCCAACTAACTAATCTGAGAGACTCGTGACTTAGCTCCCCATCGCGCGCCACAAGTTGCCTGCCCTGTTACTACAGCTACAAACTTCTGTTGTTGTCATCAGCGCCGCCTCGCGCTTCCATCTCCCAGAGCAGGCCTGAGAAGTCCGTGCTCGAGCTTGCTGGTGATGGCGCATCCCCATTACATCAGACGAGGATGGAAATAGTTTCCATCTCTCTTTTCTGTTAGGCTTTGTAATAAGCATTCTGTTATATGGTTTCATTCCTCTGACTCTTTCTGCCTGTACGCTTTCTCCTGTTGCAACCTTTTAAAGCTAGAAAGAAAATATTTAATAATGAATACATTTTGTGATAGGATTAGAAACCATAATTTCACTGGCTCTGAGCGAACAGCTAAACATGGGTGAGACTGTGGTTGGGGTGTTTAGACAGCGTCACAACTCTATATACCCTGTTAATACCATGGTGGTCATTAGTTGTAAAATAATGAGAGCAAACCTTGTACCACACAGAGGAAGTAGGTATCTGTTACTGTGATACCATGTTTTACATACATTATGAAATTTCTAGCTGGGTTGAGATAAACACTGGAACAGAGTTTGGATAGCTAACTGAATTCCTTTTTTTTTTACAGTGTATCATAAGCAGGGGAAGTCTACATCTGGCATCAGAATTCAAACAGAAAGTTGTGAAACCACGGCAGTTGTTTCATTTGGAGAAAAAAAAAAAAACTTAAAAACAAAAAAAAAGACTTGGAGAACTTAGTTCGTGACTTGCAATGCAGGCTTCAACAGCGGAATATGCCATGCCATGCAACCACAGATACACTAGCAATGCTAGCACACAAGCTTACATTGCAGTTTGGAGGTAAGAAAGACAGACATTTTACTTTTAGTTAAATATTTTGCAATTTTCAAATTAATTTAATAGGACACAGGAAAGGAACTGCTGTGGTAATAAAGCATTTCTACACACACTAGTGTGCACCCAATTAAAAAGGTAGCACTCATATATGCCAAATACGTAGGGGATATCCATTATTTATACTGTAACGTCAGGTTAGTTAACTCATGTAAGACAAAGTAATGGAGCGTGCATTTGTATTGTCATCAGAGGAGTACACTCTGCTGAAGAGGAGATCAAAAATTTATTTTTGTTTTTAGAGAACGTTTTTTTCTAAATTGCTGTAAAAAACACATAGCCAAAGTGTTTTGTAATTTTTTAAGTGCTGTGTAAGAAAGGTTCGTTTGTACTGACAAGTAAATGTTCAAGTCAAAACTACTGCAACTAATGGAAAAAAGAAAAATAAGCTGGAAATGATGGTGGGGAGCTACGTGATGATAGAAATTGTGGAGAGATTCCAAGAACACGGAAAAAGAGATATCCATCTATTTTCATGTTCTTAAAATGACTGTAACGAACCCTATGAGCAACTCTAAACTTTTCCAGCTGTGCCCACAGTCTTCGCTATGCTGCAGCAAAGCACACAGCAACAAGGAGGAGCGATTAAGGGACATAGCATATAATTTACTTTTACATAGCGCCTCATGTTAATCATAAGCTGAAGAAATAATCAGCAATTCCATATAACATTTTCTTTTGGGGAGTAAAAAAAACCCAAAACCCCTAGAAAATTCAGTTATAAAAGCTTTGTAAATGCCAACTTACAGTTTTGTGGTGGTATCCTGTGCCTTTAGGAAAACCGAGTTTCAATCAAATGAGGCTTGTGAAACCAGGGAATCTAAACCTACTGATTTTCCATTGCACAGACATGGCCACATCTGATAATTTTTTCTAATACGTTATTCTATCCAACACTATAGTTACTTGACCAGACACTGACAATTTCCATGCTGAGAACTGCAGAGGGTGCTACTATTGATAAAACCTGCGTAGCACAGCACTGGAATTAAGGATCCATGTTGTCTTAGACCGTACTAGAAGCGTTCAGAGATCAAAGACACACATCCTCTTCATATTGCTTGGCAAAGTTAAAACCTAAGTTACTTTGTCTTCATGACTGTTCTAACCTGACTTAGCTCAACTGAGTTCAAAATACCATAGCTTTATTTTTTTCTAGTTTTGAGATGTGCATTTGCATTTCTCACATCTTCTTCCTTGACTCACCTGGGTCTTGTGTGAGCTCTTAAAGCTGTGGTTCAGGGACACGGTAAGTCCAGCGTTACGGGTCTGGGCAGCGCTTCAGAAAACGCCGCAGCCATGAGCTGCTGATCCTGCAGCCACTTCAAATCTGTTAAAAAAGCAAAACGCACAACCTGACAGATTTAACACATGCACAGAGAATGTGTTTATGACAGCATTTGTTTTCCAGCGTAAAAACCAGCCAGGCTGCTCACTGGATCTTGTGTTCTGGCCGAGTCGGGAGCATGTAGTCACGCCCCTACTTCTGATCTGGGTGAAGTCAGCGTTCAGATGAGCTGGTAGTGCACACAGCCATTGCTAATGACAATACAACCACAGCCTCGCTGGCAACAGCTCAATTCCTGCGAGGAATTAATGGCTGCAAATATGTAAACTTACTTTCTTATGCCAGAGGAACTGAACTCCTGCTGGTGGTCAGTGGTTGATAGCTGCTCCTGACTGATGGCAGCACTTGCACTGGTACTTGGAAGCTGCTCTTATGGCCCTGACCAGGAGGGACCGCAGTGTTGCTAACGCAGAGGAAAGTGAACTGCTGCTGATGGGTGCATTTTAGAATGCAACAATCCAGAGACATCTTTTTAACCTTTTTGCACACTTACAGCTAGACAACGCTGTGTATAAATTACATTACAAATCGAACAGTTTGATCCTGCATCTTTGATTGCCATTTGTACTTGAAATCCAAACTTAAAAGTATTAACTCCCAAAATTTGGATTCATTGCTAAAATAAATTGCTAAATTCTCTACAATGGCCAAATGCGCTCTTCCTGAAGAGGCTGGTACAAAGCCTGATACAGGGTACTGCGAGATAAATATATTTATGCATGTATATGTGTATATATCTGAGTGTATATATATGGATGTATGTGCATGTGAATATATCTCTCTATATATTTACTGATGTTACTCCTGCTGCTGCAGTTCAAAAATTGATTAAAAAGTAAATTTATACACCAAACAGTAGTAATAACCCATCCACTCATTCCACAGTCAGTGAACAGTGCAGAATTGTAGATCACCGAGTTGAAGAGCAGGCTTTAATTTGAAACCTGCCACACTAGCACTGGTGAGAAGGCTTTCCACAAACCCTCCTGTTCTGCTGTATATCCTGACCTGCTAATTAAATCATTTGACCCTCTAGGATTATTCAGAAGTGCTTTAGAAGAACACTAGCTTAGAAGGAGTATCAGTCGGAACTGAAAAAACAGATTGAAAACTTCTGCATATATTGCAGCTGATGCTGAGATGCAAGCACAAAGAAGTAAACTGAGAAACCTTGACAAATACAACAGAAAGCATTTGCCAACACACGTGTGGCTCTTTACAGCAAGAATCTATAGGATCACTAAGTAATGATGTCAGAGTTACAGAACCGTCAGTACCCTTTGGCTCAGGTTACTCTCCTTACTGGACCTGGCCAAACGAAGCAGAGACCAGCCTTGAGGAAAGCAAATAGGTTCATAGATACATTCTATATACCATAGATACACCATATATATCTTATATAATATCTTATATGTTGAAGAGCACAGTTCTGATCATCTAATGAAAAATTAAAGGTTAACAACCTTTCTTTATATAAGTAATGATAAGGTTACTGCATTATTTCATGAGTTCTTGCACCCTCAGGACAGGCTATCCTTTATCTTTTATTCTCCTTTATGTCCTAGGAACTGCAAGGAAAAAACCCACCCTTTTACAAGAGCTTTTGCTTTTTAAACATTTTACTGTTGCCTTTTGGGTAAGTCTCCTTCAAAATGTCTAGAATGAATATGTTTTTGACTGTAACTTTGTTCATGTTGAAGAATGCAGAAGGGGGGGGGTATCAGTTCATAGGATTTTGTAGCAGTGATGTACTAAAACTAGATGTACTTAAAATACATGGATCTATTTCTAAATAACAGTAGCCAGTAGTTTGAGAATAATGGACTAATGTAAAGGTTTGATTTTTTTCCTCCTCCCTACTGGAGAGCCCAAGTAGAAGATAAAAGAACTTCTTGATCATAAAAGCTGTTGCTATGTTATGCTTGCAGAAGTCTATTTTATCATTCGTAAGTTAAATAAAACTTATATCAGTGTTTAAATCAGTATTTAAATATATTCTAAAGGCCTTAATGTATATATTGTGAAAAAGGCTGTCTAAAGTGGGAAATAGTAGTTATTTTATATGTCATTTTGAAAACCACAATAAAGGAATCCTAACAGTGATCATAAGATCTGAAAATGATTTAATAAGCCAAAAATTTCCATGTATTGCAACTGAAAGTATTTCTTTAATCATAGAACCGTAGAACAGCCCAGGTTGGAAGGGGCCTCAGATCCATCTGGTCCAACCGTTCGGTGCTTTATCTAGCGCTGTGTCCAGTTGCATCTTGAAAACCTCCAGTTGTGGGGACTCCACCACATCCCTGGGGACGTTGTTCTAGTGATTGATTGTTTTCACTGTAAAAAATGCCTTTCCTATATTGAGATGAAATGTGCATACTTTTTTCCATTCAGCAGTGTACGCATAAAGCCCATTAATACTGAGAAAGGTTTTGGACAATTGATGTTTCCTCAATTTTCAAAGAAGTAATAACCTTTGCTTTAAATACTGCATTGGTCATACACAATCAGCCTCAAATAATGAAAATCTTGATAGCATTGAATTTGTATAGAATTGGTCAGCTTCAAATATAATAGCTGAAACCTTCAGCTTCATGGTATTAATCAGCAAAAACTGATGTACTACTTAATGCTAAAAGTGTATCCTTTTTACTGTAGTGTGATAACTTGAGACAAACAAACTTCCTAGGGCTTGGAAACATTTTTCTCAACAAGAGTCTCTTTGGCTTATGCAATGGGCTCTGCAAAAGCTTGTAGCCCAGAGAGGAGTGGGAGAAAGAGCACAAAACGAGCAGTGTACAACCATTTACGTGGAAGGCAGAATGCCTTAAAAGTGGTAGGTGCAGCCACTGCTAGGAGGTAAAGTTGTTACCTGCAGTTGTTACCTTCATTTGTACTCCACGTGGCAGAGCTGGAGCTGCCGGGCTCGTACTAATTCACAGAATATGCAGGAAGTTGCAGTCAAGTCGAGCACAACCGTGGCAGATGGTAGAGAAATCTTTTTTCCCCAATGCTAGTTTTTTCCTTTGGGATTCGTTTGACTAAAGGGTCATCTTACAGTCCAGACTTCAAATATGAAACATCTAGGCCACAATCTTACAAAGCACTCGTGTATTTATATTTGCTCATGTAAACGCTCCCAGGGTTTCCTAGAAATAGTGGTGGTGGTGAAAAGTTCTGAAATGTACTTTGTTTTGTGTGAAAGGAAGACCTGGAAAAGTGTCATAAAAGTCAGGAAGGATGTATATATAACACCCAACCTTTTGATCAAGATACATCTATGCAAATCTCCAAGGTATGACACTGGATAAAGTAGCATAAAACTAGAGGATGACAGAAGAGCAGCACTGTGAAGTGACACTGCGGTTCTAAGAGCCGATTTCATGCCCCCTCACAGTGGCCTCTTGCAGAACTGACGATTACCTTCTCTGACATTCAGAGATCCCAGCTCTTGCTGGACTCAAAACTCAGCAGAAAGTGTAAAAGCCAGAAATCCCTTGCTCTTACTTGCTCTGATATTTGCCCCTGTGGCTGATCCACTCCTAGGGGCGTACAAACAGGCACTGCTGGCATCTCCGCTTCGCTGCCACCCTGTTGAGAAGAGCCAAACTAAATAAACTGAAACAGAACTGAAGTGTCTCTCCGGAGCCAATTATTGACATTAACTCTGGTTTTCAGCAGACAAGAAAATGTTTTGTAAATGTTTCATCTGAGTCCTGTTACAAAAGCAACAAACAAACAAACAGGCTTGTGCTGCTTTGAAGTGCCCGTGTGCTGCCTCCGTTCCTTCTTCAGCGAACCCAGATTTCCACGCAGATGGTGACAGAACATCATTAGCACTTGCATGGAAAACTCATCTGAAACCTGTATCAAATTTGTCCCCATTAGGTCCAAATTTCGTAACTTGCAAGTAAAACTGGGCTTGGTTTCTTCCATCTTTTCTCCTAGTTAATTATTTGAATTCAAAACCCTAAGTAAATAGTTTCTTTGTTCCTTTGAGGTAGACCGAGGTCTTGAGAAAACCTAGAAAGGTTCAGTACCTCTGTTCATCCAGCAAAAAGAACCTAAAAGTCCTGTACATTTTGGATGCTGGTCTTGCATTCAGGAATTTAGGATTATACAAAATCTCATTGGTTCTGTACATATTTAACATCATAACCACTCAAAATCCTCACTCTTCTCTAGCAAGTACTGAACACACATGTGAATTCAAAAACCTCTGGGCTTAAATTCAGCTTTTTCCAGATTCATCATACAAATTGAGGCAACTTTTTTTGGTATTATCTTTCTTTAAGAAAATCTTCACAGCTGTAAAAAAAAAAAAAAAAAAAAAAAAAATCACTATATATTCTGTTCCACAAAAAGTATGTTTTTAAGCGCATAACTAATTTTTTCAGTGTGGTGCACAGATGTATATATATTCATATATGTATTTTCTTCAGACATTTATAATTCCTTTCATTTTAGTAGGCATTGGATTGCTTCAGCTAAACGCTAAGCAAGCTAACAGGCTACGTGTTGAAGAAATACTTGCTAATGATATGGAAAAAAATAAGAAATTCGATAAACCATCTGAATTGCTTGCAGTTTCTGGGGAGATTATCTAAGCCATTTCAGTTCAAAAAGCTTTTCAAATGCATTCATTATGTTCTTGTGTCCAAGTTTCTAAAGAATCCACAGAGTAGTTTCAGAAACAGATGGATTATCAACGTATTCAACAAGTTTTTTTGTATCCAGACTTTGATGATTATGTGCATGAGTCTTCCTGGAGTTATTTGGCAAGAACAAAGATTATCATCTGCATTTGTACTCACCTACCAAATGTATATAGAGAGAGTACAACGGCACTTAAGATATACAAGTGCTCTTCACTCATTAAGAGACAAAACCCAAGAGATACGCTGAGAAAAGCAACTGATGGAGGTTTCAAAGAAACTCACTCTGTCGGCTAGCAAGTACACACATCTAGTCACTCAGTTTGCTTTGGAGGAGGTTGAGCCTTAAAGTTTAGGTACAAATAAGGTAGTAATTCTGTCCTTAACGTTTGTGCAGCTTTCCAGCTGTAGGTGAGAGAAGTCTCTTCCAAATCAAAACTGATGATGACTGTAACCTTACCCAAGAGGTACCCATAAAGACATCTACATTCTTCTATAGTTAATCGAGTCTGACACTCATAGCATAAACTTGCATGGATGTGACACAGATTTGGTAAAAAAACCAAACCAAACCAAACCAAACCAAACCAAACCAAACCAAACCAAACCAAACCAAACCACCACCCTCAGCCCCCCCCCCCCCCCCCCCCGAAATGTACTTTATTTGGAAACATCATTAACATTAACAGATTAACATTAAACATTAACAGATGAAGTATTCTACAAGCGGTTGGCTGAAGTCTCACAGTCTCTAGCCCTTGTTCTCATGGGGGAACTTCAACTTACCAGATCTCTGCTGGAAATACAACACAGCAGAGAGAAAGCAGTCTCGGAGGTTCCTGGAGTGTGTGGAAGATGGTAACTTCCTGCCACAGCTGGTCAGCGAGCCGACCAGGGGAGGTGCCCCGCTGGACCTGCTGTTTGCGAACAGAGAAGGCCTGGTGGGTGATGTGGTGGTCGGAGGCTGTCTTGGGCACAGCGACCATGAAATGATGGAGTTTTCGATTCTTGGAGAAGTAAGGAAGGGGGTCAGCAAAACCGCTACCCTGAACTTTAGGAGGGCGGACTTTGTACTGTTTAGGAGTCTGGTTGACAGAGTCCCTTGGGAGGCAGTCCTGGAGGGCAAAGGAGTCCAGGAAGGCTGGGTGTTATTCAAGGAGGAAGTCTCAAAGGCGCAGGAGCAGCCCGTCCCCATGTGCTGTAAGTCGAGCAGGCGGGGGAGAAGACCGGCCTGGCTGAACAGAGAGCTTTGGCTGGAACTCAGGAAAAAAAAAAAAGAGAGCCTACCGCCTTTGGAAAAAGGGGCAGGTGACTCAGGAGGACTACGAGGATGTTGTGAGGTTCTGCAGGGAGAAGATTAGAAAGGCGAAGGCCCAGCTAGAACTTAAACTAGCCACCGCCGTTAAAGATAACAAAAAATGTTTTTACAAATATATCAGCGACAAAAGGAGGGCCAGGGAGAATCTCCCTCTTTTGTTGGATGCGGAGGGAAACCTTGCCACAAAGGATGAGGAGAAGGCTGAGGTACTTAATGCCTTCTTTGCCTCAGTCTTTAATAGTCAGACCGGTCATCCTCAGGGTTTTCAGGCCCCTGAGCTGGGAGATGGAGATAGGATGCAGAATGAAGCCCCAGCTGTCGAAGAGGTGGCAGTCACCGACCTGCTCCTCCACCTGGATGCTCACAAGTCCATGGGGCCAGATGGGATCCACCCGAGGATACTGAGGGAGCTGGCAGAGGAGCTTGCCAAGCCACTCTCCATCATTTACCAGCAGTTCTGGTCAACCGGGGAGGTCCCAGCTGACTGGAGGTTAGCAAACGTGATGCCCCTCTACCAGAAGGGTCGGAAGGAGGATCTGGGGAACTACAGGCCTGTCAGCCTGACCTCGGTGCTGGGAGAGGTCATGGAGCAGATCATCCTGCGTGCCATTACGCAGCACATGCGGGACAACCGGGGGATCAGAATCAGCCAGCATGGGTTTATGAAAGGGAGGTCCTGCTTGACTGACCTGGTCTCCTTCTATGACAAGGTGACCCGCTTGGTGGATGAGGGGAAGGCTGTGGGTGTTGTCTACTTGGACTTTAGTAAGGCCTTTGACACTGTCTCCCACAGCATTCTCCTGGAGAAACTGGCTGCTCATGGCTTGGATAAGTGCACTCTGCACTGGGTTAAAAACTGGCTGGACGGCTGGGCCCAGAGAGTGGTGGTGAATGGAGTCAAATCCAGTTGGCGGCCGGTCACAAGTGGTGTTCCCCAGGGCTCAGTGTTGGGGCCGGTCCTGTTCAATATCTTTATCAATGATCTGGATGAGGGGATTGAGTGCACCCTCAGTAAGTTTGCAGATGACACCAAGCTGGCCAGGAGTGTTGATCTGCTGGGGGGTAGGAAGGCCCTACAGAGGGACCTGGACAGGCTGGATCGATGGGATGAGGCCAGCTGTGTGAGGTTCAACAAGGCTCAGTGCCAGGTCCTGCACTTGGGTCACAACAACCCCATGCAACGCTACAGGCTGGGGGAGGAGTGGCTGCAGAGCTGCCTGGCAGAAAAGGACCTGGGGGTGTTGGTTGACAGCCGCCTGAACATGAGCCAGCAGTGTGCCCAGGTGGCCAAGAGGGCCAATAGCATCCTGGCTTGTATCAGGAACAGTGTGGCCAGCAGGACCAGGGAGGTGATAGGGCCCCTGTACTGGGCACTGGTGAGGCTGCACCTCGAGTGCTGTGTTCAGTTTTGGGCCCCTCACTACAAGAAGGACATGGAGGTGCTGGAGCGTGTCCAGAGAAGGGCAACGAAGCTGGTGAAGGGTCTGGAGCACAAGTCTTATGAGGAGCGGCTGAGGGAGCTGGGGTTGTTTAGTCTGGAGAAGAGGAGGCTGAGGGGAGACCTTATGGCTCTCTACAACTACCTGAAAGGAGGTTGTAGCGAGGTGGGGCTCGGTCTCTTCTCCCTAGTAACAAGTGATAGGACAAGAGGAGATGGCCTCAAGCTGCGCCAGGGGAGATTTAGATTGGATATTAGGAAGAATTTCTTCATGGAGAGGGTGGTTAGGCATTGGAACAGGCTGCCCAGGGAAGTGGAGCAATCACAGTGCCTGGAAGTATTCAAAAAGTGTGTGGATGTGGTGCTTAGGGACAAGCAGGTGGACCAGGCAGTTAGGTTAACAGTTGGACTTGATCATCTCAGAGGTCCTTTCCAGCCTTAACAATTCTATGATTAAACTGTGTGAGTCACAAATGTAATTGCCGTTGGTTTTAAGTGTTGATTTGAGAGAGAAAAATATACACTGTACTGCAGAATTCTATAAAATTCCATGCATTCGCATACAAGGACACATGACAGTGTTTTATTAAAATAAAAAGCTTTAATACTTTTGCATTTAAAAGATTTAGCAGAAAATAATTGCTACAAACATGCTACAACAACATAGACGTTCAAAAAGTTTTCAGTGCTTTCTTTCGCAGTTCAGCATTTTGGCAAAAATAAGTTTTTCTGTATATACTTCAAAAGTTGGCTATCATAATACTGATATAAAATACTTCATGTAGACTAAGGTCAGGTGCATAAAATACAATAAGTAATAAAACACACTGTTTGTATAAACATTTAAAGTATAAATTTCATTAGATAACATGCAAATACTGCAATATTTTAAATGGCACTTAAATATAGATACTGAGATTCTTTATAATTTTGCATCCAATACGAGATTCTGAAATGTACAAAACTATAAAAAGAACATACTTCTTCACTGAAGTCAGGTACTAGTATAGAGCTTGATTGTCATTTTACAAGCATTGAGCCCCATGTCCTGCAAATCTTCACTAGTCCAAGTAAAGACGTCTACTGAAACAGGCCCAGGGCTAGTTAGTTTTCTTCATAATAAAATATGAAAGCGTATTTACATGAGAATAAACTCTTAAATTTTTGGTAAGGTAATTAAGTAGCAGCAATTTGTTTCTTCCAAAAAATGATGTTTAAAATAGGTGCTTGCTTTTTGTTGTCACTGATATCCATCTGAATAATATAAAATTAACATTCTTCAATAAATTCAAACCACTATTTTGTTCATTGCTGAAAAAAACCCCTGTAAGATCCCTTCTCGCAAAACTCATAAATCCATAATGTCAGAACCTTCCAGAGTATTTTTGTGTTTCCAAGATCAATGGAAAACAATCTAATTGTGCTGAAACAGTCATCTGACTAGTAATGAATAAAAGAATCTTCTTTTCACATTATTCCAAATACTTTTAGTTCTTCATTGAAAAATATTAGTTCATCAAATCTTCTACAATTTTTGTTTTCCGATTCAGTGATCAACAATTCTATATGTCCTTCACAATATAAACCACCGCAATACTCATGCGTATTTTCTAAGCAGTTAGATAGAATATATTAATCCTGACAAGGTGAATAAAAGGCTTATGAACAGGGAGTGCAGAACAGGCACCACTTTAAGAGAAGAAGAAGAAATACTAAATGAAACTTGTACTTGAGATGCAATTAGAGCTGACAGCGGTACGTGTGATGCTAGTGTTGGACTGTCTGAATTTATCAGTGACTCTATCTTTTCTGCTTCTTTATTGCAGGCTTCAATCTGAGGAAAAAAAAAATAACAGTTATTATTTCTCTTCTTGCCATGTAAAATGCCAATGCACAAATGTTGCTAGATAGCATAATTCAGGAAAGAAAATCTGAGTTATTCCCATCAGCACATAAGATTTATATAATTTTGGGGAGTATTCCTTAGAAAATATATTGGAGCTCTTATCATAGACTTTGGTTCTATGCAAACTACTGTGGAAGCCCTGAGTAGTAGCAAAAGGGAAGGAAGGAAGCTACGTACAAGTTATTGTGGGTGATGTGTTTTGAATGTTGATGCCAAAAAGCTCACAGTAAATTATAACTAAAGTAAGTACCTCTAAAACTGAGGACTTCCTTCCTGATTGACCAAGATACTGCCTTGAAGTCTGCAACAGTGGAAAAATCAGGATTTTCTACTTATTTGGCTTCTTCTTCCCAATCAGGGAAAACTGGTTTCTTTTACAGGAAGAGAAGAATGGAAGTAATAGGATAACCTGAGAAAACCCAGATTTCCAGGTTTCCATTCCCCCACTGACATGATGATAATAATGAATTTATGTTAGAAAATCCATTTTTTCCACCTTACCTTCTACTGCAACCCAGGAATCAATTTAGTACTAAGTCTCTTTAACAGCTTTAGAAGCTGCCTCTGGTGAAGTTTCAACTTGACAAACTTAATATCTGGATGCCCAAAGCTTTGAAAGTTGAGGAGCTTCTAGCTCAGCAGTGGGTGGCACCAGTGAGATGAGCAGCTCCTCTCTAGCTTCAGGTGGCCTCTCTGATTTCAGAGAGTCCTCCTCTCCCCCGGAGTCTGGCAGCACCTGCTGCAGATCGAGTGAGAGCTGACCAGACTGGCAAGGCTCCAGGCCTTGTTTCCTAAGTCCTGGTAACGTTTTGAGCTATTTCTGCTAAAGGAGGAGACATAAGTTGGAGCTGTGTTGGACATACCAGGATTGCTCCAGTAGCATGGGCAAGCAAAACACACACAATATATCTGCCCGAGAGACAACTACCCTATTAGATACTGCAGCTTGCAAAGTTTTTGGCAGTGATTCTATCCCCTCACACTATACCACAACTTTAGCCCATCCCAGAAGCAATACTGAGCATGCAAAATTAGACTGTAGAAATAAAAGGGAAATGGGAAGCGGCCATCAATATAAAATAAACAACAGAGAAATGAACCTGCCTGAATTCTGTTTGAATTGTAAAAGATAAGAGAGAGATTGTGGGCAGGTTTTCTCTCCCCTTCCTTTTCAAAGCTGAATCCTTCACTTTACACTAGTACACATCAACACGTCAGGTACCAGAACGAACTAGTCAGAGCACCTGATATCCAAAGGGACTTCATTATTAAGTGCTGTCAGCAGGGCCAGGCAAGACTATTAGAAACAACTATAAAACGGCAAGGAATTATGCTCTGCTTAATAGGAAGAAGATATCCTCACTGGTCTTGCACAGGTTAACATGCAGAAAGTAAAAATGAAGCAACAGCTCCAAGACAATAATAATGCAATACGTAGCCAAAGCCTTGCTTCCATTGCTCTGAACGGCTTCTAAGAAAATACTGTAAGAACTTTGAGCTGCATTTGTTGGTTTACCTTTAGAGTTTAGTACTGAGTGTTAGGTTCTTGTTTGCTAGCATGAACTAGCTATGACACAGCAAGCCGGGCAGCGTATTGGAATGTTATTTCCTTTTTAAGGTCCTAATAGCATTTTGGGATCTCCCAGCACTTTTTACCGTAAGGTGGAAAGGAATCTCAAAACCAGGATGGTCTCAGAATAGCATCAACAGATCCTCTTTGGTATGACCTACTGCTTAACATCAAGACATGCGCAATGTTTTAATATGATATCAACATGTATGATGTGCTTCAGCCTAGCATCACATATACTTCAATTTACTTTTAACCATTACACTGGCAACAAAGGAGTACTGTTTCATACACAGGTATGCATTTAATATACAATTATTATTAATTTAAGAAGTCATTCGTAATTTATTTTCGTCAGTTTATATTTTCTGTTATTTTAGCCATAGTAAGTTGAGGGTTCTACATTTATTAAAGTAAAAATCATACTACTCTATCCTTGGCCTTCCTTCACCTCCCTCCTCTAATTACCGACACTCAAAAGCCTCGTATCAGAAAACCAGGATTCTCAAGACACATTTTACCATCCATAATAGTAGCTATTCAGATGTCAGTCACTAGAGAAATCCCCATGTATTCAGTACACAGGAAAATGCACAATTTTAAAACCGCTATATTGAAAATAGTAAAGCGTACACATATAAAAGTTAAGTAAATCCATGCTGGGTAAACAAAATAATAACATAGTCTACCTGCAACGGTTTGGGGTTCTGATCCACAGGAATGATGAGAATCACAATTTCAGATTCTATGCTTAAGTATCCAAACACATCACACTGTGGCACTGAGACATGCAGGCGGATCTTTTCAAGTATGTCAAGTACTGTTATAGGCTTTTTATTTGTTACCTGGAAGAAAAAGAACTTCATGGATGATGTGATATTATGCAAAATTACATTTCTCCTCTTCAGTTTTAATAACTTTATGTCATGCCAGAAAATTTGTTCCAGCCATTAAACTACTCAGTTCTAATCTCTAGCAAAAAAACCTGCAAAACCAACCCCCCAAAAACATTAAAAAAGTGAAAGGAAGAAGGGGAAAAATGTTTTACTTCTTAAATTAACCATGGTTTTGATATGTGGTGTTCTCCACCTTCATGGTTAGTGTGTACATGCATCACGTACCTCAAAATAATGTAAATGGTTATCTGTTACGGCAGCTTGTACTCCCATGCTGCGAAACAAGAGGCAGAGCAGCCCTACCAGCTGGCACTCCTTTACCATCACAGAACCTGTTCCAAGAGCCACCAGAAATGAAGAGCTATGGCTTTGTGGAGACAGATATATGTCTGTATGTATGGGAACACGTGACATTTCAAGATCACTACATAATTACCAGGTAAATATATTTTTCTCTTAAAATTCTTATCTCTATTCTGCTGTCTGTATCTGACAAACAACAATTTGATTGTAGATGCTCAGTCTGTTTAAGGACTGCCACACCATAAAGGTTTTTCACCTTTTTTCCAGGTCACTTCTGGATGTGTTGAACAGTATAGACAGCAACACAAATACTTCACATGTGGCTCCCGGTCATTCTGTTGTGTTCCGATTTCTAGCTTTAGTTGCAAGAGATCCATCCTTCTTATCCTACTGTAGCTTTGTTTCTTTTAAGACCACTGGTACGGGACCTTAACAAATGGAAATCTGGGAAATCCAAGTAGACTACATGGATCAAATTTGCAAGGTGTCACACAACACTACTTCTACCAGATCTTTGAGGGATTTCCTTGTCATAGCCCCATTAAAATGTAGTCTGACATGCTGACTGATCAGCAAACCCTGTTCAAACAGTCTTAAAACAGAAGCACATGGATACTTTAAGGATGACCGATAGTGCCAAACTTGGATTTTAATGTCTTAGATTAGAAACCTAGTAGAGTAGATTAGAATCTTAGCAGATCTCTAACGTTTCTTTGTGCTGTGTAGATGCTGACTTTTGTTTCCTGCTATCTTTACAAAAAAGGCCAGAGGGGTGGGGGAAGAAAAAAAAAAAAAAGTCAGGTTTATAGAACTCCTCAGTAATCGAAGCAGTTTTTTCTCATATGAACCACCTGTCTGAACTAAAATACGCATACATTACTACTCCTTGCCCTCTTGGGTTGGTTAAAGTGTATGCTAGCATTTCTAGCAATGATTCCATCTATCTGAGACTTAACCATCTCCAGGACAATACACGTATACATTATATGTATACATACACTGTCAAAAGCAAGAGCTGTGCACCAATCCCGTAGTTTTATTGATGGCATCAGAGGAGGTCCATGTTATTAACATTAATTTCATGTAGATGACAAAAGTATCAAATCTACTCAAATACACAGTTGGGCATCTCCTATTGTATTATTAGGAGATATTAGCCGGCCTTTGACTGACACTGGTGTAATAAAGGCACAGAGCTTCTAACTCTGTGCTCAGGGTAGTGTCACACCATGCAGAGTCTCCAGGTGGCTGTGACCAGTTAGAGAGCATCTCTGGGGGCTTATTCAATGGCCCCTGATTGAAGTTTCCAAAAGAGAGCTTCAGTCAAGCTTCTGTAATTTCAAGTATGTGCTAAGAGAATGCTGCCTTGAATGACTGAGAGTTCACATATTTTAAATGTAAAGAGAGATATATATATATATATTTACATATTTTAAATGTAAAGATATATATATATATATATGAGTTCTGAAAACTTGAAGATTGTGTATTGTGACTTCAGGTGAGCAACAGAAGAGAAAGTCAGCAAGACTGTGGTGACAAAGGGAACTAAAAAGAGACGGGGAAAAAAGAAGAAAAAAAGCAACTACTAAGTACCCTAACCCAGGTATTAGGGTACTTAGTAGGTGAGAAGAGAGTAGTTAAGTTGTCACCAACTAGTTGAATAACTACTTGAGTAAGTCCAATAAATTTCTTTAACTAGAAAGCCTTCTTGTAACTAAAACTAAAAAATTCCTCTTCCCAGCCACGTGTTGTAAGGTATGAACAGAGAAGCTGCAGTGGTCACCGTGGCCCTGGCACCACTAGAGATGACAACTGGAAGACATTCCAGGATGCAGCCATGACCTAACAGACACTGTTACTCAGCAAAATTGGTCAAGGCACGCACACACGGCACACGCAAACACAAAATGCCTCAGAGGACATCAGCAGAACATCAATCAGCAGCACACCTTTGAGATGAAGGCCAATCACACACTGGGCTGCAACAGCAAGAACAGAGCCAGCAGAAGTCATCGTCCCCCTTTATTTACGGCCTCCCCCGGCCACACTGATGAACTGGAGAGAGTCCAGCAGCGTTCAGCTTGTGGAATCTCCACTCCTGGAGGTTTTAAAAACTCAGCTGGCCAAGCTGATCTGACCGGAGTTAACCTTGCTTTGAGCAGGGGGTTGGACTAGCCCCCTCCAGGGGTTCTGTTCAAGCTGAATTTTTCTGTGTTTTTACAATAATAGCTAATTCTCTCTACTTCTAAACATATAAATAGGTTAATGTAATTTTATACTGTTTTGGGGAAATTCTCTTTCTTCTTGATATTTAAAAAAATAAAAATCGTGTGCAGATGCAAACATGAATTGTTTGGCTTCACTAGGCATGATTGTCATATTACCCTATTTTGTTGTGATGTCGTGCCAAAAATCAAGCGTTCTGCCCTGTTCCATATACCGAAGCATAAAAGCAGGGGTCAATAAAGTGCAATTCTTTTCTACACCACATGGGGAGTCTGGGCCTAGTATGTTGTGTTCAGTGATAGACAAGGAACATCAGAAGATCCATCTTACACTGGAGGTTTTCAAAGAGCAGCAATGAAGGATGCTGGTGCCTAACTTAGAGAGATGTTAAATTAAAACCCAACATTTTAGCTGACGAGCAACAAAATCAGTGACAACTATCTAGGTAACCCAAAGAGTGTAAAACAATCCAATTTAAACATAAGAATTGCAGAACTAAGTTACCTACATTAGGAAATAGTGAGCTAGCAGAATAATCTTAACAAAAAGGCCATAAATAACAAATACGCGCTGTATTACTACCATGAGATAGATACAGTTCCTGTATCATTTGTCTTTACTACTACGAGTCATTTAAACTGCAAACCTGAAAGTGCTTGTTTGTGTCTACTCTAATTCTGTTTTGCTTTGCATTGCAATTGAATTTCTATACCTGATATTAAGAAATAAAGGAAAATATAAACAGTATAAAGAAAAAAAAAATCAAATCACACACTATCTACTGAAAAATAGTTGGGTTTATAATATGTTAACTTTTCAGGAGAGAGTATACAGTAACTTGACTTTTCCATGCACCAGTTAACGTTAAGGCATGATTAAACTATTTACCCTTGCAAAAGTATCCAGCTTGTCTTTGTCATATAAGATTCTCAGCATTCCAGCACAGAGTGGACAGCAGGCTCCTATGTGAATAAAAAAAAAAATAATCTCAGAAATAAAAGCAAAGAGTCTTTTCACTTTTAAGTAAGCAGAGGTCAAAAGTTGAATGTTAACTGAGAATGAAAATAGCAAAACTACCAAAGCAAAGTAAATCTTTCCATTTGATAGCAGAATTGCACAATTTCTAAGGTTTTTTTAATGTTGAAAACATTTATAATGCAAAAGCAGTCACCTTTACACACACGTTTACTACTACCAACATGAAGCAACAAGATGAATTTTCATTTGTTTCAAGATGATACATCATTGTAAGCTAAAAACCACAGGCAATTTGTGTACTACAAGCCAAGGTTTTACATGGATGCATGCATATGCAACTACAGAAATGATGAATTTAAAGAGCTGAAATAGCTAGGACATGACAGAATGTCACTGCAAACATTAATTTATGCAGTTATACCATGTTGGAGCTTAGAATCCTTATATAATAAGGGGGGGGAAAAGGATTTGTCTGACAGATTCATGTTTAACACAGAAGCATGTCATATTTCTCCTACTGTTTTTCCTCAGTATCTCAGAAACCAAAGGGCAAATATTTCAACTTCCTACCCATGACTGTATATTTAATTCACCTCCAACTTATTATATGTAATTCACATTCACAGAGTGACTTTTACAATATTAAATGTAATACCAAAGCACAAAGACCCCTTTTCAAACCAGTGAATGAGAAAAATGCATAAACCACTTTCTTTTTAAGAACTGAGCTTTCTTTGCTCTGTGTATTACCTGTGATTAGTTACTGTTTCCTAAAGGGAGTATTTGTGAAAACAATAAAAAGAACAGTTCAAAACAGCACAACTGCAAAACTATTCCTATTGTCTTCCTCTTTCACAGTACTGTAAATACATATGGTGTCTTACCCTGTCTTCTAATTAACTATAATCTTTGTTCTTCTGGGAACTCCGCTTTGACGATAGTTTGGCATTCCAGTGCGGTATCTGTGCTGCCACTTCCGAAAAACTACTCATCCGACTCCCAGTGACATTCTACCCTAGACACCACAGACCTCATTCGTTTCTCCCAAACCAGTCCTCTGGGGACAGCTGCAAGTTTCTAAAGACTGAAGGAGCGTGACTCCTAAAGCCCAAACCTTTCCACTTCAGCATTACTCGGCGGAGTCCTGATGCTGGCTTGTTCTAGCCCTAAGTAAAGACCTCTACTTCATCCTTTCTCTTAGATGTCCCAAAGACATAATGGAAGACTATTTTAAAACGTAAGTTTTGTTCCAACTATACACCTTTTTATACACATAGCCTGAAGACTCTCCCCTACCTGCAGTAAACTTCAACAATGAATTAACGTACCTGGTGCAATAACTGGTTTGCAGCCAGTCGCCGAAAGCTGCGGACATTTAACAAAGGCACACTCTGTATGAAAACCGTAGTCTGAGAGAACACCCACAGCCTGACAGTGTCCGTAATAGTCAACAGCCACACGGTCGGAATAGGCAGCACAGACGCTGCTGTAGGTTTCCCCGTTGTGTCCACATACGGGTTCCGCTGATTTGCAAAACGGCTGAAACACACAGAAGTGTTTCAAAGATCAATTTATTCACGCTACAGACAAAACTTCAGAGTAGTTTTAACAGTAGGAAAACCAAAGTTAATGGGAATTCACTGCTAATATTGTCAAACATTCAAATCTAGGAAAACATTAAAATTAAGGAAAACTTGCCAGTTTATGAATGGGTAACAAATGCAAAGAGTAAGTACTTAAAGAAGGTGACAGAAAAATGTAAGTTGGGATCTCTGAAACGTACAGTAAGACATGTTTTGGGAAACAACAATTTTTGTTCTGTGCTAATGCTTAAATAAAATGACCATGTCATTTAAATTAACTTACTTATTAAATTAATTAAGGTTATAATTTTATTATGTAATAAAGTATTATTAATAAAATTAATACAGCATTTGTGATTGTAGTATTTATTAATATTTTAATGACTTATTAATAATTTATTTATTCATTCCTCTCAGTGTATTTTTGTGTTCTTAAAATGTAGTGTGTGCGTGTGCATGCTAAGGCACCATCCCTGGACGTATTTTAAAGATGTGTAGACGCGGCGCTCAGGGACATGGTTTAGTGGTGGACTTGGCAGTTTTAGGTTTGCAGTTGGACTTGATGATCTTAAAGGTCTTCTCCAACCTAAATGATTCTATGATTCTATGTATTTCTAACACATTATTTGAGAAGCTAAATGTATACATTTATTTCAGAAGAATAAAATCCATTACTAGATACCTCTCAAAAATATATTTATTGTTGAGACCTTTACATATACAAAAATACATTTATTGTGTCCATTTTCTCTCAGGAAAACATATCTCGCATGTCATTTGTTTCAAACACATGTAAAAATCACAGAAAACTGTAATATAGTTTCTTCCTATCCTGTTTGTGCATGTATATTAGTCCAACACATTCAAGAGGTCAAATGCTCATGAATTTAAGCTTCTGAACATGGACAGAAGCAAATGGAATTGCTGACTCTTTGCAGACAAGGTATGACTAATACTTTTGTCCAAAGTCTTGTGAAATGATGCAACTCATTCCATAATTTCTTGCTAAAGTCTAAATATTTTATTAAACTAATAGTTCAAGTAAGTCACCATAGCTATATGATCACTGTATATCCTCTAAAATAGCAAGACAATTACAGTTTCCATGTTATGCACCTAAGCTAACAACAAAACAGAGAAGTAAATGTGAGCACCCCAAATAGTTTCATATCTTGCAGTCACCTTCCCTATAAAAGGAAGAGTGAAAACTTAAAGCTACCAGTGTCAAAGACTTTGTGAACATGGATACAACTAGACATATAACTGCTGGAGAAACAACAACAGCCATGCAATATTCCTTTGATTCTTACTGTTCAAGGGCTGAACATTCTCTGAGTATCTCATGAGATATCTGATGTGCAATGAGAAGAATTATCTGTACTTAACGAGGTTGCTGAAAAAGGGCAAGAAAAAGAAGGTATAAAGACAGAAAGGCAGAAACTAAAAGTGGGGTAAAAGAGCAATAGCATTTATAATACAGAAAAACCCTGAAAAAATGTTCTGTACTTCTTAGAATACCCATCAGTTGACACCAAGAGAAGGTCTCAAATTAATCTTCATCTTTGAGAAAAACCTGGAGATGAACAGCCTATCAACGGCAAAACCAGCAACTTTGAGAAGAGTAGCTCCAGACTTTTCTTGTCAAGCAATAGAAATAGCTTCTCTACTAACACTGTAGGGAGCTGTGGGATGGAAGAACTAAACCTAATCCTAATCCTAATCCTTCTCAGGGATTAATATGAAGACTAATCCAATCCAGACCAAAGAAAGAAAACATTACAGACTGCCTAGTCTCCAACAAAACTTAGGTGTAAATAGATCCTGAACTTGGTAAACCTGGGGCACAATCACACGAACCACTAAACACTTTCTATGACCAGGCATTAATTTTTATTTAAAACTAGTTTAAATTGGTGAAAACTAGCATTTAACTAAGCAAGGAACTGCACTAATTACTGCAAACATACCTCAGTGCAAGCTTTAAGAGTTAAAAATATAGGAAGACTTAATATAAATATCAGAGTATTATCCCCAAGAAAGCATAAGTAGAGCTTTTGATTGGTTTTGAGACAACTGTTGACTAAAGCAGAGAAATGCCTGACAAAATTCTGAATATAATGTTGTAAAAGTATTTTTTTATACTAGTGAAAATTACATTTTTAAAGGATTATTTTCAATGAAAACATTTTGTAAGCTATAAAAACCAGAATATTGCAAAGCTGAACATTAAAGAAAAAAGAAGATTTGATATTTATTGCCAGAACCACTTCCTACCTGGCACGGTCCTCGGTATGCTAAACTTTTTCCTTTTTGGTACAAACTACACAAGTTACTGTATTCCATGTTGTCTGTGTCACAAACAGGATCCCGTGTCTGGTCACAATTTAACTGCCTTGGCACACATTCATGCTGGCTACATTCAAACTTTCCAAAACTAGTCAAGCAAACTTGTTTCTTTGGTATGCACCTGCATAAAAGTAATAACAATTTCATATCACGTCATCAGATTTTTTTTTTAAGTCTCAAAATATTCAGGGAAAATATTTTCAGTGAAACCTTTTCCAGTGCTTTAGAGCTAACTATGGTTCAGCAGAGCTGCAGGAAATACATGTGATAAAACATTCTGAATCGCCAATTTCAGGTGTCATCACAAACCTGAAACTGGTTCACATTATGTTTAGTCAGTGTATGTGAACACAACTACAGTTTCCACTAAAATTAATCTTTTACCAAGCATTTTTCAATGAATTTTTGAAAAAGGCTTGGATAAACTTCTTAGCTACTCACAAGCTTCATTTTGTAAATGCATATTTAAGGAAAACTAGAGGAAACATGAAAACAGTGAACTGCAAGAGAAAAAGATTATATTGCAGAGGTCTAGCTTTACCCTTCCTTGAGAAGGTACTGAAAACAAGACTCACAAGATTATATGGTTTCAATCACAAATATCTAATTGGTTTTAGCTTTGTAGGTTCAGTATGTTATACCACATCCAATCTTGAGGATGACTGCAAACAAATGGAAAAATCTAGTATTAACACAATTTCCTTTTTTGGCATGTCATCCCTTTCAAACCTTCACAGATAAGAAGTAGAGAGCAACAAACAGCAGAAATTCTTTCCCCTTTATATTAAATATGTACTTTCCATGGTCTTATCTGCAAAAGATTTTCCATATACGCTGCAAGACATCCCTCTGCTAGAGAAATGCCAGCCAACAGAGTTTGATGAATAGACTGATGAAAGGCCAAACGGCTTTTTTAACAATCTCCTCCTATAGGTGACTACAATGCTACTGCTGGATTAGGTACAATACATCCTTATTCTCTCCGAGTGCTGCGGTCCTGTGCATTACACATTTTCCTTTTCTATTACGGAAGACTTAGAAATTCTGAGATTTGAACACTTTACAAGTGGAATGTAAGATCTTAAATAGATTCTAAGCACTTCAGAGATGTTTTAAAATGAGCATGTTTAGTTTACGTGGCATTATCAAACTGACCCAGAAAAATGTACTCTGTACAGCCCTTTACTGAAAGTTGAGCTTCTAAGCAAAATGGTTATTCTGTAAAATTGAAAAACCTCTCTATACTTTCCAAATTAAAAATATAAAAGGTAAAAAAGTGTATATCCACAATGCAGCTTCAAAATTCCAGTTTTCAACACCATAATGGGTATTGCAGCTACAAACCTACAGTGTTTAGTCTGCAGTTTTCTGCATCAAGGCATTTAAAGTGCAGAAAAAGGAAAAAAATAAAATTGCTATAATCAGTTTTCATGAAAGCACAGTATTACACAACTTCTTATGGTGCCTTTCTTTCAAAATAGAAAAATGTACAAATTCAAAGGAGGCTGCGGTATTGCACAACACTGAGAAAATTGAAGACAGAGACCACTATTATGAGCCGCAGACTTTGATTTCTGTAAGAAAGGTCAGGTTTTCTTTTCTCCTGACGCTAGTACAGAGCATATTTTTGTTTTAATATGTTTGTCTATACAGATTTTGGTTTTTTTCTGACATTGAAAAAACGGAGATTGTACAGACATGGTTTTCACAAGATACCAATCTAATTAAGAGAAACCCAGGTCTTCCAGAGTGATCGATATCTTCCTATTTTAGAGATAAAAAGCACAGATTATTGACTGAATAAGCAAGACTGAATCCAAGTCTTGAGTTCAGGTGTGAGTTTAACTACTAGAAGGTGGTGTAAAACAAAGCAGTAAAACGATACTTATTGCTATTTCAACAAAATTCGCTTCTCCCATTTTTGAAAGTATACATCAGTTCTCTTTTATTGCTAAAACTGAGATCTGCATAATGAATTTAAACAATATAGCACTACATAAACAGAACCAAGAACTGGCAGTTATTACAGTCCATTACTATGATAAATAAAAAGTAGCTACTTCAAACAGCTATTCTTATTGGAGTACCCCAAAAGTAGAATGTTACTACAATATACAACACACAAAGAAAAAGTAGATCTGCTTCACGAGTAGATGATGCCAAAGAAAAGCTTAAAAACATATTCTGCTTTTACCTCTGATTTTTATTACAAGGGTTAGGGTTACAAGGATCCTTGGAAATGCATGATCCAAATTCAAATTGATTGTCCTGGAGGCCAACACAACGAGCTATACATGCACTTGGATAGGTGCGTCCATTTTGACCACATACTGGTACAAACTGATCTACACAGTTACATGGTAAACCTGTAAAAGCAACACATATAACAGGAATTTGGTGCACGCTTATTTTCTATGACAGAAGATACACAAGGGGTCACTAAGGTATATTTGCCTTCCAGCAAATGCAAAGATGTGCCATATCTTCAACCACTTCCTCCCTCCCGTAGTTCAGCCACGCTGTAGCACATATGCACTTATAAGTCGTAGGAAGGGAAGTTTGTGCCCTGCCTCCTTGCTAATTCTACTCACCTTTCTCCATTTTTTCCCCAAACTCCTTATCTCTTGTCCCCAGTAGCATTACCCTGTCTCTGCCTACTTTTACATATCACCTGAGGTTTTATTTTTTGGTACTGATTTTTTTTTTTTAAAGGTATGTGTTTTTTCTAAAGTGCAGGTTGGACATGAGAAAAATAAATAGTTAAAAGAACATATTAATAACAAATTATCGGGTATTTTCCATTAATACTGTAAACAAAATTTAGAAGCTAATCCTCACTCTAAGAATACGAAGCCTACAGTTTCCATAGTTTGGAAGGTTACCTGTAAACTTCCGACGTTCATCTTCTGAACTATGCTCAGTTAGACACTGACGCGTAGAACATATCAAGTTTCCAGCAAAACATGAACAGACATTACAATCTATATTAAAGGATGTTCCATGGCCTTAAAATAAAAGAAATTAGATAAATGCATACAATTAATGCAAATATACCAGAAGGCTATATACTCATATGTATTACATAGATATTACATGTTCAATATTAATGGTTCCTCTACTTTCCCTCATTCAGTTTCTTTTCCCATTGAAATGTCTATCTTTTGTTAGATTTCAAGTTTTGTTTAAAAGAAGTCTGTTCACATGTGTTTTTGATTAATTAGTTAAACAAGGAAGCAAGCACTTTATCCTTTCGAAGTCCGTATAAGATAGGTTTTCTTTTTTCTTTTTAAGAACAATTTAAAGCTGCAAAAAGACATAGCCTCAGAAAACAGAAGAAGTGGCAGCATAGTACATAGTACTTTTATAAATTCTAGCTAGCAAGCTCCATATTTTTAAAGGTAAACCTTTTGTAAAGACGCATTCTTCTCCTAAATTAATTTTACATAAGACTGCTAAACTTTCAGCCATAGTCTCATACACAATGCAAAACTCCTCTGTAGTGCTCGTTTTTTTCTTTTGTGTGTACTTTTTGTCAAGAGGTAAAAAGTGTCAATGCTTCATTCCAGTCTTCATTGTTTTGCAACATCCATTGTAGTAATAATTTCAGCCTCAACCAGCCGTACAAGTTACAATGCAGCTTTGTCCGCAGCAGGGAACAAGAAAGATTGTAGCAAAGCTGAACAGAAACCCAGACCCAGATTCAGCATGAGAAGCACACAGAGGTCTACGTTCGCCCACTGGCTTTCAGAAAGGAGCCCTTAATAATGCAACCGACACCATCACAGCTGCTTTTTGAGAAGGGAGCAAGCTGCCTAATTTTTGCATTTTATACGTCAGTAACTTTTTCACACCTGAATCTAAGAATCAAACTGCAAACTTTGGGAATTTTTCTTCAATTTAGCAATTCCAGTTTGGTTTTGCAAACTGTCCTTATGACTGCCCTACACTGTGCTGCATATTTTACGTAAAATCAATTCATGTTGATGACAGCCAATGTATCCATAACCAGGTCAGTTATTAAAGACTACGAACAAATACACAGCGCTTCAGGAAAACGTAAGAGTAACTGTGCCTTACAAAATAAGGCAATCATCTCTTTTCAAAGGGTTGAGATTAAGGATTAGACTTTTTGAAAAATATTACAGGGGCACAAGGAAAATCCTCAGCATTTGAGCAATCTGGAAGAGGTACTCCTAGGCAAGTGATGGGAGAACAAGAGGGTTGGAAGAGAAAGCCTCTGTAGCACAGAAAGCTCCGTTTAAACCACAGAAATACCCAAGGAAGAAGGAATTTGTCAGTAGTGAATCAGAAAAGTTCCCAAGATTTGAAGGTAATGCCAAACACAGGACCTCTTAGGTGATTCTTCAGAGTAAAGAGTAACTGACTTAGGATCCACTTGAAAATTCTGCAAGACCACTGCCTTTCACTATCAAAGAGCGCACACAGCAAACTCTCCTCTTCATCAGTAGTCATTTCATAACCGGAGTCAATTCGCAACACAAAAACGCCCAGCATCAGATAAAGCCTTCAGGGTGGTACAGAGAATGGTTTTAAAAACCACAGTTCAGATTTTATGACTAAACCCTAGCTTTTTGCAACTGACATATAAACCAAGTAAATATAGTAACTACAAAAAGTTCATACGGTGACCATAAATTTTTAATTGTTTTCAATATATCATCTAATGAATTTGGAATTTAGTAATTTTTATCTTTTATTATATATTGCCTAGAGTCTTAATCACCACACACACTTCCTGAGTAATTATGGCACAAGAGCGGAAGCTGTCTGGTTTTGGTTTTGTGGGGGTTTGTTTGTTTCCTTGGTTTTTTAATGGACTGCACTTACTCAATACCGAATACCTACCAGCTACACATATCGTTGCTACAGTTACCACAACAAATGATAGCTGTACACTGTGCAAACATAAAACACAAATAAAACTTCAGATGTTTCTGTGATTATTTTCACCAATAATCTGAAAAAGTGCAAGTTTCTTTGGACAGAATGGTCCATAAAAGGTTTCAGCCGCCATTTAAATAATATATTTGCTAATGACTGTATTTTAAAAACATCTACTTTCACCAGATACTTTCTATAACTGCCCATCAAATATATCATTAAGGTTAAAATGTTTTCAGTGTTCTGCTTCCATGAACAAATCGTACAAATTCAGCAATACAAAATAAGTTTTAAGTGTGTTTGGCTGACTGTTACCCTCTTTGGATGAACAAATAAAAAATACATTACAAGCTGTAAATGCATGGAACATTACAGGCAGACTTTCCTGAATGATGAAAATAATTGTACAATTGATTATTTAGATCTGCTTGGTATCTTTTAAGAGAAAGAAATATCCCAATTACCTACTCTTTCATGATTTCAGGGTTTGGTTCACAATCAGAAAATCATGTTTGTGACAAATGTAACTACAATAAGTGCCTTGCTTCTTAAGACGTACTTAATGTGAAAATAACTCTTTCTTATTACCTGATAAAAAAAAGTGACTTGGTTATTTTGACTTATTAGGTATCTTTGACTTGCTTTAATTATGCTTGGACTTCAGTCTGACAGCATTTTAAAAGGGCTGATTTACAGACACTAAATAATGTCCAGTGCTGAAATATGTGACTGTTCACTAGCAGAAAAGCGCTTGCTTGCCAACTAATTCAAAGACATCAGCTTCAGATGGGTTACAGCTCAGCACAGACTCCATTTTATATTCAAGACATTTTGTAAGATTTTCCCTATCTATCATAGTAGTAGCTTTTTGTTTTCTTTTTCAAAGAGCACAGTGCCGGTTTGCACAACAAAAATACACCATTAAAGCTCTCAAGCAATGAATAAAACTGAAAATAAATCAGTATCGTCTTTTAAGAAGCATCATTTGTCAACTCTTTTTCAACTACTTTGACTGTCAGATGAGGTAGAACCCAATTAATGCTCGTTACCCAGGCCAATTTAATCTCTGAACAGTAACAGTAAAGTTATTTCAGAAAATTAATAATTTAAACCTAAGTCAAGAAAGAGATAGCTAGCATTCTTTTATTGTTAAAATAAAAAGCTGTTCATCTTACAGTTACCTGGCAGAAGGAAATCAGCATGAGGTCGAGATCCAGCATGCTGAGGAAGACTTTAAAGAACCACAGTGTTCAATATGCCTTTGTTATGAGAATGTATCTGCTTACATGTTCATTTTTAAGCATGTATTAGCCCCATTGATTAATATGTTAAACTATAATTCTTATTTAATATTAATTTCATTAAAAAATTTAATAAGATTTTTTTCTGAAATGCATAGGCCACCTTGTGATACTTAATTGCAGGCTATGAATGTTTCAAAGAAATCCAAGTGCAGAGGACAGTCTATGACAGGTATCTATTTCTAACATGTTTGTACACATTAGCAGAACCCTCTTTTAAACACTGGTTTAAACACTGGTTTTTAAACAATGGTTTTTTAAACCATTGTCCTTGGCGTGAAACCTATCAACATCGCTCAGTAAAAGAAACTCCCTCTCCAGAATGCCATGCGAACTAAACCAGCATCATTGCCTGAAGGGGTATCAGATTTATCATGTGATGCCAAGGAAAGACAATTTTGGGATTGTGCAAAACTCATTATGAGATGGTTAGTGGAAGGAACAAAGATGAGGAAAAGGAGGAATTAAGATGGATTAAGCAGGAAGATGTGTGGGAAAGCAGAGGGAAAAGGG
This sequence comes from Platalea leucorodia, assembly GCF_965183815.1. Lineage (NCBI taxonomy): Eukaryota > Metazoa > Chordata > Aves > Pelecaniformes > Threskiornithidae > Platalea > Platalea leucorodia. The sequence continues at coordinate 104,334,256 of NC_138823.1, forward strand.
GAAAAAGGGAATGGTGAAGTGTAGACAGGTGGCTGGTCAGTACACTTCTCTGACTGAACCCTGCACTTGATCACCACAATCTAGAATATATTTTTAATCAATCCTATCTTTACCTTCTTTGTGTGCGTGTGCTTCCTACTCTGCATATGTGTGTGAATGCTAACAAACTTTAAGCTGGATGAATCAGTAAGTAGGATAAGAGGTCTGTGTGCCAGCCACTGGAGTGGAAACACTAACCATGGGAGCTGCTTATGGGTCCAGATGCCACCAGCTCTGGGAGACTGGGATCTGGGGGGCAGCTGGCAGAGAAACTGTGCATCTAGGGCCTGCTACTGGGCAGAACTCTATTCTGTGTGCATATATTTCATTAGCGGGCTTCATTTCTGATCAGCAGCAGAACAGGAACAGGTTTGGGCCATATGTGCTGTTCATGATTGTGTTAATGCTATGTGTGTTTATGGGGGTGCCAATAATAGCACTAATTTCTGCCTGTGTTGATCAGTGTGGCTGGCCATGTTAGCAGCATGTGTCCATGGGGAATACATCCAGTGATTACTGGTTTTGTTCACTACTAATTCAGACATCAACAACTATTTTGACAAAACTAGTTTTATGCAACTTTTACCGCTAGCTTTGTGGTAGGAGGGAGGACCATACAGTGAACACCTGATCAATACACAGAAGAACCACTTATCTCAGAAGATAAGTCAACAACAACAACAAAAAAGTAAAATATTTTCTTGCATCCCTGTTCCTTGCAGAGGAGGTTAAAAGTCTAAGCTGAGTACCTTCTTCACAGGCAATGTGTTAGAGAACCTGCCTCAGAAGCAGCTCTTGGACAGACAAATGCTAACAACGCTGCAAGACCAGAAACATTCACCAAAAAACTCCAAATGAACTCAGGTGTGAAATACTTGCTCATATAAGCAAACTTATTTATAACCTCTTGCTTTAAACTGCCCCAGGGTTTGGATACCAATGCAAGTGGCTAAAATATATACATTTTTTTAAAAGGGTTCTGTGGATAATAAAGATAGGTAAGCTTAATTTTGTGGAACACGAATGTCATAAAAGTATAAAAGTTTGCACCAGTGGACACATACCTAAATATGATAGGGGAAGGAATCACAGTTTTTGTCCAAGTCACAAAATAAATCTTTTAGTATTATCTGAAGGAGTCAATAAGCATGTGGACAACAGAAAATCAGGTTGATACATTTCAGTATTCGACAGACATTTAATAGCTCTTTAACATAGGCTTTCAAGAAAAAAAGTAGAGATGGAAAAAAAATGCTCACATGGATAAATAACTGTGAAACAGAATAAACAGACAATGAAGGGAGGTCACTGGAGGAGTCTCCATGATCTATGCAGTGGCTGTTCTGTTCAACACACTTCTATGTGATCCAAAAAACAAATGCAAGTATTTACATGACAAAGTCTATCAGTAACATTAAGGTACAAAGGACCAAATAATGAAGAACTGCAAGAAAATCTCACCACACTGAGCAACTAGGAAAGGATATAGCAGAGGAGATTAATTGTACCGAACATAAAGTGATTCTGTACAATTCACACAATGAGCTGTGAGCAGACCATTTCCACTTAAGAACTGGACCATGGTGTTATAATAGGCAGCTCTGTGAAAGCATGACCTCAATAGAATCAGTAGCCAAAAAAAGATAATGTTCAGAATAATTATGAAAGGAAAATCATTTTGCTATTACATACACTTGATTGGGCACTTGACTGTGAGTGGTGCATGAAGTTCCAGTTCCCATTTCAAAAGAAAATGTAAGAACTAGAAAAAGGTACACAGTAGCATAATAAATATGATCAAAAAACATACAACTTTCCTTTCATATAAGGAATGATTAAACAGAATAGAAACTGGCTTGGAGAAAAACCCAGAAAGCTGAGAGGAATATGACAGAGGTCTGAAAGAGGAGGCAAATACACAACAATCATTCATCAGCTTTTTCAGTACAAGAACTAGGATGAATCTCATGAACTAAGAGGAACCAGATGAAACAAACTATCAAAGTTCAAATTAAAAGAAATTCCTTGCAAACTGCCAAAAAAAAAAAAAAAAAAAAAGGAGGTTTTTAGGCACACATATCTTAACATGTGGAACTTCCTGCCAGAGGTTATAGCTCATGAGAAAAGTTTCTGACTTTTTTTTTAACCCATATTTAAAATCCATGGAAGAAAAAAACCCCAACCCAACGAAATCCAAAACCTCCCAAACCATTTGGGGCTAGTAAAGAAACCAGCCCCTGCTCAAGAGGTCTGTGGTTTGAAGTACAGAACAGATCCTGGTAGAATATTCATGGAAAGTATGATTAAATCCTCTGCCTTTTCTCATACTCTTCCCCAGACACCTCTGTTGGTCACTGGATATCCAATGCTGTTAAAATTAGACTGAGAGTACCCGCAAAGTTGGAATCCAGGAAATGGGCAGCTGTTTATAGTTAGTTATACTGTGCTTAAACCTCAGAACTACAGCATGCTTAACACAGATCAATTTGTTTTGCTGTTGTTGCTTCATCCCTGCTGCCTACTGGCTCCTCTCAGAACTTTTTCCCTCCTCAGTCCTCAGAGCTCCCACCAGCAAGTTCTTCTACCAGAAAGGAAGCTACCTATTATCAAGTACCATAAAATATGAGGGATGTGAGGCAAGCCAGTGACCTTTTGGTTGAAAAATGGTGTACTAAGAACACGCTTCACACAGGACTTTCATTGGTTGAGACAGACACAGTTCAGTATTGATTTAAATAATGGAACCCTCCAGCATATATAAGCATTAAACAGGTATTATATATAGGGATGCAAACATTAAAACTTTTGTATTTTCTGATAAACTCTGCATTCAGATCCTCTGGGTCTTCATACGTACCTCAAAATTCATTACTTAAGGAACAGGTGCTGTATAAAGGTATAATTACTGTTCTAATACTTACTTTTTCTTTGTCCTCCAACAATGCATGATTTTTGGAGGTCAACACAACGCATTTCCATGCAGTTTTCTAGCAATCCACTGTGTCCACAGGTACAAATCTTGTAACACCCAACATCACCAGCTGAGGATGGAACCTGAATAAGTGTACCTTGACGGACAATAAAATCTGAGGCTTCTCCCAGTTTGCAACCTATATACAAGGAGAAATTTTAGCTCATATTTAGTAAATACTTTGGCAAGTGCCACTACCATAAAAACCTACTACTCTTTGACTTGTGAAAAAGCTAAAGTGTTCCTAAAGCAGCCTTGCTCTCGCCCTTTAGACAGATTCACCCATTTCCTAGAGGCAGCAAGTAGCATAAATAGAAGATATTTGCTTGAGACAACGTTCTGAAGTACCTGTAGAAATTTCACTTCAGAGAAAGAGCTGGTAATTCCAACAATTCTCAAGTAATCTCATTTTCCACAGTTCTGTAGTGGTATGAAACATATGTGATCTAACAAATACCACATACACTTCACACTCTCCAATACACAAACTGAATTAAAGGGTCTCACAAGCAAAGCCCAGTCATTTCCGCTCTCTCACGTATTTTGTTGTGTCTTCCTTCCCTACTTGTACCTCTTATGTGAACACTGAAGGACTCTTATAGGTAGACGTGAAGAGAGGAGAAAGGGAGAAAAAGCAGGAAAACTGGATTTAAAAAAAAAAAAAAGAATGGAAAAGAAGAAAAATGGTTTTAAAAATTGCAAGGAAACAATAATAAAAGAAATAGTAGATTAAAACTACCCTAAAAGTGATGAACTGCAACAAATCCCCCAAAATTTGCAACCAATAAAAAGACTGAATCAAAACATAAAAATCACCTTCCAACCTTTACAGGAGGTAAACTGTCTCTTCAAAAGCTCTGGGTGAGCTTGTTTTCACATCACTTTGAATGACTTTTGCAGCAAGTGAAGACAATACAACCTCTACAGTAATAATACTCAGCTTTTCAGAAAAACAAAAATATTTTGCAAGGGTCATAGAAACATAACCAAAACAATGTCCCTAGGCTCACAAAAAGAATGAGCTGAAGTCTATCCTCACTTTTAGAAGAGCACAAGTGTACCAGATGTATGAGTGAAGCCAAACCCAGGTTTCCTCTTTGTAATTAAAAATCACTGGAGAAACTGCTGATCAGCCACAGAACTGCTGGAACAAAAGAGGGTCAGGGAATTGATGTGAGACAGTTGTGGCAATGTTCTCTATCACTTCCTCTCGAAAGGAGGCTGCTTCATGCAATTCAATTTAAAAACCAGCATTGCTCTCACTCAATTCAGTCTCTCTCAACATATGCGTTCAAGCGGTCACCAAATGCAAGCTTTCCTCTTTGCTTCGAGAACCACAGGTGATCCCTCAAGTCACTGAATTATACCTTTTTCTTTAAAGGAAGGGGAAAAATTGTGGCAAGCACTACTGGTGCCTAAGGCAGAACAATTGAAGGGGGCTGTAGAAGTTGGACATCATAGTCTCTCACCTCCTTTTGTAGATTTGACCCTTGTTATCAACACCATCCAATCCTGCTGTTTCAAAGTTAGATAGCTGAAACTCATTCTGTGTCAGGCTCTCTCCCCAGGCAGCTCACATTTACTTATGGTGCAGAAGTTAGACAACCCCTATGTTCTAAAAAACCCGTTCCCAAATGACCATGAATGCCTTTGTAGTGAGGTGCACCTACATTAAAAGTATCACTCAATGGAGCAGCAGCAGAAATGCAGCCAGCTGTGTACTGCTGCATCTCCAGACATCATCTTTAATGAGAAACGGTACCATGGGTCCCGTGGAAGGACAAGGCAGCACAAGGTCCATTATTCACATTTTTGATGTTCCCCAAAGTCAGCATCTTTTTCCTCCAAACTACAAGTCTACATACAGATTTGGGAGAGACACAGAGCTAATCCGCCCTTGCGGTTCTGCCTTTTTCTCCAGTCAATGAACTCATAGCACTGTCAGTCATTAAAGATGAAATGCAGAGATGCTGCATCAGTGCTGCAAGCTCAGGTAGTAGAGAGAAGAAAGAAGAGGCAAATTATGTGCCATGTCACTTTCTTCCCAAGCCCTAAACCTGGGTGGGCACTCTGAATCCAGTGAAGCAGCAACAGTGAAGCTCTTAAGAAAAAGTTTGTGTATTAATTTACTCAGACTGGAACTAGTTACCCATGAGCTGCTGGAGAGATTTTGAGAAGTTGACCTGTGAAGAAGGATTTGGGACAATTCCATATAAGACACCATCTTGAATTTTAATACAACACTGGAATTGCTGCCAATGGAAATGTACATCCCAGGGCACCCTGCATTTGATCAGATTCTCAGAGCTCTCAAAATGTCCTTCAAAGACGGACAGCCTGATTTTCATTAATTTCAAGGCAAGACATAATGTCCATTTATTTCACCAGTAAGGAAAATAAGGCGGATATGGCTAATAATGTGTGGAAATACAGGGCAATAAATGTCAGGTGTCTGCAGAAGCAGTGAGCTTCACTGTATTTGCAGTATTGCACGCTTGTAATTTTAAATAGCAGGCAGGCTGCTTAGAGACTATGTATGAACATTTATTTCTTCTGAGGCAAAATAAGTAATATACCTTCTAATAAGATGCTGTGTTTCAGTGGACAATAAAAATAGAAACACATGGAGAAATGGGAAGAGCTAGAAGGTGGGCTACAGCTTTTGAAAACAAAAGATAATTGCGATAATAGTTCTTTTGGGATATCAGCAATTCACTTTAAAACTTTCAACAAAATTTCAGTAACATACTGAAGTTTATCAGCAAAATTCAGGTAAACAGAAGTCCAAAAGCCCTTACCTGGCACACACAAATATGGAAGACACAGTTCTCCAGACTGACATCCTTTTCTATTTACTTCACATAGCTGATTAGCTGCACATGGATTTGGATTACATGGATGTGTAACATCTTCTACAATGTTACCTAAAGAACTTGGGCCTGCAAACAGAATATACAGCATCTATATTGATCTAAATGAGGTTTATTTTTCTTGAGTAAAGCATGGCATTTCTTACATTCAGTAAAATCATGTTTTTGGCAATTCTGCGAAATATTTTTTATTTTTTTATCTATACTTGTAGAAGCTTGACATGACAAAGTAGTTAACTTATTTCAAAAGTTAAGTCCTCAGTCCTGGAAAAAATGACCCAGATGATTCTTCACAAGCAAAATATATGCCCTCTATCTTGTTTCCCCAATAATTTTCTCCATATGAAAAAAATACAAACTGACAACGACTGGCAGTTTAATCAAGAGAAGTCCCATAGTCAATGATTAACAAACGGGAGGTTTAAAGCACACTTGATGTTTAACCAAGTTTGCTATCATTGATAAGCTTTTGTTTTTTCTTTAACTCACTAGTAATGTTCTCCTGTTACAAGATTAAAGAAATGGAAGAAAACATGGAAAAGCAGCAGCTAAATGGAAAGAAGCACCCAAAGCTTCAATACATTGTCTTTCTGGGAACAATTTATTTGTTGAGGCATACTTTCAGTTGCAGCTCTTACTGACTAAAATTTTACTATTTTCAAAGTTCCTGGGATTCTGCAAAAGAAATATCAAAATTTAATTTGGAAGAAGGTCTAAAACAGATAAATCCTATAAAGCTAAAAAGTCTAAATCTTACAGAGATAAATATGCAAGAGGAAGTAGTAACAGGGTAGAGCAGATTTGGAAAATAATATAAGACATACTTAAATGAAATCTAGAACCACGATGAAATTTTACTAATACAATTGTGTTCCACACTGAGGGATAAGACATGCTAAAAGAAAACAGAATCACAAAAACTTCATTCTTCCACATACCTCCTAAGCTCATGTTCTATTGCCCCAAGCGTTAATTTGGTTTTTGGTTATTCTAATTGCACAGTTAAAGAACAGAGTTTATGCATCAGGCAAAAGTGTAATTTTGTACATCAAGAAGTTGTACTCTAAATCATGCTATTGTTTAAGTGACATTTATTTGACATCAGTCCTCCCAAGCATGATCCAGCTTTTGTCCTGTAAATAGTGCTAGTGGTTTTATTATTATAGTACTTCTTTGGCATATAAGATGACTTCTTGAAGAACAGAGTTGTCTTAAAGTAAGATTAACTAGTCTATTTTCAAGTAGGTAAAAATCATTGGGTAACAGCCAAACTTCCACCCAGTCCCCCCACCCCAAACGGGATGGGGATAGAAAATAGGTAGAACAGAAAAGCCCGTGGGTTGAGATAAAGACAGGGAGATTGTGTAAGAATTACCATCACGGCCAAAACTGACTTGACTTGGGGAAAACTAACTAAATTTATTGCCAGTTAAAATATGTATCTAATTACAGATTCAGGTAATGGGAACAAAAAGGCAAGTATTAAAGCAACTTCTTTCTTCCTCCCTTTCCCAGGCTCACCTTCACTCCAGATTTCCCTGCCTCTGCCCCAAGTGATGCAGTGGGGATTGGGAAGTGGGGGATGATGGTGACTATGGTCAGTACACAGCAGTTTCTCTCTGCCACTCATTCCTTGTCACGTCTTTCCTCTGCTCCAGCACGGGCTCTCCATGGGCTGTAGCCTCCTTCAGGGTACACCCCCCATGCTGTGGCACGGGGTCCTCCACAGGCTCCCTTGTGCATATCTGCTCTGCCACGGAGCGCCTCCTCTCCTCCTGCTCCTCCGCCTTGCTGCTACCTCTGTTGTTTCTCACTCTTCCTGTTCGCTTCTCCTCCACCTGTCTGGCACTTTTTGCCCTTTCTTAAATATGTTTTCACAGAGGCACCACAAACTTTGCTAAGTGGCTCAGCTTTGGCCTATAATAGGCCCACTACCAAGCTGGCTGTGTCTGGCACAGTGTGGTCCCTGACACCTTCCCATACAGCCCCTGCAGCCTCCACTGCTACCAAAGCAACCTTGCTATATACACCCAATACAAGACGGAATAAATGTAATGAGCTATGGCAATTTGAAAAATCCAATTTTCTCTAATACGCTACATAAAATGTCTCAAATTCAATACAATTTTCTTTAAAAGAAATAATGACAGTTACTAAAAGCAATGATAAGCACTCAAAGTATCTTGGTTTCTAATTTTGTTGCATAGGTATGTTGATACTTACTCAGGTACGTATCCAAAGGGATACAGTTCTCCAAGTCATCTGTTGGAGATAAGAGCTCACAAATACTTTCAGCTGAGTGGCCTTCAGGGAATTTATTATGATCTCCACATTTCTTCAGTATTTCCACACAATCTGATCTTCAGATAAATAAAGAAACAGAAGTTCAATAACACTACTTGAAGAAAAAATGTCTTGTATGAAAAAGACTTCTTTCCACATTCTTCCTGTCCCTGAATCCACAACTTTCCCCTTCTGCCTCACAACAGAGTGTTTATATATAAATATTTTTTTATATATATATATATATATATGCAAATGCTACATTTTACATACAGGGGGAGGAACAAATTTATGACACAAAGAAAGGAACTATCGCTTATACTACTCTTTCTCTACTTTGGGCCTGGTGATCTTTATTTTCTATGGCATCATACGCATGTATCTTTCAAGACCAAGCAGTTCCTTGATTTACTAATGTCTAATATGGGTTGAACTCGGTCTCACTACCTGTACTATTAACTGGTCTCTTCCCTACCCAATCACCTACTTTCAAAATATATCTTTTTAAAAAATAAACTCCAATTTTTTTCAGACCTTTCTGTCAGCTGAAAATCACCAGTAGGTCCAAAAACCGGAAAAGAGGAAAGGTTTTATAGACACCGCAGAGAGCCAAAAAACCTGAACAATAAATCAGGTTTACAATGGAAGCATATACATCCATCTCATTAACAGGCAAGCATCTTCCATTTACAGTGAAGGAGATTCAAGCAATGGCAACTTCGCAAGCTCGTATTCCTTCTGTGTTTGCCTTGCCGTGTTTTTCTAACGTAAGTCACAGTCCTACAACAGCTTTTTAGTTCTCATTAAAATCCTTAGCAGAACCTCTAAACTGTGTTTTTTCCCCCACAGTACTTACTTGCAGATAATACTTCCTCTAGATTTGCTGTGGCAAGGTTTAATTTGCAGTGAGCAGGCAATTGCCTTCCACATTTCTGGTTGGCATTTTTTAATATCAAGCACGGGAATATTTATAAATGGCATCTTAATACTCCCTTTTTCCCATAGCTTCATGTCATTCATGGCTCCCTGGTCTGACTGAGTATTGCAGCTCCTAAAAAGTTCTGTTGGTCTTAAAAGAAGAAGTTAAGATATGGCATGCATACGAGAAAAAGAAAATATCATACATTTTACTTTTTACCATACGAATTCTACAACCTGGATACGGCTTGCTTTTTGGGGTATAAAAGAAATGAATCCCTTCCACAGTTAAGCAAAATCAAAATCAGTTTGAATTCTGTCTTTAAGAAAAATAAGCTCTTTAAAACTCAAGGCTGAAACTCCCTTCTCATCTCTACCTCTTAGATCAAATATCACTTAAATTTTTCTTACCTGAAAAAAGTTTACTTAAAAGCAAATATCTTAGATATCCTGAATATCTGTCTGAGTGTCTCCTGGTGAATCGCTAATGCAAGCTGATTTATCATTTGTATTTGCCCAGGTTGCATCTATCACATATGTGATTCTACTACTCATATAACACTCATGCCACTGTATACTATTTCAAAGAAAAGCCAGAGATCTCTAATAGCTAACAAAATTTTACATGTTTTTTTTGAAGCTCAAACTATTTAATCATAACCTTGCAATTACTATAATGCATTTTGCCCTGTAGAGTACAAAACCACAGCAATATCTCTGAAAGAAAAGGAATTCTGAAAAAGAGTAACATGTAAATTTAACAAGAATTTTTACCTTATTTATAATACACAAGATTCCAGTAATCATGGCTTACTTGTCTATACAGTAATACAGAGGAATATGCTGCTAATACATGATGACATTTTACAAGTTCATGGGTTAGCTTTTATTCTTGTAAGATTTGTTATGGCTGTTGTTAAACACATTTCCAAAAGTTTATTCTAGAGAAAAACTATTTATTTTTAAATTATCTAAAAAAGTATTTGCAGAAAGACAGCTACATACAATCGCAAAATAAGCCTGAAAAACATTTTATTTTATTTTTTAAATCAAAGCACAGCAATTCCTTTATAAAATATCCAGTGTCTCTCTCCTACCTGTTATTAAAATTAGTGCAGTAAGTAAGATTTCTACAGCCCAGCTGACAAGGTTCTCGTACATCTGCTAAACAGGTCAACATGGAAACTTCAACTGCATTATACTCACAAAAGCGATCAAATTCTTGCCAGCTCTGTGAATTGCCCCAGCTCGTGCTATAAAGTTTAGTGCAGAGCTCTCTGAAAAAAAATATAGATGAAGAAAAAATTAAAAGAACAGCAGTTGTTCAGATATAGCAGAGCCCATTGTTTCTTTGCTGAGCACAACAGCCTGCACTCACTGTAGAAGATTGTGTTAATGCCCATAAAGTCTGCAAGAGTAACCAAATGTTGTGCTCAAAGCAAATAACCCCACTTCACTGTTTTCTAAGTTTTCCAGCTTTGCTTAAGAATGCTAGCAAATCTTTAAAGCTAGTGTCCTGGTTTCGACTGGGATAGAGTTAATTTTCTTCCTAGTAGCTGGTAGAGTGCTGTGTTTTGGATTTAGGATGAGAATAATGTTGATAACACCCTGGTGTTTCTGTTGTTGCTGCGCAGTGCTTACACTAAGTCAAGGACTTTTCAGCTTCTCATACTGCCCTGCCAGCACGGAGGCTGGAGATGCACAAGAAGCTGGGAGGGGGCACAGCCAGGACAGCTGACCCAAACTGGCCAAAGGGATATTCCATACCATATGACAACATGCCGAACAAAAAACTGGGGGGACCTGGCCACAGGGGCATGGCTGCTGCTGAGGAACTGGGTGGGCATTGATCAGCGGGTGGTGAGCAATTGTATTGTGCATCACTTGTTTTGTGTATTCTTTTATCATTATTATTATTTTCCCTTCCTTTTCTGTCCTATTAAATTGTCCTTATCTCAACTCGTGAGTTTTACCTTTTTTCCAATTCTCTCCCCCATCCCACTGTGGGGGCAGTGAGCAAATGGCTGTATGGTGTTTAGCTGCCTGCCGGGTTAAAACACGACAGCTAGTAAGACTGAAAGACTTCAGAATATAATACTGCAATATCCGTAAAAACGTAATAGTTGGAAACCTGAACTAATGACTTTGAAGTGAGAACTATCCCAGCTAATTTTACTTGTCATAAATCAAGGTTGACAGGGTAATGAACAACTTCAAATCCCATCCTTCAACTTCACACCTTCTCCTTCTACAGAAATGATCGGCAAGCAAAATACATTTCTTCTTTTGCCCTGATGTTTGAAACAGGTATACTGTTTGTTTCTTGTGTTTGAGATGTTTCCTGGTGTCAGCAATACCCAAGCCATTTTGTTTACAGCAATATGCTACAAACTACAACTGTTCCCATCCCAACTGATGGTATGGAACTTCACTGTACTATTAAAGTCTACTGCATATTGAAAATGTGAGGGAAGGATGCATTTTTAGAACTCATTGTTAAAGCAAGCAACTAAAAGGTATTATATCAACTGCCCTATGCTACAATGTTCTAAGAAATAATGTAACTCCAGGGGTCTACTACTAAACTCGTTATAAGATCCTGCTGCATTCAGGATCTGTTGTTTTGTTACTGGAAACTTTTATATCAAAGGAAGTAACAGCTCAAAAATCAATGTTTGCAACTTATTTTGACATATCAACGTATTGAAAATGCAATAATGATCTATTTTTAGCGTGGACAGATAACCACTCTAAACTAAAAATGCTCCAGTTACAGTTATTTGAAAGTGTGCAACTATTTGCTGAAAACCTTTTTTTTTTTTTTCTTAATGTCGGAATAGTTAGTTCCGTTATTTAATTAATTATTAAATAACGTAAGTTATTTTTCATTGACAAAAATCTGAATAGCATTTAGTAAGGAATACTGCTAAGGTTTTAACATGCAGCAACCAGGTACTTAAGAGTTTGTGCAGTTCATTGTCCTCTTGGCTCTCTTTAGCATCTGGTTAAGGCCTCTTCATCTTGTTGCAATATGGGCTATTATGACCACAAGTAAGGTATAGGTTTCATTAACTTAGTGTGTCTGCTATAAGAAGCCAGTGCTAAAAGTGAGAAAAGTGTGATTCCTCTTATGGAACAGTATTTTTTGAGAAACAAAGTAAGTATTGTACAGAATGTGACACCCATCTGATTATCTAAACCTGTTATTTTTTTCTAAGAATTCACAGAACTCTTTATTTGATGTACATAGCAGGATTCGGGCAAAGGCCTGATCTGAGACAACTTCTGAGGCATTTTCACAATTGGAAATGAGGGTAGCAAGATACTGACCTACATGTGGAAGAATTTGCTTTAGAACAGCAATGGAGCTTAGCTCCATCGAGGCCTGTTGAAGGTGGAGGGTGCACAGTGACTCCTGGGTGAACAGATCTTGAACTCTCAAGAAAACATTGCCAAAGTGGATCCTGAGGGAGAGGCATTGTTTTACAGCCTTCTATAAGTCCATCAACAATTTCAAGCTCTGTTTTCATTGACATTAGAATTCTTTTACAAGCAGTCTGACACGCATAGTCTTCTGCTCTATCACAGCAATACAAACCTGTTAAAAAAATTAAAAATAGTTAATGAGCAAGCATACAACAACCACCAAGATGCATAACAGCCCTCAGAGAAAAAGTGCTATGAGGAGGTTTTCTTCTCCACCAAGTAATTTCAAATAACATTACTTCTTTTAAATGCAAACAGAATTTACTTTGCAAAAAAACCACCAATATGCAGAATTAAAAAAATAAATAAAAATCAATAAGGCACCTACAAACAAAAGCTATCATTATATAAATTCATATAATTACAATTATAATATAGAAATACATTAATACAATTTATACAATAGACTTATACAATAACATATTTTATATAAAAAGTGCATACAATCCTCAAACATTTTCAGTATTTTTTATAACTTTCAGTAAAGAAGGATTTTTTAATACTTACTATCTGTAGGATTTCTCATTGGATATGACTGTGTATAATTGTTCACGCAGTGTATAAGCTGAGGGCTAATAGATGCACAGTAATTTTCAACTGCTTTAATTTGTGAAGGACCAGGAGAAGAGTCTGTCCGAAAAATTGCTTGACAATATTCCCGACAGTTTGTATGATGACCTGCATAACTGCAACAGACTGACCCCACTGGGGAAACAAACAAACAACAGAAAATCTATGGGTTCCTACACAGAGAAATGAAGAAATGAGCATGTCTGTACCACACACAATGATGCTCAAGGTATTACTCTGAGAAAAAATGAATAAATTCTTCTATGTTCTATTAAAATAATCTCTGTCTGCAGAATGACTGGGAATATCTGTAACTAGCCAAATTGCATTTGTTTGTTTGGCTGGAGAAAAAAGTCCCCAAGGCCGTCTTGCACTCAAGTTCAAGACACCAGTTGTTTTGTTCTTATTTAAGGTAACCGGACTTGTCCTATAATTGAATTATTAGACAAATATTAATAGTAAACAAATAAATATAAGAGTAGTATCCTAAAAGTCATTCAAAAATAGACAGATGGTATTGTGATTCACCCATTTTTGATATGTTATTAAATATACAGTTCTTGAGAAATACTTTAACTAGAATTAATTCTGAGACATTGATTTCGTTTTATGTAGACAGACATCAGGCAACAAAACACTTGCATGGCACAAGATTTCATCTATGCATTTCATTTTGTTACTTAACACTCATCAAATGAACAAAGCAGAAGGAAAAAATGAGCTTCTAAGCAATCATCAAAATAGGACAGAAAAAACAAATACAGATACACAAATGTAAAACTGATATAAGTTATATGAACAGCCCAATCCCCTTATCACTTGAGTATGAAAATTGATGCATGTGCTTTGTCCTTCTATGGAACTGAATTCATATGATTTGTGTATATGCACACCCACAAAATTTCTTACGTTTTAGAGAAAAAAGGATAGAATGATATAAAAGAAAAAGAAAAAAACAAACTATTCATTACATACTTACTTTCATTTCTGTTAATACAACTAAAGAGAGCATTCTGAAATCAAAACAAAAATAGTGTTACAAGCCAGAAAACTTCAAATAAATATTTAAGCGTCCAGTCATTTCTTACAATGAGCTAATAAATGTAACTTTGTTATTATTTGTTCCAATTACATTGGATTAAAACAAAAACACTATACAAAACCACTGAAAGTAGGAATTAAAAGACCAGGGGTCACCTGAGTTCTGTGTGCACTCGTAATAAAATAGATAAATATTCAAGCAAGTAAACAGGAGGACTTTCCTGGACGAACTTAGAACCAGCACGCTATAATAGGATATCCCAAAATGTTGTGGGTTTGTTTTTTTTTTTAAATGACAATTATTGTAAAGATTCTATGTAAAAAAACTCTGCACAGATGCACACATGCAAATAGAAAATCTCTACAAACTAAGTCAACAACAATATACCTTAAAAGGTAAAGCATGCTATCAACTCCCTCAAACTGCAGCCAAAACGTACAGTTGGGGGATATGCAAGGTCAAATGACAGAAGAAGGGAAACACATACACCCTGCTGTTTTGTTTCAGAGGACTCTCATCCACAGAGCAATCATAGCATCATAGAATCGTTTGGGTTGGAAGGGACCTTTAAAGGTCATCTAGTCCAACCACCTTGCAATGCACACGGACATCTTCAACTAGATCAGGTTGCTCAGAGCCCCGTCCAGCCTGACCATGAATGTTTCCATGGGGCACCTCTCTGGGCAACCTGTTCCAGCGTTTCATCACCCTCATCATAAAAAATTTGCTCCTTATATCTAGTCTGAATCTACCCTCTTTTAGTTTAAAACCATTACCCCCTGTCCTATCGCAACAGGCCCTACTAAAAAGTCTGTTCCCATCTTTCTTATAAGCCCCCCTTTAAGTACTGAAAGGCTGCAATAAGGTCTCCTCAGAGCCTTCTCTTCTCCAGGCTGAACAACCCCAACTCTCTCAGCCTTTCTTCATAGCAGAGGTGCTCCGTCCCTCTGATCATTTTTGTGGGTCTCCTCTGGACCCACTCCAACAGGTCCATGTCTTTCCTGGGCTGAGGACTCCAGAGCTGGATGCAGTGCTCCAGGTGGGGTCTCACCAGAGCAGAGGGGCAGAATCACCTCCCTCAAGACTACTGAACTCTTGCCCAAAACAACCAGTCTTCCCCACACTGAAAAAGCACATTTCTTCTTAAAAAAATAGATACCACATACAAGCTTTCCAGAACTCTGTGAAAAGATGAAGTCATGAGGTTGAAATTCCAAAATGTAGTTGCCAATTATCAAAGACTTTAAAATTATATGATTGTGAAAGAGAAATTTGAACCCCCTCCACACCTGACCTCCACACTTGTCAGAACAGCAGATTATAAAAAGTGATCAAAAAAGTGATCACATTAACATAGTGACAAAACATAATTCCCATCTTCATAAAGTTCCTGATCTCTTTAATTTCCCCTATTCCCATCATTAAACAAGTTTGTATTTTACACAGCATCTAGAAAAGAAAGCAAACACCGTCACACTGATCCACAAACATATTATGGGTTTAAAATCTTGCTTCAGTACAGCAAAATATCAGATGTGCTACTACCTCTACACAATAAAAAGAAGAGAACTCAAAATGCAGACCTAGCTTAAGCTCAGTAGTTCACTAGGTTCTTCACCTATGTTAGTTACTAGTATTTACTGCATTGCAGAGAAGTGGGTATCCCCAATAATCTTTGGGGTATTCTTGTGAAAATTTGTACTGCTGCAAACAGATGGAAGCGTTACATTTTTAAAGTGAAGAAAATACAAATGTGTCAGGAATCATCTTGACTTTTTTAGTTTTCTTTTTGTCTTAGACATTGGTTAGAGTGCAGGAGTTTGTTTTTCAATTCATTCTCTACTTGCTTTCTTCTCAGAGATCATTTTAGTCAATTAATCTGTTTTTGCAGCATCCTTATTTTCCCCCCTACAGTCTAGGTAGGGTTACGGAGAAAAGCAAAGTAAATATCAAAGTGATTAAATCTCCCAGTGGCTAAATCATAAAAATACCAGCAACTACAACACCGGAATGCTGAGGATTTCCTCTCAAGCAGCTTGCTCGCGTTCAGTTATGCTGAACAGGGAAGGGTAAATACAGAACTTATCTCTATTCACAGGAGCGGCACAAACAGGCAGTCTCATCTCTACTAGATGGCTTCAGTGTATAACCCACATTTCGGCACCCTTTCCCTTACCTAGTCACCTTCAAAGACATCTTAAATCCTGACACCAGATTCAGTAAATATTACAGAGTCCCAACTTCTTATTTCATTGAAGTGCTACTCATTAAGCACATGTATTCCACTAGAGAACCGGAGAATTCTGCAATCCCACTTTCCCTTTTTTAAATTTTTTTTTTTCCTCATGGAAGTTTTGTAAGTACCCAAGTAAAAACATGATTCTTTTTTAAATGTTGTTCTTCATTTTCATAGCTATCTTCATTCTCTTTTCTGTTGTTCATTTAAGAGTAAGCACTCCAGAACACAGATTGGCTCTCTATGCGTGAATTAGCATTCAAATGAATTAGCATTCCTGCACAGACAGTTCTGATGAACATCTGAAGAGCCAAAAGAATTATTTACTGTACCAAAAGATGGAAGACCCACATTTTAACTTAGATTTGAAAAGCCTCAAGACTTGATGTTTCAGTTTGTATCATGCCATTAACGATTTTTATTTTATGCTGTAATCACAACTTCCAACTTGCCAATTACTCTTTACGCCATGTAAATCATAGTACCACAATCCTGTTTTCTACATTATATCATCTTTTGGATAGTGAAATACGTTAACAGTCAAATGCAAGATTTTAAAGAGGACAGTCCCAATACTGTAGTGAGCAGCATCACTTTCTTCTAATTACAGTCAGAAATTAATTTAAACCATGGGTAAGCCATGGCAGATGTGGCACTGAAATAATGTCCCTAAGAGAATAAACACAAGTCTAACTTGAAAATGCAAGTTAAGTTTTCCATGAACAGCAGCTACTTATAATTTTAGCGATCATGAATAAAAGCACAGGTCTATTGAGAACACCTCACACAAAAATTCAAAAGTCTGCCTTACATAAAACAACACCCAAAGAAACAATTCAGACGTTTTATTTTCATTCTTCTAATATCCTCTACCAAATTTTAGATCTCTTCTCCCAATAGCACAGATACCACATAATTTCTTCGAGACTGAGAATGAATTTGCAGCAACATTCCTCATCCCAGCAGCAAGTTTTCATCTCATTGACTTCACATTTTCCCTCTTTACTACCCACAAAGCAAATCCTGTCACCCATTCATCTGCATAACATGGATGAGGGACAAAAGAACTCATGGAAACGGAACATGTAGACAGAGTCACCATCCTACATCTGTAAAGAACAGATTTGTACTGTTGCCTAAAGGCTCGTGTTGTTTTTATAGCACCATACATCCTTCTCTATGGATGCCAGACAATGGTTATCAGAAAGTCACTGTTTCAATGTGGCACCTTGGTTTCTTTGGGACCTTCTGTGTATGAAAAAAGAAACAACTGTCCGATAGGAACTGCCATACACAACATCACTCTGACTCAAAACTGACTGTCTTCAGAAGCTGCTGAATATCGGACTTCTCCACACCCACCCTGTATCAAGCACTGGAACGTGGCATACTAACCAGCCAGGTAGAAAGCATCATTGTAACTTGATTAATTAATGCACTGGGACAGTAGAAGCTCCAGAAAAGGCTGAAGTCTGTCTGTCATGGTTATATCTAAGTACTTGACCATACTGTTAGCACAAACAATACTTATAATCATAAAATTGTTAAGGTTGGTAAGGACCTCTGAGAGCATCGAGTCGAACCTGTTAGCGTAACTGCCTGGTCCACCTCTAAACCATGTCCCTAAGCACCACATCCACACACTTTTTGAATACTTCCAGGCACTGTGATTGCACCACTTCCCTGGGCAGCCTGTTCCAGTGCCTAACCACCCTCTCCATGAAAAAATTCTTCCTAATATCCAATCTAAATCTCCCCTGACGCAGCTTGAGGCTATTTCCTCTTGTCCTGTCACTTGTTACTAGGGAGAAGAGACCAACCCCCACCTCGCTACAGCCTCCTTTCAGGTAGCTGGAGAGAGCAATAAGGTCTCCCCTCAGCCTCCTCTTCTCCAGACTAAACAACCCCAGCTCCCTCAGCCGCTCCTCATAAGACTTGTGCTCCAGACCCTTCACCAGCTTTGTTGCCCTTCTCTGGACACGCTCCAGCACCTCGATGTCCTTCTTGTAGTGAGGGGCCCAAAACTGAACACAGCACTCGAGGTGCGGCCTCACCAGTGCCCAGTACAAGGGGGAGGATCACCTCCCTGGTCCTGCTGGCCACACTATTTCTGATACAAGCCAGGATGCCATTGGCCTTTTTGGCCACCTGAGCACACTGCTAGCTCATGTTCAGGCAGCTGTCGACCAACACCCCCAGGTCCTTTTCCTCCAGGCAGCTCTCCAGCCACTCCTCCCCCAGCCTGTAGCGTTGCATGGGGTTGTTGTGACCCAAGTGCAGCACCCGGCACTGAGCCTTGTTGAACCTCACACAGATGGCCTCAGCCCATCGATCCAGCCTGTCCAGGTCCCTCTGTAGGGCCTTCCTACCCTCCAGCAGATCAACACTCCTGCCCAACTTGGTGTCATCTGCAAACTCACTGAGGGTGCACTCAATCCCCTCATCCAGATCATTGATAAAGATATCGAAGAGGACCGGACCCAATACTGAGCCCTGGGGAACACCACTTGTGACTGGCTGCCAACTGGATTTGACTCCATTCACCACCACTCTCTGGGCTCAGCCGTCCAGCCAGTTTTTAACCCAGCAGAGAGTGCACTTAACCAAGCTGTGAACAATCAGTTTCTCCAGGAGAATGCTGTGGGAGACAGTGTCAAAGGCCTTACTAAAGTCCAGGTAGACAACATCCACAGCCTTCCCCTCATCCACTGAGCGGGTCACCTTGTTGTAGAAGGAGATCAGGTTGGTCAAGCAGGATCTTCCCTTCATGAACCCATGCTGGCTCGGCCTGATCACCTGGTTGTCCCGCATGTGCTGTGTAATGGCACTCAAGATGATCTGCTCCATGACCTTCCCCGGCACAGAGGTCAGGCTGATAGCCCTGATGTAATGCTGCTATAAACTCAGCTAAAAATTGTCACATTAAAAAGCAGTTCAGGGATAATAGTGTCACTGGCCCTGTTAGCTCAGATTGCAGTTAATAACTACACACAAAATAGAGAAGAATACTGAGAAGATTATAGTGTCTACCAACCTTCCTCCTCTAAAAAAGGGCTCAAATTGAGACAAAATTATCTTCTTACAGAAATTTTACCTGCCAATTTTATACAGGTAGGATGCCCTAACCAGATAACAAATCATCATCTTTCTGTACATTGAAACTATAGTTCCACAGACTGCTGAATCACTGTACTAATTTCTGCATTTCTGTTAAGAGGAGGTGGTCTTACTTCTCTTTTCCACTTTGTTTTCAACTCTTCTCTCCATGTTCCCAGTTGTATAGTCTTATTTCATCTGCCTTTACACCAGCTATGGCACTAATCATCTTCTCATGACCTGAGTTTTTTCAGTAACCCTGCTGAAAACTCCTTTTTCTCATCTCCTAGGAATTTAAAACAGCTATTTCAACAGGTACAATACTAAGTTAGAATAGACTAGACTAGAATAATCTTTTAGGTATCATCTTTTAGAAAGAGCCGCTAGATGCCAGAGGCGGAGCAAGGTAAGGAGAAGTATATTTGAATGGCTAGCAGTGCGAGGGAATGTGTGTGGAAAAAGGGCAGTTGCACAAAGGAACAGGAAGAACTTCAGCTGCACTGAGTTGTTAAAGCAACTCACCATATTTCATGAAACTGTAGCCACCACAGAATACAGCCTGTAGCCACCACAGGACACAGTGCTAGTTAGGGTGCTGACTTTGCTCTTTGTGTAGGTCTGGATAACTGTTCAGTTTCCCAGAAAGTACAGGTACACATGTGGGGAGTGTAGCTACACAGACATGAGAGAATCTTAAAAAAAAAAAAGTTAGTGTGTAGTCACCTGCTCGTAAATAAAGCTGATAACAGCGTTAGACAGTCAGTCTGATTTGAATTACTAACCATAACTTCATTATAAAACACAGGGTTAATGCCCATCTCTAGTAAAGTAGCACTCATATTTAAGAAATCAGCAGCTTTTCTGCCCTCTCAAGCATCCTTCTGAATCTGCTGGTGAACTGTCAGAAGAGAAAGACAGAGAAAACAAAGCAAAAGATAAACCAGAGATATAGGTAAGGAAAAACAAAACAAAACAAAACAAACCCACAAAAACCAAAAGGGCAGAAAAGGATGTTCTCTTTTACGGAAGGACTAAGTCATGAAGATCTAGGAGAACGAGGATAAAAAGGCAATATGGTGTACACACACACAGAGTCTGATACTCCATTTTCAACTTGTGAATAAAATATTAAATGTACAAAGATGGCAATATTGAAATTTATAAAACACAAACATAATGCTTTGTTTTACTTGTGCATTAATCTCATCTTTCAGACTTCTTTTTTTTTTTAAAACCAAATGTTGCTGAAACTGGTGGTTAAAGCCATTGAAACTATAAGCAGAAGGAATGGAAAGTGGCAGGCAGACACAGGCAACACAACCGTGTATGCCTTAAAGAGACCAGTCTCAAAGATCTTTTGGTGTTACGGAAATTGAAAAAGGCAATTGAAGTTTATCCAGCAGATAACATTGTCCAGTCTTCCTCACCAGAAGCTCGAAGAAAGATTTTAGCCAGTACTGCAGGACCTAACTGGTTTCGCTCTTTTTGGAGCTCATCAGCTGCAGGTAACGGCTCAAAAACCAAAATGCATGCACACAAACACAAATAGAGCAGGACATTTTGCTAAAGGAAGAAGTCTTCTGCATTGTAAAGCATGCTTTTATACTATAAACACATTTTTTCTAAATGGCTGCCCCTTGTGTCCTGAATGAAAAGTGACAGCAAAGCTGTTATTTCACACCAGAAGAAATTAAGAGTATTTTGCTAAAAATCAAAGATTATTTTCCTCCCTAAAAATTGTCATGCTATCTTTATTCTACTAACTGACAGAAAAATACGTTTAGTACTGTTGTCTTGGGTAACCTGACCATGTTAAATATTTGAACATAGGTCCTATCCAGTTAAGGCCATCTTAACTTAGAAGTATTACCAACAGTTAACAAATACACCAGGAAACAAAATGTTTCACTCTCTATGAGAACAGCAATGAAAGTCCTGTTAATCTCTCCTCGACTTCATTTAATCTTAGAATTTATCAACAGAAGATAAAGTCAGTAGAAAACATACTAAGGTTTAGTGGAGTCAGATAAAGTTTCAAATGATGGTGCACATCGGTTAAGAACTTTAAAAACTTCTAGTAATTAACAAGTAAGGCCAAGATTTTCCTCAGTTATGTAAACCGGCGAAGAAGTGATAGCACTTGTACAGCAAGGTACAACAAAATCGCTGGAACTCAAATTTTGGCAAGATCATTGAGCGTTCTATCAACCTTCTTTGAACAGTAGAGAATAGAGACAAAAAGGACCAGAAGATGACAATAATATTAGCTACAATGTGTAGCATATGGTCAGAGTCCACTCTGAATTCGTTCAGTAGTACTTCCAGAGGCTACACACAGCCATGTGCCTTAGGAGTTCATTGAAACTGTTTTGGAACCTTTTCCTAACTGATGTCCTAAAGAGCTCCTTGAGTTATAATCCATTGTCTCTGAGTAATCCACACAAACAATTAGAGAAGAGCTAAAAACTGCTGGCTGCATTTTTCAGAAGGGGTAATTAGGAGCCAGCATTCACTGAAACCTCAGCAGAAAGCAGGATCATACGACCCTAGAAGATAAAACAAGCGAATACTGTAGCACAGTGAATACTTTTCTGTATCCCTACTACAGCACTTGAAGCTGCAGGCACTGCATGTGAAGTTTCTGTATTTAAAAACTGTAAGAAAACAAAGTCAGATTAAGCTATACAGTGCTCAAATCTGTGAGAGCAAAAATACCTTTAAACAGTCCAAGGACATCAGAAGTATTTACTACTGTGTGTCAGAAATAGTTTTAAGAGCAGAAGCTAAGTAACTGGCAACATTTCCAATTACATTTTGACTGCATGGCAGATGTTAACAGTGCTGAGCTGCAGCAAAGCTCTCACAATGCCAATTAACTAGAGAAGTTTGAACGTCTTATTTAGTACACATGAAATAACTGGAGTTCTTAATGTGCAGAGGGGTGAACTCACAGTATGCAATCTAATGGAAATTTTAATACCACCCTTTCCATGCACAGAAGAAAGAAAAGTGATCTTAAATGCAATAATAAAGCCTTTACAACTTATTTCAAGCTTTATAAACTATTTTCAGGTACTCTTCCAAGGATGTATTCCATGTGTTTTTTTTTTTTTTTTTAAAAAGAAAAAGAAAAAAAAGAGAACATCAACTTTACACAAAACTTTTAAAAATAGGAAACTCAGAAAAACCTACAGACAATCCATACAGTCTCCACTTTTTTCTTCTTCCTTTGACTATTACCTACCTTCTTTTTAGAGGAAGATGAACAGGATAGCAGAAAGCTGGAAGAAGTAGTGAAAGATAAGAGTTGAGATGCATAGAACTAGAGAAAAAATGAAGATGACAAAATGAGTATCTGAGAAGCAGAAGATGGAAAAAAGGACTACCACAATAAAATCTTTCAAAAGAAGGCAAATAAAGTACATTTCAGTAATACTCAAAAATACTCAGCAAGCTGTGTTAATTTTTTAAATTTCTGTATGCAGTGCTACTTGAAAATAAAATAAAAATGTAATAGGACACACAATCTTCAATGCATTGATCAAAAATGAATAGCTTACTACAACATGATTCATTTCTAAAATGTGTAAAATCTCCAAATTAGAAGAATCACATGCTTCATAAATATTTACAGTAAAAGTAATCCAGAAACATATGATCAGCAGAAAAAGCATTTTCAATAAGTCTTGTGAAAACCTAGCACATCAATGCTAAAGAGATCCCGGTACTGTACAACCTGAGACTCTGCTTAGCAGCTGCAAACTTTGTGACACCTCCTGCTTGGAGTTTCGGGTTTTTTCACTGCTCCGAACCCTATGCCCTACCCTTGAAGACTTACCTCATTCTTCACGCTCACTAACTTAGTAGGAAGTTGAGGGATAACTAACTCATGAAATTGCTTCTGTAATCTCAAAAGATTACAGAAAAGTACTATGCACAGTTCAGTCAACTATTTTAAGAAGCTTGTGAAAATCCTCGGGAAATCCTTATGTGAGTACATAAGTAAGCTGTAAAAGTTGGTAAGGTATGAGAGTGTTTACAAAAAGGGAATTATACTTTTATATTCTTAATTCAGCTCGTTTTTACTTACATGTCATGTGCTTAAATATTCAATACCTCAACAACAGACTTGACAGTCAATGAACAAGCACTATGATCTATATTGTAAACTAATTCTCAAATTGGATCCTTTTTAGTGAATGAAGTATGAATTCTTAAACACAAACGCAAACACAGTATGTATGACATTGCATTTATGTGATTCACAGCCTTTTTCTGATCTTATGTCACCTCTTTCAGTTTTAACTACTCACTCCCTTCCCAGTTGTTCAGTTTCTTCCCCAGCCAACCCAACTGAGTACAAAGTATGGTACCAGTCACAGACACAGAAGCTACTTAGAGACTACAGAGGGAGCAGGACACATTCACCAAGGCACTAAGAAATTTTTTTTTTTTAAGAAAAGGAGAAAGAATGACTAGGGTGTGAAAAAGTTCAGGTTCCCTCCAGAAGTTTTTTTTTTTGAATCTCCTATCTTCAGCAAAACTTCCTTGAATTTTATATAACCAATGGGTCTCGTCAGAGCATTCTAAGTACTATTTTTCATGAGTACCTGTAAGCCTAGATACATAGGAAAACCCATTGTCATACAAAATTCTATAATAACTGAAGATCTACCACGTCAGATACTTAATTTTTGTCTAACACAGTATCCACTACTCCTAGTGCTCATTAAAAAAGTTCTTTCCTTCTTCACCAACCAGAAGACCGATTCCTTCTTCCATCATTTTTCTCCCTCTCCTCTTTTAGTGTTGCACAGATAGATAGAAAAAATTAAGGTTTTCTGTACAATAACAGCAAAATCACTCTTGAATAAGAGTGAGGGACCCGCTTTCCAGAATTCCAGATAAGAACTGGAAAAAGAAGAACTAGGAAAAGTAAATAAGATGACTGTCACCATTTTATAGTCATTCTTTAATCTCTTACCTTTCCTCTCCCGTTCTCCTTCAACCCATATTGGCCAACCTCCTACAGCAATGCAGAAATCCAGAAAAAAAGAAGGAAACAGACCAGCATAATAGAGGAGAAGCTTACAGATGTTGACAGTATAGCATATCATAGCATGAGAGGAGACAGAACTACTTAAAATGAAAATTTGTTTTTAAGAGAACAAGCTATGGTAACTTCAACAGTGAAGAGTCTAGGAAAATACTCTGTAGATTGTTTAGATAAAAGGACCAAAGGGGGAAAAAAAGGAATTTGATGTTTCCTCAAAAAACAGGAAACCTGCTACACTTCTGCCCAAATCAAGAGAACACAGAATTGTCTGCTATCCTGAACTGTTGATTATGAGCAGAATTTATGCAGGACTACCTAATTCAGGGCAGAAGGAAATGAGATGAAAGGGGGGAGGAGGAATCTGGCTTTTAATTAAGAACGAGATTGAAAGAAAAGTCCCAGCAGAATAGCATTTCTACAAAATATGTTAAAAAGAATATAGGTAAAGGCAGATTTCTGAAAATATCCTGATGATTAATTTTAGGAGCAGAACAGTAAAAATAATTGTAAGCATTCATAGTTTCACTGATGTTACAAAAAATTATTCATTTGAAATGATTTACATTAGGATAGGATACTTCAAAGGTTATTCTTTCCTGAGTTTATTTCTTTAGGTCACTTCTAAGCTGACTCTCCCACTATAGAAGCCGAAATGTTCCTGACGGAATGAATGCTCACAATGAACGCTGACTTTCAACAGAACTCCTATGAAACAAGCTTTTTTGGAATCCATGTCTCCATTTTGAAAGTTGCATCTTTTTCATTCAAATTAAGATACATGCAAGTCTAAAAAAAGACAAGCTCTTTTTACAGAAAATGATGGTACTTTCACAAATACGGTAGAGAAAGATAGCTTACATTTGGATAAAAATGACTATATCCAGAAATATGACCATAAGACGACTGGACTTTCCCTCTTCTACAGGATACTTTTTACAGAATTCATATAACAGTTGATTTTTAATAAGATATATCCAGACACATATACACATACCTCGTATTCCTTCCTGCAGACCTTTAAAACATCATTCTTTGCAGAAGCCTGAAAGACAGAAAAATTTCTCCATTTGCAGTAGAAAATAATAAAATTATGTTGCAAAATAAAGATGATTCTACCTATATTAACTGTGATAACCATGCTTTCATGATCTATTTAAATGTTTCTCTTTAAGAACCTAAAGAATCTATGTAAAGCTTTAAGAAAAAAAAGCAGAAACCATGACTGTCAATACTACATTTAATTAAAAACCAAAACCTCATATTTCTGCACCAAGTTAGCTGATACTGGAAGCACACAAAGTAACTTTGTTTTTGTGAAAGGTTTACCAGATAGAGCAGAATACAGGAAACATTTAGGAAATGGAAGAATTTGAGCATAAAAATCTCCCCATTTTGCATGCTCAGTACCACTTATGTGCCTCTTTCCCTTTTCCTTCCTCTTGTACATACAGTCCTACAGTTCCTATTGTCAAACTGAGTTGCAGAAATTCTCCCTTCAAACTGCAGATCAGTTTCTTCTGTAGAGTATCTCTTGCTCCTTTTTCATATGACAGATATTCAAAATTATTATTACTACTAACATTAGTTATTTCCCCCTCCAGTAATTTGAAATACCAGGGTAAAGTCTGACCTTGGACCTATCATATCACCTTCTTCAAAATGCCTCCAAAACCCCCTCAAATTTCAAGAATCAAAATTAAAATCCAAATATTTCCCATTATCCCTAATGTTTGGCAGGTATCTATATTTTAGTTTAAATGAAAATCATATGAAATGTATCAACCAGAGTCAGCTAAAGTACCAAATATAGCCAAGATTCTGAGACAGCAGAGACCGCAATCAAACAATACAGCATCTGATTCTGAGAATAATGAGAAATGATATAACAATCATAAGATTAAATTAAGGGAATTTCATAGGACACTGCAATAAATGGAAATGGTTTTATCAGGTCTGGAGAACACTTAAACATTAAGATAAATTTAAAAACTTTGCTAAGAAATGCATTTGGGAACAGATACATGTAACTTCTTTTCAGAAGATCAAAAGTACCCAGTTTGTTTACCCACTCCTCATCTCTTTTCCACACTACTCAGTTTGTGTACCTACTGCTCATCTCCTGCCAAGTAGTTTAAACTATACGCATCTTTTTTTTTTGCATGACACAATTTGCACTAGGCTGCTGGTCCAAGACTAAGATGACACAGGTAACATGCAAGATACTACAGTGAATATTAAGTACACCTGTGCTCCAGAACTGAGTTACAAGTATGATGATAAATAATACACTCTTTGACTCTGAAGATGTTTTTAAGGTCACAAGCATATATGGGGGGGGGGGGGGGGGGGGAAGCACAAAATGCTTCACAGATTTTTAATAAAAAGGTCATTGCTAAATTTATGTATTATGCTTAAAATTGTTACTTGACAAAAACAGTGATACAGTAATACCAAAACCAACTTTCTTCCATATGATGAACAAAAACCTCTTTGAAGAGGCACAAAAATCTATTTGGGGCTGTCACCACAATGTTGCATCACTAAACAAAACCTTTTTTTTGCATCACTGGAGGAAAAAAAAAAAAAAAAAAAAAGAGAGAGCTTAGAAATAGCCACACGTTGCCTTCCACTCAGCATTATTTTAAAATAACAACTTTCATGTAGAGATTGTGACAAAAAAAAAACAAAAAAACAAAAAAACACCACAAAAAAAACCCAAAAAACCCAAGAAATTAAGTTTAGCATAACCAGAGAGAGCTTCAGAATCTTTATGGATTCAGTCAATAAATTACTACGAAGTAACACACTAGAGCACATCAGCATTAATCACGCGCCTACTGTTTGCAAAGCAAAACTAAGTGGACTAGCTCCATTTGCCAAGCGCAGGGGTGCTAGGACATGCCCGCAGCCAGCTCGCCGGCTCTCACACTGGAACTTCTGTGGTGTCAAAGTTATAAACACAGTAAGATTTCATCTTCACTGTATCTTCATTACTGAGCAATTAAATGTGACATCAGAATGTATAAAAAAGGCACAGCTAAACCTAAGGTCTTAAAATTTCTTCTTCAGGCTCATCAAGTCATAGCAAGCAGCCTAGTCCTACGGCACAGTTGAAAACACATATCCAAAAAAATACCCTCCAAAAACCCACCACTTTTTTTTTTTAACTAGGTTTTCATCTCAGTAGACTTGAACTTTTACTTTTTTACTGAAAATTCACTTTAAAAACATAAACTCTTTGTTTGGGTTTTTGGAATTTGGTTGCTGGCATTTATCACAAGTAGTACTTCCTGGGAAGTATCTAGTCACATCTTGCAATTTTAAAAAGAGTTTACATGATAATTCAATTTTGATGTAAAAAATGCATTAAGCTGGAAGTTCATAAACAGTAATACATAAATGAATTCAACACAGCGTCATTGGATGTTAACCACAGAAAAACAATTAGAAAGCCTTACCTGTTTACATGCTTGCCGACATTCCACAGCAATAGCTAGCTCACAGCACCCTAAACCAACCCACCCGTCAGACTTCTTCAACACTCCTTTGAAAATAAGATGACAGTACATATGACAGTAGAAAGAGAAACTAAGCCATCATTTTCCCTTTCCTCCCCATGAGTCAGTTACTTGTCAAATTTGATAATCCTGTTCTCATTCAAGAAGCCTATCTACAGATTGCATTTTTATTGGAATTTATGAAGCCATTCCAAACCAACTTTAAGCAAGAAAAGAGCAAGTCTGTGCCTTAATAAATGCTGAACTTGGCAATTATGAAGTACCTTCTATGCACCGAGTCTAAAGATGCTTTATGCAAACTATTTTATACATTCACTAGAAGTATCAGTTTGATAATTTATCTAATCTGAAATATAAACAACAGAAACCACCAGGGAAAAAAACCTCATTAAAACTAACAACATTACCTCCTACAGACACATCCTCTTGTTGGTTTCAATAGCATATTTTTCTATCAACTTTGTCAACGCAGAATATGTTTCTTACTTTTTCTTCAAGCTTCCTGTACTGGTTTTGGTTGGGATGGAGTTGAATTTCTTCACAATAGCTGGTATGGGGCTATGTTTTGGATTTGTGAGGAAAACAGTGTTGATAACACAGGGATGTGTTAGTTACTGCTGAGCAGTGCTTACAGAGTGTCAAGGCCTTTTCTGCTTTTCATACTGACCCTCCAGCGAGTAGGCTGGGGGTGCCCAAGGAGTTGGGAGAGGGGACAGAGGGGACAGCTGACCCCAGCTGACCAAAAGGACATCCCAGACCATATGACACTGTGCTCAGCAATAACACTGGGCAGGGGGGAGGTTGGCAGGGGCTGCCGTTGCTTGGGGACTGGCTGGGCATCAGTTGGTTGATGGTGATCAACTGTCGTCTTTTGCATAATTTGTTTTTCTTGGGTCCCCCCCCCCCCTTTTTTTTTTTCCCTTCTTCCTTCCATTTTTAAATTATTAAACTGTCTTTATCTCAACCCACGAGTTTTGTCACTTTTACCCTTCTGATTCTCCCCCCTATCCCACTGGCGGGGGAGTGAGCGAGTGGCTGTGTGGTGCTTAGCTGCCTGCCAGGGTTAAACCATGACACCTCCTCTGTAGTTAAGCCCCCCAATAACATGGTTTCATACCCAGAATTATCTCCAATAAAAGTTTCCCATCTCCCTGTCTCTCTTTCCCCAGTTATTGCACTATTCCCATTATCCTCATTACTTACCATAAAGTTACATAGAAAAGCAAATTGCTGCCATAAATTGTTTCATCCTCTTAATCTATTAACAAATATAGATCGTCTGATGTTTTCAAGACATCAGAAATCAAATAAAAGAGGAATGCATTCCTCTATCTATTTCTCACATAACTTTAAAGACAGAAATAATTAAAGGGAAGGTTTAACCTCTGCAGCTGCCCAGCAGCTGTGGCAAATTTGCTACACTCTTTTCTTAGGGCAGGGGGTGGAATTATTTAGGTCAAATGAACCACTCATTTTTGTTATGAATATTTTAAAAATAAAGCAGTATTTTAGGACATGCACAAACTACATCCTTTATGTAGAAATAAAAAGTACAAAGTAAAAGAATCAACCACGTAATTTAAAAAAATGCTCTTAAGCCTAGTAGAAATACCTATTTGGAAAAGCCACATGGAATGTCCAGCTTTAAAAAAAGGAAGCGAAAGAGCTAGGAGTGAAAACCAGTGAGCTTAAATTCCAATGCTAAGAAAATATTGGGAAAAAAGTCATTAAAAATCATTGCAATCAATGGAAAACAATCACCGGTAGGTATTTATCATGAACAAAATTGCCTTTAAAATACACTTTGTTGGCTTTACAAACATGGGTGGCATAGAAATTCTTACCAGTATCAGTCTTTCATGGCATTCTGATGGGCAAATTAAGAAAATACACTAATCGTAAATTCATAAAGGACAAGCAAAATCTTTAGCTAAATTAACATATTTTCACAGCAAATTAAAATATTAATTATGTTTGTTAAAATGCAAATTAAAACCTTTATGCTTGACACAAGCAAGGCAGCAGGATTGCACAGCGGGTGGAAGGAGCAGAGAGGCAAAGGTGAAAGCTTTTAGTTGCAGCCTGCATTCTGTCCGTTTGAAGTGGCCGTGTACTACCTGTATGGTCCAGACCTTGCGGAAGCGCTGTAGGCCACTGATTTACAGGTCTTTTTGGAGACTGTCCACATCCTCTTTACATGTATTCAGAGTATTGGCTCACCCTTCCAATTCCAACTAGTTCAAAGCAGCTGTGAAGGCCACAAACAACTGCAAATTCAGCTCACCTTCCATAATTGGGGTATGGAATTAGTTTTTCAGAGATTGAGCATCTTTTCGAAAGTGTTAAAGAGGCGGCTGTTGTGCAAATATCACTAGTTTGTAATCAATGTTCAAAAATCTGGAATTTGACGCATTGTTTTACACTAATTCCAAAAGATAATGCATGTCTACATGGAAGTCACGCACATACGTTTAACGTTGTATGTACAGTTAATTGCCAAATCAACTACCCACCACATTCTATTTTAGGCCCAAATAATGCAGCAGTTGTTTCTGTACAACATTCATATGTGGAGCTATACGCAGACTCCTTTCAATCAAAACAGTAATGTTTGGTAGAATATTTATTAGTAGGATTGATATTGTAAGGTATAAGCAATCTAAAAAATGTAAAAGAAATATCATGTGCAATATGAAAACAAGATTTCCAGAAATCTCTGCTGTAATAACCAGCTATATCCAGGAAAAACACATGATAAATACAGCTGTACAGCTTTAGGGGCAATGTCGCCACTGAATAGTCACCAGTGAATCACCACTGAATAATCAAGCATCCGTATTTTGTGCAATACAGAGCCTGTGGTTTTCAGACATACTTTTACCGGAACTAAACTGTGCTAGAAGAATGAAACAATCTACAAACACATGCCAAATTAAGAACGTTGATAAGTTTCAGCCGTAGTTAGCATTTTCTTGGCAAGGGGCCCTCTCCCCAGGATATTTATGAGTAGCAGACAAGCTTGCAGAGAAAAAAATTGATGTCACATCTTCAAAAAACATTGAACTGCAATTTTAATACAGCAACTTACAAATTAATTTTGTAGTCAAGGTAATTAAAACGCGTGCATTTCTAGATGAAAATACACCTTCAGTGCACAATTAATTGACTGGAATCCATAGTTCTGGTTATTCACCAAATTAACTGATAAAGTACAACACAAATCCCTGAACTACAAAAGATCGTCTAGTTGCATAACACAGGCTCTTGTCCCGCATCTCCTCCAAAACGTTTCCAGAAGCCACATCACATTAGTGAGATGACTTACAACACACACACACACACACACACACATTTTTCTTCCTTATTATAAACATTTTACTGCAGTCTCCACAAGAGTATTGAAGTCAGAAACAGAGGTAAAAAGCTGCATAAACATGAAAAATTAGAAAGTCGTACATTTATTTTGCGATGAGAGAAACATTCTACATTCTGAAAATATCTGAGAAATGCTGGATCACCATGATCCCTAGGAAACTGGGGAGGAAAACTAAAAGCAAGATGGAAAAAGAAGAAAGTGAAAAACAACTGGGCTTCTCATGTTCAAGAGTTGCATGTGTCAGAAGGGTGCAAGAAAGCCCAAATCAGAATTCTGTTGTCTCTTTGAAGTCTTTTACAATCTGCTTACAGAAAATGATAAAGCTTAAAATCAGAACATAGTTATTCAAGTTGCTGGGTTTGCTCTCCGCACCCGCCCCCCAGCTGGGGGTCCCTCAATCATCTTCTGTAGGCAGTTTCTTGAACAGTATCGTGTGTGTATGGTCATAAAGAAACTTGAATTTCCCAGATAAATCCCCCAAAATAACACATGTTCTGTAGGCCTACTGGATTTAATAAACAAACATTGACGAACTAATGATACTTGCCTTCAGAAAACATGAAAAAATGATTTTGTTTTGGAGAATACTTACATTCGTGAGCATCTAGTCAAGTATTTAAGGCTTACAACACTGTCTTGGCAAGGACAATAAAACAGGACTTAGAGCGTGAGCCATAAAAGAAAGTTAACAGAGGACCATCATGATGGGTTTAAGGAAGTGGAAACAAATGCGAAAAAGAATGGTAGCTCAAGTGGTAGCTATGAGAATTTTAACGTTTTAAGGTAACTATCGTGATGAAGTTACAGATGAATCAAACAATTTCTAAATTTTAACACAGGTCAGTAATATCAAGTTGCTGTGGGGAAAGAATGGAAGAGGAGAAAACACAAACTATAATGAAAATACACAAAGGATATATCAAGCAGCAAATTATAAGGCAGAGCGCCAAATTATTTAGTATATATGTTATGTTATGACATGATGCCATTGAAACCCATATGCAAAAGAGGTTTCTACCTGCATTCTTAACTAAACTGCCAGGCATGTCGTACAGCTGTTAAGAAAGAAAATAACTATCAGTCATCTGTTTATCTAGTCAATATTCTGCAACTGTCCATGATAACGCCAATGTTGGGAGGGTGGTATACAGTTTCATCATAGTGCGTGTGTGTGTGAAAACATATTGTGGCTGCTGTACTATGAAAAATCAGAGATGCTGATCCAGCCACAATTCAGTTTGTGGCCCTATTCTAAACTCTGTTATGAAATACTTTCTGTACTGAGGGCAGTCAAAGGGGAGAAAAATCAGAAAGAAAACCACAGAATCACTGAGGTTGGAAGAAACGTCTGGAGATTGTTTAGTCCAACCTCCCTGCTCAAAGCAAGGTCAGCTAGAGCAGACTGTCCAGGACCATGCCCAATAAGGTTTTGAATACCTCCACAGATGGAAACTCCAAAACCTCTCTGAGCAACCTCTTCCACTGTTCAAGCATCCTTACAGTAAAAAAGTTTTTTCTTATGTTTAAATGGAAGTTACCGTTGTTCAATCTGTGCTCACTGCCTCTTGTCCTGCCACTGGATACCACTGAGAAGGGCATGGCTCCATCTTCTTTACACTCTTCCATCAGATAATCATACATATTGATAAAATCCACACCCCTCAGCTTTCTCTTCTTGACAATGGTAACCAATCCCAGCTCTCTCGGCCTGTCGTCATAGATGTTCCAGTTCCTTCATCATCTTGAAGTGGCTCTTTGCCACCTGTTCCAGTGTGTTCGTATCCTTCTTGTACTGAGATGCCCAGAACTGGACACAGTATCCCTGATGTGGTCTCATTAATGCTGAGCAGAGGGGAACGATCACCTCCCTTCATCTGCCGGCAACACTCTCCCTAATGCAGCCTGGGTGCTGTTGGCCGCCTTTGCTACAAGGGCACATGGCTGGATCATGTTCCACTTGCTGTCCACCAGGATTCCCAGGTATGTTTCTACAAAGCTCCTTTCCAGCTGGTCAGCCTCCTGCGTGCTGTGGAGCACAGGGCCTTCACCAGGTGCAGGACTTTGCATTTCCTTTTTTGGAACTTCATGAAGTTCCTGTCTGCCTATTTCTCCGGCTTGTCAGCAGCCCTCTGAATGGCAGCACAACTACCTGGTCTAGCAACCGCTCCCCTCAGTTTTGTATCACCTGCAAATACACTGAGGGTGCACTCTGTCCCATCATTCATGAAGATGTTAAATAGGACTAGACTCAGCATCAATGCCTGGGATGCTGACCTCCAGCTGGACTCCATGCCACTGATCACAAACCTTTGAGCCCAGCAGGTCAGCCAGTTTTCAATCCACCTCCACTGTTCACTTATCCAGCCCACGCTTCATCAGTTTGTCTATAAGGATGTTTTAAAAAACAGCGCTGAAAGCCTTACTAAAGTTGAGGTAGACAACATCCACTGCTCTCCCCTCATCTAACAAGCCAGTCGTCTCATCATAGAGGGTTATCAGGTTGGTTAAGCACTATTTCCCCTTCATAAATCCACGCTGACTATAACCAATTACCTCCTTGTCCTTGATGTGTTTGGAAATGGTTTGCAGGAAGATCTGCTCCATTACGTTCCCAGGCTTTGAGGTAAGACTGGCCAGCCTGTAGTTCCTCTGGTCCTCCTTGACCTTTTTACAGGCAGAACTGACATTTGCTTTCTTCCAGTCCTCAGCATCCTCTCTCAACAGCCATGACCTTTCAGAGATTATCGAGAGTGACCTTGCAATGACATTAGCCAACTCCCTCAGCACTTGTAAGGGTACCCATCAGGTCCCATTGACTTGTGTTCAGTTTGCTTAAGTATTACCTAACCTGATCCTCCCTCCATCAAGTGCAAGTCTTCCTTGCTCCGGACTTTACCACTGATCTCAGGGATCTGGCATTCCTGAAGGCTCATCTTACCAGTAAAGACTGAGGCAAAGGCAGCAATGGCCTTTTTAATGTCATTTGTCAGCAGGCTTCCTGCCCCATTCAGCAGCAGGCCCTTGTTTTCCTAGTCTTCCTTTTGCTGCTGCTGTAGTTAAAAAAAACAGCGCAGCTTTCTAGCTGTCCTTCACATACCTCACCAGGATCAACTCCAGATAGGCTCTCACTTTTCTAACCCCATCATGCATAACTGGAGCTTGGATAAGGTGATCCTTGAAAATCAACCAGCTCTCTTGGACTCCTCTCCAGGGCGGTATCCCATGGGATTCTTCCAAGCAGATTGCCTGTGCCCTCCTGTGTTGTTCTTCAAAAGGTACCAGAGTGATTATATATAGTTGCCCATGAGCATCAGGGCCTGTGAACATGAGACGACTTCCAGTTGTATGAAGAAGGTCTCATCTACTACTTCTTCTTGATCAGGCAGCCTGTAGCTGACACCCACATCACCCCCCATGTTGGGCTGCTCACTAGTATGTTGACATGCCCACACTATGCCACTCATATGCCCACGTGCTATTCTCAGCGGGCTCATCGTCCATCCCCAGACAGAGCTCCATGCATGCCAGCTGCCCTTTATGTGAGAGTGTAACTCCCTCTCCTCACCTTCCCGGCCTGTCCTTCCTGTACCTGTCCATCACAGCACTCCTGCCATGGGAGCCTTCCTGCTACGTCTCTGTGACCCCGATAAAATCATAACCCTGTAACTGCACATAGACTTCTGACTCCTCCTGTTTGTTCCCCGTGCTGCGTGCACTAGCGTAGAGGGACCTCACAGAGGCACTCAGTTGCACTGACTTCCCAGAAAGGGAATAAGAGCTTCCTCTAGAATGCTGTCCTGCATACACCACACCATTAATTTACAAAATCCTATAGTGCATGGAATCACTGCAGAATACTTAATTTTAAAAGTGGCTCGCATTGAAGAAGAAAACAGTAACATAATTTCACATGCAAGAAGAATGAAAAGTGACTGGCTTTGTGCAGGTACAAAGTTCAGGATACAAGCTCAGGATACTACAACAAGATTTCACTTTTATCACAGGACTAAACTATGATTTACAGCACCATTGAAGAAGTGATTTTTTTCCACAAATCAGAGGGTAGTAGCATCCTACCATAAAGGCACTGAAGAAGCCACACACCAGTTTAGAAAGTACAGGAAGACAATTTGGAAGTGGTTCATTAACAAAGATTTCCAATGCTTTTTCACTTACTTACACAAACCTAACATTCAAAATAAAGTACGCATTTCTCACTTGCAGTAAAAGCATTGCCACTCATTTGTACACAGCTACTCAGCTTCAATGAAGATTAGATATCATCTACAGCTAAAAATTTATCAGGTTTTAGATGGGACAGAAGCACTGTAACTCCAAAAGATATTATTGGTTAAGTAAAACTAGCAAAATATAACACAGCAAGTCTCTTTGCATGCACTGGCATCAACAGCTTGCCTCTGAAGTGGGGTGGGGGGCAAGTCTGAGCAGATGCCATAAAACTGTTACAGCCTCCTCTTTCCTCACTACCACTTTTTCAACCATAGCATGATAATTTCACTCAAAGTCTTTTAGAAATGACATATGATACAATAGTACTAGTTAAGTCTAATTTAATCTATTTTTGACTTCTCCTTTTAACATGAGAGTCCTGTCTTGTGATTTATGCTTTAACTTTCTAAATCCACCTATACCAAGCAGTTTGGTTCTTGATCTGAGCCTCTGCACTTCTTAAACTGTTTGTCTAGTTCTTACTGTTTCCCTGTTACTCAGTTTTTTTCCAAATTATACTGCATCTAGAGCAAAGTTGCAATAATCCATGATTTTATACATCAGGCTAAGGTAAACTGAAAATAAAAATAATAGAAAACCTTTAAAGGAAAGAAACTTTGATATTTCTTGGATGTGTGACAGAAGCACACATGTTTAATCATACAAACATATTAAAAATTTTCTAACTAGGAAAAAAAAAGAAGTGTTAAAAAAAAAAAGGCACAGGTAACCCAGTTCAGACTAAAGGAAACTAGTCCTTTTAGTTTATAAGGGAAGCATAATGAAAGTTAAATTATCATGAAATCTATAGGTACAGGTGGTAGACACAACATCAAAACATGCATATGGTGAAAAAGCAACACGATTCAATAGTAAGCTAGTATTTCTTACCTGGCAAAGAAGAATTTATACAACCCCACACTTCTCCCTGAAAAGTAAAATGCAATTAAGCAAAAGTAAGTCTACAGGAGTCTTAAGAGTTTCTAGCAGACACAAACCAGCATTTCCAGCATTTTTGCCCTGGGTTTTAAATATCCTGTTGGAAGAATTCTTATGTTTAAAACATCTTTTGAAGAAGCGCTATGTGATATAAGTTGAGTATCACTTGGCTTTGTCGGGAAGGCTGCTATCTAGAGTATGGACCCAGCAGCAGTTATTTTTGTAGGTGCAGAACATGCTGTGATTACCTGGAATATGCTAGCTAGTCAACTTTCTCGACCAGTGTTTAGAGAACTAAGTAGCAACTATTTAGACAAAGAAAAAGATTCATCTAGGACCAAGATCTGTGGAGAAGCTTATTGCCCTAGCACTCCTTTCCACCACCTTAAAAAAAACCCCAAACAACACATATAACTACACACAAAACAAAAGAAAGAGGTTTTAAGGTACCCCAGAGACCAGAGAAATGTAGCTTCACAGAAAGACAGATACGTGGAAGAAAGAGTTGTATAAGTGAAGTTTACTAACATGGAAAGTTACAATAGGGATCTGTTGGGTTCACCCCAACTGCAAAGCACTTCTGGTCCTAAGCACAGGTTCTGCTAAATGACCTAAGTGCCTGATGGTATTAGGCAGAATAATTCTGTAAATGTTGGTTTGGTTGGTTTTTTTTTTTTTTTTTTTTTTTTTTTTTTTTTTTTCAGAAAAAACAAGGTGAAGAGCTTACCAAAGAGTTGCTATCCCGCTCTCTCCCATTACTGCTATTACTGAGACTACTGGCCAAGCTGACTATGGGGGATTCTTTACACTGGGGCTAGTATAAAAGAAATCTCAGGTCAGACGCCAGTCTGCCACAGGTACTGAAGTTACCCACCCAATAAGTTACAAATGTCCTGGAAGAAGGAGGTTCAGGCAGCAGAGGAAGAATTCCATCTAAGATATGAATTTTAGTTCAACGGTCAGAAACAAGTATATATTGCAATTACAGTGGGTGCACTGTGTTAGAAGCCTGAAGAATTAAGAACTATGAGAATTGCTATACACTGTATGCTAGATGTTTAACATCCTGCAACTGGAGTCTTAGAACACTTAGACAACATGATCACAGTATAGTATTTAAAATGACAAGAGTACAGAAAAGCCTTGAAGGATTACATTTTAGTATTTTAGTACAATGTTATTGAATTCAATATTTTTTAAGCAAGCACTAGGAAAACCTTAATTAGATGAAATCAGAGGAAAATTCTGCAGAGAGTAAGAAGGCAAATGACAAGTCTTAAGGGGTGTATTTGGTTTACGTGGCAAGGTTTTTGTAGCGGAGGGGTCTGCAGGTGTGGCTTCTGTGAGAAGATGCCAGAAGCTTCCCCCATGTCCAAGAGAGCCAGTTCCAGCCGGCTCCAAGATGGACCGGCCGCTGGCCAAGGCCAAGCCAATCAGCGACAGTGCTAGCACCGCTGTGATAACATATTTAAGAAAGGGTAAAAACTGCTGTGCAACAGCAGCCGGGAGAGAGAATATGTGAGAGACAAGCTGCAGACACCAAGGTCAGCGAAGAAGGAGGGGGAGGAGGTGCTCCAGGTGCCAGAGCAGAGCTTCCCCTGCAGCCGGTGGTGAACCCCACACTGCAGCAGCTGGATGTGCCCTGAAGGAAGCTGCAGCCCATGGAGAGCCCTGTGGCCCTGTGGAGAGCAGCCCCCACTGGAGCAGGTTTTCTGGCAGGACCTGCGACCCCATGAAGAGGAGCCCACACTGGAGCAGGTTTCCTGGCAGGACTTGTGGCCCCGCAGGAGACCCACACTGGAGCAGTCTGTTCCTGAAGGACTGCATCCCGTGGAAAGGACACACGTTGGAGCAGTTAGTCTAGAACTGCAGTGCATGGGAAGGACCCACACTGGAAAACTTCATGGAGGACTGTCTCCTCTGGGAGGGACCCCATGCTGGAGCAGGGGAAGAGCACGAGAAGGAAGGAGTGGCAGAGTTAACGTGCAATGAACTGACTGCAACCCCCATTCCCTGTCTCCCTGCGCCGCTCAGGGGGAGGAGGTAGAGAATTCGGGAGTAAATTTGGGAGTAAAGTTAAGCCCCGGAAGAAGGCAGGGGTGGGGGGAAGGTGTTTTTAGATTTGTTCTCATTTCTCATTATCCTACTCTGACCTGTTAATTGGCAATAAATTAAAATTAATTTCCCTGAGTTGAGTCTGTTTTGCCCATGACAGTAATTGGTGAGTGATCCCTCCCTGTCCTTATCTCAACCCATGAGCCTTTCGTCATATTTTCTCTCCCCTGTCCAGTGAGGAGGGGGCGTGATCAGAGTGGCTTGGTGGGCACCTGGTGTGCA
Organism: Platalea leucorodia; assembly: GCF_965183815.1. Lineage (NCBI taxonomy): Eukaryota > Metazoa > Chordata > Aves > Pelecaniformes > Threskiornithidae > Platalea > Platalea leucorodia. The sequence goes on from NC_138823.1 coordinate 104,373,223, forward strand.
GCCAAGGTCAACTCACCACAAAGGGCTTTAAATGAAAGAGTGTTGAACACTTTAAGACAAAATGAAAAGTTCAATTCAACCACACTGAAACAGCAACCCATATTGTCATGCAATGATTCTGTCATCACAGAAATTAATGACTTTCTAAAGTCGCAATGGATCCTAATGATCTAAAACTGTCCTCCTCTGTATTTGTGGGAGTTTCCCACTTAGATAAGAGTCAAAGTTAGCTCAACAGAAACGGGTAAAAAGCTGCTACTTCTACTAGTTCCGCCCCATTGATTCAGGTGACTTCCTTTATTTCATGAGAAGGTTGGACTCGATGATCTTAAGGGTCTTTTCCAACCTAAATGACTCTATGATTCTAAGATAAAATTGCCTCTTGTGTTGGCAGTTACTGTATTACTTAATAGCAGGCAATACCCTTTCTATCATATTACCTGAAGGAATGTAGACAACATAATGTCTGTAACCAGTGCTCCAGAAAACAGACCATCTGATTAAATTCATAACCTATCCGCTCATCTGTGGAATGTCACTAGAACACGCCTCTCCAATAAAGACAAGTGGTATCTGAAAACAGCAAATATGGTATTAAGTTGAACTGTTAACTATTTTATATCCAGATGTCTTTTAAAAAGTTTATAAATATTACCAGTTCAGCGATATTAATTTAAGACACACACTTGACAGTAAAGTTGCCATCTTTATAAAAGATGGTAATTAGGACTTAAAAAAAATCATTCTGTCAATCGTTTTCCCCCTTTCAGACACTCTCCAATCCTGTCTTCTAAAAATGCACTCCTCTACTATACCGATAGATCCTACTCTTCCTAGCAGGGAACAGAAGATAAAGAAAACCAGTACCAAAACAAATGCTATTCACCACTTTGATATGTTTTCATGCCACAGGTTTTACTCATACCATCAGCTGTCTATAACTTTCCAAGACCTCAGAGCTGATGATACACACAAACAAAACACTGAAAAAACATACTTTTGACACACAGGAAGAAAGAATCTATGAGCAAACACACTCTTGCAAAGTTGCTTATAAAATGTTGTTCTCAGATTTACTACTCCTACATATTGCCCATTTGAGCTGAGTACATGTTTCAGGCTAGCTGGAAACAGTATTGATATTGTTTAGAAGTAACAAAAATTACAAGAAGCAAGCAGACCTTTCTGACAGCGAATGTATCGAGATATTCTAAGTTGCCAAGAGATAAGACTCCAGAATTCACAGTCTGAACGATAGTGCTTACCTCTTCCCCGATTAGATCATCTCTAAGACAGGGAACAGATTACATTCTTCATTTTTTTAGTCATGCACTAGAGAACTTTTAGGAAACCATAATCTTAGTTATTCAATAAAAGTATTACTTCAGTTTGTCAGATATGGCCGTAAACCACTCAGAGCAGCTTTGAGGGTCTCCTTGCCTTAGCCCAACCAAGACCTCACAGCTTTTTCCCATACACAAGCTGGAACACATGATCTACTTTAAATCGCTGCCATCAACATCCAAGTGACAATCACCCAGCATGATTTTTTTACAACATAGGTCAGATTTTCATTGCATTTCATAGCTTACACAACCAGGACACCTAGCAAAATTGTCAAGTCCCCTCTTATTGCAAGTAGCGTAATACATGATGGCTTTACAAAAAAAAAAAAAAAAAAAAAATCCTACTTTGAGGATCAAATCTCATTATAAGAATTTTTCTGCTCCTCATAACAAGGAAGAAAAAGCTTGAAGATACACACACATGTTCTACCAGCTCAAAACTCAGTGAGTAAATAAAATACAAGTAATTTTAAAACCTTATTTTTGCAAGCAAAACTTTGTTAATATAAGATTAGTTGCTTTGTTTTCTTTAATTAAAAACTAGCAAGCCTTACCATTGATTCTGGACAATACTCAGGTGCTCGCTGCAGTAAGTGCTTCAAACGGGAATCACTCTTAGAAGACAAAATCTGTTAGAAACAAAACACAGCTTAAAACATACAGAATGTAACTACACATTGAATACTTCTTTCAATTGATTTCATCATTTTTAGTTTCACTGCTATCTACCCTTAGACAACTTTGGCTAACAGTTAATATGTAAACAATGCAAAGTTAAGATTTTCTTTTATAGATCTATAGTCTTCCAAATATGTTTTACTTTTTACGAAGAAGGATTTCTTGTATTTAGAAGTGAATGAGAATTTCCTCCTCAAACACTTCAATCAAAAAGTTTCTATTGAATAGGCAGTGTGAAAAACATAGAGGATTTCTGCCCCACATATCAAAATATTATACAACTTTATTTACTTAATTAACCTTCTGCTACAGGTTACATGACCTCAGGCAACTAAACTCTTTCCAAAAAAACCCTGAAACAAGTAATTTTTGTGGAACAAAGATGAACAAAACCTAGATTACTTAAAGAGACTATCAAAACTAACAGGGGAATGAATACTATGCACAGCAGAGCAAGATCGAGTTAAGCACCACCTAAGCAAACTGAACCGGTGGAACATGGATGGGACGGGTGGGCTACAAGGTGGGCAGCAAACTGCCTCGACAGTAGGGCTCAAAGACTAGCAGTCAGCAGTTCAGTGTCTAAGTGATGGCCACTTAGAAGTGGTATAATACAGGAGTCAAACCAATACTGTTAATGGCTTTACTAGCAAGCCAGACAATGGGACAGAAAAAATCCTCAGCAGGTGGGCAGATGAGCCTAAACTGGGAGCTGTCATCAATATACTGGAGGGTGGAGCCGCCACTCAGATGCATTTCAACAGGCTGTAGCAATGGGCTGACAGGAAACTCGAGCAGTTCAACAAAGGCAAACAGAGAATCCTGCAGCTGAAACGGAATAACCCCATGCAACAGTACAGGCCGGGTGCCCACCAGCTAGAAAGCAGCTTTGCAGAAAAGGGTGCTGGGGCCTGGTGGATGACAAGTTGAACATGGGTCAGCAGTGCACTGATGCACTACTGAAAGCTAACAGCATGCTGCACGTCATTAACAGCAGCACTGCCAGCAGGTTAAAGGAAGATGACCATTCTCTTCTATTAGGCACTGATGAGGCCACGTCTGTAATACCAAACCCAGTTTTGTGCCACCCCTGTGCAAGGAACATTATTGATGAACTTCAGAGAGTCCAGTAGAAGGCCACAAAGGATGCTGGACTTTATGACATACCAAGGCCAAGGTAAAAGAATCTGTTCAAACTGAAGAAGGGTTAAGAGGGAGTAGGGGGGATTTAAATTCCTGTCTTCCAGTACCTGAAGATGGATTACAGAAAAGGCAAGTCAGACTGTTCTCAGAGCTGCACAGTGGAAGGATGAGCTGCGAAAGTAACAAGTTGCACCAAGAGACATTCTGACTGGATGCAAAGGAAAAAAAAGTCTTCACCATGAGAACAGTCAAGTGCTGGAACAGATTCCCCAGAGAGGCTGTGGAAAGCCCATCCTTGAGGATATTCAAAACTTGACTAACAAGATCGTGAGCAATCTGATTTAATTTTGAAGCTAGCACCTCTCTGAGCAGGAGGTTAGACAAAATAACTCTTCCAACTTAAATTATTTTGCATAGCTATACTTGGGAAGAAATCTTACCTTACCTTATTGACTTTCATACACAATTCTGAATCATGTAAATTTATCTTTTTTTCCCAGGTGTTTTTCAGACCATTTTGTAGTGTTGCTCATCTCATTTCCTTACAACAGTAGCAATATTTTAACAGTTTATTACAAGATGCCTTTACCTCACTAATCTTTTTGGTGTTGTTTTTGTTGTTGTTTTGGTTTGGTTTTTTTTAAAGTTTCATGGAAGTGTTAACGTAGGTTGAGCTCTCAGCACATTCTAAATTGTTTTCTGGTCCCACATTAATCATGTTTTTAGTTCTTGTTCCTTTAGCAGTCCAATTAAGTAAAACACTTCTAAATTAAAACAAGAAACTGGGCAACAAAAGGGATGGAAACAGACCTATTAATGTGGGATATGAAACTGGAAATTACAGGAATAACTGAAACATGGATGCATTTCAGATCTTTCAGAGGGAGAAATACATTACAGTTCTATTCTAAATTTGCAACACGATAAACTCAGAGAGAGAAAAACAAGAGAACAATAGTGCTGATTTCAGAAATGAGAGCAAAAAAAGAACTGCAGTAGTATTTGGGGTCTTCTGGGGTCATAGAATAATAAAATAATTCAGGTTGGAAGGGATCTCAGAAGATAATTTATTTCAACCTCCTGCTCAAAGCAGGGTCAACTATGAGGCCAGACCACGTTGCTCAGGGTTTTACCCAGTCAGGTTGTGAAAACCTCTGAGGATGGAGAATGCACAGCCTCTGGGTCTTCATGGTGGAAAAGCTCCTCCTTACAACTAGCTGGAACCCTCTGGTTTCAGTTTATGACTGCTCTCACTTGTTCTCCCACTATGTACCACTGTGAAAAGCCTGGCTCTGTCTTCTGAGCAATCTTATTACAGATATTGGAAGGCTGCTCCGAGGTGCTCCTTCTTCCCCAGGCTAAAGGCAGCTCCCTCACCGTCACCAGAGAGGGCATGTGCTCCAGCCCCCGATCACCTTGGTGACTCTCTGCTAACTCATTCCAGTTAACTGATGTCTTTCTTGTAACGGGGGGGGGGGGGGGGGACACGAAACTGGACACAGTATTCAAGATGTGGTCAGCAAGTGCTGACTAAATGGGGAAAATAATTTCTCTAGACCTACTGGCTATGCTCCTGATAATAAAGCCCAGGATGCCTTCTTTATTGTTGGGGTGCACTGCTGGCTCATGTTCAGCTTGCTGTCTGTATACCAGCACCCCTGGGTCCTTTTTCAGCAAATCCGCTCCCTAGAGAATCAATCTCCAACTCATATTGTTGCAAGTGATTCTTTCTTCCCAGGCGCAGGACTTTGCATTTGTCCTTGCTGAATTTCATAAAGTCCCTGCTGACCAATTCCTTCCATCTGTCCAGGTCCCTCTGGATGACAGTCCTGCCATTACAATAATCAACTGTTCCTTCCAGCTTGGTATTGCCTGAAAACTCAACAAGAGTGGAATCTGCCACCTCTTCTAGGTCATTAATAAAGGTGTTAAACAGGACAGGTCCCAGGACAGACCCCTTTGGTATTCCACTTCTGATTAGCCTGCAGGCAGAGAAGGACCCACTAACATCTATCTCTGAGCCTGATTACCAAACTGTTTTTTTTACTCATCTAGTTTTCCATCCATCAAAACCATATTATCCTAAAATGTATACAAAAATACTGAGGGAGACTAAAGTCAACATAAATGACATCCACTCCTTTCCGCTCATCCAGAAATCCAGCCTTGTTATCAAAGGCAATCAGGTTTGTCAGGCATAATTTACCCCTCACATGCTTAGAAATGTGTTCCGAGAGGACTCTGTCCATGATTTTCCCAGGGATTTCAGAGATCATAGAATCATAGAATCGTCAAGGTTGGAAAAGACCCTTAAGATCATCGAGTCCAACCATTAACCTAACACTACCAAGTCCATCTATACCATGTCTTCGAGCACCGTATCTATCTGTTCTTTAAATACCTCCAGGGATGGAGACTCAACCACTTCCCTGGGCAGCCTGTTCCAATGCCTGACTGCCCTCTCAGTGAAGAAGTTTTTCCTAATGTCTAACCTAAACTTCCCCCGGCGCAGCTTGAAGATGTTTCCTCTCGTCCTATCACTTGTTAGTTTGGAGAAGAGACTGACCCCCACCTCGCTACAACCTCCTTTCAGGTAGTTGGAGAGAGCAATAAGGTCTCTCCTCAGCCTCCTCTTCTCCAGACTAAACAACCCCAGCTCCCTCAGCCGCTCCTCATAAGACTTGTGCTCCAGGCCCTTCACCAGCTTCGTTGCCCTTCTCTGGACACGCTCCAGCACCTCGATGTCCTTCTTGTAGTGAGGGGCCCAAAACTGAACACAGTACTCGAGGTGCGGCCTCACCAGTGCTGAGTGCAGGGGCACTATCACCTCCCTGGTCCTGCTGGCCACACTATTCCTGATACAAGCCAGGATGCCATTGGCCCTCTTGGCCACCTGAGCACACTGCTGGCTCATGTTCAGGCGGCTGTCGACCAACACCCCCAGGTCCTTTTCCACCAGGCAGCTCTCCAGCCACTCCTCCCCAAGCTTATAGTGTTGCACGAGGTTTTTGTGATCCTAGTGCAGGACCCGGCACTGAGCCTTGTTGAACCTCATACAGTTGGCCCCAGCCCATCGATCCAGCCTGTCCAGGTCCCCCTGTAGGGCCTTCCTACCCTCCAGCAGATCAACACTTCCACCCAACTTGGTGTCATCTGCAAACTTACTGAGGGTGCACTCAATCCCCTCATCCAGATCATCGATAAAGATATTAAACAAGACTGGCCCCAACACTGAGCCCTGGGGAACACCACCTGATACTGGCCGCCAACTGGATTTGACTCCATTCACCACCACTCTCTGGGCTCGGCCGTCCAGCCAGTTTTTAACCCAGCGTAGACTGCACCCATCCAAGCCGTGAGCAGCCAGCTTCTCCAGGAGAATGCTGTGGGAGACTGTGTCAAAGGCCTTACTAAAGTCCAAGTAGACAACATCCACAGCCTTCCCCTCATCCACCAAATGGGTCACCTTGTCATAGAAGGAGACCAGGTTAGTGAAACAGGATCTCCCTTTCATAAACCCATGCTGGCTGGGCCCGATCCCTCGGTTGTCCCGCACTTGCTGCATAATGGCACTCAAGATGACCTGCTCCATGACCTTCCCCGGCACCGAGGTCAGGCTGACAGGCCTGTAGTTCCTGGGATCCTCCTTCTGACCCTTCTTGTAGAGGGGAGTCACGTTTGCTAGTTTCCAGTCATCCGGGACCTCCCCAGTTGACCAGGACTGCTGATAAATAATGGAGAGAGGCTTGGCAAGCTCCTCTGCCAGCTCCCTCAGTATCCTCAGGTGGATCCCATCTGGGCCCATGGACTTGTGCACATCCAGGTGGAGGAGCAGGTCAGATGACGACTAGTCTGTAGTTTGCTGGATTGAGAACTGTCCTTTGAGATTTTTTTTTTTGTTTGAAGATGGGTACATTATTTGTCCTTTTCCAATCGTTGGGGACCTCCCCCAAGTTCCACAACCTTTCAAAGATGATAGAGAGTAACCCTGCAGTGACACCAGCCAGTTGTCAGTTGAGATGCAGTCTGTCTAGTACCATGGACTTGTATGGGTCAAATTTTCTCAAGTAATTCCTGACTCAACCATCACCTGTTACTCGTAGTACTCCTCCTTGAACCCCATCTCTGTGCACAGAGGACTGGGAGATGTTGTTAACAAAGACTCAGGAAGGAAGGCATTCAGTACCTCTGCCTTATCTGTGTTTGCTGACACTAAATCACGTGCTGCATTCAGCAACAGTTGCACATTTTTCCTTCTTCAGCCTTTAACTACTGCCGTAGCATGTCTTGTTGCCCTTAATACCCTCTGCAAGTCTCAACTCCAGTTCAGCTTGGTCTTTCCCAGTATAACCTTACGTGCCTTGGCATACTTTCCAAATTCCTCTTTTACAACCTTTCCCTGCTTCCACCTTCTCTATACTGCCTTTCTGCATTGAAGCTTGTTCCTGACTTCTCTGTTTAGCCAAGCCAGCCTCTTGAAACATTAAAGTGTTTTCCTGAGGACTGGGATGGACTGTTCTTATGCTTGGAGGAGGATCTGGATAGAGATCTCTGGAGTGGTACAGAGATGAATGCTGCCAGGAACCTTATAATTGTGAAACTTCCCATAAATAAACTTAGGAAAAAAAGTCAATTAAAAAAAGACAGGCCCACTTATTCCTTGCTACAGTATCTGACAGACTTATCAAATAATCGTGAAAAGGAGATGATACTGAAACTAAGCTTGGAATAGTACCTACTAAGAATGCAAAATAATTAAAAGTTTGAATCATGTTAGTTGACAAACAAATCTGTAATCCAAGTTTTCTTTTCCAAAGGGCTCACTTAAAGTAGCGGAATTACTAGTTAGCAGAATTCCTTACTCTTAATCAAGCCTTTTCCCTTAACTGGCAGAAGCAAGGAGAACACCACCAGGTCTCCTGTGCCCTTCACCCTAGCCCCTCAGCTGTAGTTACCTTTTACCAATGCAAGGCCTCCCTCAATAGTATGACCGGTGTCCATGCAGATGAGCAGCGAATGGGTAATAGTCTAAGGGTCAAAAAACCCTTGCAGTTTCTGCAACATCCTAGATCTGAGCCCCTAAAAACCAAACCATCTTAGACAGCAAGTGTCATCTGCAGATGAGTGCTTTCATCCCCTGCAAAGGGAGTCTTTCTCCTGGTGACACTGTTTATAACCAGTTGATTAAGCCAAGATGGCTCCCTGATGGAGCTTGTTCCTCCCCACCTGTTCTAAGGCCTCAAATCTATTCTGTAAGTGTATATCCAAAGACAGGCCAAGACACTTCTTCCTGCTGTCAGGAGTCACAAACTTTCAGTCTCCACTAAGCATAGCCTCTGGCCATCCTTCTTTCCATGCAATGCATAGTTCAGGCTATTGCCCTTGCAGGTTCTCCATGAAGAGCTTGTCTAGCTCCCATTTACACTAAAGCAATGCTTCTATCCTCAGCTTCTTTATCTGACAGTTAAGGAAGCTGACCAGAGCATGACTCCCACAGTTTAAGTGCCATTGACTCAAGCAGAGACACCATCCTTTCCCTGCAGCCCAAGATGGGGATGGACACATTCTTCAACAAGAGCTCCCTCTGGGTCAAGACCTCCAACATGTCATGAGTGGTTGGCCCAGTCAGTGCCAGAGACTGTCCTGCTGGACACAACAGGTGCACACAGTCTCAAGCAGTACATCCTGCTGGCCCTCTCCACAAGAAACATCTGTGTTAACACCCAAATTTCTGTCTGTGCACCTTGGTTGCTGGCATTCCCTAAGCATTAGTTAAATACAAAGATGAGGCACAAGTCTGCTCTCCTTCCCTGCTGTCCTTGGCAAGCAACTTCAATGTTTTATGGCTCAAACTACCAAGTCTAGGAGGAAAACATTTTTTTATTATTATTATTAAATAAATTATCATGTTAGTATGGTACAGTGTGGTGGTACAGACAAGGCAACAAGTGCATTGCAAATATTTTAGAAAAGGTGTTTGGAAAGATGGAAAAAGGCCAATCATTCAGCCAACTCTGTTGCCTTACAGTCACCTCCCATGTAAACCTTCATCCTACAAATTTTATATTTAAGCCAAGGGGATAAGTATCAGATAATACATTCCAAAATGGATTCAACAAAGACAAAGCATTTGAATTGTGCTGTACAAAATGGTTAAGTTACAGAACATGAAAATCAGTAGAAAAATAGTAGACAGCCTCTTCAGCCAGTTTGTTGTTCTATATCAAAGGGTCATTCAGAAAATGCTACCAGCCTGATGTGAAGTAACTAAGACAGCTCCTTATAGGAGAATTTGAGGGGCGCCAGTCTTGCTTTAGACTTCTTATAGACCTTTCACCACAAAGACTCTGAATATGCTGATTATCTGAGTAGAGAGAGATCATCCAGATGAGGTAAAATCAGAGTATCTTACAAAAACCACAGAAAACCCTACACAATAATTAGAACCGGTATAACAGAAATGGAATGAAATTTGACAGTAAAAAGCTCAAGGCCTTTCATGAAGGGCTAAGAGGAATTCACATGATAAACTGGGAACTTCAAACCAATGGAACAGAAGAAAGAATTGGACAGGTTGTTCCAAATGCCCTCTCAATGCAGCTACTAAACCTGCCAATTAAATCTGTTTATATACAGGAACAGATATCCTTCCCTAACTTACACGTAAGTTTTAACACAATTTTTAAGACTGAGTGCTATATTTTTGTTTATAATACCATGTACAGTTTTGCTTACCTGTATTCAAAGAGATAAACTTATGCTGGAAGAGCTGCAAGAATAATTATAGGAATTGAGAGAATATGTTATGCAAAGAGACCGCCAGACTTTTCTTTATTTGGCCTAACAATAGGAAAGCTGAAAGGAGATTTGGTTGCATTCTATAAATATATCAGGGAGGGAGAAGTGCAATTTAAACTAAAAGTTTTGTTAGTTCGTACAATCACAGATAAATATAAACTTAATCATAACCAGGTTTAGTGCTTGAATAGCCCCAAAGTGGGTAATGAAGACAAGAAAAGGGGGCAGGTATGATGTAAGGACACAATTTTAACAGAAAAATTGTGCATATGTGTATGTAAGCTTTACTGATGTAAAATTTTTATGTGTATAAATTTATATAAATACACACATACAAAGCTGTACGACATACTATCCAAAGGTACAAATCTAAACATAAGTTGTGGAAAAATATTTTCCAAGCTTGAATTTAGCACAAACAGCTCTTTGTTATTACCTTATGAACAGAGTAAGTAGGCAGATTTCTGCTGGATTCACAAAGCCATATATCATAATAAGTATGTCAGATGCTTAGCTAAGAAATGAGAACTGTCAGGAAGAAAGAACAGTACTAACATCTTGTTCTTCATTTTAAATTCCCCAAAACTTGGAAACACACAAGATCCAGAAATTGGGTAAAATACCTTCACCCCTCCCATTTCCTAACACGCTTATCACTTCTTGACCAAATCCTGACCACAGATTTGTATCTCTATTTCTCCCCAATTTCAGCAGAACCTGTTTTCCGCTATGAAAGAGGACTACAGTTTTATACCTTTAAGTTCTCATTTAAATAACAATAACATTACATCTCATGATTCACACATAGTATTCACACAGAAAATCATTTGCTTATAACCCTAATCTTGCTACATCATTGTCTAAAGGCATGATTTTAACTCTGAGGGATAAACCAAATTTAAAACAAGCTTACCTGTTCACAGACATCACGGCACATTAAGTTGTCCTTTGCATGGTAACAACAAGACAAGCCTGTGGAAAAGCAGGGGGAGGGAAAAAGATACTTAAAACACTTGAAGCACTTTAACTATCACTTCTGAACAGAAGCGCCTACTTGATGGCCTATCAGGATGATTTGTCTGGTCTACCATGAGAAATTTTCCTTCCCAGCAGGCAAAAAAGAACATGAGAAATTTTTGTTCCAAAGCTGACGCCGATCCGTGCATCGAGTCTCACAGAATTACCCCTGAACACTCACTGCCACCAAAAGGAGACCTCACTCCCCTTCCTTCTGCTTCTAGCCACATTTCTGCTGCTGAACTTGCACTGGCTTGGCACCTGCCATATTCCTTCATGAGACAATTCAATTTATTATCCCAGGGGAAATAAAAAAAAAAACCAAACAAACCCCACCCGAATAGAATAACAACAAGGGAACAAAAAACCCACCAAAAAACGCCACAGAGACTATACGCTTTTGCAAATGGAATCATCTCACAGAATCTGAAAAGTGCAAGAACCAGTTAGGAACCGGTGGAAAAAAGAAATCAGAGCAGGAACCCCTTTTCACACAGTGGTGAACACAGCTGCTCATTGAATTCTAGCTTCTTAAAAACTTGGAACAAAACTGTAAATTGTTTCACTAGTGATGGGTGATTAAGAGTGGTTTTGCCAGACTAGATGGAAGTCATCGAGCAAAACCAGACATGAACACATCAACAGGAAAACAAGTGAGAACTGAAGCACTGAGAAGTCATGAAACACCAAAGTTTAAAGCAGCATTTTTAACATTATACTTTGTCGTGCTTTGTTCCCCCTACCATCCAAATATTTCCTTCATTCAGAGTTAAGCTTGGCCAATATAAAATGAATTGCACAACTCCTTGATACTCATTTTCATCCTCACTGCCCAGTGTATGGAACAGCGTATTAGAAAACAGACAGACAGAGGTTTCCTTCAAAGCTTTTACTTCCACGCGCATCCTCACACACAGGACAGTTTAATGATTACAGATTTCTGCTCAACTGTATCTGAACTACACATCACACCGATACAACAAAAAAGCAATACTGTACAATGACACCACACATATAAAGTTGTATTTCACGATACCTAGTTACCAAATAGATTTTTGACCAAACCAATTAGAGTGATCTTGGGCATAAATTCCCTGATCATTTCACAGCCTACAAGTGTTTCCATCTGAAAGCTTAGAGCTGTTACAAGAAGATAACCAACTTAAAACCCAAGAGAATCCACCACCACCAAACCCAAAATTCTCCAATATTGAAATGACGTGAAAAAAGAAAAGAAAATTTCAGCCTGAAAATGTTGAGGAACTGGGGGGGGGAAGGATATCACCGAAAAGGTTGTCTGAAACAGTCACAATTTAAAATGACTGCTACAGGATTGAGCTATATTTTAATGCAGAAATCTATCATTCCTGAAGAGGAAAGAAGAGAAACCAAAGTAGGATGTGTAACTGGTGAATGTTTTAATTACTAATTAGAAACAATACAGCAAAATGCCTGTAATAAATGAGGACAGCACCAAAATCCTGCTTACAACACGATGAAAAGAAAGAATGAAATTGTAAAATTGACTTTAGTGGCTTTTGCCAATTTTCTACCATTGCAGAAAAGGACTGAGGTACGACACAGATGGCTTAAAAATCTTTCCGATTTGAGGGCTACACATGGGATCTTGCAGGTTTTCCTGCACTATGTTCAGTAAGCTGGTCTGTGCCAAAAATCAACTTCATCATTAGCAGGCTCCACCATGTTCAAACTTCAATTATTATTTTACTTAACTGAAAAGCTTTGTTTTACACTTTCTCTGTCCTGTTATAAAGACATGGTATTAGAAATATATTTACAATAAATAACATTAACTTTGAAGAACAGACAGTTTTTCTTAAGGCAAGAGTTGCACTTGTTTTCAGAACTGTTTCTTAATTTCAGTGCTATGCAATCAGACTGCAAGCACATTAACACAGTGCTGGAGAAAACATTCAGGTTCACAATGAAAAGATATCCAGCGAATTAAGAGTCATAAGTAAAAAAATCCAACCAAATGTACTTAAACATAGGCTTTACTTACAAACAGAAATACCAGCTACTCAATCACATTTTTGCTGTTTTGTTTCACCGTAAGTCCCAGAAATTTTTCATTATATAAATTTTCATTGAGAGTAACTGCGACATTTAAGAGACCCAAGAATTCAGAGTTCCCAACTTATAAAGAGAATTTACATTGGCTTAGGTGACAATGCATATGTTTAACTGCATGTGTCACTACGATATTATTTCATTAATATCTTAGGCAACATTTTATTAAATGCTCCTTCACATAGATTATTTAATACGCTGTGGCCTTTTATCCATTAGTTTTCAGTGGCTCTCAACCCTTCTGTGATGAACTAACACACATCCAGGACAGTTCTCCTTTTCAATCACTTCCACTGCTGAGTTTCAAGTCTTATCAATTATACCAAAGAGTGTAACAGTGAAGTAACAATATACTAAACTTTATGGTTGTTTAATTCCTTTTATACAAAATCCTCATCACTTGATGGTAACTTGAATTAGCAGCAAATTAAAATGTCCCAGAGTGATCTTTAGTGCTTAAGTCAGAAATGGAAGTTATTAACAATATCCATTCCAAACACAATTCCTCAGTTGTCTTTCAGTTAGCCTCTTCTGAAATGTCTTATGACATCTCTTTCAGTCAGTCCCTTACTTTTTTATTCCCACTTTCTCTGGTTTTACTAAAAAATTTCCAGGTTTCATTTCAAAATTGTATTAGTGTCCAACTATGAAATATCTACACTTCCTTCTTTGATAAGATCTGCTATCTCAGCAACGTGAGTAGGTTTATCAAGGGAAAGTCAGGCTAGAGTATGTCATATTTCATTCCACTAGCCTTTTACTGCCTTCTTCCTAAAACTGTGCATCACTAGAAATCAGAACTATACAACAACAATGAAATGCCCATAAATGCCTCAGTGATTGCAGTCTTCTGCTTTAAAGTATTACATATTTTGTGTTTTCCATTCTTGTGACAGCATTATCAACGTGCTCTATTTAGTAAAAACTGTTGTGCTTGTGCTGCCTTCTTTTTTCATTACTCTTTTTTCGGTCCTGTCAAGAAGTTACCTGCTATCCCAACTTTAACGCAGGAAACTATTTTACCATTATCTTTCTCTATTATACGTTTTGCCTTCTCTTTTTAAAAAATTCAATACCTTGCTCAACACCCTTCTTCTTGTTGAAAACGTTAGCAAAACCATAAGGAATACAAGCCCTGGAATACAAGGGCTGTTCTGAGATTTCATACGTCGATCTGAAAGTCAGGTTTTACCCACCTGGGGCAAGACACCAGCTCTTCTCCATTTCAAACCATAATCTTCGGAACTTACCTGCTGCCAGCTTGACAGCCAAAGACACAAATCCCAGCCCCGAGCCGCGTAACCCGGTGGGGTAAAAGAAGGGGTCTCTCCCCATCACACTGCCGGGGGATGTGGGAAAGACGGCCGTGCCCCTGCGCCCCACTCCTCGCTACCTCAGCTACTGAAGCCCCCTCTCTCCGGTTGCCGGCCTTCGCACCGGGGTTTCAGGCGGGCGCTCTCCACGGGCAGGCCGGACACCGAGACAGCAGCAGCGGGAAGGGGACCGACACCAGGAAGGCGACGCTGCCCCTTCCTGGCAGCGCCCCGCGGGCACCCGGGCAGCCGCCCCCGACCCTCACCTGCTGCGGCCCCGCGCGGCCTCCCGCTCCCGCGGGGCAGGTGCGGGCGGCGGCGGGTGCCGGGGTGCCGTCCCCCCTCTCCCCCGGCCCAGACAGCCCGCCCCCGGCTGCGGCGAGACAGGAGGGACCCACGGCCCCGGGCCGCGCCCCGTCCCCGCGGGCGACGCCACCGCCCCAAGGCTTCGGCACCCCGCGGGCGGCCTCGGCCCTGCGCCATGTTGTCGAAGAAGGACTGGCGGAGCCGCCTCCCCCCCGTCCGCGGCTCGCTACTCACCGGCCGCCCCGGGGAAGAGCAGCGGAGCCGCCGCCAGGCAGAGCAGGGCCCAGGGCCGCGGAGCGGCCGTTACCGCCATGGCCCGGTCGCGAACCCGCAGCACGCTGACGCGCCAAGCACCCGCCGCGCGGCCCCGCCTCGCGACCCCCGCCCGCCCGACGGACGGGCTCTGACGCGGGCAGCGCCCCCGCCCCCTCCCGCGCCCTCCCCCAGCCCCGCTCTGCCTCCCACCGCCCCCATTGGCTGCGGCTCCCCCGCCCGGCCCCGCCCCCCGCCAGGCCCCGCCCCCGCCTGCCCGCCGCGGACATTCCGGCGGCCCGGGGCCGCCGCCGCGGACAGCTCCGCCCCGCCCCGCCCGCCCGGGCAGACGGGGGCGGGGCCCGCGGCCGGGCCGGGGCCGCGGCGGAGCCGTGGGTACCGGCAGCAGCCGCCCTGCCCCTGCCGCTCTCGCTCCCCCGCCGTCCGGCCGGGGCGGGGCGGGGCGGGGCTGTCCGCAGGCACCGGCGCTGTGGTGCCTGTGCCAGCCTCCGCCGCCGCCCGCGCCGGCACCCCGCTGCCTTCCTTTCCCCCCGCGCCCCTGGAGCAGCACGGGCGAGCCCGGAGCGGGGCTTCGGGCGGGTATGGCTTAAAAGAGGGCTAGGGGAGAAGAGACACCATTTAGGAGAAAGCGTTTGTGAAGGAGGCGGAGCCCTCCATTGGAACGGTTTATTTCTCTTTATGTCGTACTTGCATTATTAATATAGTTCTACACGTTACTTTTAGAGTATTGGTTGTACGCCAACTGTGTAGCGCTGCTTCCTGCTTGAAATCACCTTGTGTATCCAGTGTCCGTGTGGGAGAAATGGGCTGAACGGCACGGGGCGTCGGTGAGCGCAGGGGAAGGGTGCCTGCGGCCGGGAGGACACCCCCAGCTGCGGGACAAGGGGGCCGTCGTGGCTGCGACTTGATTCAGCCTCAGCTCTTGCCGCTCGCTCCGGGCCAAGCTCCCCGAGGCGCTCGGGCAGGTGTCGACGGGGTTCGGCCCGCTGCGCGGCTGGGGGTGGCTCGTCGCCAGGCTGAAGGCGGCCGGCGGCCTCCCCGGGACGGCGTGCCTCCTCGCTGTCCTTCCCTCCTGGTGTTGCCTGTGATGGACTCCAGTCTGGGAAGGGAACCGGGAGAGCTCTGCCCGGCTGCTGCCGCTTTTCCTCTTCTTTGACCTTTTGTTTGGGTTGCGTGGCCTTTGTCGGTTTTCCGTGTCCGCGCTGCAGCCGGGGTCAGTGGCGAGACGTTCCTGGCCCTGGCAGCAAGAAGGCAGCCTAACCTGTGGAGGCTCAGCCCGCAGTGTCGGCAGTTAGAAAAAGAGCCTGCAACTGAAGAAACCCCTGTACAGCAGGGCCACCACTGTGGTCTCTTTTCCCTGTAGAGATCAAATGATCCCATTTTTTTTTTTTTTAGAATTCAAGAGAAATTAAATATAAGCTATCCAGTGAAGTCAAAGCAAACTGAAGTTACTGCTCATTTCGTAGCTAGGAACGATTTTGCCTTGAAGTCTGGCCATTCCAAGGCGAATGGATCAGCTTCTGACAGCTCCAGATTTCTTGGATGAGCACCTTAGCACCCCATTATTGGGTTTTCTGGCAATAGTAAACAGGAAAACTTTTAAGAACCCAGAAAATTCAGTGTCACACAAACTGCTTATATCCTTTTTCCAATCTGTCGTCCCAATGAACTCCTTCTCCAAAGAGAGTCTGACGAGCTACCAAGCTATTAATGACTCCATGGTCTTTTTACGGCCTGAAGAATCTGTAGGAACCCAGTGCTTTTTAATTCCAGTATCACATTCATAAATGATCCAGAAAAAACGCCAAGGAGATAGAGGAGAACACTCCAATGAGATGAAAAAGTTTTGTATCTTGTCTATCTGCCTATACACTGGTATAGAGTGATTGAATTGTACTACTTCTTTATGGAGCAAAGCCATAAGAAATAAGAGTACATTTAGTTGTATTTTAATTTGAAGTCTAATAAATTAAAGTTGTTGCTGTAATTGTGAATTCAAGAAACTGAAAAGTGGCAAATGTAACCTGACCGTAAAAGAAACTTTTCACACCAGGACAGGAATGATGCTTACATGTAAGTGGGCTTACATGTCAGTTAAATAGCTGGACTTTCCCCCCAAAACCCAAGGTTAACTTTTGTTAATTTTCCACCTACTGTCTCGGGACTTAAAATTCATTGTGGCCCCACGAGGTGGCAGCAGATCCAAAAGCAAAATTAACCAGATGGCCAAATTTGCAGGCTGCTTTAGTTTCTCTGAAAATGCAAGGGGCCTGAACTGATTAGATGCATTTTTCCCTGCTTATGCTAAATGGTTTAATTTGGCTCGATTTTAGGTGAGGGTGAACTGCTTCCTTTGAATGCCATTTATGTGCGAAGTCATTATCAATAATTTACCCCACAAGCGAACAGGCAGAGAAAAGATGCTGGTGTGTCTGGTGATTTAAGGGCTCTGCGTTATCACTCCGAGTCACCGCTTCAGTTCCAGAAGAAGTAACTGAGACCACTGAAAATATTTCCTTCACTTTAAAGAAGCAAACTGAACTTTGAAATAATATAAGCTTTAAAAACTTGGCTTTCAGTAAGGACAGTATAAATTTTAACCTAATTGTTCTAGAAAGCAGAGACTTCTGTTCCTTTGGAGCTTGGATGTTGAATCTGCGGACTACTGTTTTCCAGTTAAACCGTGCATGTCAGTCTTCTTAGAACAGAACGCATTTGGAATTGATTCCTGCCCGATGTTTAACAATGAAAAGTGGAATTTTGGGGCTTGAAATAATCAAATGCCTCAGTGTAAAGCAGTTTGCTACAAATACACTGACAGCATAGTTTTTAAGTCTAGTGATCAGACAGAAACCCTTCTGCAAATGTATCTTGTTTTTTGCTGCTCCTGTCAACTGCTAAGGGAAAAGGAATACTTTATTCTATATGCTGTATTTCTTGTTGCTTAGAATATAATAAAAACTGCTCATTTAGCTACATTTTTTGTATTAGCTTGAATAGTTAGTTCATTATATTTTGTTCTGAGCAGTGTTTGATCCTGCTTCCTTATCCTAAAAATTGCTGAAAAGTTAAAAGGTTCGAACATTACTCTGTATTTTATGTTGAAGTCTCCCTCAGCAATAGGTGAAGATTCTGATGTAGTCATTGTCTGAATTACTGGTCCAAACATACATTTTACTGAAAGAGATCTGACCTGATCAGGATTGCCTTGGAAAGTAAAATGATGCCACATTTTTCTTAAATCTAGAGAACCATATTGTCAATATGGCATATCTCTTTATGTTTCAGCAGATTACTCTCTGGACTGAAAATATACTGTCCTTATATTTGAATTTAACATACCATTATAACTGTTTTGAGATGTACATAAATTCTGTGCACCATAAAATTGGCTTCCCAACCTTTTAAGAACTTCAAGAACCAATATACAGAGCTACCCCTCTCAGCACAGTACTTTATCAGACAAAAGGTTGTTTTCACCTTGTATACCTTCTGTTTCTATTTTTATCTTATTACTAGAAGCCAGTAGCATTTTCCTTCTTGGTAATTTCTAAAAACATTGTATTTTAGCTATGAATATTTTTTAAAAAATTGCTTTGCTGTAGTTCTTAGGATATCTACATCTTACAACTGGAAACCCTACTTAGCATTAATTTGCTACCCTAATTAGCATTAATTTGTCTAACCTGTGTATCAACAACTAGATACCTGCATGATAAGCCAGTGCCAGATTTTTAGTGCGTGTTGAATAGCTTTCCTATGGTGAGGCTTGTTCTGTTTCATCTCTGTTGGAACTAGGTAGGGCTTTACACCTACCTCAAATGCATCTGTGTGCAAACTGGTGGGAACTGGACCAGTTGTGGGACTGTCCCTAACAAGCCGCTAGCTAGTAGGCAAGGCTGTTGTCTGTTTCTTCAGGCTGAGGATGGATTGCCACAACAAAGCCTCTTTCAAAGAGTTTTTGTTCTTCAACAGCCAAACCTTTTTGGTCAGGCAAACCTTAGCTACTTTATTCTTCCTCCATTAGATCTCAGGCAGCGTTTTACAGCTGACTTTCCAAATAGTGAATAAGAAAGATTAATTTGTTTTCAAATCCCTTCTTTTAAAACCAGAAAACTAGAATGTGGAGTTTTTTTCATAACAATTACAATAAAAGGTAAAACAAAAATACAAAGCAAGGTTTGGTGGCTGCTATTATGCACATCAGAGGCAGTGTGCAGTTACACTGATACAGAAAGTTGTATATAAAGCAACACAAATGTGAAATTAAAGCCAATAAAGATGTACGTTAATGGTAAATACAATGTCTGCAATTAATTTTAAGCAAGTTGAACATGTGGTGCATATTAGAGTTCATAAAATCTTGCTATAGGCAAATAATTAATGTTGCATACATCCAAGTCTGGAAGGATAGCTGACTGAAAGTGATTAAATAAATGTGGAGTATATAATTAATTACAATTTGGTATGAAGGTAGTAAAGAAGTAAATAAGGTTCTGTCATCATCAGTGAGCATAAGTTAAGAAACTATTCTATAGTTTTGGAAATGAATTTGAAATAGATCTCATGTTCGCTGAAAGAGGCAGTTTTGATGTTCATGAAAGGTACCATAAAAAAATCTGGCTCTGCTTTACATTGCGTAACTTTTCTCAACAGAGCAAATGACCTGAAACTAAACTCACCCATCAGTCTAAATTTTAAACCTCTGAAATCAGTTATGGGATTAGAGACATGTCTACTTCTCTTCAATTGAGAATGCTGAGTGAAGTAAAATACACTTCTTGGTAACAGAGCTTGTGAAATGGATAATTTAAAAACAGCTTGTGGTCTGATGGAAGGATCAAGACCGTTCATTCTCTTTGACATAGAAAAACTGTTAGTGAAGCCTAATTACCATCTCCTTCCATGTTAAAGAAGGTGATGCTAAAAGCAATGCCTAAAAAATGTCACCAAGATACATTTACGCTTTTGGTCAGATGCTTTTTACTCTCTATACTGTGTTGTATGCTCTATAGTTTTGTACTGTATACTCTCTATAATGGAGTTATGTATTAACATAACTGTATCAATTTGCTGCCTTCAAGACTACTATACGTAGGCCAGGGTTGCTAGCAAGTGTGTGGAGTACCTTCAGGTGAAAGTCTCTCTAATGGGACGGAAGATCATTTCAATTTGATTTCTGGAATAACATTAAGGGATTGATGTAAGAAAAAAGTGGGTTTTTTTCAGTTTGAAAAATTGGAAATAAGGGAAACTATACTGGAAGAGATTCTGGAGTTTGTGGAGTAGAAAACTGACCCCTTCAAAATGTGGAAAAAGAGTATTTCAAATGGAATCGTGTTCAGTCCAGTTGAATCCTCCAACCATCTTAATGATCCAAATACGAATCTAAATTCGTGTCTAAATATAAAGTTTGCCACAACTGTACTGTAGTAGAGATGGGCCGTGCTCGTGCCAGTCGAAATCCTGTCGTCTTTCTGGCCTTGGCTCACCATCCAAGAGGACAAATAACAGCATTTAGCAAGCGATGACACATCTATGTCTTTGAATACAGTTAAAAGGGATATTCATTTTGCGTTTCAACTCAGGCTTCAGTATCAGCAGTGCATCTGCCAGTGTATCATAAGCATGGGTTGGAGATAGAAAAGGATGTGTTGAAGAACACAGAGAATGCCATATGGAAGTTCTTCTGTGGATTATCCCACTGAATCATCGAGGCATGTATAGGATTAGTTACTTCTCCATATGGCATTTAAGGACCAAATTGCTGCTGGAATATTTTCCAAAGGTTATTTTTATGTTTTACTGTACTATGGAATTGTGTTAAAAATTATATCATAACCTGCACCTACAGCGAGATATTTTAAAGCACCCAAAGAGCTTTATATGTTTTCTTCCACGTTTTAGCAATTATAATACTCTCTCGATTAGTAATCTTTGAAGAACTGTGTGTAATTCATTCACTGCTATACATACATTTCCATATGAACACAGTCTGCAAGCTTTGCAAAAATGGGTGTGGGCAGTATGAAATCATTTATGCTGCTAATTGACAATTATGCAGTTGCTTCTAATTTCAAACAGAAAAAAACTGATGTAGACTGGCAGATAAAAAAGAAAGGGGAAGGCATAAAATTCCATTTTTTGCAACCAGTTTGTGTCACGCTATTTAAATCAGTTTTAGTTAAACTAGCTGAAACTAATCAGTTTTAGCTAAAATAAAATTATTTTATTCTTGCTATTCCGTACATTAGCTATCAAGTTCTGTCAAGATGACATTATAATTGTGTGCATTACAGATCAATGCCTATTCCCATTTGTACCTACACTTGAGTGACATGTGAATTAGGGTAGAAATTTGCTAGTATGCATTAATCCTGAATACTTCTCAAAATACCTTAATAAAAATGTCAAAAAGGTGCTTTATTTATTCTAACTTCTGTAACTTTTTGTAATAAAAATATATATGCATAATTTACATATTAAGTTTAACAGTGAAGGAAGTTATTAGGGAACTCTGATGTCTTTGCTAGGAAAGGAAAAGCCACACACGTCTGAGAAGAATGGAGAGAGGGAGTCACCGTTTTTGATGAGAACAAGTTCTGGGACAAGGCAGTGGGGCTCGTGAGAGCGAGTGCTGCCTGCGGGCTCCTCACTTGCAGTCAGCTGGCTGAGTTTGTCCCCCAGCCAAGGGCCGCGCACAGCCCAGCCCAGCCTGCTCAGGCACACTGACGTGGGTCACTGGGTCCTCCACGTGCAGTAGTCCCCTCCTCACCATCACTACACGGGGACACGAGGATCAAATGAAACTTCTTCTGTTAGGCAGCTTGAAATAATATATGCTATAGCAAAATAACTTGTTAAATTTGAAATCATATACAATAGATCAGAATTCAAATCCTAAAGAATAATTTTAAAGCTCCCGCACCATATATTCAAAAATTCGTAGCTAAATTCTTCTCGTCTTTGGTAACTAAGACTGAAAAAACCCCCACCTTTTCCCTTTAAAATGCTCATATTTACTTAGGTAGTGAGACTAAACCAGACCGTAAAAGTCACTAAGCACCTGATCTCTCTTGTAGCTGATATCCAAATTATGTATGTGTATATGTATATGTACAGAAAACACAGCAAGATCCAAGTAAAATTTGGTGATCTAAATCAAGATTGAAGATACATAAAACTAAAATTGAAATGGAAAAAAATAAATTGACTGCTTGGAAGCATGTAAACATTGTATACACTTCATGCTTCATCTTCCTGGGTTCCTTCAGCACTTACTTCTTCCTAAATCCTCAGCTGTCCTAGTGGATTGCCATCCTCCAAATCTCAGCTCCTCCAGTGGAACAGAGGCAGGATGTGGGTAGAATCGTAGAATCGTTTAGGTTGGAAAAGACCTTTAAGATCATCAAGTCCAACCGTTAACCCAGCACTGCCAAGTTCACCACTAAACCGTGTCCCTAAGCACCACATCTACACATCTTTTAAATACCTCCAGGGATGGAGACTCAACCACTTCCCTGGGCAGCCTCTTCCAATGCCTGACTACCCTTTCAATGAAGAAATTTTTCCTAATATCCAGTCTAAACCTCCCCTGGTGCAACTTGTGGCCGTTTCCTCTTGTCCTATTGCTTGTTACTAGGGAGAAGAGACCGACCGCCACCTCGCTACAGCCTCCTTTCAGGGAGTTGCAGAGAGCAATGAGGTCTCCCCTCAGCCTCCTCTTCTCCAGACTAAACAACCCCAGCTCCCTCAGCCGCTCCTCATAAGACTTGTGCTCTAGACCCTTCACCAGCTTCGTTGCCCTTCTCTGGACACGCTCCAGCACCTCCATGTCCTTCTTGTAGTGAGGGGCCCAAAACTGAACACAGCACTCGAGGTGCAGCCTCACCAGTGCCGAGTACAGGGGCACTATCACCTCCCTGGTCCTGCTGGCCACACTATTCCTGATACAGGCCAGGATGCCATTGGCCCACTTGGCCACCTGGGCACACTGCTGGCTCATGTTCAGGCGGCTGTCAACCATCACCCCCAGGTCCTTTTCCTCCAGGCAGCTCTCCAGCCACTCCTCCCCCAGCCTGTAGCATTGCACTCCAAGTATCGACATCCAAGACAAAAGCTATGAGCCCCTCACCTTTCTGGATGCCTACGCTCTTCTCAAGGAAAGCCTGAGAATAAATAACCTTTCAAAAATGTAATGAAGTCCTATGCATAGTGTCTCAAAAGGAGAAAATGAAGAAGTAGCTTGGTTTAAAAATGTTCTTACTAGTGGCTCAATAGGTAAATCAAGTAATCCATTAGTGATGTCACAAATTAAATTATACAAGTGATGCCCTTTATGCATACCTATATACACTACTACCTAATTGTGTTTTAACTCAGTAAATAGCAAATAAGGAAGACACAATAATGAGATGAAAGCTGGGGAAAGGGGAACTGTCAGTGTACTTTATCAAGCTGCATTTTATTATACATCATGCACATTTAGAGGTGCAAGAGTATTTTCAAAAACAGAAGCAAAATTTTATCTTTAAAATACTTACAGGGTCTGAAAGTCATCTGGTGTGGTTTCTGCTGTTCTGTACTTCCTAGCTTTGAAGATGTAAGAAAAATAGTGGAACACAGTCCTAAAATGGTACTTTAAATTCTTCTGCAATTCCTAAAGAAAAAGCTATTTTAAATGAAAGTTTATTTACTTATTTATTCAACACCTATGACTACACCTATCCAGCAATAATAAGAACAACAAATTGCTAAGCGAACGACTGAAATTAAATTAACATCATATCTATAGCATTAATAACAGAAGGGAAGTTTGCAAAATGCTAATATGGTCATTTTGCTGAAACCTGAGGAAAACACTTAAAAAAAAAAAAAATCTCATGGGAACAACATGTTGGGGATCTGCAGAATGTGGCAGCCCGACAGCGGCGAGGCTGCTGCAGCTCCATGCCCCCCGGTTCCCCGAGTCGCAGGGCTGAGCACCTCCTCCCAGCGGGCATGGGCAGGGGCACCCAGAGCAACACAGCAAGAAGCACTCAGCACGCACACAAACGGCACCGACAGCCTCGTCCTGCTCCCCTCTCCGGCTGATCAGGACGGGGATCTCTTAGTGTAAAACCTCCATGTGTACGTACAGTGCAGATCCCTGCAGCAGCCAGGCTCTGGCAGTCTATCCAGCAGCTGCCCCCGGATCCTCACCCCTGCCCAGCCACTGGCACCTGGGCGTGTGAGTTCCCACGGCCTGCAGCCCCACTTCAGCTGCTGGCAGAGGACCTCCCACCATACACACACCAGCACGCAGGCGCACGTGCTCTGGATCCCCCCAGTAACGGGGCCTAGACACACGGAGCATCCAGTAGCTGGTCCTGCATCCTCTCTCCCCAGTTGCCTCCTGCACAGACACATGCCAACTGGTCTCCCAGTCAACCCCACACCTTATGATCTCTCCAGCAGCTGGCCTGGACCTGCTGCTCTGGCAGCCAGCTCCTCCAGGAGTCCCACCTGCAGAAAGGCACGCACATACCTGTCTCTCAGGCTGCTTGACCTGCTCGCTAACAAACCCTGCCCGACCTTCGCTCGTGATCACGCGCTCACGTAGGCACCCTCCCTTGCGCCAGCTGCTGCAGCACAGATGCGTGGGCCCTGTCACCTGTGGCCCAGCTCCACTCGCTGGCACTCGGACCTTGGTGCACACAGAATACACTGTCCCTCGCCCAAGAAAATAGTTAGAAATGGAGTTTCATGAGATGACAGGACAGACTGTGCTGGTACAGCACGGGGTGCAGCCTTAATGTAATGACCAAAGCATAATGACCTTAAGTGTAATGACCGGCCACCTGTTTATACACAACCAGCCCCTTTTATCCCCTTTTCCCTCTCTTTTCCCATGCTTGGTCCTCCCTAAACCACCTTGATCCCTCCCTTTTCCCACCTTGGGTCTGTCCCACAGGTTCATCGTCTGGGTTTTACGCCTGAACAGCGAGGCTGATGGCTCTCCCAGGACAGCTTTGGGGTGGGCTGGGACAGGATCTCCATTCCTTTTACTGGGCTTAGGGGTTCGCCCACCTGCCGCTGTGCCTCTGTGCTCCTTCGTGTTTGTGGGGATGAGCTGTTTGTCACATAAACCGACATTGAACCAAATAACGTAATCCACTTCTAGATCTCTTAATGCGTTATCTGCAAACCAAAGAAAACCAGGACACATAATCAGCTAGCTGTCTCTGGATCACTAGCCTTATGACGACCAGCTGGAGATCCTCTCCTTTGAAAAGGATGTGAAGGATTTTACAGTTGCACTAGGAAATCAAAATGGGGGGAAAAAAATTATGATACCTATTAGAAATCACTCAGAATATAAATTGAAGAAAATATGCAACAATGGAAGTAAAACAAGTTGAAAAAAACCCTCAATGAATGGAAAAAACAACAGCTGAAAACAGACCACGTGTCTAGAGCTAGTACACTATTGCAGGAATTGTACGTGTTCCTTGCCTTTCCTCTTGCATTCCCTGAATTTTTCCCAGAGGAGCCTATTATCATTCGTGTATCCCTGTAAAGCATGCTGCAGCTTCTGAATACCTTACCTATGAGCAAAATACACCATCTCAAACATCAGTGTGCAATTTTGAAGGTACCATTTCTACAAAATGCCTAAAGACTCCATCTTGCTCCTAAACAGGTGGTATGCAACAAACAGAGTAAACTCATTCTTTATAGGAAGTATCGAGGGCATGCTTCCAAATGCA
Source organism: Platalea leucorodia (assembly GCF_965183815.1). Lineage (NCBI taxonomy): Eukaryota > Metazoa > Chordata > Aves > Pelecaniformes > Threskiornithidae > Platalea > Platalea leucorodia. The sequence goes on from NC_138823.1 coordinate 104,398,936, forward strand.
GCACAGGTAAGGGAAAAGAGCATTCTGGCATATTGATTTTCTGGCTGGCTAAGTTAACGTTTGTTGCTTTTTCTGTGTTTATTGTTGCTACAGAACAGATTTTATATTAGTAGTGCAATTCTAATATTGCTAATTAGTCACTAAAACACTAACTCATTGATAAGGAATCCCTAATTCTACTTACAGGTTTAGAAAAACTCAAATTTTAATTTTTCTTTTCTTTTTTTTGGACTTACCATTACTGAATGTTCTTGTTATTGCCCATAGAACAAGAAGAAATGCCCACATGTCAATATGCTTATAGGCATCAAAGCCCTCAGCCAAAGCTGAGTCATCGAGAGTGACATGGTGCCATGTACCATTTTGTGCCAAGTCTAGGATTGTTTCCAACATCTGAACCGTTCTTTGTCCAGGAATGCATTACTGCAAGGCCTAAAATTAAGATAAAAAATATTTCAAAATGAAAGTTTAATTTAATGAATCAGTATTATCTATTTAATACCAAATCAGATACATAGAAAGGCTGAAGTGCCACAGCAAAGCAGAAATGCTTTAACAGGCAGTGGCAGATTATTTCATCTATACTAATTAAACCCTGATATTATTGGAAGATGCTAGCTAGCTGGCTATATTCCTTAGTGAGAAAAAGTGAAAACAGGTAGAATATTGCCTTCAAATTAGTTCAAGGTGATTTGCTCATTGCAGGAGTTTAAAGAAACAGCTGAAGCACAGTTGGGACTTGGCGTGATTTTGACAGCTTGGGAAGGACTGGGAATGTACCAAAAGGCTGGGATAGTGGGCACTGATTCTTTTGAAGAAGGACAAAGGAAAGAGATAAGAAATTATATAGCAGTCAATTTTGTTTTGATTGTTTGGGAAATAAAAACAAACCTGGAATGAATCATCCAATATTATTTTTGAGTATCACCATGACAGCAAGCGAAGGTCAACATGCATTTTGTCACGAACAAGTTGTGGCAAACATATCTTATTTCCCTTCACAACAACTGAAGCAAGGAAAATTCAGGTAGAAAAGCTTTCCAAAGATAAGGCTAGTGAAGTAATGAAATGTATTGCCTAGGGAAGTTGTAGAATATCCACCAGAAACAGTCTGGCAAATCTTTCAGAAGTAGTCTAGGCAAATGTTTGCCAAGCACATGGATATGGGTTATCTCGCTCTGGAGGATCGCGGAAGGTTTGATGATTTCTGGAGTCTTTTTCGGGACTATTTTTCTCTGATTCTTCACACAGACCTCCAGGCTGTGTCTCAGAAATGAATGGGGCCTTCACTAGCAGGGCAGAGACTACTGTAATGGACTTTTGGCTGTAAAGGGCAGATCTGAAGGTGCTCATCAACAAACCTGAAGGACCTTGAAGCACCCTTGTTCTGGCTGGGCCTTTGTAAGTGACTGCCTGTAAGTGTGCTCTGGAAGAGAAACCTAGCAAAGGAAGCTGTTGAAATTTTTCAGCCTTTCTGGTGATTAAAAAACAAAAGTTATGCTGTCAGCCTCAGAATAAGACCTAATCACCACAAAAGACCGCAACAAACAAAGCTGTTTCATCTCTAGGAAACGCTCTGCATTTGAGAACGTTTTCTAAATGTCAGGACTCATCTCCCACATTCAAAACCTCCTGGATTTCATCTCTTTCTAGCACGAAGTTCAAACTCCTTGTTGCATATCTGTTCCATCCATTTTCTGTGTGACACATTCTTATATTTTAAGATATAGTAGAAACAAACTGGGATTACATATCATGGGAGTTATGGCCTCAAATGCTTCAAAGGAGATAGACAGATAGAAAACGAGGGTTTTCTTTACTTCACTTATTATATAGTTGAAGGAGAAGTTCTGTTTGCTCTTGTGAACTTAATTGCTAGATCTTATCAAGTCTTAAATTTTGTAAAAAGTTCATTCAACAGTCAATGAAAGTTCCCACGACTGTCTTCTGCCTTAGCGCAGGCACTGTATATGCTGCGGTGCTGTATGCGCAGTCAACCACTGCAGCAACCCCTTAACACCACTACTCTCTGCTCCATAATATAAGGGATTTTTGATTTTGAGAAAAGCTAATAAAAATAGTCTTTCCTGGTAATGAAAATGAAAGGAATTATAGATGCTACAAAAAAAGTGAGAAATAACCCTGCAGAATTAATTCCAAGAAAATTAGTTATATATACCTTCCTTTCTCTCTTGCTACTGCAGATGCTTGAGTGTACGACTGACAATAGTAAATCTTGGCAAAATCTGTGCTTTGATTTAAATATATTTATAGAACTATTTTCTTCAGAAGAACGTATAGCACAGGTCTATCTGAGAAAGCACAGTGCAGAAAATACATAGCTAAATAAAATTACCCAGATCCCAAAAGATATAAAAGAATTAGTTTTGCACACTTATTAATAGATATGCAGTAGTTATTTTATTATTTAATCTTAAATGTCAAGTGGCAAAAATCAGGAAGGTTTCGAAAAAATATTATGAAGAAAGGCAGTTTAGATTAAAAATCCTTTCTAGCAATATTCATAATTTATTGAGAAGTTATCCTTGCTAGGTTTCTGCCTTGCTTCTGGATCATTGATTTTATAATTACCTCAACTATCAGCACTGGTAATTAAAAGATGTAACATTCTTTTGTGAAGTACAATGCAACCAAACAGACATTATATATCTTCGTCACCGTCTTTCTATCCTGTTTAGCATTTTCTGTGTGCAAGTGAATAAATCATGAACCACACGTTATCAGTTGTGACGTATTAGGATTAATAGAGTCAGAGTTCTGATCAGATTGATATATTATTCCTATATTATATTATATTATATTATATTATATTATATATTATAATTTTGTATGCAACACGAGTTGTCCAATAAATGCTACATTTTCTTCATTTTCCTCATTCAAACACATGGCAGATTTACTAACGACAAGGAGAACAGGTTATTTTTAATCCAGAATTTGTTACAAAAGAGATTATTGTTCAATGAAAATTCCTTACCGAGATCAGCAATGCAGCAGCACAATTCTAAATGAAGATATTTTGACTTTTTAAAGCCTATGTGCTGTCGCTGGTTTACCTTCTGACCCAGATATTTTAATATGCAGATATACAAGACCACTTGCAACAAAAAGCATAAAATTTAAACAACCATAAATTATCAACTGTATGTCACTGCAGGTAGTTATACAGTGACTCATTTTTGTGGTAGCAAGGCTGAATTTCTACTGGAATTTCTTGATGTCACGTCTGATGCAATGAACCTTAAAACACAAAGGAAATTCTTCTCATTAACTTGTGTTACTGTGCTTCCATTTGAAAATAATTTGATATGGCTGGAGTAGATCAGTAAATCTATCAGTAAAGCTACTGATTAACTCCAGCCTTCTTTTTTTTTTTTTTTTAAGAAAAAAAAATCCAAACACAATCCTTGTTTCTTATCAAACCATCTTTTTTGTGCCAATGACTATGAACTCACTGATCAGTAAGAATTGCATTCCATTAAAAGGGATCAATTCCTTCTTGGTCTTATCCTAACGACTACTTTTCTGTTTCACCAATGAAGTAAAATTGGTTTTTATTAGGATTTAAGTAAATGAATAAACTATGAAAATGATAATTTTAGACAGATTCATAATGCACACTTTTCTCCAGTCTCATAACATATGAGGGAGCCTGAATATTTGTTGCCTTAGTTTGAAAAAGGGAAATTAAAAGCCTCTGTATCATATAGATCATGTTCTTTTTGAATCTCTCTTTAAGAAACAACAAACAAAACCAGAGAGATAACTATCTGCAAAATTACAAGCTTATAAGAAAAAATATTTCAAAGCCATATAATTCAGATGATAATTCAAAGGTTCTTTTCTCGATACAAAATTTCAAGTGAATTATACACTTGAACAAAAATTAAGTACAACGTAACTCCCCCCGCCCCGAATCCTAAAAGGACATTACTAAGATTTTCTCATTAAGAGATAAATATATGAAAAATTAGTGCTTTTTACTTGGAAATGATACCAGTATACACTCATGTCGAAGTAGTATGGTACTAAAAATGTCAGCTTCTTTAAATCATGATTTTTTTAATCCCTTGATGAAAAGATACTCACAGCAACATTCCCTCCTTGCCACTGAGCTTTCCAGACTTCTCTATTGTGGCCTTTTCTTAAAAAAAAAAAAAAAAAAAAAAAAAAAAAATATATATATATATATATATAAATTGTTGAATAATGTTGAATACACATTTCTTTTCAGAGCTGGGCAAAGTTTAAGTAGATTTGTATTAAGGACTTTGGTTGTTTTTCTCTGCAGCTTTTGAACATTTATAATAAGATTAAAGATGGGAGAGTCTCGGGATTTTAAAGCGGTGCAGTGAGTTTGCAATAACTCAAAAGGTTAGGTAGGTTTTTGTAAACAAATTCACTGCCATTCAGTTCTTAAGAAATGATGTCTTTCTGATGCCTAAAGCAAAAATGTTCAGTTCTGGGGAAAAATAAAGATAATAGACTTCCACTCTCAGTTAAAAGATTTATTGCTATCTTGTGTCTTTGATCTTCAGTAGGGAAAGTAGAGTTGATGACTGTTCTTTCTCATTCTCCCTCTTCCAACAGTACTGATGTTCCCAAAATCTTTAATTCCAGTGCAGCAGAACAATAATTAATTGAGGTTCCAGCAAATATATTCTTATTCTCATAGGTCCAAACAGGAAGCTAAAAGAGTTGAGTGGTTCCCTAACCAGCCTCACAAGAATGAAAAAATGACACGCATTATTTGTTGATGAGAAAAAACAAAAAAGCAAGCCAAAAGCCCAACAGAAAAACTCTTTCATTGGTATATGTAAAACATAGTATCATCCAGACTGGCTCCACCTTCTACGTCAATGAACTAATTACAACTCAATCACTCAATGCATTGCAATTTTAGTAATCCCCTCCAGTGTATCTACAGCGATACACTATTGAATACTTTAAAATTAGAAGATGACTTGAGAAACAGAGATTGTTTCTAATACTAAATTACAATTGTACTTCACCTGTGGTATAGATGCATAGAAGATGGAAGGCAGAAGAATAATTATCATTTTAACTTTACAATTAATTGTCTTTAAATGTGAAATAGCATGGTTGTTTTGGTTCCATACATGGGCAGATCACTAAAAACAGATGAGTAACTGTCAAATTGGACCTTCCTTCCAATGAAGAAAACGTGTATTAAATGATTTAAAGGTAGAATAATCTTATGTAATAAGACTTGTAAAGTTTTTAGATTCAGATATGAATGCTTCACAAGTATAATGTAAGTTTTGACAAAGTATTTTGATTTGGTGCTTTTACATTTTTGCTGTAAGACATGATTAACTCTTGACCTACCTACATCTACTAGCATTTTGCAGAAAAAATAGCAGTGCTGAGCCACTTCCTGAGGGGCAAGAATAAGAATAATCCAGCAATTCCTAAACATGGGGGAGATTTTTTTTTTCAGTTAAAACAAAGAAATCATTGAAATAAACAGTAGCTTTTATAAAGAGTTTCAGAATTCTTGACTGGCATCACTTAAAATTGCCTCCTTCTCCCCCATCAGTATTAAGAAAATCTTATTTTCCAAATCAGCTAGATTTTACAATGAGTATTAAATGCAATATTCAGAAAATAAATATTTTATTTTACATGTTCAGCATCAATGTGCACATACAACTGATGCATTTGAGTTTGACCAATTTTATGACAGGCTGTGATAGCCAAAAGTAACAGAATTAGCAGCACAAAAATAGGGCTTATGACAAATAAGAAAAGTATCAGTACTGGATTGTATTGCATCAGATAGATATGGAGAAAAAGAAAGCATATGACCAGTTTGCATACCTGCTTTTACTCCACCTAACTCAAATTTTCTGCCAGGTCCATAGACGTTTTACAGTTTGTAGAAGCTTTAAAACTTATTGCAAATAAATTAATTGCCTCCAATTAACTGCACTTTAACATGAAGTAGCCACATAAAACAGAGGCAGATGCCATTACATAGCAGCCTGTCCTGTTCCTTCCAGGTACCAAATCAATCTACCTACGTGACTGTCAAGCTCATGCCTTTGAAACTAAGAAAACAGAAAAAACAGAACAGAGGCAACACATACCAGTTGTCTGAACATGGCAGTCAAAGAAGAAAATGTAAATTGTTCCAATTTTTTACTAAGTACATTGACAGAAAAGAAAATCCCAGGTATTGCAGCGAGGAGAATAAAGGCATTTTAAAAAGAAAGGAAAAAGGTTTTTAGCCACAACCTGGTATCTTAGTCAGCTGAGTCCTCCTTCTCTACGAACTATTTTTTAACATATCAGTAAATAACGCACATAAAAAACTGAGTGTGGGAAATGCCAAACTTCAAGCCTATATAGTGCAATGAAGACCTAGACTAGAACTAATAAAAACACTTTATAAGAACTGAATGCTTGTGATACCCTGCACAGAATAGCTCTGTGTCTTTGCAGATACGGGTTTTTTAGCAAGGAAGTGTCCCATTTTGATCTAAATAGCACAGTCAGTTGCAACAAAACCAGAATCCAAATACCAAAAAACTTCAACAGCAGGAAAACAATAAATCATATAGCAACCATGTCAAAATGCTTGTCATATCCAGATAGATTTGTAATTACACAACAAACATATGAAAAGTAGTTTCATATTTACTAATCTGTTTATTAAATACAGAATAAATATAAATAAATTATAAATATATATAAATATAAACCATGTCCCTAAGCACCACGTCGACCTGTCTTTTAAATACCTCCAGGGATGGGGACTCAACCACTTCCCTGGGCAGCCTCTTCCAGTGCCTGACCACCCTTTTGGTGAAGAAGTTTTCCCTAATATCCAACCTAAACCTCTGTGGCGCAGCTTGAGGCCGTTTCCTCTCGTGCTACCACTCGTTACTAGGGAGAAGAGACCAAACCCCACCTCGCTACAACCTCCTTTCAGGTAGTTGGAGAGAGTGATAAGGTCTCCCCTCAGTCTCCTCTTCTCCAGGCTAAACAACCCCAGCTCCCTCAGCCGCTCCCCATAAGACTTGTGCTCCAGACCCTTCACCAGCTTCGTTGCCCTCCTCTGGACACACTCCAGCACCTCCATGTCCTTCTTGGAGTGAGGGGCCCAAAACTGAACACAGCACTCGAGGTGCGGCCTCACCAGTGCCCAGTACAAGGGGGACGATCACCTCCCTGGTCTTGCTGGCCACACTGTTTCTGATGCACTGTTTCATGCTTCAAAAAGGGTGCCACAAGGAGAGTCATAGAATCACAGAATCATGAGTTGGAAGGGACTGTTGTGATTTAATCCCTACCAGCAACTAAGCACCCCACACAGCCGCTCGCTCACTCCCCCCCCGGTGCGATGGGAGAGAGAATTGGAAGGGTGAAAGTGAGAAAACTCATGGGTTGAGGTAAGAACAGTTTAATAATTGAAGTAAAATAAAATAGTAGTAATAGTAGTATAGTAATAATAATAATATAATACAATAATAATATACAAAGCAAGTGATACACGACACAATAGATCACCACCCACTGACCGATTCCCAGCACATCCCCTAGCAGCAATCGCTGCCCCCCAGCCAACTCCCCCAGTTTATATACTGAGCATGACGCCATACGGTATGGAACAGCCCTTGGGCCAGTCTGGGTCAGCCCTCCTGGCTGTGCCCCCTCCCAGCTTCTTCTGCACCGGGCAGAACATGGGAAGCTGAAAAGTCCTTGACTGGTGTGAGCACTACTTAGCAACAACTAAAATTTCACCAGTGTGTTATCAACATTATTCTCATCCTAAATCCAAAACACAGCACTATACCAGCTACTAGGAAGAAAATTAACTCTATCCCAGCTGAAACCTGGACAGGGACCCATAAGGATCATCTCCCAGCTCCTTGCAGGACTACCTAAAACTAAACCATTTGACTAAGAGCATTGTCCAGATGTTCCTTGAACTCTGACAGGCTTGGTGCTGCGACCACTTCCCTGGGGAGCCTGTTCCAGTGGGCGACCACCCTCTCAGTGAAGAAACTTTCCCTGATGCAGCTTCATTCCATTTCCTTGGGTCCTACCACTGGTCACCAGATAAGAGATCAGCACCTCCCCCTCCGCTGCCCCCCTTGAGGAAGTTGTAGACTGCCATGAGGTCACCCCTCAGCCTTCTCTTCTCCAAGCTGAACAAGCCAAGTGACCTCAGCCGCTCCTCATAAGTCTTGCCCTCGAGACCTTTCACCATCCTGGTTGTCCTCCTCTGGACACACTCTAATAGTTTGATGTCCTTCTTATATTAAGTGTATAAGTATTCACATTCAACACCAGCAGCTCTTCCGTGCACAAGAGCAACTTAAAATAACACCATCAGTCTAACCACAAGTAAGATGAAACTAATTTTCTGATCTGTACATTTGCTCTCCCCATAGGATGAGCCTACTGTTTCAGACAGCAGTCTTAATTCAAAAGGTCATTCTGTTCAGTTCATTCATGGAAGTGCAGTGCCTTTTCCTCTTAAATGAAAACAGAACAAACCCAAAGCTGCTTCCTGCTGCCTTGATTCTGACCAGTCACCTCTGTCCAAGACTGATCTTCAAAGCAAAGAATATTTTTAAATTATTATTAAAATGAAGCTGAAAGAGCCCCCAGAGTTAATCTTTGTTAAAAAAAGATATGCCACAGCCTACTATTTTTATTTCAACTTAAGGAGTAAACCCATAGAGCAGCATACAATCAAAAGTAGATAATATACAGAGCAGCAGATGGGAAAAGATCAGCATTACAGGCTGATTTCTTGTTGTAACGAACAGGAATTGACATTATCAGGAAAGCATACAGAATAATGACAACATTGGGCTCATTTTAGGCACTTGCTCAAATAGAAGCAAACAAAACAATAACTAAACTCAAAACTGGTAAACTTTTGCAATTACAAAAAGGCCAGTTGCTATCTTTACCATTTTCAGATGTCTATGTATATAACCTCATACACGCACACATTCACATCATCCCACTCCAAGGACAGGTTTCAGTCTAAACAAAACTGTTACTGTCATTGTAGACGCTCTGGGGCCTGCCAGCTGGCACTGCAGCAAGATGCGCGTCTTCATCACTTTTGTGTTGTATCAGCCTGCTTAAGTAAATGTGTGAGATATCCCAGGACATTACTATGGCAGTTGACGCCTTTGTTTAGGCAACTGAACCTACTCTAGATGTATAACTTAGGTACTTAAATTCTGTAAGTGGACTCAAACTGTATGAAACAGTGGAAAATGAATGTCTGAGAATGGCAGGAGAATTCAGACACTCTCCTGTTACAGTGAAACACCAGAGTTAGCTTTTGAAGATTGCTTCAGTAACAAACGTGAATATATTAAAACATCCTGCATGTCCATGTTGTTTACAAAAGGGTGACTTTGAAGACAAGAGGAAAAATGTGCAAGAAGTATCAGGTATGCCTCCAGCTGAACCTAGGGGACTATCAGTAAAACACAACAGTTTCTGAAAAATAAACAAACTTCCATTTCTCAATGCATCATCATTCCTGGACTCTTGGAACAAGATGGGAGAGTACTGTGCTGTAAACCTAGGGAAAACAGTAGTAGTTGTAGAGCTTTTGGCAGAAAAATCTTCCCCTTCAAAAGAGATCCAAGCGTAGCTTTGCTAACTGTGGCATGACATGACTGCACATGCATAAAAATACACCTGAATGGAAAACCTACTTTTTCCAGTCAGGAACATACAACTGCTACGGTGCGCAGCCCGGCAGCATTAGCAATGCTGGAATTTTCCTGACTGCAGTGAATCTCTGTCCTACCTACAGATACGGTCTTCACATTCCCCGATACGATACTTGGCTACAATTGCACTATGCATTTGTACCACATGAACTAACTATGGTCCTTTTCTAAGTAACTGCACTGTAGATCAGAGCATGCAGTGGGAGACTAAAATATGGACTGCATCTGCTAACAGAAAAGTTAGAGCTGCCCAGTAGGACTTGCTACAAGATAAAGTTATCAGTTGTTGTTCTGTGAAAGCAAGGGAAGAAGCCTCATCACAGACTAGGATGCTAAAGCTCACTGCTTTTTCTGGCTGCCTTAAGCCAGTAGCAAGATGCCCTTTGCAGAATGGAATAATCAGGGAAAACTTATTCTCAACATTCACAGCAGAAACATAATCTACTACATGAGTATTTTCCAGCTTGCTTTATGTCCTTTCACTATACTGAAGATGGCTGATATATAAAAAGAATAATGGTTTTCCTCCTACATAGGAGGAAAGTGTGTTTTCCTTCAGTGGTTATCGTTTCACTCCTCTTTTCTCTACTGGAGAGCTGTGCTTTCTCCGTATCTCAGTGTTCTAGCTGCCTAGATTACAACAGTCCATGTTTTGGGGTCTTCTTGTTGTTGTTGTTCAAAGTCCATATAAACCAAACTCATTCTGGGATGATTTTCTGTATGAAAGAACGAAAATAGCAGTACAGACAATGCAATACTTGTGTTATTGTCAGTATAAAATAGGATGCATCAGCAAAATTCTGTCTAGCACCTCCTCATATGCACAGATGGCATGAGAACTGATGGCGATACAGCTTGGTGTCTTTCTTTCTCACTTTTTTAGCCTTGATTTTTCAGCCTTGATTTAATTTATCATTTTCACATCTTTTGAATTTTTATTGCATAAGATCATGTTTGTGGTCTTGCACAGCCATTTCTTTATTGAACGCTTCAAAAATACCTGCATTATGTTCCTTGCTATGATGCTTTTCTTTCTATAATTATTTTTAGCTTGTCAGGTGACTCCCAAGCCTTCCTCAAGGAAGATGACTTCATTTCTCATTGCATGTGTCACTGTCTCAGTGCTGTTTTGAACAGGGTATTGGAGATACTTGCCTGGGTAAAAAGCCATCAGTCCATACTAAATTGTGCCTAAGCAACACCAAGTGATGGCTAGCTCTCTCACCTCCTTTCCTCTCTGGCATCATCTCTGATTTTAAATACCCTTTCCTTGCTTTTATGGAAATTTTCCGATGCATTTCTTTGAGTAGGGCCTCACATGAACAACTTTGCTTGAGAATCAGCTTCAATTTCTTCCATCAATTCTTGAAAGTATTTCCTTTGTGAAAACTGGATAAGCCAATGTCCCTTCAGCCTCGCCACCTCTTTCAGGCCCACAGTCAGATACACTGCTAGGACTTGTAGCTCCTACTTCCCGAGTGTCAGGATTCATCCAGGGAGACAGTTTGAAAGAGGGTGCCAGGGAGCCAGAAAAAGCACACAAGTTTGTATTTGAGTGATTGATTCATAACCTAATCAGTCACTCATATATAAACCACCTGTAATCATTTATAAAGTTACTGTACTCCAGCTTAGACACGGTAAACAGATCATCTCGAGAGATGACAGCTTCCTGAACTTTGGCCTATATAAGTCACCTCCAATAGTGCTTAAGACTATAAAGGAAAAACAAACACACCAAAACACACGACAACCCCAGTGACTAGACCACTGCCTGAGCAGCTATGTCTTAGGAAAGGAATCAGTAACATAGAGCTAGTCTTGGAAGCTCCTTAAACACTACTGCTGCTTCACAAGTGCATGTGTGTCGGTGTCTTGGGCAGACCACCTAGTTTTTGCAATACCACTTAGATAAGGCATGTGGATGCAACTAAAACCCTAAGGAGTGCAGAAAAAAAAATTCTCCAAAGTTCTTTTAAATCTCCTGGCTTTCTGATCAAATATGGAATCTGCAGGAGCTCAGTCGCCATGTGTAAGTATTACTGTAACCCAGGACTGCATCAGCCTCTAAATGAGAAACTCAGATTAATGTAGATCTATAAAGATTACAGTATCTCAGAGGTTTTATATTTACCTCAGGGCGCAGATGCCTTCTTAATCACGTCTAACAGATGGACACTAAAGGAAACTCATGTTGATATATATTGAAGCTAACAAGCTCGTACTTCAAAGTGCCATCACTGGTCTTTTGATCTGATTCTTTTTCTCTTTTTGGTTTTCTTAAGGGCTGTTGTATATGAAGTATTCTTTAAAGGTTTGACGAATTCCAACGAGAACGGCTCTCTATCTTTTTGCAGTTAAAATAGGGATGGCATGATAATGATCCTTTCACTCAAGATAACACTGAATGATCCCTAGTCTTATAACCTTCCTTCCTTTTTCTCCCAAGAAATTTCATTAAAGAAATTGTATCTAGCTAGCATTTAGATATTTCCCAGGATGATATCATAAAGCATTACAGAAGTCTACTTCTGTAAGTCACTCATTGAAATCTTCTAATTGCAACTTATTTCAACCAGAAAAATAATACAGAAATAAAGCATTAAAGTTTGCTCTATTTTAGTGTATACTTTTGAACTGCTTCACACATAAAAATCTAGGAGAGGTTTTGAACATTATGGATACTGGAGTCACAGTCCATACCAACAGAGACATTTCATTCTGCAGACTTCAAGCGCACAATACGGATGCTTCATCCTGTAAATTTCAAGCAGTAAGGGGCCAAAGCAAAAGCAATCACCTGTGAAGTGTTCTGTGTGAAGGGGTGCACAAGTAAGGGAGCTCATGTCACAAATGGTCTGCGAAAATTTTTCTCCCTGCATCTAAGCAGATGGAAAGCTCTCTAGCCTGACAGGCACTCCCGCTTACAAGCAGCCAGGCAACCCTGCCTCATTGCTTTATCACTACCACCAAGGCAGTACAGCATATTTTTAAAGATGACAAATTTGGTCCTGAAATGGATGCAGGGCAGTGTCAATTATTGACTACATTATCTGTTCTCAAGCAAACGTCCAACAGCGCAAGCAGCAGTTAGATTCACGGCAGCTGGAAAGTATAGCCTGACATTTCCTTTGGGTTGGAAAGGCCTGGGGAAAAATAGCTTTGACTAGGAGAATTTCCTTTTAAAAATTACATTCTATTTTAAAAAAAAAGCATTGTTTTTTATGCCAAGGGACAAAGTCCTTTTATAATGCAATTGCTGATGGCAATCGAACCTGATCAACAATAAAGGTAGGACTGCAGGGAGAGGGAGACCTACTGATCTGAATCTGAATTCTCTCAGTGCCAGGAGGCACACAAGGCGCGAACATCGTTCTTCCACTTCGATCCGTCTGCGGCTGCGTGCTCTGGAGTCCCAAGGGCCACAGCGCAGTCTTCTGTTGGTTTTTTCCTCAGGACATGACCGATCCAGTTCCATCTCCTCCTCCTCACTTCATTACTGATTTTCTCCACCTCCGAGTTGATGCTCGTCGTTTCTGCAACTTTTTTTTTTTTTTTTCCAGGAGGAGGTAGTTGGCCTCCTGCCCAACCCCCATGACTTGGAGGGCCAGTGGTTTTTCTGTCAGGGTGGCCTTCCCTTAGGCTGCGTTGGTTTGTGGCACCTTCTTCAATTTTACCCGGTGCACCCTCCAGAGAGGGAGCCCCTATCCACCACCCAGGGGACGCGCCTTCTAGCCGTGCAGCCCCAGCCGAAGGGAGGTAGACCTACTACTGGGATAAAATTTCTTGCTAAAGGTTGCTTATGAAGAAAGTCTCCAAGAGCCAGGCTGGAAGAAAAGTAAGACAGTTGCTCAAGAAATTGCAGAGAAAGATTACCTTTTCAAATGAACTAAAGTCAGCGAGGAGTCAGCGAGGCACGTGGCGGCAGCAACGGTAAGTCCTACGACTGGGCGCTAGATTGGGTTGGAAAAGGGGGTTTCCTGTGCCAGGGAACCTGAAAAAGAGCCTTGTGGGGCCCTCGCGCCAAAGAAAAACTGGCTGCTCTTGTGAGCGAGGCAGATGGGGCTTGGGTGCTGCTGGGGCAACCACGGGAGATTTAAACGGGCCCCAAGGGAGCGCGGCGAACAGGACAGGCAGACAGGGCATGGCGCGTCAGAAAGGCGACGCAGACGGAGCTCCCGCTCAAACATGCAGCCACCCAGGTCTCTGGCTGCAGGGAGCGCCAGAGCCTTGCTCTGCTGATGGAGGGCTGCTGAGACAACACCTGCATGAGGTGCGAGCAGGTGGAGGATCTGCTCGGCATGGTGGCAGAGCCGAAAGAAGTAGCAAGACTGAGGAGTATCAGGGAGTACGAGAGGGAGACAGACTGGTGGAGCCACTCCCTACCATCCCTGAGACGAGCACGCCAGATGGAAGCATCAAGGGAAGGAGAGGGTCCCCTACCCTTTTGCCACCAGGCAGAAGGAGGGGACCCAAGAGACAGAGGAGGATGGATGCAGATCCCTGCTCAGTGCAGCAGGCAGACCCTCTCCTGGCCTACCTCGCCCCCCCAGGTGCCCTTACACAACAGGTATGAGGCTCTGGAACTCGAGGGCCAGGAGGGTGAAGATACGGACAGCGATCCATCCAAGGGGTTGACTAGGGAGAACCAGTCAGCCCCACGCATTACAATGGCCACTGGTAAGGAAAAAAGAAGGGTAATTGTCACAGGCGACTCCCGTCTGAGGGGAACAGAGGGCCCAATCTGCCCACCAGACCCATCCCATAGGGAAGTCTGCTGCCTCCCTGGGGCAAGGATAAGAGACATTACTATGAAGCTCCCTAGGCTGGTACAATTGTCCAATTATTATCCACTATTGGTTGTTCAGGTTGGCAGTGATGAGGCAGCTGATAGAGGCACAAAGACGCTCAAAAGGGACTTTAGAGAACTGGAGCGATTACTTGAAGGATCAGGAGTGCAGGTAGTGTTTTCCTCCATCCCATCAGTAGCCGGGAGGCACACGGAAAGGAACAGGACGACCCATCTCATTAACACGTGGCTCAGAGGCTGGTGCCAGATGTGGAATTTTGGGTTTTTCAATCATGGGGCAGTTTACGTGGCACCAGGCCTGCTGGAGATAGATGGGGTTCACCTGTTGCAAAGGGGGAAAAGGATTCAGGCTCAGGAGTTAGCAGGCCTCATGGAGAGAGCTTTAAACTAGACTCGAAGGGGCAAGGGGATAAAACCAGGCTTGCTAGGGATGAGCCTAGGGGTGGCATGCCTGTGTTGGAGAAGAGATCAATAGCCCAACTGAAGTGCATTTACACCAATGCACGCAGCATGGGCAATAAGCAGGAGGAGCTGGAAGCCATTGCGCGACGGGAAAACTATGATGTGGTCGCCATCACGGAAACATGGTGGGATGACTCACACAACTGGAGTGCTGCAATGGATGGCTACAAGCTCTTTAGAAGGGACAGGCAAGGAAGGAGAGGTGGTGGGGTAGCCTTGTACGTCAGAGAGTGTTTTGATTGTCTAGAGCTCAACGACGGTAATGATAAGGTTGAGTGCTTATGGGTAAAGACCAGAGGGAAGGCTAATAAGGCAGATATCGTGGTGGGAGTCTGCGACAGACCACCCAACCAGGATGAGGAAACAGACAAAGTATTCTACAAGCGGTTGGCTGAAGTCTCACAATCCCTAGCTCTTGTTCTCGTGGGAGACTTCAACTTACCAGATCTCTGCTGGAAATACAACACAGCAGAGAGAAAGCAGTCTCGGAGGTTCCTGGAGTGTGTGGAAGATGGTAACTTCCTGCCACAGCTGGTCAGCGAGCCGACCAGGGGAGGTGCCCCGCTGGACCTGCTGTTTGCGAACAGAGAGGGCCTGGTGGGTGATGCGGTGGTCGGAGGCTGTCTTGGGCACAGCGACCATGAAATGATGGAGTTTTCGATTCTTGGAGAAGTAAGGAAGGGGGTCAGCAAAACCGCTACCCTGAACTTTAGAAGGGCAGACTTTGGATTGTTTAGGAGTCTGGCTAACAGAGTCCCTTGGGAGGCCGTCCTGGAGGGCAAAGGAGTCCAGGAAGGCTGGGTGTTATTCAAGGAGGAAATCTTAAAGGCGCAGGAGCAGCCCGTCCCCATGTGCTGTAAGTCGAGCAGGCGGGGGAGAAGACCGGCCTGGCTGAACAGAGAGCTTTGGCTGGAACTCAGGAAAAAAAGGAGAGCCTACCACCTTTGGAAAAAGGGGCAGGTGACTCAGGAGGACTACAAGGATGTTGTGAGGTTCTGCAGGGAGAAGATTAGAAAGGTGAAGGCCCAGCTAGAACTTAAACTAGCCACCGCCGTTAAAGATAACAAAAAATGTTTTTACAAATATATCAGCGACAAAAGGAGGGCCAGGGAGAATCTCCCTCCTTTGCTGGATGCAGAGGGAAACATTGCCACGAAGGATAAGGAGAAGGCTGAGGTACTTAATGCCTTCTTTGCCTCAGTCTTTAATAGTCAGACCGGTCATCCTCGGGGTTTTCAGGCCCCTGAGCTGGGAGATGGAGATAGGATGCAGAATGAAGCCCCAGCTGTCGAAGAGGTGGCAGTCACCGACCTGCTGCTCCACCTGAATGCTCACAAGTCCATGGGGCCAGATGGGATCCACCCAAGGATACTGAGGGAGCTGGCAGAGGAGCTTGCCAAGCCACTCTCCATCATTTACCAGCAGTCCTGGTCAACCGGGGAGGTCCCAGCTGACTGGAGGTTAGCAAACGTGATGCCCCTCTACCAGAAGGGTCGGAAGGAGGATCCGGGGAACTACAGGCCTGTCAGCCTGACCTCGGTGCTGGGAGAGGTCATGGAGCAGGTCATCCTGCGTGCCATTACGCAGCACATGCGGGACAACCGGGGGATCAGAATCAGCCAGCATGGGTTTATGAAAGGGAGGTCCTGCTTGACTGACCTGGTCTCCTTCTATGACAAGGTGACCCGCTTGGTGGATGAGGGGAAGGCTGTGGGTGTTGTCTACTTGGACTTTAGTAAGGCCTTTGACACTGTCTCCCACAGCATTCTCCTGGAGAAGCTGGCTGCTCATGGCTTGGATAAGTGCACTCTGCGCTGGGTTAAAAACTGGCTGGCTGGCCGGGCCCAGAAAATGGTGGTGAATTGAGTCAAATCCAGTTGTCAGCCGGTCACAAGTGGTGTTCCCCAGGGCTCAGTATTGGGGCCAGTTGTGTTTAATGTCTTTATCAATGATCTGGATGAGGGGATTGAGTGCCCCCTCAGTAAGTTTGCAGATGACACCAAGCTGGGTGGAAGCGTTGATCTGCTGGAGGGTAGGAAGGCCCTACAGAGGGACCTGGACAGGCTGGATCGATGGGCTGGGGCCAGCTGTATGAGGTTCAACAAGGCTCAGTGCTGGGTCCTGCACTTGGGTCACAACAACCCCATGCAACGCTACAGGCTGGGGGAGGAGTTGCTGGAGAGCTGCCTGGCAGAAAAGGACCTGGCGGTGGTGGTTGACAGCCGCCTGAACATGAGCCAGCAGTGTGCTCAGGTGGCCAAGTGGGCCAATGGCATCCTGGCCTGTATCAGGAATAGTGTGGCCAGCAGGACCAGGGAGGTGATAGTGCCCCTGTACTGGGCACTGGTGAGGCTGCACCTCAAGTGCTGTGTTCAGTTTTGGGCCCCTCACTACAAGAAGGACATGGAGGTGCTGGAGCGTGTCCAGAGAAGGGCAACGAAGCTGGTGAAGGGCCTGGAGCACAAGTCTTATGAGGAGCGGCTGAGGGACCTGGGGTTGTTTAGCCTGGAGAAGAGGAGGCTGAGGGGAGACCTTATTGCTCTCTCCCCCTACCTGAAAGGAGGTTGTAGCGAGGTGGGGGTCGGTCTCTTCTCCCTAGTAATGAGTGATAGGACGAGAGGAAATGTCTTCAAGCTGCGCCAGGGGAGGTTTAGGTTGGATATTAGGAAAAACTTCTTCACTGAAAGGGTGGTCAGGCATTGGAACAGGCTGCCCAGGGAAGTGGTTGAGTCTCCATCCCTGGAGGTATTTAAATGACAGGTAGACGTGGTGCTTAGGGACATGGTTTAGTGGTGGACTTGGCAGTGCTGGGTTAACGGTTGGACTCGATGATTTTAAGGGTCTTTTCCAACCTTAATGATTCTATGATTCTATACCAGACCAACTGCCCCCCAGCTTTCCAAGTGGATTTCTCACATGGAGCAGTAAATGCAACTGGTGCTGTCTCTTCTGTGGGGAGACAGGGAGCACGCTGAGCGTGAGTGACTCAACACACATGCTAGCAAGCAGAACTTTGCATTAGCTAACAAAGAGGGGGGAAGCAAGCAAGCAAGATGAGAGCTGGAATGGTCTTTCTCCATACTACAACATAAATACATACAGAATGCACCACAAAAGTACCACTGTAATTATTGCCAGCAGAGAAGATCCACTGGATAAAGAAGAGCCAAGCTGTCATTCACATTCTAAAAATGAGAGTGATGTGACATGAAAAACAGTAGTACAACATTTATCAGTTGGACCACATATTAAAGAAGTTTCTTTAACTTCAGCCAGGTTTCAAATGGTCTAAAGAAACCACCTGGTTTTAGTTTACGTGTATTGAATATACTGCCTTTAGCATAAATTCTTTCTTTTTAAAAGAATTTGAAAGTATTTTCAGCTGCAGAATGCAACATCTTTGGAAGAGGAAACAACAAAACATACATCTGGCTACAGGAAACTGGAAAAATGGCTGCAGCAACACATCATTACGAAGGAAGAAATCATTAAGAGCCTAAACTATATCATTTTTCTTTTGCATTAGAACTCAAAGACTAGCAGAATGATGAATAAAGACAGGTTACTTACCTGGAACTTTTCTTCAAAATGTGTTATCTGTTTGTACAGTTACACTGAGATTATCTGTAAACAAGCCCTCAGGTAAATTTTACCATATGAATTTCCTCAGTATTGTACTTCAAGCCTCCTGCATGCAACTGTGGCAACAATAAAGGGAGCAAAGCACCCACCTTCCCTTCTGGAGAATCCTCTTCACCAAAGAACCAGAAGATTTGGACTTTAAAAGAGAGGGCTGTGAGCATACTGTACCTACTGACAACACAGCCTGAAGAAGTTAAAAAAAAAAAAGTTGTAAAGCTTTCTTTTTCACAATAT
The DNA here is from genome assembly GCF_965183815.1 of Platalea leucorodia. NCBI lineage: Eukaryota > Metazoa > Chordata > Aves > Pelecaniformes > Threskiornithidae > Platalea > Platalea leucorodia. The sequence continues at coordinate 104,417,836 of NC_138823.1, forward strand.
TCCCTTCTTCTTCTTCTTCAAGTTCAATATTATTCTGAGTGTTTTAAGAACTGGGGAGTGCTTACCTACGGCACCAGCGACGATGTGCACAGCGGCCCTGAAGAGGCTGTAAACCACTGCGATCACGAGCCTTAGCAGAAGCAGCCTTCGTAAGAAATGGAAATTAGCAGTTTGACAATATTATTGCAGTGAAGAGACTAACAGTCCATGGATCTTTCAGACATGGAGAGATGGAAATGAGGTTCTCTGTAAGGGCTCGGGTCTGCCAATACAAACATATAAAGCCCTCTAACATCTAGCATAGGAAGCACTATCTTTGCAAAACAAGGCTAGCCAAAGCAGTTTCCTGAAAAAAGGTAAGAAAAAGATAGCCTGCTTTCATGAAGAATTGTCCAGAGAGGTTCAGGAACTGAATCTCACTGATCCTTCTGGTAATAACATCAAAAGACTATGTTCATGGAATAACAAATAAGACAACAAAGTTTCAAAAAGCTTCTCTTCTAGGAAGGAGATGTAGGTCAGAGAGCCCATTCCACAGTAGGGCATTAAAGGAAGAAAGCACAGCCCGATTCCACTCTTTGGAAACATGTAAGAATTAGACAGGAACTGTAGTTTCAAAGACTACTTGTGTTGCCATTCCTTACCCTGTTCCTGTACCAATTAAGAATTTGGCCACTGGGACTGTACTCATAAGTTTCCCAGGCCCAGAGTGTAGAAGGGAATAGGAATACATGACTCATGGAAAAATGCATGAATGCAAATTTTAAAGTGGGGATGTCCAGAGTAATATGTAAGCTATGACAACTCAGAGTCAACTTGGAATTTATCACCAATTCTCCCTTTACCTCATCTTTTCTTAAGACTGTTACTGCTTCTGTCTTTTAGATATTTAACTTAAAACCACAATAACATAGATGTTTTGTAAATACGTTAGTCCCTGTGGGCAGATGACCGATGTCAAGAATCAAAACAGTGACCTCCAGTTCTGGAAGTACAAGCTGCTATTGCCCAAGCTATAGGAGGCAGGCATGTAATCTCAAGAACTTCATTGGGCCACAAATATTCATGCAAAACAAGTAACTGTGAGTATGTCTACACTAGCAGGTAATGCAGAGCGATCAGAACAGATGGATAGATTAGAACAGCTAATATCAAGGATCCTACATCTACATTATATGTGTTAGGATTTTACTTCAGATCATACTTAACCTGGCCCTTTGGACTGAACAACCCCCTTAAACATGTGGTTTGAAGCCATTCAAAGGAAAGCTACAGCACAAACTTGCTTTTTGAACTGTAGCCCTTTAGTGAGCCATTAGAAAGGGCCACATCATTCTTTCTCCTGTCTCACAAGGATGGCAGTATACATCCATTGCCTATTTATGAAGTTTCTTAGGCATCTAAGCTTTATTGCTGTTAATGCTTGTTACAGGTGACATCTGCCATATGAATAATCTATCAACTCCAAGCATGGTCACCAGCCAACAACGGGCAACGTGGGGAGGATGAGAGGACAATAGGCTCAATACTTGCAGCAGCCACCAGAGGAGAACACCACGTATGAACTAACCCTGACCCTCCTACGTGTTCTTTTGTCTGAGAAAGAAAAGCCGCATGACTGTCTAGGTCTCATCACAGTGGCTGCTTTGCCCTTGGCCTACGACAAACTCTCAGTATGCTAGATGAACTCAGGCAACACACTGATCTTTAAGATGTGGGATAACTGGCAACAGTCACTAAAACTTTCAGATGCGGACAGGCACAATCAAAGTCCTCTGCTATATCTTCACCAGGTTCTGTAAGGAGACAGAGCCAGTAGGTGGTCAAACAATTTTTGGTGGACAGCAGAGCCTGACACCTCTCTGTCCATCCCCCACACCGTCTATGAGTAACCTAACTAAACCACGTTGCTTAGAATCTCATTCAGTCAAGCTTTGAACGTCCCCAAGGAAGAACAGTCCGCAACTGCTCTGACCAACCTATTCCTGTGCTTAAGCACCCTCCTGGTGAAGGGTGTTTTCCTTCTGCCCAGTCAGAGCTCCCAGTCTGTGACTGCCTCCTCTTGTCCTTTCTGCTGCACATTCGTCAGAAGCGTCTGCCTCTCTCTTCTCCATAGAAAGTACAGGTGAGCACTGTGTCCTCTGCTGCCCCTGAGATGAGCGAGTAAGCCTTTCCATCCTGTCTGGAATCGTATTGACTACTTTCTTCAGCAGCAGTATGCTTAGTTCTCTGCCTGAAACCCCCAGGATGGCAGCTGCATCCAGGATGTCATCGGTGTCATCACTGCCGATGGGCACAGCCACATCAAGTGTCCACAGCCTCACTGGAGCAGGGAAGCATGTGACTATATGTTGCTACCTTTGCAGTGCACCGTTTTCATGCACTGATTAAAAAGTAACAGACTTCCAAGATGTACCTGTTAGGCGGAAAATACGGTGGATCTGCCACTCCAAGAGAGGGAAGGCTGCCGGAGGTCTGCATCCCCAGTCCGGTCAGTAGTGAGGCTGAAAACGTATTCCCAGCAGGCACACACACACAGAGGGCGTGTACGCAACACATACATACGTACGCATGGCTGGCCACACAGCGCACCCACAGGAACCAGCGGCCTCATCCTCTTCCCCTGTCTGGCTGAGCAGGACGGAGGTCTGCTAGTGGGAGCACGTACGTGCGTATGTCCAGGGTGGACCCCCCAGCAGCTGGGCTTAGACACAGTCTGCCCAGTAGCTGCCCCAGAACCCCAGCCTCCCTCGTTGCTGGTGGGGCTGCAGTCCCACTGCAGCTGCTGGCACCCGGACCCACGCTCACTCCAGCCACTGGCACTACGGACACACAGAGCCCTGTGACCCGCAGTCCCACTGCAGCTGCTGGCGCTTGGGTCTGCTCACCCTGGTCTCCCCAGTTGCTGCACCACAGAAACACAGGACCTCCTGCCTGGTCTGGCTCCAGCTGCTGCGCTCCGGCACCCCCGCGCTCCTGGAACAGAGTCCCTCACACAGGAAAAGATGTAGAAAGGGATTTAAGAAGGTAAGACAGGCTGTGCAGGGCACAGCCAGCCTGGCATACCGATCAGCCAACTATTTCCATGACCTGCCCTTTTCATCCCCTTATCCCTCTCTTTTCCCATGCTCACTCCTCTCCAGATCACCTAAACCTCTCCCCTTCCCTGCCCTTTGTTCCTCCCCTACACATCCCATAAGTCCTGCATCCTCCTTGGACTGAAAGGCATATTTCTATTCCCTTTCTCCCCTCATTTAAAAACCTACACAAATGTATTTGATATTATTATAACACAACATTGAAAATGAGTATCAACTTCTTAAACAACAATTCAACAGCTTCCACAAACTTTCTGCTGCTGGCAAGTGGAGAGCTCTTTTCAGTTTCATAATTGAGCTAATTAGAAACACATCTCAGGGATGTTGAACATTCATCTTCATATACCTATTTTAATACCAATAAACATTGCAATTCTCCACAGAACCCTATCAGCACGGCTTGCTCTGGCTTTTTTCTAAAAGAGAGGTAATGATTTCAGGTACCATGACATCTTGGGAGACTATGGATTTAAATCTTATTTTCAAGAAACTCTCAGGAAGACTCAACGCTGTGGGTTTCCTGGGGATTTCTGGACACTTTATTTGCAGTCCAGTCAAGTTAACGAAGGAAATACTGTGCCTACATTTTTCTTCCAACCTGGAAGACTGTGCCCATGCCTATGCACTTCCCCGCTGCTAGTACCAGCTAAAACATCACAGCTTGATAGATAAGGAAAGTAGTAAGGGCATTTAATAAGAACTTTGGAGTTTTTAGCTTTGTATTTAAAAGGAATCTATTTTCTACCGGGACCACCCTTAAGGTATACTATAATTACCTGGCACATTACTGTACATCAGTTACCCATTTCATAAAAACTGATAAAAAGGAAATTGCAATACTTGGTACTGCATAAAAGTGGTTTGTTTATACACTCTTTAGTTATGCTGCACTGACACAAACTATTACTTCAGTGCAGCAGGTATTAATAAGAACCTATTTCAACAGGCCCACACCTTAAAAAAAAAATTTACATCATGCAAAACCAACCAGCTGAAAGTCTGCCACTTTTCACGGTGACTTGTAATCCAAGCTCGCATGCAGACCTCCTGAATTCAGCACCTCCTCTAAAATGATCTTAAAACATCCTCACGTCTAAGTTACCTGCAGTCATTGCTTGCTGATCATGGATTTTCAGTTGTTAGGTTCAGTCCCTCAAAGCATGAAACGGAAGATTATTTAATAAAAACTAAGCTTCGTAAACAGCAACATTACTATCCTATTTCCAGGCCATACCTCTCCTCTGCTAGGAGATGTACGAGAGGGACTCAGGACGAATTTTGGTTGCTGGCAGTGGTAGGAGAGGCCTTCCTTTAGCCACTCATGGGAGAGAGGTATGTTCTCAGCCAAATAATTGTACCTCCTGTGAAAGAGTTTAAACAGGAACACAGCATTCTGAAATAGCTTTTGGCTTTCTCTGGACACCTTCTGGCTTCCCATTTTGGAGAAAGAGTTTTCTGGAAGAAGTGCTTTTTGGTAATTCTGTCTGGTCACTTCTGAGCCAAAATGAATGGATGCACTTAAAGTTATGGAAGGGCAAGATGTCGTATTTTCTGTTGTGTCTACATCTTCACCTTCCTTCAGAAACATAACACCAGCCTAAAATCAAGTTTTGCACAGAAACAATCCACTCCAACACAAGCTGATTTTACTGTGATGCACTGAGGTCAGCTGTTTTAAGTAGTCTGAAATCCTCAGCAGCGCTGTTACTTCTATGTAAATATAAACAGAGAGAAGGAACACTTTGTCATTAGTTATTTTGTCCAAGACAGAGACACCAGCAAGGTACTTATTCAGACATTATCGTAGGACACAAGGAAGATCAGGCACTTTATCATGAGATTGCTTGCCTCAGCATTCGCAAAACCCTTTATAATTTGTATACCAGCAGAAATTCCTTCTAAGCAAAGGAATTCACAGTAAACCCACATTTTGCCAGGTAAGAACATCACACCCAAACCCACACCTACCTGCAACTTCTTCCTCTGAAAGACAACTCATGCATTTTGAAAAAAGTTATTTATTTTCACTGCTTTAATCTCTCTACTGTAGTGTTAGTACTTAACATAAGCATCCACTCTTCTACTGTCCTATTTACAATCCATTGAAATGTATACTCTACAAATACAATACATTTTCAGAAATGTAAGGGAAATGCACAATTTTGTAAGGTTTAAAAAAGTGACACTCATCTGTACAGGATCCTCAAATTGTCGAAAAAGTAAAATTTACAAGGCAGTATCCACACAGCTATGTAAGGACAGGTGCTACAGTGACAAAGCAGCAAACTTGCTAATACAATAAAATACAGAAAATTAAAGTGTTTTGGGGCACCAGATAATATGTTTAGTACCGCTGAAGTTGTAAATTTAGTAATACCCATATTTCTAGAAACATGTAACTGCAAACCTGGAGAACGTTCTGAAAAATATTAAACATTATATACACATGAGGTAAATGTACCTTGGTCTTTTAAGAGGTAATTTGAGTTTAAAGCAACTGATATGGTGAAGTTTAAAAACAAAACAAAACACAAAACAATACACAAAATGATTAACACCTTGCAATCATTTCAATGGCACAATATAAACAAGGAACTAACTGAAAGGTGAATTTCATGGCAATCACACTCGGAACCACTACTGAAAAAAATAAAATAGCCTCTTATTTCATTTGACACCTTCATGTCCCCATAGTCAGCCCCAATGTCTTTACCTATATACAAAGTCTTTCTTGGGATTACAAGTGGAACCATTGGAGGGTGACACTGTGTCATACTTGGAAAGTCAGCTTGAGAAACATCCCAGAATTCCAGCTTTTAAGGTTGGAAGGTCCCTGAAGAACTCCAGCATTCCAAAAACAACGTTTGGGGCTTTTCAGCATCAGACCATTTTCAATGCTCCTTATTCTCCATGTCCATATCCACCTGGTCACAAGTCTGTAAACCAAACTGAGGCTTCAATGCTACTAAAATGTCAAATTGATTAAATCCACAAAACTTAAGTGAATGTATAATGTATGTAATATTTACAATAAACATTTGCATCAGTATTCATCAGAAACTGTTTTGGTATATACTTGAAATGATACAAAATTAATATTTTGAATGCTAAAATATTTTGGTCCCCCTGGATTTCCAAGAGCAGATCTGGTGATATTACAATCTTAATTTAAAAAATACTTACGTGTACCTGTGTCCATATATATAAGATATGATCTTACACAGGTAACATTTAAAGTTACATAATATATACAGACACAGCCTTTGTAAAAGGTGTTCAGTTTATATAATGGAAAAGAAGAACAAAGCTTGAAGTTGTGGTGTCAGAACTGAGGATACATATAGCTCTATTCAGAATTTTCCTGTTCTGCATTCCAATATGAATAATACGGTTGTCCAAAATAACATTCCTAACGTCACACACTGCATCAGGCATCCTTCCTGTGCTTTGTTTTTGCAAGCTTCTATTACAAAGCAAAAAATTAGAACAACGTAAGAATAGTTGCTACCAATTCAGGAGAATGAAGACTAGTAGGTGGTTGAGATGAGACAGATGTAACAAACCACTGTACAGCTGACTGAATAATCTGCATGCTATGATGCTGTTCAGCTGCCGTAGATTCCCTTTTAAATGCAACAGAACTGCTCCTTATATTTTAGAAAACTAAATGTTATGGCGATAAGGTTTTTTAGGTGCTAAAAAAAGCCACTAATGAAATTATTTGATGAATTATATTGGAAGCTCTCTCATGTTACCATCAAGATTACTATAAAGATCTGAAGCATGCCAGTAGCCTGATGACTCTAAAGTATGAACTGTACCATTTGTATCTCAGGTAAAGATCCATTTAGGCCTATGAAAAACTCAAAATTTAACAAAGTTAACTAATTGTTTAAATAGGAAGCCTTTGAAATTAGTATGGAGATACAGTATGATCTACTTTGATGCTGACCTGAAAGAAAATTTAAATATTTGTCTAGATCCGTGGAACTTGGTAGCGAGGCATGTCAAGTAGATAGACTTGGGAGTTTAGTTATATTCAATCATTTTTTTTAGAACAGTCATAATTGAAAAACTCCGTGGTGCACAGCTGTCCATTTGCACAAAGGCACAGTTTATTTAAAATACCTACATGAAGTAATTTTTGATCCAGCTTTGATTGATAGAGGCCTGAAGCACATAAGCCTGACTGGTCAGATAATGCCAACAAACATAAGTGTGACAGCTGTACATACATTTAAACCCAATTGTTTTCTAAGAACTTCTCTTATTTTTCCCCTGTTCTCCTGGATGCCATCTTCCAGTACAAGGAAACTCATCTACAGAGGTGGCTGAATAAAGCATTTCATTATTTGCAGTTCAACCTCTGAAGGTCTATAATTCCCACATCATTTAAAACTATCTCCAAGCAAGCACTAAGAATTTGGAAAAACACAAGAGCTAGCAAAGTGCTAAAATTTATCTTGGCTAAATCTTATGTCATCTATATAGCCTCTTCTTACTAGGGCCTATCCATCTTACTGCTTTAACTACCATATATCACAGACAACGGAACACAATCTTGACTATGCTTCTGTTAGCAACCACCCTGCCACTGCTACTAGCTTTGTGAAAAACTCAGTGGACTGTATGCTGAAGAATGAAAAGGAAGCAGAGTTAAGGTTGCCACGTGTGTCGCATAATAGGATGGATACTGATATGTTCTGGAGAGCGGGAGGTTAGGTGGCATATTAACTACCAGGCACATTTACATACTGAAATACTACAGAGTGTTTTGAGCATTAATGAAACCAACGGTCAACCAGACTCCTCCTAAAACTGCAATTAAAAAAAAAAAAATATCCTGGTAACAGTTTTTTTAGAGAGAATTTTCCATATTAATTCCCCCAGCCCCTCCAGAAGTTGTACATTTGGGTAGGAAGCAATTCAATTTCTAAATAAGTTTGCGAAAATCTTGTGAAATCCTTAAAATCTCAGGCAAATCTTGACTAAAGCCATGCATATTCTTCTGTGTTCTTATGACAACACAAGCCACTGTAAGCTTTGTTCTTCTAACTATGAAGAGGATTGCTGGAATCCTCTGGTATTTGTATCTAAAGACCTGCAGCTCACCACTTTCTGTAGCTCACCACTTTCTGTGTATGAGGCACAAAATATATGCACATAAAATTTATAAGCAGCTTTGAACTTTCTAGTACAAAAGCCCAAATAACTTCTCCCTAATTACAGGTGCACTTAATCCTCATTTAATTGCAAATATTGTTCTTTGAGCCATAAGACTCTGCAGAACTGCACAGAAAATATGCTTTTCATATTTGATTCAATGGAGTAAAATCTCCCTTAAGAATATCTTACTCCTCTTGCTACTTTTCTGAAGTAGATAGGTACTTCAAGCACTTTAGAAGTACCACTTGATAAAAAAAAAATCTTATATATAATTACGACTCATGACTTGACAATTACAAAATACGACAGTGAATTAACTAGCTTACACTATTTAAAACTCCTACAGTGGTTTAAAGAGTCAGATTTTGGTAAAATTAAAGGTATTCCATGAATTATGTACTCACTTGCTGAAACGAGTGTGAATTAGATCTTAGCTAGGCAAAGGAACTGTTGATTTTTAACTTGTATTTTTGAAACCAAGAGTACCATAGGCTTTGTACGCTCCTGCTGTTTTGCATTAAAAGACTCAAAAGCGGCACTTACTGGTATAATACAATCTATTTTGAAGGCAATGTAATGGTCTGAAAAAGTGGAAAAAAAAAACAGTAATCATGTATAAAGTATAGTTGCATAAATTATGTTCCCATAACTGAATGAGGTCAATTTGTAGATCAAGGTAAGACTCCAAAAGATATACTCCCTTAATAGCTAGCAAAGTATACTCCAGCAGTACATTCACAATCTGAATCAAAGAACCATGACAGTGGTTCAGAATAGTCAATGTACCAGCCAGGAATAAAGTTGCTTAAAGAGCCATCAATGCACTCTAGAACAATATAGTGAACCAGTTCCATTTTAAAAGTGACCTCCTTTTTTTAGCACAGTTAACTAGAAGTTAAGACCAGCTATCAACTTTCCAAATAAAAAATTATAGGTTAATAAAAATAAAACTAGACTACACCGATGTTCTGTAAGTAACCTGGGAAAGAGGTTCATAGTGCACAGAAAGGACCCAACACAACTGCTTAGCATGTCCACAAAAATCCTAGTAAGTGACGTTCCTATGAAGTACTAAAAGGCAGCAATATCCTTCTGTTCCCCCAATGAGGTAGAACAATTAACCTTCTTAACACGCCACTCTGGTGCAGATATGGATTTTTACAGTATTCTTCGGTAGCAAATCCAGGATTACATCTTTATCCCCTCCTGTTGACTAAGTTGCGATAATGTTTTCTTAATGCGCAAAGCTGTTAGCCTAGCAGCTCCATTGGCATACCAGCACTCCCGCATAATTTTCGCCATTACTCGTAATGCCTGCAAAGGAAAGAAAAGTAATTATATGCACTGCTGTCCCAACGTAGCACATGTAACCTCTGTTCTGCCTTAGCCTCTTCATGCATTTCTGAAGTCTATTACTAGTACTACATGGAAGACTGTGTTGTTTAAAGCACTCAAATTCTTACTTTATTTACAGAAAAATACAATTCTTTAAAATAGTGTAGAGAAGAACTAGTATTTTTCAGTGGAATTTCAGTTCATGCAAAAAAATTTTAACAAAAAATTAGTAGCTTGTCTGTAACTGTTTTCTGAATTTTCACATTAGACAAAGGTACACTCTTTTTTATTGTACCTCCAGTTAAGGAGTTAGTTCAGTGTATACCAATTCAGAAGTTTATCAACTGTCTTCCTCAAATTGAAGCTCTGTAATGACTGAAAATTTTCTGAAGTCTTTTTATCCTTCAAACAGCCATTCTTGGAAATCTATGAATACGACTAGACAAGTAACAATGCAAATAACAAAAACTGAAGATGAAATAAAGTAATAGCTCTACGTTCCAAGATTTTATGCTCAAAGCTGTATTACGTTGAGATGCTAAGTACGTTTGCAGGATTGGAATGGCAGCATTTAAAAAATGAGTCTAAAGTCTGTCAGCGCATATCATTGCCTGTCTCTCCTACCTGCGCTCCCTTGCCCAATCTTTTATCTCAGGCCTTCACTCATGTATTCATTTCACAAGTGCCACAACCCAGTTTCCTCTTCCATCTGAAGTACATCATATCTCATCAATCTCTTACTCTTACTGTAGTCTACTGCAGCTATTCTCCTAAGCTCTGAATCAGAAAGCATTGGTTCTAGCCCTAGTTGGGTTCCTAGAGCAAGCAATATGACCAAAGTTGGCTGGAAAGGCAAGAGCTCGCTGCTGTGCATACTACTGCCTGTGCAGTGACTACCAGCATAATGAACTGGCCCCAGAATCAGGTAAGCACTTCTACAGACGCATGGTCAGGCGTGGTCGCTACATGCACACTTCAGTTCTAAGTCTTTGGCTTACTAGAGTCTCAGCTTCCCAATAACTGTGTTAACCTTTCAGCAAGCACATACAGTGCAAGTTCTGAGACACACAAAGTACTATGGCCACCAGAGCTTTGGATGAAAATTCCTAAAGGCATTTACTGGTTTGGCCAATCTGTAGGATGTTCCTTTACCACACAAAGATAGGGTGAAGAACCCTGAGTGAGCTAGTTCCAAGCGAACATTCACATGAGGCAGCACAGCACTGCTGAAGATACCATTTGCGTCTGAACAAGCTGTGCTGGCAGAGTATTGAGCTGAAACTAGGAAGTCCACTTCCTGCAAGAGATAACCAGCCTAGTTACAAACCAATAGGCACAAACCTGATTATCTCACGTATCTTTACCCCTGTTGTGGGTTAACCCCAGTAGGCAGCTAAGCCCCAGACAGCCACTTGCTCACTCCATCGCAGTGTGATGGAGGAGAGGATCGGGAAGGCAAAAGTAAGAAAACTTGTGGGTTGAGATAAAGACAGTTTAATAGGCAAAGAGGGAAAACCAAACCAAAACAAGGAAAAACAAGTGATACAAAAACAATTGCTTACTACCATATGACTGATGCCCAGCCAGTCCCTGAGCAACAGCAATCCCTGGAAAACTCCCCCCTCTCCCAATTTTATTGCTGAGCGTGACGTTGCATGGTATGGAATATCGCCCTAATCAATTTGGGTTAACTGTCCAGCTGTGTTCCCTCTCAGCCTCTTGTCCACCCCCAGCCTACTCAACGGTAGGGGGGCACAGAGTGACAAATGGAAAAAGCCTTGAAGCTGCGTAAGCACTGTTCAGCAATAACTAAAACACTGGTGTGCTATGAACCTGTTTTGGTCACAAATCCAAAACACAGCACCATACAGGCTACTATAAAGAAAGTTAACTCAATCCCAGCCAGACGCAGTACAACCCCCAGTTGTACTATTTATTTGCAGTGATGCTTCCCGTATAATATAATTCAGACTAGCTTTAATTTACATTAGTGTCACCTATGCTTCACAGGAAGGGATCCTAGAATCCTCCACACAGGATTAGCTATTTTTTCTCTGAAATTACATTAAATATTAACATATAACCAAGGATCAATGACATTCAGTAAAGCCACAATGACCAGAATGAAATTAAGTTCTCCTAGAAACAACCCTTCTCCCTTCAACAAGCAGCACAATTTTTAAGCCATTGAAATCAATAAAAGCTCTAGTGTCCATTAAAGCAGCTTTGGCAAGGTTAGTTAATACCTCACAGCTCTGCCATCTGTTTGGAATATTGGGCCTTAACTTCTGCTCACACACAACTTTCCTCATTTCTTCAACAGAAGGATCTGAAGGAACAAGGTCATAGTATGGCAACTGGTAATCTTCATGGATTCCTGTAATAGGTTGAAAATAGCTTTGTTTTAGCTAACACTAAATTACATATTCTTCACTTTTTAGTGTTCCTTATCAGTACCCTACCATTTTCTTTTCTGGTTTTCATTTTTAAAAATTACATTACAATAACTGACAAATAAATAAATAAAAAAAAATCCTTAACCATACCTTAGGAGTGTTTACATTACCCTCAAATTTTTAATTTTGAAACTTATATATTTGGAAAAGATGGAAGCTATGTCAAAGCTTTCATATACTATACTAAAAGACACGCTTCTGGGACTTATAACAGCATGTTTTATTTTAAGTAAGATATGGATGTTATCTGAACACATTCTAGCTTGCCCTTACTTGCGGTGTTTGCCCCTTGCTCTCAAGGGCATTTAACTTCACCCTTTTCTCCCCTCTATGTAAAAGTTTTAGAAAAAAATTAATATTTCTATTTTCATTTATATTTATATTATATTTTTCTATTAATATTTCAAGGATATTTCCTATGGTTCATCAACTTACAAAGAGGATGAATAAACCAGTCATCATTTACAGGATTAACAGTTAGAAAGTCTGAGACATAATGGCTATTACCTTGCACCATTTTTAGAACAAACTGTTTACTCAAACTTATTCGGGTTCTGTAAATTACTTATAATTCCTTAGTATGTCCAATTTTGTAAAGATTGCCACATACCACCAATTGAACATCGCCGAGCTATTTCCCAAAACACTAATCCCATTGCATAGATGTCTGCTCGTTTGAATGACTCAAAATGTTTCATATTTATGGAATCATCTAGAACTTCAGGTGCCATGTACCTATTTGCAATAAAAAAAAAGAAAACATTTAATTTCATAAATACTTACTGTAGAGAAAGTTCAGTGCTATGATCAGATCAAAACCAAATTTAAATATTTATATGGAAAAGGATATAAAGGAAAATCTGCTTCATTAAGGTTATCCAGTCAAAGACCTGTCAGTGTAAAGGGAATAAGTAAACTGAGAGGAACAAGCAAAGGAATAGGGGGAATAAGTAAAACATGAAACAATAAGCAAAGAGCCATAAACCTCATAGACACAGGATAACAGAGTCAATGACAAAGACCAAAAGTCTCCAGTTGCTAACTGACGGGCTATTAAGAAACTCCAGGCCTAGCTTTAGAGAGGGCCAGTCTAGATGTTGTAACTGCTCATAAGTGGGAAACAAGAGGAACATAAGGATTGTGGATATTCAAGGGAGGCCTGTGGGAGTATGCAATGCTTATCAAGGAATGTTTAGAAGGGTAACTGGGAGGAACAAAAGTGGGGAAGCAGATAGAAAAGGATTTCAAAGGGACCAGTTGCATAAACAGTTGCTAGTCACCGTGCTTGTCTGACCAAGCCCTGCACCTGCTCACTGCAGTGTATCCTATCTTCTTATTAAATCCTAACTATCTTTCTATGCAATCTCACTCTCAACCCCATGTGCACATCTGCTCTAAGGACTACGTGCCATGAATTCAGGGCTGGTAACTGGAGTCAGACAAGGGATGAAGTTGCCCTTGGGCCTGGAGTACCAGCAGCTGGAGAGAAGGAGGCTCTCAGCATCAAGGGCTGGAAGGGGAACTGCAGATCCTAGGAGCGTGCGTCCACAGCTCTCAGGAGCACATATCTAGAGCTACCGTGGGGGGATCAGCGTGAATGAATTCTGGGCCAGCAACTGCAGTCAGACAGTGGGTGAAGGCACCCCTGGTGCCAGCAACTGAAGCAAATGAGGGTCTCTGCTTCAGCCACTGAAGTGGGACCATGGGTCACAGGCTTCACAGTCACATGCTTACAGGTACCAGCTACAGAGGAGAACCAGTATGAGAGAAGCAGAGTAAGGGCTTCTCAGCACCAGCAACTGGAGTGGGAATCACAGGTCATAACGTCTATGTGCCTGGGTGTCAGCTGCTGGGGTGCACCAGAAGGTTTGCATTACCCCCAAACCTGGTATGCATGGCAGGTGTGCATAGGTGTAAGTAACTAGCAAACTCCAAGCTGGTCTAGCCAGCAAATAAGTGGCCCAGGCAGGGACATTTGACAAGGGGAGGGCCTGCACTGGTACTGGAGGGAATCCATGCATGTAAGTGTGCATACAAGTACATGCATCTGTTTGCTACTGTGCGTTAACCCAGCCCACCTGGTGACTAGGAGACCTGTGGAGCACAGAAGAGGGCATTAGACACACTGAGGGTTGTACTGATAGTTGATGGATTCATAAACATGCATGGGCTTGTGAGGCTACAGAAGGGTATGTGTTTTCACTAATGAAGTTCAATCCTGATCAGCTGAAGAGAAGGAAGAAGACTTGGCTGCCTATACTTATATTTTATACAAGTTCTGACAGTGTTTTATGTGGGTGTTGAAGACAGCACATGGTGTATAGCAATCTGTGTAATCAACCCTGTCAGTACTGTATGTGTCTGTGTATGCCCAGCCTCACTACTGGTTGAATCCCAAGTAAGAAAGCAGCAGCCACATCCATGGGCCTGGGATGGACAGAGCCCCAGCCCCTTGGACACACCAGGCTGCGCTCCAGAGGCCAGGCAGGAGGAAGCCTCGGCTCCTGGAATCTGCCAACATATAGCAGCCACTTACAACATCCCCTAGCAAGACTAGAGAGGGGACAGACATGAAGGGCTGGTTAAAAAAAAAGCAGCACTGTTAAGGATTCCTTGGGAACAAAGGCTCCCTACCATTGCGGTAACTGATTCTTCATCATACAGTCTGTAAGTCCCATCATAAACTATGCCAGGCTTTTTTTTTTTTTTTATTTTAAATAGTAAATCCTATTTGGGTTACACGTTAACATCTGTGCTCACAAGAGGAGCTTACTTTATCAACATTGCCTGCAATAGAAAAATTTGTGACAAACTTTCAACTGAGAAACAAGGACTGAAAACTGGTCATGGCATTCAAGTGATTGTTACCTTGTTTAGTGACTAGGCCTAACGTGGGAATATCAAGCAAAATGTCAGCGTGGACTGCATTGTGAGAGTTACTGACAGCAGCATCCCCCCGGCTGCTGGAAAGAATGAATGGTATTTGCTGCATCAGTCAACATCAGTTGTAGTATTGCTCTCAATCTGGTATAGCTCTGGCAGCTAAATCCAATATGTAATGTTTAGCAGAGTTCAGTGTGTTTTTCCATATCACTGCCCTGTCAGTCTCAAGCTGACATATTAATGAAGCAGGCACACAATGCCACCAGGGCTCTGGAGAGCACGGTTGACTTGTAAAAAAGCAACACGCATGGAGTACTGGAGTGGAATACACTGTCTGGCAATAGCTCAACCTCTGGAACAGCCACAGAAGCCTATGCACAATTTCATGTAATGAACATAATACTAGGATTTTCTTTTCCTAGTACCAGGGATGGTAGGCAGAATACAAGGCACGCTACTTAAACTTCAGGACTATCAGACCTTTCAGAACTCTCTCAGCTCTACTGTGTCTTATGGAAATGACGTACATACAAGAAAGCAAGGGCTATCAACAAAAGAGCAAAAATGCAGCCAGTAGTCAGAACTTCAACAGGTAGCTGACATGAGAGTTCTCCTAAGCTCTGTACAGGCATATAAATTCCCCACAAGTGATAAACACAACACAAGCAGAGATCAACTGTCCTTATAAAGAGGAATTTAAGGCTCACTTTGACAGTATTTACTGAATGGAAGAGTCTTAAGTTTATATACGTCACAATCTTTGCTATGGACAAGGCTCAAATTATTCTGGGCCACACATATCAAAAACTTTATCAAGACTGAAAGATTGTGCTGAGTGTTTTAATGCTCTCCAAGGATTTTGCATTATTGGATAATCTTCTTATGCTACTTCATGTACTTGACAGTATAGTGATCAGCTTTGGGTCTACAAGAAAGAATATTTAATCTATCTTAAGATCACATGGGGATGAGAGGGGAGACCAAACCAAAAAGCCCAACCATGTTGCAAGACTCTCAGCCAGAATCACTTATACAAGCAGTAAAGGAGATTGTCTCAGTTTCTGTAAATCATCCTAAGGACAAGGGTTTTAACAGAAAAGACCATAAGAGGCCTGTATGGGGCAATGAAGCTGAATCCATACTGTCAAAAGAAAAATCCCATCCCCCGCCCCCCCCCAATGTGACTTCCATTGAATTTATTGGCAAATTGACCTCTTACCATGATCCTCCATCAATGCATTTAGATTGGCTTTGGCTTCCATAACACAGAATGGTGACTGACTGCTCAAAAAGTCTGAGAGATTATTGCTGGAACAAGAGAGGCGAAAGGCAAGTAGGTCATCTAGTGTGGTTAGCAGATTAGCCGTTTCACGGCTATCAGACAAAAGGGAGAGAAACATGCATCTCCTTATCAGCTTATATATTGGAAATGCATTGCTTGTCAGAAACAGTAGTTTTAGGTTCTGGAGAGAACTACTCTACACAGACTACCTTTGACCTTCTGAACAAGGTCTGCAGCTCAGCACCCTCCAAGAATGAAAGGACAGGTCTACAAAGAAGTTTAGAAATTATGTTGAGCGTGGCCTTGCCAAACTTTGGGTGTCCGCTGACCTCTTTCCCCCACCCCTTTTAGTCCAAAAGCTCTGTATTAGTTGCCTAAGTTTCTTGTACAACATATAGGGAGCTTGGTGTCATCAAACGGGACCCATACACAACACACCAAGTGCGACATCTCCCTTCACCAAGCCTGTTCTCCACAAGCATAGCTAGAATTCTGCTCATGTTAGGTTTAGGTAAACTGCAGAAAAGCACTCATGTTAAGGTGGAATTTGCAGCCAAACTTCTTTTAAAACACAGCCTATTTCAACTACCAAAAGTAACAGTTGGGCCACACTTCTCGAGGCGGGGGGGGGGGGGGTGGGGGGAAAGAGAGAGTTAGTCTGTTTTTTACATGCCTCAGGGAGTGAGAGAGGGCTTCTATTTCCTTCTCAGTTTAAAGCTCACATTCCCTGCTTTATGCTGCAGGCTGAGCTGTGAAAGCACACAGTTCACACCCTGTGGTAGAGCTAAGCCTCTGAACAGAAAAAGATTCATTCAGAGAGAAGGATCATCAGTCTGACTCAGCACCTAGACCACTCACCCAAGAGTGAGCCTTGCTTACTCCCTAGACCATACATTTTTACAACAGACAATCATTAGAAAAGTATAAACTTAGTCAAATCTCCCTGAACTTGCACACAGAGCTTCCATGTGCAGAAGAGGTACCAGCAGTGGCAATCGATGGGAGTTAAAATTGAACAGGTAAGATCCAAACTTTATTATGAAAAATTAACCAGAGGTGCAGTTACTTACCTAAGAATGCACAAGAGGGAGGAAGAGGGGACCAAGCCTTTTATGAGAATGAAAAATTTTCAGAGAGGTAGAAGTGACTGACATCTTTAAAGTAGGAAATAGACTTAGTCCTACTGCTGTACACTGCAACAAGCAGGGGAGTTACTACAGCTTTACCCTTGTGAAGAAGCATAAGGCAGATGAACAAGCAATTTAATAGCGCCTATGCAAGAAGAAGATCTTGTAAGTGGGATATACAGACACAGCTGAAAGGATGCTTTCTCCAAAGACTAGACTAAAGAAAGTAACTGATTTGTACATCCTTTTTCTTTGCATGTAGGTGTAGTAGAAAATAGTAAGTCACACGTGGTGTGCACCCTGCACACAGCTAAGTTTGCAATGACAAATTCCAAAGTAGTCTGCTGTTTTACTATCAATGATTACTGGAGACTTTGAGAAGGAATAATGACCACTACTTTGTAATCTAGTAGTAGTTCAAAATAAATCTCATCTGACCATTTGTGTGGTATTTTTAAAGTTGGCAAAGGACTAGTACAGCAGAGCTTTAGAACAAAGTAATTTCAGTGATATAATTGCCAGTAAAACAAACTTTTAGTACATGTTCTGAAAGCTTTTGTTCACTGAGCCTTAAAAATTTTTTTTTCTTCCAAAAAGCCACAGCTAAAGGAGCATCCTAGTTCATTGTAAAACCCCAATCACACACCCCTCCCTCCCCTGCAGTATCACTCACTAAAGAAATATACAAAAAATACATTTTATGTATGGATTGGAGATTGGGCAACATCAACACAGAATTTTCTCCAACACTGCTAGGGCACATGCTGAAGTTAATAATTTACAGCCCTGAACCACTGGGCTTCCACAAATTTCTCCGTGACAGGCATACAAACTTCAGTTTGACATACCAGTGAACCTACAGGCATCAAAAAGACAAAAAGCTGCCAAACATCGCACAACTCTGTTGCTGTGGTTCCCTTTTAGTGCTGCTATCTCTGTATACTGTATAGCTGCACGAATTACTAAAGGAAATTAATCTTCTCTTCAGAACAGCTTCCAGTTTTTATTGTCTGAAGGTCCAGTAATGATAAATTATAGCCAATAAGTTTAATTGCACTTGTGTTGGAGTTAAACAGCTCTGAGTTCTTTTGAGGACCAGAAAAATCCATATTCCCAAATTCAGAAGTAGGCCTTTAAAAGAAAGGGAGTATACTGACTCATCCATTGATAATTTATGCATTAGATGACAAAGATGATTGCTGGTTTAAGTTCTCTTATTTCTCTCAAAAATATGATCTCATGAAAGCCTGCACCTTGTATGTTTAACACATAGGCTTCACACTGAAAAAAATCCAGCTTTTTACTTCCATTGTCAATATCCTATCTTATACTCCAGATCGGGCTGCAAGCAACATTTCCATGCAACACAAGTCAAAAAGAATAAAGATAGAGACTTCACGGCTGTAAAACTGTCATTCATGAAACCTCCTAATTGTTTTAATATATACTTGTGCCCTACAATATTTTGCAAGTTTTCAGTATTTTACACATGCTAGTAATAGATGCCATGATTCAACAAGCTTCTTAAGCACCTACTGTCTAACTAAGTTACCAGCTGGCAAGGAAGTGCCTAGGAACTCTACCTGCCATTATTTACATTTTTCTGCTGCTTGTGTTTGTACCCACAAAAATCTTCTATATGGGACAACAAAAAAAAACCAAATCATCATAAAAGACGCATGACACATCACGTTAATGATTTTACCTTTTTGTTCCCACTCTGTGGTTTGGGGCAATATCAATTGTGTCTGTGGCTGAATCGTGCCTAACTGCCAATCCTAGGTCTGCAATGCAGCATGTTCCATTCTTTTTTACCAATATATTTTTTGATTTCAAATCTCTGTGGGCAATCGCTGGTTTGCCTGTAAGGGGAAAAAAATAGAAATAACACATCTGTAAAAGAGATAATTGCTATTATTCTAAGCCTGGTGCAGATTTTGTTTGAAGTTACAGAATTCCTTCCAGTTCTGCTGCTTTATGTGTATCAAGGTAACTCCTGAAATCATTAATTGTGGACTGGCTGTCCGTCCAGAAAAGTGGCTTAAATGTCTACCGTATCACTCCACTCTACTGCTCCTTTCCCTCTTCCTGCAAGTATTTACTGCATACACATACTACTTGCCACAAGAACATTTCTAGTGTCTCTGGAAATAGACCAAAGCTGTGCAAAGCAACTACACCCTGAAAAGGTTGAATGTTCTAATTAAGAAGAGAATTATGGCAGAAAGAGCTACATATATGTCATTTTTAAAAAAATCCAGTATTAGCCACATGACAGGCTGAATAGTTGTAAGATTACCTTGCGTGCCAACAATTTCCATGTGAAGATGAGCAAGACCACTGGCAGTGGACAAAGCTAATTTTATCATTCCTTCCACTGTTACTGTATACCTGTTCAGGTAATCAAAGAGTGATCCATGCTCATGATAGTCTGACACCAACCACAGCTGAGTCCACGTACCATTGTCTGCAAAATAACACTGGCATGAATACCACACATACACACAAAAAAGACAAGCAAACCATATATGTCACTTTTATACAATACTTATGAAGTACAAATTATGTTTTGCAAGTAACCTCAACCAATTAGACTCTTAAATCTTTACTTCTATCCCTGTACTGTATTTACTTTAAATACCTCTGTAAGGGCTGGGACTACTATACAAGACCTTCTGAATAGCTTAATGAGTATTCTTTTATTTAAAGTAAAAGACAATCAATAGAAAGCCAATGTCACCACGATTCTCAGGTGAACTATTCAGGGTATTAGCCTTTCCCTAACATTTCTGCTTTGGGGGAACAGTACTGAACGCATGATGCAAAACTAATCCTGTCACTATTGGTCTAGTACAAGGCTATCCATAAAAGAAAAAAGTGTCTTTCAAGCTTTGCCCCATAACTCCTTCAGTCTTCCCATAACCTATCCGGCCTCAGCCTGGGAGACAATTTACACAGTTACCAGCAGCTGGTGGATTTTTCCTCCTGGAGTGGAAGCTTTCAAGCAGCTATAGGACACATTACTTCAAAAACAAAGTCAAATCCCGCCTCTGGTGACCTCTAAGTTGCTGGCCAAAATTGAGGTCTCCAGGAGGCACAACAGTAAAGAGAATGAAAAACACCAATTATGAGAAAAACAGTTTGCTGTTACGATTTTTTTACTGAACTATGAAAAACAAGACAGGCCATAATACATTTGCAGATATCCCAAGGCATACAAATGACAGATAAGAACTAAATGGATCACATTATTAAACTAGTGGACACAAAATACCTTGAAGTTTAAGCCACAGAGAGAAGACTATTAAAGGAATTCAAATCAAGAGGGGGGCAAAAGTTTTTTCTTTTTTTCCTAAGAAGTAGATATATACCTAGAAAAGAACAATCCTGCCACCAAATAGGTTTTCCAATTTTTTTTTGTTATAAAAGCAACTCTAACGTGGCAGATCTAGAAGTGTTTTTATAGCTAGCTGCTTTTGTAGAAGAGTGTTTTAATCTCTTTAAGAGACTAGTTATCCCACAAAAGATTTCAGTTGGACTTCTGTCCTGAATTTTACAGCCACTGTTCCCTAAGAACAAGTGAGGAAACTCAGCACAAGCCAAAAAGATATCTCATGACGTGGTAGTCCCTAAGGATTTTTAAAATGCATACTTCAAGAACTAAATATGAAGAATAGGAAGGAGAGAAGTGAATTCAGAAATTAGTTCCTATCATAAACATACTGAAAAATTTTTAGTTTCCAAATAGGAGGTTCTTACATTTCCTCCCCCTTTTCCTCCACCTCCCTGCAAGGAACATACTTGGCCCAGAAAAGTCAGAGGCACAAAATGCCTGATGTACAGATTGACAGAAACTACCTTTATAGTAGTACTTGTGCTTATCTTTAAATAAGCACTTGGGTGGGGGTGGGAAAACCTTCAAGGATCCCTTCTACTTGGATGTTTCTAGGGAGGCTAGTGATGCAATTAAAAATAATTAAAAAGCCACCAAATGCTTCAGAGTAGGGAAATAAAAGTCTAATCTACATTCAAACAATTCTCATAATGGAAAGAGAATTCTGCCTTGCTACATTCACAGAATAGTCTCAACTAAGTTGTTAATTTAAACAGGCAAAAGAAAAGAGTCAAATGCTCTAACCTGTAAAAGACTGTTAGAAAGCTGCTATTGCAATGGAAAGCTTCTTATATGTCCACAGAAGTGACCCTAAGCTTTGTTTTTTAAAAGAGAAAAAAGGAAATTAAAGATTTAAAAAAAAAAAAAAATCTTCAATTATTTCATAGTTAGGACTGCTACTTCTTTTGCTACTTCGCATATCCAAGCATGAACTCGTAGAACTCAACATACTTTTAAATGTGACTTTTTCCAAAGAGAATTATGGCCTCTGAAAAGTCAATCCAACAGTACTGGATTCAGTGAACCAGTTTTACAGAACCATTAGAAATAGGTACGTGTTCACAGGAATATAAAGGTGCTCTGAAATACATAGAGTCAAAGAGCTCCAAAAAGCTGTAGAAGTTCAAAATAAACTAATTTAATCAGTTCAGAATATTCTCTTCACTCAGTTTTATTCTACTGCTTCACCAGGTATGGCCCTACATTGTCTGAAATAATCCTCTCCTGGGCATTAACACTATACACACTCATTGCTTGATCCTGTATTTGATTTCTTCTCCTGTTTCTTATGAATGGGATACCTCAACAGGTGTCTAAACTAGACAACAGTAAGTATGGAATTTTAAGTAGTCTACCAGACCTGTTGTGTTTAAACAGATCTTTTAAAGATGTTGCAAAGTTTCTGAGGAATTATCATTGCTTTGAATCAAAATTATAGTGTCTTTGCTACTCATTACAGACCCTTCTACTTCTGTTTTATCTTATCTATTACCCACAAGTCAATATTCAGCCTGTTTTTACCTTCCTTTCAAATGAGAAAAACATAAAGCTGGGCTTACTATCCATTCTGAAAAGAGCCATGATTCTTTCCTACTGTTGTCATTATTTGTGGCCCTCCAACCAGATTTTAAGAAGGGACAGTGTTACATCCAAGCTTATATGAATAATATTAATTACAGACAAGCTGAAATGCAGCAATAAGTACCATGTCCAACTATTAGACAGGACCTACCACATTTTCTTTACCTTGCCACAATTGACAAGCTACACATTCATTTAGCGATCTAAGCAGAACATGTTATGATGAACTTCAGTCTTCTTATACTGTTGACAGTAGTTAATTATTACCAAGTTATAATTAACCAACCCTGAGTATTTTTGGCTGCACAGTAAACAGCATCTGCCATGAAGCTTACAATCACAGGATTTGCATTATCAGGTAAGAAAAAGTAATTACACTCAGTAGTAATTACATACAGTAGCACAGCCTTCCATGACAGGGTAACCTAATTTAGTTAATATACACACCACGATCAAGAATCTCAAGCAATTTCAGAATTTTCAAGAACATTACAAACATTTATGTATGTTCTTGGAAACCTATTTAAGAGATTAAGAGATGAATTACGGTTATTTCATCTGTTTGCATGAAACCTGAAAGTATTTTAGACCATGAAAATCACGCAGAAGGTTTTTCTTTTGCAGTTCTAACAAAATTTGAAATTCTGAGTAAAGAAGCTTTCAGATTTGTTGTTAGAAGACTGATTACAGTTTGAGAAAAGCATTAGTGGAGTCCAAGCAACATCCATCTTAGACAAGCTGCCTCCTGAAGAAAGGCATTTATGACAATTGCTTTATCAAATATATAATCAAGTTTCAATTAAAATTGAATTGACTGATTTCACTTAAGTGAAAAATGCTTTTTTCACATTGGTACTAGCAAAACAAAAATTTGGACTTGGCACATGCTTGTTTTTAAATTAAATACTAAGTTTTAAGGTGTGACAGTATTGCTTGGTACAAGAGTTTTGAACTGCAGACTTATATTCCAAGTTAAATGTTTAGAAGAAGTTACAGAAACTGCCTAACTGCATGTGTTCTCTAGCATCATGTAGTAAAGTGTTTCAAAGCAGAGTGGGATATATTAGCTTTTTTGGCATGCAAATAATGTAACAGAAAAGAGAGGAAAAAGCAGTGAAAAAATCAGATACAGATAGGATGTATAACTAGAAAACTTAGAAATGAGATATTCAGGAAGATGTTGGGGAAAACACTTTTGTCTGTGGCTAGAAAAGGACTGATGTTGTTAGTGAAACAGCTTGGCTCTATCACATTGAGACAGTTATCCAATTAAATTGATGAAAAGCACTTGAGCTGTGTAGATTAGCAAGATCTTGCAGTCACATTCCTTCTTCTCAGGCTAAAGCCAGAGCTTCAAAAAGAATAAATGGCTCAAATATTTTTCTCAAGAGGAAGGAATTCTGCTCATTTCTGTGCAGTATTGCCTTGCATCATTCTTGGGGATCTACTTACCAGGTAAGGTAGTCTAACTGAACAA
The DNA here is from genome assembly GCF_965183815.1 of Platalea leucorodia. Lineage (NCBI taxonomy): Eukaryota > Metazoa > Chordata > Aves > Pelecaniformes > Threskiornithidae > Platalea > Platalea leucorodia. Next base: position 104,441,635 of record NC_138823.1, read on the forward strand.
AACTTTCACCTAGGGAAGTGCAGCTTTCAATATAGAGGAAGGAACAGAGAGGCCAAAGTGTTTTAGTGCATAAAGTTATTTGAAAGTGTGCAGTACAAGACTTCACCTTACTTGTAACATGACTACAGACAGTTATGGTTACAGACAGCTAATCCAGGAAAACCTTTAGTACTGTAAACAGAGGTTGCTGCCACTGCTCTTCTGCTAGTAGAATAGTGCAGGTAAGTAGTCCCTGATACAGTTTACAATTAAGTATCTAGGTTAGAAAAAAACAAAACAAAAAGATCCACCCAAAAACCAAACTATCTGTTTAGGTGGTTCAAAACAAGGCAGTATTTGAAAGTTAGCATATACTCCTGGCTAAGTAAAGAGCTACCCAGAACACAAATATGCTAGCCAGCCAGAACACAACTGCAGTTAAAATCATTCATGGCTTCTCAGCCCTCAAGCTGGCTTAACAGCAGCACCTATTTCCCAGTAAATTTTGGGATGGGAAAGCAGACAGATTGAACCAGCTCCTGGAGCCTTCTGAACACCATACAGCTGTGCTGAAGTAGAGGAGGAGAATGTGCCATTAAGGCACGTGGAATGTCTAAACGGTGTAGTAGAACAAGGAGTAAAGACAGTAGTTCAGTCACAAGCTTTGTGACTCCACCATCTGAACTGAACGCCACTGACTTAGCTGATATATCTGTGCTCGCAAACACTTTCTAAGCTACACATGCACCCTTCTACCTGAAGGCACCCCCCCTAATTTTACAACTGCAATGGCCAGACAGATGTTCCCCAGGAGTTGTGAAAAATATACAGTTGTGTTAAGAGGAGACCTAATTAATGCCTTTACTAGTAGCGAGAATTGCAGCACGACACCGGCCCACGTTTACACCACAAACTACATGTTAGGAGATATGAGTCCTCAGCACTCACGATGGATCCATGAGAACCTACTCCCAAGAATTTTTCTCCATTTATCACTGAAGCTTTCAGCAAGCACTGAATTGGCATCGCACGAGTAATTCCTTGTACTGCTCTATCTCTGTACTCATCTTTTTAAGGTCTCAGACACAGAGTCAGATTCTTACAGTTTAATGACTTTTTGCATTCCAGCTAGGCTGTAGTAACTCCTGAATGCATTCAACAGCCTGCCCTATGGAGAAATGGATGCAAATCCTTCACAGCTATTATTGCTGTGAACCAATACTTGCACCTAGCACCTAATAAGCATTCATCAGTTAGCAGCAGCATCTACAATGAAAGACTGTTTATAGGTGTTTTTAAGCTATTGGTCTCTAAAGCCATGTTGTGACACGCTTGCTCCTTTCAGAGTACCACGATAGGCATATCTGCTAAACTGGAAGAACTACCTCCATAATAGTCCCTCTATGTTCTCCAATTTAATACGATACAGGTGGCCTGACATTGTCCTGGTTTCAGCTGGGATAGAGTTAATTTTCTTCCTCGTAACTGGTATAAGTGCTGTGTTTTGGATTTAGGATGAGAATAGTGTTGATAACACACTGCTATGTTTTGGTTCTTGCTGAGCAGAGTTTACACCAGTCAAGGACTTTTCAGCTTCCCCTGCTCTGCCAGGTGCACAAGAAGCTGGGAGGGGGCACAGCCAGGAGGGCTGACCCAGACTGGCCCAAGGGCTGTTCCATACCGTATGGCGTCATGCTCAGTATATAAGCTGGGGGAAGGAGAAGAAAGGGGGGGGATGTTTGGAGCAATGGCGTTCGTCTTCCCCAGTACCCGTTACGCGTGATGGAGCCCTGCTTTCCTGAGGATGGCTGAACACCTGCCTGCCGATGGGAAGCAGTGAATGAATTCCTTGCTTTGCTTGCGTGCACAGCTTTTGCTTTCCCTATTAAACTGTCTTTATCTCAACCCATGAGTTTTCTCACTTTTACTCTTTGATTCTCTCCCCCATCCCACCCCGGGGGGAGTGAGTGAGCAGCTGTGTGGTGCTTAGTTGCCAGCTGGGGTTAAGCCACAACACATATTCTAAACAAGAGTAGAAGTATTAAACTCCTTCAATATTCAGGACTTCTGAATGCTTAACCCAGAGGGAGAATGGTGTGTACACATTTCCTCACTGAGAGAATGCAGAAGGTTATACTGAGAATTCTGCACTGGTGGGTTAAAAATAATAATCCAGCTTTCCACATCTGCTCAGACAGCATACTGTTAGAGTAAAGAATAGCAGCATTTTCAAAATAAGTCTTTATCCATTTTTCGGAAACCAATTATCAACTAGTTCTCAAGAAGACAAGAGTATTGCCCTAAAGCCTTAAAGCCTCAGAGCCTCAAATAATGGCATGACCTATCAATTAAGGATTTTCTTCTTTGTATGTACAGCATATTAACAATAGAAACCAGAAACAGTTTTATATCACATTGTATTATATTACAGGGAACCTAAAGATGACCAAGTCAAATGGAATTTCATTCTGTTGCATGTGGAACCTGAGCCAGCAATCAGGAAATTATTTTAGGAACCCACTTGTTTAGGAAGCATTCCTCATACCTCTTTTGCACAGTAGTCGTGTATTTTTGGGACAAACTATCTATCTATGAATTTGGGGCAAGACAGGAAACTGGTATACTTAATCACAGACAGATTTTTTTTAAAGTTATAGCGAAGGTATTGCAATATATCCTTTATGTTTTTAAGTGAGACATAGTACCTAAGGCTTCTGAAAAGATGGATCTTCATTTACGTCTTTAATGCAACCGATGTACTAATTTTAAACCCAGGCTCCAGATACTCCACTAGGTCCATCAGAACAAACTAAAGCTCTTGCAGGTGCTGTTAATATCCAATACAACTTTAGGCAGGGAAGTAAGACAGTTTCTAATGGTAAGCATAATAAGCTGCAGGAAAAAGTTGCCTGGTATACAAGCTCTTGGAGGTTAACAAGTTGCACAAACATCTGCTAGGAGCAAGTTAGCTATAGCTAACCCTTTCCTGGAGAAGGGAAGTGTTCTGCACAACTTCTTGGGTTCTGTTCCAATTTTATATTGATACAGAAACTTGACATTAATCTAGTGATAATTAGAAAGAACTCTATGTACATGTATACTTCTACTACATTAAAACTATTTAGGAATTTCCCACAAAACTGAGACCCCTTTAAGAATCCAGGATGTGTGTGGATTCTTGACTCCTCCCTAAGGTGACAGAATTTTCTGTTAATGCTTTCTTCACAAAAAAAGTCAAAGGCCATTTGTGGTGAAACATGTAATTTCAGATTAAAATAACTGAATGACACAGCATAACATTTCAGCTCCCCTTAATGTAAGAAATGCATAACTTTTTGTTAGTTTTGCCCCATTTTTTGTCTTGAATGGGACTGCAGGAAAACACCAGAAACTTTTGTCTGACTGAAACCACAACAAATCAAGTGAAAAAAAATGGTTAAACTGTTCCTCTTAGTGGATAGTTAAAGGCTTATCAGGAGAGCTTCAGGAAACAGGTACAGTTTTTTAATACTAGGAACAAATCATTAATTCCCTTTTTCCAATTTCTTTTCTAACTGGATTTCTAAATGAATAATTTCTCATATATCAGCCTTAAAAATGAATCTTCTACCTCCTACTTCATATTAGGACAACAGGATTAGACATGATCTCTTTTGGTCCCACACATTTATCTTATTAGGCTATTGGGGAAGTACAGGTACAGATATTCAGCAGATGTGTGGGCTGACAGGATAAGGCATTCTCTTTTGATACAAAACTTAGCCAGTATTTTAACTTGCTTGTAGAAATTACACCTCATTAAATACGCTTTTTTTTCCCTTAGATTTAAACAAAGCACATTTTTCAGAAAAAGGAAGATGTACTTGTTTCCTTCATTAAACCTACGAAAAGCCTACCAAACGCTGAAATGCTCTAGAAACAAGATTATTTTTTGCTACTCTTGATTGGATCCTCACAACTTTATTTTCCCCTCCATTTACCATCTATTCTGACCATGTACACAATCAGCAAAATGAATTCATAGTATCACTAACCTTTGTTGTCTGCAGCTATAAATCCAAGAATGTTTTCATGCCGTAGCATAACTGTTTGATAAATTTCTGCTTCACGAAACCATGAGCGTTCCTCTCTTGAAGAAAAGATCTTCACAGCAACTTCTTCTCCTCTCCACTTCCCTCGCCAGACTTCTCCAAAGCGACCCTTACCAATGCTTTCTTGAAGTACTATAGTTCTTGCAATTGTTCTTTGCACAAGTAAAGGTAAACCTAAAAAGAAGATTTAACATTAAACACCACTCTAACAAAATAAGCACTTATCATAAGTACTAAATGTAAGACCATATTCCATTAAGATATTTCTCTTAGAATGCACATAAATGCTCAAGATTTTTAACAGCTTGTTGTGAACTGCTAACAAGCATGTAGGTAAGATGCTGCCTTCAATCTCAAAGGCCAGCAAAACAAGTACTCAAGGATACTGTGCTACAAACTGCTTCTACAGTTGTTAAAAAGAAGGCACAAACTTCCTTTCAGTTTAGAATTCTGATACCTGTTGATCCATAAAGTTTTATTTTAATAAAACAAAAGAAACAAACCATGAAGAAAACGGGACCAGGACTGAGGTGAGGTTTTTTGTTTGTTTGTTTGTTTAAGAAAAGGATCTGCCCATAACTTTCCTGGCAAAGCAGTTCAAGAGCACTTTTGCTACTGATTAATTTACTTGATTTATCACTAGATATGACTCAGTCCATTTCTAAGTTAAAAGTTAAACCATGCTTATCAGCAGCACTGTCTGTTGAACGTTCACACTCATGCCCAAGTATGCCAGTAGCCCGTTAGTACTCTCAAGCCACTGTAAAATAGGAAAACATCCTTGTAACACAAGCTTCCCATTTCACAGGCCATTCTCGTGCACCTCACTGTAATTATACTTGAGAACAATGCTTACATTCATGAAGGTTTTATAGCTTCATAACATCAACATGCTTTCAACTCACAGCACCTCATAACATGCTTCAGTAAGTTCATACAACAAACAAGAAGCACTGGCATCCCCCAATCAGGGTGGGTTTTTGTTTATTTTAAACCTTTCCTGTTGCAACCGCAAGGCTTGTCACAGAATTCTGTAGTGATATTACACCACAGGATGAATGCGTCAAACAGGTTATCTGCTCACAATAAGCTCTTTTGGTATAGGATCATTTCATTTAAATCAAACACTTTATAAAGTAATCTATCACTTGACAATCACTATTCCAATAGCTGACAGAAGAACATCACTATTTCCTTATGCTATAGAAAATAAATCCCAACCAATAGCTCAAATAACTAATTCCTGTCCATCTCTGGATAGTCTTTGCTGATAACAGCACTAGAAGGACATCTGATCCGGTCAGCAGAATTGCTGCGCTTGTGTCTCAGTCTGAGGAGTGCAAATTAAAACACTGCAGTGTTCAGAGGAGTTCCTCAAGACTTCCAGACCTACAGGAATTTTCTGCATGATCTGTGCTGACAATATATCTACATGAAGAAAGGAAGGTGAAAAAAAAAAGGACACCTTACCAGTGACTGAATCATTGTTAGGTGCTGCAATAATTCCTACTGAGAAATTTTTGCTGTAACAGCTGTCCTCAGGTCAATTGTGCTGCATGCCCAAACTATAAAGGCTCACCTGTGAAGCCTAACTTGCATTCTTTATGGACAGACTTTTGAAATGCAGAAAAGGCCAGACTAGAACCACAGGACCAAACTCAAGGCTGAAAATGTAAAATTTGACTTTGTTGGCCAGAGAAAGCTTCCTCCTTAGCACTTAATTACTACTGCAAAATCCACTGGCAAACGTTAAACACAAGCTGATTTTGTATACTCGAAGTGGGTGATATGCCTAATATTTCCCTTTTCCTACAGCTCTTTCAGAAAACTGTTTGTACATTTTCAGTTTCAGATGCACTGCTCTCAACTTGCTGTACCATTTCTAGACATCCCTTCCTTTTTTAAAAAAGGTGTCCAAGGATATCAGCTAACCTCTAAACAGGTACTAAGCTCTTAACCTTCCAGACATGAAGCATTTCAACTTCACATTATGAACACCAATCATCATGTTAACATATCACAGTACAATAAAAACCCCGCTAACTGATCTATCCACCTTGCTTCTATACTTATTTTTACAAGACTCAACTTGCTTCTGTTTCTTGCAACTGTACTTTCTCTTACTACTGCTGCTCAACAAAACCAGAAGATTGGAATCCATATTTATCTTGCATCCGTAAGAATTCCTTACGGACTTTGCGTTGCAACTGAGCAGTCTCCTCTTTTTGCTGTAGAGGAAATACAGCCCTGTATTGCCAGGAACTTGAGCAACTGCTTTACTGTAAACCAGACTGCCTGAAAAGTAGCTCACTGGAGATAGTTACAACATTAGCCTTTGACATACACATTGGGCACAACTGTACTTCAAGCTCTTGGAGTACTGCTTCTTTTAACTGTGCATGAAGAAAGATAACCAAGTTTGCTAATGAGGAGGATGAGAAAATTCAAGCCCATGTTAAATTCAGCAGCAGCTCATAACATTTGGCATCTTGTATTCAGCCATGGTCATCCAATTTATCCCTGAAGCCTTTGTCATCATCTTTATACATCATAACAAAGTATCCTCAAGCCTTCTGAGAGTTTAAAAAAAGAGTTATTCTTCTTTTCCGTATATTAACTGTACTCTGATTAGTTTGGACCAATGACTGTCCGATGCATAAGAAGTTTGTACCTGATTTGGATAATTAAGGAATTAAGGAATTAAGTTCAAAAGCACTAAAGGCAGCCAACAAAAGCAGCTTCTAGAACTTTGTCCTTGTTCATAAGTCTCCGCCCAGAAGACTTCCTCTGAAGAGTAATAAAAACAACCCCACGAACTGTGAAAAATCTCATTCCCTTCAAGCTTCTGTGAACCACAAGTAAGTTTTTTTAAGGAGTTTTACATTCACTTCAACCGATTCAACTTTACACTAATTTTTGTGACCCTTTTATTTCTAAAAACTTTAAAGTTCCTGCTTGAAGTCACCTACCAATAATAACCAAAGCTTCTCCCCCATTTTAGGCAATTTTTCCCATTTCCTTGCAACTAAGTTACTTTGTCATTTGTGAGTTGGAGAGTAACAGCTGGGCATTCCCATCTGTCTGTATAATATGTAGTTGCTATTTAGACATTTGCATCATGATCTGAAAATCATTCTTAGCTCCAAGAGACTTTGAAATCCTTCTCTTAAGAGCTGCAGCTTCAGCAGAAGATGTTTCATCGATTCCTTTTATCAAGCCTCTAGTTGCTTCAGGTCTTGTTCGTCATGGAACAACAGGGCAATACTAACAGAAGTCAAGACTGAATAATTAATAACAGCTTACTATTCATCATTGCAGAAAATGAATCGTACTTCCCTTTGATCTGAGTAGGAAGGTCATTTTTAGAGTTTTGATCACTTGTCTGTTTTATATGCTTCTTTTCAGAGAATACCATAATACAAAACTGGTAGAATCCTTTTTGACTACCAGCTCTTTTGGTCCCTCAGCATGAATTTACAAGCAGAACATGTACTTTAGGTCACCAGACTAAACACTTCCTTAACTATGCCTCTCAGGTCTGGATTATTTTGTCTGTTCTGTACATTTCCATCGTGTTTCTTGCAGCCTCTCAGCCCAACAGCATCCCTTTCACACAGTTCAGTTTCTGACAGGGTTAAGAACTACTTTAACGAGCAGCTCTGACTTCTCTCCCTTTAGTGACCCTGTTCCCCACTCCCAGTTTATTCCATAAATGTACACTCTTCTCAATTTTACATGTGCCATACCAAAGCCTGGACTAAAACACACACTTCAATGACATTCAATTGCTGCAGGCATATTTCAGGACACAGGAAAATTACCAGTTCAAGTGCTAGGGCACTGTGAATTTATATAGCCATTAACTGATTTTGAGACAAAGTGATACAAGTCACTGCAAATACATACACTGCCAACAGTGCAGAAAACAAGTACTTGAAGCACCTCCTATACTACTCACATAATAAAAGGGAAGTATACAACACTAAAATAAGGCTAATACCTGTCTAATAAGCAGCTGAACAACATGGAACTCACTGCAGCTGAAGTTAGAAGTTCACTCTTAAGGAAACATTCAGTCTCGTTTTACAGAGAACATGTCTTTGACTTACCCCTAAGGAAAGCTCTTCACTAATTTGTTTTTTTTTTATGCTTGAAAGACAAATTCAACCATATTTGTTGTTTTTCTTCCTCTGATGCAGCCGTCAATAGCCAATGCTCAAATACTGTAGTAGGTCAGGTGCTCTGGGAGTCTATACCAGCTTGAGCATCCTGAAGCTCTGAAAACTAAGTAATTCCCTGGCATGCTGCTTTTACCTAAAGTGTAATTTGCAAATAGGCAAGGGAAGAGTCAGTAGTTTCTAACCATTTGCTCTGGAGGAAGAATCCTAAGTTTCTTCTAACTGGGATTCCCCACTTTTCAAGAGCTTATTTTGAGGGAGTACTTCCAGAGTTTTCAAACATGAAGAGAGGCTCAGAAGCACCACAGGGAAGAAGGCCAGAAAGAAAATGAAGGAATATTCCTGATAACAAATGGAAAGACCAACTGACAACTAAGTCTGAGTTAACATTATCATAGGCCTGACTTCTGATCTAAATAAGTATGGGAATGCAGCCATGTAGAAACTAGCAGAAGTACTGTGCTTATCTACAGAAGTTAGAAGGGAACTATCAGCCAGACAGTACTTTGAACACAGTCTCAAGGGAAAACTTTACAGGGTTTCTTTCCTGGGTTTACTGAAGCAATAGCAGCTGGTACACTGCAGATGACTACTTATACATATAGAACATACACCTGCTCTTTTAAGGTTTAACTTTTTTTTAAAAAAAATTAGAATTTCTTTTCAGCCTTCTTTAGGAAAAGTCTGTACCTGCAGACATTAAGTAAGGAGTTTTATGCTCCTAATAGTGTAACAATTCTATATCATAGCTTCCTGCATTCCAAGAAACGTTAATCTCCAACTCCTTCATATTCTCTAAGTCTCTTACTCCTCCAGTTCTGTTCTTTCTAGGAGGGGTATACAGAAGTAAGTCCAGCATTTGCACTTACCAAGTTCTAGCCCAATATATTGGAAGTGTTATTAATCACTTCCATTATTTGATTTAGTTATTGCTTTTAGTAAATGAGAAAATTGAGATAAACACAAACTACTAAAGCTCCAGTTCTCACCAGACAGCAACATACCCTATTGTGATCAAATCTTATTTGGACACTCAAAAACTTTCTTAACTGAAACATAACTGCCTACAGACTCAGTGCAACCTCACCTTCTTCAGTGAAGATATGACTAAAGATTACTTGTTTTGACCTATATGCTAAACATGTTCAGCAAGTTACATTGATGTTACTTGATAAAGCAATCGACTCCCAACAGTTCTACCACTTACTGCCTTTGGGAAAAAACACAACCTAAATGCTTGTGTTTTATTGTTACAATTTTTTCCAATTCTGGGAAATTAAAGACTTCAGCAGTTCAGCACTTCAGCAGCAGAGAATCAAACACCAGTATTTCTTTGCAGAAAGTACTCTGAAAGGGCACAGATGTTTCAGCACATACATTTGCAAGTAGTAGGAATAATGCTCAGTATTAAATTATTTAAATTTCTTATATAGTGGAAGGCTGATAAGAGGTTGCAGTACACAATCTGATGTCTCACTCCTTAACATGGACCAGAGATTAATTAATTTATACAATGATTTATCTGACACATCATCCCCTATCAACACTTACTAAACCATATTTCTGTGACACAGACCACCGCAATCCTATAAACAACTATGTCAGGATTACGATAGCAGAGACTATATGCAGTGAACAGACTACTGCCTCATCTTCCCAGAGCAACACCTGTTAAGTCAGAACTAAAACAAAAATTCATGAAATCAAGGGATATAAATTCTTCAGACATGGTCTGCATGCTGCATCCATTCTATACACACAGAAATGGCTATTTGCAACTGAAAAAAAATCTTCTGTAAGGAGAGAACTGGCTAAAATATTAACTTGTACTTAGAATTCAGAATATTCTTCATATACCAACAGCTACAGATATAAATGAATTTTCAGTTTAAAGCTGAAGAAAAAAACTTCACAAATTATCTCAAAACCACAGAAGATAGTAATTTAGATACGCTGCACAGAACGAAAAAGTAAATGACTGAGCCTTACTAAACGAGGGAACAAAACATTTACAAGAGCTGACTGATACCCCCTGCATATCAGACTGTACTCTCAGAATGATGAGGAACAGTAGCAGCAACTCAATGTTTCTTTTATTTCACTTATTTCCATATATTGAATCTTCACTTATATTGAATGAATCTACATGGACATAGCTTTTCTAAATTATAAGTTTAAGTAGATTTGACAATATTAAAAAAAATTGGATGCCTTACAAGGCTCCTGAAAACACAGAGTAGTTACTACTAGAAGTGCGACGTTACCTGACCCAGAGCCTGAAGTTGTCATATCATAAATTAAATCCTTTAAAGTAGTTCCTTCTGATATAAAGGGACGATCCAGCGAAGGATCTTCTTCACTTGGCACACGATGATGAATTACAGTACGATTATGACAAAGATATAGAATCAACATCAGTGAAATGCAGACAAAGCAGACAGGTCCAGCAATCGCAGCAGCCAGTTCCACAGGTCCTAGATTAGAAGCTGGTTTTCCTGGAGTAGGACCTGACAGTAAAAAGAAAAGAAAATGGTAAAACTATTTCTTTCTTTTTATGCAACTAAGTTTATTGTATTTCACAGTGATCTTCAAATTATTTCAATGTATTTGTTAAAACTTTTGCACAGTAACTTTTTCAAGAATCAAAACAAGTATTACAAAGGACAAAAGCAACTATGTGCTTACTCACAGTTTCCCTTTAACTGGCCTGTAAGCTCCAAAGTGGCCTTAACATCCTTATCCAGAAGATTAAATTTTTGTTCCAAATCTCTGGAAATTTTATTTGTAGAATCTAAGGTGTACTTTAGGCCTTCAAATTCACCTACAGCTTCAAAAGTGAAACTTCTACTCTTACAGAATTTTATGTTTAAAAAAAATAATAAAAAGGCAAATATGCCAAAACCCCTTACCTGTTGTTGGAATTGGAAGTTCTATTTTATTGCAGTGGTCTCTGTCACAGCAATGAGGCAAAGTAATGACTCCATCTCTGGAGGACGGGGCACAAACAAATGGCCTGTCTCGGGGAATCAGATCCATTTCTGCTATACACATACTATTGTGTATGACTTTGTCTGCAGTTCGTGTTACTGAGGTAAAACACAGCCCATCTGTCACACACGTAAAGTTGTCTTTTGTACATAGATGGCAGTAACACTGTAATGCTGTATTGAGAAAAAACATTAATGCTAGTATTGGTACATGTTCTGAGTTGAGAAACAACTTGAATGACTAAAGAAATAACAAGTTCAGAACACTAGGAGGCTTATAATCTTTTTTGGCTACATAAACACAGAACTGTAACACTAAAGAACAACACTACAAGGCTTATTAGTGGGACAAAAAAAAAACCCAAACACTTAGGAGATGAGCAGATGAAAGAAAGTAAAATTTAAAGCTGAAGTCATCTCTCCTTATACAATTATATATTAAAAGAGAAAGGCTGCAGTCCTAGATGTTCCTCGAGGTAAAGAAGTTCCATTACAGTTCCTCACACTAAAGATCTAGACTTTTTAATAACATTGTATCCTCTATAGCATGCAATTCTGCTACTTTCAAACCCAATACAAATAATGACATTTTTTCCACAATAACCATGGGTATAGCTTTAGTAAGTGACAAATAGGATGCTGCTGGCTACCCAAGATTAATACTTTATACATTACTTGACAAGTTCAATTTTGCACTGAGGAAAGGGCATAAAGGCTTAATTCTCATTAAAAACAAACCCCGAATGACCTGAGAACATACCCTTTCACACAAGCGGAATATGGTTTAGACTTGTTATTTATGAAGCCACAGGAAAACACTGGCTTACATTACTCAAGTTCCTGGTTTACTAAAGCTATCAATTGCACTAGTAAAGGAAAGGGCATGGGGAGGGAAGCAGGAATGACAGACTAATCATGTCTAAGATGATCAGGTTTCATTCTTCAAATTGCAGAGGTTCTTGGAGAAGGAAGTCTACTACTTCAAATTTCTTTCTCCATTCCTTCCTGCATTTACAGGACCAAAGCCAGACAGAAAATAGTGCAGTAGCAACAATAAAAATATCAGTACACTGCAACTCCACTTGGTCATCTGTGGAGAGCAAAAGCTAGCATAGAACTTGTGTACATGCATGCAGAAAGATTAAAATACAGAAATTCAGACAAACTTAAAATCTTAAACATTCATGCCCAAAACACAAAAATGCACTGAGCCATAAACAAGCCTCTTTCAGGGATACATACAAAATCTCACACCAAAGGTGTGAGGATTAATAGTTGGCAAAGCAAAAGATGCCCCAAAATCTGAGATTTTGTGTTTCACTTAAATGCAAGAGTTTAATATAACCACCTGAATTGCCTCGGATTTTACACCCCTCTCTATCCCAGATATCATGGATTTAAATAAATGGCAATCTGATCTGAAGTATACATTCCATCTCAAAGTTTTGATTCTGAGTTGTACCCCCTTCTCTGAAAACACCTCCTTCCCCCAGCATTTTGAATCAAAATAAATTATTTCCAATCATCCTCTACTGTCACAGAAAAGATATGATAAAGTTTTAGGATCTGCTACAGAAAGATAATCCATGTTTCAGAGAGAGTCCAGCCCATAGACCAGTCAGAAAGAGAGAGAAAAAAATGAATAGGATTGCAAAATGATTTGTTTAGTATGAAGATTATTGAAAAAATAATTAGAAGGTATATGAAATGAGAACTGGCACACAGGAAGGTAAAGCTTCTTAACAGTACCACTTTTTGAAGATGCAATTTCCCACCCCCATCAGGGTAGTACAGGAAGTCTTATTATTTAGACTTTAACTATGAGAACATTTAACAGTTATTTTCCTGTTTGTGTGCCTTTGGTAATTTACATGAACAAATTATTTTTAACCCATTAAAGCCACTAAAAGTTTCCTAAAATATTCACAGATTGATATTTCTTTCAACTTTCTTAACAAGCAGGCCTTTATCTCACTTGCTTCATCCATGACTTTTTTTCTCCTATTTAAATAATATTCTTGGCTCATCATAACTGCGCATGCATCTGAATGCCTACAGTGAGACGCAGATATTCAGGGAGATGTGTTTACATTGAGTCACTGTACAGAGACCAAGTTACTTGAAGTGAAAAATGAAGTTTGGGTTGACCTTGTTACACTTATTCATCTTCCTGATCGAGTGAAGTTGTAGAGACACACTGATACCACTATGACTAAATAAAGCATTTGGTGTCTTAGCTTCCTCCTTCATTTTGTTCCCACCTCTCTTTTGCTACAGAATTCCCAATGAGTGCAATTTGATACAATTTGTACTTTTGTTCCAGTTTGATGCCACTATCTTCTAGCTTCCTGCCAAGACACAGCACACTGTCACACACCACTGAATGGTTTCCTCGGCAGAAATAGAGCAGTACTTCTGAAGCTACTCTCCCCCTCCCTTAAGAGCAGAAAACAATGCCTAATCAGCTGAATAGCCAAAGCTTCTAGGAATACAGGTTTTTGCTGCTCTCTAGTGGACATACTCTTAAAAAAACCCCCACATTAAAAATGTTTCAGCCCCCTTCCTACTCTCGCCACTTCGAATTCTTCATGCCTTCCAACTCAAGTGGGTAACAGTAGACTTCTCATATTTTACTAACAGGAAAACTAATTCAGCATCTTCAGCAACAATCCATACCAGGAAGAGAGGAAACTGATTTGGAATATTCTTGCCCATGTCTCAGTCTCCAATTCTCTGCGCGTAAAACAAGAGGGACTATGACTATATGAACACATTATAGACGAGATTTAACATCAGCGGGATGAGGCGATGTCAATGACCAACTGTAGTTAAATCACTTCATTCCTATAAGGAATTGTTTTCACTTATAACTGATCTCAAAGAAAAAAGTATCATACTGTTGCCCTCTTGGAGACAGAAATTTTTGCTTTGTCTCCAAGTAGTCCATGTTCTTCTCAGAGAAGCATTATAGTAATCTTAAACCCTCAGAAACCAGTCAGGTCTCCAAGTTCACCTAAACGAATACAAACATTTCTAGAATGAGTTGATAACAGTATGCGATGAGAGAAATAACTCTGATGTAAGCTAATCTTCCAGAGCCAGTAATATCTTTCAGGTATAATGCATTTCAATACATTTGGAAGACACCCTTTAAATCTACTACCACAAAAAGCTCCTTCAAAGCTCGTGAACTCAAAGAGGAGGTTAAAAAAAAAAAGTTTTCACTCAAGTCGTAGTCCATGTTTTCCATGGCACAGAACTTTTTTTTTTTTTTTTTAAAGTATTACAACAGTGTTTGGATGGAACCCCTAGCATGAAGCTCCACTACCAACTAATGAAAGGTCATGTCTGTTTAAGCAATACAAGGCTTGGGAAATGAAAGTACAGACAGCTAAATGAATGCACTGGAGGTTATATAGACAACCAGTGACAAAGCCAAGAACAGAAATTGGGTCACCATAGTAATTTAGTGCCTTCTCTATTGCACTGCCTCACTGCGCCATGACCATTCTACAGAACCATTGCTGCTTTATGTGACTGACTGCCATAACAGAAAACAGTGAGACAATGCAGTTACAAAAGTCTGTGTGTCTATGTGCATTATGACACATGTCATACAAGTTATCAACAGCATACTTCTCATACCTCAATCTGATTTAATAATAGATTAACCTCTTGTGTTGAATACAGTTACTTGGGTAATTTCTCAGGCTCAGACTCTCAGTTTGACAGTTTTGTATTCCCTTTAAAAAGTCTCTCTTCCATGGGTGTTGCAGCCTGGAAAGCCCATAGGAGGGTAAAGCAAGCTGGCAATATAAACGAGACACTGAAACTAAACAGCTTGACAAGACTTAAAATAAGCTGGTTCCCAAGAGCTCAGATATTAATACTATATAGAAACGTGAACAGAGAATTAAGTACACCCTATCCACTTAAGTTTTAGAAGTCTGTACCATTAGGTACCTACTGAAACAGTCTTTTTTTGTATCTGTTGTCTTTCTGGAGTAAGAAAATCGCACAAAGCCTTGATTTTTAGAATTGCATAAAACCCTGTGAATCACTATCCAGTATTTGCTAACATCCTGCAGAATTACTTCAACCAGACAGTTTAGCATAGAACTTCATCCAAAGAATTTTTGGTTGGAAATCATGTTGAAATACTGTCTTTCAAAGGATGCTATCAAAGGGTATTACAGCCGTTAAAAACTTGTGAGGTGCTCAAAAAAAACCCCCAAACCCACATCTCACAATGAGTAATTAACAATATTATATTATTAATACTTTTATTTAATCATGTATCTTTGTTTTATGAAATTTAAAAAGACATAGATTCAGGCCCCCAACAGCAGCATTATGCTGAAGAAGAAACTCCAGATCCTTCTCTTCTGACACTGTAGCTCTTTTCCCATGGAAAACACAATTTTTGAAACAAAAATTTCACCAGAAAGTGGATCTTCAACAGAAGAACCATCAGGACTGATGTAGAGTTTCAAGGGATAAAGGGGCGAGGCTAGGATGTGCAAGAAACAGTAATAGATTTTGGGGAGATGAGCAAGAGGGCTGTAGTGTTTACTGGTAGTTTTTTTTCCTTATCCAATAATAAAATTTGCCAGAAGCAAAAAAAGCGTACTACAGAAAGGTGCTGTCAGCTTCCTATTCCCTTATTCAGATAAGCGCCTCAAACAATACACCTGACTCATCTCTGAACTCTTCTAGCTCAAGATACAGAACTGTTCAGGTCTTGCAACACCTGGGACATGAGTGCATTTTTTTAACCATGATACTTCATGACCTTCACTAACGCGTTCGTCTCATAGGACACTAATTAAGTTTAACTGTTGTAAAGTAACAGCACTGGATATCGAGTTTTCAGGACAACTTTCACACACATTTCATCCATCTTTGTTAAGCAAAACTTCCACTGAAAACAGCAGGTTTTGGCAACCAAAGCGACATACTCAAGAAAACAGACAAACTACTTTATTAAGGCATTATCCTCAACTTGCAAGTAATGATAAAGCCTTGTAAAAAATGCCAGCTTCAAAAAGGCAATATTATATTCTCCATAGTGCAGATGCCAAATGGCACTACCAGTTTTTTTTCCATCTCATCCATAAAACTACACACAGGTATGTTCATGCCTCTTACAGCAAGATACATTAAAAGTTTTTCTGGTATCTTTCATAGAAGAAAAAACCAGAAAGTTAAAACTAAAAGCCTAAGTTATAATTTTACTGACATTATGAAAACAGAAAGAATAAAGAACTCCCTCATTGTACTTTTAAATTCATTTCAGCATACAAATCAGATTTCCATCTTTATTTGCAATTACGAGCAATTGTGTGAATGCAAGAGTTTCCAACAGATGACTCCCTCGAATTTTGGGGAGACCAAAGACTATGGTTCATACAGTAAAAATAATTAAAAAAACCCCTAAATTTCAGATTCTGTCTTACAAATTAGGGCTGTTCTACTGTTCAGCTAGCTGCTGTGATTCATTACATGTCTGATCTCCATATAAACCATATCACAAGATGATTCATTCATGCAATAACACTAGTATATTGCAGAACAGCAGCATCAGAAGATGCCCAACTTTTGTCAATCCATCAGAATACTAAGTAACATTAGCCAAATCACACTTTGCACTTCTCTGTCAACTTAGACCACAACATTCAGACAAATTAACCCCTTCACCAGTACCAGGACTTGTCTATGAGTTATGGATCAAGAACCCTGGATCCTCCCCCATTCCCTTGGATAGGGAGGATTTCTTTTTGCTTAAAAAAAAAAAAGAAAAAAAAAGGTAGCACACCACCACTTCTATCCTTAAGCTTTTGTATGGAAGTTTATTGCCTTAACATAAAACTTTTAGACCTTAATTTCACAACCGAGACTAAGTGAAAACTGTTGACTGATCTGAGGCATTAAAAGGGAAAAGTTCAAAGCTCAAATACAGGTAAAGTTTCCTTCAACATCTAAATTGGATGTGTTACATAAGAAAGCTTTACGTTATTAAAGCCTGCTGTACCTCTTCAAGAACACCAGAAGAACCATGGGTAACTTAAGCTTACTTCACTGTTTCCACATCAAAGATTCTCCATCTTCTTCAATAACACTATGGGCAATTAACACAGCATTTTAGTATAGCAAGTTATGTTTTCTTTAAGCAATATTTTCTTTACAGCACGAGTACCATCTTAGATTGAATTATGAAAACAGCATGGTAAAAATCCAAACTGAGGGATGTCTTAAAACTGTTAGTTGAAGCAGCAAGTCGTGGTGCTTCTCCACTTCCTCTTTAAAACCCAAAGCAACATACAGTACACCTACAGAAAAATTTAGGAAGTGAACCAATTATAAAATGCAGATTCTGTCTGTCTGTCATCTTCATCTAACTTACTAGAGATGAAACTGAAACCTAAACCAATTAGAGTAGGGTATCTATAACATTTGTATACCCCATTAGGACATATGGCCCCAACTTCTAAGTGAAGAACAAAATATTTTTTTTTTTAAATGGAAAAATATCTAATTCTTGCATTTCTGAATGCTATTAATAACTCCTATTTCGTGCATTAGCTCTGCAACGGCACAGCTCTGACACCACCTTTCTCTTACAAGAGAGCACAGGTACAGAAGGCTGGAGGAACGAAATCGTCCAATATTCACCGAAGATTTTATTTCCGCACAGTTTGGTCCTCACAGAGCATACAGGTTAGCTGTTTGACTGTAACTGAAAGATCACCGACCTCAATCGCCACGATACTAGCGTTCAGAACAGACGCTGCCAGCACACCACAATGTGGCGCGTAACGGGGCTGAAGCATCTGACGTGGGAGTGAAGGGAGTCTTTTACCTTCACTACGTGGAACATTCAACACGTACCGACACCAGCCGACGCCGCCTGTCTCTACTCCCCCGTGGCACTGTTTGTAAGCGCCCGTCGGCGCGCCGCCAGGAGCCCGCAAGGCAGGGCGGCTTTTCCCCGCTCCGGTGCCGAAGCTGGCGCAGCCCGGGCGCGGGCAGGCAGCCTCCCCAGGAGGGCAGCTCTGCCCACGGGGAGGAAGGGAGGGACGGAGGAGGGTGCTCCGCCACCAATAACCAAGTTGCCGCCGCGGGCCACGGCCAGCCGTACCCGCGTGGGAAACGAAGGGCCGGGGCCGCCCACAGCCCACGGGGGCAGGGGCCGGCGGGCTCGCGGGGCTGGGGCCGCGGGAAAGTTACCCCGGGCGGACGCCACCGCCGGCGCTACTCCGCGGGGGCAAGGCGGGCGCGGGCGGCGGGCGGCTGTCACGGGGAGCCGCCGCGGGGACCGCGACCACCCCTCACCGCCCCCCAGCGCCAGCCGCCGCCCCTCCTCGCCCGGCCGCACCACGTCTGCCCCGCGCCGCGGCCCCTCCCGCGGAGCCGCCGCCGCGGCCGGCCAACAAAGGGACGAGCCGTCCCCGGGCTCCGCCAGGCTCGGACACCGGGGGTGGGGGAAGGCGACTCCGCCCCAGCCGGCCCCTCCGCCATGTTGTTGAAAGGAACCGACGGGGACCCGCAGCCCCCCACCGCTCTCCTCCCCCCGCCCCAGGCACCACCTCGCCCGCTCCCTCCCCTCCCTCCTTCCCCCAGACACGCGCGCACTCACCGGCCGCCCCGGGGAAGACCAGCGCGGCCGCCACCAGACACAGCAGGGCCCAGGGCCGCCGAGCGGCCGCTACCGCCATGGTCCGGTCCCGAAACCGTGGAGCTCGGGCGCGCGCGCGCACCCGCGCGCCAGGATTCCGCCTCGCGACCCCCCCCCCTCCCCTCCCCGCCCCTCCCCCCCGAGAGAGAAACAGAGAGGCGCTCGCGCCGCCTGCGCCTCCCTGCCTCGCTCCGCCGCTAATGTAACTGACGCAGCGGCGCCGCCTGATTGGCCGCTCCCCCCGCCCCGCGCCGCCCCGCGCCGCCCCCGCCCCCCGGCCGCTGCGGAGCGCCACAACAACAACAGGCGCCGGGGGGGCGCAGCCGGAGCGGCCGCGGGGCGGGGCGGGGCGGGGCCGGGCCGTGACTGGCGGCGGGGCGGCCTCCCCTCGCCTCGCCTCGCCTCGCCTCGCCTCGGCTGGTCGCGGGGCTGGCGAGGGCGAGGGCGACGAGGAGGGGAGAGGGGGCCCGGCGAGAGCCCAGCCGGCCCTGGCAGCGGGGCTCGGTGGGGCGCTGGGCTGGCGGCAGGCGCCGTCCCTGCGCCCGCAGCCTGGGGCGCTGCCGGCAGGCGCCGTAGCTTCTCTCTCAAAGAGGGGCGAGCAGGCGCCCCACGCGTGGGGGCGGCGGGCGAGCGCCCGGGCGTGTGGCTGAGGCGCTGGGGCGGCGGTGGCCGGCAGCGGGAGGGGCCGTCCTGGCCGGCACTCCTCGCCGTCTGGAGGCCCCGGCTGTGAGGTGCGGGGCCGCGGTGGCAGCGACGCCGCTGGAGGGAGGTGCGGGAGGAGTCGGGCAGCGCTCGGGTCCTCCGGGGAGGGGAGGAAGAGCTGCAGGAGCCGGGGATTTGCGCCCCTTCGGCGGCTGCGGATGGGAGGCGGGCGAGGAGGAGCGTGCAGGGCCCTTTCGTAGCTCGCCGCGGTGCTTCTCCCTCCCGTGGGCTGTCGGACGGGCGGCAGAGGTAACGCACACGCACCGACAGCTCGCTGACCGCCAGCACGCCAGCTGCCGTGCCGGTGAGACAGCTCGGCCTCCGGGTTGCCGGTGCTACAGCCCGCGGCGCCGCTCGGGAGCGAGGGATTTGTCTTCCCGCAGCGCGAAGAGCTGTAGGGTAGCGCCTGCGAGTTTTGGTGCGGTGCGAGAGAAGAACGGTGCTAGTCCCCGTGTGCCGCTCCCGTCCTGCTTCACCTCTGCGCATTCGCTGCGCCTAACTGGAGGAATTCACTGGGAATCAGAAGTGAACTTGCGCAGTCCGAACCGCTGTCGGAGGCTCTACTTAATCTTACAAGCTGTGGCAACTAGGATCCACCCTGTGAAGAAAATTACCACAACTCAGATGATTGTTACTTTTATCCACAGCTTTATTAGCTTTTGCACGGGTGTCAGGGAAGGAGGTAAGGTTCTCTTCTTCCCTCTTGCCATCAGGTAACCAGCCTCCCAGCAGTTACCTGCTTGCTCTGGGACCCCCCCGTAGTCCTGGCTCCAATACCTAGCTGTTGTGTCCAGCTCCTGTTGTGTTCACAGCCCCTCAACTTCAGCATATGCTTTTATACTACTTCTGTTGCTCCTTTTGCTTGCTGTGGGACCCTCCAATCACAGGACAAGTCGTGTAGGTTACACGTGCTTTTCCACTTGTTACCTGCAGTCACTCTTGCAAGCTTCATGTACTGTCGCTGCCAGATGGTGACTTCCTAGTTCATAGTGTTCAGGGCAGCAACCTCCATGCTCCTCAGTGCCACAATCACTTCCATGTCACACTGATCTCCTGTTTCCTTTTTACTTGCAGTTATGCAGCCAACAGAGCCTTTATAAAAAGTCTTGTGACTCCTACAGTACAGTTCACCGGGATAAGAATCTTGATAATATAACAGTTGAAAGTGAGGTAAATTTTTATTAATTCATTCTCTTTCCCTTTCTCTCCAAGCAATGATCAGCATCATATATAAACAGACCCTAGTTGCAGTTTCTCTTGCAAAATAGTATTTTAATGACAGATTGTCCTTCATGACAGATGTTGGAGCAAACGTCTGGATTTGATATAAGTTCATGCTGTAATGAACTACTGAAGTTGACAACACCAGGCAAACATGGTCTTAGTTACCCATATGTAGAAATACTTAAAAGGGCTAATCCTCAATTAACTAACATCAAAAAGAAATACTGAGGCACTGTTAAAATTACTCAAATGCCAAGGCATTTTTAAAATTCATATGGAGCACTGAAACTATAAGTTAAAATTATATGCTTGGGAAAAAAAACTCACTATTCATTTCCCCATCACAGATCTTCTGGATTTAAGGATGGGCCACAGACAATATCTCTGAAGGAAGGCAGGAAGCGGGAAGCAGGGCATGGTGAAGGATTTCTTTTAGGGCTCCCAATTCAGTCCTATGGGGAGCATTCTGAATTAGCA
This sequence comes from Platalea leucorodia, assembly GCF_965183815.1. Lineage (NCBI taxonomy): Eukaryota > Metazoa > Chordata > Aves > Pelecaniformes > Threskiornithidae > Platalea > Platalea leucorodia. The sequence continues at coordinate 104,462,948 of NC_138823.1, forward strand.
TCCTAAGTAATGTTTGGCTGCCAGCCATAGGAAGAACAAAATAAGTCAGTAACTTGCAGGTAACAGCTCACCAACTAGGATGGTTTTGGGTCACTCTCAAGTAGTGAACAGTGCCACCACAAATCAAATATTTTTGCCAGGCCTCACCCTTCTTTCATAACATGCACAAGGTAAAGACCACTACTGAAGAAATACCTACAATTATGTCATTCCCTGTCCTGATCCCTGGGTACCTATCTGTAATCTTGTGTACCACATTAGATTCCGAAGCCAAAGTAAACTTAGGGCAGAAGCAGCAACTGCAAAGCTACTGAAATGGATTCTGTGTGTCCAGAATCACCCCTTTTCTTCCCATGCTTCTATTCCATGTTTCCAGATTCTTAGGACTGCAGCTTCTGGTCTTCATTAAGGTGGGGTCTGAGAACTTCTGATTATGATACAGGCTCTTGATGTTAAACGGGCTCTGGTAAACAATTGGATCTTGTTCTTGTTGGAAGGTCACTGACCGTGATGGTCAGGTGCCTACACCTTCCTCCATTAGCTCCCCCATGTTACTGTAAGATTCATCCCTGTGTTTTTCCATCATCTTTTTGTCCCTCTATTACTTCTGCAGTCAATTCTCTTCCAATATTTCAGTGTTCCTGTTCCTTCGTATGAGCTTCATAACTGCTTCTAGTGCAAGCACGGAGTTTGCTGGTCTGGGTAGGATTCTGTATCTATCTTTAGGAGGGTTATGTGAAAGGTACTTAGATTTACTTGTTGAGTTGCACAGTAGTTCATGTTACATATTCTGTTTGATAATTAATAAAATCTGTCTTTTTTGCTCTACAAGATGGAGCAGTTAGATAAAAAATACAAAATACAAATGATAGCCTGAGAAGATTTAAATCATCGATTTCTCCTTGTGTCTGCAAACAGTTGAATGCCAATCCAAAGAAAATGAGGAGATCTTATTTATGACTGCACCTAGTTACATTCGTCCTTAAATAAGCTAGTTAGGCAAATGAGGCTAAGTCAGACAATGACACAGTCGGCAAACAGTTTCCAAGATACGCCTTTCTGTAAAATGTCATTTTATTTAGGAAGAAAATAACTCTTCTGTGATTTCAGATTTTTCAAAATGACATTAATTGCTTGGCCTTTTTCTGCCAAAATAACATGAAAAAACAATTTCACTGTACAAATTTGCCAAGTTCAATAGAAAGCAGCTCCTCACCATTGTATGTTTATGACATTATAACTGGATGTATTAAGCATTGTTCTTCAGCATTTCATGTGATGGAATCCTTCAAACCACTTCTTCCCTACTTTAATCTATCTTTGTTTTCACAGTGCTTACTGAGAATGGAAATAACGTAGTCAGTGGAAATATATTTAGAAGAATAGGCAAGAAAAACATTTTGCCTAGCCTCATTTATGTCATAAATTAATAAGTTTCCACCGTTCCAATTATAGAAAGATGCAACAAATTTCATAATTTTTTTAATGCAAGATAGAACACGAAGCAAGACACCATAGAAAATCCAAACTATCTGGTGTTATGAGATCTGTTTAGATCATCAAAATGGTTGAACCTATTTTAAAAATCCTTGCTTTTTAGACTGAGTAAAGCAGGTTATTATGCAGGGAATATCTACAATTTAAATACGGGTTAATTTCTTGCTTCTGTGCTAGAATATGACATTTATACACATATGCAGCACCCACAGGGAGAGAGAATGAAATAATTAATCTTTACTTAGTGCTAGTTTTATTTCTTGCAATAATTTTGGTCAGTTTTTCAGTGTTTCTTATGCTTTCTTTCTGGAAGACGGAAAGCAAAATATCTGCGACTGCATGAAAGGTTCAAACAGAACTCTGTAATGCAAAAAGCCCACATACTGAGAAACCACATAGAGCATTAAAATATAACCGGTTTTGAAAAGGGACAAGTGGTGAGATAGAAAATGATACAAAACTAATTGTTCTATAGATCAGTCTTTGATTAAGATCAAGGATATGAATGTTCTTGTGTTATAAGCTGATTTACTTAAGAAAATGGGCACTAATAAATACAAATTTTTTAGCTTCTAAAGTAAAAATATATGGAAGTGTGGTATGAAATACTATTATTGGTGACCACTAAAAGCTTTATTAGTCTTTCAGTGGAAGAGATACCGTATCAGGGTAATAAAGAATTCTAATGAATCTTTCAGCAAGAAAATATGCACAATTAGTGCTGGAGCAAGGGGAAATAATCTGAATCTGAATTCTCTCAGTGCCAGGAGGCACACAAGGCGCGAACATCGTTCTTCCACTTCGATCGGTCTGCGGCTGCGTGCTCTGGAGTCCCAAGGGCCACAGCGCAGTCTTCTGTTGGTTTTTTCCTCAGGACATGACCGATCCAGTTCCATCTCCTCCTCCTCACTTCATTACTGATTTTCTCCATCCCCGCCATTTCGGTTTTTTTGAAAGTTGATGCTCGTTGTTTCTGCAACTTTTTATTTTTTTTTCCGGGAGGAGGTAGTTGGCCTCCTGCCCAACCCCCATGACTTGGAGGGCCAGTGGTTTTTCTGTCAGGGTGGCCTTCCCTTAGGCTGCGTTGGTTCGCGGCACCTTCTTCAATTTTATCCGGTGCACCCTCCAGAGAGGGATCCCCTATCCACCACCCAGGGGACGCGCCTTCTAGCCGTGCAGCCCCAGCCGAAGGAAGGGGAAATAAAGGTGTTGCAAAACTTCATTTTCAGTTCTTACAGTTTTCTCTCCATGGTAATTAGCTAAATTTTATAGTTTTTTTAAAGAACTATGCAGTGCATCATGATATTTACAAATTATGTTCACCAAGGAGCAGTGAGAGGAAAAATACTGAATATGTAACATTACTAAAACAACAGAATAAGCTATTTCAAAAAAACCCCCACCCAAAACAACAAACACCCACCCCCCACCCCCTCAGTCCTCGATTTTCCCAAGCAGTTTTACTCAAACTAGGACAGAAAGGATCAAAATGCTTATTAGTGTGCATTTCCTATAAGCCCACAAATCAGAAAGTTTAGCAAAGATCTGTGATCTTGCTGAATCAGAGACAAGCAAAAGAAAACACTTTTTTTGAAGTCACTACTTTATAAAATACTCAGAATTACTCATTCCATAAGCTTTATAAACATTGCCTGATTTGCCTCATCAGTGCTTCCAAAACTAAATACAGTGCCATCTTAGTTATTCAAAACCCACTTAATCGTCTCCGTTAACAGAAGGCCAGTTAAAGCTTAAGACGTATGAAACCTTTTCAGCTTTTAATTCGCTGTCTGTGAAACACACCAGATCCATATCTTGGAGTTCTGAATTGGGCAGCCCAGCAGTACACCGCATCAGTATGCAGCTGCTTGATCCCTCCAGCTAACGCTCTCCTTATTTTACAGCTAATAGGCTTGTGGATACATTAAGGTGGTGTAAGTTCTTAGTCTGCAGTTAAGCAGATCTCAGTGATGACAGTTTTGCGCTGCTGCTGTTAAACCCCTCGAAGTCAGTGTTTCATTCCAGCTTGTGGAGTCCATCAGCTGCTGAGCTTGTTTCCTACACATATATGATATCCAACTTCATTTGAAGTCAGGTATGAATGTATTCAAAGAGAGCAGTGTTGATTGTAAGTCTCATTAAAGAGAGGTCTAATTTATGCTGAAAGCAGGGAAGAAGTATATAGTCCAAGACATGTTGCTAAACACAGAAGTGACTAAGACGACTGGTTAGCTTAGGGAGGGGTTGCCAGAAGCAAAGAGGCTGACATCCACAAGGTCTGGAAATGACTTTAGACTGCACGTCATTATCTATTTGAAGGCCTTCTATTGCTATAGCAACCCTGAAATTGCACGAGTGTGTCACCTATGACTACAGCGAAGGATAGATGCATTAAAGTAGCTTGCCCCTAATTAAGAAAGGATACTTTTTTCCTATGGAAGTACAGCTTGAACACTACTCCTCATACCAAGTTGATGGTGCAAGTAATAATTTATATCATTCTGCTTTTCAAGAAAGGTCAGTTTCCTCCTGCACTGAAACCAGTTTTGAGATTGGACTCGGTTTAAACTTGAGTGAGGAAGGAGCAGCATGTGTAACTCACCAAAAGTTAATGTCTCTCTAGCAATGCACAGATCATGAGGTTTTCCTGTTGTAGACCTCTGTGTACTCATTAGCAGGTGGGCATCCTGTGGGTTTGACAAACTTGACTTCTTCCATGGAATTAGAGTTCATTACAGACAAGAAATTTCTTAGAGCAGGAAGTGGATATTGCGATAAGCTGCTAAGCCCCCAAAGCATTAGATTTGGGGATCTAGATTCTGGCTTGGATTAAATATCAGTCATCCTCAAAGCAAGAAATTATTTTTTTTAATAAAACTTTCACTCTGTTATTAAAATAACATTTTGTTCAGTTAAGTGTAAACCCACAATAAAAAAAAAAAAGAGAGAGAAGAAAATAACACACCTTCAGTAATGATTGATTCCTGACACTGATTTATTAACCTTGCAAACTGGGAATGAGAGAAGAGAGAGTTTCTTCTACAGCATGCTGTAGGAATTGCCTGTTTCGCTGCAGCTTTTCTAGACTTGCTACCTATTCCCCATCCGCTCTCATCTTTCAGTGCTTGTGACTGTATGTTACCTGAAGTGATAATGTCGAACTTTCTATCATAGTTCAGGTTCTGCCTGGTTATGTCAAAATCCTGTTTCTGTAGTCTCTCTTAGCAGTGTTTTCTGTAAGCTTTCACTTGTTCGTTTGCAAACAATAGCTAGAGTTCACTCTAAAGGTGCTGTACTTTGAGCAGTCCAAGAAAATTATATGGAAATTTTCTGTAGTGTGTTCTAAAAAAGGTGGTTTTGCCTTTAAATCAGGTAGCAGAGTTTGTACCTACTCAGGAATAAAAATTTTAAAAGAGAAAAATAGACTAAAGATCTATTTGAATAAGATGACAAATTATTCAGTGAAAAGAGAGATGGTGGGAATCAATCGTAGAACTTTGTTCTTTACCAGTTCTTGAGCAGTTAAGTTTCTAACTTTTCTCCAAGAATATATAATTTCAAGATCATTTAAGACCATTGGTTATTTCTTCATTTCTAAGTGGCATTATTAATAGGGAAGACATTTGTCACTAGACCTGTAAAAATAATAATTCATGTTGTTTTCATTTCTGAGTTAGTACTGGAAATTCTCCTGAACAACATTTGCTGGTTGCAAGTAATAAGTACTTAGTTCATTCTGTTTCTCTACAGAGATAATTTTCCATCAGCCATATCCCTTAAGTGTAATGCCAAAGGTTGACTTTTATTCAAGAAGTCTTATTAGACTGGGTACTAGATTGCTGAAGAAACTGTCTCTCTTGAGAATTTAAGAATGTAGGAAGAATGCTGGTACTAAAATACAGCTAGCCAAAAGCATAAGGCTTGCAGAACACAGTAAGGATGAAAACGTAGTGAGAGACTATGGAGATGGTGGAGGCTCTCAAATCTCAAATTCTTTTAGGAAAGGCTAGGGATGTACAAAACTCTTTCATATATTGAAAAATTATTTCATCTTCACCATAAACCACTTGGAAGGGTGTATTTTTAAATTGTGGCCTTAGTAAACAAAATTTTGAAGCAGGATTTTTTTTTTTTTTTGAGACAGTAACAACTACAATATCCTCGCACAAGAAACCGAATGTTCTTATTACTGAGTCTGGAATGTTTTGTTGGTAGAGAGTAACTATTCCTTTTCTTGCTTTCTGTTCTATCTTCAGGCATTTTTCCAGGTTGGGTCTTTGTTTTCTAAGTGGGGTTGTTGACCACCGATTATTGAGGTCCTAATAACTGTACACAAAACCAGACTAAGCGAATATTTAGTTCCTGTGTCTTTGAATATAGAAATACTCTTGTCTATATATGTATCTGGTGCAAAAGACTAATGATTACATTGTAATGTGCATTCTTGTGAATGTCTGGTGATACATTGCTATTGCCTGACGTGAGCCCTATCTTTCTAGAAAATGTGTGAATTGTTTATTATCTTTGATGGTTAACAAATTATTGAACCATTTTGTTTGTCCTCCTGAGGTAACTTCAGTTCTGAGTGGAACATTGTCTCAAATATTCCTACATTTGCAACAGTACTGCTTTCTAAAGCTTAACTATCCTGCTTCCAAACAGTATGAAATATTAAGTATGATGGTTTGGAAGAGTGCCAGTTGCTAAGATAAAGTGAGAAAAAATGAGAAGTTGCAATCAGCAATGACCTTCTGTTGATACACAGGTTAAGTTTTTCCATATTTTTTTTTTTTTAATCAGACTTAAGATTCTGACTTTCAAAATATAAAAAAATAAACCATTCCTGTTATGTCCTTCATATCTATTTCCTCTGCCAGTGACCACCTCAATTGACAAGTTCCTCAGGTAATGCTCTCCCCAAGTGTCCATGAAAGTAGGTGGGTCTTACAAGACATAATTAAATAAATAAGCTCAAGTCAGGGAGAAAAAAGCTTTTTTTTGATGAGAGGTCCTCACAGATGACTGCTGGTATCCATTTCCTCTCAATTAATAATTTTTTGCTAGTATTTAATCTCATGGGAATATTGTCTAAAACCTTTTCAGAATTTCCTGGTACATAAAGATAACAGTTGACTCACACCTCTGATTTTTGTCTGCTAATAAAGCTTTAAATTTCTCCTGAAGTCATGAGTCATTTCTGTTCTCATTTTAAAAATTCAGCACTGCAACAGCACAGCACAGTCACAGACCTAGCAAACGTCATACAGGTTTCCTGGCACTCAGTTATTTGCTTGCCTACATCTGGTAAATATTTAAAATATATTTGACAGGGAAAAGGCTTTTTCATGTATCTTTTAAATTAAGAGCCAAGAGGTGTGGGATTCTAGTCTTATCCTCCATTGCTTGTTTCTGCCGCTATTCGTGAGCAGTTCGCAGATCCCCTTTGGTGATTGACAGAATAGTGAAGTTGCGTTGGGCCACGTTGAGCTGGGCTGTGAGCAGAACCCTGAGCACTGACGTCTGGGTGCTGGCTATCCAGCTAGCGAAGCCAAATCGATATACTCAGCAGTCCTTGCTGTAACCAGGTCGTTTTGCTACTAGAATAGATGCCAGAATCTGGACACTAAGTGTTCTGCAACTTCACAAATAGCTCTGCATTCCTCCAGCAAAATCAACGGTGTGCTACTTTCTGGGGGTGAGCATAAAAATCACCAGCCTCTTTCAGCCTAATTACTTCCATTCATTTTTGAATAGGTTAGGTTCAAATTTAAGTGACTGTGCAAGAAGGAAGATGTAAAAAAAAAAAAAATCCTATGCTAGTACATCATACAGTTTCTCTGCACACTTGTGAGGAATCCAAATCTGCCAAATTGGATGTCAGAATAGGACCGGTGTCTTAGCCTATTAACACTGAAAGGAAAGGCACATGATGTGAGCAGAAAATACCAGAGAGTTTCAAAAATCATATATCCTGAAGCAGAAAATACTTCTGTCACGTGAATGTTAATGGGCAAATGTGTCTCACTGTTTCAGTGGTGACTGCTGCTGCGGGTTGCCAACCTTTAGCATCTCCATCCAGTAATGTAGATCTATTGGTTTGCTGCTCTTCACTGAATGCCCTTTAGTTTGGCGATATCTTTTTGGTAAGATGATCCCTGTACCTAAAGATAACACCCTTAGCAGATTTGTGCCGCTAACTCCCCATCCCTTTTTGGTACTCAGAACAAGTAGCTGTCCTTTTTGGGGACCGTCTTGCTTCTGTGGCACGTTACAACCCACTAGCAGGAGCAGATAATAGTACTGGACTTCAGAAGCTGAGAATTCATTTCTGGTCTCCGAAACAGGAGTAGTTTTTACAGATTATGAAACAGTGAATACTGCTGTACTGTAGTCATTCTTTCCTATGACAATTCATGAAGAACTGTACCTAAAAACTAGGGTGTATCAAATCTGTTCACTTATTTTATACTTCTGATAGTGAATGTTAACTGCTGTTAAACAATGTGGAGACCACCACAAGCCAAAAAAACAGGACATGCAAGAGGAAGTTGACACTAAGAAGTAAATACTTCTGTTAAAGTCTGAGAGGAAGTTTAAATTTCTTGCCACTGCCGTCACCACAAGTATTTCCTATTCCTGAAATCAAGATGGGTCACTCGTGAAAACTGAGATTAAAAAGATGCTGTCCAGTCAAACTTGACCTCTATCTTGCAGCTAGTTACATCACAGTTCTAGATAACCTACATGTCCCAGAACTTCTGCAATGGTAGTGTTGAAAATGATTTTATCACACCTGCCTAACCAAACTGCCTATTGTCAGTGGTGTTTAAAGGTGGCCATTGCCACCAATCAGGAGAAATGCATCACTTCTTAACTTAAAGACACAACAAAATTAAAGAAAAAATGAGCATTGTAAATGAATGTCAGGAAAATGTCCATCATGGCACTGGATTATTCTGCCAACAAAATATTGGAAATGGTGGTGGTAAGAATATATATATATATATATATTTGATCCAATGAAGAGCAGAAGATGGGAAAGGAAAAGCCTTCACTGGCAAGGAGATCTTTTCAGTTTAGCTTAACTAGTCATGGGATTCATTTTGTCCAAGTTAATGAATGCATTACAGGACAGAAAATGAAGAGCTCAATAAATGTTCAATATTCACTAAGGCAAAAGATTAGAGTTAGAGTATATCTGAGTATCATTCTGTTGCAGTTTAGTTTTGTAGAGAAGGTTACTCCTTTTGTAGCTGTAGCTGAAGTCATTAGAAGTCCAGTCTATCATGCCCTTAATTTTCTCAAGAACAGATTTCCTTGAAAAGCTGAATGCTTTATCTTTTTCCAGGATACAGTTTTTCTTAGAACTTCGCTAAAGGTCAAAGAACTGCGTAAGACTGTGTAAGTATTACATTTTGAAGACTGGCTGTGGCTTTTTTTTGTAATACAGTTTTAGTTTCTAATTGAATCAACTCTCAAAAACGGATTGGCCTACAAACACAGCAGAATTAGTTTGTTCTGTTAGCCTGGCTGAGAAGAAATGCTTCTTAGCATTTGTAGGATTATCCTGGAGGTGAGATAAAAGGAGTTATGTTTAGGTGCACAAAAAATGTCATAAATTATCCATACACAAAAAAACTATGACAGAAAAAACGTTCAACATGGTGAAGTAAAGCACTCAAAAGTGCCAGAACTGGGGTTACTGATGCCCCATTTCCACTTGGATTTACATATTTTAGTATGTTTTTAAAATTTGTGATCATATTTACAATATCCCTGCCTTATTCAGTGCACAAAATAAGCAGAGCCCACTTGCTGATCAGCTCTTCAAGAGTTTGTTTCATCCTCACAGCTCAGCAGGTGTCCTGTACTGTAGAGTGCACCTCAACAACATAAGCAAGCACTGCTGTTCTTTGCACTAGTGGCTATGTGATTGTGCCCTCCCTTCTGCTGACACTTGCCCATATCTTATCCCACAGGAGCCAAATCAAAGAGCTAAATAAGCAAGGAACAAGTATCTTTTACTTTGCAGGGTTTGATTTTGATCTGTTGGGCTCTCTGTGGGGCTTCATGATAACGAGGGTGGGCACAAGGGAGAATGTGGGACGTGGAGCACAAAGGTGCTTCTAGCTGGTTGAACTGACTTAGGTCAATTTTAACTCTCGTGGAATTGCATGTTGATCTACTCCACACTATTTGTAACCTACACTAAAATGGATCAATTTCTGTGGAGCTTTTCTTCCACGAGTGAATCGGGGACAGAATCCAGTTCCTTTGGGCCCCGTTCTGTTGCCATAAACATGAGATCATCTGTTCTCTTTGGCCACACCATGCCTTAGTCATTGCAGCATTTGTAACATATGAAGCTGGGGTTTTCCAGACAGCCTTACCCTTGGTGAATAATCCTAGTTTGTTTTCTGGACATTGCTTTCCTGTGAGCAAAATGAGGAAGAAGTGTTGTGAAAAGTGTTGTGAAAAGGAAGCCACCATAAAGAACTTGACTCTGAACTGCCGTGTGTATTTGAACATTGCTGCCAAAACCTGTAAAGGCATAATTGGGTCTCAGTAGGTTCCTGTCCTGTCCCGTGCTTACTTCTCTATATGCTTCTGAGTTGGCTTGGATGGGAGAGTCACAGCTGTTACTGGGCACCACTATAATAATGAAAGACACTGACAAGTTATCCCAGAAGTAGTGGAATAGGTGGCATGTTACCACATTCATCCTCTGTATTTTACTTTGGGCTAAAACAAGTTTAGGCTTCTCTTGCATGTGAACTAGGACTAACTTTCGAGCAGGCTGTAATTTTGGATGGCAAAAAGTTGCTGCTCTACTTCTTATCTCGACCCGCCTTTGATTAAAATAGGTTTCAGTAGTTTAGAAGTAACTATTATTTTAGATTTAGGCAGGGCAAGTCTTATCACAGTAGTTTTTTACTGTTGGGTGCTTAAGATCTCTGCACAATGTACAGAGAGATACTCACTTAGAAATTAACGGAAAGTCTTGTGAGCAGGGCACCAAGGATTGCCTAAACTAACTTCACTCTCTCCACATAGTTAAGTTTCTATGTAGAATCAGAGCTTTTCTGGAAAAGTATACCTGGGTGCTGTCACCTTTTAAGCCATTATGCTAGTGGGAAATATAGGTTTAATATCCAAGGGATTTGTGCTCACAGACTTGCAAAACTAAGGATATTTGAAGTGCTACTCAGAGTCCTTCCTATTGGAGCTATTTCAATGTCTGTGGATTCTTATTCGTGGGCTACCAGAAAGAGATTCTTGCTCTTTAATAGCCCAAAGTGTCAATGGAAGCACAGTTGCCTATGGATATTTACCAGTGGCTGAGGGGAAATTAGAGGATCATGAATTTTGGACATGGATACATAAATCCTTTTCGTCACTGTGTTTGACATGTATTAGATTTAACTAGGCTGCTCTTCACAAACATGTCCTCTGAGTTCACTGTCCCTTTCATTGCTCCAACGTGTAGACTAGCTTGTTTACTGCCTTCAGAGTTGCTTTTATAGATCTTACACAGAGCTGATAATTTGCTATTTTCTTCTAACTTCTCATTCATAGAGTTCGCCACAACTTCAGTGCTTTATTATTCCTCGTCCCCAATCCTTTTGACTTGTCTTGCCCATCTCTCTTCCCACCTTATGTCCTACTGAGTGTACCAGTAGAAGAGGATACAGCTGTAAGTGACTATTTTGATCCCTCCTCTAGGCTATTCATCAGTATTCCTGACCTTTTCTCCTGGTGACGAGCAATTGGGTTTTTGTAAGAAAGATACTGTGATTCAGTGACTTTGACAGAATGAGTAGCTTATTATCTGTCATTATGTGGCACTCGATTGAGAACAGGACTTTGCTAGTGTGTGCCTAAGGCTTCCAGTGTCCTCTGATATACCATCAATAGCTGTGTTGGGAGGGTTGACTCTACTTTTTTCCAGGAAAAAATGTGGACATTAGGAGGTGACTGAGTTAGATGAAATGAACTTATCTTGCATCTCTCCCCTAACCTTTTCTTTGTACAAACAGAGGCCTTTCTTCAGAAGATATGTTTTGAGAGGCCCAGGCCACAAATCTATTCTGACACTTTCTTGCCCTAACAGAAAAGTATCATGCCACGTGCACAGATACCAGCTTCTTGCCTTAAAATGGAGGCATAGACATCTGAGCACACAGCTGCACCTTCAGTTCCTCTGCCTGCAATTTGAGAAGATCTAACGTTGAAGTTAGCTTAGCTGTGCTTCGAGCAGGGAGTTGGATTAGATGACCCTCTGAGATCAGTTCCAATCTAAATTATTCTACCATTCTAAGACATATCAAACTACAGGAAAGCGGGGAGAGAGATAGTGAATACACATTCAATCTATGAATCTCAATGAACTCTGGCTATTAATAAAGTAATTTTTTTTACTTTTGAGTAACAGTCTGTTTCTAATTCATGTGGATTAATGCATGGCATCAGCTTTGGCTGGATCTGAACCCTTTGCACAAACAGCAGTCTTATGTCTGCTCTTTTGAATCTCTGTAAGCTTTAGTTGGATGAAAATGGGGGTCCAGATGGGCATTCTGCAGCCTCAAGGATGAAAACATTTATAAATAAACTCCCCAGTGCTCAAGCTTTGTCAGTGGTGTATGTTTTAATTACTCAGATCAGCTCTGCCATAGCAAATTTTAGTGTAATCTTACAACCTGTTAGCCAATTAGCTTCTATACAGTGGTTTTGGCTTTGGATATCCCAACAATGGAGACAAACAGTCTCAGGATATGCTGGAAAGACCTTGACTTGTGAGTGTATGATGTCAGGACTGCCAGGTCTTTCTGATATGGGCTGCTTCTGAATCCTGGATGTTTGAGATCAAGAACAAAAAATGGCTGAGTTAAGTTTGTGGTTTAAGAACGGCTTTGCTATAACGATAAAGAAACTCTGGAAAGTAGTCGTATGGGAAAAAGCTGCTGAGAGCAAGACAGGTTGTTACTCTGTAGGCAGAACTAATGGAAAATGAAAGACACATTAATGAAAATGTGCTGTAGTAAATGCTTCTGAAGCAACCTGTTCACAGATGTACCTTAGGAACTTCCCAAGCCCTAGGGACTTGTGAAGGTTCAGAGCCCACTGGGGTATACCTTCTTGGAAGGAAACATGGACTTGAAAATACTGGGATCAACGAGTTGGAAATTGCTGCTGAGTTTTGATGGAGCTGATGAACAGTTCCCAACTCAGCTGAAAAAAGGAAATCTAATATGACTTTTGGGCTTGGTTTTGGTCAACATCACAATGAGAATTTAGCAAACTTGTAAGTTCAGACACACCACTCATCCTACCCTAACATGATGTAGGATCAAGGGATGCAGTCTCACATTTCAAGGTACCAGGAACACTTCTGATAGGCTGGCTGGAAGGGTGGTGGGATGATTCTGGGAACTCACTTTTGATGTCTCAGGCAAATCTCAGCACATCTCTAAACTCTGAAAAGAGTCATTGAGAAGATGCTGCTGACTCTAGAATTGGAAGTTCTTCAGTACTCCTAACGGGTAGACTGTACACACATAAACATGATGCCTGATCCATCAGGTGCTGGATTAAAGGACATGAGCAAAAGTCATGTTGCCCTGTTTGCTCATGTAAGACATCATGGTACTAATTATCAGTTGTACAGGATGACCGTACCAGGGCCCTTTATTTCTCACAGATTTGAAATTTCCCAGCTCTGTGAACAGCCACTCCATGCCCCAACCAAGGTGTGCTCATCCCTGTTGAATGAGGTGAGGATAATGGGATGGCACAATATATCTATATATAGCATGAGAGCATTTGTGTAGGGCAATGATAGCTTTAGGAGGGTTCCCTGAATGAATGCAGTCTGGACATAAGGATTATATGAATGGATGTTTGCAGCAGGGTTGTACATTAAGCTTGGCAAAAAGCCATAAAGATGTATTGGTGTGTATTCCATGAGTATCAGACATGCATGTCCTGCAATTGCTCTACAGGCTTTCAGTTGGGCGAGGACTCCAGTTAGCCCTGAGACCAGGCACAATGGTTGAGCACCTGGGAGTACAATTAAACCTTTCTGTTCCAAAATAGGGTGGCTCCTTCAAACTATCCACAGCAGTAGTTGTTGGCACAGGCATTGGCTGGAAAGGTTCCAGGTGGCACTGACCAGAACTGTGCCAGGGAACAGTTCAGCAGTCAGTCATGCTATTTGTGCTAACGCCTGTACCCTGACCATGATAATTTTTTAGTATAGATCATAGAATCATAGAATCATTTAGGTTGGAAATGATTAAGATCATCAAGTCCAACCGTTAACCTAGCACTGCCGAGTCCACCACTAAGCCATGTCTCTAAGCAACACATCTACACATCTTTTAAATATCTCCAGGGATGGGGACTCAACCACTTCCCTGGGCAGCCTGACTACCCTTTCGGCAAAGAAGTTTTCCCTAATATCCAACCTAACCCTCCCCTGGTGCAACTTGAGGCCATTTCCTCTCATCCTATTGCTTGTTACTTGGGAGAAGAGACAGACCCCCACCTCGCTACAACCTCCTTTCAGGTAGTTGGAGAGAGCCATAAGGTCTCCCCTCAGCCTCCTCTTCTCCAGGCTAAACAACCCCAGCTCCCTCAGCCACTCCTCATAAGACTTGTGCTCCAGACCCTTCACCAGCTTCTTTGGACACTCTTCTCTGGACACGCTCCAGCACCTCGATGTCCTTCTTGTAGTGAGGGGCCCAAAACTGAACACAGTATTCGAGATGCGGCCTCACCAGTGCTGAGTACAAGGGGATGATCACTTCCCTAGTCCTGCTGGCCACACTATTCCTGATACAAGCCAGGATGCCATTGGCCTTTTTGGCCACCTGAGCACACTGCTGGCTCATATTCAGCTGGCTGTCAACCAACACCCCCAGGTCCTTTTCCACCAGGCAGCTCTCCAGCCACTCCTCCCCCAGCCTGTAGCGTTGCATGGGGTTGTTGTGACCCAAGTGCAGGACCCGGCACCGAGCCTTGTTGAATCTCATGCAGTTGGCCCTGGCCCATCGATCCAGCGTGTCCATATCCCTCTGTAGGGCCTTCCTACCCTCCAGCAGATCAACACTCCTGCCCAACTTGGTGTCGTCTCCAAACTTACTGAGGGTGCACTCAATCCCCTCATCCAGATCATTGATAAAGATATTGAACAGCACTGGCCCCAATACTGAGTCCTGGGGAACACCACCTGTGACTGGCTGCCAAATAGCTTTAACTCAGTTCACCACAGTTCTTTGGGCCTGGCCATCCAGCCAGTTTTTTACCCAGTGAAGAGTATACTCATCCAAGCCAAGAGCAGCCAGTGATGTAGCCTCAGAGATGTAACTAGCCTCGGTTGAGACCTTGGATCCTGCTAAGTTAAAATACATAACTCTATAGCAAAGCTGAACACCAATGGACCATTTTTTGGAGGATAACACCAACTCATCCTGTAACTCAGTGGGGAGATAATGTTTTTCCAGTAGCAAGCCATTACTGTGGCTAGGATCTTGGTGAATATGTCTGGAACCAAAGAAGGCCAAACAAAACAACTGTGAGGTGGTATTGGTACTGACCAGTGGAGAAAAACAGCTCTTGGGCAGTCACCTGCTGCTGTTCATATGAACAGACTTGAAGTGCAGCGTACAAAACATACTTTTCCTGCAGAGGCATTGTCATCATCATCCTGGCTTGAATTTGAATTTGCAGGTGATCTTAGGTACTTCTTATAAGGTCAGACAGGACGGTCACCCCCTTTTCCGCTGCAGCATCACTAGTACCCGTAAGACCAGCTGGGGAAAGCAGGTTATTATGTTACCCTGATCAACACCTGGGTGTGATGCTGAATTGACTTCACATGTAGAAATTCCCACAGCCTGTGCTGTCTGTAATTCTGTGCACTGAGCTTGAAAGAGCTACAGTATAGTACTTTTCAGGATAATGCAGGGAGGTTAGCTGCTTTGTAAGGGAAGGAGGAATTGTGGTTTCTTGTTGGTTCCAAAGGAACCTCTCTGGGCTGCCTACCATCCTACCACCATATGCAGTGCTCCCAGCAAAGCACGTCCAAATGGAAGTTGGCCTTCAGTGCTTACCTGGGTGCTATGGAAAACAGAGTGCAGAAGATCCACGTAAAAGGTGGAACTTTTATGTGCAGCATGCTGCACCAGAGCAGCTGGCAGCTCCGACTGGTGTCCAGCTTTTCTGCAGAGGAGCAATGAAAGCTTTAAATGGTTGGGGTAGGACACGTGAAGGAGGAGGTCAATCACAAGGTGGGGGAAAGGGCAAATGAAAAAAGCCCCATTCCATTTCTCTTGCCCATACAGGATGGAGATGTGTTCTAACTTCTTGTTCTCTCTCCCCCCAGGCAAAGCTAATACTTCTAGAGCTGAGCCATCCACTCTGGGTGCATCTCCAGATTAGGTTGTGTATACATGGCCATTACTTAGGAGTAGAACAGGTTTTTTGGATTATGGATATGGTGGAAGAGAATTTGGTAAGTAAAAAGTTTAGATCAACTGGTAACAGTGGAAGTTGCACTGAGGTGCAAAATAGGCCTTTTAAGATGCAACAAGTAGCAGCCCTCTGACAGGTTAAAAAAGGGAGGCTAGGTTCAGGTTAAAGTAGCAAAGTACTTCCAGTACTTTCAGTACTTTAAGTACTTTGCTTAAGTAGATGCTCATCTAGAAATATTTCTATCTCTGGCCAGTTATTGTTTAAGCATTAAGGAGAGACAGCAGGGAGGAACTGTTAAGATCGTAGGCTCTAACTACATACCAGACCAACAAATAACAGCCAAAGCCTGATCAGATGTTTTTTAAGATGCATGCATACCATTGACTGCAATACTTGAACACCAACGTGAAACTGCAGTACTAGCATCTAATTCCTTTAAAATCTAGAAGACAGGCTCTCTTCTCCAGGCAGAGGACTGGAGTGAAAACAAGAATTGCAGTTGTTACTTCAGAAGGAACAACTCAACATCAATGCAAAAGAAGAGTAACTGTGGAGTCTTCGAAGCAGGACATACTGCAACTCATTCTTTCTTCCTTCATCTGAATGCACAGCTCAGAAGCAAGGCTGGACGGTCTTTGACTACACCAAGACTAGTTTTGTTAATTGTCAGTCCTTTGTGGTGTATATGCTGCACTGCAGAAACTCACAGGTTTGACTTATTTATAATAACAATGAGAGGAGAAACCGCTCATTTCACTGTAGTTCATCCAGGCAGAGCAGCATACTACTGATCAATGATAACATGTCATGTTTTGCGACTGCCCAGAGAAAAGATCCCTGAACTGAAAAGGGCAAAAGACCTGCTGATTACCTACTGCTAACAAAATCAATGGGCTAGAACAGGATTGTGGGGTGTCTGCAATCTACTGCTTATATTCACAATTCAGTACAAATATGACCCTGTGGGGGAATATTTGCTATCATGAAAAACACAACTATAGGAAAGTGAGTTGAACGGAAGCCACATTTTTGTTGGGCTCAGATTTGTAAATTGATTGTCAGAAATTGCTCCATCCTAGTATAACATTTACCTGCATGCATGAGGTCAATCAGCTTCTAGCTGATGAGGCAGTCAAAGACTAACTCAGCCATGGGGTATAGGGTGGCAAGGATGAAAAAAGTTATTTGGAGATGAGTGTGCCTCCATATATGTGCATGGCACACACCTGTCCCTACTCCTGATATGACTTCCCCCCTATTTTCCTAATCAGATTAAAAATTATGTTCTCCCATGCCAACTTTTAAACAATTTGGAAGAATGTGCTACAAATTCCCAACCCTTGCTATTTCAAGTCAAAAGATCATTTTAAAAATCATTGCATGATACCACAAGGTACTTGGGATGTGGTCAGTCAATTCAGACAGATGTTGTATTATTGATTGTGTTGAACTGCTTTCAAAATACTAAAGAGTTAACAATTTGTAAGTACACGTTTACCCTGTTGGCAGGAGTTATATTCTGGCTGCATAAAGCGGTGATGAAAACAGGTGTGGTTTTTTTTTTTTTTATTTTGGGGAGGGGATCTGCTGCAGTATTAGCACTTTTAAAAAAGAATGGTCCTTGAGGAGGTAAAACATACAATGAAAAAATGTTTTCATTTGTTACTGAGGAGTCTAATTCCTTTTGATTATTAAAGAGCAAGTAAATTGGAACAAAAATGTCTTGACTTAAAGCATGTCTTTTGAAAATGAGATGGTTAATGTCTCCTGTTGCTTTCTTTGGACTGAAGATGATAGTTGTCAAATTTAATACAAACCAGTAAAACGTCGCAGTAAAAAGTGATCTTTCCACTGAAAACTCATCCGATCCTAACAAAGTCCAATCTTGAGTGGTACACTGAAAGTAAATTTTTAATTCATTTGCCAATTTACTTTCATAACAAAAAATTCTTTTCACTTAGAAAGAATCTGTAGTGAGCATTCAACTATGTATTCCCGCATTTTGCACCATCCCCAAAATATCCATGATAAATAAATGAATCTCTCCAGTAACAATTCAATATTCCTTTTTCAAATGGTTATTAACTTTTCCTAGGCTTTACTGGTTGGGTTTTTTTGTTTGTTTGTTTTTCCTGGTTATTTTTTTCTTCCTTTGTTTCTTTTTTCTTTTTTTTTTTTCCCTTTTTTTCTTTCAGGTTAAGCACCAGCTTAATTAAAATTAAATGGAAATTATTTTTAATGGAGAACTGATTCTTTTGCAAAAGGCAAACCCCACTGTGGATCCTTCTTGATTTAAAGGAAGCTTCTGTTGTTATAGATTGCACCTACAATTCATGTAAAGACAAATCTATCATCAGCTTGATTTCTAGAAATACTCATTCCAATAGCTGAAATGGATCTGCTGTATTTTATTCATCAACCAGCTCTGGAGTTCTGGGAAGACTTTAATCTCCTCTGTATTTACAGTGTATAAACTTCTTCCTTTTAAAGAAGTGCACCAAAGCTTCAAAATAAATGGATGTTTTCAACCAAAGTCTTCCTCTTAAAGACGGAAGAATCTTATTTGACTGATACTCTGATTTCATTCATTCAAACTGCTACATTGGTTTCTAGCGCAGTTTCTCCTTTCAGCCTTGCTCTGGTGCTCGTTTTGGTGATTCATTTGCTTTATACACAGTTCCTTACCTGAATTAGCAAATGTTCTTCCTCAAGTGCACCTGACCTTTGTGTTGGAATCACGCTGAAAAAAAGTATTCTGCTTTGATAGGGAAACCTAATTAATTCTTAAGTACTGAGCTAATTTTTTCTCTGTCACATCCTTGAAGAATATTACTGTTTCTCATCAGTTATACTAGAGAGTATAAAGAGCCTCACTGGCTCTGGTTAAAATGACAAAAAGTGTTTTTTCCAAGGGAAACCTCATCTTTCTGACAGATCCCTCATGCCTTTCTCTGGTAAGCTAGCTCCCTTGCTGGCATGCGAGCACAGCGTGTGAACTCAGCACCACAGCAGCCCAGGCGATGCTTTGTATTAAGTTGAAGGGTGTGCAATAAATTCCTGTAGCCTGCAGATTAATGTGAGAGGTGGGAAACAACCATTGAGAGTTCTTTAGCATCTCAGTGATGGTGCTTAACCATTTCAGTTCCCTGCTAAGCTCTCGCAGCTATTCAGGATACAGAGAGGGGCTAGCCCTGAGAAAGGATCTGCACAAACAGAATTCTGGATGCATTTTTGCTGGTCCCAACCTAGTTCAGTATCTCCTTAAAAACTGCATGTTTTTTTTGTTCTTCTCTCCTCTCCCTTCACACAGCTCTTCTGTGTGATCCCATCTCCCCCCGACCTCTTGTCACTGCAACTCTAGGCAAAGAAATAGCCAGCTCCCTTACTGCTGGCTCTAGTTCAGGAGTGGAAGAGCGAGAACTGATGGTGATGACTAGGTGATGACTGGCTGCAATAAAAAAAAAAAAACATAAACCAGCATAAACCCTGCTGGCCATGACTTGGCCAAGCTGAGGGTCTGCCAACAAAAGATTAAAGGTAGATGGTTCCTGCTGGAAGCACGTAAAAGCACTTTATTTTCCCCCTTGAACCTTCTGTGACTCAGAGTGAAATGCTGCCATACATATACAACTCTTCCAACTGTGTGAACTGAAGGAATTTGGCATTTCACAAGAGTGCTCAGCATTGTAGGGAAATGGACTATAAATGAGTGCAGTGAATTGTTCTGCATACATTTTAAAGGTAATAGAAACTGGTTTTGCCTCATTACCGTGTTGTAATAATGGAGTCATGACTTTTCCAAGAAAAAAAGAAGATATGATTCAGCTGACCCTGGGAAATAAGCTTTTATAGTACATCAGAAAAATAAAGCTGGATTTCACAATATTATGTTCTATAATTATATCAGTTTAGTATAGCAAGTGTGATTTGCTTTTGTCTTTTGAAGGTAGCTATCTAGTAATTTAATACTCTATTTGTCAGCAATGTATTTCCAACACAGTCTAGATTAAATCTTAAAAAATGATAATGTGGAGTTTGACCTCCATAGTTACTGCCTAATAAAATATAAGTAAATATGTTGTTTAAAGTATGCAGTAAACAAATATATAGGGAAAAGACTTCAGATATTTCGGTGATACTGTTTGCAAAGAATATTAGCATTTACTGATCATTCCTATCATTGCTGCTGTTATTTTATATTCACAATTCTTTAATTATGTGAATGCCAGAAGGGTAAATTCACAAAAAGGAAAATCACTTTACATATAACTTAGTGCGATAACAACGTCTGGAACCTGTTTGAAAGAAACCTTGACAGACATCTTTCATTCAGCAGTCTGCCACAACAGGAAATGACTTCCTCTAATACGCAGTGAAATAAATAAAGGTCAGATGGTTCGTTTGTCTGCATTTACTTTGCACAGTTCTACCAGTAAAACAGGATGTTTTCTATTAACATTGCTCCAGGTTTCCTGGTAACAATAGCACCAAAACAAGGACCAGATTTTGTCTAGGTGAAATTCACTCCTCCTGCATAAAGCCCTATGCCTAGAATCTGAAAAGAAAAAAGCTGAAGTAAGATGCGGAAGCTGCTAAATTTATGTGTAAGCACCAGGCTGCGATCTGTACAAGCTTACAGGAGTTCGGTACTCAGCTTCCACTGAAACTCAAAGGAGGTAAGCACCTTTGTTCTTAAAGCTTTTTTGAAAATTCCAGCCCTGTAAGATGTAACAGCCTCCCATTATTTGCTCAGGGATAGTATGTACATATACATATATATGAAGAGTGCCTTGGGTATTCAAAATCTATGCAAGTGAAAAGAAGAGCATAGAGCATGCAGCTTCTCAGCTGTGAAGAAGCAGCAGCCTTGCTGAGCCATACTGCTTATGAGACAGACTACTGGTTCTTCCTCATAGACCACACTTGGCTCATGCCCTTAAGTGATCTTCAGCTCAGCCAGAAGGACAAGAGGCTGTGAGTTAATTGTTGACCAACTTTGAACCGCGTGGGGTTCAAGTGGAAGGAAGGGCTTTAAGTCAGCCGCATGTGCACTGGATGTTCCACCTAACTGGAATGTGGTTTGTGTTGAGGTATGTTTTCTTTGGCTATTTTTTCCTGAAATGTGCAATTACAAAAAATAAAATATTTACATCATTACAAATGAAATGTCAATGTCAGCTTTTTCTGTCATAAAATGGAATATTCCTATGTGTAACAGGTGAATTATTTTCCTTGGGGATCAGATACAAAACTGTTTTCAATGCAGAGAACAATAAACTGATTACTACAGCTATATAATTTCTGATCAAGAAGTTTCCCAGTCTTCAGCGGTGATGCTTGTCCCATAGCTCCCATATCAGCTGTGTGCCAGGCTTCACAGTAGTTGCTAACCAGTCGGATCCCATTTGCAGTTGAACCATGCCATATTACTTTTTGCGGCCTGAAATGTAATGTTAAGAAGTTATTTCCTGAAAAAGTCTCTTTTTTGCTTTATTCAACAGCACACCTATATGTGTCGTGACCTGTATTTCTGCTTTCCTTCTGCTTGAAGTAAACAGTGGGTAGGGAAAGATGAAGATAGAAAGGAGAGAAAGAAAACGAGAACACAACCTGATATCCCATTGATATGCTGTCAGAAATGGAAAAGAAAGACGGCATAAGGAAAGGGAGAAATTTTTATCACATTTCTAGTAGCCCAAGATATTGCTACTTGTACTATGGTAAAAATAAATGTCATGTAAAACTTATAAATGGTAATGTAAACTCACCAAGATGGATCAGTCATGATGTTCCTCCCATCAAAGGAGTATATTGGAACATGAATGTTGAATTGTCCACCGTTTCCATTAAATATAGATTCCCAGTTATTGAAAAGTATTTCTCCCTGTTAAAGTTTCAAAGCCACTTTTACAAACAAAACAAATCCAAAATCCACATCATACCTGACTTTTATAGACTTATCTATACATCTAAAATCTTATCTGCATTTAAGAACACTTAGGATTCCAGCTTTCACATCAGTTTCTGCATGATGTTCCTGAACAAACCTGTCTCATCTATCATCTCTATGCTAATAGCTCTCTGATCCATGCCTTTGCCTCACAGTTGCATCTCTGTTCTATCGCCACTCCAAATACTCAGCTTGATCATCTCCATTTCCACTGCTCTTTTCCTCCTAACTGGCTAAGGGGTTGTTTGAAAAATTGCTTGTAACTACTACTTGTAACTGTATCTATAGAGAAAATACAGAGATAATTTGTATTGCAACTTCTGTTGAGGTCACAGTTTTGTGAAAAGTGTTGCAAATGTTCAAGGCAAAAGCTTTGCGTCAGGCTACCTCTCAAAGTGCTTTTGAGTTTTTCCAGTCAAAGTTGAAACAATATTGTCTTTACAGATTGGTCTCCAAGGCTCTGTGTTTGCACGCACTTCAGAGTAGCATCCGTTCAGCATGTTCCAAGCATCACGTGGTATTCCTGTAGGTTTCTTTGGCCGTTTGTTCTGGGACCCAGCCAATGCTACAGAGACATGGTTTGTTTTCCTCAGTTTTAGAGTGTGTCTGTTTATGTGAGACCACAAAATGACTCATGCCGTAGACTCTCCTCTCAGTTTCATTGGGGTAAATCCAGCATCACTCATAAGCACAGAATTTGCCTTCATCTTTAGAAATGAGAAAAATAGGCATTTTAGCCTACTATACTCTGTGATCGTACTAGAAGGTAGAACATAAGAGCTATCTTTGAGAAATGAGGATGCACTTTCCCTGCTGATATAAAAAAATATCCAGAAAGCTGAACATCATACTGTTGCTTTGTCAGCAGTCTGCTCAAAGTAGGCTATTCTCACAGCTTTATTTCTACCATTAGCCTTAGGATATTGAAAAAAGCAACCCTTGAAAATGCAAAGGGAATGTGAGGCAATGTGTAACTCTCTATCACTACTTTTTTGTTTCTTGAACCCGACTCTGAAACATAATGCAAAGCTACTTCTTTATAAAATGCAGTTTGGTTTGAAACTTTCTGCTTTTGCCATCTTCCAAGATTTTGGGGCACCTACAGCCTATCCTAATATATCAAGTACTAAGCACTCATTTTTACCTTAAGATTGACTATTGGTAAATGGTATCGGTCTGTTTTTCTGACAACTGTGGCCAAATCTTGCAAATGTGATGAGAGGAAGGCTCTATAGGTAGATGTCAAACCTGCTAGTTGGGCCTGTTGAAAACACTGAAAATCTGCTCGCATGTCACCAGAAAATGGCAAGTTTAAAGCCACCAGATGCAGCTGGAGAAAAAAAGAAGAAAAGCCACCGTTTTTTTTTTAAGTATATAACACTAGGAAGACATATGTTGGAAACAAACTAGACCCCCCCCCCCCCCCCCCCGCCTCCTGCCACCACAAGAACATACCCATACCAGGTATGAAAGTTATTTGCTAGCATAACATTACATTTCTTAAAGCTATGAGACCCATAGCAGAAATACCTATTTATCTTTGAACATTAAGGAAACCACGAAGATTATATACCCCTAAAAAACAAAATTATTTTAAAAGCAGCTAATATTTTTAAGCAGAAGTCTTGGAGTTACCACAGAAAATCCCAAGTCCTACAAGCATGGAAATAAGTAGTAAGAAGACTACTAGTAAGTAGACCATATACCACTTAAAAATTTACTGTTATCAAATACAAGAAGTAGCATGCTTATGTCAAAGATGCAAGAACTAATCCACATTTTTTTTTTTTATATAACTCAGTTACCTTGCTTTCTTTGTCTAAATATTTTGAAGTATTTTAAATGAAGTCTTTTAGATTCTAAAGTGTCTAAAACAAGCAGCGCCATGAAGACAGAAAATATTCTAATGAAAATAGATCTGGAGGAAAAAATTAAAATTTATCTCTGAGATGTCTAAACCAGTTAAAGAAGTAGATTTGTAAATTTCTAAAGTAAAATCTGTGAATTTGAGGAGGAAATATCACAAATCTCCCTGAAGATGCAAACTGTCATGTTTCAAACCACAGCTATGTGGTTGCAATAGAGATCTCATACTTACTGCTGGTTTTCCATTGTTCATATTTGATATTGGACTCAGTGCTGGAAGAGACTGAAATCCCTGTTATTGTAACACATGCAAACAGATATGTTAAACATGTTACTCAGCCCAGAATTTTAGACACTCAATAATTTTCTAAATAAAGCAAACATTGAACACTGGGGAATCTGAAACTGTTCTACCTCTGAAAAATAAACCCAAACCACGTAGCCAGAATACATCTTCGTACCATCAGTTTAGCGTGTCACATAAATATGTGTTTGAAAGCTGTCCTGGCCAGAGTTGCTTTGCTAGACCCGAGTGTACCCATTCCACAGTGCTCTGCCAGAGCTGGTGTCAGTGCCAGATCGCACCTGGACTCCTGTGTGGAAGCAGCCTACTCTTGGCAGGAGCACAAGACCGGTTCAGGAAACTTAAAACTGAAAGGGTAAGGAGGATGTGGAAACAGAATATGTAGTGGGTGGGAATATTTCTCAAGGCCTTGGTAATTCCCTCTGTAGTGGTAGGATGCTTATTTTGAACTGACAAGTCTCAGTGGAAAATCATGCTGTGCAGGGATCTGCCTGCAACTTCTGCCAAGTGTATTGCCGGTTTTTGCACATTTAGACTCAGTTTTTCACAGTCCAATATTTTGTACTTACATGGCTTGATATGGCTGGAGGAGGCAGGCTGTCAGCAGGGATAGGAATTAGCTCACCAAGCTGAAAGAACCCAAAAGGAGATGCAAACAAAACCATATCACCAGGAGTTTCTGAACTAAAAAAAGGAATCCTTGCACCCATACTTCTCTACCCCTGTAAAAAATATCTGCCACGACTCCATTTTGACTAAGGGAGTTGGAAAGGATTAGGATGTACTGCAACAGTACCTGCAATTTTCTCCATCCATTTCGAACACGGATAAAAACCTCACTGGTTTCACTCAGATAGATTAGTGTACCTTCTGCAACAAAATGAACTTTTTCCAACATACCCTCAATGTTTTGGAATGTTGTAACCTGTCAAGTAGGAAAATGAAACATGCTTCATCAGACATATAAAACATTTTGCAAGTTGAATTGTAAGTCTCATTTGAACATATAAATGTCAAGGCTTCTTCCGCAGGAAATGCTCATAAAGTCAATTTTACATCTTTTCATGCAAAAAGCTTCAGTAACATAAATATCTTGCTACTTTGGCATACCAGCATCATCATTCTGTGGATTGTAGTAGAACTACACCAAGAGTTAATTTTACACAGAGTGAAGATCATTGCATCTCTACAGTTTAGCATACTAGATCAAAATGGCAGAGTTCAGAAGAGATTTGATAAGGTTTATAAATATCACACAAAATTCTAGATACATTTGCTTCTGTTATATTTTTCTTAGTGTTGTTGTGATCTCTTTAAGGGTGTTTTCTTCCATCCCTTTCGTTATGTTTCCAGGTGCCACTAGTTTACGCAGCAAGCATTTTACAATTTCGCTTTTCTTGATCATCAGGAGGCTTAGACTGATGTCTGTCAAATATAGACATTGCACCTATTACCTCTGTCTTTGTCACCTCAAGATAAGAACACCGTCCTGTATAAGATGGGTTGCTTCTACAATCTGTTTGATAATTGCAGATAGTGTAAAATCAGGTACAAGTTTCTTTAGAGTGTCATTTCTTTCTCATTTCTTCAGTGTCAGAAGGCATATTAATGCTTTATGAATCATGTAGACCCTACTATAGATTTACATATTGTTTATTAATGTTGGTTTTGACCTCAGTGGGCTTGGATCTCCTATCTAAGACAGTAGCTCCCAGCCTGTAACTACAGTCCTCTACCTTGGGGCACCAGTCTTTGAACATCTCTTTCTCCCCTGATCTGTAACCATTGTCAGGTCCTGAATTTCTATGAGAAAAGGCAATTAGCAGAGGTATGACACTATGGTGGGAAGGCATTAAGAAACGTACACACAGATTCTTGTTAGTTCATTTGATATGATGTATGTGATCTGAAAGTCTGCTTGTTTATTAGTACATTCTCAAATGATAGCCAAAGATATCCAGCGAATTTGCTTTTCTATCATAATGTGAGAATGTGGAAAAGGAAAAAATTGCAATGAACCCCCTCTGCTAGCTTGAATAATTTTTTTTCGGAAATTATGAATATTTAATTTAGAAATTAACAAGACAGGAGTCTTAGCTGTCATTTTTATGGCATGGATATCTGGGAAACAATTCTGATTTGATTCATGCAGTAAGAAAAGGAAACAAATTTATATGTATTCTCTAGCACAATGATTTTTAGATTTGCTAGGGAAATCTACAGTTTTCTTCTCAGAATCAAATGACCTATATTACTAGGTTTTAATCCAGTAATGTAAAGTGTCTTTTTCATGGAAACTGGGCATTCAGTAGTTGTTCTAGTATCTCAGGATGTTAAGTTGCCACAGTCTTTTGGGCACATTGCTTTGAACATGGAATATGCAACTTTCCATTACTTTAGCATGCTATCAGTCTTTGCATTTGTTTCAATAGGCTGTTACTAACAAGGCAATGGACAGACTTCTCCTCTCATCTCTTTTCCCAACTATATGGATTCCCTGCTGAAAAATTATGAGGTTCAGAAAACCAGAAAATATTCTAATAAATAAAAACACGGGACGGAGCTTTCCCTCCTCTCTCAGTGCTACCAATGGCCACCAAAAGATTTGAAGCAAGGTTTCAATGGCAAACTTCCTTATTTTGATGTCTTACCAGGTTCCTGGTTGCAGGTGACCCTGGCTCTCCTGGAGGACCTGGTGGCCCAGGCATTGCAGCTGCTAAAATATAACAAGCATACAATACATGTTGAAGGTCATCTTTTTTGAGAGAGGTGAGCGACATAAAGAAAGGACTTAGTGGTAGTGTCTAGGAGTAGTGGGAGCTTTAAATAGCCATAGGCCTTACATAGTCAAGTTCTGAATAGCTGTGTTCAAGCCAACTACAGAAAATGCATTCTAAGGATTTTTTTTTTTTAAAGCAATGGTGAAACTTAGTCTTTTCTCTGTTATTTGGGTGGTTAAGGTCAACAGATTGCAATCTGTTGTAGAGACTCTGCAAATGAAGAACCAGATCCACTTAAATTGACCAGAATGCCCTTCTGCTAGCTGCTAATGACATGCATATAGAAGAGGAAGAACTTTTAGCTCCTGCCCGTATAGGCTTTGAGGCAGTCATTATATCTTTTACTCTAAAAGTAAACAAAAATGAACTTTTCCTTGGATAAAAAATTCAGAAGTGTAAGCTCAGCTTATGTTTCAAAGCAACAAAGAATTCTCCAGTGGTATGAACTTGAACTTCTAAGACTGCAGTCCGTAACACCTAGTACCTAGTACCTGTCTCTACTCCAAAACTGAATTTCTTCACCTTGAGCTGAAAGTCCCTGTTTTCTGGAGTAAAAACTCCTTTCTTTTAAGGAAGGAAAGAAGGCAAGATATGGAAGACTGAAAGCAAGCATCTTGTGCAAATGCATATCATGATAATGGAAATTTGAAGCTGTTTAGAAGAAAGAGCTTCTACACATGGACCCTGCTGAGCATCATGGTGTGTCCCAGCAGGGCTCTGCAGCTGAGATGTGGGCAGATCTTGTATTAACCATAAGTAGAAACTCCTCTGTAGAGGAAAAGAGACACACAAAGTGGGGGCCACAAAACAGGTCCAGGGGTATCCAGGAGAGTACACTAGTGTACTGCTGGGAGGGAATATAAAAGGCTCAGTAAGAAATCTGATTAGGAACAGAAAGGTATGATGAGAGCTAGTATGACACGGAAGAAAGAGATGTAATAGTTGGTGGATAGTTGTCAAACTACCTGAGCATGGGGAAGTCTAGCATGTCCTAGCATGCTGGTGAATCTGGAGTATGAAACACGCACAAAGAACTGCAAGGTTCAACTCCTAACCACTCCCCAATTCCTACCTTACTGGGCACTTGAAAATGGTGTTCAGCTGATCTTAGCTATGGAAATAGTACTATAGTCCCAAATATGGACAGAATTGCTCTTCAGAAGTGAAGGAGAAATGGAGGAATGTAGGAATATTGTCTGAAACCACCCTTTGGAGAAATTTTGGTGAGCTCATCTGGTAGCCCTCCCTACAATAACCAAAATCTACTCATCCACAGCTTACCAGATAGAGCAACTAAATGGACTGAGGGAGAGTAACAGAAGATAAGCTAAAGGAGCATACTTTCTGCCTTCATAGTTCTCAAAGGAATTGGGATCACAGTGATCTTCAGTGAAAGTGGAGCTATAGATTCCCCTCCACCCACAAATACATTTAGTGAAGAAAAAGTATTGACTGTCTTCTCCTTTATTGTATCTTTCCACTCTGAAGTAGTTTGAGAGTCTGAATAAATCACTGTAAGATACATTTTTAAAATATAGTTTGAACCATTAAAGAGTCAGTAAAGGCTAACCCTGAGAGCACTGCTGCATTCCAGAGCTTGCTGTTTACTGATCTGTAACTTTTGAATTAGGAGGCTGCAGTTATGCACCAATAAAGCAAGTTCTAGTGTTCAGAAATGCTTGTTTTTGTGAAACCCAGAGGAGCCTTGAAATCACCTTTTACAAATTGAAGAATCTATGCTCTGAAGCATTTACAAGGATCCTCCAGAGCAGTTCCTTCCTGTCAATAGCAGGGGAAAGGGGTTCAGTTCTCAGAAGTGCTCAGAGCTATTTATCTCCAGATAAACCATTCCTCTTTCCCCATATTGCAGTATGTGAGCCCCATATTACAGTAAGACCTTGAACAGAGCTAACTGTGCCTTGAAGACAGGAAATAAATAAACATTTGTGTTCATAACATTTAGTAAAATGGACATCCATCAGCATGCTGCCTAAAGAAGCTTCTTACAAAGCAAAGAGGAAAATGTGTAGGAGGACAATGAAGACTAATGGCAGAGAGGATAAACGAAAATATAGGAATGGAGTGCTAATAATTTGTTTTGTCTGCCTGGGTCTCTTAGCTAATATTCAGAAGTGCTTAACATAAATTACACAGGAAAAGGCCTGAAGGCCTTTATGGACTTTATGGATACTGAGGATCTGTCCATATTATGATGATCAGGGGCTAATTCAGGTACAGACCTATGTTCCACCATTGAACATATTAAAGATTTCTTCTTTCTCAAATATTCTTCAAAGGATGAACACTTCTGATAGACACTCAATTAATAATATTTACTGGATGACAGATGGGAAGTCTCACCTTGACCCTGGGCAGCTGTATAAACCAATCTGACCAGGTTCAAGAAATTCCTGGAGAGAACAAATTGAAGACAGAGAGGTCTACTCCCCAAACTAGCATACTGGAGGCACAGGTCTTGTGGGGAAACAGACTGATTGTTAGTTCTCAGAAATGGAGATCTGTATTAGCTAGACCTGCCCAAACTTTAGGCGGGACAGATCTGCATTATAGCCTCTCTATTCAGTTAACAATTCCCTTTATGTTAGTACACCACCTTCAGCTGAGATTAAGGAATGCTTTGCTCTGGTTTTACCTGGCTGGATTCCCATGCTGGTCGCAGTTCCCAGAGGGAGGAATCAGAGTCGCTTGCTCAGGCAGACCTGTCAAGTAATGTCAGACAAGCCCAGGACCCGACCCACCAGAACCTAGTCTAACAGCCGGACATTAACAGTGTGAGGCTTGTCACTAGCAGACCTGTGACCCAAGAGGAGTCAAAAGCACAAATGTCTTGACCTGTGACACTTGGTTTAGAGCCATGTATTCCCTTTGATGCAAGTTTGAGATAATTCACCTGAAGCTCCAGTGCCACCTTGTTTACAAAGTTCCTCCCCTGCTGTGACTATTTGTGGCACATTTTACTCCTTTTCTAATCCAATATGTTGAAAATCATTACAAGTACAGTAACCAACCCTCCCAAAGCTTTATTTCTATTCAGCATGTGCATAACAACTGATTTTTAGAAGCAGTTGCCCAGCAGTTTCATTCTAGACCTAAACTCTACTGTGGGTACTGCCTTTGTATCAGAGAATCATAGTATCATTAAGGTTGGAAAAGACCCTTAAAATCATCAAGTCCAACCGTTAACCTAGCACTGCCAAGTCCACCACTAAACCATGTCCCTACGTGCCACATCTACACATCTTTTAAATACCTCCAGGGATGGAGACTCAACCACTTCCCTGGGCAGCCTCTTCCAATGCCTGACTACCCTTTTGGTGAAGAAATTTTTCCTAATATCCAGTCTAAACTTCCCCTGGCACAGCTTGAGGCCATTTCCTCTCGTTCTATCACTTGTTACTTGGGAGAAGAGACCGACCCCCACCTCGCTACAACCTCCTTTCAGGTAATTGTAGAGAGCAATAAGGTCTCCCCTCAGCCTCCTCTTCTCCAGGCTAAACAACCCCAGCTCCCTCAGCCGCTCCTCATAAGACTTGTGCTCCAGGCCCTTCACCAACTTCTTTGGACACTCTTCTCTGGACACGCTCCAGCACCTCAATGTCCTTCTTGTAGTGAGGGGCCCAAAACTGAACACAGCACTCGAGGTGCGGCCTCACCAGTGCCCAGTACAGGGGCACGATCACCTCCCTGGTCCTGCTGGCCACACTATTTCTGATATAAGCCAGGATGCCATTGGCCTTCTTGGCCACCTGAGCACACTGCTGGCTCATGTTCAGGCGGCTGTCGACCAACACCCCCAGGTCCTTTTCCTCCAGGCAGCTCTCCAGCCACTCTTCCCCAAGCCCATAGCGTTGCATGGGGTTGTTGTGACCCAAGTGCAGGACCCAGCACTGAGCCTTGTTGAACTTCATACAGTTGGCCTCAGCCCATTGATCCAGCGTGTCCATATCCCTCTGTAGGGCCTTCCTACCCTCCAGCAGATCAACACTTCCACCCAGCTTGGTGTCATGTGCAAACTTACTGAGGGTGCACTCAATCCCCTCATCCAGATCATCGATAAAGATATTAAACAGGACTTGCCCCAATACTGAGCCCTGGGGAACACCACTTGTGACTGTCCGCCAACTGGATTTAACTCAATTCACCACAAGAAGAGTGTCTTGGCCCACATTAACATCTTCCCAAAGTTAGCCAGCTGCTCAATTTGATAGATTTTGCAAAGCTCTCAAGGCAGCCTGTCTCCATTATGTAGACTTCCTCTCAACCACAGCCACAATAAGATTTTTCATGCAATATTGCTCCCATGGCACTAGACAGTGAAAACTGTTTGCAGAGACATTGTCCCTTTTGTGCTCCCAGTTCCAACTCATCCCCCAGGAGAAATCAGTAGAGGGCACGAGGAGAGAGGGGAGCAACCTGATTCAGGTGTGCAGAGTGGGTGGGCAGATGGAAGAACAGGTATGTAAAGGAAGTGGCAATGTGGGGGGTAGGGGTGGGTGCATGCCTATGCACTCACATATGCAGTGAAAAGCAAAATCGCACCCTCTCACCTGAGCCATATATTGCAGGGGGTCCTGGTGGGCCGGGTGGGCCAGGTGGGCCAGGAGGTCCAATTTTTCCATAACCCGGTAAGCCAGGTAGGCCAGGTAACCCCGGAGGTCCTCTGGGTCCGACAACTGAATCCCCTTTTGGCCCCTATCAGTGATAAAAAGTATTCCTTTGAATGTGTCGGTTTCACTGCTGCAGGGCCTTCATCTCTGGTGGCAACATTTTCTGAAGGCTTGCCACCACACCACTGTTTAGACATGAGTCTGTATGTAATTTTCTTCAAGGAGGCATGGATGTTAATGGAAAATGAAAAATTTGACCATATACTAAACTAAATTCAAGAATCTAAGTTTCAGAAAGCTTTCTGAAAGTTCTTGCACCTATTTCTGAGTAGCTGATACCTGCGAAACTCTTGACAGTACTCTCAAAAGTCCTGGATCTCAACCCTGCTTGTGCTGAGACTACTTGCTTTGATGTGCTTATAGATAAGAGTTTGTCTGAAGGTATGTGGTGGAAAGCTTTAACATAAAGTGTGTCTATGCAGGGTGTATGTCTCACAACAAATGTTGTCTTCTCCCTCCTGTGATCAAATGTCAGCTCATATCCCTTAAGCTCTCCAGCTGCCAGTCTTCCAGATTAAAAAGGCTCCAACTCTCTCTGTTTCCAGTTTAGCAGTGTGTCCTCAGCCTGAACAAGGGAGGGCTTGTGCTCCCTGCGCTCAAACTGGCCTGCATACATAGAACAGTTTTTGGACACTGGACTAGGAGAGCTCAGTCTCTGATGTATCTCAGATGCGCCATCCAACTCCTCCTTGCCAGTGGAACAGTTTCTCAGCAGGCAGATGGTTCTCAGCAATGTGGAATAACGCCAGGGGGATTTTTGAAGGTGCGCTTGCTAACCTAACACTTCGTCCCCAGCTATGACCCACCTATTAACGCTCCTTGGCACAGAACATAACAATAGAGTAATGCAATGCACACATTTGTTGCCAGATCCCAGGGATAAACTAGTTTCCAAAGAATTAGTGCATTTGATTCCAAAGCAGCTGTGGTGGCAATTGCCAGAAGATAAAACAACTAGGTAGAGATTAGACAGTGGCTGAATTTTATAGGAATGATCCAGATGGGTACACACTGGACTTTTCATTCATGTTTTTGGAGTACTGGAATAGAAAATAAGATTAATTATTTAGATGGCCAGTAATTTTCAAGTCAGCCTCTTTATATAGCCTATTTTCGCTTTTATGGGGATATAAGTAGTAGTGTCACCTGTTATATATACTGCCTTGATTTGTGATGCTATTAATAGCACGAATCTGCATACCGATGTAGTTGTATAAGACAGCCGAGCATAACATTATATCGATTTTTCATAGCAAATTAATTCTATGCACAACAGTGACGTGTCTGTGTTTACACCTAATGCAACTCTTGTATTCACCTAATGGTTAGCATATGAGTTTTTATATAGTTCTTAGCATGATCTTGGTGTTTGTCTCTTTTTAGTGCCTTCTAAATTAAAACAATGGGTACACACAAATATTCCTATTCTACAACTTGCGTGACTTACCACTAATCCTGGTCTTCCAGGTGGTCCAGGAGGTCCCGTCAGAAAAAAACCTCCATTTGGTTCTCCTTTTTCTCCTTTTACACCAGTGACTCCATTGTCTCCTTTTTCACCCTTTAAAGAGAATATATTTTAAACTGTTGAGCTGAAGCGAGATCAGAACTCCATGCACTGATCTTTTAAAGTGTCGTGGTTTAACCCTGGCCAGCAACTAAGCACCACGCAGCCGCTTGCTCACTCCTTCCTGGTGGGATGGGGGAGAGAATCGGAAGAGTAAAAGTGAGAAAACTCGTGGGTTGAGATAAGAACAGCTTAATAACTGAAATAAAATAAAGTATAACAATAACAATGATAATAACAACAACAACATACAACGCAAGTGATGCACGATGCAATTGCTCACCACCTACTGATCAATGCCCATCCCATCCCTGAGCAGCGGTCACTGCCCCCCAGTCAACTCCCCCCAGTTTATACACTGAGCATGACGCCATATGGTATGGAACAGCCCTTGGGCCAGTCTGGGTCAGCTGTCCTGGCTGTGCCCCCTCCCAGCTTCTTGTGCACCTGGCAGAGCATGGGAAGCTGAAAAGTCCTTGACTGGTGTAAGCACTACTTAGCAACAACTAAAACATCAGTGTGTTACCAACATTCTTCTCATCCTAAATCCAAAACACAGCACTATACCAGCTACTGGGAAGAAAACTAACTCTATCCCAGCTGAAACCAGGACATAAAGTTACATGGCACCAGGCCTGCTGGAGACAGATGGGGTTCACCTGTTGCAAAGAGGGAAAAGGATTCTGGCTCAGGAGTTAGCAGGCCTCATGGAGAGAGCTTTAAACTAGACTCGAAGGGGCAAGGGGATAAAACCAGGCTTGCTAGGGATGAGCCTAGGGGTGGCATGCCTGTGTTGGAGAAGAGATCAATAGCCCAACTGAAGTGCATGTAACACCAATGCACGCAGCATGGGCAATAAGCAGGAGGAGCTGGAAGCCATTGCGCGACAGGAAAACTATGATGTGGTCGCCATCGCGGAAACATGGTGGGATGACTCACACAACTGGAGTGCTGCAATGGATGGCTACAAGCTCTTTAGAAGGGACAGGCAAGGAAGGAGAGGTGGTGGGGTAGCCTTGTACGTCAGAGAGTGTTTTGATTGTCTAGAGCTCAACGACGGTAATGATAAGGTTGAGTGCTTATGGGTAAAGACCAGAGGGAAGGCTAATAAGGCAGATATCGTGGTGGGAGTCTGCGACAGACCACCCAACCAGGATGAGGAAACAGACAAAGTATTCTACAAGCGGTTGGCTGGAGTCTCACAGTCTCTAGCCCTTGTTCTCGTGGGAGACTTCAACTTACCAGATCTCTGCTGGAAATACAACACAGCAGAGAGAAAGCAGTCTCGGAGGTTCCTGGAGTGAGTGGAAGATGGTAACTTCCTGACACAGCTGGTAAGCGAGCCGACCAGGGGAGGTGCCCCGCTGGACCTGCTGTTTGCGAACAGAGAAGGCCTGGTGGGTGATGCGGTGGTCGGAGGCTGTCTTGGGCACAGCGACCATGAAATGATGGAGTTTTCGATTCTTGGAGAAGTAAGGAAGGGGGTCAGCAAAACCGCTACCCTGAACTTTAGGAGGGCAGACTTTGTACTGTTTAGGAGTCTGGTTGACAGAGTCCCTTGGGAGGCAGTCCTGAAGGGCAAAGGAGTCCAGGAAGGCTGGATGTTATTCAAGGAGGAAATCTTAAAGGTGCAGGAGCAGGCCGTCCCCGTGTGCTGTAAGTCGAGCAGGCGGGGGAGAAGACCGGCCTGGCTGAACAGGGAGCTTTGGCTGGAACTCAGGAAAAAAAAGGAGAGCCTACCACCTTTGGAAAAAGGGGCAGGTGACTCAGGAGGACTACAAGGATGTTGTGAGGTTCTGCAGGGAGAAGATTAGAAAGGCGAAGGCCCAGCTAGAACTTAAACTAGCCACCGCCGTTAAAGATAACAAAAAATGTTTTTACAAATATATCAATGACAAAAGGAGGGCCAGGAAGAATCTCCCTCTTTTGTTGGATGCGGAGGGAAACATTGCCACGAAGGATAAGGAGAAGGCTGAGGTACTTAATGCCTTCTTTGCCTCAGTCTTTAATAGTCAGACCGGTCATCCTCAGGGTTTTCAGGCCCCTGAGCTGGGAGATGGAGATAGGATGCAGAATGAAGCCCCAGTTGTCGAAGAGGTGGCAGTCACCAACCTGCTCCTCCACCTGGATGCTCACAAGTCCATGGGGCCAGATGGGATCCACCCGAGGATACTGAGGGAGCTGGCAGAGGAGCTTGCCAAGCCACTCTCCACCATTTACCAGCAGTTCTGGTCAACCGGGGAGGTCCCAGCTGACTGGAAGTTAGCAAATGTGACGCCCCTCTACCAGAAGGGTCAGAAGGAGGATCTGGGGAACTACAGGCCTGTCAGCCTGACCTCGGTGCCGGGGAAGGTCATGGAGCAGGTCATCCTGAGTGCCATTACGTGGCACGTGCGGGACAACCGGGGGATCAGAATCAGCCAGCATGGGTTTATGAAAGGGAGGTCCTGCTTGACTAACCTCATCTCCTTCTGTGACAAGGTGACCCGCTTGGTGGATGAGGGGAAGGCTGTGGGTGTTGTCTACTTGAACTTTAGTAAGGCCTTTGACACTGTCTCCCACAGCATTCTCCTGGAGAAGCTGGCTGCTCACGGCTTGGATAAATGCACTCTGTGCTGGGCGAAAAACTGGCTGGACGGCTGGGCCCAGAGAGTGGTGGTGAATGGAGTTAAATCCAGTTGGAGGCCGGTCACAAGTGGTGTTCCCCAGGGCTCAGTATCGGGGCCAGTTCTGTTCAATATCTTCATTGATGATCTGGATGAGGGGATTGAGTGCACCCTCAGTAAGTTTGCAGATGACACCAAGTTGGGCAGGAGTGTCGATCTGCTGGGGGGTAGGAAGGCCCTACAGAGGGACCTGGACAGGCTGGATCGTTGGGCCAGGGCCAGCTGTATGAGATTCAACAAGGCTCAGTGCCAGGTCCTGCACTTGGGTCACAACAACCCCATGCAACGCTACAGGCTTGGGGAGGAGTGACTGGGGAGCTGCCTGGAGGAAAAGGACCTGGGGGTGTTGGTCGACAGCCGCCTGAACATGAGCCAGCAGTGTGCTCAGGTGGCCAAGAAGGCCAATAGCATTCTGGCCTGTATCAGGAATAGTGTGGCCAGCAGGACCAGGGAGGTGATTGTCCCTTTATACTCAGCACTGGTGAGGCAGCACCTTGAATACTGTGTTCAGTTTTGGGCCCCTCACTGCAAGAAGGACATCAAGGTGCTGGAGCACGTCCAGAGAAGGGCAACAAAGCTGGTGAAGAGTCTAGAGAACAAGTCTTATGAGGAGTGGCTGAGGGAGCTGGGGTTGTTTAGCCTGGAGAAGAGGAGGCTGAGGGGAGACCTTATTGCTCTCTCCAACTACCTGAAAGGAGGTTGTAGCGAGGTGGGGGTCTGTCTCTTCTCCCAAGTAACAAGTGATAGGATGAGAGGAAATGGCCTCAAGCTGCGCCATGGAAGTTTAGGTTGGATATTAGGGAAAACTTCTTCACTGAAAGGGTAGTCAGGCATTGGAACAGGCTGCCCAGGGAAGTGGTTGAGTCTCCATCCCTGGAGGTATTTAAATGAAGGGTAGACGTGGTGCTCGAGGACATAGTTTAGTGGTGGACTTGGCAGTGCTGGGTTAACGGTTGGACTCGATGATCTTAAGGGTCTTTTCCAACCTTAATGATTCTATGAAATCTCTGAACTTAATATAGAAAAGCATCTACTTAAAGTGTTTTTGACATCGCTTCCTTTTTCCATGATACAGAATGAGAAGGAATGCTTTCTCTATTGAGACTGCAAGGCTCTCTCAGGGCAGGGGCTAGGAGAGGTGGGGTTAGGTGGAGTCAGAGAAAATGCCTCTACTGCTGTTTTCTGCTATTCTACCCAGCGAAACTTTGTCCTGTGTTGTAGCTGGAGGCAAAGACAAAGTCGGAGGAAGCATAAAAGCCTGGATTTCTGCTTTTCTCATTCATCAAGGAAAAAGCAAAGCACGATTGACATGGAATGGACAGATATTTAAAAGTATATGGTAAAGTGAAGACTACTGTGCGTAGGATGAGAGAGAAGGGCAGGGCTGTGTACCAGGATAACAGAAGAGACACCACACAAAATTGCTGACACTTTGAACTGCATCTCTTTTCCTGTCCTTCATTGTTGATTATCAGTTAGTTTGGGGAAAAGAGTGATAGGTAAGAAGCAGCATTTAAATACTAGGTTATTATGTCTCTGTGCAAAATGAGCCACAGCAATTGTAGGTTCCTTCTCACGTTATTTCCTTCTGTTTGTCTGCTATTTTATTTCCTTCAACTTTTTTTGGTCTACTTTGTTTCACTTTTCTGAGAAATAAACTTGTGAAGAGAAGAGGCCAAGGGGAAAGCAAGAATGGCAGGTAGCTGTAGAAAGCCAGTGACTTCCTCTCCTGACTTCTCTTCTTTTTAGTTTCCTGGTAAACAGGACTATAAAGCTTTCTGTATGGCATGCCATTTCGCAGAGATGAAGGACTAGGTAAAAAATGAGTTCTTTGTATCTAAAGCTGTAAAGCTGTAGGCACTACTCTATAAGATCAAAGAAGCCATATCAGCTCTGCCATGCATGCATGGGGCACCTTATGCCATAGGAATAATTTAGGTGCACTCAGCCAAGCAGAAACAAAATCTGAAAACCAGATGGCACTAAGAGTCCTTCAAGGAAACAGACAGTACACTGCTTTTGGTGGCATCATTAAATGATAACTTGATTCAATTTTTTTTTCAGATCTTTTACTGATAAAGAGCCTTGTTCACAGAAAAACATTAAAAATAATATTGCATTGGTATTCATTTTTGTCACTTGAAGCAGTCAGGAGAATAATGGAACAGAGAGAGACCAAACACATGAAGGTATGGGTATACTTTCTTGTAAGAGATTCCAGGAAAAGTCATTTCCATCACTTTAACTTATTCAGTGTGTTTAAAAGATAAATAGTATTACACAGAAGTGATTCTTTTTTCCCCATGTGTTAATTGTTGCTAAATTTTTCTAGAAGCCCTTTAGGTAATGGATGTCTCTTACCTGAGCTGGCATGGAAACAAAAACATTCATTTATGGCAGATAATTTATATCAACTTATGTTAGGTAACAGTGAATTATGACTCACTTTAATACCACTGGGAAGGTAAAAAGCCTCAGCAATAAAGTTTTTTTTAAAAGTAATCTTTATATACTACTGACATCTACTATCTTTATGCTTGTAATAAACTTATCTATGTAGCTGGATTTTAAGAAATTAATATCATTTGTAATTGCTGATGCTTTTATCTGTTTTGTATATTTCACCGTGCTATACCATTTTATGCTTAATTTATAGTAAAGTACACTTTGAAAAAAGCTTAACAGAACTCAAACGCAAATGGGATATAATTACCTTTATGCTATTAATAAAGTGGCTGAAATATGATGGAGGCAGAGGTGGACCTGAAAAATGAAGAAAATACAATGAAGTACAATAATTATCTGTAATTTTCTTTTTAAAAACACTGCTTTGGATGTTACAGGTTTAGGAGTTTAAAGGAAAATTATTTACAATTATAACATTAACCTTTAAATCTAACAGATATTTTTAGTTTGTTTTCCTAACAAAGCAAGGCTTACATGCCCTGTCTTCTCTGTCACTCCTCCACCTTAATAATTTCTGAATCTGATTGTGAATTTCAGACAAAGAGAGCAAAGAATGCTCAAAGATGAAAAATTCAGTTTCCTGAAAAAATGGCAGCTGGGCAGAGGGTGAAAGAGAAGCATTCAAATTAACCCCTTTGATGGAAACAAAGGTAAAAGAAAAGCTTTCCATATGTTTTGCCAGCAGTGGGGTGGCCAATTGGTAGTTGCGTTATTGTTCATGGAAGGACAGTACCATAACCTACAAGAAAAAGAACCAGTGTTACTGCCATGTTGCTGATCATAGAATAATTGTTCCTTGACATTTTTCTTCAACAAAACCCAATACCAGCATCAATGGTTATACCACCTGTGTTGTGTTGTCTGCCAATGGTGGTCAGCCAAAGCTGTCAAGCCAGCACAAAAAGTCTAAAAAGCCTTCAAATATTCTCTGTTTGGCATATGCTTGGAAAAAAAAACCCAACTGTTTTACAGCTGTCCATAACAGCTTGATGCATTTTCTTCAAATGTGTTCTGATTAATTTTTGAGATCTTTGGGTCCAACCCTATGCCAGCCATAGCATTCAGGTCTCAGTACACTATCTCAGACACAATTAAGTCAAGTAGACATTGTATACATCTGTACTCTGGGACAGAAATGTTTTCCCACTATGGCAACTATTTTCATTTTATTCCAACCCTGCCAATTATATCTCACTGCAGTGATTTGCTTGATCCATGTGAGGGGATGGGGAACAGACAGGTGGAATGGAATGGTAGGTGTCCTTCTCAGATGTTGCTTAGTATTAGGCTCTACACTGGGCAATATCTGAGGTCTTTCTAGGATGACCAGCAAGCAGACTAGGCCTGGGCAAGGTACGTGAGGAAGAGGGAGGTCTCCACTCTAAGTGGAAGTCAAAAATCTGTTGTAGGGAACCAGTAGGCTCTACCTACACTGGTATGTAAACTGTATTAGACCGGTTCCTCAGCCCTGAGGTAAAGTGGCCCAGCTTCCATCCATACCGCTAAACTCTCCTCCTCGCTCCCGAAGCATGAGAGAGTTATCCATACAGCCTATTGCACAAATCCCTGGCTTAAGCTATCCCTCAGACCATGCTATTGTCTGGGAAAGTGTTACTTGCTGTAGGCTGAATCCAGACCAGGAAATATGGGAACAATGAAACTGCAGGACAATTATCCTCTGTGTCCTGGGTCTGTTTAGTTTACTAGTACACACAGCCAGAGAAGTTTGCCTGACATGGCTTCTCAACAGGCACACCTAGTTCAGTCTTCTTCTGTAGACATTCAGCTGAGGGCTGGAAAGCAATTTTTGGCAGGACCTTTAGGGATCTTAACACTAGCCAGAGGGAAACATACTTTGTTGTGTGGCTTCTGCTGGTAGACCAGACATTTTCATTTCAGTTTGTTTTCAGATGTTGCCGAAACATACTAACAGCACTTTGCATGTACATAATCAATGGCAAAATCATGCCCTCCCAACAATCATAAAGTCATAGAACTTTGGTGGTCTTCCTTTTAGAAAATGGGTAGCTACACTGCTTTCAGATCTGGGATCTGATCTAGAAATTAACTTAGCCCCTGGAGCAACAGAACTTACTTATTACCAGAATTAATGCTTGCCCAGTGAGAAGTGATCTTGCTCCACCTCATTCATTTTCCTTTAGCTCCATTCCTTCCACGATTCACAGAGAAAATGGTGAAACTTCTTCTTCATACAGAAAAGAAGGTCTCAGGACAAACAAACAGGCAAAAGGGTGGATTTGGATGAGTGTCAAAACTTGTCCAGAATGCCAGGGTGGCCTTTTGGAGAATGACCCACAGGAATGAAGGGAGTTGACTATGGTCAAGGGCCAGCACACTGCAATAAACCCTGCATTTTCGAGTAGCAGATCTTCAGCCTTAGGCAATTGGGTCTGAGACTATGATACAGTGAAGTCTTCTCCTCTATTTCTAGGTATGTTTTCTTACAAGGCTCCAAACTGTGCTCCTCCAGCCAGAAACACCGGGGTTGTGCTGGAGCATTGCTCATGTGGTTGGAACACAGCACCTATGCTCTGGATACTTACTGCACCGGCCTCTATACAGAGTAGCTAAATAAAGTGCGGCCTGCCATTTACCCACTTTTTGTGTTGGCTTCATATTTTTGCATGGTATCAATTAATAGAGCCTGTTTGTAAGGTTGGAGAGGAGACATTTTGTGAAAATGAAAAATAAATCCACTGCGTGGACAAGTACCACAGTTCAGGAAGCTTTTCTGATTGCTGGAACTCAACAGGTATTGTAGTGGAAGGAGCTTCAGCATCTGTCCTTCAGAGAAGGTTTTGAAAAATTCCTGTACTTTAATCATGTTCCACTACCCTGAAACTTCTAGCTTGTGAATTTTCACTGTCAAATATTATGTGGATATCTGTGAGACCTAGAGAATTGGTTTGTATGAAAGAATGTTTTAGCAACTACATCAACGAGCAAAAACCAAACAGGAATATTTTTTTAGAGCAGCAACAGAATTGGTCTCAGTTAATATATTTTAACTTCACAAAATATGGAAGATAGTCAATCTATTTGGATTCAGTTGGCAAACATATGAATAAATCCCTGTTACTTTAGGAGAAAGGTGAATTAAGTTTTCAATT
This sequence comes from Platalea leucorodia, assembly GCF_965183815.1. Lineage (NCBI taxonomy): Eukaryota > Metazoa > Chordata > Aves > Pelecaniformes > Threskiornithidae > Platalea > Platalea leucorodia. The sequence continues at coordinate 104,504,332 of NC_138823.1, forward strand.
TAACCAGAATTCTCATGTTATTTTCACCATCCTTCACTAGCTGCAGTTTTACAACAAGATCATAAGCATAATCCTTTCATAATCCTCTCCTTCTGAAGCACCTGAAATCATCAGGTGTAGGCAAAAATACTTGTAGGACATTAATTTGCACTAAATACAGAACCTGGGAGGGAACAGACGTGTTCATGGTGGATAAACCAGCACAGAAGAGAAAATTTTCTTAATTTCTGTTTAGGTATGCTTCTTGCTTCTTTTTACAGGTTTATTGATGACTAGGAAGCACTAATGACTTATTTTAAGGCACTGGATATTGATCAGAATAAAAATTAATGAAGACAAGACAAGAAAACAGATTTTATTAGAAGAAACAGATGTCCTCTTAAAAATAACCAAAATACCATGTTCAGTCAACAGAACTGTGTCTTTGGAACAAAGACAGAAATATCCATATAGATGTAGTTTTGTGTTTGTTATCAACACATTAGAGAACAAAGATTATAAATATGGTATAACAACATTAATTGGATATACTGCTTCTTCTGTTTCAAATTATTTCTGACACTGACCAAAGCCTTATCTCAGTATATGAGATTTCAAAAAATATATAGAAAAGGAAGAGTTTGTAATAGCAGTCTTTTCAAATAGATGCTTGTTTCTGTAACTATTTTTGAATGTGTAAGAATTAGCAATGTGTATCAACTTTTTGATACAGAAAAGTAAATCTTTGGTGAGGAACATCTGTTATGATGCTTCTACCACCAGTGAATTAGTATTTTTAGTTCACACAGACTTTTCGTGATTATCACAAATAAAGCATAGAATATTAAAAAGTTGGTTGAAATGGAGATCATCTAGTTCCACCTCCTGCTGGAAGTGGGACTGTCACCAACAAATGACTGCCTTGAACTCAGAATGCAGAGGTGTGTTACCCTGAAATGGGAAGCACTGGATTTTAGCCCACTTGGCTCAAAAAGATTGACAACAAAACAATATCTCAGGAAGTGGACATGACATCCTTCTAAGATTTCAAGAAATCTCTGACCAGCCAGTTACATTTCAATATCTATTCTTCTACTTAACACATTCATAATACTCACAAATGTGCCGTACAGATACTTATTTTCAGAAGACATTTTTTATAACATTATGGGTTTTGTTGTTCTTTGTGTCAGTTCAGCAAGGAACCTAGGTTCCTAGGTACCTGTCTTTAGGCAGGTAAGGCTGCAGGGGTAAGTATCAAAGTACTTTGTTGAATTGCTTTTTAAGTAAGTTAGTTAAACATGTATTCCTTTACAGGATATCAATGACATATCAGATTTAGTATACCTGGTGGTCCTGGAGCACCTCTGTCTCCCTTTTCTCCTTTTAAGTCCGCTGAACTGTGCAGCCCCCAGGAATCTCTGTTTGCTTTAGCACCTGCCATAAAAGCATCACAAATCCATGAGAACTTGCAAACAGCAGAGACTGTAGCAGTGACAACCAAACCACCGAAAGTGAGAGAAGACTTTTCCATACATGTGGGGCACGTTGCTCCAGTCCCTATATGCTTGTCTCACTCTCTCATGAACATTGAATGGCTGCCTGATTGTTCTCTCTTATCATCAACTGCAACATGTGCAAGACAATCTCTCTTACAAGTCAATCTTTCACTCTCTGTTCCCTAACCACCTAGCCTAAGACCCTCTGAACAAACCTGTTCTCACTGCATTTGTGAAATTCATTGGGCAAGTGTAGAAACGGTTCTTGAGTTATGGCTCTGCATTTGATACTACATCTTCTACTATCTCCAGCCTCCAAAACGGACCAATAAATGATAATATCTGCAACTGTGAATGTCAAAAATGTTATCGTTTATTGCTCCTTCATGTCATAAAAGCATTAATAATGAAGAAAATGTTCTCTGAGAACAGAAATGCTTTTAGCATAATTTTCCATCTGGGTGAGCTAAGGGTAGAATTGCACCTACATCTGGATAAACCTTCTATTTTTCCAGATATTGCTAAACTTTCATGGTAACCTTACCCTATAAAATATCTGGGTAAAATTACCCCTGAGTGTTTAGACTTCTTAGGTCTGATTTCTTTTTTTGTTCTATCTGAGTAATTGCTAGTATCTTTGCAACATTAATGTAAAATAACATCAGTCTGCCACAGTAACATCTTATAGCCACTTCCTTCAGGTAGAAATGCCTTTTCAAGTTTAAGGTGAGGTGGTCCTACTCTGAGTTATGAGCAGGAAGGGTGCTGAAGTACAATAACAAGCAGATACAAGACATATTGCTTGAAGTGTCTGTGATATCTTCAGCCCCTGTGTTCAGTTGTGATCTGTGCTGGGAGTCAGTGGATCACTAAGAACACTGGCTCTTTTCTAACCTGGTCTGATTAGACTTGTGAATTTCACTGGGGTGAGCACAGAAGCAGTCTCTTGCTTGGGTACCCAGTCCATGCTCCATGACCTGGTGCCACTTATAAATAAGACTTCATTGGTAAGAAAGGCTTAGTTTGAAAAATTGTTACAGAATTTTTCCTTCTTCTATTTGTGCAGAATGGCTACAACTACAGAAGAATGAGGTGTACTTCTTCCGTTTCAGAGCCCCATGTTACAATGGAAGTTTCCATCCAGTTCCTCTCCACCCTTCTCTTTTGTCTTTCAGCCATGAGAAGTGAAAGCTGGTCATACTCCCGTGGGTCTCCCCATTATGTGTCTGGTGACTTCAGCCTCCAGCTGTGAGCCCATGTTCAAATGCCTATTGACAGAACAGTGGGGCCTCATTTTATGTTGCACTGAGGCCAATCACACAATCTCTCAGGTGTGCAGTTAGACAGTTTTCCTAGCTGCAAGCTGAACCCTAACTGTCCAACTGTGACATCTTCAGAGTTATTTTCCAGATGGATTTCCAGTCCAGTCATCAGTATATTAGGTTATCTTAAAATATTGAGACCAATACAGAGCTTATACAAGCAAGCCCCGACTTTCTCGTCTTCAAGATGTCTTCCTTTACGACTTACTATGTTCATTCTTGCCCTTTATCCTGATCTCTTGCACTCATTTCCTTTTCTTCCTTACTTTTTCCATTTGAGTCAAGGTGGCATGGTCTTTCCAAGTGTCTCAGTCATTGCTGAGGAAGAGGAGCTGTTCCAGTTGCTGATACCAGCCCGCTGTCTACTCTCTGGACCACACTAGAGCTGGTGCCCAGATAGCCATCTCTTCCCCCAGAAACAGCCCCAAGCCCCAGTGTTTGGAGCTGGTATAACATGTACTACTGCTGCATTATTCAACTTGTTTTGCATGCACTGTTTTTGCCATGCAGGCTCTGACCTATCTGATTAAACTGTAAACTCTCCAGGCTTCTCTGCATTGTGATGGGAACAATAATTTAATTCCCAGGAACATGGGAACTGGGAAAGAGGTTCAGGCTGTATATTAGAGGCTGCAGTACTGCTTTTTTCCACATAATTACTCTGAAAGTATAATAAATATAGGCAGGAATAAATTTTTATTATAAGTAGTTAAATAAAAGGAGAAAGACCACTGACTTCATTTCCTCTGTCATCTTGAGAAGACCTTCTTCTCCATTGTGTACTTCTGGATCATAAGAAAGCTGCTGGCTGCTCCCTGGGGGTGCTCTGGGACTTGGTTTTAATGTCCCAACTTTTTTTCCTGCTCCAAGAAGCTCTGAAGGGGCAAAACTGTCACAGAACTTTCTGCTACCCTTAGAACTAGAAGGATTTCCACGCAATTTGGTCAAGGCAGCACTATTTCAATCAACATTCATAATTTTTTTTTCCCACAGAATTGCTACTTGTTTCCCTCTGCATGTAACTGAATCCATCCTTGGAGCATGTCTTTGAGGAAGGACAAAAGCACTGAACCACAGACACAGGCTTGCCTTAATTTTAATGCCTGGTGCACACAGTAAGTGACCACTTTGTGCTTACCTGGTGGAGTACTAGCTCAAGAATGGAATGGTCAGACCATTACAATAATCTTAAAATGGGATGAAAACTGTATGTAAATGGTGACTTTTCCTCCTTAAATCAAAGAAAGAAGGGATGCATGCTGGAATGACTTTAGGATTTACTGTTTGGGTTCGGAATCAGTATGCATTTAGAGAAAAGAAACTATAATGATTAATTGAATAAAACTGACAAGTTTTAAACAAAATTGTCATAGTCAACATCCTCACTTTCAAGCTTTTACCTAGGCTGAAAGTCTAAAAAGAGCAGAATGTCCTTTAGCAGCTTGTAGTCAACTCTTAGAACTAAGGAAAATGTCTTGAACCAAGAACTTTGGGCTCTGTCTGGGCATTTATTCTGTTAGATAATGGATTCTTTGTTAAAAACAAAAATATGGACAGGGAAATCTTTTGGAGTCTGTGCAGGGGGAGACAAGCAATTGGGAGTCTTTGAATTTAGGAGCAGCAATGGACAGACTAGGCTCTATGGACTTAATTCTGTGGACATAGCCCTGAAGAAATGTGGACAGTTTGCCAAGCACAAGACTTAGGCTTTCACTTGTAAGAGGTGAGTCAGTCATTCAGCAGTAAGGATTCAGAAAGAAAGTTCAGGGCATCATTGTACCCCACAAATTTGACCCTCTATTGTCCTGAAACCTCCTTCCATTAAAAGGAGAGAAAAGTGACAACATTTCTCCAGCCTTGTGACAATTTCCTCAGGGTCCTCATGTACAGAGTTTCTCATCCTCCTTCCCCATTAGTCTTACTTCCTTCTTTGTCTGCCTGTCAGATTTTTGTCCTAGCCACTCTCAAACCCCAGAAACTACTTTCTTTTCAACAGGGCTCACCTTCTTAGAGAAGGAGGGAATGAGAAACTTTTCTTCTGTCTCGCCAGAAAATTCACCCCCCCACACAGAAAGACCTGTTAATAGCGTGTTTCTTTCCCTCAGCAATATTCTCTGGGACTCCAGCAGCCAATATGTGTTGACCCTGCCTGTTACAGTTTTCTTTCAAAGAAAAGGATGGGAGCTCTGATTACAAGCTCAGGTTTTTTGATATCAGTCACTCAGAGAAGGGAAGTGGTTTTCACACCATCAGTCAAACACTGGAGGAAAGAGACCACCTGGTTTCTTGGTGGGATGTAGTATCAGGTGGACTTTAGAATTTGCATCTTAGGAGCATTGCCAGAGCAGAGAGTAATGACTTGGTGTAGCCATGTGTGACACCTCTGCTCTGACAGAGGACTTCTAAGATTAGATCTTGCAGACACTGTGTTGCACTGCTCAATTTAGAAATCTTAGTCTTTAAAGTGCAGACCTAGGCTCATTTGTTCTTTAGCCTACATGTTGAGACTGGACCAAGATATGATCTTATAGTTTCAGAAGAAAAAGAAGCAAGACCACCTTTTCTTTTCTGTTTGTTTTTTTTTTTTCCCTTTTTTTCCCCATAAACCCAGTTATGAAATAGCCAAGAAAAAGCAAAAAGAGCTTAAATAAGCAAAAACATAAAAAGCTTATGTAAACCAAGGTGCAAGAAAATAATTACTCACTGTGGACTTTAAGAGCTTCTTGATTTCCAGGATAAGGAGTGCTCACCTACAGACAAAGAAATCTATTAAAAATTATCCATATACATTAACCAATGGAAGCTGGTCACTTGAGGTGACTGAAAAGCCTGGAAAATTTGCATGCCATCACAGTAAATATTATAACAACATTCTGGGATTATCTCCAGTTTGACGAGGTCCAAGTATTAGCTGATCAAGATTTTTCAGGATTGTGCTCTTTTTAACATGCAACATGCTGTCAGCAAGAGGGTAACAACATGCGTTTTGGAGGCATCGGCAAATCCTACTCTCAGTCATGCCAGTGAAGCATCAGAAAACTCATTCTCCAAGAATAATTCCAAATTTACATCACGGCATTTGAAAGCAGGATTTGATTTTTGACTGTAAGATAACAGACTGTGTTTGTAAATTTTTCATCAGATCATGGCTATGCCTACTGTCTGATGTTGATCTATGCTCCAGATGTATTGAGACCACAGCTGGGAGGCAGAAGCTATTCTAGTCTATCCTGTTCTGACACCAGCCACCTGTAACAGTGGGCATGCTACATACCTCTACTGCCTGTCTTCAAAATAGGGACAGTGCAGGAGTTAAAATGTGGCACAGTGCTTGGAAATTGACAGATCTTAGTACTAGCTAGTACTATTTATATGAATCTAACAAAGTGTATGAAAAAAAAATTGAGGGTGCTGCATCTGGCTAGTCCTGTAGTATTAGCTCTTAGAAGTCTTACTCACATGGATAGCTCCATTAACTTCAGAAGTTCAGTTCACATGAGGAAAACTTGTGGGGTTCAGTCTGTAGTTCTTTATCGATATTCATTTATGTAGGCATGTACAGCAGACTTCTTATCTATAAACTCGGACAGGTTTAGGAGATTATTCACAAATGTAGGACAAATCTATCTAGCATACTCAGATGCACGAAGAGGTGTTTATAAGTACAGATTTCTATTACTTGTGCACATAAAAGTTACTGTTATTTTTCACTGATTGTAACCTTCTTGAAAAGTGACTTTTTATTATTATCTGAAATTCAGCAAAAATAGGCTTGTATTGTTTGAATCATTCCACAGAGAATCATAGGAGAGTTGAGGTTGGAAGGCATCTTTGGAGATTGTCTAGCCCAAAGCAGGATCAACTACGTTAGGTTGCTCAGGGCCTCGTCCAGTCAGGTTTCAGAGGTGAGGCTGACTAATCCATATGCGATTACGGACATATGTGATTAACATACAAGAATGTTATACGGTGAGAATGGGAGGATTTAAGGGAGGAATTCAAAGAGGTAAAAAGATGGTGCCTGGAGGTGGTAGGCCAAAACTGTAGAAATGTCAAATTACCATAGAGTAATGACTATTTATCATTAATTAACATAAAGATCCATAAGCTGAGATACATCTTTCTTCAGCAGTAAGGGTAGGGTGATGATGAGTACCAATGCATCTAGCATAGTGTAAATCAAGAGCTGCTTCTCTAAAATAAGTGAAAAAGAACTGTAATGGAAATTGGAGGAGGGGGCACAATACTGTTTTGAGCTATACTGTCTAACAGAAAAGTAGAACAGCCATACTGCATGCCACACTGTTCAGGGGAGGACTGTGGCTCTCAAAGACAGAATCCTTTCCAAGTACCTAACCCACAGCTTAACAGTACAATATTGCCCTAGGAAAAGTACTTCCAGGACTGAACGCTGTTCGCAGTTCATTACAGGATGTAATTTCCAAGATTCATTAAACAAAAATTACATCAGAGTGTTTTGAAAATATAAACTCCATCTCCTTTCTTTTAACACTACGTGTGAAGTTGAAGGTCCTTTGAAGGTAATGGGGGCTTTGTTATTCCTTTGGAAAGCAGGGGCAGAGCTTCACCTGCTGTCATTCTTGAAATAATAAATGTTTATATGTGAATAGACTGCATTTGAGGGTCAAATAAAGAACATGATCCTTCTTTTCTGATGCATCTTTCATGCCACAATGAAATACATAACAAGTCTTATTGAAATTGAAAACAGCTAAAGATATAAAAACAGGTAGATGGTATTTATATATACATTGAAAAATCTGTGTACATGTATGTGTGAACATTCAGCTCCCAAAGCAACTCTTGAACTATGGAAACATGGATTTTGAAAGGCATTAAAAGTGTTAGGACAACCGACTAGTCAAAGTGCGTTAAGCAGAAGGTTCTAGTGTTTCTAGTTCTGTTATATATTTTATATACAGCTAATTTGGGGTATCTAAACACTTGAAAATCTGTTACCTTGAAGACTAGGTAAAACACATCTCTGGTGCAAAGCAGAAGCAGGGGGAGAAAAGCTGCAAAGCTACTGTGGTTATTTATATAGCTACTTTGGTTATGTACTGTCATGGTCATGCATTTTGCTGAGAGCAGATTCTGTGTATGACTTACTGGCATTTTGCAATGAGGTCTGGGAGAGACTGGGAAAACTGTCTGTTGTAAACAGTAAGGGAAACTATTTTAATGAATGTAGGTATAGTACAGCAGATAACACACTAAATAGATCTAATAGACATGATGGGACAAAGCTGTCAAAACAAAAATCAGCACCTCCTGAGCAGAGTGCCCAACCTGCTGCCTGGGAGCTCCCACAGGTCTGTCAGCAGGTCCCACTGTGTGTGGGGGGCAAAACTCTTACAAGACAGTGGCTCTGGTTAAGAGATTTTTTCCTATGCACACAAGCAAGGTCACCCACTGTAAACTGTGTTGCCTGAAACAAGTTTTGATGTTTGCCTTTGCAAAGTGTTTCTAGAACAGCATATTTCTGCTACAGAGGCAGACCAGCAACTGATCCCCAGTTGTACTTACTCCTTTGATATAAACTATACGTCCTGGAGGTCCAGGGGGCCCCGGGAGTCCAGGCAAGCCAGGAAGGCCCTGGTCAGAGAGCGTGAAAGAAGGAAGATATTAGACAGATCTTTTCATATGCAATACAACTGAGCCTATAGAAAGAAGGCCAAGGGGCTCAGAAGGCCCCATTTAACCAAGAAGTTTTGTGTTAAATGGCTTGAGGGGAGACTGTGCCTTCAATTACAGGGACCAACCTGTCAGGTGAATTTTAGTATTTAACCTAAAGCACTTTGTGGAGAACAAAATGGTCTAAGATTGTTGTTTCCAGGGCAAAAAAAAACCCAAAACCCCACAACAAATCCCAAACTAGAAACCCCAAAGGACTAAAAATTGAAAGTAAATTAAAGGAAGTGGATCTCTCATCCAAGGAAAATTAGGTATCTGAGACTGGTCTGGGATTCTCAATACTGCTGAGATTCATATACTTTCAAGTGCCAGTCAGATAACTACACACTAATTAGCACCTTCAAGGAACCCTGCTAGACTGGAGGCGTGACTGCCCTTTAAAAAAAAATATGCCAGCTCTTTACCATGTCATTTAAAAACCTGGCATCTCGCCATGTCCATCTTTCACTCCACATCAATGCAAGCTTCTGTGAGGTGACACATGTTATCTCATCGATAATTAGAGATCCATTAGATTTTATCTTCCCTGAGCACTCCAGGAAGGACTATTAGAACATGTAGCCTGTTTTGTTTACGTGTTTGCTTTAATCTCCCAGCTTGATGTACTTTGTCTAGTTATACTTGCTTTAATAGTTTTTGTTTGGTTAAGGCAAACAATCCAGAAAATGAACCTTGACGATACTTGAATATATGGAGGAATGGAAATTCTAATATTTTCTGCCAGTGGCTAGTAATCTTTTCCATCATTTTCTTCCAATTAGAATTTGTCTAATTTGTCTGGTTTCACTTTCAGCAACTAAATTTCATTTTACACCTTTCTCTAGAGGTGTAAGCAACCTTTAGTACCTGGTCTTTTCTTTCTGTGAAGATACTTAAGTATTTACCAATTCTCAGTCTCCCTGTTAGTCAGATAAAGCAATATCATCATCTCACTGGTATTTATTGTCAAGATAGATAACATACTTGTGTTTTTCAGTTTGTGTGCCGTGTATTTTTTTTCTTTTAAACAAAGTAGAACCAGAGGACTCATACAACAGAATTAATTTACAAAAAGCGCTCTACTGAAATACAGTAAGATTGATTAGATCACCTCTTCTGATGCCTAGCGGACCCCTACCTTGTAATTTCTATGCTACCACAGTAAAATACCCTTGTCTTTTTTTCAGCATCTCTCTGATGCAGGTGAAATATTATTAGCTGCTGTTGTGGTATGGGTACCAATTTTTCTAGGACAGATTGCCCCATAACATCCGAACAGCCACACAAATCACTCTGCTATTGTGAAACTTATTGCTTATGCTCAGCAGTATTTACTGTTGTGTAGTCCAGTCTTCATGTTTGCCATGAGACCCCTTGTACGAAGTCTTTTCATAAGAATAGACTTGCAGCACCAGGACCTTGGTTCATCACTTGTCATTCCGTAATTACGGGTTGTAGGTGGGCATGGATATGCTATCATCTATGCAGTGGTCATTATTCTGGGTACATGTAAATGGCATCTAAAGCAGGTAGTAGATATTAGCAAGTATGTCCTTATTAGTAGTAGAGTAGATGCCACTTCACTATGATATGCTCAAGTGCTGTTTGTACTTGCGCTAGATAGCTAAGAGCCTATGGCAGTATCTTCACACCATGAGGGGTCATACTGATGGCCTGGATCAGGAAGTCTTTGAAATATAGAAAGAATTCGCAATCCCAGATCATTTGCTATTTGAACCAGCTATGCTAACAGTGAATCACACATTAACTGTTATACCTGGGAGCTGATACAACTATGTATATCCACAAGAACTGTCCAGATGGACCCAGAAGTTGACTTTTCAATGATTGTTACCAGATAACAAAAGTTGCAGAAACATATAATTGTTTCTAGATCATTTCAGGTTTTTAGTCCTGTCCTCATTTTAAAGAAATTAGTATAAATCAGACTTGACTTAAGATTTTAACAGGATTTTTTTTTCAACTAATTGCAGTACATAAGAACTTACATTAAATGCTTCGCCTCGATCACCTTTCACACCTCTCAGTCCATTCAGTCCTGGGCGGCCCTGAAATAAGTAGAAATAGTGTAGTATGTGTCAGAAGCAAGCTCCCCTATCTTTTTTCCACTTGAGAGCATAATACATACTGGACGTCCTGGGAAACCAAGTTCTCCTTTAGGTCCAGTAGGTCCTATTGGTCCCTGGACAAAAAAGAAAATGTGATTATGGAGAATATATGGAACATATCTTTAACATATATTTGAATATTTAGAATAAGAGGCATAGTTTTATGTTTGCATTAAAAATCAGTCTGTGATTGTCTGCAGAGATTGCACAGAATGTCCTCTGTACTTGCTCTGCTGAGTGACCTCCGAGGCTGAGGCCTGCCTATAACAGTCAGCTCTGGCTTGGAAAAGACTGGTTATCTGAAATGAGGTTTGAATTCTCAGCCATTTGAAGGGTGTGCAATTCAAAACTGAGTCACCATGTATCAAAGGAAAATTAAATGCATCGATCAGTAGAAAAAAGGCAGTTAGTGGTGTATGCTTTGTGCATCTCCTTTTTGTTTGCCTTGTTTTTCTGGTTATTTTTGAATCAGGCCCTATGAGGAAATGTCTGTGGATCAGCCTGAGAATTCATATAGTGACAGGTTTCTACATGACTCTTGCCAGCCTGGGTATGTGGATTTATGGGTCTGATAGTTGAAACAGAACAGATCCTTCTCTATACAAGAGTGACTGACCCATAGGGCCTCACAAATTGATACAAGTGACTGCAAAAAGAAAGGGCAAGCAGGCTGCCTGGGAAAAGCGGTCCAGGACTGTGGATGATCTATGACTGGCCATTTGCAAGCATGCAATTTCTAGGCAGCCAGCAAGTGATCAATAAAAAGCAGTAAACCTGAGGATACCACAGACTTTCATCTGCTGTCAGCTTCCTGAAACTCAACAAAACCACAAGGGTCTAGACAATCTCTTTACATATGTATCAACCTTTCTGGTTTAATTTCCTTTTTTTCAGTCTGGTGAAATGCTGAGATACCCCTTCTTGCATTATTGGTTAAAAAATCTCTTTCTATAGATCTCATGCAGATACCACTTATAGGTGACAATTGACGTGTTTAATCCCAAGAAATCACAGTACTTTCCGTGTAGTTATTGTATCGGACTTTCTATTTCTACCTGCAATATGGTGGTTAACACAGACCTGTGCTGATGGAAGAAAGACACTGGCTATTGCAGTGCTTACCACAATTTCAGCACATCACTTTAATGGTAACAAACGTTTGTTGGCATTGTGACTGCTACTTCAAAGGATAACTAGCAAACAATTGAAAAACAAGAGGAAATCCCCATCTTGCCATTCACTTGTTCTTGATTATTAAGGAAAGTGGAGACTAAGAAGGAAGAAAGCCTGTGGCAGAACTGAGTCTCCTTATTTATAGTCCAGTTCTGTTGCCATGTTATATCTCAGTTCAAGGCATAGAGGGAGCACAGGCAAGTGAAGAGCTAGAAAGGTTGCAAGAAATATCCTGATGTTTATACTTGGATGATTTGCATAATCAGAGCTTTGCACCTCATCTGATCAGCAGAATATTGACACAGGAATACCATCTGGATTCAAATACCAGTCTCTTACCAATCCATGAATTAAACTATTGCCATACTGATACAATTTTCAATTAACAAAACCTTTTTTTTTTTTGAAACTGGCAAGTGTTTGTCCTTGCCTTTATGTAGTATCTTTCCATTGAAAAGTGATGTACATTCATGGAAAATTTATCTGATGATGATAAGATGATTTATCTTAGCATCAAGCTGAAATTCATGGATTAATTGTTGTAATTTTTATCATGCCAAAACTGAAAACTAGATTAGAGAGGAAATTCAGACATGCTTAACATGTGAACATATTGATTCATAATATCACCATTGTAATCAGAGTTTAAAGTTCACTAATGGCAGCTGAAACTGTTCGAAGATAGTAGGACCTTTATTAAACTTCTGTTTAATTTCCTATTTGAAGGTAATTTCTGCCCATATGATCAAAGGTAAAGCCTGTGTCTAAAGCAGGCAATAGATTGCTGGTGGGCTCTGGCAGATGTGAACTTCAATATTGTGCCCCCAAGCTTTCAAAATGATTCAACCTACCGTTCTGTGCTACCATATCCAATAATGGGGTTTGAAAAAAAGAAAATCCAAAATGTTGTGGGGTATTTTTCTATTTCACTTTCCGGTATTTGAGCCTTTAAAGAATATGCAAATCTGAGCTTTACTGAGCAATGAAGATTATTAGAAACAGACTTTTTTATTAGTTTGAATAAAGAGAAGTGTCTGGATCTCATGCTTTGACTGGGCCGTTAAATAAATATCAACAACGTGAGAGATGACCATGCTGAAGCCACCTTTACTATATTTCCTCTGTCAAAGTGTCAGCCCACCCCTGACGTATGTTAGTGACTCCCTGAGACAGAAACCAGCAGTCACAGCTAGAAGTGAAAGAAGGAAGTGAGGAAACCACAGGAGACTGCTTACCAGAAAAGGAAATTTCATTTACAACAGCAGACAGTCAATTTGGGCAGACTGACACCGTGGTTCTTACTAAGGGCTCCTATTCAGTAACGTGCAGTGGTCTGCTTCACTGACAGTGAACAGCATAATCGAGCAGGTAAAAGATTCTCATTTCCCCTGTGGCAGGAGGTTGGATTCTCTGTCTCTTCTGCTTTTGCTGATAACAGTACTGATCTCCTGACTATCCCTAGCTCTCATCTGCCAAAGCACTACTTCTCTGTATCTCCTTGTGCTCCAAGCTCCTGTGATCCTCTCTTCTGTCCACCTGAAGACTTGAAAAGGAGGGGAACAATGAGTAGGGAATTTTTTTCAAATTCTGGAAACTTGTGTATGAGTTCATTGTGCCCTAACAGCACAGAGGCACGATCAGAGTCCCCAGCTGCCTCAAAGCTGTTCTTGGGCCAGGGTCTTACTTTGTGCAAAGTGGAAGAGAACCATCATAATGAAAACTTTGATAACTCATGTCACAGAGGCTCTGGCCCAGCACTCTGAAGTCTGTATATTTTTGCTGCACAGGACTCCCACTGACTACAAAGGGATTTTTTCTATGGGACAACACCAAAATGAACCATCCCTGTTAGCAGCGATGATCAAACTAGAGTTCTGCACTAAGAGGATGAACTGGCTGAGCAAAGTCTTGAGACATGTTTTGTGTGCCAAATTCTCCTGCAACATAACCATTTCCACCTGTGTTGGCAGGAACTTCTTCTGAATGGCCTTGTCTGCATGCTGAACTGTATGGCAGTACAAAAGGAGATGTAAACACAGAGTTTGGGACTGATAGCAAAAGGACATGTCCTGAAGGGCGCACAGCAACAGGATGAGAGGCAACGAACACAAGCTAGAACATTAGAAATTCCAAATAAATATAAGGAAAAACTTTTACCCAGAAGGTTGTCAAATACTGGAATGAGCTGCCCAGAGAGGCTGTGGAATCTCTATCCTAAGAGATGTTGAAGATTCAACTGGGCAAGTCCCTGAGATAAATACACCTGCTTTGGGCAGTGGTGTGCACTAGATGATCTCTGAAGTTCACTTGCATTCTAAATTATTCTATGACTCTGTGTTGAAGTGAAAGCATAGGCTCATCTTGCAGTCATACAAGGAGGAGAAAAGGAACTCCCATTCTGCTAAGTTAGGATAGGCCCCTCAAGGTATCTGATAGACAGTAATTAAGAAAGCAGTTACTCAGCACACCCAGTTATCCCCTTTTAAAGATGATGGAAACTGATGGCAAAATCTCCTACACGCCTTGGTGCACAGAAACGACATCACCTACTAACATTCACTTAGGCACAACAGAGACCAGGCTACATTAAAAGCAGAAGCAAAGAAACACTCAATATCCTTGATCTTTGGAATAGTAAACTAGAAGAAATTAATTCCTGCTCTAATGCTACATGAGTCTGGGCAACTGTTCTTATTTTATAACTAATTTCTTGTCCTTTCATACAACATTCTATGTCCAGTCAAAAATATCAGGCCAAGTACCTGAAAGAAGGCCTCTAAATCCTGATTCTGGTAAATGGTCTAACTCTACTACCTCATTTGCAGCTTCCCAGGATCCAAGGCAGTTGCAAATTATTGGCACCAACAGAAATTGAGCCTGATGTAGTCAGTTGTTTTAACATAAATCATAGAGAATAATTTAGATTGGAAAGGGACCTTTAGAGATCATCTAGTACAACCTCTTGTTCAAAGCAAGACAAACTTCCAAGTTAAGTCATGATACTCAGCACCTTCTTCTACAATCCACCATCTCTCTGAGCACGTATTTCTGTGTTTAACCACTTTTACTGTGAATTTTTTTCTTTATACCTAATTGGAATTTCCCTTGCTGGAACTTGTGATCATTGGCACTTGTCTTTTTCCTGTGCACCTCTGAGAAGGACCTGACTTCATCCATTCTGTAATTCCCTTTCAGGCAGAGGCAATTAGAGCTCCTCTCATCCTTTTATCTTCGGGGCTAAACAAACACAGTTCACTCAGAGTCGTAAGTTATTTAAGTTTCTAGCTCTGATGATATTTCACTGTCTGTTTAGGTAGTAACAGATACATTTTGTGCTACCAGAATTTAAATTCCCAATTGAGTGAGTAGTTTACAGCACCACATATATATCAACCACATTCTTTTCTGAAGAACATTGATTGTCCTGAAGCATGAATACTCCTTATCATCCCTACTCAGAAGGAATGAAAAGCTCAAACAAACTACCTTTACATTTACTATTATCTGTAAAACCAAAACAAAATAAAACCCAGAATCCACTCATCTTTGGAAATGTCTTACCATTGGTCCCACTGGTCCCACCACTCCAGCTTCACCCTGTTGAGGACGGACACACATAGAGCAATTACAAGGAGAACTCCTGCAGTATCTAGCAGAGGTGGCTGGTAACAAGGCCACCAAACATTCTGGAGGAACACAACACAACACAGTATTAGCTCACCTTCTCCCCTTTTCCTCTTAATAATTCAGTTAAAGATCCATCAGCAGCAATGATAGCTCCTGGTTCTCCCTTTTCACCCTGCAATTATCAAAATAATTTTACAGTGTTTACAAAGCAGTTCTCAATGAATCAGGAGAAGTCAAAGCGGCATTACTGCTGTTTGAAGCATGACAGATCAGTCATGCTGTGATATTAAATATAAAGTGATACCAATGTGAGTAGGGTGAAACTTGATTCTGGGGAGAAAAGGGCTGATCTTTCTTAAAACATAATAAAGTACACTAAAAATATCCTGCTCCTGTAAATCTCCCCGAGATGAATAAGTACTTATTTTTTAAAAAAGATTTTTAATTGTTCTCGATAGAGTAACTATGTGAAACATGCTGTGTTCACAAGAAATCTCTGCCAAAGGCAGACAGTCTATTGGTGTCCTCTTGTGTACCATCAGCTTAGATACTGGTCAGGAAATCCTGCTGGAAATGTAAAATCTTGATAGAACACTAAGTGTCCTGATTTTACTATCAGGAAAGTATGAATCATTCTCTCTATATGCCTGGCATGATGCAGCCTCATAATGAAGGCCAATTTGGAGTCTCCCTGAGGATACTGTGGATACTTTGGAGTCTCCCTAAGGCTTGGCTTCACTGATTTTATCTTCTGTGAGATTTTATGGACCTGAGGTTGCAACAGAAGCATCTTCTGATCCTTAAAGCAAAATGCTCCTAGGTGTCTGTGCAGCTTCATTGTGGTTCCCAATTTCATCACCCTTGAGCATAACCTGGTGTTCACGCCTCAGAAACAGCCTCAGAAATGTCACTATGTCATTGGTGGGTACAAAATATAATGCCTTCAAAGTTTTGAGTTCCTTCCAGTGTGGACAGCAGAAGCTAAAAAAAAAAAAACCAACCCACCCAAATAAAAAAAACCCACAAACCCAAACCAAAAACTACCCAGCTTGTTTCAAGGTTGAGCTTGATCATTTTATGCACTCCGTAAAAGAACAGGAATCCATATGACAGAAGAGGACTGGTATTTGTGGCCTGAGATGTTTCCTTCTGAGCAATGAAGATGCTGTTCATCTACAATCCCATTTCAAATCATAATTAACCATTTCCAAGCCTTTCTATTACTTCTGAGTAAGTGAGGTCAGCTACAAACAAAGAATAAGCAGAAAGTGTTTTTGTTTTTCTTTTTGTTATCCCCAGGATTGTAATAACTTAGATGTTCCTCTCCCCTGGCTCCTGCAGGTGGATGAGAAGGGGACAAAAACGAGAACAACTGCTGCAATATTTACAAAATAGCAGAGTCAGTCCGTAGTCACCTCTTAGCAGTGCTACAAAATAAACACTGTTCTGCAGAAATAAGAGAAATGATTCTAAGGAGAGAGCTCCCCAAGTCTTATACTTTCTTTGGGAATGGAAAACTGCAGTCTTCATTCTGTAGGTAAAGCCCTCTGTGCCAAAGGAGGAGGAAAAGATTAATATTTTTTTATTTAGCCTTTCGGTTAGGATCCCAGGGTGTCAGCACAGACAATCAACTTGCAAGAAGAAGTCATCTCATGTTTAATGTTTATGCAAACTTATTCTGATAAGTGCATACTGCACTGCAGAATTTCCACACCGGGGCAGGAACATTATCTCTCAGTAGTATTATATCAAGATATTTTGTTTAGCACTCCTTCAATTTCCACTTAGTAAATTCTTCACATGAACTTTTTAACATCCCAATCCCTAGTAAAATTAGAATAATTAAACTTTTAATGTCACTAAGTATTTGTCATCTAGCACGTTTTGCAGCATGTACTTTTCCCTATGCTTTTTTCTCTTACCTGTTGTCCTTTGGGTCCTTGTGATCCAGGCAAACCTGTATCACCCTTTGGTCCCCGAGGGCCCTAAGCAAAAACAAGTGCATAAATCCATAGTGAGATCTGCTAAGAATATGGAGCTAGTCTATTTTACTAAATGTAATTTTAACTAACTGGAAAACTTGAACTTGAACCACTGTGGTTGCAATCTAAGAACTCTTACAAGACTAAATTGCTGTCTGAATCAAAGTATTCCCTAAAGCAAATACCGTATAGGGAGGATCTGTTAAAAAGAACAAAACAAAAAACCACTGATGTTTAGCACAGTGTAGACGATACACACATTCACAAAGAGAAATATGCAAACATATAAGAGTGGAATAATATAATATAATATAATATACAAAATATGAGTGGAATTTCAGCCTAAAATTCTCTATTTCCTCCCTACTCTATTCTCTCTTCCTCCACGATCATTAAGCCAGACTGACTTTCAACAGAATTTCTGAAGCTATATTTTTAACAGTACTTTAAAAAAATATTTTTATCTGAAATAGAGATTATATATTTGAAAATGAGATAATTTCTATATTGGTTCTGTGGTAAATGCATTCCACTCAGATCACATTTGTTTTACAATCTTCTATTATAAGCGCATTCAGAAATATTTTTTTACCCACCAAGAACTAAATTCAAGTCTACATGATTTCTGCATTAGTGAAGAGATAAAGGAAAGACCTGAGGTAAGAACAATAATGGTATTTTCATGTTTGTAGAAATTCTGAGCGACTAAGAGAGAGACAGAGACAGAGAGACTAAGAATTCATGATATCACTTTCTAGATGTTATCAGCTTTTTTCCAAATGAAAAGTATTTTTAAGGAGTTTTTTCCCCCTTTCTTTGGCTTCCTGTGCAGTCCACAATACCCAGGACTTAGTAAACAACCTTCTGTAGAATTTTGGGCAATTTGCCAGCATTTTGTCAACATTATTTGTCAGCTTTCCCAGCTTTCTCCTTAGTTATTCTCAGGCAATAGACAAAGGATCCTGAGACCATTGCATCTGAACTGTAAAACAATCATAACAAGGGAAAATAATTCTATCACATTATATAGAATCTAAATATAATAGTATAAACAATACTATATGAAGTCACAAGCCAGATATTGTTTATATGGTGTGGCAGTCTGAGCACGATAGGTAGGTAGCATAGTATAAGGCACCTTTTGATACTATGGCTGTGCAATGCTTCCATGGTGGCATTGGTATGTTATTGTAAAAAATAATACACGTTTCCTAAAATAAAATTAAAAGGGTACACCTTGTAGGGTTTTACTGTACTCTGTAGTGGTGACAAAAAAAGCCTAAAGAATAATACAATTACATATACAGATAAAGATAACTTTTAGAAGTCCATTTGTTCCATTTGTTTCTCATAAATGGCATAGGTCTTTTCCTTAGGTTGTAATTTTTCATGAGAGTCAATTACATTTAGATTTAAACAACACAACTGATTCTGAGATAAGCAGAAATACAAAATGTGCATATCACAGTATACTTCATTTCTGGCACAGTTAATTTCTACCATAGATGTCGATTCCATAAAGACCTACAGTCTCCCAAATGAAAGTTTATTAGACTTTAAATATTAAACTATATTGAAAAATACTTAAATCCAAGGAACGTAATACTTACAGGAAATCCTGGTAGACCTGGCTTGCCATCTGGCCCCTGCAAAATGCAAAAAAACCACCCCCTTGCAAACACATATTACAGACTTGCAAAACAGTATGCATTTTCCATGTATTGCGTAATTTGTGAATATTAACTGATTTGAAACTGGATTAAGAACTTCATTCAGCCAGTGGTAAAGTTGTGAACACTCCACAATGCCCTATGCTTCTAACTTTTTCTGGAACATTAGCATTTACTTTCCAAAACTGAAGTGACAGAGATCCAGGTAAGGCTGAAGAAAGCTAACGTTTTCCACATATGAAAGGCATGCAACTATAATTCAGCCTCCTTTGAATCTTTTCCAGATTCCAGCACAGAGATCACAGTAGCCCTCCCACCTTTGCCATTTTGCTCCTGGTTGTCTGTGGCTAGAAAATAGTGTGTGTAACAGGCTGTGAATAGAAACATGGATTTGGATTTGTACTGGGCATATTAAAGGTTGCCCCACTGTGGTATCTGCAGAGAGACACTTCAGTTCTTGTTCAGATCACCTGGATGTGTATTACCTGAGCCGCTACGAGACTGCACCTCTTTCCTGACTTGGGCGAGCTCAGAGACTGAGGTTCAAAGACCTTTCCAGTTGCAACTGTCCTTCGAGCTACAGGACCTACTTCTTTCTGTTGGGACTGTAACTCTAGCAACTATTACAAGCCAATGCATTTCTGAGCTCATGAGCCCACTCATCTCTGTTATTTTGAGAACCTGTCATCTAAGGCTTGAATGGCAACTACCTGCGGTAACAGCGCTCACACAAGAGGGCCCATCCTGTCCTGGCATCCTATTATGTTCAGGGATTAGGAAAATCAGGTCTTTAGGAAGTACATCAAAAAACTCTTCCATGAAAGCTGTTTTACTATAAGCACACCTGGATGCAGTCACAATAATATGATGTTGTCCTACCATGTGACAAGTGGAAAAGAGGCATGTTAGGCAACAGATAAAGGTTAAAAGCTATTATTGGAGCTAATGCCCTTCTTCTCAGTTCACTGACAGATTTAGTAAATATTTGTTTTGGGACAGTTCTATTATTAAAATGCATGTTTTTTTTCAAACTATGGCTATGTACAGTGAAATTCTGCTATCAGGTACACACATTCTGGTCTTCCTTGTTTCATCAGGGATTGAATGTGAGAGAGAGAACTGTGTTCACAAACAAGAAAACAGGTAAAATAAAATATACAAACAACAGTCCACACATGAAACTAGCTGTGAAGTAAGATGCTTTGGAGTGATTAAAATTTTGCAAAGTGCCATATATCATAGACTTCCAGGCAAGTTTGAATAGAGTCCACAGCCTGGAAAAGGTAGATTTCTCTTTGGATGCAGTCTTAGGAATTTGAAATCATTACCAGGAAGCATTCAGAATTTCAAATATTTGAATGAACTATTTTGCAGCTATACTCCTAGAATTTGAAATTTCACATTTGTTGTTCTCTCATGAAATTTCTAGCTTTTCATCCACAGCTACAATTGCTGTGAGACTAAACTCATACACGGGAGCCTAGCATTGCTAGTTGCAGTCTCAGGCAGAACTGAGCAAAATACTTTATCCCAATATTTTATGACTTAAAAAACAAGAACAGAAAAAAAAAATGGAAGATGTGCTATGTAGATCTTGGTCCCTATTTTTGCATCAGTTCCACATTTCTGTCATTCTGAGCATATAGTTCAGATTCAGAGCTAAGCCAATTCTTTTCTTTCATACAAATGTGTAAAAGTAATTCATTCACACAGAATTCAGTTCTGCCCTGAAGTACTTCCACAGTGCTTAGTGCTTAAGTTAGCAGGAACACAATTCTAAAGCACAGGAAACTCAGCTCTAGCTGATATTTAAAAGGAGACACTGAAGACAGACAGAGCAAATCTGAAGATTTAATAAAGCAGCATATACTCACTGGAGGCCCAAGCAGTCCTTTAATTGCAGTAAAGTTAAAAATTCCATCTGTGTCATTGAGTAGTAGCTAAAAAAGTCGTTAAGGAACAGGTTAATTCAAATACCAAATTGATTATCTAGGGCACACATCCATTTTTAGAAATGTACAGACAGTTAAAGCATCCCTTTATAACTGTGGCAAGAAAAACACAAATAAGGCCACAGAAAAGGCTCTCTACTTCTAACTTTTGATATAGGTCTGGAATAACAAAACCTAGCATTTGTTTTACACTTCTTATGTAAGGATCTCAGTATGCTTTCAAAACTTTAATTAACTGGCTCTCATTTTTAATTTGAAAACTATGACACCGAATGTTGCAGCCTGAAGTCATTTCTTCTCAGTAAGATAAAGATCAAAATGAAGGTTTTATACTCCAATATGTCACTGGCATTCTAAGATGGTGAGTCTGTCTGACCACACTCATCCTGTTGCAGAGTTGAAGTTATAATTATATTCTGGACATGTCTGCATCACACCATGCAGTGCCATACAGTGATTCCTAAGTCAGCTCTGATCATGCTGCTGTGTCTGTAATCAATGAAACTAGCTTGGATCCCCAAAACAGTATAGTCACTTGGATGTGGAGCAGCATCTAAGCTAATCAGCTCCAAGACTCAAGAATAGCAATGCTGTTATACTACTTTCTATCCTGGAATTAGTGAGCTCAGCATTAGCTCAGGCATTTCTGCATAATTTGATCACAGAATCAGAATAATGAAAGTGGACAGGGACCTTCGGACATAATCTGGTCCAGCCCCCTCCTCAATGCAGGTCTAATTGGATCAGGTCACTCAGGGACTTGTCCAGTTAAGTCTTGAACACCTCTAAGGATGGAAATGCCACAATTGTTCTGGGCAACCGGTTCTAGTATCTCAGCATTGTCACAGTAAAAAGGTTTTGCTTATATCTATTTGGAATTTCCCATGTTCCAACTTGTGTCTGTTACATCTTATAATATTGCCATACACCCCCAAGAAGATGGTGCCTCCATCTTCTCTGTATCCTCTGATTAGGTAGTTAGAATCATAGAATCATTTAGGTTGGAAAAGACCTTCAAGAGCATCAAGTCCAACTGTTAACCCAGCACTGCCAAGTCCACCATTAAAACATGTCCCTAAGTGCTGCATCTACCCTTCTTTTAAATACCTCCAGGAATGGGGACTCAACTGCTTCCCTGGGCAGCCTGTTCCAATGCTTGACAACCCTTTTGGTGAAGAAATTTTTCCTAATATCTAACCTAAACCTGCCCTGGCACAACTCGAGTCCATTTCCTCTTGTCCTATCACTTGTTAGTTTGGAGAAGAGACCAACCTCCACCTTGCTGCAACCTCCTTTCAGGTAGTTGGAGAGAGCAATAAGGTCTCCCCTCAGCCTCCTTTTCTCCAGGCTAAACAACCCCGTCTCCCTCAGCCTCATAAGCCTCCCTCATAAGACTTGTGCTCCAGACCCTTCACCAGCTTCGTTGCCCTTCTCTGGACACGCTCCAGCACCTCGATGTCCTTCTTGTAGTGAGGGGCCCAAAACTGAACACAGTATTCAAGGTGAGGCCTCACCATTGCTGAGTACAGGGGGATGATCACTTCCCTAGTTGTGACGGATGCACTCGACCCCTTGCTCAGAGTGGCGGTAGTTGGTGCAGGCTCCGGAAGAGATAAAGCCCTGAGCTGTAGCCAGGCCGTGAACTCCTCTAGTTTCAATCTGTTCTCTGAAAACCCACAAAGGAGCAGAGCGACTCATTTATCAAGGAACAAAGAAAGCTGTGGATACAAGGAGTCTCCTGCATACCTTTTCTATGGCATGTAATTTGACTACAAGCCAACCACTTCATCCTATAAATATGACAGCCTAAGTGAGCCTTCTTTGAGCTCTCCCTGCTAGGCAGCGTGGCTGCATGGCAGTGATCTCCCCTTGAACTGGGACACCTCTCAAGGTTGCTCTTCAAGGAAGGGAGACCTTTTACCAATGACAGAACTTTGGTAAGCGACCGATATTGCACATAACCTTGTAGTATGGTAACTTTGATTTTTGTCTTGATAACTTTGATTGCATGCTGAATTGATGCTAATGAAACATTATATAAACTTTGCGTGTACAGTCCCTTAGACATAAACTGTTGTCCAAGTCTGAGACTAAGATTGGACCTAGCCGCACCTAAGCTCCATCAGGAATTTAGAAAGCAAGGGGAGGGTCTTCCTTATTCTTCCCATCTCCAGTCTCTCTGTGAATCATTCTAACTCGAGTGTAACTCAGTTCTCCTTTGCATGATTCTTCCATGCAGTAAGTAATAGAGTGAACCTTGCCATCAAACATTGTTAAGTCGCACTTTTACAACATCATATTAAAACCACTTTTGCTAATACCTTTGTTGGTGATTCCTTAAGCGTTGTAAATCACCTGTTCGCGACACTAGTCCTGCTAGCCACACTATTTCTGATACCAGCCCTTCTTGGCCACCTAGGCACACTGCTGGCTCATATTCAGGCAGCTGTCAACCAACACCCCCAGGTCCTTTTCTGCCAGGCAGCTCTCCAGCCACTCCTCCCCCAGCCTGTAGCGTTGCATGGGGTTGTTGTGACCCAAGTGCAGGACCCGGCACCGAGCCTTGTTGAACCTCATACAGTTGGCCTCAGCCCATTGATCCAGCCTGTCCAGGTCCCTCTGTAGGGCCTTCCTACCCTCCAGCAGATCAACACTCCTGCCCAACTTGGTGTCGTCTGCAAACTTACTGAGGGTGCACTCAATCCCCTCATCCAGATCATCAATGAAGATATTATACAGAACTGGCCCCAATACTGAGCACTGAGGAGCACCACTTGTGACCAGCCGCCAACTGGATTTAACTCCATTTACCATAACTCTTTGGTCCCAGCCATCCAGCCAGTTTTTTTACCCAGTGAAGAGTATACCTGTCCAAGCCATGAGCAGCCAGTTTCTCCAGGAGAATGCTGTGGGAAACAGTGTGAAAGGCCTTACTAAAGTCCAGGTAGACAACATCCACAGCCTTTCCCTCATCCATTAAGCGGGTCACCTTGTCATAGAAGGGGATCTGGTTCATCAAGCAGGACCTGCCTTTCATAAACCCCTGCTGAGTGGGCCTGATCATGTGGCTGTCCCATACGTGCCACGTGATGGCACTCAGGATGATCTGCTCCATAATCTTCCCTGGCACCGAGGTCAGGCTGACAGGCCTGTAGTTTCCTGGATCCTCCTTCCAGTCCTTCTTGTAGATGGGCATCACATTTGCTAACCTCCAGTCAACTGGGACCTCCCTGGTTAGCCAGGACTGCCGATGAATGATTGAAAGTGGCTTGGTGAGCACCTCTGCCAGCTCCCTCAGTATCCTTGGGTGGATCCCATCTGTCCCCATAGACTTGTGTGTGTCTAAGTGGTGTAGCAGGTTGCTAGCCATTTCCCCTTGGATTATGGGGGCTTCATTCTGCTCCCTGTCCCTGTCTTCCAGCTCAAGGGACTGGGTACCCCGAGAACAACTGGTCTGACTATTAAAGACTGAGGCAAAGAAAGCATCAAGTACCTCAGCCTTTTCCTCATCCTTTGTCACTATGTTTCCCCCGCATCCAATGAAGGATGGAGATTCTCCTTAGCCCTCCTTTTGTTGCAAATGTATTTGTAGAAACATTTTTTATTGTCTTTTATGGCACTAGCCAGATTAAGTTCCAGCTGGGCTTTGGCCCTTCTGATTTTCTTCCTGCAGAACTTCACGACATCCTTGTGGTCCTCCTGAGTGGCCTGCCCCTTCTTCCAAAGGTCATAAACTCGCCTTTTATTCCTGAGTTCCAGCCAAAGTTCTCTGTTCAGCCAGGCCAGTCTTCTCTTCTGCTGGCTTATCTTTCGGCGCATGGGGATGGCTTGCTCCTGTGCCTGTGATTTCCTTCTTGAAGAATGTCCAGCCTCCCTGGCCTCCTTTGCCCTTCAGGACTGCCTCCCAAGGGACTCTGTCAACCACTCTCCTAAACAGGCCAAAGTCTGCCCTCCGGAAGTCCAAGGTAACAGTTCTGCTGACCCTTCTCCTTACTTCTCCAAGAATCAAAAACTCGATCCTTTCATGATCACTATGCCCAAGATGTCCTCCAACCATTACATCATCCACCAGTCCTTCCCTGCTCGCAAACAAGAGGTCCAGTGCGGCGCCTTCCCTAGTTGACTCACCAGCTGTGTCAGGAAGTTATCTTCCACACACTCCAGGAACGTCCTAGACTGTTTCCTCTCCATTGTATAGCATTTCCAGTTGTAAGACAGCAACAAAGTCTCTCCTTAGCCCTCTTTCCTCCAGGCTGAGCAGACCTAGTTGTCTCAGTGCTCCAGTCCCCTGACCATCTTGGCAGCCCTGCACAGGGCTTGCTCCATTATGTCAATGTCTTTTTTGTATTGGGCATCTCACAGCTGGAGACGGTACTCCAGAAGCAGTCTCATGAATGCTAATCACAACTCTCTAATATCACTTAAGCTAATTTCCCACCTATTTTATCATCCACGTTTCCACTTCATAGGTCATCAGTTAGGTGATAGCAAGACTGTGGGAGACTGCACCAGAAGTCTTGCTAAAGTTAGGGTGTACAACATCCAGTGCACATCCATTGTCTACAGACAAGCAATCATTTTGGTCAGGAATTAATTGACATTAGTAAATCCATGTTGGCTGCTCCCAATCAGATTCTTGTCCTGATGTTATGATTAGGCTTTCATTTTGGTTTCATTTTGGTTTCAGATAGCTACCTTTCTGATTTAAATACGTGTTCCCAATACCGTATCATTAGGTCATACATTACAATTCAGGACAGACAATATGTAAGTCCTTGCTCCACAAATATGTTGTAGGTGAAAAGAGATCCTTGCTCAGTTTTTGTCATTTGTTTAATTTCTTTCACTCCAACAGTCCCATTTATTGTGTGACAGCGTAGCCTTGTTTTGGATAGAGAAATATGTACTGAATCTCCTCAGAGGCTTGAACTACTCCACTTGTTTAGCAGGCAAGCCATGTCATCCATTTCAATATAAGGCTCTGTGTGCAGCAGTATATTCCTATTCAATGTAATGAAAATCTTCTGAATTTCACAAGGCCAGGGCAGGGCATGACTTCAGGTGCCAGGGATTCACTTAGCACATGAATACTCCTGTTGGCACTGAGGTATTGTGAAATCTGAATGTCTCTTCTGCTTGTAACCATGTGCAGATCAATCACAATCTTTTGCAACATTTTTTATGAATACAGTATACAGGAACTAAGTTTGAAGCTACCCCTGCTTTGGATAGGAGGTTTGACCTTATGGACTCCAGAGGTCACTTCCAATTGTCTTATGAATCTCTGAATACTATTTTTCTAATCTGGGATGTGAAGGAGGACACAAAAGAGGGCAGACCTGCTTGGTCACATCACATATCCTATCCTATCCTATCCTATGTCCTCTGAGCATGGCAGTGTATGGTCAACTTGGTGTACTTTGAGGTCATGTTGGCATCGTGATTCACACAGCTAAAGTCTGTTACTTTTACTGGGTGCTGCTACCTGCTCCCTGTCCTCATGTTCTACAAAAAACACTGAAAAATTGTCAAAAAAGACAGTTTAGGTCCTGCAGGCAGCACTCCATCTCCTAGCCTGCATGAGGTCTCTGCTGCATTGCTCCAGGGGTAGCACGATGCTGTAGGTCCCACTGTATTCCCAGCTCTATATGGCGCAGAAAGGGAACAAGACATGGGCTGTTACTTTAATAACAGTAACAAAAGAGTCCTGCTGCTGCAATTGTTCTGCTTTATCTACAGCTGGTGGCAGAAATCCAGGAGCCCTGGGTTTACACTGTCTTTTCATTGTGGAATTACTCAGTATTCATTTTTTTTGGTCTCAATCCAAACTGTATTGAAGTCAGTGGAAAGAATCCCAAAGGCTTTGCTGATCTTGGGATGAGGCATTCTGTATATTTTATAAATAGAGTTTAGCTGCAAATGGAAATCGTGGTTGAAAGTCAGAAAACTGTACATAGTGCTGAAGAAGATATGAAAATAGAGGATACTAACATGATGATTACAGAAAAAGATTGCACTCTTCACAACCTGCCCCAGGTATATAGTTACTTATCTTCCTTTTTGGATGTGCAAGCAGCTTTAATAGCAACAATCCAACAATGTAACTTTTCAACACATCAAATCAGTTCAGAAAGTGCTGACTACAAAGTAAGGACAATGTTTTTCACATTTTCTGCACTGTTATGAAGTGGAAGAAACAGTAGTTCTTAGTGTAATTGTCTGGGTTGGGTTCTAAGTAAACCTTCAGCTTTGTATCCAAATGGCATGAATATGCCCTTATTAAAATTACAGAAAGAACATAGGAAACACAAAATATTTTGTCATTTGCTTTACACCCCCAACATTAACCTTTTCCAGGCCTTTCATTCAGTTCTTGTATCTAAACTATGGATGAATAATGGCAGCAATAGATAATTGTTTAAAAGTTTTAAATTTAAATCCAATAAAATTTCTCTATTCAAAATTATTCCTGTACTGTATCCAACTAAATTGGAATGATAAAATCGTAGCAGCAATTAATATGGTTTACCGGTTATCATGATTCCATGCATGAAAATGCACTGAGTATCAGAGATTATGCTCCAAAAGAGAGAAGTAGCGAGTATAGGATGAGGAATATTGATTTTAGTATTTTGGAATATCAAACAGCAGCAAACTGAGGGACATCGTTTTTTTAACAGGACAGTTCAGAGCAGGCTTCCTGGCCGATAGCAGGAGGCAACAGAGGAGGCAGAAAGGACTGCAAGCCTCTGAGACCCACGGTGTTGGTAGGTACTGCAGAGGCCTGGAAATGTCTAGGTTCCACTGCAGACCTCAGTTTTATCTTACCATGTCTTTTCACAGTGTTAGAAGTGGCTCCTGAAGGAATCAAATCCCCTCAGTTCACATAGGGACCAGGTTAAATGAGGAGGAAACCAAGGTCCACTTTTCAGTGCAGTTGAATCAATGTGCTATTGGCCAGATACAGGTTAGGCCTGGCCCTGAGCCACAGCTCTCCATGTCAGATCTTAATATTTCAACAATACTGAAACTGCACCAGCTCTTTAGTTTGTTTTATTTTGATCAAGAAGCATAAAATCTGTTTAGTTGTAGCCACACAGCCCTTCATAAGAAAATTTCCTTCCAACTCTGATAGATCAGTCCATTGGACTTCCATAGCCCAAGAAGTATTGTTGTCTTTGGCTACACAATGGTTAAATGAGTGAACTAATGGACCCTGACCCGAGGAGTGATCTCTCTAACTGCCCTGTGGTTCACTTAGATCACTTAATTGATCTCTGCTGCTTTACCCACATCAAGTCAATATCCACATTACAACAGCTGGTACTGGTGTTTGTTTTAGTTCTGTAATTTCAACTGCAATTGATAGGTCTACTTGCAGTAGTTCTTTCCAAATCTGAAGCTAACTACAGAAGATGAGAGACAGAGTCAACAAAATATATTTGGATAATTTTATCTTCTATCACAGCAAATGTATAGTAAGCAAAGGTCCTGTTCTTATACAAACATTTGTGAGGCAAGTAGAACTCAATGTCACATGTAGTGACATATACTTACACACGCACATGTTTAATTAACTGTATCAAAATCCAGCATACCAAGTCCTCAGAGAAATAATCTGATTAACAATATAGAGGATTTGAAGCATATGAGGGTAGATGGCTCTTGCTCTACCCCCCACCCGGAATACCTGTTTACTACAAATGCACATAAAGCCGTATATATGATGCACACTGCTTTGTAAGAGAGCTTACTTCTTAAACTCCAAGGTATTTAGAGAAGAAAATGGATTTCTGTATGGGTTTGTAATGCACCTAATGCAATACAACTTCTACCAGGCTTTATACATTTCTGTAATGCATGGTGAAGGTAGTCCATACAGAAGTTCTGGAGAATTCAGAGGATTGCATGTTAGGTTTCTTCAGACATGGCTACACATTAGATAGTCGTGTGGACTGTGGCTATCACAACGTGTAGGGAGCCATGCAGCCTCCAGCAAACTAGTGTCACTGGTTTGCTATGTCAGCTTCAATAATATTTTTATATTTGTTATACAAACTGTCCTCCTCCTGAGGCTCTCACAGTGTTTTTTTCAAGTATTAATGAGCTAAGGAGCAACAAATTCAGGTTCATTTTTACTGCAAACAGAGCTGTTTACTCACTGATAAGAGTCAAGGCCCCACAGTGACACTGTGACAGGTCTGTGAGAAAGAACATGAATTTTACACCAGCATTTCTGTCATAGCTATTGAGGAATTTCCCAGAAACTCCAACAGAAACATGATGAAGTGTAGAGCCAGTGACAGTCCGACTTTGATCAAGACTTTAAACTAGACTGTCTTCAGACACCCCTTCCAACCAACATTTCTGTGAATCTATGATCTGCTCGTCCAAGACCTTAGGATCTTAGATCTTGGATCCTAAGATTCTGGGTGGATACCCAGTAAATCCAGTAAAAAAACCCAACTCTTTTGGGACTGGTTATGTGGGCTATGGGATGCCAATTTATGCTATATTTTCTACCAGTAGCAGAAGCCTAAGTGGAAGCTTAGTTGTTTCAGGCAACAAAAAAATGTTATATGTAGTTCAGCTTTATGATAATGTTGGTGCCCAGCTGCCCCTGACACAGCTTTCTCAACTGGGCATTTTACCTGCTTGCAATCACAAATCACTTCTCACTGCTGTTATATGCATTCCTATGGACAAGTCTGGCTGGTTTAGGCACCTTCAGCTCTCAGCGGTGAAGAACTTCCTGCAGCCACTCACAGCTTCTCCAGATCTTAATCAAGCCAGCTACAAGGATTTTTGTTGACCGCTTGAAATGGGATTCATCTTAATCTCTGGCCTTCACTACTGCTAACTTGTATTGTTTTTGCAAAGGCTGATGTACAGAAAACAAAACTGACTGAAAATATGCATGCAGCTAAAGGATATTGGACAGTTTTTATGAGCTTCTAGCATTTTACCCTTTGGTACTTTCGGCTGTTGCTTCTGCAACAGAGTCAGTGCGCTGGTTTGTATAGCGGACACCTGTCAGAAAACACAATGTATCTCTCTCCTACATACTGCTGTGTCTCAAGTGCCATGCTTTGTTGAACATTCCCAGTTTTGTATTTCTCTGTTGATTTTTATTTGATGTTCACAAGTCCTGCAGAATCACCTGGAGAGTTTGTGAGAAGCTCTTAATATGACCCCATAATTCTTCTGTGTAAGCTCTTCACCCACTTTCCTTCCTATTTAATCTTTTCAAAACAAATCAATTTGATATAGAGACATATTGAGAGTTTTTTGTTTTGAGGAGTGGACTTATGACCTGAACATCAACAGCAGAATTGCC
This sequence comes from Platalea leucorodia, assembly GCF_965183815.1. Classification (NCBI taxonomy): domain Eukaryota; kingdom Metazoa; phylum Chordata; class Aves; order Pelecaniformes; family Threskiornithidae; genus Platalea; species Platalea leucorodia. The sequence goes on from NC_138823.1 coordinate 104,534,696, forward strand.
AGTTTGTTAACCACTTGTGCCCTCTTCTCTGTAAGATGAGCTACAGAGACTTTAATGCTTGACAAACACGCTTACCTCAGGAATTGCTATGATTGGTCCTGGTGGCCCTGGTGGTCCAGGTGGTCCCACAATACTGTTCCCATCCTGTCCTGGTTCACCCTATTTCAGAAGCATTACAGGTGTAAAACCCATTTACTAAGTACGACATTTCACATAGGTTTCTCAGAAAGAATGAAATCCACACAAACTCACCTGAGGTCCTGGGTCACCCTTCTCCCCTTTTGGACCCTGCATGTAATAAAAAAAATGAGCATAAGTGATTTCAAAGGAAAAAATGTGAAAATATGCTTTCTCTAGCTTCACAAAATGCACAACAGTAAAATGCAGGTACAGCGTGATCGATCCCCAGCTCTTTCAAACCACAGATGGGGTGAGCTGGTTTCAGCTTGGACCTTCTGAGGATTTGATGTTTAAAAGTATCTCCCAGCACGTTTGGCAGAGTTCACAGATGACCAGAAGCAAATGGGCACACAACTTTTCATTAGTTGGGGATTAATTCAACAAGCCTTTCTTTAACTGCACTGAAATCTGCCATGCCTGGCTGCTCCTTACTTTTTCAGCATTAACCACCTCAGCTGTGTCCAGGATTGCCCAGTGGATCAGACAGGGGAACACAGGTGAGCTAAACAGTCATTTTTCAGGCAGGTTATTTCTAAGCTTGATCAGCCCCTCGATACAACTCACTGTGCTGGGCACGCAGACAGCTTGTCTGGCGTGAGTGGGAGGAAGGTGGCAGGGGACGAGCCGTGGGACTTCCCAGCTAAAGAGCTCTGTAATCCTTGGGGCATTTAAGCATGAGAAATACATTAAAATCACCTATGAGCCTGTTGGCTTCCCTCTAATTAAAAGCAGAGCTGATATCTGAATAATTAAAAGCAAAAGGAGCATCAAAGAATCAGCACTAGCCTCTGGAGATGCCTGTATCACTTCTGACTGATGAGGGAGGCAAGGGCGAGGGACACTCTGCTCCTGTGTTTGGTGTCTGAGGTAACTGCTCCAGGCTAAGAAGGACAAAGCCAGGCCCACATGCTGCTAGCAAGTACTGTTAGGGCTCCTGCTGATCCTTAAGACATAGGTTCGGGAGCCAGTGTGTGTTAAGTGATCACAGATTATGATAGCCCTACTCACCACAACTCCAGGATGTCCAGCAATGCCAGGAAAGCCTGGTTTTCCATCTGTACCCGGCATTCCCTGCCACAACAAATATACTGTTATTCTCTCTAAATTGTATTCAGTTTCATACAAGCAGGAGGCTATCACTCTTGAAAGGGACACAGTATGGTTCTGAATGGACTAGGGGGCAGGTTTGTGGGGCGCTCCGTGAAGTCAGCATTATCTCATTAGTCATCTGCTCTCTCCACTCCTCCTGCTGTTTCCCTCTCCCCAGAGCAGTTTTTTTTAATGCAGCTTCAATCATTCTTCACTGTTCCCACCTCTGCTTAGCAAAAGGGCGAATTCTGTTGCTTTCCCCCAAGATACATTTCATGAGTTGTTTCCACCCTTCTGTTAAGTGACTCTCAAGCTGGAGGAAGAGGAGGGAGAGGCATTGAATGTAGACATGTATGTGGGGCAAGCACTTTGATAGCCCCTGCTCTAGTTTAATGCAGGACTGTATATTACTGCTAAGAATCTGATCAATTACTCTATTCTATGGGAAAAACAGAAGTATCATTCAGTAATGATAATGCAGTTTGCCCAGAGAAAAATGGATAAAGGAAGACTCTGAGTTCTTAAAGGACCAGATAAACAGTGAACTACATTTTTTGCATCTGTTTTCCTCTGTGTCATATGAAAGAGCAAAGGAAATAACACAGAACAACCTAATGATTCATCCAAGTGACAGGTTAGCTCTCTTTTGTTTTAGCGGTGGGGTTATTTTTTTTGTTTGTTTGCTTGTTTGGTTGGTGGGGGTTTTTTAGTGGTTCTTGTTTTGTTTTGTTTTGTTTTTTTGGGAGGGAAGTGTATTGTTTTTTTTTTTAGGAAAAGGCTGTTTTGGTTCTTACTGTTTGTTCTGCTTCAACAAAATATTTTGGGGTTTTTACAGTACATAGTACCATGAAAATCTAGAAGACATAGATGAGTCCATTAAAAGGTCAGCTCAGTAGCTGTCAAAAAGATAATTTGAATACAAGAAATTATTATAAAAGGGACAGGAAAACAAGAGCACAGAACATTATTATGCTACTGTATATACTTATTGCATGCCCATAACTTGAATTCTGTGCACTGTTCTGTTCACATTTTCCATCTTGAAAAGGATCTAGTGGAACTAGAAGAACTTCAGAAAAGGCCAAGGGGAATAACGGAAGGTACAGAATGGTTTCTATATGGGACATGGTGTAAGCTATGACTCTTTAGCCTGGAAAAGAGACAAATGAGGAGGTGGGTGAAGAATATTGTAGCGGCTTCTAAAAGTAGAGAGTAGTTAAGGACTCACAATTCTAATAGAAGAAACAGTGGGCATCAAATGAAAATAGCTGGAAGAGGTTCATGGGATGAGTAGTTACGTTGGCAGAGCACCTTGCCCCAAGGTCTCGTAAATTGTAATAGTTTGCACGAGTTCCAGGGGAGACATCAAATTCACTTGAACAGATCTAATTGTGGTTCAGACACCATTTCTAGCTGAGAAAGTCACTGAGTCACAAATTGTTGGAGTCTAGGAGGTCAGTCAGGACAACTATGATGTAATGCTTGCCCTTTTATAAGGTCAAATTGCATCTAAGCATCTGCTCAAACTGCATATGCTTTTAACATTGTTGGAGACTGGGATGGATGGATGTGACCCAATAAAACCACTGAGAATTATCTAATACTCTACAGGAGTGTCTTAAAGAACAACAGTTTCAAAGCACCGAAAGTAAAATGGTCTTCTCTGCTGCATTTCTGGTGTGATAGAAGAAATTCAAATTAACAGTTCACAGGATGCAAAATCCTCTATCTTCCTATACCTTTCTACAGAACCACCAGCATAAAAATTTATTGTGTCTGCTTCGTTAAGAAAGGATATTCTCACTGTTACTTCTTTTTCTTGTCTGTGATCAGCAAAGCATCTGGCTCAGGAATAAACACTTACTTTATTAAGACAAAGTATAGTTTCTGAAGCACTCTAATTTTCATTGTATAATCAAGTGCAGGATAACAGGTGCCTCTGAATGCGAATGGAATTTAGGCACCTACATGACTGGTAAAAATGGTACTTGGGACTTAAGTCTCTTCAATGCTTTGGAAAATTATATGTATCTATCTGCGGCAAAAGTAACTGGGCAGAGGAAATAACCTTGGACCAACAGCATTTCTGCAACAGAATGTTGTCATTTCAGGCATGTTGGTACCTGCAGATGAGCTTCCTACTATTACAAATGCTGAATAATTTCACCAATTGGTTTTCCTAACAAAATTTAATTTGGAAGAAAAGATCCAGGATAGGTAAGATGTTTTACTGTAAATAATGTATCCAGAGACATCCTTATTTTTAACTTCCTCCATACTTTAAGAATATAGGTCATTGCTCAAATATAAGAGGACTAAGATCTTTTTTAATCTGAGGATTGAAGAGAGAGACTGATTATTTTTAAATATCATTGTAGTCACTCTACTTATGCAAGAGTTTGAAATGTATCTATCACATCAACGATAATAATTACTACAACAAGGACCACAGAACAAAGCACTTGTATGTATAATAATTAAGAAAATAATCTATAGTATCAGATTAAAAGGACAAGTTAAAAAACTGTCCTATGCATCAATGCATCAGCTTTAATGATCATGCTGACAAATATCTCTGTGAAATGGCAACACTCAAAATATGTACAGCAGATGGAATTTATGGCAGAGTCCTGCTACATTGTTGGTTTTTTTAAAATAAACAAGCAGATGCTGCTAGAAGACTGTGATAATACTCTTGTAAACATTCAGCAAGCAGAAGGGTAGATTCATAATTGCTTTTATCTTGTTTCCTAGAGCAGCTCTTGATTTCAGTGCTGTCCCAAATGCAAGAGAAGCTTTTGTTTTATTTATTTTATTTTATTTTATTTTATTTTATTTATTTTATTTTATTTTATTTTTTTATTTTAATCTTCTATGAGTTCCAGCACCGCCCTCTTCTGGCTTATGCCTGCAAAAGGCACGCAAGTCAGCCAGGGACTGGCAAAAAGCAGCACAAACAGAAGCTTTGGGGTGAGTTCCAAGAGGACCCCAAACCAGAATAGACAGGGATTATGACAGGAAAGATTGGAGAGGAAAGAATGGACTCCAGCTCCATTCATTTCAGCACTAACACCGTGTAAAGTAGTGTAAACTGGCAGGTTTCCCTGTCAATGGGGTCTCATGTCTAGAAGCTGCACTGAGCTGCAACCTAGAGCAGCAAGTCTAGGTTGCACACTGGTGCATGCGGTGAGTTAGACAGCTAGGTCAAATTACAGCTTGGGAGGTACAGACTGCACATTAGGGAAACTGTCTTTCCAAAGAGGATAGTAAAGCACCAGAACAAGATACCCACAAAGTTTTTGGAACCTCACTGGAGGTATTTAAGGCTCAGTGAGAAAAATCCATTGCTGATGTGATCTAGCATTGGTGATAATACCATTTTGAGTGTGATATTGGACTAGATGACCTCTGGAGGTCCTTCCAACCACCATTTCTATAATCGTACCTCCTGAGTGGTCAAGTGTGGGTTAGGAGGAGCCTGGCTGAAGGATGATGGGCAGGTTCTAGCACAGAAATAGGCAACAACAGTGGCCTCTGTGCTGAACACTGGATTGGGGTTGTGCATGGCTCCTGAGGCCTCTGCACAACATGACATGAATCTACTACTGTACCACAGACATTCGTCGTGGGGGGGAGTGCTCTGGTGTGGGGTGCTAGCTACACACCATGATATTAAGGAGTAGGAGGCCATGTGGAACTTTTAGTTTTTTATATAAGCTTTGCTGATTTTCATTTTTGTTCTGGTGAGAATGTAAACGGCCTCACAAAACAACATGGCATCATGCACCTGAGGATTTAAAATGCAATTTTAACCATATTTTAAAACAGAAATCTTAAGCAACAGGTTACAGTGGCTCCTGGTGATCACAATTCAACTGAGAAAGGGTTCTGTTTTTCCAGAGAAGCCTCCCTGGGCTTTAATATGCAGACAGAGCAAGAAATGTTCATTACCCCTGAGTGCATTAAGAGAAGAAAGGAAACTAAGAGGAAGAAACAACTGAGGTTTTACATCAAGTTAAAGGAATTTCCCACCTTTGAACCTGGTGGACCAATGTTGCCTCTTTCTCCCTGAAATAGAGACACAGTAGGGCTCAAATATCAGAGTGAACAGTAATTACAAGGATTTTAAACATGTACGTTATTTTCCTTACAAACAAAGGGACTGAATGGAGTAAAACAATTAGCAAAAATAGGGCATATTTCTGGTAAAGTGATGCTCAGCATGCATTTGTGAATTGGTTCTGGGGGTTTAACCTCGCAGTTGCCACACACATCTTAGAGTTTCTGGTCACCACACATTATTTTTGCTGAGCATCTGCCAAGCCACATGCCTGAACCTTCATTTTGGTGTCTGAAATCAGCACATGGTAACATTCTCCAGATCTACCAGTGCCACAATAGCCATGTGCCTCCACAAATGAGCCACCACCTTCCTTCAACACAGTTAACTCAGCCTCCCCCCCGCTACTGCTCTCCCCATCTACCCAGCCACTGCATCATACCACGAGCAATGTAATGAGTGCAATGTAATGAGTTCCACCTTTCAGACTGATTCTGCAGTACTCTAGCTCTGAGTAGACATAATTCCTTGATTTCATTACAGACAGAGAACATGCAATTTAGTTTAGTTCATTTGAGACAGAGAATATAAACATGAATAAATTAGCAAGGAGCTATAGCCATTGCCTCAAATGTTATGTTTATGCTTATTGTCTTTTAGGAGTGCTTATATTCATGAACGCATGAAGACTGTAGACTGTTTTTTAATGAAAACAGTTTTTCATAATAATAAAAGTGAAAGCAGAATTTGGATCTATACTTACTTGCTGGAAAAGAGAGAAAAACTTTGATCACAGTAGACCTCCTCTGACAGCTCTGGGTAGTCTGGGGTATTTGAAGGATGGAGGATGTATGAAACATAACTATACCTTAAACTCCTCATGATGTGTTAGCTCATGGTTTTTGGAAGTGGGTGGTTGTTGTATTTTGCCACTGTTGCCTAGTGAAGTCATTTATAACCATGAAAAGTGGGTGTAAAATTTATCCCCATGAGAATGATAGTGTATTATAACCACTTTATATTAATTTTGCTGTAGTGTACCTGATTTTGTAAGATGTCAGGCAATGCTATGTTCCTTTCTGTGTCTCCATGATTTTGGGGATGAATGACTCAAGATTAAACAACTAAAATCTTAGTGTAGGTGGTGGTGAAGTCTCTTGGCCAACGTTTATGACTATCTTTTCAGCCCCAGTCCAGTTCCTAAATCCTAGGAATCATGCTACCTCAATTTCTGAAGTCTTTGTGAAACAGTATTTCCACAATATTTTAGAAACAAAATTTCTAGTTAAGGGCAGAGAATAAGTTTTTAACAAAAAATGGAGACTCGGCACCTAGTTGTGTCCATAGAGCAGCATCATGTGAGAGCACGTCTATTCTAGCCAGTCTTTTGCAGTATCATTCACTAACATGTGCTGTGGAAATACTTGATTTTTTTCACTCATAAGTAATGTTGTCCTCCAGCATTAACAGTACCCAGTGGAGGGTCTTTTTACATCCCTATAAGCTGAGCTCTATAGACTCTAGACATAGGGGACTGGCCAGATCTTCGATTGCTATTGTTCTATGAAACAGATGCACACAGTTATTGCTGGCAATGTGCTTTCTGGGTAGTCAGTGACCTGTGCTGTGTGTGTTCAGGTGTAAATTTTAGGAAGAGAGGATGGGGGGCACCCAGCTATTTTTTTTCATTTCCTGCTCCCTCAATGTTGCTGTCATTTCCCAGGGCAATGAGGACTTTGAATTTCTTTAACTCCACATTTCAGGTGCTGAAAAGGTGTTGTCATGCTGTACTATTAACCTGAGTGATACTCAAGCTTTATATAGGAACAGAAAAAGCCCCTTCCTGTCTAAGGCCCCATTCTGCTAATCTGCCCATGTCTTCCTGCAGAACCCTGTAAAATTACACTGAATTTACTGGTAAATCCAGGTAGTATTTTGTAATAAGTTTTCTCAGAAAAAAACCTAATTCATAACCACAATTGTTATAAAAACAATGTTGGAGACCAGTAGTATCAACAGAGAGTAATAAAATGTAAACATTGTTTTAGATTTGTTGTTCTAATAAATACTGCCTTGCTCTGTATTAGCGTGCAAAGATCTAAAGATTTTTTTTTCTTACAGAGACAACTTTAATCTTGGTACTGCATACTATACATATTTTTAGAAAAATATTAGAAATAAAGTTGTCCAAGTGCATTTGTTGCAAGAGATTGCTTTCAATTGCTTTCAAGTTTTTGAATTTGCCTCCTTGGCTAAAATTAAGATATGTTACCAGTTTAGAGGCAATACGGCATTGTCTTGCTAGGTTTAAAAGTAGCTTGAAACAAACATTTGGGGATGCAAATTTGTCTCTTGTCTCTATATGATGACATCAATTGTACAGTACAGTTGTGACTCTTTTTGATGGTAAAATGAACAACAGTTCATTATTGATCATTTTAGAAAGTTGAATGGAAAAAAAAGGATTCAACAAAGTAATTGAGTTGTCTTCATCTGGAATATGAAGACAAGACACTAATAAACGAAACACCAACAAAATTTTACACTGACTGGCAGAAGAAAGAGAATAGAAACCCTGGAACTGATAGCCAAGCAAAGAGACAAAATAAATTTGATACTTCTACTTCAAAATATAACCACTATTTTCTCATGAAAGATTAATAACAAAATTTGACAGATATAAATATAGTGCAAATAAATGTAATTTATTTCCTAGCAGTTGCTTTGAGTTACAGCCCTCTTAGAAGCAGATACTCTATTTTCACTCAAACACAGTCAGGAACCTCTGGAGTTGTCATAGGGTGTAAGTGGCTCATAATGCTTTCATGCAGTACCAGTAAGTACATATAATCATTTTCATGATTACAGGAGAGTTCTTATGTGCCTTCTTTGCTGACTCAGACTTTGTAGAGTGACTAAACAATAACAGGAAAACAAAATTCCAGGATTTTGTTCAGCTGCAATAAGACATTTTTTCAGTATTTATACCTGAGTGACTTGAAACAATGCCTGTTATAAACCCAAAACTGAGAGTAAGGCTATCATTTAGGCAGGTCAGAATGGGCAATTTTGGAACTGGTTTTGGACGTCTCATTTTGGACACTAGCTTGTTTCAGCTAACAAATTCTATTCTTATTTTTGTGTCTGAATTTTTTGTGCCACATTTTTAGTATCTAGAAAAAGATATAAGAGGGGGAAAATGTCTCCAAGACATTAAACTGAGTCAGTTATAACTTCAGTGACTCACAATTACTAGTACTTTAAACCAGCACCGTAAAAAGTTCCTCAAACTCGCTTCTGTCACCAGTGTTCAGTTCATTTCTGATGATTCATGGAATCAAAGAAACAGGGTTGTACAGGGCCTCTGGAGGCCATCTAATCCAGTCACCCCCTTGAAGTAGACGCGTCACTAGCTCTAGATCAGGTCAGTCATGGCTCTGTCCAGCAAAGTCTTAAAAACTTCCAAGAACAGAGCTTCCACAACCTCCCTGGGCAAATTGCCCCAGTTCTGCACTAAGCTCCTAGTGAACAGCTTTCTGATAAGGTTTAACCTGAATGTCTCAAGCTGCAAATTGTGACCACTGTCCCTTGTTGCACCATCTGGCACTATCATCAGGAACAGTTCGGCTTCATCATATTTGCAATTGTCCCTGAAAGACTTGTAAGCAGCTATTAGATTGTGCGTTTGTCTCCTTTTTGCCGGACTAAACCATTTGAGCTCCTTCAGCCTCTCCTCACTGGTCATGTACTCAAGGCCCCATGCCATCTGTACAGCTCTCTGCTGGACTGTCTCTGTCTTCTTCACATCCTTCTTGAAGTGGGGTACAAAAAAAAATGGATTCAGTATTTCAATGCAGCCTCACTAGCCCTGAGTAAAGGGCTATAATAATAACAACTCTACATCTGTTGGCAATGCTCTTTCTGATGTATTCCAGTACGGGGTTTGACCTATTTGCAGTGATAGTGCACTGTTGCCTAGTATTCAATCTGGCATCTACCATAACCCAAGGTCATCAACATCACAACTTTCTCCAAACTTGGGCAACAAGACTCATTCTTTCAAAGCTATGTTTTGAAAGTTTGAATGTTTCTTTTGGAGTAAGAACATGGGAAAGACTTCTGAAGACCAAACTAGAACAATGCAGGCAGCTCTGGGAAGAGGAATGCTGGATAATTGCCTGCTTTGGGGAAGGCATCATAGGCTGCAGTTTTGGTGTTATTGCTGAGAATGAAGATAAATCCAAATGATCTGGTAAGTGCTGATGCATTGTATTCCCATATTCCCTACTTGGTGTTTTAAAGTGGCCCACACTAGCAAAAAATCTCCTGAGACACAGTGATGGAGGAAAAAACATCCCTTCTGGGACATTGCTTCCACACTCTGGGAACGTTTTTTTAGTTTAAGTGATATTTCAGATTATGCACATTTGATTGTCAAACTATAACACTACAGTTTCATTAGTATATGTCATTCATCTTCGTATGCAAGAAGGGCATCTCTTAGGGTAAAACAAGAAATAGAGAGCTAGGTAATACAAAAAAATTCTGTTTCATCCTTTAATCTCTCAAAAATGTACCAAAGAAGAATCTAAAAATCATCAGCTAACCAGGTATCAGAGAAATACGATTCAAATTCTTTGGAGGACACAGTTACTGTAATGTCATTCTAAAGCAACAGAATCCAGTGCAGCACAGTGACTCCAAATCTATAGCTGGCTGGGGCTATGTGTTTCCAAAAAGCAGAGAGGAGGATGCTTTTGTTTTTGAAAAAAAAAACAAACCCAATGACAAACAACACACACCTCCCCCAAAAAATCCACTTACCTTTGGCCCTCTTGATCCTGGAATTCTGGATTCACTTAACAGGCCAATGCTACCTGATCCTTCCATGTCCTAATGGAAGAGAAAAAATGCTACAGAATTTAAGAATTTATCTGTTTTTTTTTTTCCTCTTTTTTTTCCAACTGCTCTATTTTCTGGAGTCCTATAAAAAACTGGAAAGATACTGAACACAAATATTTTTATCTTTTCTCATTAACCTTTTTTTGACCAATGCATGATGTTCTGGAGATAGGCTCCACTCAAATGCAATAAGGGCATGTTGATCTTCCGTACAGAAACTCTGGTCTTCACAGTCTTGCCAATTTGACACCATTTCTCCAGCTGTTCAGGCTGGACAGCATCAGGCAGATGTGAGACAGCATCACAGTTTTAAGTATGTGCTATGTTTAAGCATGCTGTAGCAGTATTTTTCTGTTTAGCGTTTGCCTGCCACCTGGCTACTGAAATACTGTAATGACTAGTGAGGGTTACATAACTGATTTAAGGCAGGAAGGACTTGCAGGCAGTTTGTTGAGGGCAGTAATCATTATTCAAAAATAAAGTTCCTTCCTAATTCTCACAGTTGAATGTTGAACTCCTGCCTAAAATACAGGTTACTGAAATGAAAATGAGCAGGAAAAAAATGTTCTATCATGAAATTGTAGAATTAATTATGTTGGGAGGGATCTCAGAGGCTACCTAATCCAACCTCCTCTTGAAAGCAGCAACAACACTGAATTCAAATCAGGTTGCTTAGGGCGTTGTCCCCTCAGGTCTTGGAATCCTCCAGAGATGGAAGTTCTGCAGCCTCTCCAAGCACCTATTCCAATGCTTGGCTGTCGTCAAGGTGAAAAATATTTTACCTATATCAAGTCAGAACCTCCCCTGTTTCAATTTATAATTGTTGTTGCTCATCACTCTGTGCACCACTGTAAAGATCCTGGCCGTGTGTCTTCTCAATAACCTCCTTTTAGGTATCAGAAGGCTGCTAAAATGCGTAAGCCTTCTCCAGACTAAGCAAGCTCAGTTCCATGAGTCTTTCCTCATAGGTCATGTGCTCCAGCCCACTGACCATTGTCATGGCCCTCTGCTGACTTCAGAAAGATCTCTGTGAAGTGGAGGACCTTGAGAGCAACATCCATATTTCCTGTGGAGATTTTCTAGGGGTTTTAAAGGAGACTATGCAGAAAGCAGCAACCTCCCTCCAGCTCTCGTTGCTCTGACTGCAACATTCCAAATCCGTGGCAGAACCAGGAGCTGCCAGTTTGAAAGCAGCCAAAGAAATAGAATTGCAGGCTGCCATAATTCTCTGTTTTACACCCAGCACCACCCCAGCCACATGTTCCTATCCCTTCCCTTATGCCTAATCTAGAACTTGCCAGACTACGCTTCAAACCTTCTGGATGAACCATGCCAACAGGAAACTGTTCACTTGCTTTTAGCTGCAGTTTTATATGCAGCTGTGCTAGCTTAATTGTTTCCTTTTTATGAAAAGGGAAAATCTTGATCTTTCTTTGCTCCATTTCCCTGCTCACAGCCATATACCCTTAATTTTCAACATCAGTGCTATGTGTTGAATCTTCTCACTTCCCTGTAAGCCACTTTAAATCACTAAAATGGCAGAAAATACATTACTTTTTGGGAGTGGGATGGTTCTCTAAAATTTTAGTAAATTAAATTGGCTTGTGGAAGGATTGATGGAACACTGGATGTTAGTGCATGCAAAGGGCAGGCATGTGCCAGGAATGGCTGCAGATGGGAGGAGGAGCAGGAGCAAAGCAGAATCTCCACCACTTAGTGAAAATGAACCTTTGTAACAAACTATTATGTTTAGAGGACCCATACTCCTTGCCTACTTAGCTTTCTGCTAGTTAGTGACTTGAAATGGCTCAGATTGCCATAGGTCTGATGCACTCTGGAGATGGTGTAAGGGAAAGGCTGGAAGACCAATTAGATCGGCTTAAGCTGTGATGAAATGAGCCTAATGCCAAAGTTATGGAAAACATCAACTGATCCAACTCCAGTGAAAAAAAGAGATCTCATTCTTTTGCCCTTTTCCACCAACTCTATGAGAGCATGAACAAGAGAAGCAGAAGGAGTGCACAGCTCAAACCAGGTCCTTCCTTTTGGTGACCAAGGTGGGAGACACTGAGTCATCAGGTTGGATCAAGTCCTTTCATGCAACTTCACCTGAGACTGAAGGTTATTCAGACTTTCATTTTGCTCCTCTATCAGCTATCAGTGTATCAAATATCAACAGAAAATCTGCTGAGATTCTGTTTGGCCTGTTTAACCAAACATTTGCTACTTAGGGTAAACCACAAGCTGTGTATCTGGGTCCTTCTTTCCCTTGCCTCCACTGTGCCAATATATTTTTCCCTTTGAGTGCCTGATGCCTGCTTTATATAACACACCATCACTCTTGACATCTGCATGTTTTTAATGGGTTTACCAGGTACCTTCTGCAGCTCAAACTGTTCTTTTGGCAAGCATAAGTGCCAGCAAACCCCATGCCATTTGGTTTTTGCACGTAGCTGATCACAGATGCTAACAAGTGCTAACAGGAATGTTTTGCAGAAACAGCCTTACAGCAATAAACAGACTGCCAACCAAAAGGTAGTGTTGTCCTAACGAACTGGCAGACCATGGTACTGCCTTAACAGATGGCAGGGGTGGGCATCCAAAAGATCAGCTAGAACTAGCAAGCCTGTTAACAGTAGCATTCCTCTCAGGGAAATGACAATCATGCCAATTCTGTTTGGACTAGATGGAGTTCAAGATGAAGCCAGTCAAGATACTGTTGCTGCAGTTAGAACTGGGATCCTTCTGTGTTTGTGTCCGTAAAAGTGGGGACTTCCAGTATTCGCTCTCTCCTGCTCATCTGCTAACTTTGCTCCTCTGAAGCTTAGGTATCAGAAGTGGCAGAGTTTGGTCCTAAGTATCTACCTGCAGAGGAACTCTTTGGTGGCATAATGAAGAAAAGTCGGCTTCTACTCAAATATTGTGAATGGGGAAGCGTGGAGAATCTCTTAATGCTGGATTCTCAAGGGTCACAGAAGATGACTGTAAGTCAGAGAAGCCATCATACTAGGCTAAAACTCAGACCAGGCCTAGGATGAGGATGTGGCCTACCAGTAATCCTTACCTCATTCTGAAACAAGTACATATTTATTCAGGGGAGACTCTGTGCCAGCCTTTATAGTATGCTTAAGTTAATGCAATGGAGTGTTTGTACACTTAGACTTTCTGCTGTTCCTAGCTAACAATTGCAGTGCTGGCAATTAAGAACTTGTGAACTGCTGGAGATATTTTTTTTCATCCATTGAAATCCACTGGCATCAGTGAGATTATTAACCAGTAGTGTATATAGTACAATATTATTTAGTCAGACATCAGAAATCAGAATATGTCTCTAAACAAGCATTAGTAGTCACCTCTGTACTTGGGAGTACTCAAAGTGTCTCTAGAGTAAAGAAAAGAGAAATACAAAAGGGGTAGTGTAGATACTAGGAGAAACATGTGTAAGTAAACTGGTATCTTTTAAACACTACCACTTTACTGCAGCGGTTCTACAGATGGCCAGTAGTTTTAGTCAAACATTGCTTACTTCTCTGATGAAACTGCCTTCAGTTTCTACACAAACTTGTATTATATCCCATGACATAACAACCCGAAAACTCTGAAAAGACTTTCCTGAGCCAAACAGCTAAATGAGAAATGAAAAATGCATGGAAAAAGGAAAAAAGTGAAGACTCATGTGAATATTGATGTAGGCAATTTGTCAACCTCTCTTCACAAAGATGTTAATGGAGCAGCTTCAGTTCTTGAACCTGAGTGTGCTCCCTTTGCCCTTCTGTACTGTAAAGCCACTTTCTGCTCCAAAAAGATCATCTAAATGAGCAGTTCTCAAATGATATGTAAAACTCAGCTTGAGCTGGCCAGATCTCATATTTTAAAGTCATGAAGGTATTATTTTCAGAAGTAGAAAGAGTAGCATCGGCATTTTTTTTTTTTTTTATAGAGAATTTTTCTTCTGAGTAGAACAGACCATGAGGTCAGAAATGTTCAGCATCTGTCTCTGTGTTTATACATTACATAAGTGACATGCCAAAACTAGACTTGTGGCCTCAAGAATGACAGCATTGGAAAAGCCATAGCTTAAGGGGCACCTGCAGTTTGATTTTAATGAATGCTGTCAGGTACCTATGTATATTTAGATCATTGCTCTAAATTATTTACATGAAAAAAAAGTGTTAAAGAAGTTTTCCCTTGTAGTACAGTATTTGAGTATTTTATATTAGCAATGATATAAGCATCAAAAATAGCATCTGAACACTGTTACTACTGAATAGTTTCATGAAAATTGCCCAAAGAAATCCGTTACTTCCATGGTCTAATCATGGCCAATTATATGGTCAAATGTAAAAGGAATTGTAGGCTACTCCTAGGCAAATTTCAATCATCTAGAGCAAATGACTCTGTCTGTCATCAATTCAACCTTAAATAGCTGTGAAATATACAGGTGATTACACTATCCCTCCTCTGAAGGAAGCAGATCCATAGCTACAACAAACCCCATAACAGCAAAATACCTCAAATCCCAAACTGTAGCTTAGTCCTGGGGGTCCAGGAGGTCCAGGGGGCCCAGGGGGCCCAGGAGGTCCTGGTGGTCCAGGTTTCCCAGGAGACCCAACAGCACCCGCTTCTCCTTTGGGGCCTATTGATCCAGTGACTCCGGTATCACCCTAAAATAAAAGGTCAGTCTATTGGTATACTGAACATGCATAAGTAGATGCAAGTAAATAGAATCATAGAATGGTTTGGGTTGGAAGGGACCTTAAAGATCATCTATTTCCAATTCCCCTGCCAGGCGCAGGGATACCCCTCCACTAGACCAGGTTGCTCAAAGCCCCATCCAACCTGGACTTGAACACTTCCCGGGGTGCGGCATCCCCCTGATCATCTTCATGGTCCTTCTCTGAACCAGCTCAAGCAGGTCCATGTCTGTCTTATGCTGGGAGCCCCAGAGCTGAACACAGTACTCCAGGTGGGGTCTCACAAGAGCCGAGTAGAGGGAAGAATCACCTCTCTTGACCTCCTGGCCACACTTCTTAGAGAAGTACTTTGGCCAACTGAGAAGCCAAGTTTGCTGACTTAGGTTCAACTTAGGTTTCACTATAATAATCTTTTAGACTTCTCAGCCCTTTTCAGTAATGTGTTGTATTAGAGTGATACTGTTATCCTATAAAGACACTGTATTTTTTTTACCTTTGGACCAACAGAACCAGGAAGACCTTGATCACCCTGTAAAAGAAAACCTAATTACTTACAGTAAGAGCATTAGACAGGCAATGAAAACACATTTATGATATTTTTGCTTAATTAAAATACCCACAGATTTCTGTGTTGTTTAATTTGATGTCATAATGTCCTATACATGAAACATTAGACCTCTTAGTTAAAAAGAAAACAATCTGTAATTCAGGAGTTATAATAACAAATGAATACCTCTGGTCTGGTATGCAGACAGCATGCAATCTTGTATGTCAATTATTACTGCAGATTTTAAAGGTCTGGAGCACACAGAATTAAGCATTATGGGTCACATCCTCATGCTTCTGAACTTCAATGTCAAAACTCTCATGGGATATAACAGAAGCGCAAACTGATCCCACACAAGTTGTTTAGGGCACCGTTTCAAACAAGGGATATGATGACTAGTATGATTTTAAGGCTCCTCTGCAGCAAACAAGTTATTTGATTTGCTTTTATACACTTTACTTAGATACTGTTTTTTCCACTTCTAGTTCATGGAATAGACAGAAAGTCATAGCATGCAAATACTTCTTTTTCAAATTGCACTGAATCTAACAGAATTAATTGTTATATTGGCAAGCTCCTGTCCTTACTTATTCAACAGAAATATTGCTTGAGTAAGGTTTGAAAAAATGAGTTAAGCACCAGGAGTAAAATGATAACAATGTTTTCTTCCAAAAGTAATGGCAAAAAAACACACCAGATTTCACTCAAAGGAACAAATTGACTTTACTTTCAGTGCATCCTGCAGTTTCTCCCTGTAACCTCCTCCGGATTAATTGGGAATAATGATTAAAAATAGGTATTGCAATATAGATTAAATCAAGGTTTTCAGAAAAAAAATGAATAGTAGAAATGGAAAAATCCTATTATCCCAAGGTGCTGGGGATTGTACTGAGCAGGTGCAAATATGTAGTGCTTCATTTCTAATTGAACTTTTATCAGATATACACAGTGCAGAAAACAGGCTCAGTGAAGCAAAACATTAGAGATTTTGTCCATTTTTTTTGAGGATGATGCCCTTTTTGAAGATTTAATTTTTCTTCAAATTACTTCCCTTTCCAAATCAGTCTGTTCCTATAATATGCAATTCAGGTTGAGTTTACTTCAGCTAGACTTCTTTCTATTCTTAGACTCCTTTATGTAAAACACATACTACTGATTACAACGGACACAAGTTTTGGATGCCTGCTTTGTAACATACGTACTGCATTTTCTGGATAGTTGCTAGTTCCCGTGTGTACTGCGGTTTTACCAGCCTCAGGCTTTTGAAATCACAAGTCAGATTCTTCAGTCTCCAGAGGAGATTTAAAAAAAATTCTTGTGATTTAAAAAATACATGCATAAATAAATATCAATATTCTGGCCATTTAGGACTTGCCTTTTCATTTCCCTTACAGTATGTGAGCTTTCAATGTACACTTGGGAATCTACTTTCAAGTTCTTGTGCGTAAAGTGTGGTGTAGAAGCTCACTAAAAGATGAAGTTTTCCTGTAGTCTTTGTTTCTGTCTTCTCTGCATCCTTCTTGAAGTGGGGTGCAAAAAAATGGATTCAGTATTTCAAATGGAGACTCACTAGCCCTCATTAAAAGGTTATAATAATATCTTTGTATCTGTTGGCCGTGTCTTTGTCTCCTTTTTGCCAGATTAAATGGTTTGAGCTCCTTCAGCCTCCCTCATTGGTCATGTGCTCAAGGCCCCTGGCCATCTCCATAGCTCTCTGCTGCACTGTTTCTGTCTTCTCTGCATCCTTCTTGAAGTGGGGTGCAAAAAAAATGGATGCAGTAATTTGGGGAAACTTAAAAAGAGTGGCAATTTTGCAAGATGTAATTTTTGGTTCTATGGCAACACAAGAAAATCTATCTGCTGGATGCTATGATCCCTTGCTTTCACTTACATATTCCCCACTCCTTCCCTTTTGCTGGCCATGGTGCTCACCTAATCATGCATGAAGCCAACCAGTGCAGCAAGTCAACAGAAAATTAAGTAACCCTTTGCTGCCAGGTTAGGATGCTGAAATGTCTCATCAAGGGGTGAGTGAAGGCTGGAACTGCTGCAAATGTGGGGATGGGATATTGTAGCTGGTGTCAGTAGCAGTGCAGTAGTCAGCAGTTAAGACAAATACAGGATGCTGCAGAAGTGTACAAAACGATATGTCAGTGGTCCCAGAATCCAAACTTAAGTAATTCCAGTTGCCCTGGTATAGACACAGGGCGTCACAGAGGGCGCTTTCTGCAGGGAATATGTCATCAGTCTGTGCCAGTCTAGAATAGCTGGAGTTCTTTCTTCCCCCTACAGACTCGCCTGCATGAGTCCAGTCATGACTGGCTTTTTACTCATGAATCACAACAGAGCAGCTCCTATTGCATTTTGAATATTGCATGCTGCAGAAAATGAGACTGTACCCAACAGGGAATTCTGGATTTCTGAATATGCCTTTTGAGATGTATTCTAATAACCCATTAGCAGCTGGATTCAATTAAAAAAAAATATTGAAGCCAGCCAACACTGTGTTGCAGGGACAACTATTTATAATTTTTACAGCCTAGAATTGACAAAGATTTTCCACTGAAGTAGGAGCAAGACGGATGTTTAACTTACCTTTTCTCCCTTCTGTCCTGGTGGGCCAACCACTCCATCAAGACCAGGAGGACCTTGAGGACCCTGAAGATGATAGTAAATCTAAAGCAGGTGCCACGTGAAGGCCCTCTTCCTAGTACATGCATGTAAGTATTTTGGACCAACTGATGACACAGCATTATGAAAGAATAACGTGTAGCACCAGGTAGCACCTAACATCATTAAGTTCTAACATTTGCATTTCTTGTCTTCTAGAGAGTTTGGCTTTGTATCAAAACAGTATTTAAATATATTTTATAGAAAACTATATCAAACAATCACAAAATAATAAAAAAATAATATAAACCAACATAATGTAAACATAATGCTAGCATGCAAAATAATGGTGCTATCCAAGCAAGTTTTGACAACACTACTACAGATATGATGGGGTTGAAATCCACATGCACTTCAGCCTTCCACACTTTTGGCAACATCAGTACCAGATGAGAGCTACTGAGAAAACGTTGGTATTGACAAAGTCAGAAAGTGGCCCAGGTATTCTGTGTGATGCCTCACTTTAATTTTGCCTTGAAAAATCATAGAATCCTAGAAAGGTTTGGGTTGGAAGGGACCTTAAAGATCACCTGGTTCCAACCCCCTGCCATGGGCAGAGACACCTTCCACTAGATCAGGTTGCTCAAAGCCCCATCCAACCTGGCCTTGAACACTTCCAGGGATGGGGCATCCACAACTTCTCTGGGCAACCTGCTCCAGTGCCTCACCACCCTCACTGTGAAGAACTTCTTCCCTATATCTAATCTAAATCTACCCCCTTTCAATTTAAAACCATTACCCCTTGTCCTATCACTATGTGCCCTTGTAAAAAGTCCTTCTCCAGCTTTCTTGTAGGCCCCCTTCAGGTACTGGGAGGCTGCTACAAGGTCTCCCTGGAGCCTTCTCTTCTCCAGGCTGAACAACCCCTACTCTCTCAGCCTGTCCTAATAACAGAGGTGCTCCAGCCCACTGATCATCTTCATGGCCCTCTTCTGGACCCACTCCAACAAGTCCATGTCCTTACGTTGGGGGCCCCAGAGCTGCAGGCAGTACTCCAGGTGGGGCCTCACAAGAGCAGAGTAGAGGGGGAGAATCACCTCCCTCAACCTGCTGGTCATGCTTCTTTTGATGCAGCCCAGGATACTCTTGGCTTTCTGGGCTGCAAGTGTACATTGCCAGGTCATGTTGAGTTTTTCATCAACCAACAACCCCAAGTACTTCTCCTCAGAGCTGCTCTCAATCCATTCTCTGCCCAGCCTATATTTGTGCTTGGGACTGCCCTGACCCACGTGCAGGACCTTGCACTTGGCCTTGTTGAACTTCATGAGGTTTGCATAGGCCCACTGCTCCAGCCTGTCAAAGTCCCTCTGGATGGCATCCCTACCCTCCAGCATGTCAAATGCATCACACAGCTTGGTGTTGTTGGCAAACTTGCTGAGGGTGCATTCAATCCCACTGGCCATGTCACCGACCAAGATGTTAAATAGTGCCGGTCCCAATACTGACACCTGTGGAATGCCACTTGCCACTGATCTCCACTTGGACATCAAGCCGTTGACCGCAACACTTTGAGTGCAACCATCCAGCCAATTTCTTATCCACCAAGTGGTCCATTCATTGAATCCATGTTTCTCCAGTTTAGAGACAAGGATGTCATGCAGGACAGTGTCAGATGCTTTGCACAAGTCCAGGTAGATGGCATCTGTTGCTCTCCCCTTATCCACCAACACTGTAACCCTGCCACAGAAGGCCACCAAATTTGTCAGGCACAATTTGCCCTTAGTGAAGTCATGTTTACTGTCACCAATCACTTCCTTGTTTTCCATGTGCCTTAGCATAGTTTCCAGGAGAATCTGCTCCATGACCTTGCCAGGCACAGAGGAGAGGCTGACTGGTGTGTAGTTCCCTGGGTCTTCCTTTTTGCCCTTTTTAAAAATGGGCGTTATGTTTCCCCTTTTCCAGTCAGTGGGAACTTCACCAGTCTGCCATGACTTCTCAAATATGATGGATAGTGGCTTAGCAACTTCATCCACCGGTTCCCTTAGGACCTGCAGATTCATCTCATCATGTCCTGTGGACTTGTGCACCTTCAGGTTCCTTAGATGGTCTCGAACCTGATCTTCTCCTGCGGTGGGCAGTTCTTCATTCTCCCAGTCCCTGCCTTTGCCTTCTGCGACTTGGGCAGTGTGGCTAGTGCACTTGCTGGTGAAGACTGAGGCAAAAAAGTCATTGAGTACCTCAGCCTTCTCCATATCCCAGGTAACCAGGTCTCCCATTTCCTTCTGGAGAGGGCCCATATTTTCCCTAGTCTTCCTTTTATCACTGACATACTTATAGAAGCTTTTTTTATTGCCCTTGACATCCCAGGCCAGATTTAACTCTATCAGGGCTTTAGCTTTCCTAATCTGATCCCTGGCTGCTCAGACAATTTCTTTGTATTCCTCTCAGGCTTCCTTTTTGAGTCTGAGTTTGTCCAGGAGCTCCTTGTTCATCTATGCAGGCCTTCTGGCATTTCTGCCTGACTTCCTCTTTGTTGGGATGCATTGCTCCTGAGCTTGGAGGAGGTGATCCTTGAATATTAACCAGCTTTCCTGGGGTAAACATGGTACTCTATCAAGCAAATCCCTGAAGAGGCCAAAGTCTGCTCTCCTGAAGCCTAGGGCAGTGAGCTTGCTATGTGCCCTCCTTGGTGCCCTGGGCATCTTGAACTCCACCATTTCATGGTCACTGCAGCCAAGGCTGCCCTTGAGCTTCACATTCCCCACCAGCCCCTCCTTGTTGGTGAGAACAAGGTCCAGCATAACACCTCTCCTTGTTGACTCCTCTGTCCCTTGGAGAAGGAAGTTATTATCAATGCATTCCAGGAACCTCCTGAATTGCTTATGCCCTGCTGTGTTGTCCCTCCAACAGATGTTGGGGTGGCTGAAGTCCCCCATGAGGACCAGGGCTCGTGAACGTGAGGCTGCTCCTATGTGTCAGTTGAGGGCCTCATCCGCTCGGTCTTCCTGATCGGGTGGCCTGTAGCAGACCCCCACTATAATGTCACCTGTCCCTGCCTTTCCTTTAATCCTGACCCATAAGCTCTCGGTTGGCTCCTCATCCATCCCCAGGAGGAGCTCCATGCACTCCAGCTGGTCATTGACATAGAGGGCAACACCCCCTCCTCCTCTCCCCTGCCTGTCCTTCCTAAAGAGCCTGTACCCTTCCATTCCAACACTCCAGTCATGGGAGCCACCCCACCATGTCTCCGTGATGCCAATAAGATTATATCCCTGCAGATATGTGCACATTTCTAACTTCTATTGTTTATTATTATGTATACTTAGTTCTCCACTCAATTTCCTGTGTTGTTATCCATGACTTTGCATGCATTTGAGTGAGCAGCCAGGCTGGGAAAAACTGGCTTTGTAGGGTCAACCAGTCAATCAGTACAGGTATTGAAGTTCAGCCCACAGTAACTATACATGCAAGAAAGGGAACAGTTACATGCATATTTGCATGCCCTATGTTTTTAAAATTGGGCTCTGAAAGCCTTTAATTAAATTAACAGGTGTGCATTTTGGCCTCTCAGAATCTTTTGTCCACTTATTTATTCATCTATTTTGGGGAAGGATATAAGTGGTTGCAGAAGGAGATAAAAAACATACTTTTTCTCTTGTGTTTTCAGAATGGTCACAAAGGCCTTATTTTCCCTGCTCTCCTTACTTTTTTCCCCATTTTTGCCCTTTGGATGCACTGTATGTGATAGAATAACTAACTGATTCTTTTTAATATTAAAAAGATCAGAACTATGTTTTGAACATTTTCATATTGTATTTTGCCATGGTTACATAGACAGAGGAGGATTGGGCTAACAACAACAATAATTGCGCTAAAGTTTAGTGACTATTTCCTCTATACTGCTTAGCAATTTTAAGTTTCATTGCTTTAAAATTGCTTATTTCCTTTACAGCTTTTGAATAGTCTCTCTTATGTAGCTAGCAATCAACACTTGGAAATTTGTTTTTCACTTCAGGGTATATTCATGCATTTGTGAGCTACTTTAAAAAAAATAACCATAGAAAATATCCTTATACAATTCCATGTGGCAGTTTAACTTCATGTAGCCTTTAGAAAACATGTATTTAATCAGATCGATATCACATCAGTATCAGATGCAATGTGGAGCAGTTAGTGAAGCGGTATTTCCCGTGACAAAAGGCAGCCTTTACCCAAACATTTCCAAGACGTATTTCTCATGAGCAGAGATATTACATCACAGTTCTTGGTTTAGCAAGGACTTAAGCCTGCACACAACTTCAAGTAATCGGCTAGTCTTCTGAAATTAGTATTTGCAAGTGAAGACCTTTAATTATGCAACTATTTCAATGTGTTACTGAATGAGGACTCCCATCCAAAAATTTCTGCTGTGAATAGATTTCACTTCATTTATCCAGAGTGTGCAAATGTGTGCAAATCTTTGGAGAGCAGGACTACAGTTTCTTAGGTCATCTGAAAGTGTGGGAATGCATGGGTCTGTACTGTTAATAGCTGTTTTCCTTCAGCAGCCTGCAGACTTGTCATGATCTGATTCTTCCAAAAATATACTTTAGTAGTCTGCTTAACATTTAGCTTCTACTTTTTTAATTGATATGTTTCCCAGGAATTATCCTGAAAGTGGACAACGATGATTTCTGTTGCATCAGAAAAATGACTGGCTACAAGTAGTTAATATTACAGCCTGTGAAATCCTAGATTGTACAACAGGGAACACATTCATCTTTAAAACCGAAGATGATCGATACTTATTTCTCAATTTTCTTTGAATTCTTTTTACATTATTACTTTGTGACAAATTTTAACTAAATGTCCTAGACCGTTCTAGTTACTTTACCTTCTACAGATATAGAAACAGCCACAGGCATGAAGTTGAAAGTACATTTTGAATGGAAAAGATGCTGTTATAGAGGACCTTTTAATCTAACACTGTACTTTGTCAAATGCGGCAAATAAAGCATTAGGGTAACTGTCTATTTTACAAGACTTGCCTATGGATTTTCTTAAAATTGCAGTCATAATCATCAATACAATTTGATCTGTCTTGGATTCAGAAAAAAAAAAAAAAAGTACTGTTGGGAGCATAACAGTTAGATGAAATCTGGCCAGCATTTCAGGCTTTTTTATTTTAGAATGCCATCCTGATTACAATCAGTAGATGCAGAGAATAATGGCCTCAGCAAGGCCAGTATGATTTGTTGTATCAGTAGAGATGGGAAAGGGGAGGGAAACTGAGGCCAAAAGCATGTATTTATTTTAAGACAATCACACTTCTGCATCTATTCTGTTAGTTCATAACTCCTATCCCAATCCATCATACTCTATTTAAGCTGTTGTGGGGGAATTTTCCAGCTTCCAAACTTCATGAATCATTCCTAGGCAGGCTAAAGCCCATATGTATTCGAAGTTATTGTCTCTTAATTTCTTATTTTTCAGATATGCTCCAAGTTTATATGGGTTTGGGTTTTGTTTGTATCTCAAGCACTTGATATTAATTTTGATCACTATATCTCATGTTGAAGCTGACTGCCTGAATGTGGTTACTACCTTTTTCTTTTTTTTTTTTTACGTCTTTAATTTTTGCTTTCCTGTCATTGATTGTAGACTGTCTTTGTAATTTTTTTTACAATTTTTATCTAAATATAAGGAATATCCTCTTTTATGGAAAATATGCCTGGTCATAAAGCAGACTGCTTCTGATAGTAGCTTTAAGATGCTAAGCATCTTCATTTTACTGAAAAATGATTACCAATTTTAAATATATGAACACTGGGGAGCAACTCTGGTCTGTATTAGAGGACAGAAGACCTCCAATTATTCTCTAAGGATACTGTAGTTCTGGAGATACTGCGGTTCTGAGAAATGTTGCCAAAATAGGCATTTTCATGACAGGTCTCTGAAGGACTTTTTAGAACACTTGATACTCTCCTAGCTCCCAGAGGATGTGATTTTTGTTTTTAGGTTTAAGCCAGTCATTCAGTGACTGGATAAGACTAGAAATAGCTTCCCTTCAAACAATTAAAATACAAAGTAAGGTAATTAATTAATTGAAACAAGGAAAGATTGGCCAGGCACTGCATTTATGTAATAAAGCTATGCCTTTTTCCTGGCTATATTGTAAAAGGACTTTCCTGGCTATATTGTAAAAGGTACAATGAAGCATATGCCTAAACCACAGCAGTGCGATGGTCTTTAGCACTTGCCGTTCTCTTAGGCTGAAGTATTTACAGCACTTAGTGGGAAATATTTATGGCGCATCTTAAAAAACCCCACTTCAACAAGTTTGTTATTACTCTCCAACAATGTTGTAGTCTTGAAATATTATTGGAATTCTAGCAATATTGGGTATCCTCCCCAGAGTCAGGTGAGAATCTCAGCTTTTAACTGAAATAATAACAAGTTTCTAACCTTTTTGGTTACAAATGAACAAACCCACAGACATGAAAACGTGTTTGTCAGAGATACTAAATTTCACAATCCAAACAGCAAATAAAGAGAAGTCAGTCTCATGAGACTAATGTCATGGATTCTCAGCCAAACTTATGATTTTAGGGAAATAATAACCTGACAATAGAGAAACAAATACGTAAAGCAAGTAAGCAAACTCTGTCCTGGAGTCAAGTACTGTGATAAAGACAGTAAGCTCTCCAGTGCTGGTACAGTCTGTGTTCATGGATGAGCTCCTCACCTCCTTCTTTCACTGCGAGGGAGGGAGGGACTGGCATATTGTAAAGGAGTTCGAAAAAGACTGGCTGGGCAGTGGAAATTTTTCCCCTTTGCAACTAATGCAGAAAACATCCAGGAAGGACTGATAGGCCAGCCATGTGTATGGCAGGATAAGCAGAGAATGGGGAAGGCATGCTAGGAGTGTGGCCACTATGCAGGACACTGCAGAGCTGCTGTCAGTCCACCTACAGCTCTTTTTAACTAAACCATGGGCTCTTCAAGCCTTAATTCCTTAATTAGAGCAATTAAGAAGAGGAAAGAATGACAAATGGTTTCCTGCTATCATAGCCCTTGGGTTGTTAATGGCAAATTTCCTAACAGCTAATGGGGCAAGTGTGCTCTCAATATATCCTTTTGTCCTGCTCGCTACATCCTCTAGATCAGACACTTCTTTCCTTCCCAGTCATTGGGATTTTCTTCCAAGGAAGCCATGCTATAGAAAGATGTAGGTGGAAAGGCATTGCAGACAGCTGGGTCCTATCCTTTTATGCTATCAGGATATGGCAAGGTCAGCAATCTAAAACACAGAAGCACACTCAGGCCTTACAGCTTAGACACTTTTATTGAGACAGAAACCACTGGAGCTCCAGGCACATTTAAGACTTTTCCTTGCAGGATATGTCAGGAGTACATTAAATTAGCCTGTGCAGGTTATCACTGTTGTAGCAGCATTAAGTTCAGTGCAGGCCAGCCTTGTTGGTTTTGTTGCTGGCAGGCTCTGAGCTTCAGGCTGCTGCATGAGCACTGTTGACTACTTCTGCGCTTACCTGGAGTCTACAAGAACTGACCTATGCTACTGTAACTGCAGGACAAACCTGTACCAAGTGCATCTTGTTGTTGGATCAAAGGCTAATTCTGTAAATAACACTGAGAACAAACCATCAATAATGCAGAGCATCATCTTACCACAGTTACTGCATAAAACCACTGAAAAATCCATTGATAATTTCTAGAAAGCAAAGAATAACAGAAGAAAGCACAATGTTTACAATACACTAATTTAAAAATGTTTGACATTTATTTTCAAATTGAAGTCAATGACACATTTCTAAGAATTTGGACTGCAACTGTTAATTATGGTGCAACCCGGTTGTCAAAGCTCCTTTGCATACACAGAGGAGGCCTTTTCTGAAACATGTCGGTGAAAAGCCTGCATGAAAAATACTGCTTTTTCAGCTTACTTCTGTGCCACCAGGTTGTTTCACCTTAGTGAAACATCTCATTACCAGACCAGAACAACTAACTGCCTTATTAATCACCTGTAAAATTGTAAAAGAAAAGGACATTTCAGCTAATAACCAAGCAAATACTCAAAACACAGCCAAAGCACTTGAGTGCAGCAAATGCTGAAACTGTGTAGCTCAGCAAAATAATAGTCCACATACAGCTACATCTTATGCACTCTGTTTATCACAGCTTTAATTTAGTAAGGTTCATAGGGATACAAATTATTCCAAGAGGGAACACTCTGAAACTCTGAAGTCCAAAAATTACCCTGATTTCTGACCTGTGTTGAGTGGACACTCCGTTTTGCAAGGGCCTAAAGCGTGGATGAACAAAAATTTGTGATGCTTACACTTCCTTGTAGCCTCAGAGTATGAGACACAGCTCCTGACAGAAAAGGACTAGTTTTCAGGATAAGGCACTGAGGTGTTGGATGGAGGTACCTCCTTGCAGATCTAAGTGGGATATCATATATGCAACTCAGGCTATTCTCAGTGTTTCTGTACAGGGTACATACATCCTCAGCTCTTGGTTTTCATTGGCTTCCCATGCACGTGCTTCTTGGATCCCATTTTAAAGATTTTCAGGTGCTTAATTTCTCTCTGCACAAAGTATGCTGCCTTCCACCTCAATGGACAGACACTTAAAATTTACTGTACCCACCTTTTCAGATTTTGTATTAATTCCTGACTTGGTTATCCTCAAAAAAACCCCAGCACAGCTGAGATGCAGTGAGATCTCATCTTTAACATGTGTCACCAATACACTTCTTTAATATATGCTAATTACACCTTGTCAGATACAGCAATGGTGACCCACTTTGAAGGTAACATGAACGTATAGATCAAATCTAGGCCTGAGAACAACTGCTACTGGCAGATGGTTGTTAAGGAATAAGGAAACCATACTAGTAAATATAGTTCCAGAGTGTATTCACAGAGCTGATCAATGTTAAAAAAATGGTTTTCTTCACTGAAAAAACACTTTACTGAGGGTTTATTAACAAATAGATAACACTCAAACTTTTAGCAACCTTTTTTCACAGTAGAACACCGGAATAAATATTGCTGCCTAGCTGAAGAAAAAGAAGAGAGTTCCCGAAAGAGGAAAATTCAATTTATGCTAAAAATTCCCTGCAGAGTATGTAAGTGATTTAGCAAACTTCATTTTCCTGAAAGCACTGCAGGAAAAATAATCCTCAGCCTTATTCAGTGTTGGTAAATCATCCTCACTTTTTATTTATTCTGGTCCAGATTTACCAGTATCTGTCTGCCAAATGTACATCCTGCTGCGGAGTAATATGTGCTTTGGTTAACTAGACATTTATTTTGTTATTTTTTTGTAAAAACGTGCATAAAATTCAAGCTCTTAAATTAAAAATATTCGGCAGCATTATTAAGAATTATACAGAATGTAAACCTTAGAACTTAGTGTTGTAGGTCAGAAACAACATTAACATTTGTGCACAAATGAGTACTCACTTCAGGGCCTGGTTCACCAGAAGCTCCATCTTCCCCTGGTGACCCAGGAGGTCCTACACCTGAATCGGGTGCTGGCTTTCCCGGAAGACCAGGCAGTCCTGGAGGGCCTGGTGGCCCAGGAAGACCCTGGATGAATCAGCAGCATTGTTAGAAATGGCCCTAGCCAGGTTCATTTGTATATACATGGAACAGGAAAAGCTCACACAGACTGCTCAGGTTCATAAAACTCTCAGCTTGGGTTACCATCCCCCTTCTGCTTCATGAAGAACAATTTTAGTTTCACAGATGCACAGATACATAGTCACACTGACCTCCTCCATCCTTGCTCTCTGAATTGTCACACCTCATGGCATGCACCAGCAAGCAGGAAGTTAAAAAACAAAAAATTCTATGTCAGCTCTCTGTAACCCAGTAAAGACCTTAGAGATATTCCAAAGATCGACCTAATGTTAAGAAACTTAACCAAAATGAAATCAAGGGATCACTGAACAGAGGGAAGTGGTTAGTTTTTCCTCTACTCATTTCAAAGGGCGTCTCTATGCTATTGCTAGAGCACTGAGAATCTGTACTCGTGGTCAAGACCTGACTGTGCTTGGTGATGTAAAAACGGCCTCTGCTCCAAAGATCTGTCCTGCATGGACATGAGCAAATCTATTTAAACTGAATAAAATGAATGAAATTTATTACCTTAGGAGAAATAGTACGTTTGCAAATATTCTCTCTCATGTGCAAGTCCATCCTTGTTACTGATTGCATTAGCAGGCAAACACAGACAGTTTGAAATTTTGGGGCATGGCACTGTAAGGCAAGAACTCTTTAATTCTGACTGAGGGTCATCTACAGGATTCTGTTAGAAAGGTGGTCATCTTGGATTTTCAGTACAGTCAACAAAGCTTTCTGCAGGGAGTCATTCCAAGCACTCACCTGTTTTGTTAACTACATTGGACATCTAAAGAGGCTACTGTCCTAAATTAGGCAAGATAACTAACTTTCTGCATGTGGCAATTCCCTCCTAAAGAGCTTTGGGAATAAGGTATCCAGCACTTTGGAGGAAGGAAGAAACATAAAAGAAGTCTTGAGGCAGAAATCAGTCTGAGAGAATGTAAAATATCACTAGATGTGTTTCAAAACAGAGGCCTCAGAATGCTATACCATTCTGGAGTTCATAGGAGACAGGCATCCAGGGAGTTCATTCCTCAGAAAGCTGTAATATTATTGATGAAACAGCTTCTAATCAAAGGGTGGAAATGCTCCATCCCAAAGACTGAACGAAAGATTATCTTTCACTCCATCTAGATGGATCAATAAAAGCCTTCTCATTTATGTTTCTTCATCTTCAGCCACTTGGCTTCTCATTTTTCTAACATTTGTCCTTAACTGTAATATATCACTTGATTCATTATGTATCTTTTATATCTATTATTATGTTTCCTTTGCCACTCAACAGCTCAGAAGCAGAGCAAGAAAAACAAGGCAGATGTCCCATTTTTAGTCCAGAGCCATGCTCATCTGAGTACTGTCTCTTAAAATATGTGAAGGGAAAGCACGAGACCAATGCACCAATTAAATCCTTAAAACAAAGTTTACTTGAGGCTGTTGACACATAATGCTAAGAGTGAGAAACTAAGCTAAAATGTTAAACCAGTACTCATCATCCGACTTGTTCTGCTCTTTTCCTGGAGCCTGCTGATCCTGAGCACAGCTGAAAGCTCATGAATCAGCTGCTTTTTACAGCAAAGCCTACTGAAATGAACTGAAATTAATGCTGACTTTCCTGAATATCATGTCTGCAAAATTAAGTAGTTTAATAGATTCACGAGCCATATAAGCTCTTTCTGAAGCTGAGATAG
Source organism: Platalea leucorodia (assembly GCF_965183815.1). Taxonomy (NCBI): domain Eukaryota; kingdom Metazoa; phylum Chordata; class Aves; order Pelecaniformes; family Threskiornithidae; genus Platalea; species Platalea leucorodia. The sequence goes on from NC_138823.1 coordinate 104,564,095, forward strand.
ACACCTCCAGGAGAAGGCTGAGGTGAACATCTAAGGCAGCAATTGCTTTCACTGTCCCAGTTTAACCAAAGGCCAAGTGTGCATTAATAGCCCAAAGCTCAGGTTTACCTGGCATGAATACTCCTTCCCAATGACAGAAGTCTGGTCTCCCATGTGGCACAGCCCAGAGAACCTCACTCAGGAACATATGCATCAAAATCTTATTAACTTTCACTAAGCCAAAGCATCTCTCTCTGCTAGCCAGCCTTGATGTGACAGTGTTACAATACTTCACAAAGGCAAGGATACAGGGAAGTTTAAATGACCATCAAAATGGATCAACAGTGGAAGTTGCAGTTTAAAGTATTTCATACAGACATACTTATTTTTTAGAACAGTTACTCCAAATTAAAAAAAGCGAAGAATAGTATCATTCCCATCTCTCTCCTCTTTACTGTCTTCTTAGAATTAGGTTAAAAGCATTTTCTCATTTTAAAAAGTCCTCTTGCCGTTATTTCTTTGTTGTCCTCTTTCTTTCTCACACTTCTTCCCCACTCACATACACTTAGGCCTTTCCAGATCTTGAAATGAAACCCTACAAAGCATTTCTGGATGCTGTGAACTAAGCACTTAGAAAATTTGCATTGTGAAATGGACCTTTTACAATCTGGATGAGTAAAGTAAAGCTCTTTATTATGCTAATGAGAAATAAACATCAAGATATACTTACTCGTAAAATCTCAGTCTCTCTGTCAATGTCTCCAGAACCTGATTCTTCAGGTTCCAGTCTATTCTGAAATTAGAAGAATTCCATTTTAAAATATTGCTTCTGAAGATGACAAATGAAAATATCACTTGCCAATTACTCCAAATACAGTTATAGTCAATATCCTTGCAGCAGACTGTCACTGGTGAAATAAACTATAATACAATAAAAATATTTCAGTCATGTTTCTAGTGTTTCATACGATTTTATTTTGTAGATACTCAGCTCTATATTTACTTGCAGATGCTCTATGAGTACAGTGATAACAATCCTGCAGGACACACATGCTGTGACTGTTTAAGTGAATGAAGATGAGGCAATATCTCAGACAAATTTTAAATTTGGAAAGATACCTGTCAAGATTAAGAATATCCTAAAATGCATACCTAACAACTAGCTGCTGTTTCCTATAATATGCCTCAGTTCAAAAGCCAAATTCTGAGATTCCTACGACTGGAATCCAAAGAGGCATTTTATAAAGGGAAATTGATATACTAAGCATTTTCTGAAATATTTTATTAGAAAAACAGTTTGGTTTTAGCATTGCAATCTAGTTGTACTCATCTATAAGACAATTTCAGACTCTTCTTCAGCTTCAAACCATCTTCCTATATTATGGAACCTATAGTGCAAACTACAGTCAGCATACATAATGTCAAAGAAGTTTTTAAAACCTTTAAAGAAAAAAAAGTACTTTTCATGGAAAATTTGCCATGATTTGTCTGCATAGTATATATAGCAAAATGAAATGAAGCCCAGTTATCAATTTTTTTAAACACTGAGAACTAGTACCTAAATCAGTTATAATAGTACTGTTGTACTATGAGTACAAAGCTAATGTTTCAAAAGCCCAGGAGTCAGGGATGCATTCCATGGCTGCACTGAGATTTCTGTCACTTCACTTCACTTCACTCCAGAATAAAAGGCCTTGAAACTTGCTATCACAGACAACAAGAAAGTAAAGGCGGTACAGGACCTAGTGTTCACTGCTACATCTAGAGAAGTAGCATTTGGGTGAGAAAAGCTATTGGACTGGACGCCTTGTCCTAGTGATCTGGAGCTGCCTTGATGGTCTCTTGAAGTCAGTATCAGTGGAGGCTAAATAGTGCAGCCCTTCATAACACTGTTACTCTATTTTTATGCTACAGAAACAGATTGGTATAATTTAGCAGACCCTAGATCAGGGGAGTATATAATCCATTTTGGTCGCTGGAATATATTGCAAACTATCTTGTTAAATACTGACAATACTCAGTGTGACAGATAGTTTTGTTTAAAAGTCCACCACACGACTTCCACTGGTGTCAGTGGTGGGCCATGTCTACATGTAAAATCAGCTCCCACACCATGAATTGAAAATTCAGGCAAGATTCCTTCTTCAGCTGCAAACACATGTATCCTCATGGAAACAGTGGGAAAGGTCCAAGTACAGAAGAGAGATGAATCTGAAACACATTCTTTAACATTGCCTGAGTACTGAGCATTCAAACTATGAACACTGTCACCACACTGGTATGTGTTGTAGTATTTAATGACAGCAAACGTAAGTGGCTGTCAAACCATTTCTGTGTTCAGTAGCAGGAAGAAATGAATAATTTGGGTTTATAATGCCTTTTTCAGGAAATTTCTGTCTCTCTTTCTCTCATATATTATTGCTTTTGCACAGGAGAGCACAGACATCAACTGGCTTTTTAAAATGTGAATACTGGGTGTCTGTTTAGATTACAGTACTCACACACTTTAGCCAAATATTTATTTGCATTTCTGCATGAGTGTTTTAGAAAACATGATTATTTCTGTGGCAGTCAGGATACTTTCCCAGAGAAAACCTCCTGTTTACTTCTGGATTCCTCTATGGTAAGCCAAGCTCATTGACAGAGAACCCCAAATACTCACTAATCCTCTGGAAGGAGCAGATGGTCCTGCAGGTCCTGGTAGTCCAGGGGGTCCTGGCAATCCCTTACCAGGATCACCCTAAAACAGGAATGAAGATAAATCAGCAAGGATTTAATCATATAAATGCAGAGCAGGGTTTTTGAGCATTAGCTGCAATCTGTGTGGATTACTAGTCACAAGAAACAACAAAAGTGTATGCTTAGATACTCTGAGCAGAGTTGAACTTTGTTCATTTCTAAGACAAGCTCCCAAGAAACATGATCTTTGCACTGGCAAAGGAAGAAAGAACTTTTCCCCTTCTAACTTATGCAATGAATTTGCAAATGTACAAGCAGCGTTAACAGCATTAGACAGCGTATATTTCTTGTCAGAATAATGTTTTACTGTGGATCTTGCATTTTTAGGGTACATTATAGCCTCCTCCCCCCCAAATAAAAGAATAAGTAGAAAGTGTGGTAACACCATGGTACTCAATAAGTAAATTTTGTCATTTTATTGCTACCATCTGTAATGCTTTTTCCAATACCACCATGTCATAATTATTCTTCTATGTGTTGACCTTTATCTACTGCCAACACAATGAAAGGCCCTGTTTATAACTATGTCATTTTCTTTCATAATTACTACCATCTCTTCTTCTTTGGCTTTCTTACATCATCTCTGACATTTTGCTGAGGTTAGTTTCAAGTGCTTCTGCTTAAGATATTTACAACTTTTATTAAATTTTCTGCTCAACTCCAGCATTTTTCGCTCAAGTCAAGAGTTGAGGTTCTGCCTTCACTTTTTTAATCTTAAGTTGTAAGTCTTTTATAACGTGTCTTTTATAATGTGTCTTTTCATTCTCAGCTATTTATGTGCCTTTTTTGTGGAGAATTCACTAAGCAGGATTTGGCCTTTGTGTTTTAAACTTTTGGGAGAAGGATGTGCCTCTGCATCCCCTAACATGGGGCCAATAGGATCATAAATAACTGGCAGACCAAAACATTATGATTGCTTAATATGCATGTTGTTTTCGTCAAATGATTGGCACTCATTTAATTCCATTTTCTGAAGTCTTGTGTACCTCTAAAAGTGATTGATCCCACTTGCTTTTTACCTGATACATCTGACAGAGGGAATGCCAGGAGAAAATACAGTGTCCTCCTCTCCCTCCCTGGCAGTCTCACATTTCTTGCCTTTGGCATTCAACAACCACAGTTCATCGTTCTGAGGAGTTCCTCAGTGTGCATTTTGGACATTCTTCCTACATGGTGATCCGGGTTTCAGGACAGATGTATGTTTAGAGGGGAAGAAAGAACTATGTAACTGCTCGTATCCCAGAGCTTCTCTTACCATTGTGAGTGAAAAGCTCAGCCTTCCTTCTACGAATGCTTTCATGTAACACAGATTCCTACCCATACATACTGACACTGCAGACCTGCAAGGTGTGACCTTGCCAAGGTCCTTCCCACCTTGCACCAGAAGGAGACAAACCAGACTCGTTTCACTGAGCTTTCTTGAAGGGGTAGAAGTCACAGAGACATAACTGACACTGTTAGCCAGCCTCTACTGATCTATGCTTTACCCTCCAACCTGCCAATTTGTTATCTGGGCTTATGAGCATTTTAATTACATTCTCTAAATTCATATATTCAGTCACATAGCAGGAAACACTGAATTTTACCTGCTTCTTGGTCACTTGCTCTTTATGCTTGAGAATTCATTAGATAAATGTATTCATTCAGTTCTTTGTTCCCTGTGGCTTTGTGAAATGGTTCCTATAGTGATACTTCAGTCATATTCACAGAGAATGTGTTTAATTAATTTGGGGCTATTTTCACTGTCTGCCAGCATGTTCATTTACAGATACTCTTCATTCATTTTAACATATCTTTTGCTTTTTTTCAGTGATTATTACATTAGCTGCTGTCAGTGTTTTGTGCTTGTTTTCATGCAATTTCTTCCACTTTGCGTGTACTACAAGGAAGAAAAAAACCCAGCTCTCACATTTGGATCACAGTCATGTCTAGGAAGCCTAATTGTATCCATTTCCAAGGAGCATCTCTTGGCTGTATCTCTGCACTGAACAAGGACCACAGTGAAAAAGTGATATCCAGCTCCCCATTCTCCACAGATGATGTGGCACCCCATTCATTCCCAGCTTTCCATTTTCAATGAGAAGAACCAGAAATAGGCAGGTGGATCGTGCTACTTATCATCAAATTTAAATATTATTCTGCTGAATAAGTACTGACTGTCTTTAGAGAGCATAACTGGTTTGAATTTTGTGTGTATGTGCACAGATCAATTCTTTAAGCTTTGCTCACCCTACCAACATAATGGGTCCTTGGAAATCACACTGATTGGGATAATGAAATAATTTTCTGAACAACTAATAATTTAAAAATTATTCACATGTGTAAAAGAGGATCAGAGCAGTGTCTTCTTGTTTGTCCTGCTTTCTGCTGCAGGAGTTGGGTCTGGTTAAAGTATCTCCAAGAAAAAGCTCTGCATATGAAGCTGTCAGTGTTCCTTAGTGCTTTTGAACATATTGTTAGGATTTTTAGCACCTGTTTGCTAACTTATCTTCACAATGCCTCTTTGAAGTATCCCTTGAAAATATTAGCCTAATTTTAAAAGTGGAAAACAAAGCTTAAGATGTCTTTATTAAAATAACCATATGAGTAATCTGGAATAGGCTGAAGGAGTCTTTTGCTTCCAGATATAGCCTTAGTTCACTACAGCTAAGCTGTTTCTCCTGCTGCCAAAATATTCTCCTTCTGATGCCTATTCTAATCAATAAAATAAGGCTGGGGGCGATTCTTTGGCCCTAAGGTCAGGTGGAACAGACTGGCTGTGTTCACAGTACTTAGATACTTGGTCCTGGGCCTCCTTTTAGCCCTATATGTTCAAAGCTAATATTTTGAGTATGGATTTTTTGTGCAATTTTCATGAAATAGCATGAGAACAATACTGCAAGCCATGAGCATGATGACTACTTGAGAGTAAAAACGTGCTGGGATAGCACTGTGGAAGCATGTAGAATGAACAGAGCCAATCTGTGCACAGTCTCATCTTGCAGCATACTGGGAACAGTTAACAACCAATGCTATCCCTGAACAATGCTGAGGCATTATAGAATCATAGAATCGTTTAGGCTGGAAAAGACATTTAAGATCATCTAGTCCAATCGTTAACCTAGCACTGCCAAGTCCACCATTAAACCATGTCCCTAAGCACTACACTACCCATCTTCTAAATACCTCCAGGGATAGAGACTCAACCACTTCCCTGGGCAGCCTGTTCCAAAGCTTGACCACCCTTTCAGTGAAGAATTTTTTCCTAATATCCAACCTAAACCTGCCCTGACACAACTTGAGGCCATTTCCTCTCATGCTACCACTTGTTACTTGGGAAAAGAGACAAACCCCCACCTCGCTACAACCTCCTTTTAGGTAGGTGGAGAGAGCAATAAGGTCTCCCCTCAGCCTCCTCTTCTCCAGAGGAAACAATCACAGTTCCCTCAGCCACTTCTCATATAACTTGTTCTCTAGACCCTTCACCAGCTTCGTTGCCCTTCTTTGGACACACTCCAGCATCTCAATGTCCTTCTTGTAGTCAGGGGCCCAAAACTGAACACAGTACTCGAGGTGCGGCCTCACCAGTGCCAAGTACAAGGGGACGATCACTTCCCTAGTCCTACTGGCCACACTATTTCTGATGCAAGCCAGGATGCTATTGGCCTTCTTGGCTGCCTGGGCACATTGCTGGCTCATATTCATCCAGCTGTCGACCAAGACCCCCAGGTCCTTTTCCTCCAGGCAGCTCTCCAGCCACTCTTCCCCAAGCCCATAGCGTTGCACGGGGTTGTTGTGACCCAAGTGCAGGACCTGGCACTGAGCCTTGTTGAACTTCATACAGTTGGCCTCAGCCCATCGATCCAGCCTGTCCATATCCCTCTGTAGGGCCTTCCTATCCTCCAGCAGATCAACACTCCCGCCCAACTTGGTGTCATCTGCAAACTTACTGAGGGTGCACTCGATTCCCTCATCCAGATCATCAATGAAGATATTAAACAGAACTGGCCCCAATACTGAGCCCTGGGGAACACCACTTGTGACCAGCCGCCAACTGGATTTAACTCCATTTACCATAACTCTTTGGTCCCAGCCATCCAGCCAGTTTTTTTACCCAGTGAAGAGTATACCTGTCCAAGCCATGAGCAGCCAGTTTCTCCAGGAGAATGCTGTGGGAAACGGTGTGAAAGGCCTTACTAAAGTCCAGGTAGACAACATCCACAGCCTTTCCCTCATCCATTAAGCGGGTCACCTTGTCATAGAAGGGGATCTGGTTCATCAAGCAGGACCTGCCTTTCATAAACCCCTGCTGAGTGGGCCTGATCATGTGGCTGTCCCATACGTGCCACGTGATGGCACTCAGGATGATCTGCTCCATAATCTTCCCTGGCACCGAGGTCAGACTGACAGGCCTGTAGTTTCCTGGATCCTCCTTCCAGTCCTTCTTGTAGATGGGCATCACATTTGCTAACCTCCAGTCAACTGGGACCTCCCTGGTTAGCCAGGACTGCCGATGAATGATTGAAAGTGGCTTGGTGAGCACCTCTGCCAGCTCCCTCAGTATCCTTGGGTGGATCCCATCTGTCCCCATAGACTTGTGTGTGTCTAAGTAGTGTAGCAGGTTGCTAGCCATTTCCCCTTGGATTATGGGGGCTTCATTCTGCTCCCTGTCCCTGTCTTCCAGCTCAGGGGGCTGGGTACTGTGGCAAAAACTGGTCTGACTATTAAAGACTGAGGCAAAGAAAGCATTAAGTACCTCAGCCTTTTCCTCATCCTTTGTCACTATGTTTGCCCTGCATCCAATAAAGGATGGAGATTCTCCTTAGCCCTCCTTTTGTTGCTAATGTATTTGTAGAAACATTTTTTATTGTCTTTTATGGCACTAGCCAGATTAAGTTCCAGCTGGGCTTTGGCCCTTCTGATTTTCTCCCTGCAGAACTTCACGACATCCTTGTGGTCCTCCTGAGTGGCCTGCCCCTTCTTCCAAAGGTCATAAACTCGCCTTTTATTCCTGAGTTCCAGCCAAAGTTCTCTGTTCAGCCAGGCCAGTCTTCTCTTCTGCTGGCTCATCTTTCGGCACATGGGGATGGCTTGCTCCTGTGCCTGTGATTTCCTTCTTGAAGAATGTCCAGCCTTCCTGGCCTCCTTTGCCCTTCAGGACTGCCTCCCAAGGGACTCTGTCAACTACTCTCCTAAACAGGCCAAAGTCTGCCCTCCGAAAGTCCAAGGTGGCAGTTCTGCTGACCCTTCTCCTTACTTCTCCAAGAATCAAAAATTATCATTTCATGATCGCTATGCCCAAGACAGCCTCCAGCCATCACATCACCCACCAAGCTTTCTCTGTTCACAAACAACAGGTCCAGCGCAGTGACTTACCAGCATCTGGTAAGTTGAATTCCTCCACGAGAACAAGGGCTAGTCATCATGAGACTTCTCCCAGCTGCTTATAGAATACTTCGTCCGCCTCCTCATCCTGGTTGGGTGGTCTGTAACAGACTCCCACCATGACAGCTGCTTTGTTGGCCTTCCCCCTGATTCTTACTCACAAACACTCAATCCTATCGTCACCATTGTTAAGTTCTAGACAATCAAAACAGTCCCTAACACACAGGGCTACCCCACCACCTCTTCTTCCTTTCCTATCCCTTCTGAAGAGCTTGTAGCCATCCATTGCAGCACTGCAGTTGTGCGAGTCATCCCACTGTGTTTCCATGATGGCAGCTATGTCATACTGTTCCTGCTGCACACAACCAAGTATATGAGAGAGGCCTATTTGACATGGGCCAAAAAAAATCAGTCAGTTCCTTGGCCTGTTTCATTTGCCAGTGTAGGTGTAGCACTTGTTGCTGGAGGTCAGAATGGTTACCTAAGAACAGTTGCAGCTGCAGCAGCTGCAAAATAAGGCTTCTTTTGCTAATTTGCACTTTGCTTACAAGTAGAAGAAATGTAAAGGACCATAATCTTGAAATCTTTTCCATTTGCTTTTTTTTCATTAAAAGCAGTCTGACTGATTTTATGGTTTACTAACATGAATTATTTATGTCAGTACCAAGCATCCTGGAAATGACTCTGGTCACAAGAATGACCAAAGTAGATCTGCAGGAAACTTGTGAAACGAATTGTCAAATGACGGTTAGGCCATTTTTTTCAGCTTTTTCACTGTGTGATTGACAAACACTATAGGGGAAATTGAGCCTTTGCTAGAGGGTCTATAGTAGCTCCACAGTGCAGAAGAACAAAAGGAGGCTCCTGGCAAGTGTCCACAGAGAGGGAAGGCGCTATCTGCATCAGCTCTGTATCAGGAAAGAAGAATGTAGAGAATTAGCCAAATGGGGAGAGAAGGTTATAGAGAATTATGGGCTACAGACACCCTGGGCTATATCCTGGGCTACATCCAGAGATTCTACTCCTGCTCAAGGGCTTCAGCAAAACTCATGGAAAGGTTGACAAGTGTGTAGACATGCCGTGAAGGATTGACCAATATTCCAGACGCAAATTGTGTGAGACCAGTGCCAGCTCAAAAGAAATCATGAATCCCTGTCACCAGTGGGGCTATGCAAGATGGTACCTTTCTTCTCAGAGGCTGCTGTACCACATGTTATCAAGCTTAGGAGGAGGTATTATTCCTGCATATCACTGTCCCAGTGATGGCTCTCCAAGAGCAGAACAGCCATTGTTTCACGCTGCTATGCAGTCCATTCATGCAAGGGAATAGTGAGTTAGCAGGCTCTTGAGGCTACATAGCTCCTTGGGGCAAAACCAGTCTGCCCCTCCCACAATACAGTGAAGTGCTGTTCTCTGGATACAGTGTCACCCAAAATGGACAACTGCAGTGACATTAATTCCTAACATCTGTTGTTTATCACTCAAGACCTTGTTAACTCATTTGTTGCAGAATATTTTTCCTTGTACTATACTTTGCCTTTGAGTTACACCAAGATATATGTATAACTAATTATTAATATACATACAGAATTGTTATTATTAGTAAAACCTAGAAGCTGTATATTACTATTCTCAGTGGTGTTTGTGTGATTTATCTTAGAAGTACCAAGCTGGTTGGGACGTGCTGTAGAAAATCCATCTCTGTTGGAAAGTGATTGTATTGGTTACATATTTTGGCATGATATGAAAATATGATGGAGGTTATTCAGAAAGGAAGGAAAAATCATTACATAATGCCATCATGAAGAGTGTTGTGGTATTTACCTGACAGCTTGTAGTACTAAATGCCACATAAGACATAGCAATGACATCTACTTACAAACTCAGTAGTCATTTTGAGGGACTCTAGAGTAGGGACAGTTTTAGGTACATGACTGCTATAAATCAGTGCATGCTACTCTTTCTAGCTTTGGAAACCTTAGCCTAGTCTCTCTTGTACTCTAACAGCACAATGAGATATGCCACACTACTCAGGGTATGCTACTGTTAAAATGTATCTAGAACTGCTGTAATATTTTTCAAGTGAGGTTAATGACACTGCAGTTCTTGGTGGTAATACAATTGCTTCTTGCAGTGTCTGAACCACAGAACACTTAGATGATACCATGCCTCAATTTCTGCATTGCCAACACATTGAGGGAGGTTATCCTTCTGCTCTACTCATCTGAAGTACTGTGGCCCAGTTTGGGCTCCCCAGTACAAGAAAGATAGGGACATACTGGAATGAACCCAGTTAAAGGCCATAAAGATAACCAAAGGACTGGGGCTTCTGACTTATGAGGGGAGGCTGAGAAAGATTATATTTAGCCCAGACAAAAGACAACTTGGGGCGGATCTTGTCAATGTGCATATATATGTGATGGGTGGGAATGAAGAAGACTGAACCAGGCTCTTCTCAGTGGTATCCAGGGAAAGGACAAGAAGGAATGGGCATAAATTGAAATATAAGAAATTCCATTTAAATGCACAACCCCCCTTTTTTACTCTAAGAGTGATCAAACACTTGAACAAGTTACCCAGAGGGGTTGTGGAATCTCTGTCTTTGGAGATATTAAAACCAAACTGGACATGGTCCTGGGCAACCTGCTCTAGCTGCCTCTGCTTTGAGCAGGGGTGCTGGACTACACAATCTCCAGAGAGGTCTTCCTACCTCAGTGGTTCTGTGATTCTGTGATCCATCCATGCTGCAGCTTTTAGCACCAACGAAGATGTACGTAGCACCCTGTCAAAGTTCTCCACCAATACCACAGTCCTTAATCTGGAATTTGCTTCTCATTAATTTTTTCCCTGCAGTCTAGAGTCTTCTGATTTCTGCTGCTAAACTCTGCCAGTCCAGTTCAGGGTTGGTGAGAGGGTGAAAAGTGGGGAGGAATGGAGAGACAAAGTGGAGAGAAAGAGACTCATGGCTCAACAAGTTCATCAAACTGCCCTTTGCTGATCTGAGACTGCTCAGAGGTTTCAGAAACAAGACTCTGAAATGCCTGTACAGAGCACCTGTAATGCCTGTTACCAACTGATTTAATGTCTTACTGATAATCTGCTTTTCTAGCCTATCTTTCCTGAAGAGCCTGTGTTCATACACTGCGGCACTCCAGTTGTGAGCTATCCTACCATGTCTCTGTAACCTCAAAGAGGTCATAGCCCTGTAACTGTGCATCGACTTCTAAGTCCTCCTGTTTGTCTCCATGCTGCCTGCTTTTGTCAACATGTACCTGACATGGGTCCTAGACATGCTACTTTCACCAGGGGAGTGCAAGAGTGTCCCCCATCATGTTGCACCTGAGATGCTTCCTAACTGCCTGACATGCCTTCACTTCTCTTCATATTATGATAACCCTTTGCCCAATGTATCTTTCCATTACAACTGACAGACTATTCAGATGGACAGAGAGATGAGGGGTTGCCATGCAATCTTGTGACCTGATACCTGGACTAGAGACTAATTCTACCTTTGAAATGATTCCGGACCCTTTCAAATTGAATCTGAATACATGAGCTTTATATGGGTTATGCTTGTGAGTTTATGAAGCCTAAATTGTTTTGGTAAACAGATGAAATGAATTATTAATTTGGCATTTGGAGTAACTGGCTGAATGCCAATTTTGTGTACAACATGTGCTTTAATGATAGATTAATCTATTATAACTCACTTCAACTCAGAAGTGATACAAGTTGTTACTTCAGATGGTTTAGCTCTTATTTCAACTTTCACAGAGCAGTTATATATAACAATTGACTTTTCTTTATTAAATGTTAAATATATCTTCCTTAGCCCTCCTGTGAAAGCCCAACTTTTTCTACTGCTGAAGTTTATTCCCATTCTTGAAAAATCCTTATGATTCAGTTATGGCTGCCCTTCATGCAGATTCATGAGTGAACAGCAGGACGTTTAAATTCTTCCTGTGATTCCCTATTATAATTTTTTTCTTGTCTCAGAGTGTACCAAATTAACACATGTCCAAGCATAAGTGGTATCTGATTGATTGTTGGTTGTTAACAGGGCACATCATACCTTTTCGCCTTTTAGGCCTGCTTTTCCTTTCAGTCCTGGCAAACCCTGAAGTCCATTTTTACCCTGAAAGGAAATACATTTTTAAATTAGACATTATTTTTAATTAGACATTATTAATTAGGCATTTAATTAGACAGAATCTAGCACTACGGGTGCTAGATTCTAACTCTTGGTTTGCGCAGTGGGAGGAGATATAGGACTTACACCTCTATGCAGCTGGCAGTGCACAAAACGTGCCTCTCACTACATCTACTCTGCCCACAACAAAGTGGCAGTGAAGCCTGTTTGGGGGATATGGATGGAAACACTTGGCAGACTGCATTTGGATTTGACAGGATGCCAACTGGACCACACAGCACTGGTGACAAATATTTTGAAAACTATAATGTTCCACTAGAACAAATAGAATCCTAGAATCCTAAAAAGGTTTGGGTTGGAAGGGACCTTAAAGATCGTCTTGTTCCAACCCCCTGCCATGGACAGAGACACCTTCCACTAGACCAGGTTGCTCAAAGCCCCATCCAGCCTGGCCTTGAACACTTCCAGGGATGGGGCATCCACAGCTTCTCTGGACAACTTGTTCCAGTGCCTCACCACCCTCATGGTGAAGAATTTCTTCCTTATATCTAATCTAAATCTAGTGACAGCTGTCTGAAAAGTCCTCTTCAGATTTTCTGTCTCTTCGCCATTTACTTATCTAAGAGTTAAGAAAGTCTTCATTTATTCCAAAGTTGCTGAATATGCATACAGCAGCTAAATTCCGGGCTAGAATTCTGCCTCTTCCCTAACAACTTTCAAACTATGAGAAAATGGACACTTGGAAGAAATCTACTTTTAATTTCATACAGAAGTGCTAGTCAACAAAGAATAGTGAGATATATTTGTAACACACTACTGCAAACTGCTGCCCTGAGTGCACCCAATCATACCATTGTCATTAGCCTGTTCATTGCACCTTCTACTGAAATCCTTTTTGCCTTGACCCACCGGAATATACTCAGTTCCTACCAAGTAGCATACTTCCTGAGGACATGCATCTGACAGGGAGTGTGTGGTGCTACATAGCATTTCACCCCATTTTCCATTCTAAACTTCACCAGTCAAATTAATCCCAAATAACATTTCTACATATGTTCATCTTATCTACAGGTAACACACATATGCTCTTCCTATAGAGGCTTGATCATTGGCTAGAAAGAACTCCCACCAGCTTTAAAGTCAGTGCTATTATGAAGTGGTGCTATTTATGAATTCAGTTAGGACAATGGAAAAAAATTCAGAAGGCAAATAAATTCTGTTTTCCCTAATGGCATTTGGGGAATTTGGACAGCTGTGATTATGGACTCTACTGCTCAAGTTTTAGGGCTGTACTAATTTTAAAGATGGGTTATATAAACTTACAGAGAAAAATGTGTCTGTAAGACTAAAAGGTTTTTTTCTCCTATTATCATTTTTCCTGTAGAGTAACTGGTATCGAGTTTATAGAAAAGTACCAAACACATGGCCAATATAAATCTAGTGCACATGAATTTTATTGCTGAGTGAAGCTCCATCAATCTGATATTTAAGTTGCATAGGTATATGCAAGATTGGAACCTGGCTGCACATGGACAAAAGAGTATCTATAAAAAATACAGGACAATGGTCCATTTCACAAGATATAACAAAATGTCTATGATAAGAAATAGGACTGTTTTACAAGGATTTGTTTACAAGGACAAAACAATTGCTTTTGAAGCATTTGAATTACATTTGAAGAATTTTCTATAAGACATTTCCCCATTATTTTGGTTTCATAGAATTTTCTTTGAAAATGTTCTGCTTGAAAGTAGTCAGACTTCTGTTAATATAGAAAATGTAAACCTCTTGTCATAAACACCCTAATGACACATAACCTGAGTTTAGCCTAAATATTTGCAAAACCAGCTACATTTCTCTGAACATGCCAATGTATGCAGGCAGCATTCATGCAGGAGTGGAATAATGCATCCCATGAATGACTACTGAATTATTTTTTTAAATATCTTAAAACATACCAGTTTCATTTGGTGTTCACTTGCAGGGGGCAGGAATGAACAGGAAGTTCACAGCAGTGGTGCATGGCAGTATACAAAAGGAGGAGCAGGCATGGTAATGATGACAACCTCCGGGTGGGAAGGTCTTAGAGAGGGGAAAGATGCACAAAGCGGCAGCAACAGATAATGAGTAAGGAAACAAAGAAGCCAGGTAGTAAAGCATCAACAGAGGACAGATACACAACAGCAGCTGAGACACTCATGGAATATGACAGCTATTTGTTATTGTGTGCATTGTTGGGCAATACTTCACCACAGAGGATGCATATGCAATCTATCAGTGGCTCATGGTGAACTGACCTACAGATGTGAGTCACCTAGAGAAGGGAGGAAGGAACAATACAGGAAGATGACAGCAAATGTGACAGAAGAGAGGGTAAAATAGAGGAACACAGAGAAAGGAAAGCAGGAAAGATGAAGCGGAAGGTGCAGTTGAATTACTGCACAAGACTTGAGGCGTGAGAGGTACATCTGGAAAGTTAATAGCAGCTGAGGTTAGGAGCAGGCAACATGACAGCATGTGTCTATGAAGGGTCAATGAAGCACTTTGTTTTGTCCTGGAAGAGGTCTGGATTTGAGTATGTCCTCTTTTTCAAGTTCCTTTCTGCAAAAAAGCCAACCTCACCAGAGCTGGACTCCTTGTACAGCTGCTTATGGCATGCCATGCCTCTTACTTTCCTTGCAACTGGGAAATCATAAATTTCTCTTAGAAACATGCGTCCCCCTCTCTTAGCAACATGAGGAAGTCAACTACAGCACCAGAGCTGCCTTCTAAAGAGAGCACATGGAGAAAGCACTCTGCTGCTTAAGCTTCAGTGTAGCTGAGTCTCTGATAAAAAATGTTGTTGGGCTTTTTTTTCTTCAGTTAGCCAAAATATGTATAAAAGAGTACTTACGGGTAACCCATTTTTACCAGGAATGCCCTAAAATAAAATATCTTTGTTAGAAAGGTAAATAAAACATTGTAACAAAGAAGTAACAAAATAGGAAGCAATTAACTATAGCTTGATGTGTCATGCACTGACAAAATAACAAACCAGAACTGTAACAAATACTATGTCACCGTGTGATCTGTTTTGCACCTCTGTTTAATTGGATACATCTTGTGCTGATGATTCAGAAGGATATGAAGTGTGAAACATCCTGGATATAGAGAAGCCACTGAAGGAGACATGCGAGTTCTGAAGTCCAGTAGCTTTGAACATGTTCAAACATGACAGCTGGGAGGGTGGTGCAGCACTGCAAGGCTGCCCGAAGAGTTTGTGGAATTACTGCTCTAGAATGTTAATATGTTGGCACATCAGTTTGCTTGTGCTTTCTGATGATTGTCTCTTGTCAGGCCCTTGCATAGCTGTTGACACATGTGCAAAGCAGATACGACACTCCTGAGTTGATTTGATGGGGCTAAAAATCCATCTTGTAGAAGTATAACTCATGACAGTGTGTGAGGCTGTAGAGTTTCAGCCCTTTATGCATGTGTGATGAATGACTATTACCCTATCTAAAATACATGCATTCTTTCAATAGACGGAAAATACTCACAGGCTGACCATGTTGTCCAAGTTTCCCTGGAGGTCCAGGAGGTCCTTGATCTTTCTTCTGCACATCTTCTACTCCTGGCCTTCCTGGAGACCCTGTGGGCTCATCCTCTCCTTCCTGACCTTTCTGGCTCTGAGTAATTAAAACATGAAATATGAAAAATGTGTTGCATTACTTTTCCCATTTTTCTCTCTTTCCCTCCCTCTTTCCCCTCTCTCCTAGAACCTCTGCTTTGTTCAATACACTCAGAAACCTCTTAGGCACCATACAAACAATATACTCCATTCAGCAAAGGCAGTCCATACTAGACATAATTCAAGCAAGTACAAATAAATTGCTCACTGAGCTGGAAAAACTGAGAGCTGGTTACCTGCATGCAAATGACCATGGTCTAATATCATATCTGCACAAATCTGCAGTCTAAATCGATAATGTAGGTTTGAAAAAGACCAGTTTCACCAACTCAGTCTGTCTGGGAGAAAATTGTGAAAGTTAAAAAGAGATGTTTAGGAATGCTTTAGCCAACTCCCCTGAGATCTACAACTCTAACGAAAGAGGGTTACATATACAGTTTGGTTAAAAAGCAAAGTGTCAGGAGATGAAACAAGGAAACTGATAGCAAAGAGTAAAAATGGACAACAAGCAAGAGCAAAAAATTGCTAAGCATCAGTATTTGGTCAAGAGAAAGTAAGAATAATAAAAAGAAGAATTTAAATACATCAGGAACAAAAGAAACCCTTTCAGTGGTGAAGCTTGGACACTAATACATATTTAAATTAAAATCCAGTATACAGGATGGAACATTTAAGTCATTTTTGTATCATATTTTGACACAAGCACTAGGATTTACTCACATTTTATAGCAGCAATAAAATATTTTGTGTCCCATTAGGACCTAATGAAACTAGGAGGGATGTAATATAGTAACTATCCAAGCATTTTAAAGTTCGCAGGATGACAGTTTTCAGCAAAGGAGCTGTTAGCTGATTTTTTAAAGATCTTTCTGAGTTTTGTCATTAGGAAAGTTCCCAAAGACAGGAGATTTTTAATCTGGTTTCATTAGATATTTTTTTCCCATCTGGAAAAGTGTTAGAAGAGAACCTAGTTAACTAAGCTGTAGGCAAGATCATAACCTGAGTGAGATAACAGGCTTGTTGATACAGATTTTTAGAGTACTGAAAGAGCTAGAGGATGTTATGGCAGGACCCCTCTCGATCATCTACCAAAGGTCTTGGGAGTCTGGGGACATCCCTGCTGACTGAAAGACAGCCAATGTTATTCCAATCTACAAAAAGGGTGTGAGTGAAGACCCAGGGAACTACAGACCTGTTAGTCTAACCTCAGTTCCTGGAAAAATTATGGAGAAGATTATACTGAGTACTACTGAAAGGCATTTAAAGAACAATGCAATCATCAGGCGTGCTCAACATTGGTTCACAAAGGGAAAGTCCTGTTTAACTAATTTGATATCCTTCTATGGATATCTAGTGGATGAAGGGAAGGCGGTGGATGTAGTTTTTCTGGGTTTTAGTAAGGCTTTTCATACTGTCCCTCACAGCATCCTTCTGGCCAAGTTGTCCAACTGTGGGATGAGTGGGTTCATGGTGTGCTGGGTGAAGAACTGGCTGAAGGGCAGAGCTCAAAGCGTTGTAGTGAATGGGGCTAAATCTGGTTGGTGGCTGGTCACCAGTGGCGTTCCTCAGGGTTCAATTCTAGGGCCATTTTTTTTCAATATATTCACCAACGATCTGGATGCAGGAGTTGAATGCACCACTAGCAAGTTTGCTGATGATAACAAACTGAGAGGTGCTGTTGACTCTCTTGAGGGACAAGAAGCCTTGCAGAAGGATCTAGATAGTTTGGAACATTGGGCTATGATTAATGAGATGGAATTTAACAAGTCAAAATGCCAGATTCTGCACCTAGGAAGGAGTAATGCCGGGCACAAGTACCAGCTGGGAGAGGAGTGGCTGGAGAGCAGCCCTGCAGAAAGGGAACTGGGAGTGCTGGTCGACAGTACGCTCAATATGAGTCAGCAGTGTGCCCTGGCAGCCAAGAGGGCAAACAGCATTCTGGGGTGCATCAAACACAGCATAACCAGCTGGTCAAAAGAGACAGGGCCACTTCTACTATGTACTCACAAAGACTAGTTTTCAATGCAGTAACAATTTTTCTAATATTATTTTCTAAAAGATTGTTCTTTAGCATATTGTATAACCATCTTGGGTATCTACGTAGTGAAAAGGATGTGGAAATTGGAATAAGTTCAAGAAAAAGCTTGTAAAGATGAGTAATTAGCAAAACTACTTGTCACAATACATTTAAGCTTTTTGTGTCACACTACTTAAATCAAGATTGGATTTTTATTTAAGAAAAATAGCCCAAAACTGAAAAAAAAAAAAAAAAAGAGTGCAAGAACAATGGTTCATCCTGACATTAAAATTGCTGCTTTTAAAAAATGTGAATGCAGGCATGAAAATGTTAGAGGAATCATATCTGGAAGTCCTTCAACAAATATTAAAGCTTCTTGTATGTCAGCTCCAATGAATGATCCTTAACCTAATATTTCACCTTTTGTTATAATTTACCACAATGAACACAGAAACACTAGAAGATCCTGTAAGAAGCAACCTTAAACACTTGTAGAACACAATGTAGAACTTCAGAATAAAAGTTCTGTCATTCTTGATGCTGCATGTTTTCTGGCAAACTGCAGTTTCAAGCACTATGAAGAATAGACTTTTGGCGTAGGAGTCACAAAGACGAGGAAGGAAAGCTCATTATGTATTTTCTGCTTAGAAAAACCTGTGGTGGCTGTTGGATCAGGAATGTTAATTAACGACAAATGTACTGCTAGCTGATTATTTTGAAATATGTCAACAAGTAGGGCAAGTATTTGAGTAGCTGGAACCCTCCAACTCACAGGATTCCAAATGAGGGGCATACATAATTTTAATTTGCAGAATCACATGAAATTCAGGTTACACGTTAACTTACAAATGCAGTAGGCACAGTATCTTTCAAAGCCCAATGTCTCACCAGAGAGGATGACTTTGCTACATATGGCATAGCCACTCCCTTTGGGGTTTCTAGTGCCTGCAGTCATGTAGGCTGAAGTACTCTATTCAGGAGAGTTAAAAGGGCTGTCATTTTTCTTAGCATTGTGTGAACCTCAAAGTAGAGACAGCCTACAGCCTTGCATTTTCCCGTAATTTCCTTGTCTAGGAGCCAGGCCCACAGGAGTCTACCCAAAAGGAGTATCTGATTTTATAAGGTATTTGACAAAGAGTGATTTTGAAAATATGACTAGTCTCAATGCTTTGCATGTAATTTATAGTTATTCCTGGTCCTGGCAGAATTGAATTGCCAATTAAATTACAGCCTATCTTTGTCAGAGTTTACTCTTTTCAGTAGCATGCAACTCACTTGATGTTGGCACACACGCTTTCTAGAATCTCTTTTTCCATCAGGAGGGATCCTGAAAGAATTCCTGCTTGGGCGCTTGCAACAAGACAGCCTGACTAGGATTTTTGGAAGGCACCTCTGACAGGTGAAAGATGTCCAGATATTGACTCTTCTAGAGTGCTTGTAAAATATCTGCTGGCGGCCTAGAGAGAAGCTAGTCATGGCTGTAAACAGCATCTATTCATGTAACTGCTCTGACACAGACATGAGTAATACAAGGACCCCAAACAACTTTACTGACTTGCCTCAACTTTGATCCTTTATAAGACCATCTAGGGGTGGAAAGGTTGTTCAGTCTTAATATTTTATTAGTCAAAGCATCATTTTATTGTGAATGCCAGGAAAGCTGCTGGTTACTTTTTTAATAGATTTTTTCATCTCTGGGTGTTAACGTACACAGCTGTGAGGAGGCAGCATACACTGCTTTCTTAAAGAAATAGCTAGGAGTTGCAGACACTTTTCCAGTGCAATCCATGTGGTCATTCCCTTGTCAAGACATGGAATATAGGATCAACCTCTTGGATGGTAATTCAAGTAAGATTGGGTTTATAAAGGGATAATTTGCATAAACTATAAATTTTCAGATTAGTCTGTGGGCAACTAAGGAAAGCCAGTATTACGCATTTTATGCATAAATTCCTCCAGAATTTAGTGTGTTTTAGTGTTAGTTTTCTATTTGGATCACCTGATAATGAAGCACTGTGATAATGAAGTGCTTCTTTGCACTTGGTACTTCACACAGAAGCATTTGGTGAGCACTCAAAGGGTGTAATTTTAAATCTGTTTATATGCCACACTTCTGAGAAGGAGCAGGACTTTCACCTGCAAGGCAGTTACTGTGAGTAAGACCAAGATGCCTGCTTTTAGGGAATAAAAATTGTGGGCTTTTATGGTGAGGATTTATGTTTCTCACTTTCTTAAATGCAAAATAAAAAATGCAGAACTGAAAACCCACCTCAATGGTTACAGATCCAAACTTCTGCATAGTGTCTGCTTTTCAGTCTGATGTCATGAGAGGACATTCAAGAATTTAAAAAGTAACTTCTGTTTTGGCATGATGCTAAGATGGAATAGATAAAAGTACCAACTCAGAAAACCACCTAAAATTCATACGTTTTCCTGCCCTTGGGACAAAAAGATAAGGCATATGATAAACCCATTGTACAGACCTCCTCTCTGCTCACTCCTGGCAAAACGCTAGCACCAGAGCCATCTTCTTCTCTTAAGATTTTCTGTATGACAGTGGTAGACTCACTGCTGCCTTGTTCCGTTTCCATGACAGCTGAATCTAAATAAAATAATCACTTATTAATGAGAGACAGAGCAAAATAAAACCCACCCAGAGGTATTTATCAGAGCACAGACCCTGCAAGTTGTATGAAAAAAGAAATTATTTATTTAGATTATGACCAAAATACATTCCAAAGATCAATGTTAGTAATTTTATAACTCTGAAAATTTCATAAGGAAAGCAAAAAAGAGAAAAGTGAGAATAAAATTATAGAACAAATGTTTATTTTAAGGACAAAGACTGTATTGCATCATCTTCTTTGCCTCAAGCTCTAGTCTAATGGTTCCTATTTTTCATCTATATAACATAAAAAATAAGAGGTATGTACAACAGGTACTACCTGAAGTATGTATGAAATTTAAATAGGAACATTGTCTTTGGCCTTATTAATATATCTAGCTTTACTTTTTCTTTTCTGGGGGTGCACTGAAATTGTCTTACTAGTGGAAGACTGGATTGCTCAGTGCATTATGCCCTGCTCTTATTACTTTGCTGCCTACACTTGCATCCAAAATACCCTATTGGTGCACTAGGCAGATTGACATCCTTTGCAGGGAACATAAGTAGGATATAGTTGTTTATTCAGTGGTGGTATTCAGTTTTACATGACAGGCTGTGCTTCACTATAACAGAAGGTCATCAAATTAAATACTCAAATTCCTTTTAAAAGTGCCACATGGTTTTAGACCCAATAGCACTATTTGCAGAGGTACGTCCCAAGAATTGCCATGTTTCTCACTGAACTGAGCAGAATGAAGAGGATTTTTCTCATTTCATTCCCTTTGTCTAACACTTGCACTTTACTGGAGTGTTGTAGAGTATCCTAGCAGCAGCTCCTCAGGTCAGCTCCTTCATTTTATCCTTTTTTTTTTTTTTCATTTTAAAATATAAATGATAGCTCTGTGACTGAAACTTCCACACTATAGAAGGGTAAATCTGTTCTCTGCATGTTTAACAACAATGACTGAGATAAGTACCTATATGGAGTGAAAAGTGAGAGATGTGTTGAACGGTGGCTGTAGTTGCTACCACTTACCTTTCCTACTATTAACAAATTGCAGTCTAAGAGACTGCAGTTTCAAAGACAAATGTTTGATGTGCCAATTCTTTTTTAACACACAGAATGTCCAAACCCATAGGATTTTCCATTCCTGGCAGCACCCAAAATGTGACAGTGGCTTTTCATACACAGGAAAATGACAGACTTGGACCTAGAGAACATAAATGACACCCCCCCCCCCCCCAAAAAAAAAAAAAAAAAAAAAAAGAGGCAGTACCTTGTTCTTTAAGTTTAGCTGCTTCAGAAGTTTCTTCTGATCTGTGATTTCCAGAGAAACCATTTTCTTCCAAATAAGACAATATAGTTGGGGGGGCTTCCACTGGCTCAGGCAATGTATCTTCAGGCTAAAAAAAAAAACATAAAATCCCAAAGAAAAGTTTAGAGGAAAGGTTTATCACATATTTTAAAGCAAGAATCAGTAGATTACCTTCCTCAAAGCAGAGTAATCAGAACTACCACATTTATGAAGCAAACCAGAAATCCAGATCTTTCCCACTTAATATCTTGCCAGTATCTGTCCTTATTCTTATGCTGCCCTTAGAAACATTAACCGTTATTGCTATCATAAAAACTGAAATTTATTAATGGCCAATATGCACACCCTCTTTCATCTACAAGTTTTTAATTTATTTCACCTACTATTTCATTTTTCCTGTTTACAGTACACACCTAGTTTATGCTTATCAGCAGATGTCATGCTGTTTGGTCAAGCTCTTGAGGAAAACTAGCACAATACCTTTGAACTCCATTTCTCCAAACCAAGTGATGTACGCTTGACAAATGCTTAAAGAGGGAGAGAAACACAAGGAATGTAAAGTTGTCACTGCAGGTCTAAGAGCCTAGAGCTGGCTGGTACCCACCCCTTCCCCATGCTGGCTGTGGGTGAGCAAGAGGCAGCCGTTATCAGCTGCATGCAGGAATGTAAAGAGCCTACTCCCTACTGGAATTAGAGACCTGGAAAAGTACTGTCTCAGTGTAGTGGGGAGATTACTTCATGCAAACTTGCATTTGCAATTCGAATAAAATTTAAAAGTTATTATGTTGCCATGGTAACATGGGACAGAATTAATGGGCCAAGCATCCTGGTCTTGAACCAGGTTAAGATGTGCAAAATGGCATAACAGGGCT
Organism: Platalea leucorodia; assembly: GCF_965183815.1. Lineage (NCBI taxonomy): Eukaryota > Metazoa > Chordata > Aves > Pelecaniformes > Threskiornithidae > Platalea > Platalea leucorodia. Next base: position 104,586,807 of record NC_138823.1, read on the forward strand.
CGCTGAAATAGTTCCTGAGTTGTCAGCAAAAGGAATAGAGGTAACATCATTGGCATGATTTTTATCCCACTGGTTTTGTATCCTTATAATTGAGGAAAAGCCTCAAGATACTTCTTGTTATTAAGAAACATATCAAAAATAGGCTTTAGGGTTTCATTTGAAGGAGAAAGGAAATCTTTTCCACAGTGACCCATATCTGATCCCCACTATAGCTGACAAAAGTACTTTCATTTGATTTCAATTTTATTTACTCCACTTGAGAAAGAAACAAATACATGTTTCCTCTGCTCTGATTTCTCTTATAACTATATACCTTGTCCTTGACATTCTGTTCATATTTCAGTTAATTTTTAGAGACCAATAAACCTTTTTATGCATCCTGTTTATCTGAACCACAGTAAACTTAAAGTGTTAAGCTAGTCATGTATTACAGGGTTTTGTGTTTTAAAATCCTTAGTAAGACTGGGTCTTGGCTACTTTGAGAAAGAAGGACCAACTTTTCCCTTTAAGTACGATGTCCAGTGACTTCTTTCTTCTGATGCAGAATAACTAATACTTCAGTTGAACAGTAGAAAATAATTCACACAATTCAGAATGTGCTCAATTGTGCAGCCTATAAAGCATTCCTGATGTTTATTTCTCACTGAGAAGATAAATAAAGCAACAGCAGGACAAAGATTTAAATGCTTCATTCTGAGAAATAATTTTAAAAAGCTATAAAATGGGCACACCCCCAGTATTAGTAAATACCCCAAATCTCTGCACTAGAAAATAACGGGAAAAATAGAAATATTTACTTGAAGATAGTAGAATAACAACCCAAACCTTGCACTACATTCATGAGAATGTAAACTTGAGAGATAATAGTGATTAACTGCTTGATAGAATTGTAAGAATTAGGATAATGAAAAAAGTACGTTTGTAATTTAGTGAAGCGATTGGGAAAAAAAAAAAAACCAACAAAATCTCTTGAAATAAACCCAGTCACTTTAGACATGAAGACATATCTGTGGAATAAAGAAGTAGTATCTAATAACCACGCACAAAGGCTACTGATCAACAACAGCCGATGGAGTTGAAAGGATGTGTCTAATGAAAGAATGGTCGGGTATCCACCAAAAGGATCCAACCAAAAAGTTGTTCCTGCCTCTGTGCATAAAAACAGATTCAGCATATTCTTCTGCTGTCCTGCCCATTTCAAAACTTTCCCCCAGAAAAGAATGCTTCTTGGGAAACTCACAGATATTGTTTTCTCCAGATTTTCTGTCCTCTGGTGATAAGGAAAAGACCTGCGTCACTCAGAGCATCTCCTTGTACTTTACGCTTCTTCTTTGATAGTTCTTAGCACCCATACATACAGCCCAATTCAGACATTGAGGATTTTCCTGGATTCACGCTGTTGAGGACAAGCCTTCATTTTGGGCCTCTGTAAGAGCCCAGCAGGTCTTCCCAGGCTCTCTGGTCTCTGATCTCTGCCTTTTGTATTCAGGATGATGTTCAGAATATAAGAATGGAATTTCTTGAATGTAACCTCTGCCACCACAGGCACAACAGCAAGATAAAGCTTGTGTAAATGTTACTTAGGAATCAACCCCTTGGGAAAGAGCAACGTCACTGTAACTTTTTCCGTGATGGACTTGCGCTAATGATGATAAATTTTCATTGGTATTCTGTCCACTCTATGACCAGCTACAGGGGCCTTGAAAAGACATAGAGAAAAAATGGCCCCCAACCCATGTCACTGAGTCAAGATTCACACAGGCTGCATGGGCACATGGAAGAAATTTTAGTTGGGAGGAACCTCTCAAGGTCATGTAAGTAGGCCACTCATGTAAGTAGATCAGCTCAGCCATGACTTTGTCTAAGAAAATCTTGAAAACTTCTAAGGACAGAGATTTGGTATCCTCTTTGGGTGGCCTGTTTCAGTGCTGCACTATCATCCTATTGAAGAGAGTTTTCCTGAAATCCAGCTTGAACCTCCCCAGCTACAACTTGCAACTTTTGTTGTCTGTCACTACTGAGACAAGTCTGGTTCCATGCTTGTTTGTGTCAATATGTATGAAAGTGTGTGTGTCACTTCTGTAAAGACTGCAGATTAAACAATGAGGGACTAGGTTATTGAAAAGTAAAATCTGTTAGTAAAATTGCTATCTCAAAAAGTAATATTAAACCAGAAATGTAAAGCAAATAAATCAAATAAATTTACCCTTATGGGAAGATGAGAAGGTGCAAGGACTTCTTGTGTCTCAGAAATACCTTCATGTTCTTGAATGCTGCCATTGCCACTGATGTCCCCTGAAGCCTGTGCAAAACCCAATCATAATACCAAGTTCATAAAAGTCAGGAAAAGAAAGTATGATCTCCAAGGAACTGGCTACTTCAATGCATAAAAAAACTTTTTTTTTTTTTTTTTCCAGTTGGTGAAGCCTCAGTGTCATTATGCTGTTAACTTACTTCAGTACTTACAGCATTTCATGAAAATGACCTTTCAGAAAAATAAAAGTCATAGCTCATTTTCTCAAAGGTGTTATAGACAAAAGAAAACGATGCTTTTTGAAAAATCACAGTTTTAGAGGCTGTGTAGTCAAAAAAAGAGATTCTCACACACAGAGAGTTTTGAGTATGATAGTATGTTCCCAAGAAGAAATACTACGTTTAGCCTTATGAAAAATGTCTAATGGCAAATGTCTTTGAAGTCTCTGAGGCACTGAGGATAGATAAAGAAGTGTTTATAAGAGTACTCACATAAGGATCATCATCTTCGCAATGATCTTCAGTAGCTCTTGGGTCAGATTTGATTGTCAGATGTTGAATTGAGCCCTACAAAAAACAACAAAAACAATTAAAGGAATTAATATTTTAAGTAGCATGTGTAAAGGGGGGTGGAGGGGTGGGAATTAAACAAATCAACCAAAAAAACCAGACTTTGTTCTGATTTGCTTGGAAAATGATCTGAAGCATAAAGTTTTTTTATAATAAACCCAATTAAAAACTGTAAATATGTTCTTAGATTTTCCTTCTGCAAAATGTAGAAAAAATTTAAGCTGCCAGAATACAACAACTATCGTGGCCCAATGACAACACAATTGCTACACTGTATTGTTAGTGCCCCAACGAAAGGATCTAGTCCTAGATTATGTCTTAGAGTCTGTAAAGCACTGTCTGCTTTTTCTAGTTAAGTGCATTGCAGCTCCAAAAAATGGCATGTGAAAACCCCTAAAAATGGAGTCAAAGGATGGGAAGGATATACCAGTAAGTGATGAAGTGGGTCAGGGAGAAACCAGCTTAAAACTTTTCAAAGCAGAAAGAAAGGAGATGGCTTTTCTGATAACAAACTTTTTTCAGAGTTATTATATTTCTCAGTCTGACATGCTGAAGGAGCAGCAACAATTTCATTTTAAACATTTAAGCTTTGTTTCTTAGATTACAAAGACTCAAAGTGTTTTAAGAAACACATCAGAGATATTTCCTTGTTATGAGGTCTCACAGAGTTAGGCATGATGCACACATAGGACAAAAAGATGGGTATTCAAATCAAGAGCCATCTTACCTAACACACATGAACTGCCTCTTCCTGTTTTGCTGACTGTATATTTTGTTTCTCTGCTTTTGTATTTTCTGTAGAGAAGAGCCTGAAGAAGCTGACAGATTTAGTCTTTATCGCTAGACAGACACAGAATACTTCTCAGTCTAGTGAATTCTTTTCAAGGAGCTGTAACGTTTACACCATGCAACTATATCTTGGTTGAGTTCTGTCTGCTAAGTGCTACCACAGACACAGAGCAGATATGCTCACTCAGTGGTATAGAAAGCTTGAGTCTCAGTAAGGAAAACTGCAACAACTGTTGAGATGAGAAAAGTAGTATGCTTTGCTGTTACTTAATGCCACAAAAAATGCTAACTCCAGAGGAGGAGTAGCTACCATTTGTGTACACTGCTATGTCTGACTTTCTGCTTGCTCTTTCCTCTCTGCAGCAGTCCTCTCTCCCTGTCCTAGAGGCATTGGAGAATTATAAGCAAGGAAGTATTTTTTAAGCAAAATTTCTGGTGGCTTCTGGAATATTTCAGAAAGGAACAAAATCTGAGATTCTATCGTTAACAATCCTCTAATTTCTGTACTTTCAAAGACCATGAAACTCATGCAGTTTGTGCCTCCTGAGTTTGCAGGCAATCTGAGATAACAGCTCAGTGAACTGAACCATCCTATTTCTCTCAATACTTAATAATGGGCAACTCAGATATTGAATGATGTGATTGAATGATTGAATGACTAACTGAACAGTTCACTGAAAAATTATACATGAAAGGAGGCACAACAAGACACTTGAGCAGTCTCTTGGAAGTGATGCTTTGTTTTCACAGTACAAGTGAATTACATTTGGAGAACACATTTTTCTCCTCTTGCTCTAATCTGTGGCCCTGGATGGTGAAGGAAGCAAAATAGAGAGTCCTAATGTTTCCCAGGTGTTGCTGCTAGCCAATTACTACAACCAGGAAAGTCACGGCCAAGTCTGCCATGGTAGGGATGATAGGTATGAGGTATTGTAGTCCCCCTCTGGGTCTTGTGTCTGCTGCTGCCTTCCCTGTTAAAGCTGGTTTGCAGAATCTGGCATCATCACAGATTCAGCTATATTTGGTTGTTGTCTGGTTTCTATTTTCCTTTACAAGCATCAGGGGTAGAATTTCCTTTTTTTTCCATAAAATCTGATGATAGTTATGTCCTGTTGCATCTGGCAACCAGAGCCTTAGACACACAAATTCCAATTAGCCAGAGCAAACCAGCAACTGACATCCATTCAGAGTCATTTGCACAATCTGCTGTGAATTGTTTCTATTTTGGGCAATCAATGTAAACCATTCTGGTCATACAAACAGAGCTTGAGGAGGAATCAACGATTTAGTTTTTCTACCCAAAAGCAATTGTGACATATGATGCATGAAGAAATAAAGGCACAAGACCTAGACTACAGGTCGCAATTAATAGTACTGAAGCAATTAGAATATTGGCTGAAATTTATGTACTCAATATAGCACACAGAACAGCCTGTTTCAGTGGAAATGTCTTAGAGTGTAATCCACCATGCATTCCAGTCACCATATTTACAGATTTATGTTGGTGATAATCTCAGCAACTGATAATCACATGTGTTTTCCAGGTGGGGTACCAAAGTGGTCTCATTTTCCTGAATGTTTCTCATTCCTGCTTACTAATCAGGCATCCCCAATACTCCATTCATCCCATCTGTTTAAGAAAGGTAGTGTGAGCAGGCAGTTTTCCTACATATCCCTTTCCAGCACTTACTTCCTGCTAATCAATATATTCCTGTAATTCTAGGTGCTTAGACTAGTCAGACAAAAGATAAAAGTACTTTATCCTTGTTGCTTACCAGATGGAGCTCCCAACCTGCCAGTACACCTGAACTTTGGAAAGAACATCTTCTTTCTCTAAAGCAAAGGATCCGTTCAGTTTTGTGCTGCTGCATTACTAATTTAGGGGAAGAGATATTAATCTCACAAAATACTGTTCAAGTTTTGAAGTACAAGGGAGATACAAAAACAAGATGATAGAAAAAAAGTGTGACATTTCCCTTTCAGTTTGACAACGAATCAATCTCACGCATATTGACAGCTTTCACGTTTAAGAAGGCTTGGGAGCCTTCTAGTAGTGGTTTTGGTCCATTCTGTTTTTCTAAAGCACCTGGTAAGCTTCAGGTAATATATAAATTGTAGAATGCAGCTTTATCTTCCAACTATCTTTATCTTTGATGAGATCGTTTTCTTCTTGATGTTGAATGTGAGGTAGACATACCTAGCTCATAAGAGTTTAAAATACTGACTTTCTACTAAGGTATTATTCTCAGAAGTTAAACAAATGGATACTCTGAAATCTGTCCATCATGAAAAGTTATGTGATATATTTACTTTGAGATTCCTAGTATGCAAACTGAGCATTGAGCTTGATATCTGGACCATTAATAAATTCTGAGGTTCTAGGAACATTTGCATTTTAAGCCAGAGTTTAGCTACCTGCACGGCCTGAACCCTAGCCAGGTATGGAAAATACAAGCTATATAATTTGTAACCTCATTTGAAATATAACCATTGTAAGCAGACTTTCTTGGGTAGAGAGTACATGCATAAAACACTGAGGCATGTGAATTTATCAGACCATACTTACTGTGAACTTTTCCAGTCCTGTGGCTCCTGCATTACCAACAAATATCCCAGAGCCAGATTCAAATACCAAGGCTTGAGCAGACCTTTGAAACTGAACTCTCTGATATTCTTCACAGTCCATGAACAAAGCAACATCATTTCCCTGAACAGTCACTGTAAACCTATTCCACCTGTTAGTCATCACCGGCACTTTAAATGAAGCAGCCTCTCGGGAGATATGGGAACCAGGCTCTGTGTAGTACATAATTATTCTCTGGGTGCTGTCATCAACTGGTGAAAGTCTCATTCCCAGGTAAATAGTTTTCTGGAAGGCATCTGTTATTGCAAATAGCATTCCTCCACGATCACTGTTTGGTTTCACTGTAACTACGATAGCGAAATCTCTATAGAAAGGCAACGGTATTATAGCACTTGTCAATCGACCGATGTTAGCATCCGGACCAAAGCTGTAAGCTGGAAACCCTCCATAGCCGGAGACAAAGTAGACAGAAGGAGGAAGAGGAACTCCTATTAACTCCGTGAGGTCAAGATGTCCTTTTGAGCCTCGTTCTGTAAAGTGTGTGAGAAAAAACATGTTATTTATTCTTGCGGTGCACAGCCCATTTAATTTAAATGATTTAAGAAAGGCCTTAAAAACTGTAATGTAGTGTTAGAATACCAGTAACATACTTCTAATACTTTAGGCCCCAGTTCAGTTAGTGCTTAAACACGTCTAGCTCAGTGCATGTATCATTCTTTGTCCTTTGACTAACTGAGGTTAGTCATACACTAAAGAAAGGCGCATGTAAACATTTGGTGAAATCAAGTGGTAACAAGTAGCTCCTGCAACACATATTTTACTTCAGCTGTCGATAAACTACAAAGAAAAGTGCTGAATGTGATTGCGGAGAGGATTCAGTGAAGACTGAGCAACCTTTTGTTTTCTCAAATAAACTGAGATCCTTTATCCTCACAAACTAAGAAGACAGCAACAGTTCTCTACAAACAAAGAGTTCTCTACAAACAGCATAACACAGTTTCACAAATATAGAATTAAAATTACAGTGGATTTGCTTTAGCCCTTTCAGTTACCTGCTTCTACAACAGATGTTAGACTTTATTTATGCTCTTATTCTCAGATTTATCTCCTTAGTTGCACTGTGTACATAAAAAAACTATACAGCAGTCAAAATACAGTTTTGAAATGAAAGTATTTTTGCTTTGGCAAACACAGAGAATTAAGTATCTCTGCCAAACAAGCCCAGAGAGACAACTCCTTCCTGGCAATGAAGGAGCAATGACAACAGCTAAGTAACTACACCCAATTTTAACTAAAGCCTTGGGAAGGCATACTCTACCAGCATACCAGAAACAGATCCAATTTTCTCCTTCTAAGATGTAAAAACAAGCAAAAAAAGATACCATTTTTAATCACAATGAGTGATTCAGATCTGAATCTATACAGAGGTCTACTCAAATCTAAAGCCTTTCCTCCCTTTGCAATCTCCTCTAACCTTACATTTTTAAGTTTCTCATTTTATCTAAAAGTCTCAGTTCTTCTTATTGATATATATTTTCCACCTTTTGAGGATATTTATTCTAGGCAGAAGCAAACAAAGTGTTAGGGTATGTCTTAATGTAGCTACATCATGTAAAATTATAGTCACTCATAAACTCCAGTTCATGACTAGTAACTGCTGGCTTTCTCAGCAGACATGAAAAAAGATCTACATGATCCAAGAAAGTCAGATTTTTAAGTCACTTTCTTGATCCAATGCATCCTAACCTCTCTCTACATTCTTCTTTGCTGAAAATCTTCAGATGCTGGGTAAAAAGAGAGGATGTATTTGGAACCACTGTTTTGCAGTTCCTTTCTTTATCTACACCAGTCTACCATGGTTCTCAGATTAACTCCATCAAATAAAAAAACAGCATGGAAAACAGAGGTCTTGTGATAGAAAAGCACAGATGTGGCAAAAAGTCTTGAAACCTCACTAAGAACAGATTGGATTTGTGTTTCATACTTCACTTTTTCCCCTCCTACCACAGCAGGTGTAAATAACGTGGTGGTGAGGTACTTCTGTGTACCTACACAGCCTGTCATCCACTAGGGCTCCCACTGCTAGTATTCCCAAGTCCCTTCCTTGTTATGACATCTCTGCCTCAGGAAAGTTCCTTAAGACAGCATTAAGCAAAGTTAGCTTGCTCGATGGTCACTTAAATTTCAACACAACATGGGGGACAACTGATGCCACCTATGGCAGTCTAACACTACAGACATTTACAGGGGACAGGAGCTAAAACCAGCCCATCTTCTTAGAAGTACGTTAGGGACAACAGGTACGAGTCAGTCCCCAGATCTGTTTTTTGAACAAGTAGTTACAGAAGCCGAAAACAAGCTCCCAGTCTGCCTAAAGGTAAGCAGTGATGAGACACATGGAGCTGGCTCCTAGCTCAGCCTACCTGTCAAGGACCAAGTCATCCCCAGATTCTGATGCATTTCACCCTGAGGTGACTTGCATTTTACCAGCAGCCCGTACACTCCTGTCATGGGATGAGCTGAAGTTTCCTGGTTGCATATAAAACTACGGGATGTACACATGTAATTACAAACAACTTTTGCTTCAGAACTTGTAACACCTGGTTTCCTAGGATGTCCCCCCTGCATCATTATTTTCATTTCAGCTCAGTACATCCTGCCAACCTGGAATACCTCAAGTTCTTTCTCATGTGCATAGGACCTCTGCCTCTAATACCTGTAGCACTCCTACATCCCTCCCCTGCCCTAGTATGTGCTAAAGGATGGTTCTAAGCTGCATATGTTTGTATCAGCTGGCCAGTTCAGGCATGATAATTGGCCATCAAGAAGGAGAAATTTGATAATTAACCTCACGGCTCTCACCACAGTTTTTTCTCATTAAGATACTACTTGTGCCACTCACATCATGAGGTTGGGGGTTTCAAGAATATAACAGGATGGGTGCCCATTACCTTCTTACATGGAGAGTCCTCTGTTACAGGGAAGATAATGGACTGAAATTAAACTGAGAAAAGGAGTAAATGATCTTAGTATGAGCAAAATTGTACTGACAATGTCTACAGTCTAATCCCTCAAGGGGGACAGTGGCCTTCCCTCCGGCTGGTGATTTGAAATCAAACTGTACGAAAAAATTAAAATTTACTGTAGAGAATAATTTCAAAATTATTCATTATAACATGACTTTTAATCTTTGTTCCATGATTTGTAAGCATTCCCAAGTCCTTCATAATGTATATATTTGTGTAGTGTGGACTGATGGATGAAGTATCTTTCAATTTTTAAACTTACTCAGTTACTGCAACCGTAATAGCTATATAGGCTGAATAAATCCAAATGGAGTAGTAATAGAGAAGGTATGACAGTCCATCTGAATGCTGCAAACAAAGTGAACTGGAAAACTTTGCTTAAAATACCTGATTAAAATCAGGCAAAATAAATGAATCTTACACTTTGCTCTGAAACCTGGCAAGCTGATTCTGAAGGAGAGCTAGAGAGAGGTTCTTCAGGTGAAATATACTTCTGTTATTCATTATTCATATGCAGAACCATCCTGGGCTGTGTGTTGCAAAGTGGTTTCCATTGTTCTAGTGGCTTTGCAAAGAAATGGTAAAATGTTCTCCTTGTACCAAAGATATTGTAGTACAGTTGAAAGCAATTCTAATCTATCATCTTCTCTGTACTTTAGCTTCAGCACTTACTTGATAAGGGAACGCATTAACTGGAAAAAGTCTGATGTGCTCCATACAGAAACCATTTCCCTTACACATTTTTAGAAAGTATAGGAGCTATGTTTAGAAACAGAAAAATTAGCTCCTTATCCAGAAACTATTTCCCTTACAGAATTTTAAATGCTTTGCCTGATAGACTTTGCCCTTTCCTAATAGTTTGAAAAGTGGACACATTTTTTTTCTGGCCAAGCTAATGATTTTTTGATTGTGAATCTAATATTGAGTCACATTTTATACTCACACATACATACATATAACGGAACTTCAACTGCAAATAAAATGCATAAGCCATTACTCAAGAGTAAACAGGTAAGGAAAATAGTAAGCTTGAAGGAGATTAAAGGATCTGTATGCAGATACTAAACCTACTTCCAACGAGCCATGGGAAAAGTGACTAAGAAAGCAGATGGAGAATATTTAAGGTGGCCAGCAAACATCTTATCAGACTTGGATGGCAGGATGCATCACAGAAGCGAACCTAATGAGTAGAACTGTAGTTTCCCACTTCCCATTCTCAAAGGAAGATTTGGCAAATGCAAAAAAGCCTGTTAATTCTCCCCACACAGCATGTGGAACTGCAGGCTAGCTGCAGTTTCCTAGTCACATACCAAACAGTAACATGTAGAGCCCAAAATGCTTGCTCTTTTAGCATAGGCTTTGAGACAAATGCAACATATTTGCAAAAGGTGGCAGCAAAAGACAGTAAAGAAGAATCAGGATTTTCATTTGAGTAAAACAAGTCAGAAGGCTCAGCAAATGTCTGAACATCAGTGAGACTGGGGTAGAAGCCTGCACCTATCCACTACAGAAAAGCAAAACAAGAAGGTTCTAGCAAAATTCTGTACTTACAGCTCATCCTCAACTCTTAATAGATTTATGAGGACGTACAGTTAGAGTTAAGAGCAGAATACGGACTTACAGCCACAGGTTTTGTTCCCATTCAATTATCTCTGATAAATTCATGTTCCCCTAGTGCAGTTATGTTAGAATAAAAATGCTCTCTTATTCCCTTAAATCAATAGGTAAATGCTATGCTGTTTTAAGCACCTTTAAGCCAGCAGAGAACTATGTTGCACCAGTATAATTTTGTTTCAAACACATATTGCTACTACGTTACTGGATATTAGGCAGCATCCAGAATTCATCCCATTTATGTCCATGTTTCCTAGACCTGGGGCACTGGAAGATGTGGTACAGAAGCAGCTTTAATATTCGCTATATTTTATCTCAAAAAAAGAAGTAGTAGAATGCCATAAATTGGGATGGTATTTTTAGAATTCTACAGTTATGAGCTGTGCTATACTTTGCGTTTGTTACCATTTGTTACTGTATGTTATAGTTGGAATTGTTATAGAATTTGGAGATAGCTGGAGATTCCCACTGAGTAGTGTCAGGGATCAGTTGAGAAATACCAGTGTGTTGTAAAAATCATCCATTAAATCAATATATGGATTGTTTCAAGACTGCAGATGACAATAGTAGAGTTTTTTTCTTCTTTTAATTATATTTTTTTGCATGTAATTACCTCACTACTTCACTGCTGAAACTAGTGTAACCGTAAAAACAACAAACCACCATTTTGGCATTGGAAGATACCTGGTTTCCCTATTGTGGTTTTAGCACAGAAATCAATAACAGTGGAAGATCATGAAGCTCAAAATGGACTGGAAAAAAAAGGCAAAGCTCTTTAGAAACAGGTAGGAGGAGAAAGGTTTACTCATTAGACAGAAAAGGAGACCAGAAAGAAACATGATGTTGACAGTAGAAGGGCAGGAGTTGGAGAAGTTCCCAATAATGGAGTTACCGGTATAGAAATGGCATTCATGGGAGCCATTTTGAAACTGCACCTATGAAGTAACAGATATTGTGTCTTAAGCCTTGGTGCTCATCTGACCCCAAATGGTGCTACTTTTCTCCAGATCACTGTCAGGTATGTGTAGCGCAAGAGAAACATACCTCATCTTCAACCCACAGGAGCTAGGCAGGGTGGAATTGCAAATCTGTGGGATCCAAAATACTCTTCCACTGCTCACAAGGGGTGAAGTACAGAGGAAAGAAAAAAACTGCCTGCTTGGAGGTCTATTACATTTGCTTTAATTGTTAAAGCACAAATGCAGTATTTATATTTTATAAATGGGAAGGGAGGTAGAGAAAGACCCAGATTGATATCATTTAGCTTTTTATACCCATCTGTAACTTTTAGGTTAGGAGCCTTCTTTCAGATGCATTAGTTGTCTTTACAGAAAGAGTGCAGAGAGTAACTAGTGACACCAAAAGGCAATTTGCTCCAACCTAACAGCTTCTGGAGACATGTCACTCTCTCATAATCTAGACGCACAGACTTGTCTCTTACCCTTAAAGGAAATGGACCTGAGTTCAAGTACGTGGATGCAGATGAAGGACAGGCTGTATCTGTACTATATAATTGAGAGCAGTAGCACAGATCCCTGAATCACTGGAAGAACACAGACACAGAAAAAATGCCCAGTCAGTTTAGGTGGGGCACAGAGTCTGGCTGGATCTATAGTTTCTGGAGCCCAGAGGACTGGTCTCTGGACTGCATACACGCATTACATCATACCAGCTGCTTTCTCCTCATGCTTTCCCGAGTGGAGCAGGGTAGTCCCAACACTGGGCCTGATCCAAAACCATTGGATGATCAAGCCTCATCAGACCAATGTCAGCCCACTGAAATTAGTGGAAAGACTCCCTGTGAACATAGCAGGCTTTGCATCAGACTAACAGTGTCTTTGTCACTGGATCTATGTACTTGTTTAGCCATTTTTAACAAGTGCAGGTGAAATGACATAAGCCTTGTTATAAGTGCACACAACTCCATTACCGAGACTGAATTTCCCCACCATTTTTTTAAAATGCCACCAGGAACTTAAAGGTTTATATTAAAAGCTTTTTTAGAAATACGACTAGAATCTGGACCTTTCTTACAAATATTAATTATAAACCTGAGATCTTCTGACACCTGGAGTAGAGTATTTGTATTCCCTGTTGTCTAACAGAGCTCATATAAAACATGGAATACCCACAGCCCCTGTTTCTAGCTCTGCACTTCCACACAACTTAACTTCTAAGTTACTTTGTAACTAGCACACAGGCTTTAGGAAACCTGCTACAACAGAGTAGGCTACAGGATTACTGTTAAGGGTGCTGTTTGTCAGTGTACTTTTATCCTTGGTGTCACCACGACAAAATATATCAGAAGCAGAGTTCAAAGGCAAGGCTGTCATCCCTGACATAGACAGAATTACCCATCTTAGCCCGATTTTAAAACATACAGTTCCAAAGGCCCAAGTGCGAAAAAAAAGAAGAGAAATATTGACATCGGGTCCTTTGAGCAAAAGAAAATGATTAGCACTGTATGGTGAGACCAAACTGTGTTGCACTACTGCAAAATAAACACACTGTTGTTCTCCATGCTGTAAGAAGATCCTTCAGCTGGACTATCTCAACTACATGAATGCCAAGACTGAAGTTGCACATAAAGGACTGTCATATTTGACACCAAGCACTTAATTTTTAGCAGTAATATTTGTTCGGCTGATATTTTAAGGATTGTCACATTTATTTCATCTATCATGTTTTTAGATAGAAATGCCTTTTAACACAATTATTCAGGTACATCAGCTGCCACATTTAGCCAAATTCTGCTCCAGGTTAATGTACCTTAACAGGTACATAAAAGAGTCAGAATAAAATATTCAAACACATGCTATTTGCTAAATATAAGAAGCCAACCACCCTGTAGCTAAAACCATGGCAGCTGTTTTTAACTCAGTCAAGGGAGGGCTTGGATGGCTCCAGAGGTCTGGGGATGGGAGTGAGCTGGGAGCTGGCTTTTGAATGAAATTATTACTTTCCCTTTCTTTTTAATTTATAACTTATGTTCACCTAGTTCCTCTTCAGACACCTGTTCCTCTTCAGACACTCTTTTATCAGAGCTGCTGTCCATAATCCTGTCCCATGCTTGTAAAAACCCATTTGCTCCATGATGCTTGGATTTGCATCCTGTGAAAGAGCACCTCATGTCACTCCTGTTTGTTGCTGCACAAGCCTTGCTGGCAGCTCCTTTACACGTTGTTTTAAGGCAATGGGATAAAAGCAATATTCTACGAAGGCTATCAAAACCAGACCAGGCTCAGAGCAGCCAACATCAGACACTTGTGTGTCTGTAAACTTGAGCCAAGCTGATCTTGCTTCTCTGTCGTCTTCCAGTCCAAATAATCATAAACCTAGGTTGTAAGCTCCCTTTCCAGCAGAGTAAACCATCTCTGTCTCAATGGCACAGTGCACAGCCTATGTTGTCTTTACTCTTCATTCAAAGAAACGCTGTAACTGTAATAGAGCATTATTTTATACTGGAGGCAGTTGTGAGGTGCAGTAAGAAAATTTCTTCTTCCCTGCTACCAAAGTGTATTTATTTTGCAGTTAATAAGAAATATTTATAGCAATAATATAAAGCAGAGAAGGATTTCCACATCTACAAAATAAAAGTTAATCAAGTACTGCAAAGGAGTACATAAGAAAAATGTTTTAACACAGTCCCAGCTGTGCTACATGAAATAGAAGAGGCTAGCATCATTGCTGCTCTCAGGAAAAACAGCATTTTTTCTGCTTACCCAGCTTGAAAACATTTCTAGCTGCCATTGATACACTTTTGGAAAACATTGGTAGAATATTAAAGGTATTAAAGACTGAAGCATTTTCTTCCAGATGCCTAAGGAAACCTCAGAAGCTCTTTTTAGTGGTGTTGCACACCCAAAAGTAAGGCTGCAGTCAGTAGGAGCTGTGGTACTTACTGACATGCAAAATCAGGCCCGACATTCTTTTGTGCAAACCGTTTTCCAACACTTTCTGCCTGCTCCCGCTTTGACGTCATTATCATTCTGCCCTCTACTGGATAAAAATGTATGTAGTTCACATACCTAAATACAGTTAATTAAATATACATCTATATTGCACAAAATAATTTTCCTTTTTTTCCATCTTGTTTGAGAAACTTTATTTCATTACAATAGTTTCAAGCTAATCAACAAAAAAAAATTGTCTTCCATACAACTCATTTTTTCAGCTTTTCTGATCTAATACTGGACTATTTTCTTATTGTTTTGTTGGCTGCTTATCTAGAAGATCTTCCATATACATTTTTGTGCATATGCATTTTTGTATATAAAACCAAGGCCTTTTAATGTGCACTTTTACTCAATGAACTGTTCTCTTTTAATGACAAAAATCTGTGTTTAAAACACATCCGTTCCTTTGAGCCACAGCATATAGAATATCAAATATAGTATAAATGTTAAATAGTTACTGTCCTTTCCTCAGAAACAAATGAGAGACAAAAGTGGGAAATATTTAGCAATTCAACTAGAGCAGTGTGGCAAAGCTAACTGAGCTGTTAACCAGAAGGTCAATAGACTGAAAACAATCCGTTGTCTGCTGCGTGATCTAGGGCAACCTTATGGCCCAAGCTGTATTTAAGGTCGAACAATCACAGTGACCCATCTCATTTTATAATAATGAACAACTGTGTGGGCATATGTGTAGGCATATATGTGACTGTAAAGAAAAAGAAAGAACTTATGGACCTGGTACATCCCCAAAGGATTAACACAAGAAAAGGGAATCATCTTTGAAGGGATACCTTTCACAGGTAACTAAATGGCTCAAAAGGCTTCCTAAGCAGAGTATGAACCAGGCATGGAAGGAGAATAGCAAGTACAGTGTCAGGGAGTTGCAAGGTCAGAAGGAGAAACAGAACATTGGATTTGAACATGATTTCCGTGTGCACTAGTGCAAAAAGCAAAGGCAAAATAGTAACGAAGGCCCCCATGGAAAAAGAAGATTTCCAGACTTGCAGAAATACTTCTCTGTAAAAAGACCTTCAAGCAAACATATACCACCCCCACCCCAAAGACAACTTGCCCTCTAAACATTGCAAAATGTTTACCATGAATTTAAAAGCCTGCAAGGGCAGCACAGCAGGGCACAAGCAGTCCAGGATAGCCTCCCAAGAGAGGTGACCAGGGAGCCAATGAAGGGATGCTGGGCCTCATACTTACAATCAAGGAAGAAGTAGGGGATATGAAAGTTGAGGGCAGCCTTTGCTGTAGTGATCATAAGATGATGTTCATAATATGATCTTCTCAGGATCCTGAGAAGATGGAACAAGGCAAAGAGTAACATTACAGTCCTGGACCTGAGTAGCTGGCTCCAGCTGACCCTGCTTTGAGCAGGGGGGTTTGACTAGATGATCTCCAGAGGTCACTTTCAACCTCAATGATTCTTTCATTCTATGAGTCTAAGCATATTTATAATGCCATAGTAATAGTTTCACTGTCTTCTGAAAGGATAATTTTGAAGCAATATGCTTTTATAGTATTTGCACCAGTATTGAAGCAACCAAAAAGTGACAGTTCTTTAGCATTGTCACAAGCATGTAGCAGATCTATACCCGACTGCACAAAAAATTTCTCTAAATACAAAGTAGGGTTTTTCTATTTGTATGTGCCAGAATTGCTATTTGTCAGCATCAGCTTTAACAGAGATACAGATATGTTTCTGAAAGTGGAGGGACAGGAGTCTTCCATGCTTCCTTTCAGTAGTTGTAGTCATATGACACCTATACTCACTTAACAAGTTCCTCAGACAGATACAAACTACCACACCTAAAACTTCTTCCATGCACTTTTCATTCCCAGTTAACATAAAATATATTCTAGTTGGCCAGTTCTATCTTGAACACATGCTTCGACTGATCAGATAGCTGCCTTTAACTACCTGAGGCCTATTACAAAGCTGATGAAGCAAGCTCTTCCCGGTAGTGCCAGATGACATAGTAAGGGTCAAGAGCCACAAGCTGCAGTGTGGCAAATTCAGTTTGGACTTCAGGATGAACTTCTTTGTTAGAGGGTGGAGCAGTGCTGGCACAGCTTGCTCAAGGAGGCTGTGGAATCTTTTCCTTGGAGACTTTCAGCACTTGGCTAGGCAAATCCATAGTCTTGGTGCTGGTGATAGTCCTGCTTTGTAGAGGGGGCTGGATCAGATGATCCCCAGAAGTTCCTTCTAAATGACTTTTCTTTGATGAAGAATAGACTTCTTGGCTATCAAAATGGTATAGTAGTACCTGTTTATGATAAAATCACCTACCACGTTTCCATTCCTATGCATGGTTGAGGGAGATACTATGCAGTAAGATTACTTGGCCCCTTTGTGCGCGCACAGTTCTGATCTTGGCAAACAGCAACAAACAAGACATCATCTGCAGTACACAGCAAGCTCACTCAGCCCTTTACAAAACAGAAACCATGAGATGCATTCATGTGTGCCATCTGCTGAGAATTTTTCTGTTAGCTAATTGTTTACATCCATGAAAACAACTGTCCTTACGTGACAGATGAAGGCACAGGAATGTGCAGAAGGCTGCTCCACAAACTTCTTTATCTTGTTGCACAACTCAGTTTAATAGTGAGTCTTAAATGTTTTCACCAGCTGGTACACAATATAGGCACAGTATCAGGTCATTATTTACATTTATTGAGATTTCAGTGGCAAAAATATATTTCCAGGATATGGTTTTGTGTATTTTGTCACAGTTATTAATTGTTAATATATTTGCTAAATAATATTTTGCACTTAAATTTCAAAAAATGCATTTAATCCTGTTCTGCTAAGATATATAATTTATCACAGGGAAAGAAATGTTTCTCAGTGGAAGTTACTGCTTAAAACATGGGTAGCACATTACTGCATCCATCTCCTGAGTACTACCTCAAATATGTTCTGGCAGCACAGCAAAACATTTTGATCTTTATGATCAAGAAGGAATCAGAACTGATCAATAAGTTTGCCCAAACCTTAAATTTACAGTGCTTTCTTTAAACACTGCCCTTTTAAAAAAGTCAGATTTTCCTCAGAGACCTGTTACTGATTCTGAAGTCAGCATTGTCCTCATCAATTTAAATGGACGTGAGCTTTGGTCCTGCACTATTTTAGTAACATTTATTCTCTTTAAAAATATGTGGATCAGGAGCTAGCAGAATATTGAAACAGACCCTAAAATGGGGCACAGCTTTGTGAAAGGGCTATCCAGATCTTCTTCTGAAAGTGAATATGCTGAAAAACTCCAAATGTCTGACCCATGGTTCCTCTGGTACTAAGCAGCATTTACAATCACAGCAGCATGATGTAAAACTAACCTCTCTCATTGCAGTGTAATGCAATTCATGTTCCTTTGTGTCCAATGCTGGCACTCAATAGATCACAATAAGGAGCCTTCTTTGCTGGATGTTAAATTAAATCAGGTTATCTGTAGAAAATTATACCAAGTTCTCCGTGAACATGAGATAGGTGAGTAATGCCTTCTTTCTCTGAAACACCCAGTTGTGGAAGGAATGGTTCAACTCTGGAAGGTGACAGGCATATTTTCAAGATAAAGACTGCATGACCGGACTTCACTGAGTTAAAGAACATTCTCAAAGCCATACATTCAGCCATGATCCTGGCTAAGGTACCTGGGCAAACAGCAGCAACAGCAGGAAGGAAGGGGAGAAGGAGGATTAGCTGGAAGAGAGGCACAAATGTGTGGGGTGCCATGCTGGTATCTGTGTCAGGAAGTATATGGAAATAGGCTCGATGGAAAGGAACAGAGATCTGGGGGGAATTAGAGAGACCAGTGCAGCAGAACTTGAACTGCTGAAGGGTGGTTGAAGGCTCAGAAAGAACGGGGCTTGGGATAAGCAGGAGCTCATCTGAAGTGCTCATTTGAAAAGTGATTCAGCATAAGGTGGTAGAAAAAAAACCTTATAGAAAAGTAGAAGTTTGAGCAACTTTACTATTTCTTTAGAAATACAGTACTCTATCCCAACTAATTCCCTGTGACGAAGTTGGCACTGAAATGGGTTTTGTGCAATTCTTGCATTCAGAATGATGCAAAGCTGCTATTGCACCCAGCCTTGTTCAGGTAGGGCAGTGCGTGTATAAGAGGGGAAGAGCAGGCTTCTAGGACATCCACCCTCCTAAAGATAACTGGACAAAGTTAACCTGTATAAGAATTAGCGTCTGTATTGAATATTGCAGCTGTCCAATAGTATGGACCTGTGGCAAGGTTGGACACTGGCTTTATGGAATGAAATTTGCGCGTGGTGTAAATATGTAAACTATGATATGGGCAATATCATTGCCAGCTAGAGGGACAAGTAGCCTTTCATGATTGCAGGAGAGCAGGAGCTTTTGCATTTCACCACTAGGCAGCAACACAGCACTTCATAAATCAGATTGGAGCTTTGGTTTAGGAAAGGCGAACATTGCTGATGAATCACCAGTGTCAGTGCCAGCTGTGTGCACTCTTTTACAACATCTAAGCTAGCACATGTTTTAATTTCCATTACGTTCATAGCAAAACAGATGTGAATTATCACCCTGCCCTTTTTCTCTCACAATGACCTTGGAAATCAGGCAAAATACATTAAACTAAGTCTGCTGTGTATTTTCATGGGGAAAAAAAAAATTACATTGCTGTTCTTGTTTTCTCTTTCCCCCTCTCTTTTTTTATCTTGAATTTTAAGGGAGAAAGTTCTTGCAAGGCCATGACCAACACCCTCATTGCCAAAATATGTATTTCTAAGATGATGAAGACAGTTCTGTTTTAAAGTACTGGGAGAGATGTCTGACACTTTCCTAGATTTAACAGTTGTACATGCCAGCAGAGTCTCTGCCCAAATGTGGAAAAACAGACACTTATTTAAAGACACTGACATAGTCTGGCACACTGACCTGGATATAAATTCTCATCCCATATAAAGAGATTTAATGGGAAGCCAGAATAGAGAACACTTAATCAGCCACTCCTGCAGTTATTCCTACTGTCTTTGCTAGCCCCCATCTCCACTACGAGTTTCTGTCCTTGGACCAGGGGCTTAAGAAGGGTATGAGCAGGTAGGAATTGTGGGTTACAATTTACTCTATGAAAATTAGAAGCCTTCACCCAGAAGTGCTCCTTCCCTCTTCACACCTACCACACCATACCACTTAGCTCAACCAAATGATCTGAAACACTACCAACTCCCTATATTTCCCATGAGTAATTTAGCACACCTTTCCACTTTTCCTCTGGCACTGCAAATGACCCAGGTTTCTCTCTCCCGTCAGAAATCCTGCTCTGGACCATCACTTCCACAGTCAGTGGTGCTGTAATGAGAGATGTCATGCTCTCTGCTTATACCACTTTCACAACATCTGTTCCATCACATCGCTGAGGCAGAGTCTGTACCTCTAGTGAGGCTTGCCGTCAGGCCAAATTTGTATGCTGTGTGCAGTTTGATCTTGCAAGCAGAGCCTCAAGCCTACCCAAGAACACCCAAGGGCAAGTATTATCCCAAATATATCTGGAAAGGCTGCCTGCAGGGAGTCTTTGAGTGGGACATGAGAGAAAGAAATGGCTGCTGCATTTGCGTAGCTTCTACAAACTGGCATGGTCCCTGTGTGATGGAGGCTGATACATCTATAGGACATCATCAGAGCTTTAGGCAAAGTTTTATGAGACCTTCCTCTAAACTAAGAGTGGAAAATCACTTAATTCCAGGTCAGGATAGATGAGAACAGAAAAATAAAAATATTGCAATAGCTAGGGTTTGGATTTTGGGGGTGTTTTTGTTGTTGAAATTAAGGGCTATGGACCTATTAGGAAAACGAAAGCTAAAGGATATTTTTATGCATCCTTGACTCTTACACATCACTTTGAGACCTGGCGGACTGTATTCCTGCCTCAGGTGACTAAGCTATCCATTTGTGGTGGGTTGACCCTGGCTGGATGCTGGGTGCCCACCAAAGCCACTCTATCACTCCCGCTCTTCAGCTGGACAGGGGAGAGAAAATATAATGAAAGTCTCATGAGTCAAGATAAGGACAGGGAGAGATCATTCACAAATTACTGTAATGGGCAAAACAGACTCAACTTGGGAATTTAATTTAATTTATTACCAATCAAACCAGAGGAAGGTAATGAGAAAATAAAAACTAAATCTTAAAACACCTTTCCCCCACCCCTCCCTTCCTCCCAGGCTTAACTTTACTCCCAAGTTCTCCACCTCCTCCCTGCCAGTGGCACAGGGGGGTGGGGAATGGGGGTTGCAGTCAGTTCATCACATGTTGTTTCTGCTGCTCCTTCCTCCTCAGGGGAGGACTCCTCACACTCTGCCCCTGCTCCAGCGTGGGGTCCCTCCCATGGGAGACAGTCCTCCACGAACTTCTCCAGTGTGAGTCCTTCCCACGGGCTGCAGTTCTTCACAAACTGCTCCAGCGTGGGTCCCTTCCATGGGATGCAGTCTTCAGGAACAGATTGCTCCAGCATGGGTCCCCCATGGGGTCACAAGCCCTGCCAGCAAACCTGCTCCAGTGTGTGCTCCTCTCTCCACAGGTCCACAGGTCCTGCCAGGAGTCTGCTCCAGCGTGAGCTTCCCACGGGGTCACAGCCTCCTGCAGGCATTCACCTGCTCTGGCGTGAGGTCCTCCATGGGCTGCAGGTGGATATCTGCTCCACCGTTAACCACAGGCTGCAGGGGAATCTCTGCTCTGGTGCCTGGAGCACCTTCTCCTCCTCCTTCTTCACTGACCTTGGTGTCCGCATAGTTCCTCTCACATAGTCTCACTCCTCTCTCCAGCTGCAACTCCACCGTTCTTTTTTTCCCCTTCTTAAATATGTTATCCCAGAGACTCTACCACCATCGCTGATATGCGCAGCCCTGGCCAGTGGCAGGTCCGTCTTGGAGCCGGCTGGAACTGTCTCTATCGGACACAGGGGAAGCTTCTAGCAGCTTCTCACAGAAGCCAGCCCTGTAGCCCCCCACTACCAAAACCTCACCACACAAACACAATACACCTTTCTTTTATGTTAAACAACAGAAATTGATACTTTATTACTAAAGTTTTACTTTCAAGTCCTTAGAAGGACTTTTGTTGTCTTCCAGGAGCATCCCTTTCATAAATGTTCTTCAGTTTATGTACCTGACATGTATTATTTCTTTTCATCCTTCTAAGTATATTCTCACATATTCTCTACACTATTGGATTTAGTAGCTAATAGATTTGATATTATAAAAGGATAGGATTCAGAGAAGTTGAAAAATGATTGTGAGGTAGATAATATGGGAACAATAAAGTCTAAAAATATGTCTTGTATTGGACATTAATATTTCTTACAGCTAAATGCTTTTATAGCATGAATGCACCAGTAAAAATGTAGAAAAAAAAAATCCAGCCAAAGTAATCCCACTACTTCCATCTTCCTTTTCCCAAAAATTTCATTTCTCAAGAGCTACATTACACTACTTTTATATCTTAGCATAAATCACATATGCTTTTATTATGCTCATGGTTTTTTCATTTCCCTAGTGAATGCACTGAATGGATTAAGCAAAATGTCTTAAAAATGTCATTTCTAGTACAAAAAGTTTGAAGTTAAAATCCTGGCTAAAATCCTAAGTAAAAGACCTTTTTGTTTTAAACTGACTTATTAGTATAAATGATCACGTCCCACAGCACACTGTTAATGGCAGCCTAGGGCCAGACAAAGCTTTCACAGTCAGAAACGGTATAGGCGAGTACAATTTGGAAAACCACACTCTGCTACTGTGGCAAATTCAGCCAGGGACCAGTAGGACCAGATCCACTGAAAGCTGTTTTAGATATGTCTGTCAAAAAGTTCAAACCACCTTGTCGATTGCATCATATTTTTTCTCTATTAGTGACAACATTAGTTTTCTTTATGCTGAGCAACTTCACATGCCATAGCTTTCACATTGAAACTTAAAAGGCTAAGAAAGCTGGGACAGAAATAAATGTGCTCTTCCAGGGCTACTTTTCACCTCAGGACAGATTTCTTTGAGTAATTGACCCCCTAACAACAGATCACAATGACAGAAGCAAAAGCACTTTCATCTTGCTTACAAAGTCGGTTGGAGTCTTGTCAATCTAGTTTAATGTTCTCCTGACAGTTTAGGCTAAACTTGGACAAAAACTCTGTACAGGCATCTCTCAGCTCTGTAGGAGGGGAACCCTCCACTATAACCTGTTGTGTGTGGAGAAGGAGCTGGCTGGACACTTTTATCTTTACTCCAGTGGAAGGAAAAGTCAACTGGCCACCTGAATAAGAAACTGCTGTGAGCAGCAGAACTGCTGAAGCCTCATTTTGACTAGAATTTTGTCTTGTGATTGGATTCAGTTGTGAGGAAAGGGTTAACACTCACTAAAGCTTTTCCAGTATTTAAAACATCTTATGCAAAATTGCTGGTTCTCCAAACAGTCCCTCTCTTAGTGGAGACATGAATAGCGTTTCCCACCCTTACTCTGTTCCTGTTCCATGAGATTTGTAAGAACTTAGTGGCCATCAGGCCTCTGTGTCTTTGTCAGATTTGGTGCATACAAGCTCAGACTCAAAGCAGACTCAGAAATTGTTGCACAGACACATGCTACAATTATATATGTCTCGTTTCCTTGTGAAACCAGGTTAAACTCAATGCATCACTGTAATGCATGCCTACACCTCTTCTCTTGAATGCAAATACAGCAGGCTTTTTCTTCAGCTCAGTGGAATAACTGCTTTTACTACTTACAAACCACAGATTTCCCACTGTGGACCTCACACATGATCCTATGCAACAGTAAGCTAAGCAAATCCAATTTTAGCTACACAACTTCATAAACAAATATTTTGCAAAGCACCTATTAGGGGAATTGTTATCTTCATTAAGAAGAACATAAAAGTTTTCTTTAGAAGAAAAATGAAATTAAAAATAAGTCTACTTGAACCTAGCAGAAGACATATTAATAGGATGCTGGATATAGATATTTCAGACTTTGCACCCCTTTCATACATGGAATAAATCAGTGTAGTGACTTTACTTTCACCTGGCTTCAGATGCACACAGCCTCAGACATGACATTATCCATGTTTTGGGGACTTTCTTCACAACCAGAAATAATACAAGTTCAGAATCAATCATCAGGTATAGACCTATACTGGCCTCACTGCTAGCTCTGTCAGCTCCAAAAAGGCAAATATACTCATGACAAGTTCTACAAACAAGATTTATCATCTTTTTTTTTTTTTTATTTTAACCCCACACTTTTAACAGAAATAATACCATGGAACACTAATAAACTGCTGATTTTTTCCAAAAAGGCTCCATGCAGAAAGTGACCATGCTATGAGATGTATTATTCCATGTGGCTGAAGACCAGAAGTGTTTCCTTATAGTGTAGTTGCATTTGCAGGCACGCATCCCCCCTCTCACTCCATCCTTATCTGCCCCATCACATGACCCAGAGTGCAGTCTCACACAGTGGCTCGAGAAACTTGAGAGAGCTAAGACAACCTTTTTCTCTGATTCAAAGCTACATTTGCTTTGTGCTATTTCCAAGGAAATACGACAGGAGCAGTATGACATTAGAACAGCCACAGGGATCAGATATTTCATCAATGCAGTTCACTATTTTAACCAGACTGTAGCATGTAAATAAGATTATATATGTATACCAAAGCTTGAGTTATCTAGCTATGACAACATTGATCACTGCCTGGCAACTGAATCGAGCAGACTAAGATTGTCAGGTAGATCATAATTAACAGTAAGATCAGTCACTCAAAGTGAAATAGTAGATAATACATTTTCCAACATTGATTTTAACAGCTCTCCTATCATGTTTAATTATTGAACTAATTCTTTTGTCTCTGCAACTCCTTGCTCTCAAGAGCAGTTCTCCACTGCTTGTATACAATGTGGATTAATCAATAGATTATGCCTAGAACAACTGAATTGTCTGTTAGATTTTATTCAGGATTTAAAGTTGTATGACCAAAGGGAAAAAAATGAACTTTTTTTTTCCATGCAAAGACTATATTATGTTTTACATGTGCATGGCCAAAAATAACTTAATTTCCTCCAGAGTATGTAGAGAATAGCAGAAGTCTTTTTTTGGTGAATATTACATTTTTAGTTCACTCAAATGTTATTTGATTCAAGAGCTGAAAAAAAGACAAAAAGATAAAAGTAGTATACAGCAGTTATTCTGAAGTCTTAATGCTTGATATACAGTTGAAAGTCTTTGCCAGATAAGTCTCAACTGCATGCTATCCCAAACTTGAAGAATATAGCTGATTTGCATCTGTATCCAATATTGATAAATCCATTTAAAGTGTGTTGGCATGTTGGCTTTCTGCTTTTAAAAAGTTAGTTGACAGAATATGTTGTACTTTTGGCTTAAATTTCAAAGGTTACTTTCTCAAGGCTGTTATTGTTGTGACGAGAAGAAGAACAAGTAGTTTAGAATTTATTGCATTTTTGTTGATGCTCATTTGTACTGAATATTCAGAAAGTCGAAAAAAGAAACCCACATAAAAAAACTAACAAACCACAAGGTTGTTGGCATTTTTTGGCTTTGATTATGGCTTTGCTCTTTAGTTTCACTGTCTGAACCCTCATTTGTGTTGTGAGACACTGGTTTTACCAATTTCACTGGTGATAAGCACAGATGTGTGTTAGTAATAGCACAACTATGTTGCATAAACTTTTAATTATGTCTGAACTAAAGCATGCACTTTGATGTGTCAGGACTTCAGCAGAAGTCTTCAGGTAGTGGAAATTATAGCATCATGCAGGCTAAAGGCTAAGCTTTCAAAGTTCTGAGCAGTGAGTTCTCCAGATCCTTTCAGTTGCCTGCTCTTGCCTCCTTTTTCTTCCACCATCAGCTGGAATTACTTTCCTCCTCCACCATGCCAAATATAGTCAAATATTACTTCATTTTTGTTCTGACTTTCTATAGCAGCTTCTTGCCAAAAACATTGGACAAAGATGTGCCATCCAATGCACTGAGCTACAGCTTCAGGAGGCATTTTTCAAACCTTAGGCTTTTTGAAAAATATTATAGGTAGTGCTGCAGCGCTATTCCCTGAGAACATACCACAGCTTAGTCTTGTTCTGTGGCATATGCTGTGCAAACTACTGCCAGACCTGTGAACAGTAATGAGCTTGTATAAGACCAACAGGCATCAAAGCCTTCAGTCTCTTCTGAATGTGTTGTCATTCTTGTCAACAAAGATGTCACAGTAATCTTCCAAACCTCTACCTCTCTCTCTGCAGTTCCCTACTTGCATTTGCACAGCTATCAAGAGAATGTAAAATGAACGGGATCTAGATATTCCCTCTATCTTACCAGTCTTTGAAAAGAATATTAAGCTTATGCAGTCTTTTTTGTTTTATTTTACAAACTGTCCCAGTAATTGAATAGTAATATCCATGTACACTTTTCTGAGCATGAACCAATTATCATGACTGCTCTGGAATCAATAGAGATAACCAATTGTTCTGGCCAAAGTATTTGAGAAAAAAGTATATTCCATAACTGAGTAGATTACCCTCCTTGCACAAGTGTATGCATGCATGCATACAACATGTGATTGTGGTGATAGCTTCAATTAAGGTCACATTTTCAGCTTGACTTCTATGTGAGAAACCTAGAAGCTGATGCATCTGGATATAGTTTTGCTAAAGTGGTTTATCTTGATAAACCCATTTATTGGAAACTCCACTGTCAAATCACAACTCATTCCTTGGAAAAATATACCTTAAGAAAAGACCAGGTACCAGAAAATATGATTAACGAGAGAGAAGCAAGCAGAAAAATCCAAAGCTGTCTCAGTCAATCCTCCTTCAAAGTTAATGGTTCAATAGATGAACATGGGTTGCTTAGAAAACAGAGTAGGTGCAGCTCCCTACATCACAGTTTTACAGTGGGTAGCTTCACTGATTTTTGACTGGCATCCAGAAGACCATAAAAGTCCTGCCGACAAAAAACTCAACATGTTCATGTGCATCCCCTGAAAGCCAAACGTTGGGACTTCTGGTGACCGTAAGCTTTGATCTTCTTTTTACATGCTGCTCAATACACAAAATGCAGCAGTAATAAAGAGCATTCAAGTAACAGCAGAACCATATTGTAATAGGTTAAACCTGAAACAGTTCTGAAAACTGAGGAAGAAATATTGTTTTTAAATTGGCTTCTTGGTTCTCAAAAGCTCTTTAGTTGTCAGAAGAACAAAGTAGTGTAAGCAATTTTCAGATGGGGTGAATTATGGCAGTTCTGCTGCTTTCAGTATAGCTGTGACAATTTTACATAATATAGCAGTTACCCCCAATACCCAAACTGAGACTCTGCAAATGTAGAAACATATGGTTGATGGTAAAACCAAATTTGTATCTATCAGTTATTTCATCACCCTCTTGTTTAATCATCACCCTCTTGTTTAAATGCTAAATATGTTCCACAGAAACATAAATTACAATTTTACATGATCATTGCAGCTGAAAGTAGAAGGTATAACCAGAACATTGAAATTTACACTACAGAGATCGAAAGTATCCATTTCCCCACACCCTCCCCAAGAACTTTTCCATAAAGATTAACTTCCTTGTGAGCCAGGTCAGTTCCCAGTGGTCTATCTGGCGGCTGCATCGCTTGCTTTGGAATAACACCAAGGAACTAGCTGATACAGCCTGTGGGGTCCTATGTAGGGGGATTTTATGCTATTTTAAAGTAAGGAAAATAATCATAAAATTAGTTTGGCTTATAGAATGCAACTACAGAACTTCAGACTCAACAGAGCAAGGCATTTATCTTGGATCTGACAGGACGTCTCTTTCTGCAACTGAAATTTTGTGGTTCTGTTACATGACCGCATAGCCAAAGTCACATAGATGTTAATGTATTTAGCTACACCCTCATATCTGGTATGTAAACATCTGCAGTGACCTGAAGAGACCTAGCAAATTCTGATAAGCAAGAAAATAAAGACAGATTTTTAAAAAATGGTGAGTAGCTATCTAGAGTTTTGTCTCAGCAGAGGGGTCTGTGCCAGTTCGAAAGGGAACCAACAGAAAGATACACATTCTGACTTGGAGGAAAAAACATTGCTGAAAAGAAATACCAGCAATACTGCCACTATCTTTATACTCCTGTCTTGCTTTGTAACTTTCAGTGGTTAATAGTAACTGCTATTAATTACTAAAAGTAATAGCTACTTAGTAATACAGTTCATGTCAGCAGTCTGTTAATAACAAACAATCTATTTATGAAGCAGTGTTGTATTTGAATAATATATGCAGTTAAAAAAGGGTGGGTGTTTTCATTGTTGTCCTTTTGTGCCTTTTCCTTGCCTTCACTTTTTGAGAAAGTGGTACCCTGGTCCATTTGTTTGGTCATAGTGGTAAGGACTTCCTTGTAAGTAAAGGAAGAATGAGTTATAAGGAACCAGATAGAGCTTCTTTATATTTATATATATATATATATATATTTATATACATACACACACACACACATATGTGTTTTCCACAGGAAATGTGGCTGGAGAAAAGAGAGCTTGGGTCTATGAAGCCTTGTATTTCTGTAGCTTTTACAGGCAACTTTCTCAAAAGAGTGTCAAGGACCTGACACACAGGACCTTATTATTGTATTCTAATTAATATCTATAAATACCAGAAGGGAGGGTGCAAAGAGGATGGAGCCAGGCTCTTTTCAGTGGTGCCCAGTGACTGGAAAAGAGGCAATGAGCACAAACTGAAACACAGGAAATCCTCTGAGCATGAGGAAACAATTTTCACTGTGGGAGTGACTAAGCACTGGCACAGGTTACTTTTAGAGAGTTTGTGGAGTCTCCATTCTTGGAGATATTGAAAAACTGTCTGGACATGGTCCTGGGCAACAGGCTGTAGGTGGCCCTGCTTGAGCAGGGGTGTTGGACCAGATGGCCTCCAGAGGTTCCTTCCAACCTAGACCATTCTGTGCTTCTGTGATTCTGTGGTGCTGTGACCAAGTGATAGGACTACAATAGATGGTCAAGCCTACCATTACAGTTCCTTCATCCTTTACCTCTATGCAGAACTGATTCTAACAGTACAATTGTAGAACAGTTGTGCATGTGTCTTGAAAAACAAAGGGAACAGAAAGTATCCAAGCACAACATTTTGCAGGAGAGGAAGTTAAATTCTCGAGAGACCAAAAAGGTGAAAAGGGATCCAGATAGGCCACATATTAATATATATTAAAAATAATCTATATCTATAAAAAGTATCAATGAATAGATTCTAAAGTATTTATTTTTCCCATTTTTTCTTATCCTTTCATTTAAAAATATTTTTCATAGTGAAGAGAGCCACTTGGAAGTCCCATTTTATTTTCAAAAAAATATGCCACTAAGGAGAAATAGTCTAAACACCAAGGACTGAATAACTCCTGCTGTGCAAACTGCCAGACTGCTCAGGTAGATAACCGTGATAACAGGGTGATGCACCAAAAGCCTAGAAGCCTGTACTCTGCTCTTGATCAATGCCGCTGAGATACACGTGTGTGTGTGCATGTGTGTGTGTGTATGTGTGTACATATATACATACACACATATACACTTTTTTATTAATTTAACTTACTTGGTTGTGACTTTATGATGATAAAAATATTCTTTCTGGGACTACGTGATCCAAAATGCACAAGCATGACAAATTCATTCAAATTATGCAACCACTCTGGAATCCCCATAAACATTAAACCAGTATGTGGTAACAGATTTTTTTTCTAAACAAGAGCTGCTCAGTCTAGTTTTGAAGCAGTTGGTGAAGTGTTTGCTAACAGCAGGAACTTATGCTGCTTGATCGAGCTTTGCTTATGTGACAGCTACAGATATTTCAGACTAGAGATTGGATATTTATGGCTCATTTATTTCCACTAAGACAAGTCTGAAATAAGCACTTGTATTTGTACTTAGTCCAGTAGTGGGACAGAATGAAAATACAAGCCTCATTCTCTGGCATGCTTGCTGCACCCAAATACAAGGACCAAGGAGATGTGGAGCACTTCAAGTAGGAATGGTTGTGGTTTACTCTCTTGAAGAAAAACAAATAGTGGACACAAGGCAGAGGAATAATATGCTGAAAAGTGAGAAAAAAAGCACATGCCCTCCACAGACAACTGAAAAAATAACATACTTCTACTAATACTAAAATAACTAAGCTTTGGAAATGAAAATTTACTTTACTGATGGGTCATTAATTGCTAACAGGACTGTAACATTTACTTACCATAGCCACTAATGAAATCAGCTAACTAACTGTGACATTTTTGAGTGAAAAGGAGACTTCATAGAGGCCAGAGAAAGTTAGTTCAACAGGGATTGCAAATGTCTTGTGAACTCTGATTATTTTCATGCACCCATTTTGTGTTTGCTTTACATTAGTATTTTAATTAGCCTTTATTAATTCATGAAAGCAATACAACAAAATTGTTATAATACACAATTCTTTTGAGAGATGCATTGATGCACATTATCTCATTGTAAAATAAAACAAGAAGCCATGCCAAATCTCTTTGGATTATAATTCTGGGATAGTTTAGCAGTACAATAAATTTAGATTCCAGGGTTTCTGGAATTGTATAAAAATACCATCACCACCTAATGTTAAGGCAGCATTTTCTAGTTTAGCTTTGTATAAAGTGCCTTTACAGTCTGACAGGAATTGTTTGTCTTCTCACTGGTACTATAAAGCCAATATGGTAGAATTGAGCCTTAAGCATTAAGTTGAAATTTGTGTATTCCTGGACTGTCCAGTTCTAGTACTTTGATCTGGATCAGATGCAGGCATACAGCAAAATTTTATCTGAACCAGTGAAACATCCTGCCTGATTGATATCAAATAAATACTTTTTCATGACTGGATAATGCACAGATGAGCTATTAATGATTGTAGAACCACAGTTTTTTGTGGTTCATAATTACTGAAGCAGAGTATATTTTTATAGCCTATTCCTAAAACATTCTCTAAAAAAAATCTATTCAAAAGTCTTTGCTGTTGTTCAACACATCTTAAAATATGGTCCCAGAACTTTATTTTATGATTTCTCAGCCATGTTTTAACTGAATACTTCAATAAATTGGACAACTCTTGGGAAACACACTTATTCTACTTCAAAAGATATTGATCACACTACTATTCTCCTTTCTCGTAATACAAAAATAGTTCTCGCATCCATCTAAACCTAGATATACTAATGGCTATTCAATGATGCAACTGAATAGATTGGATTTTGACAATTTTTAAGCCAGTTTGGTGACCTTCCTTTAATCCATATGTGTAAAATTGTCTACAGATATCTCCCCGCTATGTTACAAACAGTTTGAAGCAGAGAAAATTACCTACTACCAACTCCATACATAAGCTCTCCAGACTTTTATACATTAGAGTGTATCAGTGAAGACTTCCTAGTCTGTAAATACTTTAGCCGTTTTTTTCTATGGTGGAAAATGAATACAGTAATAAAAAGATCCTTTCTGAACATCCTGAAAAAGAAAAGTGGAATATATTATTTGGGAGGAATAAACAGCAATTGTCTCTTTTATTAGTCACTCTGCATGACTCATGTAATTATTAACTTCTGTATGAATAACTGTGTGATATATCTTTGTCACTTTTTGTGGTGGATATATAAATATTCCAATATTTGTAACTCTGACTTTTAAAACATTTATCTGTGTTTTCTGTGTAGGGGCATAGTAAAAAAAAGATAATGCCAGATATGTGTATTTGTTTATCTTTATTTCCAAACCATATTTTGATATTACTTCACAGCCTGTTTGTTCAATATCATAATTATCTTTAATTCATACAAGCCTACTTCTATGTGGAATTATAAAATCCTTCAGCCCAATCAGAGGACTGGGTCCTGGCTGCTGAAATTATTTCGCTTGGTTGACAGACTTTCAGTCTTTTCTTTCAATTTCTTTTCTGTTGAAAACTGGGAAATATAGTTAAGTCCACAGAAGATTTATACATTACACATATTACTCCATCATTTATATATTGATGTACTAGGAATATTTCCAGAGTTCACTCTCTTCAGTGAACTAAACATCTACAGAAAAGAAACAATGCTTTATATAACACATGTAGTTTCAACTTTTGGAAATTTAGAGCTAGGGAAAGATAAATTGAAACTACATTTGAATACTTGTCACATTTTTCTACTTAATTTCCAAGAGGATCCCAAGCTGAGAGAGGAAGCAGATTAATTGTACGCCTAAACATGATCCTTCTCCACTTTTTTCTTCATGGTGTTGTAATTTCATCAGACATATTTATGACAGTCATGCTCCTGACAAGCAGTTTTAAAATTCCCTTCTAAGTCTTCATTTTAAAGGTGAAAATGAATGGGAATTTATTGCTTAGCTTCTGAATCAAATTCACTTATGACAAAATGTGTTTCAACTCTCAAAATGAAGCCCAGCAAAGTATCATCTGCTAAATGTATCATCTAAATGCTAAATGCCTCAGTCAGTATCATGTCTAAAACATGATTACAAAATAAAACGATGTTTTTCAAAGCACTCACTGCTTGACTGTTTTCTTTATACAAACTGCTCTAGTGGCTACCTTTCTCTTTCTACAGTTTCCTATATTCCATAGGAATTTCTTTCATTCCATACATCGATCAATGGAGCTACTGTTTGAATTACAGCAGTCTGGATTCACAGTTTGTGAAAGATGTTTTTCTAGGTGCAGATCTTTAAAAAAATCAGCCACTGCCATGTTTTAACAATTTTTTTGTGCAGCTCCACTTCATTTGTCCACAGCATGCTAAGGGTTATGAGAGGCCATAAGGAGTGAGACTGTTTATTTTCAAATCCCATTTAATAACTTCCACATTTTCAAGCATAGATTTTGCAAGCTGTATTTCAAAGCGAGAGCAGTCAGAATTCTATGCTTATTTAATATACTCTCCAGACACGCATTTCACAACAAATTGTTTTCTAATGCCAGTGAAATGAGTACATAATGTAGGATTATCTGATTAAAGAATAATTTAAAAAGTAGCCCCTTAAAATAGTTACTTCATTTATGTATCTAAAATGTAAGTTTATTTTTCATTCCTTTCTCTTCAGTGCTCACACCAGAACTCCTGAAGATAATGAAACCAGATAGACCTTTTGCTGCTTCTTTATGCAGTACAAACCCTTCTAGCTACAGACTCCAGTGACTGGAATCCAGTGTTCTGTCAGGACGGAATGGAGTAACAGTGTACACAGAAAAGAATGACATTGCCAGTGCTGCTTGCAGGATCATCTTCCCCAGAAGCATTATGTTTTGCTTTCAGTTGCTGGGCTATAGGCAATGACATGTATGTCGACCAGTTAGAAGTGTTAAAAGCTTTATCTCCAAAGAGGTGCATAACACCTAGGAAGTTCAAGGCTAACCAGACAAAGCCAAAGCTGATCTGATCTAGTAATGGCCATGACCCATTTGAGTGGGAAGTTGGAATAGATGATCTTCAGAGTTCCTTTCCTTCCAACTTGCATTTCCGTGATTTTGCTTTACAGGTGGACAATCATCTTTTGTAGCTGTCATTACTCACTGATATGCTACTGTGAATATTATTGGCATTTTAAAGATGACTAGGAGGTAACAAGTCTGCTCTGAGAACTTCAGGGCCACATTGTGCAAACTTCTATACATGCACTTGAAGTCAAGAACCTGTTCTACTGATTTCCTAAGGAAGTACCATGCCTTTAGAAAAATCTTGGAGGAGTGGAAAAATGGTAGACAGCATTTCTTTTGAAAAAGACACTTTAAAAAAAGGTCTATAGACCCTCAACAGGGTGAGTACGAATTGCAGTAAAAAAGAAACATGGAAGATGTCCTAGGCTTCTGGAGTGCTATGAAAATCCCTGCCATTAATTTTATGGTAAATATCAATACTACAAACACCTAAACATTCTACAGCTTTGCTTGCCAGGGATTTTCCATCCTACTAATTTTTATGGGCACAATCCTGGGAAGTTTGGAAGAACTGCTTCCCAATTTCTGCTTCTATCAGTTTGCAGAAGGTAGGCTGCAGGATGGTGGTTTTTTAGACTCTGGTTCAGAATGGCACTTAGAGATGTGCCTTTTGGGACATGTTACTCCACTGATGTGAATACTCATGTTTCTAAAAGCAAGGACATGCTGAAATACTCTCCTGAACTGTGGGTGTGCTATCTTCTTATTCATTATCAGCAAAGTAATGTAAAATTTCCAAAACAGATCCCTGACAATCAAAACTAATGGTGTAGATAACAGGTTGAACATCTTGGTGCTTTTAAGAAAATGATAAAGTTTTCCTCTGTTATATGGTGATATCCTCATTGTTCCTGCCAACAGACATTTTTATTTTCTGGCTAAATTTATGTTGAATTCATATCTCATTGAAACTCCACATAGCTTTAGCAAAAGAATCCTACACAATATCATTACTGTAAAATGCTAACAGAAGTCCTACTGAGAGGCAGCATTAAATCTCCCAAAAGCAAATCTAATGACTAAAGGATTATTTGTTGAAAAGGGAAAGACAAAGCACCTTTGTGTGAAGAGTTAATGAAACAGATGTTTCTTAGACACTGACAGGTTTGTCCAGCTCTGTGATATAAGGCAATAGTGGACCTATCTGTTACTGTGCTTCTTACAGAACTGATTTATCAAGTCCTTATATATTCTTTGACTTCAGGAAGGAAGTAGGAAATCAGACTTTTACATCATCACTGATCATGTACACTATGGAATGGATCATATAATGAAAATAATTTTCCATGTTTTTTTTATAATTAACATGCTTCATATGGCTGTAAATACTAACAGTGCTCTAAGTGATATAATCCAGAACACTTTGCAGAAGCAAATCATGACAGACACTAATAGCATTTATGTTAGCCTTCCTTTCACAAGTAGTATTATTCTAGAAGGACTGTGGAGTAAAATTTTTCCTTTGTCTTGTTAACTGTAACATTTCTAACAAGCAACTCTTCTATGTCAACTTTACTAAATGATACAGGGGTTTTGCTGATATACAAGATATACAAGAAATAATCTTGCAGAAATACAATCTCAGAAGCCTCAGAATAGATATTCCTCTGTCACCTGTAACAGAGAACATAAAAATGAACACATGACAAAGCAAATACTTTGTAAAAAGTTCTCAAGAATTATAAAAGTTTAAGTCCTTGCAACAGGATTGAAGGCAGCACAGGGAGAATGTGGAAGAAGAAAAAAAAGAAAAATGAGTTAAATATTACAGTAAGAAATTTTATAATACAAGTCCTTAAACTAGCAACTACCAAAAGTCCTGCAGAATCTTTCTGAAAACATTGCAAAGTATTATTGCAAGCAAGTCTTAATATTATAGTACTACTCAGACTACTTTTTCATTTTAAACGTATGTTGTTTCTAGAAAGCAAACAGTGAGCCTAGCAAATGTATTGCAAAACTACTTGGCAACAGTTTACCTTCTTGAGATAAATCAGACTGTGTCAGCACCCATCCCTGAGGTACTAGGATTTACTATAGCATGTACCATATTGCAAAGGAGAGATGGTGGCTCTGTGAGACGGTGCTTGACGTCTGACCATGGTATAATTTTTTTTTTTTTTTTTTAAAGTAAGTTTTGTGCTGCTCAGTGGCAGTATATCATGGAATAATAGAATGGTTTGGGTTGGAAAGGACCTTAAAGGTCATCTGGTTCCAACCCCCTGACAGGGGCAGAGACACCTTCCACTAGACCACGTTGCTCAAAGCCCCATCCAACCTGGCCTTGAACACTTCCAGGGATGGGGCATCCACAACTTCTCTGGGCAACTTGTTCCAGTGCCTCACCACCCTCATAGTGAAGAATTTCTTCCTAATCTAAACCTACCCTCTTTCAATTTAAAAACATTACCCCTTGTCCTATCACTACACTCCCTGATGAAGGGTCCCTCCTCATCTGTCCTGCAGGCCCCCTTTAAGTACTGGAAGGCCGCAATAAGGTCTCCCTGGAGCCTTCTCTTCTCCAGGCTGAACAACCCCAACTCTCTCAGCCTTTCTTCATAAGTGAGGTGCTCCAGCCCCTGATCATCTTCATGGCCCTCCTCTGGACCTACTCAAGAAGGTCCATTTCTTTTTTATGCTTAATTTTATGTTTGAGTATTCTGATTGATTGTAGACTATCGTCAGATGATTGAAACACTGACAGTGGCATACCTTTAGTCCACTTATTTTTTTATCTACTTTATAGACATCATAGAAATGTTTTCCCTTTGATTAACTGCTTCTTACATAACTTCTCGTAACAAAGACAGCAATAACAATATCCAAATTCCTGCCCAGTCTGGCTTTCCATGTCCAACCAACTTCACAAAATATAACACCTTTTAGTGAAAAAAGACATTCCACATCGTGGATCTGTTTTGAGCTCTGTGGCCATTATTGTGCTAAAGAAAAAAAACATGGGATTTGCAGTGCATGGCGTATTTCTCTCATTTGAATACAATTAAAATTGTTTGTGCAACTTTTCATAAGAGGTAGAAATACAAATCAGCTCTCAATTCTACCAGTGATTTCACACTTACCATATAAGTCAGCTAAGACAGAGAGAGAGAGACATTTCACAGACTTCTGGTTATCTTTATGGTGGTTATTACCCAAACACAGGATTCAGTTGCTTTTAGCAAGTTTCATGAGATAGATTTTCACTGCAGATAATAGAAATAGAAAAGCTTGAGACTGGTGAAATCAAAGTCCCCTTCGATATTTTGAAAGTTTGTAATTTAAGACAATTTTTTTCTCCATTCTTCCTCAAGGCCCAAACTTTTATCGGGATTACTGAAACAAAATTTTGCACCAAATTCACAATCTCTCCATATAGGTGGTTGAAAATGCATTTCTGTGATTTAGAGCTTCTAGAAAAGTCCTTCCAATATCAACAGTTCTTATAAGGTTCCTAGCCATTTAAAATTTTTTTTATGTGTTCAAAAATTTTTTTGTGTTCAGAACACCAGGAAATCCATATTAATCTGTGGAATTCATAGCAATTTTTATAAAGCATTCAGAATTATGTTGGACAACCTCTAATTTCTGTGCAGTGAAGCCATCTTTCAAACAGTGTCTTGACCCAAATGTGTCTACTTCACCCCAGTGTCTACTGAACATTTCCAACTCAAGCACAGAAGGACTGAACCACTCATTAGTCATATATTGCAACAGTTTGGTCATACCCCAGTCACTAATGTTGAAAAGAATGTTGACAAGATTCAGTACATTCCTTCTATCCTTACTCTTTTCTCTGTGTAGTTTCCGTTTTCAAGGCTGTGCTGGCTCTTCTGAATGCTACTATGGCCTTATTACACTGCATGCTGGTTTAGGATCCAAGTTAGCAGAAAACAGCAAAGATTTCAATCCCTCTGGTCCCAATTTTCCATTGTTTTTGTATTCATTTTAGCATTCAGCTTGCCTTAATTTTCTTTTCTAGCAGTAAATACTACATGCAGCTACGCCTGTTATTCAGATACATAGCTCTGATTTTTTTTTTTTCTAATTGACGTGAGAAGGAATTTTCTAATGAAGTGAGTTTTCAAAAAAAACCCACTGATTAAAGATTTTTAGAAAATATGTTAATGTCAATGAACTTCTGCCAAAACTCAAGCGTGTTTCTTTTGACAGATCTGACATGCTATGTAAAATCAGACACTAAACAAAACTATAACTTATTCTTTCAATTCACCTGGACATCTAGAGTTCATGGCTTCAGGACAGTCCCATAATACAGAATTCGCCAGAGACAGGGACTTCATGGCTTCCAAAGTTCTGCTTTCAGCTCCACAACATGAAGCACAGAAGCCCTGAGACTAAGCTGGGAGCTGGGAAGACCCATCACTTGGACCAATAGAGCCTGGACTAACCTTGACTTCAAAGCAGGGAGCATGAAAGTCTCAAGGGGTCTTTCTATCTTCCTTGCCTTTGAACCAGCATCCCTAGAAGACCTGAATCAATGTTATGACCTTCTCACATCATGGGGATGACTTCTCTGGCTGGTAGCCCCTCTGACCTCTCTGCATCTTGTCACTGACACAGAATTGGCAGTTTGACTCTCAGGAACCACAGTTGAACTGGAAGAAGTTAGACCAGGTTTCCAAGGCTCAGTAACATTTCAGAATTTGCTGAGATAAGTGTGGGAATGTTGAGAAAATTCCAAAGTTTCACTTCACATTTAAAAAAAACCCCAAATTATTTTTCCTATTATTATTTTTAAGAGTGTGTCAGAATTGCCTAAGGAATGCAAATGCTGACTTTTGTCTAGAGTAATGGCTAAATCTATAGAAAGATGATTCTGCAGCTTGATCTCACTTCTGCAGTCTTTCCAGACTGAAACTTGTAAGCAAGGAAAACATAAGCCTTTTTAAGGAAGGCAAAGTTACAAGCTAAAACAATTCATATTTAATCATAGCAGGTTTGCCTTGGCATAACTTTAATTGCAAGGATATATCCAGCAGTAACTAGACCCAATTTGGTCTGCAATAGAAAGAAGAGAGGTAAATAAAAACTCTAGCACAGCCTTAGCAAGCAGCAACTTTTGCCTGTACACCATGAGTCATACGCTGTTAGCAACAAAGATGACACCCACTTCCTATCTCACAAGACATCTATTTGCTTCAGTCTTTAGTGATGGCTGGTACCCAAAGCGGAGTACACGAAAATCTGAAATGAGCAATTATAGAATAGACTGCCCGTAGGGAAACTTAAATCCTTCAAATCTTGCAAAATTCTTGCATCTTTTTACTGGTCAGCTTGTGCCTGGAGGAACAAGAAAATTTCTTCCAGAATTTAAAAAAAAAGTCCTTCCTAGCTCTTGCATTCATTTTAGCATTCAGTTCATCTGAATGAACATTGATGTAGGGAAGTGGAAGAACTAAGCCACTATTAGTACAAAAAGTTCATTTCCTTTGGTAGTAACTGGAGACCATCTGCTACAACCAAAAAATATTGAAAGTTGACAGTTATCCAAAAGCAGTTTTCCTTTATTAATATCTGTGGATCAACTGCTAATCTCTGTGTCACACTTGTATGTCTTCACTCTGGGTACATAGAGCACCTCTCCTCACAAATGTGCTGGTTTATAGCCAAGGGTCAGAGGTGTTACAGAAATGCCTAAGAAAATAAAATTACTGTCTCTACACAATGCATTGCAATTGACTTTTCTTGAGAAGAGTTACATGCAAGTACTGCAAAACTGCATTCACCTGGTTGGAATTCAAAATAATCAGGGGAAAAAGAAGCCAGTAGCGATACTGAATTCAGAAAGTGGAGAGTAGTTTCTTTTGAAATGATCTGGACTTCAAAGTAAAGTATCAATGTTCTACATACGCAGAACTGTATGTTTGAACAGCTGGCTGTAGAATAAAATGCTTTAATGTAGAGAAAGAGCAGGCTGGAAACAGTTATAAATAACAATTTTTCTCTGAACAATCTGGACATTCTGGTATGCAATCCCTAACCTACAGTTTAATAAATGACAATTACAATGGACTTTGTCAGCCCCTTTGCACGTAATAAAGACAGAATGAACACAGACAAAACTAATCTCTGAAATACTTCAGGTTTTGCAGTTACAAGGCTCTGGGTTTTGTCAGATACAGTAAAGAAAACTTCAAAAGCCTTTTTTTTTGTCTGCCAAGGAACAAGATTCTCAAGAAGCACATGCCATTCCACCTCTCAACTTCTTCTATTGGCCATATTAAAATAACAGACACAAGGCAGAAAAGCTAAAACCAAATTATTGCTAATAAGAAGGCAACATGTTTTTTTCTGGACAAAACATCATGCATCTAAGCGTAAGCTGTGCTGCCTCAAAGTCATTATGAGCCTCACACAGCTCTCACTAGGTTTTCTTATGGGTAGTCATTATATTAGTTATCACATCAATTATTAATTTTCATGTCAATAGTTAAAATGGCATTGAAAATCCAAAGAATATCTGGTTCTCAGTTTCGGGAAATAGGCATATTTTTCCTCAGTGTGTAAGGGTAAATAGACCAGTAAAAATATGATGGAGTAGGCAATCCCAGGACCCAGAAGGAATTAATCATCTAAGTAACTTTTGGTGTATCTGCAATACAAGCTGAAAAAAGGAGGAAGATTTACATAGTGACATCTCTAAGCTTTTCACTCTCCAAATCATACAATGCCCGCACTACCATGGGGCTCTCCTATGTACCACAAAGCCTTGCAAACCTTCCTCTATACCCTCGGTGGGACAAAGTTCAAATGGCACAATTGCACCAGGGATATCAGAGTAGGACCATCCATCAGGGCTTAGATTCCTACCATTCTGTGATTCTGTATCTGACAAGAATTGCTGCTGGCACACCGGTGGTTGCACCATTACTTCTGTGCAACAAAGTCACATAATATGCAGAGATGAATAATAAAGCTACATCCTGAAGTGAAAGCCTGGATCAAAAGATCATGCAATGTAATTACGATTCTCTGTGAGAAAAGGTTAACCACATCATCAGTGATGTAACCGCTTCAGCTGTGGTAAAAGCCAGGAGGAGCTACTCACTATTCTGCATCCAGGCAGATAACCAAGACAGTGCTCTCTACTCTACATTAAAATCTGAAGACACCTCAGTTACAAAGGGGTTCATTTCCAGAGAAGGGTCAGAGGTATTATTGTTCTATGAGAGTTATAGGTCTCACGTATTTAACACCCCCTGCAAAAGCAATGCTAAGAAGCCACAGCAGGGTCTCCCCTCACTCCTTTTGGTGGTTGCCTTTAAACTGAGGATCTTGCCTTTGGTCTCTGCCTGTGCTATACTGCAGCTCCAATGCAGCAATGTCCATGTCTAGCCGTGTATCCTGCTGATCCAGACCCAGACCTTTACCCACAGACTTGAATTCCTGGCTTGACATTGGACCTGCCTCATCTCTGTGGACTTGTGCAATGATCTGGACTGTTGGCTGAACTTGGTTACCATCAACATACTCTGCTCATTTTGCTTTGCTACTGTGGAACTGTGCCCTTGTGGGTGAGGTCACTTGTTAACATGGTTGGCTTCTAGCTCCCTGACCTCTACAGAGCAGCCTGCCTTTGGTGCTCCCTGACAGTCTATACCTGCTATCAAGAAAATAAGAATTACAGTAACATCTTCCTGAGTTTACATTTAGACCACAGACATATTCATCAAACGGCTTCTAAGTGAAGAAAAACTATGAATGAAAAAAACTGATTCATGTAATTGGGTGTTAAAATTTTCTTGTATCTAGAGAAACATGGTATGCGTTGCCACATCAATATAATTCCACAAAGAAATTTGTAAGGCAAGTGGTTCTTAGTCTTCAAAGACAGAATTCTGCCAAGTAATTCTTTGTAAGGTCATATAGCTGTAAAAATTTGCATACTGAGGAACACAAATAAGAATTTATTAGTGATTTATATCACAACTAAGACAAGCACAAGTCTTTTTCCAGCAGTGGTTGATTTCCATTTTGGGCCATGCACATGCATTTGTTTCTGAGTTAAAATTATTAGAAAGTAGTATAGACAATAAGTGCACACCTCTGCTACGTTTGATTGCATTTTATGAATTTTTGGTAACTAAGGGAAGAAATATGTGGGTCTTTTCTTAATCTTCCCACATACTCTTTGTTTATTCAAGCCTTGATGATACAATCACTTATGTATGCGATTAACTTTTGGCAGCTGAATAAGCCCCAGTTTCAGCAAGAACTTCTTGCCTATTTTAAGTTTAAAATGCACATAAATATTGCGGGATGGGAACCTTTCATAATGTTCAGTGATTATCCTAAATTAGAGTGCTGTCTATTTTCTGTCTATGTATGTGTATATATATATGTATATAGCAGGAATAACACAGAATCAGAACAATAAATCACAGTTTAGCTCACAAAGTCACCAAAACTGGTATTTTAGGAGTCTGGCCCATGTAGGACAGAGTCCTCTGGATCTGAACCATTTTTTTTACACTTGAGGTAGGCATATCTGGCAGAATAAGACAGTGTTTTAAAATAATTAACTCCAGGTAACAAATTATGTCTTGGAGTTAGACAGAGGGGAAATTGTCCTCCATACTCTTCTGTATTGCAAAAATTAAAATGTATGTAAACAGAACATCAAGAAAAGGTAATTGATCTTGTGTACTATATTGATCATGCTTGTGATATCATTAAAAATTTTGGCAGACAGTTTTGCATTTTCTGCCTTTAGACATTTTTCCATGCTCAGGATCTGATTTTTTTTTGAGAAATACTTCTTGAAATCAGAGA
Source organism: Platalea leucorodia (assembly GCF_965183815.1). Classification (NCBI taxonomy): domain Eukaryota; kingdom Metazoa; phylum Chordata; class Aves; order Pelecaniformes; family Threskiornithidae; genus Platalea; species Platalea leucorodia. Next base: position 104,628,911 of record NC_138823.1, read on the forward strand.
CTTCACTTTTTATATTGAGAGTTTAACTTGTACAGTAGTAGAAAGGCAATAATCCAGGACCTAATGTCATCATAGACCCTCTAATAACAGGTTTGCTTGTATTAATGCAGAGGTACGTTCAGCCTCTGTCCCAAACAGCTAAAGTTGTTATTTCATGGAATTTTCATTAAATGATTAGGAATTCAGCTACAGCACCTACATAATTTGAAGCCTATTTAAGTCACTGGAAAGGCTTTCATGGACTTCTGTGGGTGCTGGCGCATCTGTCAAATGCTTAGGGGATATGCTGTAGTTCCTCATGGCCCCATGATCCCTATGCTGGGTTTCACTTTCAAATTAAGTTGCAATTTGAGGCTTATTCTTTTGAAAAGAGACTGCTCCAGTTCCCCGTTCTTAGGGTACTGGCCTCCTCACTTCTCTACTAGAATGAAAAGGTGAGGATATTTTACATGTATCAGGATTATTCAGCATCATGCTGCTGAGCAGAAAATATGGTCCATGGTGAAACAATACTTAAGATTAACAGCCAATAAGTAAGGAGGTTACTAAGTCCTTCTGGGGCAGAATGATGGACTGGACATGAGCTGATTGGTCAGATACTGTAATAAGCACATGCCCAAAGGCCTCCCTTCTTGTGAGTCGTTTCATACTACTCTAGTCACTGCAATAGAGTCTTTCTTAGGCAGGGTGAAGCAGCTGCAGAGAAGGATGGACCACGGAGTTTGTGGTCAGTATAGTATGCCTGACCATGAGCCCCTGCAAGGACAGAAAACAAGAAAGCACTTGACATTTCAAAAATCCTTCACCTCCACACCCTAAGAAGGGAGAACAAGAGCATTGTTTACTCAGCCTCATGATCAGCAGGACCATGAAGAAAGATGAAAAGTCATAGGGTTACAGTAACATATTCTTATGTTCTGCTTCAAGTTTTGTTTTGGTGTTTGTTTTTTTTTTGCCAAAAGCATTTTACAGAACTTCAAAACAAAACAAAATGAGAAAGGGAAGTGGAAAGGGAAAGGGAGGAGGAAGAGGGAAAGGGAGAAGTGATAAGGAAGAACAGAGAAGGGAAGGGAAGAGAGGAAAGGGAAAAGGGAAAAGGGAAGAGTGAAAGGAGAAAATGGAAAAGGGAAAAGGAAAAAGGAAAAAGGTACCTTCTTTGACCCAAGGAGTATTTGATTCCATACAAATATTGGGTTTAGTGTTACTGATGGCTGAATTAGCATTATCAGCCTATCAGCTCTCTAACTTGTTCTAACAAGCTTTAGAAACAGCAGTGGATTAAGACAGCAAAGCATGATCCAGGTCTTACAGTACTACAAATACTCACTCTTCTGGTCTTTAACTGCCCTTTTCTGTGATCATGGGCAAGTCACTGAGAACCAGATTCACAAAAGAATTAAGTATGTAAAGTCCAATTTTAAGTTCCCTATTTAAAAATCACAGAAAAAATACTTTAGAAGGGCCCTCTAAAGGTGATCTAGTCCAATCTGCTGCTCAATACAGGGCTAACCTCAAGAATCAGGTTGCTTAGAGCCCTGTCTAGTCAAGTTTACGATACTGTAAGGACGGAGATCTCACAACCTCTCTCAGCAGCCTCTTCCAGAATTTAACCACTGTCATGGTGAAGAAATTTTTCCACTTGTTCAATCAAAATTTCCTTTGTTGCAACTTTTGACTGTTATTTGTCCTTTTGCTCTGTTTTGTCCTCTGAGAAGAGTCTAACTCTGCCATCTCTATAACCACCCATATAGTGATGATGGAGCCCACATCATCACCTTACCCAGGAGTGGAGACTTCTTGAGACACAGGGTGGCTGAAGTAGTTTATGAGAGAGTTAGGGTTTACAAGTCAACAGTAATAGAATATTAAACAAGAACAGCTGACGAAATGGTGATGCGTGATTAAGGAGAGAGAGGATGCCAGATATATATACTATATATTCCAGGCTATTCTAGCTGCTTAGCAAAAGTGTTGTCTTCAGGTGAAAAATGCTTTAAGTTTCTAAACTGGACTAAGAGAGATTCATTTTAGGAAATCCCCAGATAACTTGAAAGTGATCCTCAATCTTTAGGCCTTCCCTACACCTTACAAGATGTATTTTAAGCAATCTGGCTGTTGAGACCTCTTTGTGTCATGACCACTATAGAGTATGTAAAGAACTATCTGAGGCCTGTCAAACTGATTCACTTGCACTTCAGGAAAGATACAGGCATTAGGACTGAGATCCTCCCTGATCCTTGTGCAGATGCATGAGGATGTGGAGAAAAGTACTGAGTGCCTCCCCACCTCTTCTGGTTTCTGAATGCAAAGTCTGTTCCTTCTACATACATTGAATCAAAAATGGAAAGGCCAAAAGGAGTTTGGGGCACACAGTTGTCCCAGTTTCCTCAGTAAGGAAATAAACACTACCTACCAACCACTTGGATGATAGTGTCACTCTAATAGACTGTTCTACCTGACTTTTACATCATGGATTTTGGTCTGCATTGTTTATGTTGCACTGATCTGCATTTAAAGATTTATCCATAAAGAAGAGAAAATGCAGCAGAGCTAAGTATTCAGACAGGGGAAAAATACTTTTTTGTTCATATCTAATAAATATATCACACAGGGATAGTGAAAGGAATTACTTAGTTAATATTTCCAAAATACTTCAATGTATGGCTACAGTATTGTAATTATACACAGAACAGATGGCAAGACAATGTATACATGTAGATAATCTAGCTTTCCTCATAGCTGCCTCAGGGATTTGTACCAAATCATGCATTTACTTGTAAAGTTTTGTTCTGCTGACTGTATAGGAGCTAAATGAGACACTAACTAAAGACAGAAAAAAAAATCAAACCATGTGTGTTAAACCACATATCCAGCTAGTCTGAAAAGGATGAAATGTTTGCTGTTTTTTTTACAGTGAATAGCAGGACAGGGTTAAATTCATACATACACGCACTCACAAACACCGCAAAATGGCAGTACTAGCATGGAGCATTTATTGTCGATGAGTGGTTCCTCCTACCAAGTCAAGAGCTATGTTGGTTTGGCAGTATTGAAACAGATGGAACTGGAACAGCTTGTGAAAAGCTGAAGACTAAGAAAAGCTAACACTTTGGCCCTCTGAGAATAAAAACCCATCATATTCAGAGAAGTGATGTAGTGTATTAAGTTAGTATGTAGTTAACCAAAATGAGATGGCAGAAAAAAAGATCCATGCTGTGGAGAGACACTGTTCCCTCACACTTCACTCTGTGATGCAGCCGATGGACGGACAAGGAGGATTATTGAGCCTGATGAATGGATACTTTAATGTTAGGAATTCCAAATATGAGAGAATTCCTAGAAAAGCCTTGGATTTTGCATAATTTTCCCCTCATTTCCTTCACCACTACATACTTTGCCTTGTAGACCACCATATACATGTTACTGCCCAATAATTAAACAAGCTACCAGTACATTTGTTTTGGTTGTCCACAACAGCCCTTTGCCTCTTGAAGATATACCTTCTAATGAAACATAACAGTACTGAGCCAGAAGTTTTCTGTGGGACAGAAAGAAACACAGGGACAAAGAGCAACTACTCTAAATTAACGTATTTCAAGAAACAGTGTACAATGCAATGTACGCTTAAGTATGACAGCTGCTAGTTATCAAATTAAGACATCAAACATGATACAGTATATACATACAATGGTGGGGAAAAAAGGACTTGGTACATATTGTCATCTGTGCAGCTTCTTTGGTACCACCAAGAAAGAGAGAGTAATACATTTTAAAAAGCTACATAGTTCCTCTCCCACCCCAAACAGATCTGCTTTTTCTAGATGCCTGTTTTTCCCATGAGCGTGGCTCATGGCTCAACAATTTTTAATTTTTTTGCAGGGATCACTTTTAATTATGGGACCGCATTATACCTGAGGCATTCAGGTAAGTTATTCAGGTATGTCAGGTAGCTATTTCCATTAAAAGGCATTTTCAGTTCAGTTTGCATAGCTTTAGTGAGGTAGTTCTGGCTTCTTCCAAGGCAATTTTGAGATTCTGTTAGTCTTCTTCCACTATTGTTCCCCAGGACAAAACTGACATCTCTTACTTTGTAGCCTGTAAAAATCAGGTGGTGTTTTCTAGTTAAACAGCTTACCTAAGTAGAACACTATATAATGACAGTCTGAGATAACAGTACTTCCTAAACACATATGCTCTGAAGTTTCAGTGACACTTTGTTGGAAAATCAAGTGGAAAATACTTGGAGCAAATTGTCCTCCATCTTCTTTCCTTGGGGGAAGTGGTAAGCTCTTCTTTTTCATGTATTTATTTCTTGTACACATACACGTTTGAATACATAAATGAAGATTCTGTTGTCAGACTGATGGTCTTTTGGCCTTCTGTAGTACTCTTGCCACAAAACTGATGAAGGACTTCTCTGAGCTAACAGTGCTATTTGCATTCTGTCTGCCCACATTGTACATATTCCAGTGTCACTTGCAAATTAATGTAATTCAAATGGCTTACTCTAAACTTCATCTTTCTCAGGCAAACAAAGCACTTTTAGGAACTTTGATTCTGAGATCTACACAAAAAGTTGTTGGGAGCTCTACCTTATGCACTAGAAGAGCACATGTATATTTCAGGCTGGACTCAGAAACGCCTGTGGTCTGTCAGTTTTGATTGCATTTGTTGAGATCTAAATCTGGGTATCTCAGCTGTCAGAGTATTTTGCCTTAGATACCAGTCACAATTTTGTCTCTCATTGAAGACTCAGTTCTCCGTCACTTCAGAAATTTAACTGTTTGGTCACTGAAAGAAAGAAGGAAAACAAAGCTCTGAAAATAAAGTCTGTCTTCTCATGCATGTAGTGACTAGTTGCAGCTTGTAGAAGCCTGTGTTTGTAAAAGGATAATGCAGCTGAACTTCAGGATTTTACACTACTGTGTACTGTAACATTAAGCTCCAGGTCCCTGCAATGATATGGATACGTATGTACACAGAAATCCAGAAGTCTAGCTTGGTCCTTTGTTCTGAATGGCACAGAAGAGCCAGTCTTGGTAACTCTTATTTAGATAAATAACTTGATAATTAACCAGATAATTAAGCCATTAAAACCAGAATGCCTTAGACCACTCAACCATTCTAACCCTTCTGCAAGCATTGATACAATATTCTTCTATCCAGGTTAGGAAGTGTAACTCTGAATGGGTAGGCAGCTACATGGGTAAATAACTGGTTGGATGACTGGGCTTAGAGAGTAGTGGTTAATGGGTCATTCTCTGCCTTAAGGTAACAAGTGGACCACGGGTGTCCACTCTGAGATCTGTCCTGTTCAACATCTTTACCAGTGACTTGAGGATGCAATGCAGTGGACTCTCATGAAATTTGCAGGTGATATCAAAGCAGGGGGGAAGGGGGCAACTGATGTGCTCAGGGGCAGGGCTGCCATCTAGAGGGACCTAGAAAGCCTGAAGGAATGGGACAACAGGAATCTTATAAAATTCAACAAGGACAAATGTAAAATCCTGCACCAGTCAAGGAAGAAATCTTTGCCAGAATACAGACTGAGCAACAGCTCTGGAGAAAAGGACGTGGGGGTCCTGGTAGGCAACACACTCAACATCAGCCAGCAGCATGCCCAAGCAGCAAAGGCTGCCAACAGCATTGTTGGCTGTAATGACAGTAGCACAGCCAGTAGCAGGAGGGAAAAGATTATTCCCCTTTACTTGACACTCATTAGACCACATGTAGAATACTGCATCTGGTTTTGGGACCCCAGTAAAAGAAAGACATTGATAAACTGGAGCAGATTCAGCAGACTGCTGCTGTAAGGCAGACACTCCAATCCTTTAATTATTTCAGTTGCCCTTTACCGGACTTGTCCAGTATGTCCATGTCTGTCCTAAACTGGGAAGCCCAGAGCTGGACACAGTACTCCAGATGTGGCCTCACCACTGAGAGAAAGGGAAGGATCACTTCCCTCATCCTGCTGCCTATGCTTTTCCAAACACAGCCCAGAGTGCTCTTGGCCTTAGCTACAGGGTACATTGCTGGCTCAGGATCAGCTTGTCCACAAAAAACTCCAAGTCCTGTTCAGCAAGGCTACTTTCCAGCCAGTCCTACCCCAGCTTGTACTATGTTAATCCTCACCAGGTGCAGGACTTGGCATTCTCTTTTGCTGAACATCAGATTTCTATCAATACATTTTTCCAGCTTGTCAAGGTCTCCCTGAATGACAGCACAACCATTCCGTGTACCAGGTACTCCTCCCAGTTTTGTGTTGTCTGCAAACTTGCTGAAGGTGCAGTCTATCACATCATCCATGTTGTTAATGAAGATGTTGAAAACTGTTGGTCTCAGTATGCACCACAGCATACACTAGTAGTAACTGGCATCCAGCTGGACTTCATACCGCTGATTACACCTCTTCAAGCATGTGCAGTTCAGACAGCTGTCAATCCACCTCACTGTCCACTTATCTAGTCCATACTTCATGAGTTTATCAATGTGGATGTTACAGGACACAGTGTTGAAAATCTTGCACAAGTCAAGACCACAAATATCAACTGTCACTCACACACTGAGCTTGTCATTCAATTGCAGAAGGCTATGAGGTTCTTGGGCATGATTTTCCCCTTCACAAATGTGTGCTGACTACTCCTAATCACCTTGTTCTTACTAGGTCTAGAAATGGCTTCCACGATTATGTGCTCCCACACCTTCCCAGGGACTGAGGTGAGCTAATCAGTCTGCAGTTCCCCAGATCCTGCTCCTTGCCCGTCTTGATATTAGGAGTGACACTGGCTTCCTTCCCATCCTCAGGAACCTCTCCTGATCACCGGGATCTTCCAAAGATAATCAAGAGTCCTATCTCAATGACATCAGCCAGCTTGATGAGCCCTCATGGGTGTGTCCCATCAGGTCCTGTGGACTTGCGTATGTCCAACTGGTTTCAATATTCCCTCGCTCAGTCCTCCTCAACGGAGTAAATCTTCATTGCTCCAGACTTTCCGAGTGGGCTCAGGGGCTCGGTTTCCTGAAGCGAAATCCTACCAGTAAAAAGCAATGCAAAGAAGGTATTGAGTACCTTGGCTGTTTCCTGTCACCAGGTTCCTTGCCCCATTCAGCAGCAGGTCCACATTTTCTCTAGTCTTCTTTTTGCTGCTGGTATATCTGTAGAAGTGTCATGGTTTCAGCTGGGATAGAGTTAATTTTCTTCCCAGTAGCTGGTATAGTGCTGTGTTTTGGATTTAGTATGAGTAGAATGTGGATAACACACTGATGTTTTAGTTGTTGCTAAGTAGTGCTTACACTAGTCAAGGACTTTTCAGCTTCCCCTGCTCTGCCAGGTGCACAAGAAGCTGGGAGGGGGCACAGCCAGGACAGCTGACCCAGACTGGCCCAAGGGCTGTTCCATACCGTATGGCGTCATGCTCAGTATACAAAGCTGGGGGAAGAGGAAGGAAGGGGGGGACATTCAGAGTGATGGTGTTTGTCTTCCCAAGTAACCGTTACGTGTGATGGAGCCCTGCTTTCCTGGAGATGGCTGAACACCTGCCTGCCGATGGAGGTAGTGAATGAATTCATTGTTTTGCTTTGCTTGCGCACATGGCTTTTGCTTTCCCTATTAAACTGTCTTTATCTCAACCCACGAGTTTTCTCACTTTTACTCTTCTGATTCTCTCCCCCATCCCACTGTGGGAGAGTGAGTGAGCGGCTGTGTGGTGCTTAGTTGCCGGCTGGGGTTCAACCACGACAAGAAGCCCTTCTTGTTGCTCTTCACATCCCTTGCTAGATTTAATTCCACATAGGCTTTGGCTTTCCTGACCTCATTACTGCACTCTCAGACAGTGTCTCTATATTTCTGCCATGCCACCTGAGCCTGGTTCCACCTCTTCTATGCTTCCTTTTACTGTTTGAGTTTAGTCATACCAAATATCACCAGAGATGAATCAGAGCTTGGATGCCACACTGGTTTATGTTCTGAAACACTTTTGCAGTAAACTTCAGTTACGAGCTATTCAGAATATCCATGCAACGTAAGTAGTGCTTATAGGAAACTTTGAAGCATGTCTTGGAGCAATATTCTTTTCTCTCAAGAGTCATCAACTTGCTCTTTAGCAGGCAGCACAAAATTAAAATTATTTCTAGGTGGGTTCTGTTCTCCTTAAGTAATGTGTATAATTTGTAAGAAGGGAAGTGGATATAAAATTCAATGATGAGCAATGACCATACAATATAATGCCATCTTAGTCACTGACCACCAAAAAAGTACAGAGAAAGTCAAATGCTATATTCAGCTTTCTAAAAAGCAGAGTCAGACATCCTGACTATGTATGGAACTGTGATTTCACAGTTCAGAAAAAGATATGCCACAAATAGGACTGGAAGTTAATGCTACCTGAGCAGTTGTAAGTTACTATGGTAGGAACTGATCACAGCAAAAAGTGGATTCAGTGGCAGCAGTGGAGGTAGACCTGGAGTCATAAGACCCTGGAGATTCCCAAGCATAGAATGGACTGGCCAAAGCCCATTCTTGTTAATGAACTATCTATCTTCCGCACTAAAAATGAAGCAAAAGACCATGAATAACAGTGCAGTTCAAATTAAAATCTCATCACTGAATCACTATTACCAGCTTCAGGCCTCCATCAATTGAATGGTTGGAATGAAATATGCTTGAGTGCCTCCAGAAAACCCTGGTTCTTCTCAGAACTCCTCAGAAAAACTTGGTTCAGACACTGGTTCTTCTCAGATTGGGCTGTAAGACAGATATTCATTTAAAATACTGCAATCCTTTGGCAGGGCACATTCAGCCCTGTCTGTTGCTTTTCCAAGGCTTTCTCACCAGAAGGTATCCTGAATAATATATCTGTTGTTTCACATTCCTCATATGCAAATACATTAAAATTAGGGTTTGCCCATTTTACTCATTCTTTGGGAGAATTCTACCTGCACTCTACTCTGCAATGTCTGTGACTTTCCATGTTTGGGAACAGGAGCTACTAGAGATGGGAAGATTACATGGACAGAATTTACCACAGTCCAAATTGTTGGCTAATTTTGTTGTTTTTTAAACCTGCTGTAGCTGTGTGGGTTGGCCAAATGGGAAAAGATTGTTTGGTGACCTAGAAATAGTGGTGGTAAATAGACATCCTCTCTTAAATAGATAACATTAGTGACATCTGAAATAAAGCAATCAGATTTCACCAAACTGCACAATTCACTGTCTTTCTAGCTGAGGCTTACTGTGTAAACTGGCAAAGCTACTGCATGAATTTAGTCAAATATGAGATACTGCTATAAGAAAAACCAAACCAATCCACAGCTCACACACCAAAGGAAAGGGGAAGAAATCACAGCCAAAGGGACAGGAGCCTCCAAAACAAGTGTTTGATTTGGAAATTAACATGTTAGAAAAACAAATAAGTTCTTTGGAACCCTTTGAATATCCCAAACATAAATAGTGCAATCAAATCTTCCCTTCCGCTGCTCATTTATTGAAATGACAGCTTGCAGCTGAAATCTAGATTTGTGTCTCTGTTCACCTGCTTAAACCAAACAAGCCAAGGCTATTCTTATGCACACAGTGTAAATCACTGTATTCTGCTAACTGCTCCTAGCCACTTAAAGCAGTATTTCTCATTGTCTCTAGTCATCCATTCACTTCTGTAGCAAGGAGCAGTAGTTCAGTACCTAACACTAGATCATCAGGATCAGGCATTGTCCTTAACATATACGAAATGAATCACAGTAGAAACATTTTAATTAAATTGATGCTTGTTAGCAGGTACTACCAGAAGTACCTGGAGTACCTGGAACTAGCAGTTTTTACACAGCAGCTGCTGCACAGGATACAAATTGAGTAACAGAGCTATAGTACAAGGCTGTTGGAAATCTGTGAGTGGGCATGGCAATGCTCAAGCAGATGTATATGCATTTAAATACTCAGGAGACGACTAGGACTTCCTTCAAGAAATTCCTTGTGCTGCACTGTCTACAGCTGAGCCAGTACAACATAGAAAGGAAGTATTTCAGTACGGTCTTTCTCAGCAGAGCGGGTCTTTCAAACACCATTTAGTGGCAAATGCAAGCACAATTGAGATTTAAAGTTTTATTCAGACCATGGAAACAATTGCTTTACTGCACGCTTCCAGTGTGACCAGGGTGCTTTCAGACAGGAAATGAAGGCAGCCATTATAACGCTATATCCACCCCAACGCGTTTCTCTGCCTGAGGCCTCAAAAAAGGCCAAAAAAAATCCTCTGTTGCCTGGTAGAGTAGCTTAGCAAGCATGTAGTTTATTGTCCAAGAGAATTAGCATGTAGAGGGTGTTACACAGAAAACTAATCCATTTAGAAAAGTGACAAAATGGAACAAATTTACTAAATCAGGTTTGTTCTACTGGTGTTATCAATCTCTTCAGCTGCTCATACAGACGACCCCGACTGAACCCAACTGATTTTGTATAGTAGATTAACTATGTTTTTCATGGAAAAGCATTTTATCAACCATGACATCAGGCTCAGCTCCACATTAAAAACATGCACACCAGCTGGCAACAGGCTGAAGACGCCTCTGAAAGATACACAGTGGCTTTTTCAATTTAGACTCAAGTGCAGTTTGATGATGTCCAAATGCTCAGTCTGGTACAAGAGGACACAGTGCCATCTAAGTTATCTTTATGAAATACTGTGCTCCATACAGACCAGCATTGCTGTAATTGTGTTCTGTCTTAGGAAAGAATAGACTGAGCCATCCCTATCACCACCTAAGTCAGTGTGATTGTATGCATTTAACACTCAAAGCACATACAGTAATTACTTGATAGAAACAAGTTTTTAAATGTATATACGTATTTAATTACACTCATTATGTCGGTTCATTGTGAAGAGAAGTCCAGGCTAGCTGCTTGTATGAATCACACCAGTTGATCAACAGCCAAGGAAAGCCAATAATTTAGGATTCCTCCATTAAACTCAGCAGGTCATGAGTGCAAAGTTTATGTCAACAACCTAATGACAGCCACTCTGTGTACAGAGAGCCAAGGAAAGAGACAAATATTTACTTTATGTAAACTATTGCTGAGCATGTTACTTAGGGCAAAAAAGCACTGTTCAGCTTGGCTAATAATAAAACCCAGATGTCAGTAAGAAATTTGTAAAGATTCTTTTAGAGCACATAAACCTAATACAAACTGCAGAACCACATACATTTAAACAATTTTTTTTTTTTTTTTTTTTTTTTAAAGGCAGGCACTGATTTGAATGCGAAGAACTGAAAAACACTGATAACTGCCTAGATAGCCTGGAAGAATAAATATGACTCCTGCAAGAGGCTAGAGCAAGTCGTAGGGAGGACTCTATCATTCAAACTACAGCAGGGTTAGCATTCAGATTTTATAACTTCAGTTCTGTCCACAATCTGTGTACTAGCATGTTCTGGACTGTATTCTGAGCACCTTCTATTCACTAACTTAATTTGCGGTCGAAGATGCAAAGCAACATGGAAAAAGCAGCCAGGGAAATCAATATAAACCAAGATACATTATCAGGTGTAATTAAACGCCAAGGACATACACCACAAGGTAATACCAGGTAGAATAAGACAGACTACACTTTTATGTACAGATAGATACATGCTTAATTGTCATTTGAACAAAGGAGAAGTGATGAAGTAATTTATTAAGACACCAACATATCTTTAACCCTCCCACACAAACCCAAGTAGAATAGGGCACGATATTTGCACAATTTTCATGAACACAGGACAAAAACTGCAAAAGTGCTCGTAGTTCATATAACACTGTATTTGGGAGAAGAGGAAGAAGGTATATTATTCCTTACCTTTTTGTACATGTGCAATGCTAGCTGCAGTGAAAGGGACTAAAATCTTCCAACAGAGCTAGTAGAAATTCAGAATTCTAACTCACAGAAACTGCTGAGGTTTCAGAACTCCTGTTCAGTTTCTCTCTAAAGCAAGATCCAAGTATTTCTTAAGAGTTTTGGTGAAATAATGACAAAATCCCATCAATTTGCAGAACGTGCAACAGAATTTTAAAATTCTGAATGAAATATTTCGGGGGTTTTTTACATTCTGTCACAACACATAGCTTGATCTACAAATTACATAACAGATATCAAACTTCATTTCAAGCTAAACAGAGGTCATTTTGATCAAGAAGGGGTTTCAGCTGGTACTGTGAATTAGTAACTCGTGATTTTAAATATAAGTTTTTAAATACTCTGTTTTATTGTCTGTCCCATTTTACAACGAAAGCAGTAGTCAGACATTCTAGGACTTGAAAATGAAAGCAACACTTCTACTGAAACAAAAGTCCCAACATCACACAAGTTCACTAAAAAGTTAAACTAGAACCCAGAATTTCTCAAACAATTTCGAAGACTGCCATCTGAATTTTCCCCCTATACTTTCCCACCATCCTTTCAGTTTGTTTCCTCCTTCTTTATAGGAACTGTCCATAATTACACAATTTCCTCAAGAAGAACAAGACTTGGTCAAAACACTTTTCCTAATAGGAAACTGATCAAAATTTTCTAACTAACTAATCTTTCTAATATCTCTCACAAAGACATGGCAGAGCTCAAGCCCTCTGCTGGAGGGCTGCTGAAGCTTTTGTTTTTGTCTGCACCCTCCATCCTGCTCCACAATTTGGTGCTCCCCTGGGGAAAATAAGAAGACAAGGCTATAGCTGCCTAATTGCATACCAGTAAGCAAATTCACTAGACCTCATTGAACAGGGGGTCTGATTGGTGAAGGCAAAGATGACAAACTTTTCTCCTCTAAACTCTCTAAGTGTCACTGCTTTGTCTGCAAGTTTGTAAAAAATAGGTTACTCCTTCGCCATGCCTCAGTGAATAATTTAATTCATGAGCAATTTTCTTGACATTATTTAACCAACTCAAGAACATCCCAAGTTATTTTTTCCTTTTGCATATAGCCTGTACAATAGTACAGCAGAAGGCACCTGCACCATTCCTCTAAAACCACATTTACTCATTCCCAGTTCCTCTTATATAAAAAGGAATTTAGCGATATAAATATGTGGTATGGGGAGAGAGTGGAGAGGTCAGCCATCAGAAAAGCAGCACAGCAATATTCAATGGGCTGGAGAATCCTGGAAAGCAGTAATCTTGAAGGAGAGAGTAACAAAATGGGTACCGGATAAAGCACAAGTTTAGCAGCAAACGGCCTGAATACCAGAGGGTCAATTCATCTCCCTGTGTCTCCAAACATTTTCATATTAAATACACAATTTATTTCTGTGCATTCTATTACGAAAAGGAACTGTGGGAAAGGAAAAAGAGGTTATTTCTGCAATAGTTAGACTAAAAGATTTGAAGTATATACCTCTTCACACTTCAGTAGTTACAGGGAGAATTTGTATCATTCACATATTTGCAGCACCAGAAAGAAAGGACAATTATTCCTATTTCTAGCACTCAACACCTGATTTCAGAAGACGAAAACATTTAAACCAAGCATCAGGAAAATATTACTTATAACATAGTCTGATGTTGTGGAATAGAAAGCATAAGATCCCTATTATGTCAGGCACTTAAAAATCAGATGTAAAAAAAATTTAGTAAACATTTGGGAACAGGAACTTTTGTATTAACAGACAAATGAGCAGGGAAGAATATTAGGCTAGGACAATCATACAGGAACACATTCCCAGAACAGTCTCCAAGTCTCCAGTGATCTAAGGAGACTTGCGTAACCCCACTTGATCTTCCTTCATGGTAAGGTTAGGAGTCCTTCCAGCAGTAATAAGATTCTGCACAGGAAGAAACTGTCCTGTATCAGTAGGGGTTATCTTTCCTGCTGCTGACTTCTGATCTGACTTTCACAGGGCAGGATACTTAAAGAACCAAAGCTTCAGGTGATAGAAACTTGCATAGATCCACCAAAAAAGAAACTGTGTGTCAAATAAATATTTGTTCTTTTTATCACTGTGCTTGTAGTTTTAAAGAGCTTCTGCTTATTAACTTTTATGTGCCAAAATCTGGTTCTTTCCTGTCCAGATCTCACTCACTGCGTTGTCATTCATCAGTTCAAGAAACATATTTTTGACTGGTGCAACAGATTTTTCTCCAATGTATATGCAGTATATTCTATTTCTGTCACTATTCAGACATATAGTAACATTTTCCTCATTCTAATATTTGGTTCCCGTTTGTTTCCTTAATTAATTATCTGTAATACAGCATTACATATATCTCATGTGCACTTACAGCATTTGTTAGTAATAACTAATCTGTGGCTTTTTCTCCTACTGAAACAACTACCTAGAGCTTTGGCCTTTACACATGCCATCTATTCTATGCAGTGTCAATTTAAAAGGAAAGAAACAGTCTGAGTAGCATTAAAGTCTTCATGTGCAATATCTACTTCCCTTCAGTAATTTCTAATGCTCCTATCACATAGTTATCTAGGGGTCATTTACATAACAAATTCAGACTGTTTTTGATAAGATAGTAAAAAACCTCTTTTTGACATAAGTATCATTGCTCATAATGGAAAAGTAAAATATGAAGCTTTTTCACTTTTCTCAAAATTACATGCAAACTTTAAAATCAATGTTCTCTCTCTTAAGTTAAATTTGAGGCTATGTCTTCCAGAGATGCTGAGGGATTTGGCTCTGTTACAAGAACATACGATCTGCAATTACAGAAAGACTTTTCACTGAAAGTCCATAAAGGCTAGGCTGGTAAAACTAAATGTTTAACTCAAGAGATCTGAAAATCACAATTTGCTCAGACATGTACCAGGAGAAATCTCTAGGCACTGGAACAAGCATCACATCTGTATCTTTGCACTCACACTGTGCCTGGCACATTCCTGATATGTCCAGAGTGACACATACATCTGTCCTAATTGCTTTCTGCTACCTTTCTCTGATGTGATACACCCCAAAACATTCCGTATTCTGAATTTCTTTGAAGTACTTTCTGCTGATTATTACAGTCCGAAGAAATATTGAGAGAGCAGGCATGACAGGCTGCCTTACAGCTGGGGAACCAACGTATTTATTTTCCATTTTCCAGAATGAATGGCAATTTAAGCTCTTAGCTTGCAGCAGCTTCCCTATACAAAATGAAGAACAGTAAGCAGCAGAGAAAACAAAGATCTGAAATGTAAAGTCTCTTCCCATATTAGGAAAGCGTATCTTAAAATTAACCCTTACTCTCAATTTATAGACATGATTTGGAGAAGTCTTACCTTCTATGATCTGAGCTGCTGAACCAGCATGGATTGACAAGCCAAACAGCAGTAGCAGCAAGTCCCAGGTCCACCAGGCATGCCTGGAGCAGGTGTGCCAAAAAAAAAACGGGGGTGGGGAGTGGGAAAGAATGAGACCAAAGGGTGTAATACAGAAGCACAAGGGGAAAAAAAGAAAAAGTAAAATTTAGAAGTGAGAGTTCTTACCATGAGAGCATTTTTTGAAAGTCAGTTGAAAGACCTCAAGTGAGGAAAAAGTTCAGTGCACATGAGTTTTATGCTTATGAAAATAAGAAGTTAATAAAAACTGGAGCCTGCTGTTTCTCCTCCAACGTTCAGACACAAGTGGAACAAAGGCAGCTCTCAGGCTCTCTGTGTGACTCACTGCAATTCAGTGCTCCAGCTCTGAAATCTGACTCCGTGTAGACTTTGCTGTCAGACCACTGCTGAAAACTTCCTACTTTATTTATTGATGGACACCCCTTACTGCCGTACATCTTCCCAACATTGTCATTATCCAGTCTTGTCTTTAACTACTGTGTATTCTGACAGATAGTAGCATAGCTTCTCCAGCTTCCCCTTTCTCCTCCCCTGCCCACTCATAACCTCCACTTGCTTATCCAATAAAACATGACCTCCAACATCCTTCTATCCAGCATTATATAGACAATGATATGCATTCTTATATGGAATAGGACATTTCTCTGGCCATTTTAACCAAACTTTAATAGAAGCAAGTTTTAAGATATGAGCAGGAAGAGCAGTCACAGTTAAATTACAACATATACCTTGGAGCCATACTGTCTTATAGATTTTCTGTCATCTACAGAGACATTTAGAACCACACCCTTTTCTCTGACAAATTCTCTAATACTCTTATTTACAAAGATTTACACCCTCCATGTAGATTAAGAGTGTGTATCTACCTCAGCAGCTGTACGTATACGTGTCTGCTATAGAGATCCTGTAGCTAAGCATTTCTAATAGTTTCCATTTAAAGTGCTATTTCACCCCTCCCTCCTAACTTCATGAAAAGCCTTTTTTTCCACATGTAGTTCTTCAAAGCCAATTCTTGCTCAAGGAAGAATTTTTCGAAGAATAAGCTTGCGAGTAATCAGACAATTTTTAAGTCATGAGATTTTTAACAGAGACTGCAGTTGTCACTTTTTGACTGGGACAGAAGGGAGCCTGGAAAACATTGCATGTGGAAGGATATCAGTGGGCTCTTGGTAGATCTAGGCTCGAAGGTGCTGAGGATTGCTTTAATTGCTTTTTAAGTAAAAATGGATTTACCTAGGATGGGGTGCGGGGGACACACAGGAGTAAAGATTTTTTGCATTTATGAAAGGACAATCCCAAGCAATAAACAGAATTAAGGAGAATTTTATTGCACTGTGAATAAAATGCTTGAGTTCTGGGGTTTTGCTTTGTTGACTATTTTTGGGGACTTTTTTGTAGGGTTTTTTTTGTTTGTTTGGGTTTTTTTAATTAAATAAAGAAATACAGAGGGTAGGGCTTTAAAAGCTAGACTCTTGATTCTGCTCCAAACTCCCCTTTTAAGTTAGAAACCACAACAGGTCAGCTCTCTTCAGTTATATTTTTAGCTAAGCCACAAACCAGCATTATTTGCTATCTACCTTCTGCTTAATAATAAGGAAGCAAGAGATCAAACTATCTCCTAATCAAGTTTCTTATTATAAACTCACACTGTTTTATCTTCTTCAGAGGGCCAAGGACCCCCCTTTTTTCTGTTCCATAGTCCTATATCAGGGCTGAAAAAAGTTTCATCATTCACCTTTTCTACATGAGGCTGTCAGCTGTTTCCTTTCTCTCTCCCTGAACTTTCTCCATTGTTATCATCACCAGCAGCGCTGCTTATAGGAACAGTGTTTGCAACATTTCTGCAAATCATAGAATCATAGAATTGTTCAGGTTGGAAAAGACCTACAAGAGCATCAAGTCCAACCATTAACCTAGCACTGCCAAGTCCACCAACCACTAAACCATGTCCCTAAGCACCACATCTACATGTCTTTTGAATACCTCCAGGAATGGGGACTCAACCACTTCCCTGGGCAGCCTGTTCCAGTGCCTTACAACCCTTTCAGTGAAGAAATTTTTCCTAATATCCAGTCTAAACCTGCCCTGCACAACTTGAGCCCATTTCATCTTGTCCTATCGCTTGTTACTTGGGAAAAGAGACCAACCTCCACCTTGCTACAACCTCCTTTCAGGTAGTTGGAGAGAGCAATAAGGTCTCCCCTCAGTCTCCTCTTCTCCAGACTGAATAACCCTAATTCCTTCAGCTGCTCCTAATAAAACTTGTGCTCCAGACCCTTCACCAGCTTCTTTGCCCTTCTCTGGACACGCTCCAGCACCTCGATGTCCTTCTTGTAGTGAGGGGCCCAAAACTGAACACAGTACTTGAGGTGCGGCCTCACCAGTGCTGAGTACAACGGGAAAATCACTTCCCTAGTCCTGCTGGCCACACTATTTCTGATACAGGCCAGGATGCCATTGGCCTTCCTGGCCATCTGGGCACACTGCCAACTCATATTCAGCTGGCTGTCAACCAGCACCCCCAGGTCCTTTTCCTCCAGACAGCTCTCCAGCCACTCCTCCCCCAGCCTGTAGCGTTGCACGGGGTTGTTGTGACCCAAGTGCAGGACCCGGCACTGAGCCTTGTTGAACCTCATACAGTTCCCCCTGGCCCAACGATCCAGCCTGTCCAGGTCCCTCTGTAGGGCCTTCCTACCCTCCAGCAGATCAACACTCCTGCCCAACTTGGCGTCGTCTGCAAACTTACTGAGGGTGCACTCGATCCCCTCATCCAGATCATTGATAAAGATATTGAATAGAACTGGCCCCAGTACTGAGCCCTGGGGAACACCACTTGTGACCGGCCTCCAACTGGATTTAACTCCATTCACCCCCACTCTTTGGGCCTGGCCATCCAGTCATTTTTTTACCCAGTGAAGAGTATACTCATCCAAGCCATGAGCAGCCAGTTTCTCCAGGAGAACACTGAGGGAAACATATCATATCATATCATATCATATCATATCATATCATATCATATCATATCCGAAAAGCATTTATTTTATGCCTTTAACTAGGACACTGGATATATGTTATCCCAGGAGAAAATACTGGTTCTTTTAAGTATTCTTGTAAAATGTATGTATTTACAAGCCTGGCTCACTTTTCCATTTTTTTCAGGTAATCTTTAGCAATAGCTACAAAGAGCCATTATTAGTTCTGTCAAACTATTTTTTAACTCAGTTCCTTCTTTCAATAGTAATTCTTCTATCTCTCTATACATAAAATGTCAGAAGCTTACCTGCATAATGCCTCCTGTTGCAGTATAGTTTTTGTCTGATATATATGGCCAAAACATACATCTGCTTTGATGCCTTACAGTAGACTAACATATTTAAGAGAAAAATGTATGATCAAACTCTAGATTTATAAAATTTAGTTGACTATTTATTAAGGATTTTTTACAGTATAAGCTGCAAAGTTTTCATTAAAAGATAACATTTATTCTATTATTTACAATTTGAAGGATTTTTCCTCTGATTTTAGAAAACTCATAAAACAAAGGAAGTAACACCTCTCCTGCTCCTATAGGTAGTACACTGTTCATGCAGATGATCTACATGAAATGATGCTGAGAGAGCCTTTAGTTTCTGCTGCATATTTTAACATGGATGTCTGGCCAATGCTGAATATTTTTAGTGCTACTGGATAAATAAAAGGAAGGCAAAGCATGTTCTTGACCTCTGCATTCCATTAGTTTTAAGTGGACAGCAGTGGAGGAATCTCTAAATACAAATAGTTTATTACCCCCACTCCTGTAGGGCCTTGAGATTTCTTGAGTTTCTAGTGTTCATTTGTAATCCTAAGAATTACAGAATATTAACAGGCTCTCTACATCTGCTATATCTATCTATCTATGTCTATCTTTCTCCCCACAAGGCCAGTGACATTAGTACACATCCACTCAGTTTTAACATTGCTGTTTGTCTCTTCCTTTTCAAACACAGCAGGACTCTTTGAATTAGGACATAAGTGCTTTCCTTCACTACTGTCTCCAGCTGTCTTCAACTAAGCTGGAGTTTTTCTGCTCGTTAAAAATCTCCATTTTCCAAGCAGAAGTTTTGTTTACTTTCCTCAGCTCTGTCAACTGATTGCATGCCTTAAGATTTGAAATGGCAGACTACAATTCTGCCGTTGCAGTTCTTACTTGTTCACTGAGTTAGTCTGGCTAGGTGTTCTTATATTTCTGATCATCTCTGTGTTAAGAAATTGATTTCTTTCCTCCTGACTGCAACATAAATTTCTTAGCTGCACATTTCTAACCTCTATAATCATAGGATTTAAGAATCATAAGAATATTCTTGAGTTAGAGAAGCAGTATGCACCAAGGCCTGAGTGAGTTAAGAACCATGCTAGAAAAGAATAAAAGATTTCTCTTTTGCTTAGACTTCTCCTGAGTATGTATAAATGTTTGGCATTCACAATATCCTCTGGCAAGGTGGTCCACTCCTCAGTTATGTCTTTCATAAAGAATTCTCTGCTGCTTTGTTTTCAACTTGGGTCCTGCTGAAGTTCTTCTATGCCTCCAAGTTCTTGTACTGAATAGGGATCACCTATTCACTGTCCATTCTGTTTTCTTCATGCTTGTCCTGGTTTCAGCTGGGATAGAGTTAATTTTCTTCTTAGTAGCTGGTATAGTGCTGTGTTTTGGATTTAGGATGAGAAGAATGTCGATAACACACTGATGTTTTAGTTGTTGCTAAGTAGTGCTTACACTAGTCAAGGACTATTTAGCTTCCCATGCTCTGCCAGGTGCATGAGAAGCTGGGAAGGAGCACAGCCAGGACAGCTGACCCAGACTGGCCCAAGGGCTATTCCATACCGTATGATGTCATGCTCAGTATATAAACTGGGGGAGTTGGCTGGGGGGCAGCGATTGCTGCTAGGGGATGTGCTGGGTATTGGTCGGCGGGTGGTGAACAATTATAAAGTGTATCACTTGCTTTGTATATTATTATTATTATTATTATTATTACTACTACTACTACTACTACTACTACTACTATCGTTACTACTACTACTATTACTACTATTCTCTTTTATTTTATTGCAATTATTAAACTGTTCTTACCTCAAGACATGAGTTTTCTCACTTTGACCCTTCCAATTCTCTCCCCCGTCCCACCTGGGAGGGGGGCGGGGTGAGCAAGTGGCTGTGTGGTGCTTAGTTGCTGGCTGGGGTTAAACCACGACAATGCTCTATGTGATTTCAGAAGCCTCTTTTATATACCCCTTCCACTTGTCTGCTTTCTGTACTGAGTGTGTACTTGGTCATTTCCTGTACTGCAACCATTCCACACCTCCAGTTATCTTTTTAGCCTTTCTCAGAGTTTCTGTGTTCTAGTACATCAATTTTGCTTTTCGGTTGAGTCAGAGGAATCATAACTGCACATGATGCAAATAATCCCAAGATTTCTCTAGTGACGTAGCAATGTTCTCTGTATTTTTCCTGATGAGGAACACAACTGGTGTACTTTCTTGACCACAGCCGAGATGATGTTTTTGTGGAACTCTCGTAAGATCAATAATTTGCACCTAAGAGGTAATTTTATGTGTAATTAGGATTTCTCCTCCTTCTCTCAATAAATTTATAACACATGGTAGAAATTAATTTCATCTACCATTTTATTTTCCAGTCATTCACTCTTAGAAGATCTGTTTGTAATTCTTTACAATCTGCCCCTGACCTTACTAAAAAAACCCCTCATATAATCAGCAAAGCACAGCAGTCACGTAACTGCTTGCCCTCACTGGATAAGGCAGGCAGTGCAAATCTCTGTAGAATTACAGCAGTGACTTTTCTCTACTACAAGGGCTGACTGTATATTCCTCACCTTTTGCCTCTGTTTTTTAACCAGTTTTTCATGCACAGACCTCACTTCTTGTGCCTTGGCTTCCTGAAAAGCTACTGTCAATCATTCTAAGTACATCATTTAAGTGATGAATTGCTGTATCCACAAACTCTGAATGACATTTTGGCTTTGAATATCATCAGCTAACTGCTGCTAAACAGCTGCTTTCACAGTGATTTGATAATACACTTTCACAAGCATAACAAATGCTTCAATACTCTGTTTTTCTGCTTTTTCCTCCTTTCCTAAAAAAGACACTTTCAAAAAAAAAAATCTAAAGGTCTATAAATGCTGTTTTTAATATATACTCATGAAGGAATAAGAGTGTACATTTATGTACCTGAAGACAGGCTTGTACCATACCTTACAGTAGGGTACAAATTAAGGTCACAGAGGCAAAGAATTCTGGTATTTTCTAGCTCTTCAGTGCTTCATTTCACATAATTTGAATGTTTCCTCCTACTCTACCCCTCCCTCACAGTATTATAAAAAACATTGGAAAAAAATGTTAAATCTTTCACACAGCTGGGGCTGGAGGGTAAAGAAGGCAAAGAGGAACCAGGGACATGAAGCTTGCAATGGAAACCCTAGGAAGAAAGGAATCTCCCATCAATACTTATATTGGAAGATAATTTTTAAAAGGGAAGAGACCAGGTCTGTTGGGCACACAGATGACTATAAGGGGAATCAGACTAGTGGGGAGAATGGATGAATACTAGAGAGAAAATTGTGCAAAAAGGAAAATAAGACTGAGTGAAAAGCCTTGGAGAGGAAGCTGGGAAGAGGTGAGGACAACGCTAAGAAGAACACTGAGAGCCAGTTAGGAAGCAGAAGGAAAGGGAAGTCTGGGTATGTTACCTGGCACTAGGTGGCAAGGAAACCAAGAATAAATGTTTAGACATACATATTTCCCCTTTACAAACTCTGACTCAGTCTTTTGCTAGGCAGCATGACTCGAAGAGGAAAAACACTGTGATACTTCTGCTATAAGCAAGCATCCATGAAACCTACTAGCAAAGCACGTCTTGTGCAATACTCCAATAGTCCAAGTGGTATATGCTGTGAATCAGGATATTTCAGTATTTCTGATAGCACATGCAAGTGTTAGTATGCCCCTATCAAATTTTAAGTTTGTGTTCTAAAATGCAGAAACATTAGAGCTACTAACCAATTATTTGACGAGGTCACAAAAATTATCATTTCCAGAAATGGCTGGACAGTTTCTGATTAAGTTTATGGTATTGGCATGAGACACAAAGTTGGAATTCAAAACGATCAGTGTTCAGAAACTGAACAAGCAATTGAAATTATTCAATACAGCATGTGGGACAACTGTAAACCCATGCATAAGTAGATGTTCTGCTTGTAATTTAAACTCACTTGCATGTCAACACTGATCCTATTGCTATATTAAATTAATTTATCATTAGCAGAAGGGTACATAGTTTTAAAGCATATTTAAAAAATGAGTCTTAACTATATTAAGTACATGCATTGCACTGAAAGGCTCCATTCAGACTAAATGTCATACATTCTTTTTATATGAATAAACCCAGAAAGAATTATATGCAGCACTTGCACTGTCTGTCTCCATGTTCAGCTGAGCTGAAGAAACATTTTCTCCTACACACACACACACAGCCTACCACAGGGTAGAGAAAGTAAAAAGCTTCACCAGAATCCCTCTCCCCATTCTGTGCAAGCTACCTTGACTCAAATATTTTCCTTTTAAAAATATTTATAGAGCTTGACCCAAGGAGTGACCTCACTGACTATTTTTTACACTGCCTTGAGATAAACTTGTAAAAAGCATGCTCTCCTACACTGGGACACACCTCTTGTCCCACTGGTTTATATGAAGGAGGCGTTTTCAGAAAAGTAAAATCCTACTTTGTAAGCCAACCACAAGGTGATGCAAATGCCAAATCTTTAATCACCTTTAGATTATTGTCTCAAATTTCTACTTTGTAAATCATCGTGATAACACGAACAGGACTGATAATCCACCTTCACAGGTAAAAGGAGTACAAGTACTTTGTTTACGTAAAGATTAAAAATCTGGCCTTATTGAAAAAGGTTTTCAGATGCCTATAGTGTGAGGATTTTACCCAACTTACTTGACCTAGATGTACATTTAGATCAAGATAATGATCAGGATGAGACCTGGTATTTATACCATGTGCATGATAGCAAAGAACACAGCAACATTTTTTTCCCAGATCTAGTTGTTACACTCAGAATCTTGTTTATGGGCAAAGAGGCAGCACACCTCTTAAACTGTAATAAATAAACCCAAGAATTTTGGAAGAGATGGGATCCAGTTCAATAAGCAGGGCAAAGTTATCTTTGTCACCAGGATGGCTGACCAGGGAAGAAGGGATTTAAACTAGAAATGACAGCGGAGGGACAGAGTTACCAGCAGCCCTGTGAGGGAGGGATGGATAGGGTGATGAGCAAAGGGCATGGGGTGATGTGTCAGAAAGGAAATACAAAATCAGCAAAACAAGGCTTGAGCAGGGTCACCTGTAAGCAAGGCAACATTATTGGAAAAACCCAGACCCTTGCTGGCAAATCAGGATTCTGGGGTGCCTCTCCGAAGTGCATGTACACTAATGTAGCATGGGGAATAAACTTGATGAGTTAGAAACCTGTGCAGCTGCAGGGCTACGATCTTGTTGGAATCATGAAGACATGGTGGGATGGCTTACAGATGATTCCTGTTGCCAGCAGGTTGAGGGAGGTGATCCTTCCCCTCTGCTCAGCACTGGTGAGGTTACACCTGGAGTACCATGTCCAGTTCTGGCCTCCTCTGTACATGAGGCACATGGACATACTGGAGAAAGTCCAACAAAGAGCCATGAAGATGATTAAGGGACTGGAGCATCTCTCCTATGAGGAGGGCTGAGAGAGCTAAGACTGTTCAGCCTGGAAAAGAGAAGGCTCAAGGGGGAATCTTATCAATGTATATAAATATCTGAAGGGAGGGTGTAATGAGAACAGAGCCAGGATCTTTTCAGTGGTGCCCAGTGACAAGACACAATGGGCACAAACTGAAACACGAGAGGTTCCCTCTGAACATCAGGAAACACTTGTGAGGTGATCGAGCACTGTCAAAGGTTGGTCAGGGAGGTTGTTGAATCTCCATCCTTGGAGGTATTCAAAAGCCATCCAGACAGACACAGTCCTGGGCAGCCTACTCCAGCCTACTCCTGCTTGAGCAGCAGGGTTGGACCAGATGACCTCCAGAGGTCCCTTCCCACCTCAACCATCTGTGACTCTGAGATTGTTAGTATAACGGAATTTTTAACAGTCTAATTCAAGTATCACCATTAGTCTTCATCTAATTATTGCAGAAAAAGAATGAATAATAAAGTAGCTAGAGTATTTATACACAGGAAAAGATGCAATAATAGCAATAATACAATTAAAAATTTAATGCACACATTTCTTAGCTTCTACCTCTTTTCTGGTGTTATGCTCACCTTTCCACTGCTGCTCTGGGTCCTAATGTTGGTCGTTTCACTCTGGTGTTGGCCACGGGGATGAGGTCTTACAGCAAGTTGTCAACATCTGGAGTCCTTTACTTGGAGGAATACTATATTCATGCTGATTGTTTCTTCTTCCTCTTCCCTAAGATACATTTGCTTTGAATTTAGGACTTTTAAAAAATTTTAAATAAAATCCAGGACATAAAAAATAGAACCAAGATATAAAGCAAAACTAAGATCTATTCAGAAAAAAAGCCATCACATATTAAGCTGAAATGTCCAAATAATAGAGGTAGAAGAACAGAAGTTCCTGATCTCATGAAGTTTCAAAGGCACAGTTCTCACCAGCTGTCAGTGGAAAAATGTCAGTCAAGCAAGACCACTGTGTATGATGATCTCAGTATGATGGCTACATTTGCTGGCAGGCTGATCTAATCATATTTGTGCTGTAGAAAATATATTTCTGATGAACATAAACTTCACTTCCAAAGGGACAAAAAACCATGTTACAGGGAGGCAGCTTTATTTGCCAACACAGAGCAGCAGTGTCACAAAGATCTTTGAAATAGATTTCTCTTCCCTCTTCAAATCGTTACCCAATAGCTCAGCTGCCATTATATTCCTTAGAGAAAGTTAAGGCATCCAACTGTCTTAAAATTGGAAGATATTTGTAATGATTAGGAGAACTAATTATACCCAAAGCAGAAAAAAATCAAAGTATTTTCAAATAATCTTTAAACCAGTCTGTTGGCAGATTGGGGTGGGGGTGGGGGGGCAGGGGGGGAATTCCATACCATCTATTCTTAAGACTAAAGGTACATAAGTAAATAAAAACTTTCAAAGCAGAAACCACTTTAAATAAAAATGCTGATTTTTCTGTCTTAAGTTTCACTTTTCAGTTTACAGAATGGAAATTTTTTCTTTGAGAATAATTTTCTTTGAAATTATCATCTGTCAAAGAACTTTAAAAATAAGGACAGTACATAGACACCTTACTCTGGCATTACATTTTAGGAGATAAACGCATTCTTCACTCCTACTCAAGTATGTCTGTTTCTGCCTCATCAGTGTATTTTTGGAAAGTGCTTTCCGAGTAGCAGACTACTTTCATGCAGTTTTGTGAACTGTTCTCCCTCTCTTCTCAAAATGCAGTAAATTCTGCTTTCCATATTGCCTGTCCTCCCATTACCAATTGTGATTTTTCTTCTTCTCATCACTTTCCGGCTGAGACCTCTGGAATGCCTGTTCAGGACAAGGCAGCAGAGGTTAAAAATGAAACTCATCCACAGGTAGTGAGCCTGCTATTAAAGGGAGCAGGGGAAAGAAAAGCTAGGCTTTTAAGTACCACAAAAAGGAAACACACAATACCAGCAGGAGAGAAAGTGTGTTTATGCTGCCTGTGACTGTTACCAGATAGCTACCACCCACAGTTACGAGACAGAAATAAGCATATTACCCATGTGCTTGACTCTTTTTCCAAAATTTAAGATACAGTTAGTTACACATCTCAAAAATAAGATGTGGGCAAAATAAGCTTTCAGCAACAACATGATTCACATGTTGTAAGTATGACTTTTTTTCATTGTTTTTATTTTAGGAAGAGTTGTTCAGCACACGGCACACCCAATAATGCTTTACAAAAAACTATTCAAAATGTAAAAGAAACCCTCTTCCACCCTCCTCTGTACAACTTACTTAGCCAAATGCATGCCTTCTGACACACCAGCAAGGATTGTTCAACACTGCTAGAAGAATTCACACAGATCAAGACAAGGCTTGTAACTAGAAGTGATTCTTATTAAATGATCTAGTATTTCCAGAAAAAAAAAAAAAAAAAAAGTAGACATGTTATTTATGTGCCCAAAATCTCTGCTAACTATCCCTTGTTAGACTATCTATGGCATGTACCACATCTACCTCATCATGAGGTCTTGGTCCTGGGACCGTTGTTACCTAACCCTGCCAGTTAGCTAGACCGCTCATGGTTTTTTGTTTTTTCAAATGCAGGCCCCAAAGCCAACCCCAGTAACCACACCAGTGCTCCTTAGGTCATCCTCAGTTGCAGCTTCAAAGTCCAGAGTGATCATTCCACACTGCTGGCCAGTAGGAGCCTCTGGGTCACCTACCCTATATGCCCCAATAGCATCAGGGATAGTTCCCTCTAGCATTTGCCCTTAACTCATCTGCATCAGATCTTCCCTGTAACTCCCCTGCACAGCCCTGTGCAGAATGCATTGCCTCATTCTGTTCTGGTGTTGATACACCAGCAATGCACTGGTAACCACAGAGCTGGAAAGGGCAGCAGAAAGAGAACAGGAAGCAGAGAAGCCTGACTATATCCATGTGCAGTGCTTCATATAATGGTGGGTGCATCACTGCTAAAGGTCTCTGTCAAAACAGACTGTAAGTTGTCATCATCAAACATAAAATTAAAAGGTTATCTTCACCTGCTAGCTCTTGAAACAACAAAATTTCATCATCCAAAGGCTTAGTCATAGGTTGAAAAGAAGAAATTACCAGTGACCAAAATAGTTCTGTGCTTTAGCCAGGTAAATTATGTAGTCCTTGAATACACATTTGGATAAATAAAAGTGCATCTATTTCTCTTGCTGTCTTCAGATAGATGCAGAGTATCTTTCCTGATTTCCTAGCAATTTGCATCCTACATCCTCTAACTGAACAACTCATCCTGCAGTTGCTGCTTCCCACCACACCTTCTGCCTGTTCTGCTGTGCTGTAGCAGCTGCTCTGAGCAATAAACATACACTGATGGACCCACGTACATTCAGAACAGACAGAGAGTTCAGTTCTGCTCAGTTCATATCAGCAGGAGCACTAGCCTACGGGGAGGGAGAATCTCATTCCTACACAAGCTGTGAGAACCACTATAGGGGTAGGAAATGTCTATCTTTGACAGCTCTGCTCTGTCCATTTTCGTTGATGCTAGCCAAAAGAGTCTAAATTGTCTTGCCTGTCCATCAAGACTCCCACTACTTATAATTGTTGTGGTGGTTGTTAGTAAATCAGCTTAAGTGTTCATTCTCTTTTTTCTCCCTTGGCTGCTGAGATGCAATGAGCTTCATCTTGTTCATGGGTTAAAAACAAACAAGTGTAAAAGCTTAGCTTACATTTTGATGCTACAAATTCTTTCTGCCAGATGCATTTCTTGCTTCCTAAAAAATAAACTCTAAAAAATTACTTAGAAATAGTAAATGAATTAATGCCATGCCAACATCCTCCATCTGGCTTTTTAGGTCTATTTCTGATGGCCTTTATCTACAAAACTGTTTATCACTATTTCCTTCTTTGCTCAATACACAAATTAGACAGTGCTATCTCACTCAACATCTGTTTATCACTGCCTGACATACAGTCTTATATTACCTGAACACTAATCAGACTCTATTCTGAATACCCTGTCATCATATTTCATTGCTTCAGAAACCAGCTGAACAGTGAAGAGAAGCATGCACTAATCTGTGGTCCTGAGTCCCACTCTCCTTACCCACTCCATCACTGTCTCACCTGATTACAAGTACGTTTTTCTTCCAGCTCCCAGTCCCTGCCTGTCTCTCCATGTTCTCACAGACTGTAAAGCCAGTTTCTGACCCATTTCATTCCTTTCAACCATTTCCTCAACTATGTTATCCAGTTCCACTGCCTCAGACTCATCTCTTGTTCTCTGATCATTGAAAACAGATGACTCCCTCCTCAGTGCAGTGAGGCCTCCAAAGAGTAAGCCAAATCAGGTGTCTAGTCCTTCTGCTCTCAGTTCTGACAGAGTCCTGAAGTCTGCTTGGAGTAATGAGCCAAGAACAGACAGACATTTTCAATATTTTAGCCATTCAGTTTCACTGAGGGTGTGCAAATGTTAGTTTCTAACAATCATACAAAGGAAAACTGAGTTACACTCGAGTTAGAATGATTCACAGAGAGACTGGAGATGGGAAGACTAGGGAAGACGCTCCTGTTGAGTCACGAAGTTCAAAGTAGACCACCTTGCTTTCTAAATTCCTGATGGAGCTTAGGTGTGGCTAGGTTCAATCTTAGTCTTGGACAGACTTGGAAAATGGTTTATGCCTAAGGGATTGTACATGCAAAGTTTATATCATGTTTCATTAGCATCAATTCAGCACACAATCAAAGTTACCAATACAAAATTAAAGTTACCATACTACAAGGTTATGCACAATATCGGTCACTTACCAAAGATGTGTCGTTGATAAAATGTCTCTGCCTTGAGGAGCAACCTTGAGAGGTGTCCCAGCTCAAGGGGAGATCACCATCATACAGCCATGCTGCCTAGAAGCTTCTCAAAGAAGGCTCACTTAGGCTATCATATTTGTAGGATGAAGTGGTTGGCTTGTAGTCAAATTACATTCCATAGAAAAACTATGCAGGAGACTCCTTGTACCCACAACTTTCTTTGTTGCTTGATAAATGAGTCTTGGAAAAGCCACCTGCTATTCATGTGCTAATTGCATGATTGGTGTTCCAAGCTCATATGCATCAATGCTCACTGTGTCAATCAACAGCTTGAAACTAGAGGAGTTCACAGCCCGGCTATGGCTCAGGCCTTTACCTCTTCTGGAGCCTGCACCAAACCACTGCCAGTCTGGTCAAGGGGTCAAGCGCATCCATCACACACACAGAGCACATCCCTAAAGATTTCCAGAAATCTAGTCAGCTCTCAGATGGCAAAAAAATCCGTTGTCATTCACTTTCAGTGTTTTCTCTTCATCAGTTTTAAATTAACATGCTTCAAGTTTCCACTTATGTTTACGTGATAGGACTGAATTAGCAGAACACCTGAAATAAGCCTAGGATACAGAGTTACACCTGCTAGTGTGGTGCCCTCTGTGATACTTGCTACTGTGATATAAATTAGGTGCTAGTATATTAACACTGTCAGTCACTCCTCAAGACATCAAACATTAATTCCTTACCTATAATGCATTTCAAGTAAAGCTAACCTTTTCATACTTTTGCCTAGCCAAACCAGCTGATGACACTTCTGTTTTTACCATCCCTGAAGCACATGTACCTTTTACTTGGGTTTCAGGGTTTTCTTCTAACTGCCTTGCTCAGCTGGAGCAGCCACAAACCTCACATCTTCCACAATAATTGCGCAAAAACCCACTTCTTTGATGTACTGGTTACACAAAAACACCAACAAAATGAAAAGGAAAAACCTTCAAATTATGTGCTTTGCAAAGAGGAAGTCGAAGAGGGAAAAATATATTTTTGCACATGTTATTTTTACATCAGTCAGGATCACACATGACAGGTATGCACTGTAGAGCAATAGAGGAAGAGAGAAGAGGTATTTCTCTGTCTTCCAAGATTGAAGGAATTCTCAACCTTTTTAAAAATTAAACAGCAGTTTAAAGTGATATATGTAACAAACAAACAAAACCAGCAGGATATATTTTCAAGAAAAGCTAAAGCTAAGTTTCTGAATGTTAGTTGTAAGAGAAAGGAGAAGCAGCTCTCAGATTTTGGATTTTCCAAAAATAAAGCATGGCAGTTATTTGTAGTTTCTCTCATCCTCTCTGTGTTTTTGACTCAGACTGCCTAGAATAGTTCTGCTTCTTGGAAGAAAACAAAACAAAACAAAACAAACAACAAAAACCAGAAGACTTGCTTAGCAATCACATTTGCTAACTAGAGCAACAAAATGCTAGTTTTCCAGACTTTTATACTTCTCAGTCCTGCATGTCCAGCTTCTATGTTTTCTTGAGTATTGCCAAAAAAACTGAGCAGTACATATCAATCAGTTACACCTGCAATGGCAATGATAGCAGTATGGGAGGTGCCCAGACTAGAAGTGGGATCTTACAAGAGTAGTTAAGGATTTACTTTGAGACAATTTTGATAGCTGGTAATACACGAGCAAAGAAAAAAATCTTGGTTGGATTTTTGGCACACAGGTGAACTTGCAAAAAGCAGAAAAAAGCTACATTTTTAATTTAAAACGGAGTGCATTTAGTAAGGTGTGACCAATATGCAATTGATAGAGAGCCTATGCAGATTTATGAGGTCCTTCCACAGATCAAGGCTACATGCTGATCACAGAGGTGCTCTGTTACTCAGGAATTTTCTCTTCTTTCCTTTAGAAGTGCTACAAACAGCAGGAGAGAGGGCACCGAATAAGTCAGTTCCTGGCTATAGTAGCTGCTGCTGCAGAGCACAGGGATTGTTTCAATTATAGTTTGTGTTTACAGAGGTGACCTCTCAAAAATTACCTGAAGTTTTGCGTTCTGTTTTGTTGTTGTTACTAGCCCTGATGCTAACATATGTAAAAATGGGATTTTACAAGCACTTGTTTGCACATCTGGATGGTAGTTGTACTAATAAAGAAACTGGTGTTTCCTTGGCTCCAAAACAGTGTAAACAAAGTAGAAATGGAAAAAACAAGTAAGATTAACAGAGGGTTCTTTTAGCACAGACTCATTTTAGCTTTCCTGCAGCATTATAATCCAATGCAGATGTTCATTTGCCTCATTCTTGGCAACTGTGTTAGATGAACTTCCTCTCCTCAGTAACATTTTCTCAGGGATTTATTATCCCTTTGTTAGTCTGCACTTAACTTGCTCATTCCTTTCATGTGACAGTGAAAACCCAAAATGGTGAGAAATCAAGCTAAATATATGAAAGAATTACAAGACAATAGTAACACTATGGAAAAGTAAATACAGTAAATACAGGTGATTAAAGTACAAACAATGATATCTGCTTTTGTTTTATCATTTCTGATAATGGCAATGGCTCTTATTTATTAAGTCAAAACAAACCAAATAATTATATAAGAATATAAGAGAGATGGAGCAGTAGTAATAAACCTAATGGCATGGACAAGGTTTACATTTAGTAATAAATTTATACAACTGTGCTTTATTAGATTTTTTTTTTTTAAATAGCCTCATGCATTAACCTCTCAGATAAACGATTTTTACTTACAACATGAGTATGTCTAGACAAAGAAGGACGATAAGGGTCTGTTCACCTCTAAATTTCCTGCATAACATTGAAGGCTAACCTATTGCTAAGAAGCAGCTTCTGATAATATGAATACAGAGGAGAAGCCAGTACTGCCAAGTTCTTTAGCATTTGAGTTGTTCCTCTTCTAATTTAAAACCTTCCCTTCAGTTTGATGCGAAAAAGTAGCAGACTGTCAGGGCCTTGAGTGCACCAATAGGCATTAATTGCTCCAAGCAGCCTCATCAGGGACCTCTGCTCACCCTGTCTGCCTGTTGTGCCAGGAACTATATCAAAGATCAGGCCTGGGGTTTCAGTCTCTGAGGCATGCTGCAGGTATACCTATGTGTGGTCCTGCCCTCCTAGATGGGCTTTGGACCTATGCTGTAGTTAGCTTGTCTCCTGGATGGACTCAGGACCTGCCTTATCTCCAGCCCTGACTCCTTTTGTTTCTGACTAGACTCCCTCAATGGAACCTGGATCTGAGTGATTGCTTTGCCTTGTCTAGGACTGTCAATGGGCCTTGTTACTAACACTCTGTTCTGCTTGCCCAGCTCAGGTGCTGTGGGGCAGTGCCCCGATCAGCAAGGTCTACCTGACCTGTGATCAGTCTCATCTCCTGGCTCACCTTCCCTTATGGAGCAGTCAGTCCTCACTGCTCTGTGACACAGACTCCAAAAAGCCTGTGCTATTGCATTACAAATCTATCTATCTCCATTAGTGCCAGCTGAAAATGTGTCAAAGCGTTATGAAAAAAATGCAGGTGTTAGGATATTTTAGGAAAATGCCTATTTTGATGAAATTCTGTTGGAGAAAAATACAGTTAGGAATCATTAATACTCCTTACTCTAAAACTAGTTTAATCACATCTTTTTCAAAAAAATTCACAAAGATTTTTTTAAAAGAAGCTTTTTTTTAATGAAACTCTAAAAGGAAACTATTTTATATAAAGGAAGTAGTAACAATAATCTCTATCTTACCAATTTTTCTTGAAAATACTAACTTGAGTCTGAAGCCCAGAATCCCATCTATTCCTTTTAAGTGACTGAAAAAAAATTACTTCACATCATGACTATTCTAGGGATTTAATAACACAAATATCTGCATCTGTCAGGGGTTGCCAAATCTGGTAGCGTGAGAGAGGTGAGGCTGCAGAAGCGCCATTTCCCCAGGTCCTGCCTGTAGTGAGGCTGAGCATGTATTCCCAACAGGCACACAAACATACCTAATATATAAGTACACATGGCTGGCCACAAAGATCAACACAGACAGAAAACACAGCACTTGCACAAACACAAACAGCCCTATCCTGTTCCCCCCTGTGACTGATTAGGATGGAAGCCCATTAGCAGATGATACGTAGAGATATATACATGGTATGTTCCGCTCCTTAGACACTCAGGTCTATCCAGTAGCTGGCCCCTGAATTCCCTTGTCTCTCCAGCTGCTGGCACCTGGACATACAATCCCCCAGGGTCCACAGTCCCACTCTAGTTGCTGGTACTTGGACTTAAACACACATTCACACACTCACTATTGATCCATCCATTAACTGGCCTCAAACACGAAGCCTATCCAGGTGCTGTCCTATTGATCCCCTGGTCTTTCAGTTGCCTAGCACATAGAGACACACACATGTAAATAGTTCTCTCTGATAGCTGGTCCAGTCCTATGGCCCTACCAACAACCAACCCCCAGACCGTATGGTCTCTCCAGTAGCTGGCCTGAACCTCCTGCTCCGTCCAGTAGCCAATTCACGCACCCTCTGGTCTCTCCAGTATCCAGCTCAGACTTATGGTCCCCACTTCAGTTGCTGCCACTTAAACCTCCATACACTGGGAGTCCTTCAAGAGTGCTCTCTTGGAAGCACAAAACCAGTTTATCCCCTATAAAAGAAAGGGAAGTAAGCGGAGCAAGAGGCCTCCTTGGCTCAACCACGAGCTCCTGGGTCTGCTCAAAACGAAAAGAGAAGCGTACCAGAGATGGAGAAGTGGAAGATTATCCATTGAGAACTACAAGGGCCTTGCCAGAGTGTGCAGAGATGCAGTTAGAAAAGTAAAAGCTCAGCTTGAATTGGAACTGGCCAGAGATGTCAAAAATCACAAGAAAGTGTTCTTCAGACATGTAAATTGCAAGCAAAAACAGAAGGAAAACATAGGCCCACTGTTAAATAGTAGAAGTGAATCAGTCACCAACAATGCTGAAAAGGCAGAGGTTCTCAACACCTTCTTCACCTCTGTCTTTACCAACACTGTTGGGTCCCAGGCGTTGGGAACAAAACTCCAGGCTGATCCAAACATAGACCCACCATCAGTGAAGGAGGAGTTAGTGTGTGAATTATTCCAGGAGCTTCACCCCTAAAAATCAATGGGCCTTGATACCATCCACGCAAGAGTGTTGAGAGAGCTGGCTGATGTCATTGTGGGGCCGCTCTCCATAATCTTCGAGAAGTCATGGAGATCGGGGCATGTCCCAGAGGACTGGAAGAAGGCAAATGTTACCCCTATCTACAAGAAGGGCTCAAGGGAGGATCTGGGCAATTATAGGCCCATCAGTCTTACTTCAATCCCCAGGAAAGTCATGGAACAAATCCTCCTGGGGGCCATCATGAGTCAAATGAAGCACGTGATTGGGAAAAGCCAACACGGCTTCACAAAAGGCAGATCGTGCCTGACAAATCTGGTGGCCTTCTACAATAAAGTGACCTGCTCGGTTGACATGGGGTGAGCGGTGGATGTTGTCTACCTGGATTTCTCCAAGGCTTTCGATAAAGTTCCCCACGGCCTCCTCTTGGAGAAATTGATGCATTACGGCCTAGACAAGTGTTCTGTGTGGTGGGTGAGGAATTGGCTGACAGGCTGCACCCAAAGCGTGGCGGTAAATAGCTCTTTTTCAAACTGGCAACCTGCCACAAGTGGGGTCTCCCAGGGATCAATACTGGGCCCAATGTTATTCAATACCTTCATAAGTGATCTGGATAATGGGATCAAGTGTAGCCTAATGAAATTTGCAGATGATACTAAACAGAGTGGGGAAGTAGACACTCTGGAAGGGAGAGCCACCCTGCAGGAAGATCTGGATAGGCTGGAAGAGTGGGCTAACAAGAACCTTATGAAGTTTAACAAGGACAAGTGTAAGGTCTTGCACTTGGGAAAACGTAAGCCAGGAGTGCAGCACAGACTGGGATCCACCTGGCTGGAGAGCAGCTCTGTGGAAAGGGACCTGGGGGTCCTGGTGGACAGGAAGCTCAATATGAGTGAACAGTGTGCTGCTGTGGCCAAGAAGGCCAATAGGATGCTGGGTTGCATCAAAAAGGGCATCACCAGCAGAGATAAAGAAGTCATTGTCCCACTCTACTCAGCGCTTGTCAGGCCACACCTGGAATACTGTGTACAGTTCTGGTCCCCACTATACTAAAAAGACGTGGACAGGCTGGAGGGGGTCCAGAGAAGGGCCACCAAGATGATCAAGGGTCTGGGAAGCCTGCCGTATGAGGATAGGCTGAGAGAGCTGGGTTTGTTCAGCCTTGAGAAAAGGAGGCTTAGAGGTGATCTCATCACCATATACCAGTACTTAAAGGGTAGTGACAAAGAAGATGGAGGCTCCCTTTTTACAAGGAGTCACATGGTGAGGACAAGGGGTAATGGGTACAAGTTACTCCCAGGGAGATTCCTATTGGATAAGAGAGGAAAATTTTTCACAATGAGAACAGGCAACCATTGGAATAATCTCCCTATGGAAGTGGTTGACTCTGCTACAGTGGACACTTTTAAGACTCAGCTGGACAGGGTGCTGGGCCATCTTGTCTAGACTGTGCTCTTGCCTAGAAAGGTTGGACCAGGTGATCCTTGAGGTCCCTTCCAACCTGGTATTCTATGATTCTATGATACACACACATCCACACAGAATAGAGAGTCCCTTAACCCAGCAAATGGTCAGAAATTGAGTTTAATTAGAAGACACGACAAGCTGTACTGACTAGGAACAAGGCATGGCCAGAAAAACACACTGACCAGCCATCTGTTTACACATGATGAGTCTCTTTTTTCCCCTTATCCATCTATTCTCCCATGCTTGTTCCTCCCCAAACTATTGTGATCCCCCCACCTTTCTCCACCTTTAGTTCTTCCCTTAAGCAATCCCAAGATGCTTCTGCCCAGCATCCCATAATGAGTCCCACACCGCTGTAGGCAGTGACCTCCTCCTCTGCCTGTCAGGTGGTCCTGAAAGCCTCTCTCATTGACTCATATTGATGGGTTTCATGTCCCAACAGTGGGCTGCACGCTATCCTGTGATGCCCGGGGGGTAGCTGTGGTCAAGGTGCTCTGTCTCCCTGATTTAGTTGTTGGAGTTCCTCTGCCCATTAGGACTCAGTACTCTAGCTTACCTCCCAGGTCACTTTGACCTTCCTAGGTCATTTTCTTGGAGAGGTGATTACTTGTGCTAAACTTTGTTCTGAACTACAGGCATGCTGACATACCAGAATGTGTTATTTGCCCAGATAATCTCCACATGATGGATTGCTTGAAGGGTGGAAGTTCTAGCTGCCTTTCCCTCACTGTAGGCATGAATTTAGCATCCTTTAATCCAATTCTTACAAAGCTCAGAGCAACATCTTTGAAAGTCTATGCTTCTCCATCAAGCTTGGCTGAAATTGCCTAAGTCATAATTCATTGGCACATGGATAAATGAAAAGCTGTGGATAGAAGGAGTATTTCCTCTATCAGAGGATAGAAGGAAGGTGTGGAGTGGAGAAGAGAAAAATCAGATAGTTGGGTAAAGGGAAAATACAATGTATAAGCTCCATCTTCTTAGAAAAAGCTGGTTAAGAGCACTAGGCATCCAGCTACTTCAGATCTGTATGTAGAATCATTAGCCAGCAGCTGACAAACTGAGAGGG
Organism: Platalea leucorodia; assembly: GCF_965183815.1. Taxonomy (NCBI): domain Eukaryota; kingdom Metazoa; phylum Chordata; class Aves; order Pelecaniformes; family Threskiornithidae; genus Platalea; species Platalea leucorodia. The sequence continues at coordinate 104,665,453 of NC_138823.1, forward strand.
AGACATCAGTCGGGGGGTACAGGGAAAGCTTCTAGTGAATGCAGCTAAGAATTAGTGCCTGGGACATAGGCAAAGACAGAATGGCAGTAAGAAGGATTTCCCTGAGTGATACCATGACCAAAAGTAAAGGAACACTGAGACTGCGGGGACCCACACTGCTCCCTCCTAGCCACTTGCCATTAAATAAGTCAGGTCTTTTATCTCTTGCTGCCTGTCTGTGAAAAGTGTAGAAAACTAATCTGCTTGAGGCCGTACTTGTACAAAATAGTTGAAACAAGCTAACAAACTAGCTAAAAAATACAGAAAGTATGCAGATGTGGAGACACACATAACATGACACACACACAAAGGCAGGAGGATTGCATAAGCCTCATTTCCTTTGGATGTTCTAGGATATATTTGGAATGTATTAAAGACTTGAGAAATGTCTAGTCAGTATATTTTTGGCTAAGGTTCTGTGTGGATCGTATATGTCACCAATAGCTTCCTGAAAGAATTCAGAAGTTCCTGAGGCTACTTGGAGTGGTGGCCCAGAACAGCAATAGAAGACCACTCTCCTGGAGACAGGACCAAAAGCACTGGTGTTAACCACTGGTAGTGAACACAGAGAAAACAGATGGAAATGATTGTGGCTATGAGGAAACTTGGACTGCTGAGAGGAAAGAACTCCCATATCCCTCTGAATCATAGGATCACAGGATAATTCAGGTTGGAAGAGACCTCAGGGGATCATCTAATCCAACTTCCTGCTCAAAGAAGCATCAGCTAGACCACATTTGTCAGGGCTTTATTCATTCTGGTCATGAAACTGCCATGGATGGAGAATGCATAGCCTCTCTGTGCAAACTGTTCTAATGCTTGACTGTCCTCATGGTGAAAATGGTTCTCCTTATATCCAGTGGCAACCTGTCTTGTTTCAATTTAATGCCCATTGTCACTCTTCTTCCAACCATGCACTGCTATGAAGAACCTAGCTCCATATTCTTGATGATCACTGTCTAGGTATTGGAAGGCTACTATTAGGTCTCCCAGAAGTTTTCTCTTCTCCAGGCTGAAGATGACCAGTTCTCTCAGCCTCTCCTCGTAGCGCAAGCACTCCAGCCCTTGTCTATCCTGTTGACCATCTGATGAATTCACTCCAAGTTATTGATATCTTTCTTGTAACATAGGGCCCAAAACTGGATGCAGTATTCTAGATCTAGTCTAACAAGTGCTGAACAAAAGGGGATAATCACTTCCCTAGACCTCCTAGCCTGTAGCCAGTGTTCCTGTTAATACAGGAACAGCCCAGGATACCATTGTCCTTCTTTGCTGCTAGGGCACACTGCTCGCTCGTGTTCAGCTTGCTGTCCACCAGGACCCCTAGGTTCTTCTCAGCAGAGCTGCCCCCAGTCAGTCTGTCCCCAGCCTGTATCATTGTGAAGGGCTCTTCTTTCCCATGTGCAGGACTTTGCGTTTGTCCTTGTTGAGTTTGATAATGTTCCTGTTGGCTCATTCCTCATGAAGAAATTATGACTGACACCCTCCAGAACTCTTCACTGCTCACTTCCTATCATGTTGCACTTCCAGCAGGTGATAGTGAGGTTAAATTACCCCCTCTGTGATCCAGAGACTTCCTCAAGTTGTTTAAAGAAGGCTTCAATCACTTTCTCACCCTGATTATTTGGTGTGTAACAAACTCCCACCATAATGTCACCCTTAGTGGCCCTCTTCTCTGGTCCTGGGTAGAAGGAAGCTCTCAACTCACAAGCTCTCAACCAGACTGTCACCTGTCTCACAGAAGCACTCCATTTATCCGAGCTCCTTCACATAGACAACCACCTTCCCTGTCTTTCCTGGTGGTCTTTCACGATTAGCTTGTATTGATCCACTGCAGCATTTCAGCCTTGTGAGCATCCCACCATGTCCCACCCATTCCAGTGGTACTGCAGTTCTGTGACCACACATGGAGCTCTATTTCTTCCTGCTTATTTCCGAGGCTGTGTGCATTTGTGTACAGACACTTGAGAATAAGAAAACAGAGTGGAAGGGGGTCCATCTGAAGATGTCTCTTGTATCTCTCACCCTGCACCCTTTGCAATCCATCAATTGCAAAATCAAAAAGAATGCAATCTCCTTTTCATCTTCCTGGATGCAGCACAACCTGCGAACCTTCTTCTGCAGCTCTTTAACTTGGTATCACAGCTTCTCAACCCACACACACCTCCTGAAGGGAAGGACACTGATTCTGCCTGCCCCAGCTCCAGAGAAAAGCCACAGGCACACTCCCTGCAGCCTCAGATCTGGAAGGTTTGCATCCTTTCTCTGGAGCTCTGTCTGGGTTGAGGCTACTGAGGTACCAGACCTCAAACTTGGACACAAGCTCCGTTTGGTGCTGGGTACTATGCCCTGCAGCACATCTCTACCATTGTTGAACACTTATCCACTGTCTTCATTGGACAGCCCTCTTCTGCACAAGCTGCTGCAGAAACTACTGCTTCTGGGAGCTGCCCTCTAGATCTTGCAGTCAGATCAAAGCACATTTCATAAGGAATGGTTGACAGAAGTGATTAGAAATGGCTAGAGTTTGTTACCAGCAAATATCTCTAGACTCTAGCAGGCACCCTGAAGAAGAAGAGCTCCTAGAAGTTCTCTAAAGACTCCAAATGTTCCCACAAGATCTAGGACATAAACAAGCAGAGTGAGGAAATTGCTTCATAGATTGCTGCATCTGTTAGCTCCCTCCATTTTTTGCACTCCTATAGGTCTGATTCCTCTGTCTGCCATCTGAAACCTCACTGATTTTCACTGACTTTATTAAAATTAGGCCGTTTCTACAGAGTAATTCCTATCTGATATATCTGCATGAAGCAGGAAAATAGGTGGAGCAGAAAAATACTTTGAATGCAGAATATGGTACAGTAGTGCTTGTGGAACAGGAGACAAAGGTCAAAAGTATGACACCAAGACTGACAGTGCATGGCATTACGTGGTTATGCTGGAAATACAACTTCCTTTGTAGACAATGTCTGATCCAGGATTCATGCAACCAACACATAGTTTGAATGTAATATAAGCAATGCCTCCAGTCACTCAAATGAAAATATTTGGTTATGGCTGTCTCAGTTGCAAGTCCATTCCACTGTTGAATATAAACCAGACTTAAACAGGTTTAGGAGTGCTTACATAATAATGTTTAGCATGTTAGTAAAAATACTTTTTAACAAACACCTTGTGTGGAACTAATGTGGATGTTTGTCTGGAGTAAGACTCATTTATCATTCCAATATCTATATGTTCCTACATTCTTTTGCCTTAACACTAACAGGACCTGAGAGGGATGCATGATGCTCTCCTGGATATAGAAATTACTGTCAGTACTTACTTTCCTTTTTTTTTTTTTTTTTTGCTTCTTCAGTTAAGAAGAATTCAGATTCCTAAGCAATTCCTTACATTTTATGACACTGTTGTGCCACAGCATTTAGAAAGCCATCCTTGCAGGTGAAATTTTGGATTTTGAAAATTTACCATGTCTGAGAGCACTTGCTGAAAAGCAAAGGGTGACAGGAAAAACTTGAAAAATTTTATCATACATAAAATAAAAACTTTAATCTGTTCTACCCAAAGTCCCATGCCACATTCGAAATACTGAACCTGCAAACAACTCAGTCATTTTAATCATAATATAGAAAATGTACAAGTAATTAATTGTTGGAATCAAAATCTATATTCACTCTTACCTGAGGAATTTTTACTGTTCTTTAGAGCATACTAAATTTGGCTGAATATTTGTTTTTTACACTTGTATCCGATGCTTAAAATATCAACCAAAGTAGGGGAACTCTTCAATCTGATTTCCTGTCAGTGGAAGAGTATTCCCTAAAATACATTTGCAAGACAGGATTTTTGGCAGTTTTGTATGAAACTGTACAAGAAATAAACTTTGCATGGCTTGTTCCACAGTCTGATACCCATTGGCTGTGCCTCCCACTTCTTCATTATTGAAAGTCTTGATTCAAATAACCAAAGCCATTACACTTTGTCTAAAATTAGTGAGCAAAAATTTTCAAGAGAAATTAAGATCTCCACATACAGTTGCCTTGTTACTCCACTGGGCAATGTGGGAGCACCACGAAAGAGAACGGGTACTGTCAGGACCAGGGCCATTGCAGGACTAGGCCTCAAAAGAGAGAGTTATAGGTAGCCCTAATGTCTTTTTCTATGTTATGCACACCTGGCTCTGGGAGAGAGTATGGCTCCAGTGGCTCTTAATTTTTTTTGGCTGTTAAACAAGAGCAGCACACAGATGTGCATAAAATATCTGGTTCATAGCTCAGAATTTGGTATTCAGAATCCTGATAAACTTCTAGTTTCATTAAAAAAAACTAAATTAACTTTACAAAGCCTTCTGCAGGAAATAAATCCTGTGCTGGCAGACGAGTCCCTTGCAGGGTATTCATGTACTTCCCACTCACAAGAAAATGGTTATATGCTTTCAGTGCACCTTTTATTTTTGATTAAGGAAAATAATAGCAAAAATATTTATACAGTTTATCGAGCACACATCCTGAAGGCAGGGCCAGTATCTTGGGAAAAAGCAAGTTGTCCCATTGCTTCTCCCCATTGCCCCAAAGCATTTCCTGTCCACTACCACCATCTACACTGGCAGCCCCACTGAGATTTGGGATCAAGGGTTGTACTAAGCCAGCAGGAAAACTGATCCAACAAAAACCGGGTAGTTTCCCAAAGACTTAGGCAACCGAAGACTCAGAGCAAGATCAGAGTCAGGTGGAAGGTAAGGACAGGAATTCACAGCCAGGGACAGCCGTTGGGGAAGACCATGACAGCCAGCACTTAGTTTGGCTTCAATTGATATGAAGCTGAAGCCTAGAAATCAGATTTTCCAGCAGTACAATTCCATCCCATCTTTCATCAGCTCTCACACTCACCTCACTTTTTGTGAGCTCACTAAACTGGCAAAGAGTTATTCTGTCCATTTCTGCTGCACTAGTTTTCTACCAAGTAAGTAAGAACATTTGGCTTACTGCATGCACGTTGAGAACCAGGTCAGGAAGAGGAATTTGCATTGATGTACAGCCAGAAGCAGCAGGAGAAAGAGGCTTGCTTTCTTTATCTTGATCAGTTTTGGATATCACAAGAAGCCCATCATGCCATAAAAGTCTTCCCCCACATGTAGGACAAAATGAAGAAAACAACAGAAAATGTATTCAAATTTAAGCAGATTTTTCCAAGCTAGTACTCCATCTTGCACTGCATATTTATGAAATTAATAAGTACAGTAAAATGAGTAATGAATTGTCAATTGTTTCTTCTTGTCCAGTAAACCTACTCAGTCTATTTGATTAGTGCAATAGATTTCACCCAGAAGTTACTCAAAAGACTAGTTGTTTATCACCAGCAGGAAATATTCCATTTCGTATATTTCTTTTTTTAACTTAATTTGCAGACACAGTTTTACTTGTGTAATCTTTTCCTGTATGCAGTGAAATATTGATTTTGCTAGGTGTAGGGATCACAGCTGATCTGTAGTGTGACCTTATCCCTAATTATACTTCTGATTTCAGACTGTTTTAGTTAAGACTTCCCTATTGGATTAGTATTAGCTATTATGAAATCAATTTGTTCATTTAATAATGGCATTTATATTTAAGAAACAGATTATTGTGTTTTTGATGCTGGAGATTTAGGTAAATTGTATTGCTTTCACAGTAATATATATTTTTCTAAGACAAAATTCTGACAGCTTAAAGCCATATGCTGCCATATCCTTTTATGAGAGATTTAGTGGAAGGGAATCAGTCAAGAGTCCCACTGACTTCTTCAGATCCTAAACAGCTTGAGAAACCCCTGGATTTCCTGGCCCAGGAGGCATAAATCCCTGACAGAGATGGAGGGAATGGAATAACCAGGCAAACAGGGCTACACTCTGGATAATGTAAAAAATGATAGTCCTGCATTCTCAGAGTTCTGGGAGGAATTGTTAAGTCAGATACACTCGCAATGTTTCATACATCCTGAGTATGACTTACACACTTCTGGTGGGCTTTATTAAATTGTTTACATTAAAAAAAAAGGGCTATCTTTCAAATAAGTGAGAATCTTCTCTGAGGAATGAGCTACAAATAAAGAATTTGAAAAGCAATAGCTTTCAGCTTGGTTACTGACAATTTAAAATTTCTGCACTCTCAATCCAGGTGCAGGGGTGTTTCAGCCTTGCAATTTAGCCCTAAATTGCACAGGTGGGAGCCAAATGCCCAAAAGCAAGACCCACAAAAGCCCGTGTACTAAGTATGAAGCTACCCAGGCCTGAAAAACTCTAGGCCACAGAGGCTTTTATAGCCTGGAGTATGGGAAACCTACTATGGTTCATTCAGTCAGACAAAGATGGTTTGCAACTTCTCTGCAGTGAAGTTAAAATTTATTTTGCTACCACCCAAAGGACGAAGACACACAGGAAAGTTAAGCTTGCTATGAGAAAGGCTGTAAGAAATACAAGAGCACAGCTAGGATGGAGAACTGGGCTGAGAGGGTCTGGACTGTCCATCTTCCTGATAATGGTGCCTGTAGAGGGATGGCAGGAGTTATCCAATAATTGCTGCTACTGGCAATTGCTTTTTTCCTCTCTCAGTAGTAGCACAGCTCTTCCATCACACAACCCAACCATTCCCTCAACAGCAGCACCCAGACTGCCAGAGACAAAACAGATAGATAGTGAGGTCTTGGCCTTTTCTTCTCTTCCAGTCCACTACCACAGATGGCTTTATGCCTGATACCGTGGTGTCTAGAGTAGGCCCTGAAATCAGGGACTTGAACCTCAGTCATCCCAGCCCACGATGTTGGCTGTTCTTTGATGTTTTTCAGCTACACCTTGACCAGAACCATGCTGGAACTGAAAAGCTTCAGGTAAAAACACTTTTGTGTGTTTTAAAAAAATACTTTTAAAAAAAGTATTTTTGAAAAGTGATGCTTTGACAAGTGATTGATGTTTGACAAAATATATTTAGCTGCAATAGTTCTGACTAGATGTACTTAGTGATAATAATAAAGTTTGCCTGAAAAAAAGCAGTATCTGTTTCAGGAACATGTCTATCTGCAGAGGATAGAAGACATGAGAAGCCTGAGGAAGTTTTCTAAAGGTCAAACTTCCCCTCCCCAGAAAACAGGCCGCCTTCTCAAAAAAGTAAATGAACACCCTTATCCAGGCTGAATGCTCAGCTCTTTTTACCTTTTAAACCTTGGTATAAATCCCACTTTGGTTTAGTCTGAATTACAAGTTGTTTCCAACTAATGTGCTTTGTTGATTTTGAAAGAGATGAATTTGACTGGTCACACCTTCACAGCTCACTATCGCAGTGTGTAATCTATGACAGAAAGAGGAGAGACCTCTAAGAAATTAAATAGGTTGCAGCAGATAGATGTGTTCCTATTAAAGGCTGTTCTCCCCAAACTCACACTGAGGCACAGGAGCAAAGCAGTGCGTGAGAATTGCTTGCCTACAGATAAACAGAAGGTTTCTTTCACTAGAGCTAATGCTTCACATTTCCTTGATATGAATATTAAGGGTATAGGAATTTACTTACCATAATGCAGATGTAGTACTGGCCCCCTTGCATAAACACCACATGGGCAGCTGTACTAAATATAGCAACAGTGCACAGAGTAGAGCAGTTTTATTTCCTTGCTCAGTACAATGTGTTATGCATGTATAAATTACATACAGTCAATATACCTATGTATAATATAATGCATAATTTATTACAATAATCATATATTATGTTATGTAATTAATAATTAAGATAAGTTGATCATATTAAATAATTTTACATATGCACTCACACCTGTGTATACTGCATATTAATTAAAGATTTGTTCACCTGTAGGTGAACAACTGCAGGTGTTTGTGAACAGAAAAATCTAGGCCTATGAGTCAGTCATTCAGTCAAGAAATGCAGTGATAAAATCACAGGCATGTGGGCTAAAAGAAAAGTGATTCTTAAAGATTAGCTCTTACTGTGGATCTACAGAAGCAATATCGTATAGCTGTAGTTCTGACAGAGCATCCAGTTATTCTGTCACTTCTCAGTGGCTTGATATATTTTCAGGATCTGAATTTCTAAGACAAACCTTAATAGGAAAACCAGATATTGTTTCTTAACTCAGTAGCAGTCTTTATATTCGAAAGGAATGTGAGCACAAATCTACTTGTAATTGTTTTCAAGAAGTGAGAAAATCCTCACAGATTGATGCTGTTGAATATACTCATTATTATCAATAAATACGTCAATTAAACTGATAACAATATGCCTGCACCTTACTGCTGTCATGCTCCAGTCAGACAAAGATTTAATATAAGAAAAAAATGTACCCAACTCAATGTTAGAGTCAGATTTCATCTTGACATAAGCAAGAGCCAACTATGGATTTTCTTTGCGTAGAGACAGGGAATACATTTTAAACAGCATTTGAAGACATTAGATCTTCCTCCTTCCTCTGTCCAGGCTTACCCTGGAGAAAAACCGTTCTCTTTCCATGACTAAGAAAAAGAAGTTCCAAAAAAGTAGATTAGTGCAAAAATAAAAATCAAAATATACAAGATTTCTTTGAGACAAGCACTTTTCATTAGGAAATGCAGTCAGAAAAGGACACAGCGGTGATAGTCTGCCTAGCAGCCTGCAGCTCAGGTAGCACAGAGACAACATGCTAAGGAAGAAGACTTTCCTCCATCTGTGTTCCATAGAAGAGTGAAATAAAACTTTTTCCTGCAAGGAGGTGAGTACAGAATGCATCTCCTAATTTCCCTCATGGGCACAAAATCTGAACGTGGTAAAGCCTTGAGCCCCATGCCTGTGTGTCTGCTATGTGAAATCTCACTAGTCTCAGCTTTGGCAGGACCAGCATATTTTAGTGTTAGTTGCAAGAAACTGTCCCAGGACTGCTCATCTGTATGCATTAGACTGAGCAAATGCAGCAGGTAGTGGGGCTGATTGATTGCTTCAAAAATTTTGCTCTTTGGATATATTCCATAAGCAAACTCATCTAAGTTGGTCCTGCCTTGAGCAAGGGATTGGACCATATGGCATCCAGAAATCCTTTCCAGTATAAATTCTTCAAAGGGTCTATGATTCCACAAGGGCTTTTGGTGAGGAGGAGGACTGTAAGGGCCCATTCACACTGCCAACATGCAGTCCTGAGGTATGAGCAGAGAGAATCTCTCAGCAGGAGACCAATACCAAGCCTACCTTTTACATGCTCCTCCAAAGGTGCCTATTTGGATCAAGCAACTGTCCTTGTAAAGCCCATCCCACAACCAGAAAGAGACTGACCTTTTCTGGGAAGTATGCTTTGCATATTTGGAATGAGATAAACGCAGAAACCAGACTGGGATGGCTGTAGGTGTATTGGGTTTGTGTGGTGAGGTTTTGGTAGTGGGGGGGCTACAGGGATGGCTTCTGTGAGAAGCTGCTAGAAGCTTCCCCTATGTCCGATAGAGACAGTTCCAGCCGGCTCCAAGATGGACCTGCTGCTGGCCAGGGCCGAGCATATCAGCGATGGTGGTAGCATCTCTGGGATAACATATTTAAGAAGGGGAAAAAAAGAACTGTGGAGTTGCAGCTGGAGAGGAGTGAGACTATGTGAGAGGAACAACTATGCGGACACCAAGGTCAGTGAAGAAGGAGGAGGAGAAGGTGCTCCAGGCACCAGAGCAGAGATTCCCCTGCAGCCTGTGGTTAATGGTGGAGCAGATATCCACCTGCAGCCCATGGAGGACCTCACGCCAGAGCAGGTGAATGCCTGCAGGAGGCTGTGACCCCGTGGGAAGCTCACGCTGGAGCAGACTCCTGGCAGGACCTGTGGACCTGTGGAGAGAGGAGCACACACTGGAGCAGGTTTGCTGGCAGGGCTTGTGACCCCATGGGGGACCCATGCTGGAGCAATCTGTTCCTGAAGACTGCATCCCATGGAAGGGACCCACGCTGGAGCAGTTTGTGAAGAACTGCAGCCCGTGGGAAGGACTCACACTGGAGAAGTTCGTGGAGGACTGTCTCCCATGGGAGGGACCCCACGCTGGAGCAGGGGAAGAGTGTGAGGAGTCCTCCCCTGAGGAGGAAGGACCAGCAGAAACAACGTGTGATGAACTGACTGCAACCCCCATTCCCCACCCCCCTGCACTGCCAGGGGGGAGGAGGTGGAGAAATTGGGAGCAAAGTTAAGCCTGGGAAGAAGGGAGGGGTGGGGGGAAGGTGTTTTAAGATTTAGTTTTTATTTTCTTGTTACCTTCCTCTGATTGGATTGGTAATAAATTAAACTAATTTCCCCAAGTTGAGTCTGGTTTGCCTGTGATGGTAATTGAATGATCTCTCCCTGTCCTTATCTTGACTCATGAGACTTTCATTATATTTTCTCTTCCCTGTCCAGCTGAGGAGGGGGAGTGATAGAGTGGCTTTGGTGGGCACCCGGCATCCAGCCAGGGTCAACCCACCACAGTAGGCTGGACTGTAACAGGCATCAGCAGATGGAAGGAGAAGCTGAGTGAATGGCGTACGATGTGTGGGTAGGAGGGATGGTGACGGGCGGACCAGGCCCATGCCCATGAGGCACAATGGTCAAGATTGTGTTCCTGACATCAGCATACGGACCAGGCTAGATAATGTAGAGCTCAAGGATGAGACAGCTCTCAATGGCTTATATCAGACCTTGCCCCTTTGCAAAGTGTTGATACAGCAACGTTAAACCTGGGGTGTGGAAGTACTAGCTTGAAAGTCTGGGAATATATGTAAAGACAACTCCACCTAAAGACAACATTGGTTTTTTTCTACTTGTGTACCCATACATTTATAATTCTGGTACACTTGTTGAAAGACCCTAAGCAGTTGAGGCTATCTTCTACTGGTTGATATGAGAGAGGGTGACAGGGGGCACCTATATGCATGAATAAAAACTCCCACTGAACACAGTACCATCAGGCAGGTGTGTGAATAGGACACTGGCCAAGAAATCATGCTGTGATTAATTAGTGTCATCCTGGCCATGACACTGCTGCTTGTTAGGCAGATTTGAGTCTTCTGACAAGCCTAATGTAGTTACTATAGTGGCCAGGCCAAGATTTCCTATCTACTGTTGCACCCCTGTACCCCAGAGCTGTTTTTGTAATACCCCAGATGTGTTTGAAAGCATGGGCATTACAGAAATATGAAGGTTGATCTCAAGGGCACCCACATGAATGCTGCCTCAATACACTTTAGATAAAGCTTAAATAAGTTGCTCAAAGCTATTTAACAGTCAGTAGCAAGGCCAGGAATAGACTATTCTAAAACTAGGAATGATCCAGCTCAAGCACATCAGACACATTTTCTGATTCTCTTTTTGTGAAAATCCTTAGTATTATGTTGAGCAAAGCTGGAAAAAATAGTGTAATAAGCCCTGTGCAAACATCCACACTAAGCGTCCATATTTTAGTTCAGTAACTCAAAAAAAAATTTCAAATATTATAAAATTCAACTTAGTTAATCAATCACTTCAGTAAATGCTTGCTGAGCACTCCAACCTCCCGGTTAACAGATGGAAGGATGAGGCTCTGAGCAACCTGATCTAGTTGAAGATATCCCTGCTCATTGCAGGGGGGATAGACTAGATGACCTTTAAAGGTCCCTTCCATCCCAAAGCATTCTATGATTCTATGATAACATCCATACACACTACATATTATGCTGTTACAAGTATTGAATGCAACTAAAGAACAACACTGACCAAAAAGGTAGAAGAACAGAGCTAACAAAGGGAAGAAAAAAGTAGTGTTCACGGGCTAAAGAACTATCTTTTCCACAGAGTGAATCCCACAGGCACCATCAGAGAAGTGAAACCTGGCTCACCTCCCATTTATGAATCTGACTAATTGCCTTCAGAAGGTTTCCAAATCCAACCAAACATGTGGAGAAGGTTTTACATTAGACACGCATCCAAGTATTTAAACTATTGCAACAGCTGCAAAGCAGGTTTGCAAGCAATCCTATGCTCATCCAAGTTGTGTTCTGTTTCAAAATGCAGAAACAACACTACGAAGTACATTTGAGGTGGTATTACCCCATTTAGCTTTAAGGGGCACATGCCATCAGCCGGATGTCGGGGCTCTGAGTGCACCAGGGCCACCTTAATGGCCCCGAACAGCCTCATGTGGGGCCTCCACCCACACCCTCTGCCCATAGGCCCAGGAGCACTGTCAAAGCCCTGGCCTGGGGTGTTAGTCTCTGCCTGAGCTGTGCTGTAGGTATGCCTGTTTGAAGTCCTGGCTCTTGGGTCAGCTTTGGACCTATGCTGTACGTAGCTTGTCTACTGGGTGGGCCTCTTGGATGTGCATTGTACCCTTGTCCCCATTTCTGCTTCTGGCCCCATCTCCTGCTGTTTGTGGGTGGACCCTGGACCTAATGGGTTACTTTGCCCTGTTGGACACCTCCCATAGACCCTGTTCTCAGCACCCTGGGCTGCCCACTATGTCCAAAGCCTGTGGGATTGCACCCTTGTTGGTGACAGTGCCTGTGCTGTGATTACCCCCCACCCCCAGCTCAGCCCCCTTTGCTGATTAGTCCTGCTCCTGGGGCTGCCAGGACCAGGGACTTCAGGAAGCTCAGTCCGTTGCAAAGTGGTCTGGTCTGGAACTGTTTACTGAAATGGAACTGAGGTCCATGAGCTCCTCCATGCACTAGCAGGCAGTGTTTGTCCCAGAAAGAAGAATATTCTATTCTCTGTTTTTCCCAAGACCCAATAGGTTGAAAATTGCTAGTGTAATGTAGCATATAGGTCTGTATTCAGTACAAATGTAACAAGGGACGACGCACTGTTTCTCAGTATGACTGCTCTGAGATGGGTATAGTTCTTTTGAAAACTGAGGGGAAAGGTTTCCTTGATAGGAGTCTGCCTAACTGCCTAAATCTTTGCCTCTGGCTCTTCCCTTGCTCTCTGTTGGCTGCCTGTGGGTTCATATGCAAGCACAAATGCTCCTTTTTGATTTCATGAAGCATCTGGGACTGCACAAGGTTATGCAGAGTCATCTTTGTTTCAGATGCAGAAACTGATGTATCCAGGGACCAAGTGATTTGTTGGCATGATGCAGCTGAAAACTGGCTGCATCTCATAAGGAAGAGAACTCACTAAATCAGGAGCACTCATAAGTTCCCAAGCTGTGCCATGTGAGCGACTTCCAGGAAGAGCACAGCTGTGGTTCTGCCTACTTGCCTGCTCGCTTTCTTGCTCTTCTACAAGGCACACAGTGATACATCCACATAGGCAGGTATTTCCAAACACCGACAAGATGAGTGCTGATGCCTCCATAGTGAGATAAAAGTAGCTAGGAGCATAATTTTCTGGTCCACACAGACTGCAGTTAGAACCAATACTTCTCCAGGTACCTTCACCCTTGAGTGAAACCCACTAAGACGGAGGAAAGAAACTCTCCCCCAAAATGTCTTGTGGAGGTTATTGACCAAAGGGGTATAGGGGTTATTGGATACAGGGGGAAGAGAATTTTGGGATCATGTGAAACTGATTATGGGATGTTTAAAGGGAAGGATCAAAGGTGAGGAAAGGCAGGGACTAGGATGGATTGAGGGGGAACAAGTGTGGCAAAATAGAGGGAAAACTGGATAAAAGGTCAGTTGTGTGTAAACAGGTGGCTGCTCAGTATGCTGGTCTGACTGAGCCATAACTGTACTCTGTCCTGACTTATTAAATCCTGTTCCTAGCCATTTTCTCTGTGGATGTGCTTGATCATGCATGTAAATGCTAACAAGCTTCAAACTAGACACTGTTTCCGCCTGTTGTAATCTGTGGAGTCAGCTGTGTTAATAGTCCTATTGGGCATACATGCTCAGTCTTGCTACTGGCTGGACTTGGGGACATGGAGCTGCAGCAGGTTTGCATCCTGCAGGCTGGGACCGCAGGAATCCCCCTGGGTTCTGATGCCTGCCAAAGTTAGCTACCTTCTAGCCTCCTCCTCAGAAAAAGATAGCAAAACTAGCCTGGGGGGGGGGTGCAGGGGAGGTGGTGTTGGTTTTTTTTGGTTTTGTGTGCGTTTTTTTTTTCCCTCCCAAGTCAAAGATTGTTGCGCATCTTCTCATTTCTTCAAACAAAGCATTAGCAGAAAGTTAATGCTTCTAGGACAAGTTTACCAATTCTGCTTCTGATTACTCACTTTTTGGTGAGAAACCTGTTCATAGTTTCTTCAGAAAGGAGTAACACCTGATGCAGATAATGAAATTCAGATTTGTGGTTTAAAAACTTCAGAATAACTGCACCTGACTCTTGGTTTTCTTGTCAAAGCAGCCATCAGCTGACATTAATCTTTTATTTCAGTTAGAGCTAGATTACACTCCCCAAAGGTTCAGTGATTTAGCTATATGAAAACTTGACATAACTTACTGTTCAGTTTCAGAAATGTTGCTCTACATTATATTTAATATGCAATCTACAAATAAGAATTGAATGTTAGAACAATAATTGGCAGCAGGTTAATGCAGAAAAGAGGGCTTCCAGAAAAGCAAATGCTGTTCGAGTTCCCATGGCACCATCCCAATATTTGTTTTATATTCCTGAGAGAAAAGAGGAAAGCAGAACAAATGTTAAACCTCCCACACAAAATTCTCAAATATTATTATTCCTCTTGAGACTCCAGCCTTGCTGTCAGACTGCTTTTTCTGTCAAGTTTCCAAATGCTTTTATTGAGAAAGGATAATAATTATAATTATCCAAAGTTTAAGTCAGTGAGTTTTTACTCAAATAGATTAGCTGCACATGCTGTCATTGAAAAATCTTCATTCATCCAGTTTGCACAGTATGATTACCACAGAGAGACTCATACATATGCTTGTTTAAATGGGTCATTTGCCTAATCATCACCTTTATGGGAAAATTCCTGGTTTGTATCAGCAATATCAGTATTTATTCGTACAAATGATCTCAGTATTTATTTCTCCAAAGAAATATTCACTTGTGCAGATTTTTTGTTCTGAACTTTCCAATGATGTTGTACAGCTTCCGAGGTACTGCCATACCCTTTTTCTTATCAGTCCTGGTGTCTGCTTTGCATAATTTCTTGGGCTGCCAGAATTCCTTGGGCATAATTTCTTGGGCTTCCTAGAATGCTCAAGAATTTTTTTTTTTTTTTGCTTGTGTGTTATCAAAGTTTCTTTTATCATATTTTATGTGTAAATATGTTTTCAAGGCTGCAGACCTTGGTATTCCTAGAAACTAAATTTTAACTTGGCACCTAAGTGGTGGCATGACAGATACTTAAACACTGAAAGAAAGCCATACAACTTGTCTGGTAACGTCAGAAGGGATGTGCAGTGAGGTAATTCAAGAAATGGAAGGCAACAAAAGCAATACAATTAAGGCAATAGTTGGAAACAACTTAGCTTCTCTGTGCGCACGTGAGAATTCTTCTGTTGTCATTTATTTAGGTTCCATTAGAAACTCAAGCCTTCCCTGGACTAAGTGGAAGAGGAGCAGGCAGAACAGCTCAGATGAGATGCTTTACAGCAGATGTGTTAATTAGACAAAACTAGCTGCTTAAAAAAAATCTACTAGAAGGAAACTCTTTTAGACAGTCACAGCCTTTGGACCTATGTCCTTTAAAAACCTAACCTTGGCACCAAATTTTAAGCACATAAGTAGTCTCCTGCACTCCTGAGGAACTCAAGCAAAGGACTATACTGAAGTACTCCAGATAAATGTTTTTCTGAATTAGAACCTGTCAGAGTTTTTGGAGTGTTCCCAAGTCATCAACGCTGATGAGTTCACAGGCTCTACCTGAGTAGAATATGTCAGCTGAAGGATAAACCAGTATACGCGAATATCTTCATTAGTGCAGGTGATGTGTGACTATTTGCCAAAGCAACATGAAGCTAGTTTTTAGGAGTATTTTATGTATATTTACAGACTAGACAGAGTTTAAAGGCAAGATTATAAAAAAAACCCAGCTTTGTACCAATAAAATGTAGTTAGGAAAATAATTGCCAGAATTGGAAACAGTCACAAAAAGTTAGGCAATAATACAACTTAATAAGCAGCTAAATACTTGAGCTCAGTTTCAAAATCTGTTCTATAATTCATTCAGCTAGTAGAGTTGACAGGATAATTTTACAGCCATCAGATCTGGGGCCTGCTTTCTTAGACAAACTTTGTCCCCTAGACAGCTTTTTTCTGAGTTGCAAACATTAGCTGGGACATTGCTCCCCTTTAGGTGCACTTCTACTTATGGTAGGTCCCAGCAATTGTATCTGTGCAGTAAGTGTGTTGAAAATATCAGCGTTTAGAGTATGTTTAATTAAAATGTTTAACAAAGTAATTTGATGACTTCCCAGTCCTCAAAAGAAAGGCTGTTCTTCTACGGTTAGCCTTTACTCTGAAAAACATGTTTTGGGAGCAAAATCTCTTACTGGACAGCTCTAGAGACTGCCAGCTGCTAATAAACAACCTACTCAGGTGCTCTTCCAGCAAAACTGGAAAAAGCCTGAGCACCTTCAAGTGGCCACCTCTTTTGGTAGCCCTGCTGAGAGAGGCCAAGTATGGTGCAGCATAAATGAGCTCTTAATGGCTCTTCTTTCCTCTTCATGATTCTCCTTTCTTAGTGGCTCTGATTGAAGAGCCTTCTGAAATCAAAAGAAAGACCTAAGCCTTGCAGTGACATTAAGGGTCTTTCAATCAGACTGAAGAAGAGGTATTTGTTATTCCAGACAACACTGGTTGGCACTTCTCACCACCAATGAACTGTTTAAGAAAAATATCCTACTCTTTGATGTAGGGAAATGGATCAATATTAATTGTAGCCAGTAAGTCACTAACAGTCTGAAATACACATAAAGGTAAGAGCTACTGTAGCTGGTTTATTTGTATCTGTCCGTAATTATAAGCTCAGTTTCACATTGAAACATAGCAAGCTCCTGTCTATATGTAATGCCAAGACACTAGAAAAAATGGGATTCTGCAGATTTGTTGATAGCAGATGGTAAAAATAAGACAGGCCTATAACTCAGTGGCCTAGTTTTGTGTTTTGCTCTGCTTTACGCATGGCCCCCAAGCTGTGGTGCTCACATCATGGTTTGACACAAGGCCCACATGTTTGCAGGTGGGTTTAAGATGATGCTGAGCTTTGTTCAAGGGAGAAATTGCCAGCCCACAGTCCCTCAAGCAGAATTTGCTGCAGCAATCCTGAGCCAGAGTGAAATCAGCAGCATGCTCCTCGAGGCCCTTTGGAATGGGAGCACAACTGTGTAGTTTTAGGATGAGGGCCTTCCCTGGGAGCAGAGTGATTTTTGACTGCTTCACACCTGGATTGCTAAGGATGCCGAGTACCAGCCTAGCATTATTCCTAGAAGATTACCAACTGGAGTAAGGCAACTGCCCTACTTAATGATTAATGATTACCTCAGATGGATTAATTTGATGATCATTCTTTCTAGCAGTAAAAATCCTTAAAGGCATTTCCATGACAGCTCTTTGCTCCTTCTTCCACCGAGTTCTACAGGTAGTGCACCAGTACAAATGAGGAGATAACAAACTGCTGCAAGAACTAAGAATGGTCAGCTGGGGATGGAAACTCACAGCATGTTTGCGATCAGAGAATGTGCATCATCAGGCTATTGCTTGAAATTACGTAAAACTGAATTCCAGAGCAAATTACTGTGCAAATATTTCTACAGTTCTAATGACTACAGCTTATTTCTTTACCATAACAAAAGAAATCTGGGGGAAAGGGAAGTTGCTTGGAAAACAGCGTGCTCCCCAGTCTAGCTTGCTGCCTATTGCGGAGTACATTTTGATCTAGCCTCGAAAGAAAGATAGTGCAGAAGATTGCAATAGTCAAATAGAAAACAAAGAAAAAGTCAGAAAAAAACCCAAATATTTAAAAAGGATGCACACACACCCCCCCCCCCCATGCTTTCCTACACAAATTTAGGAAATCTAGGAAATAATACAGAGTAACCGGAATGCCTACTTTTAAATGAGAATATTGGTAAATAGACATGTTAAGAATGAAGGGAAAAAATCATTAGGAGGATGTAACATCAGAACAAAGTATGCTGGAAAGGCTACTCAAGGAACCCATAAGAGAAGAAACAGCTCTTGACTCGATATTAAAAAATATACACGATCTGATTCAAAAAGTTACCATCTAAGTTTCCATTTGCAACTGTGACACAGATTATGACACAACTATGACATGAACTGTGACATAACTGAGACAGCAGCACTTCGCAAGTGGCAGTTCTTTGCAAACAGCAGCTCTTGGCAAAGGGCAGCCCTGTGCGAGCTGCAGCTCTCCATGAATGCCAGCAAACCGCAGCTCTTTGCGAACAGCAGCTGTTCATGAACGGCAGCACTTCAGCAGAAGAAAGACTTAAGCCAGGGGGGTTTGTATTGTTTTGTTTTCTGGCTAACCAATTCAGGCATGCAAGATATAAATGCCCTGAAGATAAAAAACAGCAAAATAAATGGTTAAGAAGCGTACTGGAATGATCTACCTTACTTTGTGTCACCCTCACCACTATGGTGTGGGGTTTTTTGTTGTTTATGGGCTGGACTTTGAAATTACTTTCCGGAGCTTTATGCCATTTAGAAAATTCTGGGGTTTGGATTTGATTCCTTTTCAGATGCTATTGTTTTCTTGTTTTCAGCCTTTCAGTACAAATTGAACTCCTTTAAACTACTCGGCTACTTTGAGACCAGCAGCAAGAAAAAAGACACGCTCTCCTATGGCACTGTCTGTGGTCCCGGCCTGAATCAACAGGCACGGCCGGTCAAACCAGCAACTGCTTCGGAGGAAACATGCTCTATCCAACCTCTGCTTACTACATTAGTGCCTCAAGAATCCATGCAGGCTTAGAAAGGAAGAAAACAGATTCCGTCCTCTTTTTTGGTTTAAGTTGTTCTGCAGCAATGTAAAGGGTAAAAGGTGTTTGACTACTAACATTGCGCTCAAGTTTGGGCATTCCACTGGAAATGCTGTTTCCCCTACCAACTCATACAGAGATGGCAAAAAGTTGGAAACTTCTTCCCAGAGAGTTTATCTCAGCAGCAGCAGAGAGGAGACGCTATATGGCTGCCTGACTCGTAAAAGACAATGCAGGGTAGTGACAATCAGTGCTAGAAATTCTGTAGAGAAATCATACCACCGAACATCCTAATTCCTGTCTTTCTGTGGAAGTGGACAAGAGTGGCACAGCCCACGCCTGTTCCCTGAATGACAGCAGGCAAATGAAATGTAAGGAAATATTGACTAGTCTATCCTTTGAACAGACTCTAGGAGGGCAGATGACTTTAAAATCACAGGTAAGAAAACTGGGACGACTAAGAGGTAAGCAACTTGTCCAGAAATGCATTCGGAGGATGTCAAAGCAAAGATGCAAGTACCAGATTTCTTTACATGGCACAGAACAAATGAGAAAAACAAAAGGAAGGATTATGATTTAAATGTAATTTTTATTAAGTAAAAGGAGAGAATTATTCCAAAGTATATATTTTGTACTTCTTAATGGACAGAACACCAGAGCTTTATATACAATGCTTGTATTTACACAAGTCTACACAGAAGACTTCACTGGACCTTCAATCATTGTTCTAATAAAGGCTCATTATGTATGAAATATAACTTCATCTGGCTTAAAGTTGAGCAAAGAAATGCTTCTTTAATTAACTTCTTTAATGATCTTAATTATCTTTCATTTAAACTCAGAGATGATCCTTAGAGAATTCAATGTACCATCATTACAATTTGTAGACAAAGCTATTTTGTCTCAGACCCAGGAGTTTTTACATACAGCCCCAGATGCCTGATTTAAAATGCATACATCTACGTCCTCATTCTTTATCAAATTACCTGACACTTACTTTTTAGCGGACCACATCAACTTTATTCTCTTCAACTTTTACAAACAAATATATAACGTATAAATAAATAAACACAAATCTTCTGTTGATTTCTAGAAACTTGCTTTAAAATCGTCACATTGTTCTCAGTGTCTGGCCTCGGCTCTCCTACCCTGGGTTCTCATCCATTTCTAAACTGAAAATTATAAAGTGCAACACTGCACTGACAGTGAGCCATGAAAGTAGGATCATTTGAAATGAATTGTGTATTTCCACAGGTCCAAAATTTTAGACAGTTATTTAACCTTTAAGATTCATTCTAGAAAAATCACTTTGCATACAATTTCCAGTGGATAATTTGGGTAATAAAAGCCTTCCCTCTTCAACCTCCTCTCCCCCAATTTTGAAAATCATATCATAGGATCTGGATCAGAAATGAAGACTTTTAGCTGCTTGGAAAAATGTTAGCCACAGAAATAGCTCATAAAATAAGCAGTGCTCAGCTTGGCAAAGGATCTATGTCTGCTTTTTGCAAGCAAAAAAAAAAAAAAAAAAATTACTTCGCTATTTCAGGATTACTTAACTGTTATAAAATCCCACATTTCACACACTTCAATGTGCTATGCTGATAGTCTTTGCCTTCACCGGGCTCAAAATTTCATCATCTACACTTACAGTGACCTAGATCCCAGATATTTTTCTAAACCCAGTGGATGAGATGGCTAAACTACAGTACAGAATAACTTCTGCCATAGCGTGGACAACTCACTGCTTTTCATCTTTGGATCAAATTCTGCAACAGCTTCTTTTTATTTGGCAAAACATTTTATATCCCAGAATCTCTCTTTCTGTAAGGCTAAGCAGAGAAATTCTATGGTGTTACATTACGTTACAGCTATCATTACATTTTGAAGAGGGATTTGCACTGCAGCAAAGTAAGTCTTGCTCGTTAGGACTTTTGAAACTTTCAGTCAGCATTCCCGTTCTCACATCACTTGCTAAAACTCAAGGATTCATGCTTGCCATCTAGTGGCTTTGAGCAGAATTAGAAGCAATGTTAACAAAGCAGAGGGTTTTTTTTGTGCTAAAAAATGGTTTGTGGTTATGTTTGAAAATCAAAAAATTGTTCTGGAAAAGAGGACTATTCCCTCCGTATAACCATTAACTGAACACAGAAAGAAAACAGAGGATTAATGCACGGCCACTGAGTCTCCTGTGAAAAGAACAGCCGTGGGCACTGCATTTGAGCACGCGGTAGGCTTGCACCAACTGGGGGAGAAGGTTACTCTAAGGACTTTTCATATCCAGTGTGTCCTTCCTTATAGCAGTCCTGGAAATCCATAAGACAACCCAAGCAGAGCACAAACATTCTTTGTCTGCCTTCATTAAAATAAAATTGTTACCTGTTTCCAAATAAAGGCTAAATAAGATTCCATGGGGGCTGACGTGGCCACCTGTTTCTGTTCTGCAGAAAATGCGCGTACTTCAGAGTAGATGGTCGTTAAATACAAAGATAGAAATGGTTCAGTCTAGAACCTCCAAGCACCCTCTTCCAGCTGAATGGCCTAATCCCTACTAGGTTGTAGTAAGGCTCCGCATTTTATGTTCTTTGTCTAGTTTCATTTATTTTGTACTCCTGGATATAAAGGAATGTATCTTCAACCAAAGAAGGGGAAAGTACTTCCCTCCAAAACAAATAAAACCCGTTTCAAGGTGACTCTCTTCAAAGATACAGATTCAAAGTCTTTAGAATTTAAAGTTGTGTTGAACTAAAATTCTCAAAAGAAAAAAATCCGAAATGTCCATTCTATGAAGTGAATGCAGAGCAGTACTTTCCACACAACTGGAAAACAGAGCGAAATAAGCCTCCCTCATTGTGAGAGTTTTCTTTCTGGAATTACCACCTAAAATAAATCACTCATCAGGATTAGTTAACTAGGATTTTAATAAAAGATTATACTATTGCCAGCCATAGCACAAATCCATGTATTAGCAAAATTACACATACTAAAAATGGTCTCTAAATTCTGCTCAACTCTCAAAATACTAGCGTGTCCTAGTTTGAGTGGAAATACTTAGAATATCTATGAAATGCTAAGAAAAAAAGTAAACTACATGGCTAGGGAAAATGACGTCATGACAGATCAAGGAATGAGGAGGGAAGGAGGAGTAAACTGCAGGAACAGCTGGTCTTCACAGTTTTTATGGCCTTGATATAACCAATAATAACTACAGAAAGACCAAACAAGCAGTCCTAAGTAAGGTCTGCTTTTGAAGCAGAGGAAATGTACATACCCTCAATGAAATACACACAAGAACTTGCAATTTCTGGAGCCTCTACAGTTCTTAAAGAATCTCAAATCCAGACCAGAAGATAATTCCATGCTTTGGCATTACCATGGAAGTACTCCAATATCTATTACATGGATCATCAAGACAGGCATACGTAATAATATACACCTGTATTGAATGAATACTCATTGCAAGTCTCTAAATCTCTTTACTTTAAAAGCCACAAATCCACTATGGAGTCTGTATACAATTTTGCCTTTCAGTAGTCTTCCTATACCTGGCTTTTATGAAAGTTTCTTGCATGTACCAGTATTTCCAAAACAATGGTTGGGGGAAAAATAGAGTAGACAATTGCAAATGACTGAATTTGGTACAATCTTCTCCCGCCCACCCCCCTTCTTTTTTGGGGGGGTGGATAGAGAATAATAAGTTATTTTCAAAAGTAATATAATGAACAGACACTTAGACAGGCTTAACAAAGAGGCTTTCTTTACATAAGTACAGATGCCGTAATAAAAATTTACTAGCGCTTGACAAGTTCTGTGCAATTTTTTAATGCACAGTTTATAGCGTTCATCAATAAAAAGAGCTCATAAAAGAGCTCATCTTTCATCTCATGAATGCGTACTACAACATTGATTTAAAAGATACAAACAAGGAAGTAATAAAATGCACTCTCATTGAAGTATTTCCAATGCTTGGAATAGTAATTACTTCCCAATAGCTAGGAGGCATGCATTAACTGGATATCATCAACTTAAGTCTCACTGTTTTATCTTCATTTAAGAAAAATTAAACTTCTAATCTGGAAACTCCCTTAACATTTCATTCTTTCAGCTGGCTGCAGATAAAATACTTGTAAATACAAAAGAAAAAGAAGAGTTGACAGTTTTGTAATCAATATTATATAGGATATGTATTTACTATACAAAAGTTGAGTCTGTTCCTTTAGGAACGGGATGCATACATTTCCTGGGTTTTGCACTACAAAATATTTTTCTTCATAGATGATTTGTAACTTTTATGTCATGTTTATAAAACAAAACAAAACCAAACTTCATGCATTTTAAGGAACGTTTCTTACACATTGTAGTTAATCTTCAGTGAGAAAACATGGTCCACTCTGGTTCACGTCCTTGCAACAACACAAAAAAGTAGTATTACAAAATACAATTAAGTGATCTCTTGATTTTAAACATTTGAATCTGATGTAATTAAAAAAAGTAATACTTGATATTAAATTTCAAGATAAAGAGATGTCCGTATAAAATGTCTGGGTGATCACTGAGCACTTTGAATCCTTCTCAGTTTCATGCTTTTTATTTCAGAAGCAATAAAAATAGTGCTTTTATGGCAGAAATATCACATCCAAAGACCAAATTTCTGTTGCTGTTAAAAACATAAAAGAAATCGGAAGTATAAAAACTGATGTATGGATAGAAAGTTAGTGATTAAGAAAGAAGGAACAGAAGTGTGCCCTCTTTTAATAACTACAAAAGATGAAAACTGACTTTTAGCAAGAATTCTTTACAATCCTCTTACTGGCATTTGAAACCAAGCTTTTGAAAAATATGCTGTAAAATTTCTTAATTGTTTATTAATGAATGTTTTGAAAAACTAGATTAGGCATTCCAGTTTTTTTAAAGTGTTGACAATATATTTTACAGATGCATAGAAGCTGCACAGTTTGTATGAAAAACATGTAATTTTCAGTGTTAACAACACAGACAACTATAAAACAGTAGAGTATCACACACAGTCTGAAAGTTTCTTTCTTTCTTCGAATTGTTTGTCTACTGCAAGTGAAAGAGCCTGAAGAAACGTTGTCATTGTAACACTGGGGGACTAAAAGTAAGAGAACATTTTGTTAGACGCACTACAGCAATAGGCATACATAATATTTTACATACAAATCACAGTATTTAAAAGAGAAATATCTGACTTCCATGTTACAAAATTTTCAAAATGCTACAAAACACAAAAGTGCAGGTTTGTTTTAAATCAGCTAACATAGTAAAGTCAAAGTCACGCTACGCAAAGTCTTGAGTCAATCACTATTACTGTGGATTTACTTCAAAAAAGATTTTTAACAAATTATTATTATTTATAAAGTGGCAAAGGGTTTTCTTTCAGCAGGAAATCATCACAGAACCAATATCAATGTTCTGCCACAACATTTAATTAAAAGTAGAATGCTGTTGGAAAGGTCAATCCCACCCATCTTCTTCAATCTCATTTTAAATTATGGTCAGCACAAAATTGTTTCAGTCTATGAAGCTGCAGAAACAGTGCAATTTAGATTAAAAGGGGGGTTTAGGCCTAATCTTTTACTTCAGGCAGTGTCCAAATGTCTTCCCACCTGTCTCAAAAGCAAACCAAAATATAATGAATAGAATAAACTTACTTGAATATAATAAACTTACTCGAATATAATAAACTTACTTGAATATAAAGTGCATGTGCTAGGAAAGGAAGTTTTCTCAGGACCCGGCCACTAAGACCTTCACTTCTTCTATAGTAAAACAGAGACAAGCACTGCTTAAATGCTAAACATCCACTCTTAAAAGATGACCTTTCCTTTTTCTGTGTTTCTCCCATAAGTTGCTCTAAAAAAACCTCAAATCACAATTCAGAAGGTCACTTGCAGCACTTTTAGTAGAAGCAGGAAGTGAAGAGACAACTTCAGCCTATGGGAGGCTATACAGTACAGAAAAGCAAGCAAGGGTACAGAAACAGCATAGTCACATTTGCCTGCCAAAGCTTACATCATGCCCTTCACATCACTGTGCCGTATCTCATGAATTTGGGGGAATGTCTACACTGGAAGGGTATGGTACAGACATAACCTTCCATCTACTCTTGGAAGGACTTGAAAAATTTGTTTTGAAGGCTGGACCTCACAGCTACTGCTTATCTCCTTCTTCCCACCGTTTACACACAGCTTCCTTTACCTCACCTACTTGATATATGTTTCTGTCTCCTCCAAGCACCACGCTGTGTATGTAGAACCCAAACCTCTACGCCTGGAAAAACTTGCTTTTACTCCACTCCTCATTGGTTAAGATTGTTTTTTCCTTCTGTTCCTGAAGTAGGCACTTTCCTGACCTTATGAATGTTATTTTATTTTGTTCCATAGGGACCAGCACTTTAGAAAAAAATATTGCTTGATATTGTGAATATCATTTTTATTGTTTCAAGAATTTTTATGCTGCAGTAAAAGACTATTTGCTCTACCTGTGTACTCAGCAAATCATAACACTCTCCATTTACATTTCCCTCCTTTCCCCTTTACTTCTGTCCATTTATGTCTTGGTGCTAAAAACTGACTTAGTAAGTTGCAAGGCATTCCAAGACACTTTCTTAGCAGGAACTAAGGCCAATGCTATTTCCACTAAACTGCATTACAATTCACAATATCCACAGAAACCTAAGGCATCTCACTAATCCATCCAGCAATTTCTCAAGAGAACTTCACAGGGCAAAGCAGAAACCAGAAACAGTACTAAGCCAAGCCAGATCTGAGACTAAGAAATGTTGGCAAATCCTGATTCCTTCCACTTTTTGTCCCCTGAAAGGTTTTGCACTAACCCTAACAGAAAAAAATTGAGATGTTTCAGAACTCTAGCTGTTACAAAATTCAATTACGTTTATATATCATTCCACAACTCATTATATATAGAGACAGAAATATATGTATATAAAAAAATGTAGAATTTCAGAATCTTACCTTGAGATTTCTTTTAGTACCAGGCTTAACCTTGACACATTATTTTCTACAAAGCCTATCATCTCTAGCTCTCTGAGTGTCAGGAGCTGCTGTCGAGGATATATTATTTGACACTAGAAAGAAGAGTTATATACTGTTGTATGAAAAACTTAAATACATTTGAAATTAAATTCTACAGTAAGAGTGGAAATAAAGAGAAGGAATGAAATTTGTGGGGTTTTTGTTATTTAGGAAGTATGATTAAAATGTCAAATTTATTAAAACAGGACATTTTAGAGTCTTGCTTTCAAAATATTACCTTCATCAATTCTTCCAAGCAAGAAAGATATATTCTGAATATTGCTGCAGTGGATGGAGGTCCAATGTATTGCTTTATGTCAGCCCTGTCTACAAAGGCCATGTCAATTTTCTCCGTAATATTTGAAGTAGTCAGGATAACTACATTGGGATACCTTCAAGATAAAAGCAGATTTTTAGGTCACATGTACAAGAATTGTCGCCTTTTGTGACTGGCAAATCGATACTTTCCTTCTTATGACTCAAGTCATTTCATGCCATAAACAGTCACATCACTATATTCAGCCAGCAATTATATTAAATGATCTGAAGCTCTTGGGCAGTTATCACCAATCTATTTCAGCGTATAGCCTCTTCCTTTCAGCTGTTTCTCAAATGTCCATAGTTTCTCTAACCCTATTTTAGAAGTAATATACACTATCTAGAGCCTACTGGCATAGTTTCTGCCACAAAAAAAAAAAAAAAAAAAAAGATTATGAAAAGAAGACTTGCAAATTTGAACCTTTAATCTACATGTTTTCCATTTCATTTCAGTAGAAAGTATATAGTTTAACGGGCAATGTGACACATTCTAATCATGGATGACTTTAGAGTGAGCTTAAAAGAGAACATCTCCTTGCTCTAAGAAATATTGAAAGAACATTCTTAACCACAGCTATTCTTAGATGAAGCCTGTGAACTTTTACGTATGAATAAGCCACTTACCTTTAATTAGCCACAAGACAGGGTCAAATACTAAGGCACCTTTCTTTCTGTGAACAGAGCCAAGTATGGACAAAAACGGGAGGGAAGTGGCAGGAATAAAACAGAAGATAGTATGCTGCACTAAATTCAGCGTGCAAAGTGGACCAAGCATCATTAACAATTGCTTCTAAGCCATGTGCGAGTCTGGTTTAGATTGACATCCAGAAGCTGTAAATAATCAGTGAATTCTTCATAGATCTTATTCTTGTCTCTCCAAGCAGGTGTCATGACCATCTGTCCTGTATCTCTCCCTAGCTTTAAAGGAAGTATACCACCTGTAGATTTGATTGTTCACTCAGTTACATGCAAAATATTCTGTTGGATTACTCCTATTTCTTTTCACAATTAGTACCACTAACAAAGAATAGTTTGCTAACCAATTTGGTTTAGTATTCCAAGTAGGAATTAAGACTTAGCAGGAATCCTGACATTGTCAATTAACTTTTGCTGTTGCAATAATATGAGTTTACCTTTTAATCTGATCTATTTGTGTCAGTACAGCATTCACTACACGAATAGCATCTGAAGGCTCTGTGCCTGCCTTGAAGGCACTCCGGGCTGCTGTGAGGCTTTCCACCTACAAAAAAACAAACCAACTAACCAATCAAACAAAAAACCAACAGCAACAAAAACATCAAACACCAAAAAACCCCATAAAAGACTGTACATTTGGAGTGCTGGCAGCAAGCAAATAACCCAGACAATACACCTTCAGATCCTTGTGTCTGGTATCTAAAACTTCATCTTCAAAATCTTTTGTTAAGTAGGAATTTACAGGGAGAGGGAAAGGAATGTCAAGAAAGCAAAGTGTAGTGAGTGAAATTCCTATTTAGACAGCAGAACAGAGGCTGTTTTTCATTTTAATTAAATTTCAGGGGCAGCAGGGCAACACACACACACACCAGAATAATGAATACATTGAATTTAGAATGAGCTTCCCCATAGGAACACCAATATAACACAGCTAATAAGGTACATACTTACTAAGTTGCTTACGTATGCAAGTCTGAAGAGAACCTAGACAATGAACTGAACCATAATAATGCTTTTTAGAGCTTTACAACATATGTAAGAGCACAAATAATACAAATCTAGGCTACTTTGAAGTTTAACACACTACTCCACTTGTAAACACACAGCAGGAAGGGAAGGTCCACCAAGAAAGGTTTCGCTTCATTTTCAGCTGGAATTTGCCTTCTAAATCATACTGCGTTCCTCCCAAATCTCTCAAATCTGCAGCAGTCAAGATTAAAATTCACTCTTCTGCACAGTTATGTAGCTTACAAAAAAGCATAAATATGTTTTTATTGTTCTTCATGAATGAGCATTATCACAGTTCCCTCCCATCAAATTTACTTTCTGCTAAATTTTATGTACATCAGTGCTATTAGAATCATACCTCATCAATCAGTACAAATACAAGGGCATCTTTGTCATCAATTAACTCTTGAATCTTCTGGAACATCTTGGTTACAAGCTTGCCACTCTAGAAAGACACCATATGCATATGTTTAACTATTTCCTTATCACACAACTTTCCAAGCCTTACCATATTTAAAGACAGAAAGGCCTGTTTCTAAAGTAACTTACTAATATAGCTTCTGTTTAAGTGTTCTCAAACACATTAATTTTTCTGAGTAATCTCCAGAGGACACACTTATTTTATGAAACAAGCTCAACAGAAACAGCGTAATTTCTAAAACACAGTCTACTTAATTAGCTACATCAATACATACCTCAGAAAACCATTTAGAGAAAAGGCTATGGCTGTTTATCTCAATTAACTGTCCATACCTATACCTAAAGTATGAAGGAAAAAAGAAGTATCAACTCTATTGTCAATAAAAGACAGTGATATCATTAACTTCTCTATGTCTCATTCCCTCCATTCCAACCCTGGAATTCTGTGAATTAGTACTTTAAATTACTTACTTTTCAAAACATAATACCTCTTTTGAATTTAATTGTAATTTCCAGAAACACGTCTCACTAGGATTCTTTATATTAAATTGTTACCAGAATTCCTTCATTAGAACAGGTGCTATTTAAATACAGTTTAAGTAACAGTTACCATGCTAATGGCCTCATTCTTCTGTTCATGTAAGATTTTGTTCAGTATAGCAAGAACACATATAAAAGCATGAAGCTTATTCGCTTAGCTCTGCATGGATATCCTTAGGACAAAATATCTCAACCACACTGCCCACATCTATCATAAATTCAGCTTGGGCTAGAGTCAGATCACTCCAATAATTACACATTATTTATGTTACACCTAGTATTTTATATAACTTTTTTTGTTGTTAAATTTGTTAAGTTACTATGAAGTTTAAGGCTAACTCTTATTACTCATCTGATACACAGACTGACCTCTGTGGCATTCAGACAATCCAAGTACAAAACAAATTGCTTACAAAATCACTACCTATTAAAAACAGGCTTTCTTGAACATGAAGATACAAATAGCAGGCTCGATGCTCTGTGATCCTTTGTCCTTTAATATTCATTGATGTACAACGTGAGTACAAATGACTATATCGCCACTAGAATTCATTTTACATACCTGGGCACAAATAACTGCACATTTTAAAAGGCATTAAAATATCCTAACCGGTCTCTCTATCGGGTCAATTTTATTGCTAGCCAAGTGCACTAGAAAAGAACTATGAACATTAGCACTTGGCATCAGTTACTTGAAATCAAATATTAAATATCTTTGGGCTACAGAAAAAGAACAATTAATAGTAAACTAAAGTGAAAAATTTCCAAAAATGATCACCTGTACGACAGTCGAATTGTCAGCTTCTGAGCCAATGCTTTACAGAGAGAGGTCTTCCCAGTTCCAGGAGGGCCTGGTTTGAAATCAAATCCATACATTACACAGAATCTGGATCAGATTGTTAATGACATGTAACATCTTAACTACCGTATTTCATTACAGCACTAATTGTAGAATAAAAACACAGCAGACAATGATTGTGAACACCAGGGTCTTTTGAGAAGATTGATTACTCCACTACAGTCCTAGAGCTGAGCTTTGAATTGATATAATTTTCTATTATTAGTACAGTTAGTGTAATAGTTTCTATGCAGATATAAAGTTAAAATACTCAACAGCCACAGAAGCAAAGTGTATCACCCTAGCAGGGCTTATGCTTATTAGCATTCTCAAAAATCAGTGCTATGCTTGAACTTATATCTTCCTGAAACATACTCTTCTAACATGTAAAACAGAAACACATCATGCCCAGTTTGATCAGCTGTCCACTTTCCTGGAAATCTCTACCTTGGGGAAACCCAGAGCATCTAAGGAAGTATGCTCTTGGACAAACTTTTTGGATCTGGCTTGACACCCTATGGAAGAGCCACACAGACTTTCTCCAAACAGACAAGTACCAGCATAGTTAAACAGAGTATGAATGTATGGAAGATGATGTGTGGGTGCTAAACAAACTGATAACATCAACCAGACGACAGTCCTTTCATTCAAAGCCAGTACTGCCATTATAGCATAAATGTATTTTGCACTACAACAGTTGCAGATTTCCCAGTATTAACTTCTTTGTGATCACAATAATGAGCTCATTACTAAAATTAAATATATCTATCATGAATACATTGTGAACAGTCTGAAATAGTTTTCCAAACAAAAACATCCTGCAGCTTCTAAACTGATAAATAGTTATCACTTAAGTATAACCAACACTCATAACGAACATTTCCACTATGAGCTTTTATTTTTGAATACCAGTCTTGATGAAAAAATTGTAATTAATCAATAGCAAGCTGCATTTTGCAAGAAAACGGGTTCAGTTGATATTAATCTCGTTTATGGTATAACCTCCACAGTAAGCTACGACTGACTGAAGATTATGGCTTAATTGAAATAGTAATAACTAAGTTAGTGAGAGTACTGCCTTCATACTTGGCAAAAGAACACACAGTGTTAATAACACAACACACAGATTGATTCCCCAGTTTCCTCCAAAGTTTTTATAAAGCCATAACTTAAGAAATTTTTTAATATTGTGATAGAACTGTAACTAATATATGGCTCCTCATGTCTCAGTATCTGCATTATTTTTCCACTTTATACAAAAAAAGGAATAATATCCCTTAAAAATGAAAATTAAAAAAACCAACTGTTGTCACTGCATCATAAATTTCAGAATTTAAATTCCTGCAAAACATAGTACATGTGAACATTGACTTGAGTCTGACACTTCATCTAAATTTGTATTATACACAGAATACTTCTCTGCTGCTTTTGGATCATCTAATTTCACAACACAGAAGTGTAATACAAGTTTTTCCAGAAGGAAAGTATAAACAGATGGCTAATGAATCTACGTGGTTTAAGACAGATCATTTTTACCATGCAGCAAAACAACTCTGTTCCACGATATCAGGTTGCTGTCAACATTTTTGTCAGAAAATAGTAATGTTGTCGTCACATAATCAAGTAACTAATTGAAGAGGAGAAAAAGAGACACACAAATTAGAGACATATCAGCAAATACAGTTACAAATAGAAGCAATCTCCTAATTATGTCTGTTGTGTACTCTTATACAACAAAAAAAATTGGACTCGTCTTTTAGTCATAGGCAAATTTTCTTTCTGTAAAGACTGGAAATTCATTTCCTTCTTGCCCTCAGGAAAAAGAATAGCATGTAGTGGGCACAAATGGAGTTCCAGAACTTTACATGAATAAATGAAATGCTTTAAAGAAGTGAAATTATTCTCATTTTCCATCATCCCACTTATAGCGTGTCTTTAAAACACAAGATGCCCAAGCAGAGAGAGGCAAAGACTCAAACTCCAGGTCCTGTTTAGATGTTGTACAGCTATACATTTGTTTAGTTTGTTGTAGTCAACCCACCAAACAAAGCATTTCCTGTCACATTTTAGTTCCTTTCTACGGAAGCATTTGTATCAGCTACCTTAAGGAATTTGTCGATTGGTTATCCTTCGAAATAAGGGAAGTTGCATGTACTTCCCTGAATGCTTGCTTCTAAAAATAAGGCTACTTCATTTTAGAATTATCTAGAATTAGGAAGTAGAGAACTCTTTCAACAAAATGAATATGAACCGCAGGTATGAATCTATACTGATTTTTACACCTGATACCGTATTATTTTCTGTTGCTGTTACCTGTAATGTACTTTTGATCCATGTGTCTTAATAGGACAATACAATAGTATTCCTGCAATATCTCATGCCCAAGATGGAGTAATTACGCAATAGCAAAAAAATTGAACTTTTTCAATATTATATCGACACTGACTGTACTATTTTAAAAATTCACAGCAACCATTTCAGTGTCTGTAGAACCCAACTGTACCCAGCCAGTTCCACGGTTTAAAGAATGAACATTCATCACAATTACTTTTACAGAGGTTAAGTAGTTCTAGTTTTAGTCATTAAAAGCTACCACTTCTTTCGACCAACATACACTTACAGTCAACAGTGATCAACTTGCTGTTATTTAGTACATCAGTAAGTCTAATTAAATAGCCTCATCATTTCACAGATGGTTTGCAAAGCAGTTCCATAAATTAGACAAACGTTGATGTGTTAATTGATGTTTACCTTATAAATGAAGAAGTACAATCACTGGAATGTTTTGCTTTACTATAGAGGGTTATAAAGGCTTAAGTGAGAATACTGTATCTATGGTATTATAAACAAGCTAATGAATTAGTTCTTTGTGTCCAAAAACTTCAGGCAGAAGTATATTTTTTTTTAACAAGCATGATAAACATCTTAATGAGCACTGTCATAAGAGCAACTGAATTGAATCACTTGTGGTTTTTACACACATCACAATTACTAAATTTCAGATTACAGTATTGCAGTTCTACAAGCTCTAGCAGCTTTCACAACCTTTGATGAATGCACAGAATCTTCAAACTAGAAAATGACCCCATGGAACTGTTTTGTTTCTTCAGAGTGTCTTACCAGCATTCAAGTGGGAGCGCACTCACTCTTGTCAAATCATTCAATGTGCATTTGTATGAACAGTAACAGTGCTGGCTGACGTTACTGATAAACTAATGAATTGTCTAGCTGCTGCCAGAAACACACAGTTGAACTCCCATTCCCTTCCACCCAGCCTGCACCCACCACTTTTGTACATGACTTCTATGGTCACAGTGGACCAAGTAATGGGACAAATCCAGGTAGAAATTAGCCCATCACACAATAAGCTGAACACTTTTAGTAACTTAGTTTCCTCAGTTTAGTGAAAGGTAACAAGAGTGCCAGTAGAAGGGAAGCACTGCAAGTACAGCTGATAGCAACACACTTCTCTTTTAGTGGTAGCAAGCCACCAAAATTGCCTTATCACTAAAAACACTCCACACCAAAGACACAACAGATCTTTTGAGACCTTCACAATGGAGAAACAGAGAATCAATTTAAAAGAATGCTGTGCACATTTTTTCTAAGCCTCTTTGAAGTTATTTTTTTCCATCAATTTTCTTCTCCCCTTCTAGAAAAACATGCTATTAATGACCCTTAAAACAAGCTGCAGTATTTAAATAAAGTGAATTTCTACCCTGTTCTACAGAACATTCATTGTTTTCTTCACTGATGAATATGTCTAAAGCAAAACTGAAAATCTTCTGAGAAGTTTTAAGTTGCTACCAAAACAACAGCTCCAGCTGCTAAACTTCTGATTTCTGTAAAATAAGCTAATGCATATGAAGAAATTCGTTATAAACGTGTGGCATGAGCATCACTGAAACCAGTTTCACAGGGAAACTGAGATTTTTTGCAAATCTGACTTCACAGTAGTACATATTGATATACATCTCAGATATGATGCTTAATCTCAAAACGTCAGCTCTGCCTTCTTTTGTTAAGTGTACATCAGAGAAGTATGTAACTATCAAAAATTATATAGAGATTTTTGTCAGCCGGTGATTTCCAAATAACTTTTCCATGGGATGCAGCAAACTTCAAACAGGCTACATTTCAACTCTTACATCTCCTCAAGCAATTTTAATTGTTATTAATTTTCAACTTACGTGTGATTTTACTTCAGTGTCATATACAAGACTTTCCCAAAGGCCATGGAATTCAGCTGCAAAGGCAATATATTATATATCTGTTTAGGAGAAAACAGTCTGGGAACTTGTAATTTACCATTGCAGCATAAAGCAATTTTCAAATTATTCTCAAGTAAAATTAAGGATTAAGAACAGATATATGAGAGCAATTAAAATATATGGAAAAAAAAGATGTTATTTTTCTCAAAATGCAAACACTACTTTCTAAAAGACAAATTCAGCAGTTTCACACCTTCTGTTTCCTCACATAATTGTAAAGAGAAAGCAATCTTCTTAATTTCTTAACATGAAAGGAAAAATATCATTCTTTCCACCCTCAGTAGAGGATCAACCTACGTTTCCCTAAGACAGAGAGCTATGAAAAGGTGGTGTGGGAGGAGGGTTCTAAGCTCAATTTTATCATTCAGCTTTTTTTTTTTTTTTTTTTTTTTTTTAACATCAACATGTAGAGGAGAAAAAAAAAGCACATAGTTGAATAATGCATTAAAAACTGTAGTTGTGATTTGGCTATCAGTCATTTCTAGCAGGTAATTTCTAGCTTTCAGCAAAGAAAAGCAAAAAAGACTGAACAATTATAAACCACAATAATATGGGAATAATGTCAAAGTATCAGATTGACTTCTTCCCGAAGAGAAATGTAATGGATAGTTAGGCTTTTCGCAACATGGAAAGAGCAAGAAACGTCTCAGAATCACTGTCTCTTTAAGCTTAAGCTCACACCTGTACTTCTCCTTCCAGGCGCAGAATCCAACTTCCCCAAGCACAAGATAGTAAGAGGCAGGCCACGCTCTACTGCAGAGCAAAGCCTTATTCTTCTTTTCAGAAGACATGATGAGGACTCTAAATCTCTTTAGTTTGTTTGTTTGTTTGTTTGTTTGTTCCAAATACAAGAGCGGCACTGTCTTGGGGGCTGGAAGCCAGCAGTGGGCTCTGGAAAATGAATGTTTAAACTGGTGAGTTTCTTGTGGGTCTCCAAATAAAAATTTGGAATGCAGCTTGTAGGGTTAAAAATTTGCATGCTTCTGATTATCACTATACATTTTATTCCACAAGACCAGTTACTTCTACCCATCCACAAGTATTACATAAATAAATAACATGTTGTGGAATCACCTGTAGTAGTTCAGTCAAAACCATAACAAAGAAAGTCCAAATATATTGGTTCCATCCACAAAGGACAAAGTTAAGCAATATATACAAATAATACCTTTAACAGGTAACCCTATAAACACTTTCAGCCTTTCCAAGATTTTCTTTCACTGTAATTGCTCTAGGCCTTCCAGAAATATCACATGAGTACCTGCTGGTAGTACCCAGTGGTTAGCTGCAATGATATCCTCATTCTCTTCTTCCAGGTTTTCAGAGCTTGGTCCTTCTTCATTCAGATGAAAAATATGAAGAGAAAGACTGCTTTTGCTCAAGTCAATAGGCTAGAATGCACATAAAAAAACATTTAATACATCATATTTCTCATTCAAAGCTAATTATAACACAAGAATGTTAGAGTTCTCAGCTGGCATTCAGCTTTGAAGCCTACTACTTCTGTTTCAGACCTTACTAAGGGGTGTAGGCCCAAAAACTTAGCCACCTTTTCCTGGTAATACCAGTTGGCCTAATAAAAGATACTACATCATCCTATAGACCTTGTCTTGCTTATGTCCTTAGGCTGTCAGTACTCTACCTGTAACCAGTTCACAGGCATATGAACAGAGCTGTACATTCTTGACCATGAATACCTGTCTGTCTTTCAGTTTCAGCTCTGTATCCACAATCGACACGGACTGCACATTGCTGTTAAGGAAACAGTCATCAAACTCTGTCCACTTGTAATCACCAAACACGATGTTATGTCTGTTCAACAGCTTTAAGACATTCATCCTGATATCTTCTTTCTTGGCCGCACTAAAAAGAAAGAAACAGCATTATTTATGGCATTGACATTTATAAGGAAGCATGAACTAATATCAGAGTGCTTTATTTCATACACTAAGCCTACATGGAAAACAGCTTCCATCTCACAAAAAAACCA
The DNA here is from genome assembly GCF_965183815.1 of Platalea leucorodia. Classification (NCBI taxonomy): domain Eukaryota; kingdom Metazoa; phylum Chordata; class Aves; order Pelecaniformes; family Threskiornithidae; genus Platalea; species Platalea leucorodia. Next base: position 104,701,473 of record NC_138823.1, read on the forward strand.
AAAAAACAAAAAAACCACCCAACAAAAAAAAAAAAAAAAAAAAACAACCACCCCAACAATCCCCAAAACAAACCACCCCCAAAAAACCAACCCACACAAAAAATCCCCAAACCCACTCACCCCCCGTAATATTCTGCAGAAAAAAACCATATCAAATTCAGTTTGTTTGCAAAAGCAACAAGTTTGATACTTGTTTTTATTTTGTGCATTAAAAAACACAAGTCAAAAAATACTATTTGCTGTTTGCAGTCTTATCAAAGGACATGGAACGACACAGCTAGATTTCAAGAACAGAAATCAGTTATGCAATCTGACTGTGTTTCACTAGGAAAAACTGAAAAAAACTCATAGCCAAGCTACTAGATAGAATTTGGTACACTTATCTTGGAAGCTCTATTACGTTTTTGTGTCTGAGGACAGCTGATACCTCAGCATGGGGACATGCTATAAGAATTGCAGTAGAAGAGACAAAAACTACAGGAAAAGGAATACATTTTAAGATTTCAGAAAGGCTTTAACTTAATTTCGCAATTTCAGTGATCCGTTCCCAATACGAATTCCCAGTTCCTTGTCTTTTAAGTCTGACAAAAAGAAAGCAGTGAATATTTCACACCTTGACTTTAGCAACACCTTGGACACGCTCTCCCATAGTATCCAGATAGACAAATTGGTAAGATAAGGACTGGGTAAATGCCACAAGGTGGCTGGACTGTCCAGCTCAAACGGTTGTAATTGGTAGTACAAAAACTAAGCAGAGCTGCCAGGAAGTTGGGCAGGGAAAGGTGGGGTGTTGCTGTCAATATTGGGACTAACTTTTTTTCTACATCTTCCTTTACACCCTGGACAATGGGATGGAAAGCAACTGCAGCAAGTTTATGGATCACACCAAAGCAGGGAGAGCTGTCAATGCACTAGAGAGCAGGGCTGCCATTCAGAGGGACTGCTGCAGGTTGGAGATATAGTTTGACAGGAACCTCTTGAAGTTCAACAAAAGTAAACATGAAATCCTCTCTCTCCATCTACTGCCCAGACAACAGTACCGACCAGAGGCCAACTGGGTGAAAAGCAGCTTTGTGGAAAAGGACCCAGGGGTACTGGTGGACAAGCTGTCAATGAGTCAGCAGTGTGCCCCTGCTACAAATAAGGCCAACCTTATTTTAGGCTGTGCTAGCAAGAGTGCAAATGTTAGGGAAAGTGATTCTTTCCATCTACTGGCTGTTTGTGAGACCACATCTGGAGTATTGTGTGCAGTTTTGGGCTCTGCTGTATAAGAGACAAGGATATACTGAAGTAAGTCCAGAATATGGGCACCAACTTGATTACGAGACTGGATCACACGATGCACAAGGAGAAGCTGAGAGAAATGGGTTTGTGCTACCTTAGGAAGAGACAGCTGTGTGGAAACTTATGGGAGAGTGCAAGACAAGGCAGAGCAGAGTGCTATGCACTCGAGTAGGCGCACAGCACTCGGAGAAAAGGCAACAGATACAAGCTGCAGCAAGTAAAGTTTCGATCAGAGACCTGCTTGATTTCTGATGAACTTCCACATGTATTTGAACGTTGTCACACACGTTCGGGAGCGCCTGCTTCAAATCCCCAGCGGCTTCGTCCATCCTTCTCGCTCCTAGGGGGAAAGCGATACCAAGGAGAAGCAGGCTTTCAGCGACCGTTACACGCCAACGGCACAGCCAGTCCTTCCCGGCACAGGAGACGCTGTGCCCCCTCCACGTGCACCCCGCCCACCGCGGGGACCGGCACTTCCCTCCCTCCCTCCGGAGATGGCGACGTCACCCACGGGACACGTCGCCAGCACAGTCGCGCGCGCGGGCAGCCCGCTCCTCCCCCGCGGGCTTCCACGGTGGCGACAGAAAATCACCTCACGCCAGACAGGGCCCCGAGGACGGCGCGCTGTGAGCGGGGGACGCAGGTCCGCCCGGGGAGCGGAAGGGCCAGGCAGCTCCTCGGTCCCCCCAGCACCCTGACTGCTGCGAGGGCGGCGCCTCCGCCGCACAGAGGGGAAGAGACCCCGCTCGAGCGCGAAGGGAACGCGAGGCAGCGGGACACCGCTACCGCCTTTTTGTAAAAGGCGGGCTGCCGCGCGAAGGCCCGCCCCTCTCCCCTTGACCTGGATCTTCCTCCGCGGCGGGCGGAAGGAGCCCTTCCGCCCCGAGCGCTTCCGGTGGGGGGCCCGAGGGGCGGCTGCGGCTGCTGCGGCGGGCTCCGCCATGGGGAAGAAGCACAAGAAACATAAAGCAGAGAAGGCGGAATGGCGCTCGGCCTCTGCCACCGCCTACAGCGGTAAGAACCGGGGGCGGTACGCAGCCGGGGGACCCGTCTTTGTACCCGGGGACGCGTCTACCCCATTCCCTCCCGTGGCTGTCGGCAGGACCCGGCGTCTCTTCGTGGGCTGGGTCGCAGCGGAGCGTCTGGAGGGAGAGGCCCTTGTCTGAACGCGTGAGCTGCTGAGGGCGGGCGGGCGGGTGAGCGCCCCGGGGCCAGGCCGCCGGCGCTGTCCCGTTGCGGGGCGGGGCGGGCAGGAGGGGAAGCGGCGTGTTGCGGGGATCCTGAGCGGCGGCGGCGGGGAGAGGTGAAGCGGGCGGTGGCCTGAAGGCGGCGGGAGGGCGGCTCGGGAGGGGCAGGGGAAGCGTGGAGCGAGCTCCGGGGCGCTGGTGCGGTGGGCGTTGAGACCGGGCTCGTACGGCTGTTGCTGATGGATTCCGGTTACTGCGCTGGTTGCGTGATACTTGGCTTCACCTTACTCTGACAAGGATCTTGTGGTATTTTCAGGGAAAGCCGAGGCGTTAGTTTCTTACGTATTACAGGTTTGTAGAAAATCATGATGTAAAATGTGCTGAACAACTGTTTCGTAACTTGGATTCGTTGGTCTTAGCTATTATTCTTTCCAAATGTATTGCGTATATTTTCAACCTTGTTGTATGCTACAACATCCATGTGCATTTATGAAATCTTTTACTTTTTTAATTTAGATTATGTGGATAAGCCTTTGGAAAAACCTTTAAAGCTGGTGCTTAAAGTTGGAGGAAGTGAAGTGACTGAACTTTCTGGATCAGGGCATGATTCTAGTTACTATGATGACAGATCAGATCATGAGCGAGAACGACATAAAGAAAAGAAGAAAAAAAAGAAAAAAAAGTCTGAAAAGGAAAAAGAAAAGCATCTAGATGATGAGGAAAGAAGGAAGAGAAAGGTAAGCTGTGATTTTTAGAATTCAGACATACCAGTTGTCTTCATGCTTGCTTATCAGATCTAAAATCTGGCACACAGTACCAGTGCTTTTTTTTTTCTTTCTTTCTTTTTTTTTTTTTTTTTTTTTTTTAAATCACCGTTGCAAGAAGCTTATTGTTTGGAGACAGCACTTCACAAATGTAGAAAACTCGTGTGTGTGTGTGTGTGTGTTAGTGTATTTCTCCCATTTAAAAGAGATATCCCTGTGATGATTTTTTGAACAAAGTAAAAACTTTTTTTTTGTAACTGTTTGCTTTTCTTATCCATTTGCTTTGTCTGTAGGCATGAATACTTCCGTTTTTAAGTTGGAAGTTTTGTATTTCAGCCAGGTCAGAAACATGTTTTGTTACCCTTTGAGGAGGGTATTTTCAGCTTTTCAAGTAAATCTAAATTGTATTTCTGTTCCTGAGATATGCCCAGTTATTGGACATTGAAATTGATATGTTTACTCAAAACAGCTTTCTGAAATCTGATCTGTTGAGTACTGTGGTACAATAGTCTTGTTGGCTCTTGTTTAGAATAACCTGTATGCCAGGCTTTGTGGCTTCGTTAGTAGCAAATGGTGTGGTCACCTTAGTTGTGTGTGCTGAACCTTTAAATACAAAGAAGCAAAAGGTAAACAGTATTAGTTTTAATTGGAGAAGAAAATTGAAAAAGTGACAGTGAAAATGCATGCAGTATTGTTTAAATCATATTATGGTTCAGATATAGAATGAGTATTCCAAATGAAAAATCGCTGTCTTTTATCTTTTGGTATGTGGGATTGTACATTCCAAGTACGTTCTTCTAAAATTTGTCTTCTTCCTGCTGTGCTAGGAAGAGAAAAAGAGGAAAAGGGAGAAAGAACAGTGTGACACTGAAGGAGAAACTGATGATTTTGATCCTGGGAAAAAAGTGGAGGTTGAACCTCCTCCAGATCGTCCTGTCAGAGCATGCAGAACTCAACCAGGTGAGCAGTGTGAAAAATTAAATCATCTTGGGTGTTTTTAAAAGCATGCACAAAAAAACTTTTGTCAGAGGTACCGAAATGTAAAATTTACATGAGGATTTGCTGAAATCTAGAGACTTTATTTTTTCCAACATTCAGAACTTTATGCTATCTGAAAAGTCAGTATTCCTCTTGGTGCTTCTGGGTTTTAGTAGGTTTGTTTTCATGTGACTGAACTTGGCAAGGACATCTGTCCCTGGCTCCTGTTACTTGGCAGAATAAAGCTAGTATAGAAGTATTATTGTATGTAGTGTTCCCCTAATTCCTTCTCCTTAGCATTTCCTCAACATTTACAGAACAGTGGTCAGAATGTCTGGAACACAGTTTTGCTCAGTTCAAGGGAAAAAAATCTTGTGGAGACCGCTTAGCAGTTGTTACGGTCTTTTCTTATAACCTCTGTGGAGTTTTAATTTTAGTACCTCTATTTTCATCAAAAGTTTGGTGGTAAGTTGTGGTAGGGTGTCACTAAAGACCATAGTCCCCTCCAGTTTTCATTTACCAGTCTTCTTTAGTTCTCATCACCAGCCAAAATACTTATCAATTGTGTGTTGTAACTTCTGCATGTTTAATCCCTTCAGATTTTGCCATGCTTTCTCTATCTGTAGCCATTGCTGGATAGTTAAAACTCAACATTATTCAGTAGAAACTTTTGCTTACGAGAATTTTCAAATACATCATGATCTCAGTGCACATATGCCTGGAAGTGGAACCTTGTAGCAAAAAGTTGGGTCTGTAGGAATATTGTGAGTCTTGTCTTTGGAACACTGCCCATTGACTGGTCAAGTAATTTATTGAGGAATTTTCTAATTATGACTGCACATTACATTGAGGAATGGCGTCCATCGACTGTCAAGGTGACCTAAAAGGGGTAACTGAAATTTTCTGGTCAAAGCTTTATGTCTCTGGGTAGTCTGGAGCCTTGAAAAACTGACAAGCTAAAAATTGACCTCTATATTGACAAGGCTTCTATTTTCATCTGCTTGGAAAATGTCGTTGGAAAGCATATAAATTACCTTACCTGTTCTGGTTAAGAAGGGAAATGTCTCTCCATTATTGTGATGAAGAGTTGGAGTTTTAATTCTAGATTTCAGCATGCTGCTGCTTTAGTTTTTCAAACTTCACAGTAAAGCCAGTCTCTCTGAAGTATGTGCACGGAACAGGTAATTAACATGTAGTGTTTATTGTTTAATCTGTACAGGAAGTGAAGTTGTAATCAGTACCTCTCTTGCCAGCAAATCTGCATAGTCAGATTTTGTCGTTTGTTACTCTTCTTTTTGATTGAAAAGATTCAGAGGAGCTAATTACATGGGTGTTATAGTAAAGAAGCCGTTAAAATTGCATGGATAATGTAAGAATGTGGATTTCTCAACTGCAGTATTTGAGCAATGAAGTTTCACTTTTCCTGTAAAAATACATAACACCTTACTTTCACCTTATTAATACATTTTCTGAAAACTGCTAGACTTAGCATTACATCTGATTTAATGTCTACTAGTTTTTAATGTGATTAAAACTCAGTAGATAGTAAAGGAGAAGAAATAGTTACTGTATGCTTAGAAATCTGATGTACTTCTGCTTTGAAATCCATCTCGTTGACCTTCAGATCAGTACAAGCTGTACTTGTAGTTAAGATTTTCTCTCTGGTATTTATATTTTTAAATAAACAAACATACCTGTATTCTGTTTCATTGCACTTATCTGTGTTTCCATCTCAAACTGCAGCTGAAAATGAGAGCACACCAATCCAGCAATTACTAGAACACTTCCTGCGCCAGCTTCAAAGGTATTAAACGTATTCTATCTACAGCTGTGTCGACAGTGTCTAATGCATATTTATATGTGTTACTTTACAACTTCTTATCATGGTTTTCTGTTTGAAGATAGTGCCTAAAGACTGGCTGTAGTATGTTTGGTAACCTTTGCAACCATGTCAGACCTGGTAGTTTTTAAAGATTAGTTGAGGAAAATTATTACTATGCAAAGCTTTTGGCAGGGAAGTGTTTTGGGCAGAGGATACATTGCCATTATAAAATTATTAAATATTAATGACTTAATTTAGGAATTAAAAAACAGTTATGAATTTTAATATTTTAAAAGACTGAACTGTTCTTATGAAATTTTTTTTTATTCTATGTCCTCTGTCAGATACCAAAGCAAGTTTATACCTGCTTACTTGATAATCCTCTTAATTTGGAGAGGCTTTTTATTGTTTTCCATAAGATGTTAACCCTGTACCTCGTGTTTTTAAAAAAAAAAAAAAAAATTCCTTTCTTGTTACATAGCAATAAACTGAATTTGGAACTAATCTGAATATATTAAACACCAGTTATTTTTAGAGGACCTCATGAACAAGAAGAGTTGAAGAGGTTATTACTCAGTGAAGCCAAAAGACCCATTTGGAGTGTAAATAGAGACACAGAAAGCATACAAGAAATAATTAAATAATTCAAGAACTAGCTGATTCACTTTCAAAAAGTCTACGTATGTGTAATCAAAATTCTGTCCTGTATCGGGAAATTTTTCAAATATGCTTCTGGAGAGTGCTTTTAATGTTTTTAAGTAGCACTATTCTTTTTATACCATTAATGTGATATAAAAACAATGATCATTTTGTTTGCTGATATAAATCTAAATGTATTGTTTTTATTTTTAGGAAAGATCCTCATGGGTTCTTTGCTTTTCCAGTCACGGATGCCATCGCGCCTGGATATTCTATGATAATAAAGCACCCCATGGATTTTGGTACGATGAAGGAAAAAATTGCAGCGAATGAATACAAATCAGTCACTGAATTCAAGGTGAATTGATAGAGATTTAGTTATTTCAGAGCTCTTTAGTAAGAAACTGAAGATTCCTTTTAGCTGTAGAAGCATTTATTACATAAATTATTTTAATGTGTATTTTTTCAGCACTGAGCACTTTTGTATATTCTGTGTGTTAGAATGGGTTTCTTGCTTTGTTTTTCCCTGTGGAAGTGCTATATTTGTCAGATTCTACTACAATCTAGTACAAATTACTGCGGAAACCAAGAACATGCTCTAAAGTTCTATGGAATTCACGCTGCTAGACATAAACAAGAGCAAGACTATCACAAAGACTTAAGAGGTTGAAGAACCTGGAGCTTTTTTTTTTTAATCTAGACCTGGTTAGATTGATTAAAAGGCAATTTTGACATGTCTGCAAGAAAATTGTAGATTCAATAACAACTACATATTTTTTTATCTTTAGTTATCCTGTTTTCTGTATTACTTCATTTGGAATGGTCTTTTGGCAGAAACTTACTTGGCAAGTTTATTGGCAACTTGCCTTAGCTATTTTGTGTATTGTTATTGCTGTAATACTTTATTGGATGGTTTGTGGTTTTACAGACAGTGCAGTAAGAAATCTTTTCATGGTATTGCCAGCTCCGGGAAGGAAAGGAGTTTTCTTTAACTGATTCATGAAGTTCTACTAGCTGTCTTCAGTCATTGTTTTCTAGAGTGGTGTTGATATAACGGTAGACTTGGCAGAGAGAATTGGCTTGTTTCCCAGGGTTAATGTCTTCTTTTGAAAGGTCCAGCAAGGTGAGCAACGAATGGCTTATATTTCCTATAGGTGCTTTGACAAGGATTATTCTGTTTTGTTATGTATGCTTTATTTTTTTGAAAAAAGTACAGAGATTTATAGGAAATAGTAAAGAAGGATTCATAATTGCATTGCTGTCAGGAATGACTTAAGGTCTCTGAATTCTTTTGGCTTGCTGGATTGTCTTATTAAGCAACTTAAAAAGGAAGTTTGAAAAGTTTGAACGGGATCTCTGTGGCTCTATTTAGTATAGGCAAGGTTGCAATAATGAAACTGGTGGGATAGCAACCTAAAAAAAAAAAATGAAAATCACGATATTGTTTAGACTGACAGATTCTTCTTTTTCTGAAGGACTTGGTTTCTGCTGATACTCTGAGGAGCAATAAATGGTTGTCCATCTCACAGTGATAAAGAGGTTGGACTCCCTTTCTAGATATATGAGTGTACCTAATTATGCTTATGCCATTGTAATTCTGTGTAATACAGAAATGAATTTTATAGGTTTTCATCCTCTAGGTCTGCTCAAAGGGGTTATCTTTCATTTCTGGTATACTTATTATAAATAGCTGAGGCTAGTCACAAGCCAATAAATAATCTAAGAGTAGAGTTAGCAAGAACCATTTGCTGTGTTGAGAAGAGGGGAAAGTGCTGCAGAAAACATCAGTTTTGCTGCCGAAAAAAGGGTGTACTTCAAAGCTGGGCAAGCAAAAGATTCTTCTCCGTCTTTTTCTGCAGCACTTCAAAGGCCATCACTAGATGTATAACTCACATGGGCTTCTCTGTCTGCTACTTGGCTCATAGTTTGTTCCTCCATGTCATCTTCTCAAGTTCTGTTTTTGTGAATGCAGGTGGCTTAAATGCCATAGAAAGTCACAGACTACCAATTGTAACTCTGTTCACCTACTTGCTTAGCATGGACTTGATGACAACTACTAAATGATCAGGAGAGCACTGCTCTGACATCTCTGCATGGAAACAGGAAATAAAATCATTTTTTTGTTTTTACAGAATCTGATCAGGATTGCAGTAGGGCAAGGTTATTTTTGTAAACATTAGGTGCCAGAGAAAGTCTTTAGAAAGACTTCTGTGTCAACTGCAATATTAACCTTCAAAAATCTTTGTCTCAGCAAATCTATTTACTGGTCTGTAAACTTTTCAAAAAAGCATACCATTCTGTTTGCATGCACTTTTGCACATAATCAAGTCATCATCAAATATAGTGGACTCATGCACAAAAACACATTTGAATTTGTGCCTACAGAATAAATGAAGCCTAATTGCTTGAACAATCATTGTTTAAATATTGAAAAGTTATTAAGAGAGCAAAATATATTCTTAAATCAGGCACCAGTTTAATTTGTTAGGATCCAATTTGTGAAGTGCCTGGAAAGACTACTGCATGATTCTTGGTTATTGATTTGCCAACTTCAGAAATTTTCAGAGGTGTACAGTAATGTCTTTTTAATTCAGTGTTTCATAGAGCTTCTAATAATGCTTTACTCTACAGATCAGTAGCATGTGGCTAGAAAAAAGGCACCCTAGAAAAAGCTTTTGCAATCTGCAACAAATTGGTTTTGGTTCCGTTTACAGTGGGGTGTGTTGCACCTTTGTTTTGGGAACTTGCATCAGTAAAAATTAATTGAATTTATGTGTGACAGATAACCATTCAGAGAAGATAAAATCAGGCTTGGCTGTTCTGTTCTTTTGTTGCATGTGATGAACATCTAGAAGGCTGTTTCTTATGCTTTGAAGTTTTCTTCTCTTGTTTTAGTGCAAGTGACTGAAGAAGTGGGCGAATTACTAGAATTAAAATTATATGTAAGACACTTCGTGTCTTTCTGATGTCACTGTATTTCTCAAGTCTGTTCTGATTTAGAAGGTGGGAAAACCACCAAAAAGTACTTACCTTGGTGCCTCAGTCCTTCTATTAATTTCTCCATTTCTTCTATTTGTTCCGTTTGCCTAAGGAGCAAATGTTACATTTGGCATTCAGGGAAAAGTTTTTTGGTGTGGATTTTTTTTTCTTTTTTTTTGTTATAACCAAAAAGCCAATTCCAAACAAAATTGAGCATCTTGAAGAAGCAAAAAGGGCTCAAACCATCGTAATTCTGTGTTACCTTTTGGCTTGCATTTAGTCCATGAGCCTGCTACTAAAATATTTTGTTTTTCACAGAGCTGCCGTGATGGAATGGTGTCTTCCAGTCATTTAACAAAGGAATTTGAAATTTTAACATTTCTTTTGTCTTGTATTTTACAGGCAGATTTTAAACTGATGTGTGATAATGCAATGACTTACAACAGACCAGATACTGTTTACTACAAGCTAGCCAAGAAGATACTGCACACAGGCTTTAAGATGATGAGCAAAGTAAGAGACCTATTAAAAACAAAAAGCAGAAACTCTTTGGGGTTTTTTTGGTCATACTTAAAAGGAACATAATTAGTAACAATGATAAATGTTATTTCATCCATCTGTGATTAATTATAGCAGTGCCTGTTAGTGCTGCTATATTTAAGGGCTTGATAGTATTCTTGTTATAACGATGCCCTTATTTCTGAACCTTAGTAGGAGCTTCTTCCACTGGCCTCAGTGGAAGCAATTAAGATCCACGTATATAAAACCCAACTGTAAAATATTGCTTCTGAAACTTTGAGAACAAGATCTCATTTAAATTTTAGTTCTGCATAAACAAGAAAGCTTTTCTTTTTTGAAGGTGGTGGGCATAGGGGAGGTTTCAGGGGTTTCACGGATGCGCGCGTACAAACGCACTTTTTACTCAAGTTGTTGGCTTGTAAAATGAAGTTATTTTGGTGAGCTGCTCTGTGTGTGTGCCTGTGTGTGTGTGCACGCGCATGTGTTGGCAGTTATGGTAAGTTTTGTGTAAAATAGGCAGTTGTCTTTGCATATGCAGTTTTGTTTGTTTGTTTGTTTCTCTCTTGATAGTTGGGCTGCAGAAATTCTGATGCCATGCTACCATGACCAAATCATGTTGCATCGCCATTGGAAACGAGGCATTAAGAACAAAATAAGGCCATGGCCATTCCCATCCCATGCCATTATCATAGCATCTTGGCTATGAGGGAAAGGTTAAGTCCCTGCCGCTCTGTCCTTTCTGATTCTAGGAACGGCTGTTAGCTTTGAAGCGCAGCATGTCGTTTATGCAGGACATGGATTTTTCTCAGCAGGCAGCTCTTTTGGGTGATGAAGACACAGCAGTTGAGGAACCTGTCCCTGAAGTTGTTCCTGTACAAGCAGAGACTACCAAGAAATCCAAAAAGCAAAATAAAGAAGTTATTAGGTAAAGGTTTTAATGGGCATGCTTACTGGTTTGTTGCAGCTTTTGTAATATTAGACAGCAGCAAAGAAATGAGGAAAAAACCTCCTTTCAGCCTTTCTGCTTGTGGTCTATAGGATAAATGGGCAATTTTATTGTATTTTATTTATTTGTTTATTTATAGAACTAGTTTAATAACCCAGTGATTCCCAACTTGAAACAAACAATTCAAAGAATGACTGCATATTCTTTTAAACACTTACACTTAATGTATATATAGATTTTTTATCCTTCTTTATATCTATATTAAATAATGAGTAGTTTCTTCTCATGATGGTTTGAAATGTTCTTTCATTTTTAGTATAGCCACAAATACCTTTTGCATTTTGTCCCCCCCCCCCCCCCCCCCCAAATGATTGACTGTGTCAAAATCTAACAGGATGGCAGTGTGGCGGAGTGATCAGTAAATGATTTTATTTAACTTTAGTCTTATCTGGCAGGATATAGAGGTACAGATTATTTCTGGAGCAGATGATAACATCTTCCCAATGAAATCTTACTAAGCTTCTTTGTAAAATACTTTGCTAATGCAATAGCTATCTTCCAGCTAATAGGCATCCCCATGTCAAAAAGCTATGTTTTTACAACTAAAATCTAATTTTAGTCAAATTAAAGGGTTTTATTTTCTATTTTATGAGGAGATTTTAGCAGAAACTGTAATTTACAAGCAAATTATATTGTTCAGTGTTCTTACATAGACATCCTAGGATAGATGTTGAATTTAAATTGTAGAGCATTATATCAACTGGAACTTTATGAAAATAAAACTGTAACAGAGCATTACTAGTCATGTCTTAAATAATCTGATCATGCAGATATGTTCTGCAGCCTTCTTAAACATCCCAAGTAAAAAAAGTGAAATGTAACTTGTTATTTCAAGTTCATGCTCTCTCATTTTTGTTAAAAGTGAACTTTAGAATTTTAATCAGCCACATGATTTTTGTTACACTTCAAGCATTTTTGTAATTCTGCTTAATGTCTGATAGAAGAAGAAGTAGTATTTTAATGTAATTGTTTTGTGGAAATAGGAGACTGCAACGTGTATCTTCAAAAATAATTTTAAACTGAGTAATTTTTTTTGGCTGGAACTATTCTGATGTCAGCATACAGAAACATATCTGTTTCTGTATCATGGAGAATTATCAAAGTGTAATTTGTTCTTTGTTTAATGGATTGTGTATAGGAATTAACTGAAAGTACCTTTCTTGATTGAAGGGGAGGTGCCTTGGTTGTTTTTTTTTTTTTTAAAAAGATAGGATGATTTGGTTTGAATGGTGCCCAGAATACTAACTGTTCTCTTCTGATTAATTCTTACATAAACTCCGTTACAGGAGTAACTTTGTACTTTGCCACTTTTTGTGTGCTCATCTTCAAATACAGATAGCTAACAGAGCAAGAAATTGAGACTGCCAAGCAACATAGTACTGCTCTGTCTTTAATATCTACCTTAACATACAATTCAGATAGTTAAAAATAACTGACCTTTGATTTTATTCTGATACGAGTTTCCTTGCAGTCAGTTGTGGAATAAATTTACTTTCCTGTTCTTTTCAATGTTTATGTAACTTTAGTAGTTGGAATTAATCTGGTTTTTCTAATTAACTTGACCTTTTAAACACTTTTATTTTGGCATCAGTAGGATAGATATTTTTCTTTTTGATATACAATAAGAGCTTTGGGGGGAGAATTGAACCTAATAGCAGATATTTTTGCCTTCGTATTTCACAGTTAAAAACAGGGAAAGAGCTGAAGTCAATGTTTGCAAAGTGTTAAAGCAGTTTAGACCTCTGCACTGTAGTTTAAAAAATGACTTGATCACTCAGACATCCTAATATCTAAGTAGTTTTTGCAAATTTTGTCCAGAATGTTGCAACCTTCTGAACATTCTTTCAAAACTCTCATCGATTAAGTGTTTTGTAGAGTGTGATAGAAAGTGCCAGTTGTTGAGGAGTTTCCTCCTGTGTACACCCTTTCTTAAAGTTTCAATGAAACAAAAGTCGTGTAACGCATTTGTCTCATAATAGTATGATCCTGTGATGTTTTTATTGTCTTTAATAGCAAAACTTTCTTGTGTATCGGATCTGAATCTCTATACAGAGAGAAATTCTTAGCTAAGCAAATGGAAGAAGATACCCCAGGAGAGAGAAATGGATTTGGTGTGAGGAGATGCTCTACCCAGTACCTAAGGTGTTTGGCCCTAGTGTCTAATGTCCATATAATGCCCTGAAAGATTTTGATGTACAAAGTTTATTTTAAATATGTAATATAGTGAAGACTGCCGTATCCTATGATACCTTCACACTTCCCCTTATAATAGTACCTTTCTCTGATTTTATATAATTGCTAAGATAATGTCCTTTTCCATCCTGGGTATGTTTATTTGTTATGTTTTTATTGCTTTGGTGCTTTAATGAAAAGGGATCTACTGAAAGATAAATGTCAAATTCTGTAATTTCAATGAGAAGGACTGGTGTGATTGATAGTGATTAGGAATACTAATTGCCAATATTAACAAACATAGGAATTAAAGGACTCCCTTAGACTGGGAGCAGTGTCCTGCTTCTGCAAGCAACTAAATGACGTAATCCTCATAAATGCAGCCTGTTGTTTTTTGTCAGATTAGAGTTAGTCTCCATTCCTTCATCACATAATTTCTTTTCTACATCCTTCTATTTGGAAGTTGTGAAAATAGCATATTTGTGCATGTGGGAGACTAAGGACGCATACAGCATTCACCTTGTATTAATGCAATTTTACTCCCAATCTCTGTTTTGTAATACTTCCTTTATTTTCGTTGAGGTACGGAAACAATTAAATTTTTGAAGTTCAGTAGCTTGGTAGTTCTCAGCTTCTGCTGCAAAACTTCAGTTTCATAATATGACTATAATTACACTTAAATGCCAAAGTATACTGACACTGGGAGAGGAGTGGGACTGATTTGTTCTATTTAGCATACCCAGAATTCAGCCCTTTGTTTTGTTTTAGCTTTTAATTTCTACAGCTACTCCTCTTCTCTTTCTTAGTTGCATATTTGAACCCGAGGGAAATGCCTGCAGCCTGACAGATAGCACTGCTGAAGAACATGTCCTGGCACTAGTGGAACATGCAGCAGATGAAGCTCGGGATAGGATCAATCGATATCTACCCAACAGCAAGGTCTACTGCACAACAAAGTTCACAATTCAGTTTTGTGTCTGACTATTGAATGCTTTGTTTCATCTTAGGCAACAGGCTTTAGTATGATGTTTTCTGAGACTGTAACATCTAGGATGTATGCTGTGTGTGGAATACCAATATGACGATTGTCCAGCATTTAGTTTCCACTGAACCCCATTGTAGGGTGTCCTAAATGGATCTCAAGTTGTAGTGTGTGTTGAACATCTTCAGAAATTCACTTGCAGAAAACTGAAATGTTGCTCAGTCTTGAATCTGCCTTTCTTAATTGCAACCCTTAGCATTGAAAGTGATTAAAAAAGCATCACATTCTTCTTATTGTTGCAACCTCAGAAAAAGCAAACTTTGGCATAGGTTGAAGGATTATTAGGATTTCCCCCTTCAATCTAAGGAATTCAGGAATTTTTAAGTGTTAAATTACTTTTTCAACGAGAAGTACAGAACCTCTTGTAGTTTTGTGCCTATAAGTAGTAGCTGTCAGCTATAGCACATTCTTGTGTCAGTACAAAATACAGACATCCTTCAGTGACTAGGAAAAGATAGCAATAGTTTGTCCATGTTGGAATTTTGGACAGTGCTAACCACAGGTTTGATCAGCTTGGACGTGATTCTGATACTGTTCCATGCGTTTGGGTGTTGTGCTGTTCCAAGAGTTAGAAGGAAAAGCGCAGTGATACTGTTAGTGCAGTTTTCTCAGCACGATCTGTTTATAGGCTGGGTTTTTCTTAGCTATGGTGATAATGGTGGATTCCTTCATCACTTCATGCTAGGGTTGGAGTGAATGCTACAGGCATTTGCTACAGGCCTACGTTGAGATACATTTACTCTGTTTCCCTTGAATCTTGTGGAGTCTTACTACCACCATTATACTTTGTCCTCATTTCTCATTGTCGCATACTCTAGTGACCACTGCAATCAAAAAAAAATCAGGATGTTGCTCCATCCTGCATTTTCCACCTATTTTTTTAACAACTGTTGCAGAAGAAGCATTTGCTTTGAAGCATTACTGGTAGCAGTTGTGTCTTCAAACTTAAAAGTTGATTTCTTGGACAATGGCCTTTGTTACACAGTGATCTTAGGCTCAACTGGATTAGCAAGTAAAGCCTCAAAGAACAGTGGGAGAAGGTTTAGCTTCTTCAGTATATTTCTGTTTCTTTGGATAATTAGAAGACTTGCTAGAATTGAAGGCTATTTGAAACCTCCAAAGTAAGAGTGGCTTTTTAAAAACCCTTTAAAGCAATACCCACCTTCTGCTAATTGCTAGCTTTACTGAAAAGGCCTTTCATGCTGATGCAGTCAGTTTTGCTGTGTTCAAGAAAGAGTTGTTCTAGGTGTGCAGCTCTTAATTGTCTAAGCTGTTAATCAGCTAGACAACCCACTGCAGATTCCACTGAATCTAGGTAACACTGACACGTTCCTAGAGTTCAGCTATTGCTAACTTTTGCCATCACTTGAAGGTATTGTTCCTGTTCATTCTCTTTCCAGCATTTGTCACCTCTGTTTTTATTATATGCTGACATTAGCTTTGGCCTTATATAAACTTTTTAAGAGGGAGGGGAAAAAAAAAGTCGGAGAGAGATTTGATGTTCAATTTACTTGGATGTATTTACTAATATTTCTTTAGGGAGAGCATAGTTTTCATCTTCCGTCTTTACCGAGAAGTTGGTGTCTTTTTTGCATGATTCATGTGTAGTGAGTTTCTGACATCAGCTTAGTTTGTTGCATCAGTTCTGGCTCTATCTTTACAGACCCCAGTGTGTTCTATTGTCTTTCGCATCTCTGGCTGTCTTTTTAGCATTGTGTTTGTGTGCTCTGATAGGTCTGTCACAGCACTTCTTCCTCTAAGAATTTGATAGTGTGTTCATAAAAGTACTTCTAATTAGAGACAGTTGTGGGTGAGATATGAAAACAAGCAGTTCGGTCTAGATTTGAAAATAAACAGTGAGCTAGATTGTGGATAGGAGTTACACTTCTGCTTCTAAAAAGTAAGTGTGTTCTAGGCTTGGCAGTCAGAAAGCCTGGCTCCATGCTAATTATAATGGAATTGTTTTTGTCTTGGATGCAAACTTCAGATCTGATTTAGGAAGATGAATAAGGAGTTGTATATATGACATACGAACTTTTACTTTGAAGTCTTCTGTTCTGAAGCATTTGCTAGGCGGTGATAAATAGTTGTGACCCAAGATTCTCTGTATTATAAAGGGAATACCAGAGTACAGGATCTGAATACAGCTAAAAATGCTTTCTATAGTTTTCTGTATAAGTAAGCAACTCCTTCTCTGAGTTTGGACTGTTCTGAATGATTGCTTCTATATCTTTGTGGTTCTACTTACAGATTGGTTATCTGAAGAAAAATGGAGATGGAACTTTATTATTTAGTGTGGTAAATTCATCTGATCCAGAAGCAGAAGGTAAATGCTATGATCTGTCAATCAAACATTTCTAATGTTGAATGTTTTAGCAGATTTTGAAGTCTTAACTGTACATACAGATCCTGTGTAGTGTAGATGAGTTTAAAAAACCCCAAATCATTCCCCAAACCATTTTCCCCAACAGCTATATTTAGTATCTCCAATATCAGATGTTTCTCTTTGCCTTTCAAATTTTCACTCTTCAGATGCTCTGTTTTACTGATGCTAACAGTTAGAAGGTAAAATAATATCTATTTATAAGCACTTACACATAGCTACAACTTTATAGAGAACTTGGAAGACAGGCTTTTGCTCCAAGTACCCTGTAGTGTTAAAATCTAATAGACAAAAGGTGAATGAAAGTGCTGTAACCCTATGTAAATGTGCAATGCACAGATATAAATTCAGAATCATCTTTTACCTTTTTTATTTCCTAATTTAAATTATTAACTAAATTTCAGTTTTAAGTTAATTAGGTTTTGCTTAATTGTTTTTCTTTAGTTCCTTGATCTTTTCTGTGGGTTTTTGTTTGTCTAACTACTATACATTATTTATATTGTCTTATGCTTTCCACTTGTTTTAATTTCGAGCTGAAAATGCAGAAGTTTTGAAAGTTTGTAATGAATGAAATGTCATAGTCTTTATGCTGCTGTATGTCACGTTGATTTAGCACTTCCTTCTCTGCACCTTTTGAGATTGGAATGCATTCACAGCTTACCTGTTGTTGCATTGGTGAATGCATGAACCCTTTTGACTACTCAGGTTTCTGTTGATTTTTTTGATGGGGAGATACAAGCCTGTAGCTCTATTACTGTCTAAATTCCTTTTCATTTGGTAGTAAATTTTTCTGGAATGAAATTGAGCATTTCGACTATCATCATGCCCTTATCTATTTCTGAAAAAAATAAGTAATAAAATGAATGTGATTAATACCTCTGAAATCATGCTACTGAAAATTCAGACTGTGCTGGTAATGGGAGCAGAGCGAGCTTTCACTGTGTGCTGTAAAGTACTGTACTGCTTCCTGATGTTTCTGTGCTCCAGAATCTTTTTTGATTGCTTGTATAGTTCATACTAGTTACACTGAATTTTCAGCTAATAGTATAATCTGAATTTTTATTGTAGTTTATTTTTTTCATCCTAGTAAGGTTCTAGGGATAAACTTGATTTCTGTTGTTCAGTAATTGAGCATAATTACCATTAGATTCCATAGCAGCCAGAGAGATTAAAAATAACTGGACATGTCCTAAATGTTGTTGGGATTTTTTTGAGTTTAAAAGCATATTCCAAATTATTTGAGCCATTTTAATTAGGCAGTTCTCAGAACTTTGGAAGAAAAAAATACTGCTATAGCCATAATGCTAATTATCTTAACAAGGTTCTTTACATGGTGTCTGGGTTTTTATAGACAAACTGCCACTTAGTCAACATAAAAAATGGCTTTTCTGACTTCATAATATTTGGATCTTGAATGTTTGTGAATGAGCTAGTAAAAGAATTTCAGATGCTGCTGTATACTTCAAAAGTGAAATAACTAAGCAAGTCATCGATCTTGTGAGTAAGAGATGGAAACATATTTACAGCATGTATTTGAAATTTAAATGGAGAACCTGAATTACACTACCTATCCTTAATAAAAATGTACAGATTAAAAGATATTTAGCCTTTATGGTAAATGCAACTTTTTAAAATAGCAAAATCTAAATATTCAACATAAATAAATTTTAAACATGAAGTGCTTTTCTAAAAATTATTATCATCTTTTAAATCAAATTATTAGAGGAAGAGACTCACCCAGTGGATTTGAGTTCCCTGTCAAGCAAATTATTACCTGGCTTCACTACGCTAGGCTTTAAAGATGAACGAAGAAATAAAGGTAAATGCCAAGGAACATGTTTTAACTTTGTGTTAATTAAATTATTGATCAATTTCTTGATATAAAATAATTTCAGTTTATACCTGTCTCCAAATGAAAGTTCACTTGGTTATTTCTATAACATATAATTAATTCTATTTACAGCAGGATGCAGTTTTAATTAAATTGACTTTTCTGCTTGTTAAACATAACTTAATTAGGAGTTTATGGATTAATGTTTTGTCTTAGTGTTATAGCTACACTAGAAGCTTTCCAATAATGGTACTTCATTTTCTCTGGAGGAAATAATTTTTCCTGAGTAATTGTACTTAGAATTGAGAAAAAAAAAGCTTTTGGTCACTTGCATTTTTGTATCATATGACAAGGACCTCACAAACTGTGGATTTTTTTTCTAGTATTATTGATATTTTCAATAGTTTCTATTCTGCTCTCCAGAAACTGACTGGCAAACAACAGCGAAGTAGACACACGCCAAAAGCAGAAATCTAAAAGGGGGCGGGGGGGGTGAATCTTTTTTTTTGTGGGAGTCGTTAACTTGTTTCTTTGTTTTCCAGTAGTATAAGTACGTTTATTTATATGGTCAAAATAGTTGCACTGATTCTAGAGTCTGGAATTGTCCTTGAGATATTGCTCTTGATTTCAATTGGAGGAAGAAACACACTGCACTTTCTGTATCTGTTTCAGAAAACAAAATCTTTTTTTTCTGTTATTTTTTTCCACCTAAGTGATCTTTTACACTTGTGTTAATCATTTGTTATCTCTCTCTTCTACCTGGCTAGTAACCTTTCTTACAAGTGCTAGTACAGCACCTTCCATGCAAAACAACTCTATATTTCATGATTTGAAATCAGATGAAATGGAACTCCTGTACTCGGCATATGGTGATGAAACTGGGATACAGTGTGCCTTAAGGTAAGCGCTTCCTTATTAGGAGGCCTAACTTCTCATAGCAATTTTATGAAAAGCAGTTTGGACTAAATGTCAACTAGGAGCCTCCAAATCCCGATATTTTTTTCTAAAACTTATTTTTAAAGTAACTCGGTATAAAACTTAAAGCTAGCTTTCATCCTGGTTGGTGGGGTGTTTTTTGGGTTTGGGTTTAGTTTCTTGTTTTGTTCTTTTTTTTTTTTCTTTTTCTTTTTTTTTCTTCCCCCTCTGTCTGCACTTTTAAGTTACCCTATTTTATTGCAAGGCTGTTATGAATCTTGTTATTAGAGTCTTTGACCACAGAATGTTACAGGTTGCTAAAGATTTAGCATTTTGCTTTAAACCCAGCAGTAAGTAGGTTTAGATATGCAAGTAATAGATTTCTATGACTTTAAAACAGTGATATTTTTCAAGGAGTTTCAAAACAGTTAAAGCTACTTGAAAAGGAAAACGCCACTTTTCATTAAGTTGTTAATCTTGGAGGGAAAAAATTAATCACAAGCTTTTGTGTTTTGTGTTTTTGTTTTGTTTTGGTTTTTTTTTTTTTTTTTTTAACCCTCTACCAATGATAGTTCGAGTGAAAATTTGCTGGTAGTTGTGAAAAAGAAGTTTGCAAATACATTTACTTCCATTTAAAAAAAAAAAAAAGGGGGGGAGGTTGAGAAGGAAAAAAACCCCAGCCTTGAATGCCTTAATTTCTTTTCTGAAGAAGCATAAAAGAGCAAGGAAAATGTAGGTGCAATGCAGCGTTGTTGGGGAAAACCCATGTTATAAGTTGAAGTATTTTTTTACAAAAGTAAACATTTCCTGTAATGCTTATATCTCCATTCCTACTAGCTTACAAGAATTTGTGAAGGATGCTGGAAATTACAGCAAGAAAATAGTAGATGATCTTCTGGACCAGATCACTAGTGGAGATCATTCCAAAACTATTTATCAGCTAAAGCAGGTGTGTCCTTGATGCCCAGAAATGTCACAAGTTCATCAAAACAAGAATGGACCTGTTTCTGTTTTTTAATATTGTATGAGATGCTTTGTTTTCCACTGACTGTCAGTTTAAGCAGTGCAGGCTTAGCTGTGCATGCAACTATGCAGTGAACCAAATTAGAAACTGAATTGATCAGCAAGAGAAGCAATCTTTTTCTTTTCTCCAGCTAGATCAGTTGTCCAATGTGGTTCACTATGTGACTGCAGAAAGGAAGAGGCAGGGGGATGCAACATAGCAGGGGGGAGAAGGGACCAACCAACTGAATGGGGTTTGGGCAGCCCTGTCACTCAATGTCATGACTTACGTACCTGCTTCTGAGTTATATTGCAATGCTTTTGTTAAGGATTTTTTTTGTCTTTATTTAAATGCAAAATACATTCCTTGTGGAAGGACTAATTATTTGGAACATTGAAATAATATTGGAGAATAAATTAATATCACTGTACAGGTATCTATTACCCAGCAATGCTAACTTTTAAATTCATGCAGTATGTCTGAAGGAAAAACTTTTAACTTATTTCCAAAAGCACTTTACCTAGGAGATTCATACTAAGACTGGAGAAGAGATTTTTCTCAGAAGTGTGTATAATTCTGGTGGGAATGTTTGCATTCCCAAGACAAAATAGGCTACCGGAAACTGCAAAATCCTGTTTCATGTTATCTTCACTCTGAAAACCACTCTTAGTTTGAAATAATTGTCTGCTCTTTGAAATGATGACATTCTGAATGATTCAAGAATAAAGAAAGGGAGGTGGGGGTGGGGATGGAGATGGAAGGTACTCAGACTTCCTGACATGGTGGAAATGAGATTATGCTAACTCTCTGCAGACGTAGAAGTAGAATAGGGTGGGTGATGTTTGGGGAAAAGGAGACAATAGAATGAAAAATAAGAGGGTCCTTCAGAATTTTCTGGCTATTTTTTTCCAGTCCCCACTGGAAAAAGGTTGCATATGAAACAGGAAGAAATGTAAAGGATTAGTTAAAAAAAAATTGAAAGTTCAAACCCAATATTTTGAATATTCTTCTACGTCTAGAAATGTGTGCATACAACATATTGAACTTAGCTTTAAAATAAAACACGTGCCTTTCCCTTTTTGCCGCCTTGTTCTATGAATATTGTTCCAAATGAGAATTTCTAAATACCTTTCAAATGGTCAATGTCTGTTTACACTTAGAAATGCTGTTCGGTTGTGATGTATGTGGATATGTACAGATTTTGTGCAATTAAATGTGTTTCAGTGATGATGTGCCATGGTGTTTTATGCTTGAGTATTTTGTGCTGCTACATTTGAGTAAGAATGAATATCTCTGAAAGTGCAACACTAAATGATTTGGAATCAGAAGTTACTGAAGTAATGACTAAGACACTGCACTTGAATATAAAGTTCATGGGCGGAAGAAATAGTGTAAGGGGAATCAAAGATTAGTTAAAATGCATAATACTAAGCTATTTCAAAACAGTAACTTACATTGTAATTGCATTACAGGTATGTGAAAAAGTTAGCTGTCTCTAGCCTCATTTTGTCTGTGAAGTTTGAATATACTTGAAATTGTACAAGAGAGAGACCTTTATCTTACGTTGAATAAAAGTAATTGTTAGTATTCTTTCTTTCCAGAGGAGAAACATCCCAGTAAAACCACTGGATGAAGTTAAAGTAAGTTATGCTGATAGTCAGTCTGTTGTTTGTTTGTTTGTTTGTTTGTTTTAACTGGAAGAAGTGTCTTGGCTTTTAAAGTAGAGAAAGCGATGTTCTCTGGGCTTCCAACATTCAAATTCCTCATTTTATTTAACATGCATCTGTTCTGTATATTATTACAGAAAAGATTGGTAAGTGGAGTATATGATAATGAAGAGGCTGTTAGGTTAGTCCTAAAGAGGCTGTCCTAAGAGACTGTCCTGGTTAGTTCTAAATTGTTTACGTGAATGTATATGGTCACCCACTACAGAAGAGCAAGTCTTTATTTTTTTTTGTAAAGGTTCTATGCAAACGTCACAAAACAAGATAGTGTTCCGTGGTAGCCTCGGATCTGATCTTGGTAAACTACTAAATTACACAAACTGAGAGTATTCTTAGGAAACATAAGCTATGAAATGCTAAGATCTGAAATATGATTTGGTTCTTTAGGTTCTGCCAGTTCTCATAAAAGAAGAGCACAAGTTGCGTAATACCTGTCCGGATTCTTCCAAACAGATTATGGTAAAATGGTTTGTGTGGTTTAAAAAAAAAGAAAAAAAGTGTTTCAGTACAAGGATGTGCATGCTCTGAGGTAGAATATTAAAACTACAGTATCTAGAATAAGCTTTCAGTACTTAAAATGGATTCTCTGACAGTTATTTTAGTTAGTGGCTTTGTTTGTCCTGTTCTGTATTCTCTAGTTTAATTCAGCACGCATAACTAAATCTAAGAGGCAGAAAGACCACTTAGGAATCTGAAAGATACTTGATCTGCTGATGAACATTTGAGGTTCACCCTGCTGTAAAAGTGGAAAAAACCAGTAGTATTTATCAGTTTTACTGCATCCATTGAAAATGTCTGTTAGAAAGTAGGGGTAAATAATGCATATCTTGTGATTTCACAGCTACTAATCAAATGTTTCTTCAAGTGGTAGTTTTTTTCTTACAAATTATTTGTGACAACAGAAGATATGCACTGTATTCCATGGAAATTCACATAAAAATTATATGGATTACATTATAGCAACTAATGAAATTTATAGTTTTATAAATATTCCTTATGTTTTCTGGAAAGGTTTGTATTTGTCTAGGAGGTGACTGGTTAAGGTAATTCACGAAAGTGCTAAGTTTCATTTTCATATTTCTAAAAGGTAATACCTGGTGGTGTATTTATGTGCATGTCTTATTCCTCCTACTGGAATAGGCAACCTCAGAGAGTTCTGTTAGAACGTTTTGAAGCTTAACAACTTTTACTTTGATCTCTTACTTTTTGCCATTGCATGCCAGTATTGCATCAGGTATGGAAAAAAAGAAATTGTTGTAGTGCAGGCTGTATTTCATTATCCAAATGTATGGAAAAAATACTTGAGAGACCAGCTCCAGCTGATACTGTGTATAAGGAGGCCTACCTTACTGGTTTTATTAGTCACATACTAAAAATTTCAATAAATCCAGTGTTGCATTGAGAAAGTGAGGGAAAAGGGGATCTAGGAGTGGTTCATGATGGGGGATACTGATAATGCTTCCCCCTGCCAGGGTTCTGCCATGGAGTAGGGATGAGTTGAGCATGTAATTGAGTCCCAGAGGATTTGGTAATGTTGGTTTCAACAGTCTCAGATGATGAGATGAAAGATATTTAGACTACCCTGCAGATCCTTTGTCATTCATATGACTGGTCTGTGCTGGAACCATGTTTGAGCTGCCTGTGAGTTGCAGGTTAGCCAAGACGGTTATGGATGCTCCAGTCTCAGGTGTTGTGGTGCACGCTTTTGAGAATATGGATTCATGCGTTTACCTTAAACATTAAGAAGTTATTATGGCAGCTTGCCACTATTGCTAGTCTTTCTGTTTCTTGTATTTTAATAGGTTGGAGAATCTGCTGGAGACAGTAACACTTCTGACTTGGACTTTCTCTCTATGAAACCATATTCAGATGTATCTCTTGATATTTCTATGTTAAGTTCGTTAGGTAAGTAATTAAATATACAAGCCTTCAATTATGGTTTAGTTGTACCATTTAGGCAAAATAACAGCTGGATTTTCTAAGAATAAAAAAAGTGTTCAAAAAGTAGTAATAAGTCTACATTTGACATGGTACAAGATAAATGAAACCTTGGGTCTGTTTTTCCTTTGAGGCATCCATGTGCTAGTCAAGCTGTCTTTTCCTGTACCACTGAAGAAACCAAAGTATTTGTACCTCACAATTTTTATAGCTTTGCTTGTTTTTTATGTGTTCATAGTAACATAAATCTTAAGAATCAGCGTGGAGCTTTGGCTCAGAAATGTTATTGCTTCATATGCTGTCTTTTGAAATAACTTGGGAAGTAGGTAAGTATGTGAAGGTCAATCATGTCACTATTTGGAATGTCCCAGAACAAAAATCAGAAGAAACTTCAGGTGTTGGAAAGACTTTACCTTCAAATAAAGCAGTTGTATAAAAGTATTAGGACGTTGTTTCAAATACCCATCTTTGATAGGTATCCTTCTTTAAATACTACAAGAAGTAATGTTCCCATTTCTGCAGGCTGCTGAGCTGGTCATATGTCTCAAAAATGTCATCACAAAAAAAAATACTGCTTATGGTTTAAGATACTTCTAATTCAGAACGCGAAAGATGCAAAACTATCTATTATAAAACATAACTGAGGTAACTGAAAGCTTAAATAAAAAAGATGTCTACGGATTTCTCCCATAGGTGCAGTATTCTTGAAAAGCAATTGTAAGCTCTGATTATGCTGTCACACACTAATTTTTGTTGCAGTTCAGTAAAAATGAATAAATACCTGTTTTATAGATAAGGTTTAGACATATCAATCTGACTATGAATTTCTTGCTCCACTGAAAGCTGCTTATATTTTTTTTCTTTGATTTTTCTGTAAATAATCATACTTCTCGATTACTTAGCTTCCAGAGAGAGTTTATGGCATTATTTCTTATCATAATTCTTGCAAAGTTAGCAAGGTCTGCATTGAAGACAGCCCAAAGAGAAAGGAAAGAGTTTATTTTCCTGTTTAAAGTGGAGGGAAGTTTTTTTAAGTCTTCAGATGAAAGAACAGCGTATGTTGGCACAAACTTCCAGTTCTTTCCAATTTCACAATTTCATTTGGCTTACTATAAAATCAGTGTAGCTGGAGAAGATACTGTTCTTAAAATCTTCTGTGATGAGGATTTCTTTGCGTCCATAATTTACATGTTCTATTTTAACTGTGTTTTAAGTTAGATATTTTAGTCTTTCTACTGACTTCCTCTCCTTTGCTGCAAACTAAATGCATTATTTCAAGTCTGGAGTTTAACAGATGAAGAAGACAAATTAATTAGCTGTTTAAATACTGGGAGTGAATTCAGTTTCAGCCATTTCCCATGGCACTCTCCTTCATCCTCCAATATAGCCAAATGCTTTTCAACATGTATTTCTTGAAACTGAAAACAGATCTGCAGCCATTGCCTTTTAGAAGTGCAAAGGAAAATGCAAGATTGAGGTTGTTTGTGTAGTAGACAACACTTGTGTTAATTTATTGTAGAATAAATTTTTAGAACTATTTTTTTATAGTTACTTGGTAATTCATCAGTGAATCTGCATGTGCTAATTATGGGGTTTGGTTGATAACTGGTGGCCCTTAGGGAAAGTGAAGAAGGAGCTTGATCATGACGATAACCATTTACATCTGGATGAAACAACTAAGCTGCTGCAGGACCTTCATGAAGCTCAGGCTGACAGAGTGGGATCCCGGCCATCATCCAATTTGAGTTCCCTCTCCAATACCTCTGAAAGAGACCAACATCATCTTGGTAAAGTTACCTGTGTCACAGAAGTTGCAGTACTTCTGCTCTAATTGAAACTGGTTAAAACTTACATTTTAATTTACATAAATCTTTGCATGAAACTGCTCTGATAAAACACTGTGCTGACTACAGGGTCATGTTTTAATTTTTAAATATGCATGGCAAAGGCAACTAAGATGACATACTTTTGACCTGTGGAATTAAGGACACTAATTGTAGTTACTTATTTTTTGATTAGTCATGATTGAAATAATTGTGAGGTAAATTGATACTGACTGGCAAATCCCTATATGCACTTGCATTTTATGCTCTTAGAAATACTAAGGAGTGTATAATGTTTATTTTACTTAGGCATAGTTTTATGCAGCAAGTAACAGGTGGGATTCTACAATAGCCTTCCATTGTCAACTGTAAAATTCAGTGATAAGACAGGATGATAGGGTAACACCACTTAACAATTCCGTGCCATTTCTAATAAGGTAGGAGATGTTGGTTGGATGATACTCAATTACATTTTGTATAATTTTTCAACTTAGAGTAATAATGACTGCTGTTTCAAAAAGGATTAAATTACTGAAGAATCTTGTAGTTTCTTTTTCAAAATCTCCTGTTTAAGTATCATTTAAATGTCTGTCTTGCTTTAAAAGTCTGAAAGGAACATGTGAAATAACCATGCTGTTTATATGCATAAGTATCTCCTCATTATTTTTCTGTACTTTTAAAGGTTTTGATTTTTTCCATATTCTACAGGAAGCCCCTCTCATCTGAGTGTTGGAGAACAGCAAGACATTGTTCATGATCCCTATGAATTTCTTCAGTCTCCAGAAACCTCAAATGCCACTACTAACTAATCTGAAGTGTACTATATATATTTTGTATTTTAATTGTATTATGTTTTTATAAAGTTTTTGTCCATGGCAGAAACGTCAATTTTGTCCTCTTTTCTATGAGGATTCCTGTATAATATTATCATATATGCTGGATTAAATAAAAAAAACCCTACTTAGTACATCATGTTGTTAGCAATGTACTAAAACCTTCATTTGATTTGTTTGTTGAGGGAGGTTGTTGTCTATTGGTATGTGAATCTTGACTGAAAAACAATAAATAATGTGTTAGAAAAAATTGTATTATGTAGAAACTAAAAAGTGATTATTTTCCCAGTATCATGGCAGCAGTCATTAAATGTTTATAGTAGCGTTATCTACCAGTTCTGTTCAGGTCTTAACTTGAACATCTTCAAGGAGGAATATTTTATTTCATCAGTGACAGAACTGCATGAATTGTGATCATTATGATATCTCCCATCTCCTAACCCTAATAATCTGTAGAAGTTGTTTCTGTTTCCCCATATTTTTAAATCTTTTTTTAATCACACTAGAGAATACTTAATTTGAGAGTAACAATACTTGGTAGTTGCATTAAAATGCTCACTATGAGAATTCTACCTTGGATCTAAAAAAGATGGATGTTTTTGTGATCCCTTGTGTCTTGAAACGCAAAGAAAATATAATATTTATATTTTTTAATTTGATATGTATATTTACTTGGATGGAAAGAATACTGGATAAGGTGTGTTTTTCAGTAATTTTAAAATAAAACTTTTATAATTCAGTACTGATGTAACTGGGGGATTTTGTACCATTGATATGTGCAAGCTGGACAAATGTTATGAATTTACAATATTTTGTAAATATTAATAAAAATACAAAGCCACTTTTGATGTTTGCAAGTATCTTGTTCATGCCAGGAGAAAATTTGCTTCCTTATCTTTACTAAGTCTGAAATACTTGGTTTTGGTCTGAATTTTTGGTCTGAATTTTTTCTGAATACTTGGGTTTGGTCTGAATTTTTGTGCTGCTTCAAAAGATAAATTTCATAGTGCTACATGTAGCTGTAAACAATTAACTGTGAATTTCTAGGAACCAACAAGGAAGTTTGCAAGATAACTGATACCAAAGTCTTGATAAAGTCTAAAGAGGAAGATCTGTTCACTCAAACTAGGTATTTGTGGTCTGGACTGTTTCCTTTCCCTACCCTCTGAAATGCCTCTTCCAAGCACCTCCCCAGCCCCACTTCTTAGGGATATGTGTGTTCTCTTTGGCTGTTACATGTCATTTTATGTTCAGTCAGCTATGATACCGGCAGCTGCCTTTTCCCCTCTCACTGCTAGTTGCTTGCTCTTTCCATTGCTATGTCATTTGTGAGACTTCCACCTGAACTGGATGAAAAACTTTTGAGTTTCAAACATTCTTCTTTGCTTCCCACCTAGTCAGTCAGTTTTGCAAAAAAATTAAGGGAGCAGTGACCCACCTAAAGGCTGGAAATAAAGAGTGAGGACCAAGAAACAGGAGCTCTTGAAATCAGCGTTGCCTGGCAAAGACAGTTTGATAGCAAAGCCTTTATAATTATGAACTGTCTCAGTTGTGAAGGATCTGACACCTATGCTGCTCTCAAAACGAAAATCTGCAGCATACCCCTCATACTGCCCATACATCAATCTCGTGTCTCGCCTTAATACTGAACAGAAACAGGGCAGCGCATCCATCTGGTCCATCACCCACTCCTCACAGTTTTGGATCATCTGCAACATTGCTGAGCTGCTCACTCTGCCCCATCATCCAGATCATTAATGAAGATGTTAATCAGGACTGGACCCAGTATTGACCCCCGGGGTACACCGCTAGCAACTTGCCTCCCACTGGACTTTGTGCCACTGACTACAACTCTCTGCGTGGGCCTGGCCCTTCAGCCAGTTCTCGATCCACCTTGCTGTCCGCTTATTTTCTCCATACTTTGTCAGCTTGTCTATGGGGATGTTATGGGAGACAGTGTCAAAAGACTTCCTGAAGTTGAGGTAAACAACATCCACGGCTCTCCCCTCAGCCACCAAGCTGGTCACCTCATTGTGAAAGGCTATCGGGTTGGTTAAGCATCATTTCCCCTTTGTAAATTGGTGTTGACTACTCTTGATCACCTTCTTGGGCTTCAGTGGTTTGGAAATGGTTTTGAGGAGGATTTTCTCCATCACTTTCCCAGGGATTGAGGTGAGGCTGACCAGCCTGTAGTGCCCTGGATCTTCCTTCTTGCCTTTCTTGAAGAAAGGACTGGCGTTTGCCTTCTTACAGCCTTCAGGAACCTCTCCCCATTGCCATAACCATGCAAAGATTATCGAGAGTGTCCTCACAGTGACACCGGCCAGCTCCCTCTGGTCTCATGGGCCTGGGATTCCTGAAGGCTGGTCTTACCAGTTGAAGCAAAGGCAGCATTGAGTACCTCAGCCTTTTCTGCGTCCTTGGTCACCAGGCCCCCTGCTGCACTCAGCACTGGGCCCAAATGTTCTCTACTCTTTCTTTTGCTCTTCGTGTTCTTGTAGAACCCTTTCGTGTTGCTCTTCACATTCCTTCCCCAGATTCAGCCTCCAGTGGGCCCCGGCTTTCCTAACCCCACCCCTGCATGATCAGCCAGCATCTCTATGCCCCTCCTGGGTCACCTGCCCCTGCTTCCACCTCCTGTACATTTCCTTTTTATCTGAGTTCAGTCAGGAGCTCCTTGCTCATCCATGCCGGCCTTCTGCTCCCTTTACTTGATCTCGTACTTGTCAGGATGGGCCGTTCTTGAGTTTGGAGGAGGTGATCCTTGAATATCAACCAGCTCTCCTGGACCCTGCTTTTCTCTAGGGCCGTATCCCATGGGATTCTTCCAAGGTGATCTCTGAAGAGGCCTGTTCTCTGAAATCCAAGTCTGTTGGTCCTGCCTTTTGCCCCGCTATCTCCTCTTAGTGTCCTGAACAGCACCATCTCACGTTCACTGCAGCCAAAGCTGAACCCACCTTACAAATGAGGAAGAACTGGTTGGGGGTGTGGAAGTACCAGGTCCAGCAGAGCACCTTTACTTGTGAGCCTCTCCATCACCTGTGTCAGGAGGCTGTTGTCAATACTCTCCAGAAATCTAGATTGCTTGTGCCCTGCTGTGTTGTTCTTCTAACTCACTGTAAGTGATGAAAATAAACTGTAGTATCTTTCTGATGATTTGCAATGTTTTAGTTTTCAGATCCAAAACTATTCCTTGTAATCACAAAAAATACTGAGATACTCTTTGAACATACAAATGGAATTTTTTTTTGCTGTTTTGCTACCATAAGTACACCTTAGCAATAAACGTGCTATACAAGGATGTACTGCATACAAGTGCATCTCTCCTGTAGTACTTGCTACTCCATCTCGTATTGCCTAGTCCAAAGATGTAACTGTGGCAGCTTCTTCTTTTAAGACAGTAAAAACGAACTGGTACTGAAAGTTAAATTCCCAAGAAAATAATGTTATGCACACAAAGGAATCATGTCAACGCAGCTATTCAAGCTTGGCAAAATCCTTAATGAAGTGAATACAAATGGCAGCTGTGAGGGCAGGAAGGTCTTCTCTCAGGAGAAAGCCACCAGACAGGGTCCTCTTGTCTTTTTGGCAGTGAAACTGCCATTTTACAAGAAATTATTTTCACTTGCACTCTAGTTTTTCCTTATGTATTCCCAATGAAGATATAAGACATGGTGAGGTCAAAAAATCCTACAGACTTTTCTCCCACCAAGCAAAGGACTTGCATAGATATTTGCGTGTGGTTGTTCCTCCTCTTCATACACATGCTTACTTGTGAAACTGTGGAGTACCTAAATCCTAGCACTTCACAGAGCAGGGGAACTATCCACACATATCAAGCACCCTGGAAAACAGAAATACAGAGAATAGATCAAGAGTTGGTCATTTGTAACAACTTTGCATCACAAAGCAATTCAGTTCTATATGGAAGCAGAGAAGTGGAGGGAGGGGGGCAGGTCTTAAATCTAATTGTAATTGGAAAGAATTTCTATTGGAAGAAATCCCTTAAGGGAGTTCTTTGCATAAGATAGACCCAGGCACTTTCAGAAGTGCATAGGGAGAGGACAAGAAGTAACTGGCACAAGTTGTAACAGCAGAAATTCTGACATTTTCTGATAAGGAAAAAATTCTTCACCATGAGAATGGCCAAGCATAGAAATACATTGCCCAGAGATGTCATGGAATCTCTATCCTTACAGGTTTTCAGCACCCAACTGGACAAGGCCCTGTGCTAGCTTGGAAGCTAACTTTGAGTGCAGCAGGAGGTTGGACCCTCCACAGGTCCCTTTCAACCTAGCTTTTTCGAAGATTCTAAGATTCTAAGATTCTGTAATTTATCTGCTATAAGCATGAGATGCTCCTCCTGAAAGGACCTGACATTATAGCCTTTTGGAATAGCTTTCTATGAGAAATTATAAGAAACTGGGAAATGCATGGAGAAAGTAGCTACACTACCTTCAGTTTAGTTTTATTACATTGAGAAGGCAAGAACTCCAGCTATGAGCAGAACAGACTAGATGGAGAAATCTGATCTAAGTAATAACTGTACTGAGAATGTGAATACTGACTGGTAAATGCTGTTGAGAAATATGTAATCTTCAAGATTAAATTAAAGATTAGATCAAATAAGATTAGATATTTCTCTTTAAGGTGATGGTAATACTGCACGGTAACGTTTTGAGAGGATGACTTCAATCAAGCGTAGTTTTTTCATAGTCTACCTGAGTGAGTCCAGGGAAAGATGACAGGTTCCACTGAAATATTATTTAAACATTCATCTAGACTGCCAAACTGTTTTCAGATATGGATGAGAATACCTCTAACACTACTAGGAAGTGTCATTATTATGGAAGACTTGAATTTTCCAGAAAGATTAGAGAACAAATTCTGTTAATAATAGCTAATCCAGACATTTCTGGATGAAATGTCCACTAATTTTTTTTCACTGAAGAATTGCTGAGCCAGCTCTATTGATTGCTATTTTAGACTTGATTATGATGAGTAGTAGAAGAGACTTCTTTAGGAAATTTTGGGGTTGAAGAAGCATGACTTGATTTAGCTTGAGTTAAACAACAGGGTAGACCTTTCACAAGAGAGTTGTGCTTCTGGGAGAACCGAAAGTAAATTTGTCACATTTAACCATGACCCACCTGGAATCATACTGGGAAATTTACTCTCCATAACAAAGGTTCTGTTTTGCAGGAAGACAAACTTTGCTAATGGGATACAGGAACCAGTTGGTCTACCATGCTACACAGCTCAGCAGCTTGAATTTTGTGAAGATTTGGAATCTTTTAATCTGAAGACACTGAAATGGTCAAGATTCTATAGCCTAAACAGAGGAGGAAAGTCTCAGTTCAGATCTCTTTATTCCCAGGATCCTTATAGAGGGTGTTCAGAAAATTTATAAGAAATGCAATGATGAGCTAAGATACTGCTTGGAAAATATAATAAAATACAAAACAATTATCAGCAATGAAGTTGATTTAGACCTTGAAAAGATATTAAAACAAGTTTAATTAGTCAAAGTACAGTAACACAGGGTTCTCAAATGGAGGAAATGAGAGATCACCATTCTGTGGCATGTTCAGGCTTGACCTCAGTGATGCACAAGTCTGTAGCATAAGCTATTTCCCTATTTACTTTCATGTTTATCTGTTTTTAAAATGATGAGCAAATGGAGCTTGTGGACAGAGTTGTGTTTTGAAACGTCTATGTGCAGCTCAGCTGGAACTGTGTTTGGGCTTCCTGTGCAGGACATTTGCAGCTGGATGACAACTGCTCTTTGGCCCTGAAGCTGGAATTCTGCTCCTGCTCTAAAGCACACTTGTGCCTTCAGGCAAATCCCTCAATGCATCTGATGTTGACAGGTGGTCTGAACGCCATCCAATACTTCGGATGGTTCAGGGAGCAGCATGGTCCTGGTATCTTCTTCAGCGGCATTTTTCTGATTCACCACAGGAGCTCTGGAGTTTTCACTGGGTCACTAGACTTGCCCAGCACCAGGTCAGCAGAGGCCTCTGCCAGCCCCACCTCCAACTCTTCTTCTCAGCTCTCAGTCTCCTCTGCACTCACAAGACTTTCAGGAGGAGCTGGGCCTTCTTACCCTCTGAGTAATGAGCTTGCAGGTCCTGCAAGAAGAAATGGTGAAATAAGCAGTAAGAGCACTCAGTAAGAGCAGTAAAACTGTGTCCTGCCTGGGAAGCAGTGGGTGCCATGCTCTTCCAGCATGGATTCTCCTGGGAAAGTGTTGCACATTCTGCCCAGCTTCATTTGCAAATATATATTCCTTTATTTCTTTGTAGACTTTGCACTACATCAGTTACATCAGCTGAGGAATCCTTACGCAGAGGGAATGGCCACGTAGAGGAGAATTACACATACTTTGCATGTACGTTGGTGTCTGCATGTCTGTCTGGTATGGAGATCTCCCGTCTTGCTCCTCCATCCACATGATAGATGGGAAAAATAACAGGTAATGTTAGGAACAGTTGTTTGACATGGAGAATTCAAGTCTTACAAAGAGAGATTTTTCTCCCACCTGTACTCTGTTTCATTGTTTTCTGTTGGTATAAGCTAGAAGGTTAATGACGAAATTTCTCTCTGTGTGACTACATATTGGAAGATTTATGTAATTGTGTTGGGAGATTTGAATGTTTTCATGAAGCTGATTCCTTTTCTTCCCTTAGATGTCAGACCCAGAAACAAGGTGATTAGCCACTGAAATGTGAAATAAGGGTATTTTTTAGGATTTGTTTGCTTGATTAATATATTTTTCCCTTTTGGGAATGGAGAAGATACATCATAACTCAAACTTGAGTACTGTACTTGACTATTACTATTACGTCTCACTCTCCACACTCGTATTTTTCTATTCTAATACCTTTTTTGGATCAGAAGTACATTAAGTGGTAACTGGTGTGGAAGGAATACTTTGTAAAAATACGACCTGGTTTTTTTTTCAGATCATTCCGATTTCTTCTGACTGCTCTTGTATCTAATACATTTTCCCCAAGCTTTTGACGATACTCCAAGGATGAGCTGTGGCTGTGGAAAGGGAATCTATGCTAGATGAAGTGCAAAAGTTCTATGCTTAAGGGAAGTTTTTGGTTGTTAATAACTTAAATCACTGCCTTTGCTGCACATACATTTTCCCTCAGTTGCAGCAATGCTGAAGAAGGCATAAAGCTAAGCTTTTCTGTTTGGGAATTGTTAGAAATGTGTGTATAGCAATGTGTTTGGGCTACTTTGCTGCTCATGCATTCTGACTCTTCAGGTTCTTGGAAGTAACGTGTATGATCTGCTGCACTGTGACAGTGTTCACTGTTGGAAAGTGTTTGCATGGACACACAGCCTTGTTTTGGTCAGTACCTCCCTAAAAGAATTTTAATTGAAAAGTGTCTTCAAAACTAATGTGGTTTTGGCCTCTAGTACAGTAGGTCTGATTTCTCATACTTAATATGTAGAGTAAACATAAATTGATTCCTGTAATACACTCTAAGTAATAGTTACAATTGGTGAGGAAATCTTCACTGAAACAACTACTGTTGAATTTCCTACCTTAGCTCTTGAATAAAATTCCGCAGTAGAATGTTTAAAATATTCCTGTAGAGGAATGTGCTGGTTTGTTTTGGTTTTTGCTTAAACTTCTGTGTACACTATTGAAAACTGAAATAACATGCAGTGTCTTATTTGATATCTTCAATTTGGGTTTCAGACAGAATGGATTCAAACTTTCTGAAATTCTGTAAATCAGCCTTTATGGGGTCCATGGGTTAGATGTATAAAAGGCTGTATATTCTTTGT
The DNA here is from genome assembly GCF_965183815.1 of Platalea leucorodia. Taxonomy (NCBI): domain Eukaryota; kingdom Metazoa; phylum Chordata; class Aves; order Pelecaniformes; family Threskiornithidae; genus Platalea; species Platalea leucorodia. Next base: position 104,736,121 of record NC_138823.1, read on the forward strand.
ATCATTACCATACCAGCAAGCACTTTGTGCCTGGGGGAAGGTTTACTTATTTATTCAGCCTATCTGACCCTTAAGCAATGTCAGTTATGCACAGCAACGTCTAACTGCAGTCCTAAGCGTGCTAGACAATCCTTTTAATAGGCCTACTGCCTACATTCTCCAGGAAAAAAAAATGCTTTTAAGACAAAACTTCTTCCCTGAAGCAAAGATAAATGTTTTTGCTTGCATGCTATGGTGTCTTCCCATAAATGGCAGACATTGACTTGTAATCTGTTTGCTGAATGTACTGATGCACATGACTGGGAGCACTAAATGCCTCAAGAAAAGCTTTCCTTTTTCTTTGAGAAATCTCATTTTTCTATATTTTATAGAAAGGTTGGACTCTCAGTTTTCAGCCTCCGGTAAAAAAAAAAAAAAAACATTCCTGAAGTTTTAAAATAAGTGGTTGAAGTTACTTCTTTCAGTTCAACTTGTTTGTAATAGTGCATTTTTACTGATTCTCAAGCTGAAAAAGAATCTCTTGCTCCTGTTCCTTGTGTCTGTTTGTGTATGTGCCTATCCTTGTGCCAGTGGTACACTGTTACATTTTCCAAATGATTCTGTTTTATTTCAAGAAAAGCTTTAGGAAGCAATTCTGCCAGTCCTGTTGCTGGTTATTTGAAGGGGAAAAAAATTCCTAAGCCATTTCTCGTTTGTTTTTGTCTATGCAGGTTGTAAGTTCATAATAAAATACATTGAAAAGCTTTGAAATAATCAGTAATGGCCTGTAATCTTATGGTCCTATACAAACATTAAGAATTTGAAAAACTTTACTTAGTACTCTGGTTTTATTTGACATATACCTATCTCTCTGTTTAACTGTAATCCCAGATACACTAGAAAGGGATGCTTTTTGAAGTTTACCTGGTTGACATTTCATGTTTAGCTCATTTGGAAGAGGACTGTATGTTTATGGCAACACATTTAAATCTGTAATACATGACATACTTAAAATCTTCTAGCTAGGTGGCACCATACGTCAACAAACTTTATGCGAGTTCCCATCAGTTTGAATTCATGTTTCTGATGCTGCCATTGAAATAGAGTTGAATTTCCCATGATGTTTTTTAAAACCACCCCAGAGTTTCTGTAACAAATTGAGAAAATGAAATGCATTTGTTCCAAATGCACCAAAGATTTTAAGGAAACACTGAAGACTGATTTGCAATTTATTTTTTCCTCTAATAACTGCTGTATCAAAAATTGTGTTGAAGTAAGGGTGTGAGCAGTGGTAAGAGAAAACAGCTAAGTTCTGTTCTTCCACAGGATAGAAATATGTCAGTGAAAATGAAGAATTGTCTAAACAACTGTGAAGGTGTTGGGGTTTTTTTTGGCACCTATAATCAATATCATGCTTTAGCATAGCCATCTTTAGTGTCAGCAAAGGGAATGCTGAGAAGGTATTTCATACATTTGAAAACACCTTGGTACACAGGGATTCAGCATGAAGCAACTTTCCTCCACTGTCTGTTTTGAGATACACAGGTATAGGGACAGAATTTACATGCAAATATTAGGAATAAATTAAAAAAAATCTTTCTAATGTGCCTCCTTTCCTCGAAGGGAAGGGAAGGGAAGGGAAGGGAAGGGAAGGGAAGGGAAGGGAAGGGAAGGGAAGGGAAGGGAAGGGAAGGGAAGGGAAGGGAAGGGAAGGGAAGGGAAGGGAAGGGAAGGGAAGGGAAGGGAAAGCACAGGGACATTTTTTAAAGGCATGTAGTTCTTTGCTTTCTGGCAGATGAATTGTTATGACAAGAGATTAATGTAGACAAGACCTGAACAGCTGACTAGTAGAAATAACCTGATTTCTCCACCCCTGCATTCCAGAGTGAATGGTTTGTCTTTACCACACAACTCCTTTTTGAGTTGGTTGCTTTGCTGCTTTTTATCTACCTGGCTACAATAGGATTTGTAGTCTACGTACCACTACTGCCACATGGATGGAAATATGCTGGTTTTTCTGTATCTTTTTTTTCTAACCTCCTACCATCCTGCTTGAGATATGTTTTATTATAAATGCTAATCTGTGTCCAAATAAGGGGAAGGGAGGGAAACCCCCCCACACACCTCATTAATTATGCTACAAGCATCTCCAAAGGGATGACATTTATTCCCAGTGAGTTTAAACCCTCACTTGAATATTGTAGAACTGGGCTTACGTTGGGTTTATGTTGGTTCCCATCTTGCAGGAGGGTATGTGTGTACATAACTCTGTGTGTGTACATATTATAGTTAATAATGCTTTGAAAGATCCTTTAACTAGGTTGTGGCTGGAAGAAAAGGGGCATGGGGAGGGAGAGAGAGAAGAGCCACAGTTGTTTGGAGGCCAGGAGACAATGCATTGCAGTTGAAGGATTTTTTCCCAGATGGATCAAAAATGACTAAGAGGTGTCTTAATCACAGAAAGTACCCTCCTACAGAGAAATGCTGGTCTTTGAACTAGTAAAACAGGCTTTTTTTTTTTTTTTTAATCATGAGTCTTTCAGGTACTGGAAAAATAATATGCTAGGAAGAAAACATATCTTTACATGAATTAAAGAAGTTCTCCACTGTCAACACTTTCACTACCTACTCTATAGCCCAGCTAGCAGTGCAGGAAAGAAATAAGTTCTAAGCAGCTATTGTCCCATCACTTGACTGCAGGTGAGGGGTTGTCTTGCTCACCAAGAATGTGCAAGAAGCCAGGGCAGAGTGAAGTTCCTCCTCCACATATTTGATAAAGGAAACAAATGTACGAAGCAAAATTCCATACATCTCCATGACTGCCCATCATGGTCCAGGTCTCTCTACGCATAGACATCATGGTATCCTACAGTAATACCATAAACAGGTTACTCAGGGCTGCTATTGTGTGCTTGGAATCCGTTCAGTGCTGCTTTGCAGGTGTAACGTATGACAATCCAGGTATGCTGCCATTGTTACTAGGGATTTATTTTTGGAAATAGAAGACTTGATGAAACATTCTTTACACTTAGTGCTTTGGCTCACAAAGAATTTGAATGATAAGCCTGGGTACTATTTTTGCAGGGAAAAACCCATCAGAAGCAGCCCTATGAAAAGCAGAATGCTCAGAAAGCTCTATTTGCTTATGGGGCACTCTGTCCATTGCAGGATTAAAAATCAGTGAATCTGTAGTGGATTTATGAACTAACATTAACTTTAATTTTAGAAGGGTCAACTTGGATAACATGAAACACCTTGTAATCTGATTGCTTGTTCTTTGGTAATTCAGTATATTACAGAGTTCTGCATTATGTCCAAATAAGACTCTTCTCCTTTTATATGGGAGAGGGAGAAAGATTTAACAGCATAATGAGAAAGAAAACACTGATAGGCAGTATTTCATCCACTTTTTAATATACAAAACATAGATTGTTGCTAGGAAATGCTAGGGTGTAAATGGAGCACTCTTATGACAGCACCGTAATTCTTGTTGAACTTGCAATGTTCAACAAGTTCTTCTTGTTTCTTTGCAATGTGTTTAAGAAAATAGTCTATTAATTGTGTCCCTTCTTTTCCTTTTTTTGAAAAAGAAAGAAAAGTTTAACATACACTGGAAAAAACATACACTGGAAAAAACAGGATGCTGATGAATACCATGTCTTTATATCTGAGTAATTAACAGCCTTGCTGAAGGTCTGATGTGCCTGCAGTCCTGTTTTTTCAATCATGTGCATCCTCTGTATTATCAGTTGAGGACTTGTGCTTTAACCATGTCATGTCCTCCAACCATTTGATTAGTCTTTATGTTGAGAGGAGCCACAGTCACAATGCCACATAACCCAATCTTTATGTAAGTTCAAATGAAAGAAGCTAAATTCATTATATATTAATGTCTGCTTTGTACTGAAAATGTCATAAAAATCTACAAATTAAGATAGATGTGAATGACTTGACTGTGAAACATATGTGTTTGTACAAGTACAGTTGCATTTACAATGCAGGAGAGACCTAGGAAAGGAAGACAGAGATCTGTAAATCCAGTAGTGTGCTGCATTTCTTGCTCAGGAATTCTTGAATGAGATGACAGATCAGGTTGTCCATTCAGAGGTCTTCCCATTTCTCTCTCTCTCTGGAGGAGGAGATAGGTCTAAGCTAGGAAGACTTGAAGAATCCTACTAACTGTTGTGAAGCCTGATTTTTATGCCATTTTCAAAATACAGTTGTTACATACCAAAACTGTAGAATGTAGTAAGAGGTTTTGATGCTAACACTAATAAAAATAGAAAAGAAAATGCAGCCAAAACAGCCATTTGTCATCTATTTGGCAAAGTGTTTTTATGTCCTAGCTGACAGAAGGATTTAAATATAAGAAATGTTGAGACTGTTCCTTTTTTGTCTTAAATTTTTGCCTCTCAGCAGATATTTGAAGAGGCAAAGTCCTAAAACTGCTGTATGTCTGCATTGTTCCTTTCTGAATTTTTCATCAGCTTAGCTGCTATTCTGTTTCTGGTGAAGAATAACTTTGCCTAAACATCATAGGAAATAATTGTATTTGAGCAGACAATGAGACTTCCTAGACCGGTGAAGAAAACACACCTTCCCATTGTCCTTTTGTTGTGTCAGTGAGCAGTCATTCTCTTCAAAATATTGGTAATTGCTGTCATGGTAACCAAACAAAAACATGGTGTGGCAACTATTTTCAGCATTGCACATGTGATATCTCTTCTGACTGTAAAACACTTCAGTTTTTAACCAGGACAAGAGGTATCCTCTAGTTTAAACCTAGCATAGACAGATCATTTTTTCTGAACAATGGTCTAGGTGGGGGGGGGGGGGGGGGGTGTAGTGTTTTTTTGGGTTTTGTTTTTTTTGTTGTTGTTGTTGGGGTTCTTTTGTGCAGATGGGTAGCAGGTTGATTTTTAGAGGTGGGAGGGGAATGACAGGTCAAACAGTGCAAAGTAATCAACTTGTTCCTAGTAGCTATTTGCACTAGTCCTGAACACCTCTGCAACTAACTGGTATGGGGTTGCACCGAAATTCTGGGGGCTCTGGCAATAACCAACCTAGCCCTTGTGTTCTTCAGCACACGAAGAACAAAGCAACAAACTAATACAGGAGCTTCACAGAAAGCGGTGGTCACACTGCAACTTGTGGAAAAAAGGTTCCTCAGATGACTATAGCAAAACAGCCAAGAAAACAGTGGGAAGGAAAGTGAGATAAGCTGGCACGAAGGGAACACCTTTATGAAGAATGTGGGCAAATTATGAACCAAGAGTTGGACAGCTTTTGTGTGTCACTTTTTTGTTGGGCTTCTGCAATAACAATTTAATGGTAACGTGCCTTTTTTTCTCTGCCTTCTCTGCGCCAGCTAACAATGGCTTGTAAGAATTGTAAAAAGATAACCCTGTAACATCCAACTCTGAGGAAGGCAATTCATATACTTCTAGATATTAGAGAACTTTTCATTGTAAATTATTGTCTTAGGATGTAATTCTACTGAGTTGGCGAAGAAAATGGAACTTGAGATTCTTTTTAGACTGCCGATTTATTTCCTGCTCTGAGGAAGGCACGCTGACCATGTCACATTTGGGTTTGATTCGAGGGAGAAGGCTTCAAAGAGGTGAAAGAAAGAAGATTGCAATGGGGGTTTAATTAGTTCCTGATACTACTCATTAGGTCTTTAATTCACACAATTCTGTGACATGTCACATGCTACCTAAAATCTGAGGAAGGGCAGAGAGTAATATTTGGCTTTCAGTTAGTAAGCATAAAAAAATTGGAAAAAAATGTTTTCTTCCTTCGTAATATTGAAAGTACACTTTTGCCAATTGAGAGGGGAAGGTGCAAAAAGACCACAGGTCTAACTTACACAAAAGGAAGATAAGCTATGCTAGCTGATGCTTTTCCTCTTCCCTTATGATACTGAAGCTCTTACCAATAAAAAAATCTTTAAAGTCATATGATACAAAATTGTTAGAAGGGGTACATACTTGATCAGTTTGTTTTCCTTTGAGTGACAGTGTGTCATTAAAGCACTTGATGCCTTCTTAACTTGTTTTAACACAAGTCAATGGTCTACTTTTTCTTCATCACCTTACTTTCTCACCTTGTTGCTGCTACAGTTGACCCAGCAGTGCAAAATGTGCTAAGCCAAGTTCTTGTAATAAGTGTATTTCAGCCTTGGTGACCACTTTAAGTGACTGAATACCTGTGTGGAAGTCAGAAATTGCTGGTGTGTGTTTTACAATGAGTGAGAAATGCTCTCTTTCTTTCCAGTGGTCTTCTGGATAACATCTCACTTCTTGGCAGAGTTAAACACATTCACTGCAAATCAAACAGTACCATCAGCCTTTTTTCAGTAGTTTATAAAGAAATCAGCTTAGAAATTTTCACTTGCCTTCGATATAAAGATCAGGAATTTCCAGTTCTTACTGTGCTTCCAGTTTCTTTCTAGTCTATCTGTAAATATCTTTGAGTTAGGTGCCAACTACTTTGATTTCTGTTTGTTTTAGAGCAACATTAACTCATCATCAGGTTTTGGAGTTAATTGTTCTGAAAAGCAGGGACTACTTAACTGCCTTGGAAGCACAAGAAAAGTGATCTGATGGAATTGCTTCTCTTCAGGTAAGTTCTAAGTTCAAAACCTTGCCTTTTCCCTGATCCTTCTAGTCCTGCAAATGGGAATAGGCTTGATATTTCTAATCTAGCATGGCTGCCTATTTACCCTGCTAAACCAAACTCAGTACCTTGTGAAAACACATGGACTAGCACAACCCATGCTGGGTTTGCATTCCAGGAGTTCACAGTCATCCTACCCCAGTTTTGTACATATCCTGGCAAGAAAGATAGTGGGGTTTACTTACCACAATATGAAATACATTGAACAGGCATGTATTGTGATGCACCTCCTTCACTAGTTGAGCATTTTTCTTGCACTATACAAATATTTGTTCTGTCTCATTTTCTGGAAGATATATGAAAATATCTTTAAAATAGTAATAATAATAATAGTACTCCTGGAGGTGTGCAAATCTCCAAGTATAATTTTTTGAAATGTCTTTAGATCTTATCTTTAGCATGGTTGCAGAAGAAATATGAAGTTCGAACTTCTAAGTTTAAGTAAGCTAAGTGTTGAATGGATGTAATATAACAACGCTAAAACTGACTGCTGTAATTTCATGTATATATTTGGTTTATATAAAGAAAAATTGGAAAATATTCTATATTCTATTCTGTTCTGTTAGTGTGCATGATATCAGATCTAAGACTTTATATGTACAGGGCTCATTCTTTAAAATATTAAGCCTACTGAAATATCTATTATATCTATTATGCAGATATTTTCTTGAAGATCCAGGTTTGTCTTTTTTTCACTCAACTGAAGAATGCTAATTTAATAAAGAAAAAATAAAATATTCTGTCAAATGTCTACTGGCAAGATTTGTATGATTTGCAAAACTGTTGAAATTGGTATCTTATGTATTCTGTATGTTGCTTGATCTTTTTTCTGCTAACACTGTGGACAAAATCCTGATCACAGTGAAGATGATTTGACTTAGGTGGAGGCAACATTTCTATCAGATATCTAGAATTATCTTTTCTGTCCTATCCATTGCCAAACTACAAACAGTAAGAGGAAGCTGGTCAAAAGAATTTGAAACTAGCTGAGACAGAGGAGGACAAGACATTGTATTAGGGAAAATGGGGCAGGATGGGGTTTAGTCTTCACGTTATGTCTGGCTCATTTTTCTTGTGAACAACCAGATGGTGCTTCTTCCTCACTGCCTGGCCTCCATCTAAGGAGAGCAGCAGTTGCCTAAAGTAATAAAAATCTGTGGGTTGACCATTATTTAAAGGATTAATGCTTGAAAAATTCAAACAATGAGTTGTGTAGATCAGTAAGGCTGTGTAAAGTGATTGATGTTGCTATAAAAAATGTAGGATGGAGAGAGGGGAGAAAAAAAGGAAATATTTTGGTACAATAACAGTGGAAAATCTCCCCTTTCTGCCATGCTGTGCAAAGGCAGAGCTGAAACTCTTTTATTGGAGTTTACAAAATCCCTCTATTTTGAGACTTGGAAGTCAAATGGCAGTTCCTCAAATTTGTTTGAGATCTTGCGGATTTGTATTTTCCCTTGGATATGTTGGACCTCTGCCCATTGGGTAGTGTGCCTTTTGTTGCATATTGTACATTTAGCCAAACTGAGTTGGCACCACACAGTGCTAGAGAAAGCTAGTTCCATTTCTAGGTTACCTGTTTGCTTTGTCATTTTGGTTAATCCGTGTAAATGGCTCTGAAGTTAAACATCTGCACCCTTAAGGGGGTATACATAGGGCTGCATTTTGAAATCTCTGGACAACAAACACTGCACTCTGTTTATCAACCACAAACAGGTTCTACCTTTTGGAAGTAGTGGCAGGTCTTCCAATTAATGCATTTTAATACCATTACATACTAAATGAAGTGCTAACAAAGGTCCTTCTTTTGTGTTTTGAGAACAATCTGAAGCTTATAATATTTTTGGAGGTTTTGTTTTGTTGTTTTTTTCCACTTTGTTGTTCTTTTTCTGCCACCTCCGGACCCAGAGTTCTGAGGGGTTTGTTTTCTTATCTTCTGGTCATTAAACCATGATGTGAAACCTGTCCCATTGAAATCATGCAATATGAGTTAAACTGCTTCTGACATAAGACACACAGAATGCTTGTAATATCATTCCTGATTAATAAAATTACTGAATATCATTCCTGATGAATGAAATTACTGCATAATTTTTGGAGGATTCTTTTAAAACAAAGTTAAAATCCTCTGGGTCATGACAATGAATGAATGAACAGTCTAATTTGTGTGCACGGGCTTTCTTAACCAGTAATGTATAGCTTCTGTTTCAAATTATTTGCACCTTCAGGTCCTCTGTTTTAAGGTGTTTCCTTTGTCTTAGGGCTTGGCCAATATTAATAAAATACAAATATTTATACTGGCCTTGGAATTGTTAACTGACTCAAGCAATAGCTTAGCAACTGAGATAACATAGGAGGTTATCTACCTCTAGCATTCTGTTCTTACATGCTACTTTGCTGCCAGAAATGGTAGGAAAGGCTTCAGAACAAATCATCTCCTAGCCCATTCCGGTGTACAGGGACTAGAACATTGTTGAAGTTCACCACTAAACAAACTGGCTTACAGTGATTTATGATGCTCTTCAGTAATATTTCTGTTGTAATTCAGGGTGGTCTTATAACTTGATTTAAGAATGAACTGAATTGATAAAGTTATAACATTGTGGCTGTGATGAACACAGAAATGTTTGTTGATATTTGTGCCAAATTATAATGCTGTAGACATAATTTTCTAGCAGTCTAAGTTAGTAGATCATGATGGACTTGCTGTTACCTGAAGCCCTGCTGAGATGTGTGTGGGGGGGTGGATTTTATGTCAGTATTTGTAATACCTCTATGTACTTCAGACAAAGAATAATGCAAATATGTTGCAATAAAAAAGTGTTTCTTTTGCTTCCCTTCTTTTTGTTTTGTGCTTTTTTCTTTTAAAGAAACTATAGATGTCCATAATTTCCATTAATGCTTTTTTAATGGATGGAAAAATATAGACATACTTTCTTGGTACGGCTTACAGATTGATAAGAGAAACATATTTTATTTTCTAATAAAACCCTTCCTATAATCAGGAGGTAGATATCAGTATCTTGACAAACTTGAGTTGTGTTTTCTTGGAGTATTCACTGTGAATCCCTCTTAAAAACCAAATACCACCTGCACCGACTTAAAATTGCTTTGCACTATTGCACAAAAAAACCTGCAGAAGTTGTAAAAACTGCAGCAGATGTTAAAAAAAAAATTATTATGGTAACACAGAGATTTATCTCATTTGCAATATACAGTTCTGCCAGATAATCTGCAACATCTCTTTCTGAATAGTATGATGGATTGTAGTTTTCTACTAAACAGTTGCTAGGATAATTCTAACAGGAAGCCAGCAGAACAACGTTATGGCTAGTAGTATGGTAGAATTATAAGTAAGGTAGAATTGTGACTAATACAATTCTTAGAGGAAAGCTTCTTTTTTTTCCCTCTCAAGTAGTGGATTGGCACTGCTGTAGTCAGGCTCTAGCACTGATTATGTTGACTGCTCTACCCATTTGTAAAGTGGAGGAAAGGATGGGAACACTAGCAAACACAACAAAAGCTTCCTACTGTCTGACCTGTTTCCACCTCGTAGTATTTAATTATAGACCACTCAGTCTTGTCTGTCTACTTTAGGTATTTGTGGAGGGCCAGCTACTTTGGGCTTTTGCAAATTGTCAAGTAGCCTCATGTTACTGTCCTTAGCTGGCACTGCTGATACTCTGAACATCTGAAAGTCAAAAAAGCTAGTGCAGGTTATTAACTAGATTTCAATTCACGCTCTGCAGCTCTGATTTAGAAACTCTATCAGTGTTCTGGTAAGGATAACAATTTTTTTCTCTTGTTGGCATGTCTGATGTTTGCTGATTTTTATCTACAAATTTTATCAGTTAGTGTCTCTTGAGGGTATAACCACTGCAGTGAAGATCATGGTGGTTGCAGTAAAGAAAACAGACAAATGTTCAGTTTTCTACCTGCAGACTAGAGTCCCTAAATCACGACTAGAAAATCAAGAAAGGTTGTTGTGTCTTTCAAAGGCATTTACTCACTCTTGGGTTGCTACATGTCATAAATCTAGATTGCCTATGCAAATAGTTTAGTTACTATTAAACTGGCCCCACTCCTCACTCAAAAAATAATACTATAGTGGTTTCTATGTAAAAATATTTTCCACCTAGAAATGCAATCTTGTAGTCTGAAACACAAAGTTAAGGGAAACCAATCTGCCATTAGGGGGATTGTATGAAATGAGGCTGAAATGTGATATTTCTTGGAAATTTCTAATGTTGTGTTCTAGTACTTCAAAGATTCAAGAATCAAGCCAGTTCCCAATAAAAGATCAAGTGTCAGCTGTACTAAAACTTCAGAAATGTCATTGGTTCCTTTACCAGTTTCTCTCCAAGTCCTCAGGTAATGGACTCAGGTAATATTTATAAGCAGAATTGCTGCATTTTTTTAACAATTAATTATGAGTTGATATAATAAAAATTCATCAGCTCTGAGCTTTATTAAGCTAAGAACAAGCCTGCTCTATGGTAAATTTTTGGCCTTCAATCAAAATCATTAATTTTGTGCAATAATTCAGGATATTTCTATTCACCACCTCTTTCAAAAATATTTGTCTGAACACAAGATATCTAATTATAATAAAATGCTAATATTATTATCTTTGCCTTATTTTTCTCTCTCGGAGTTTATTTTAATGAAGATGACTATTATCACATACAACTTTTTTCCACAGTTTCCATTCACTTGGCATTGTCAGATTTCTACTATGAAGATCAAAGGAAGGTAATTGCTGTAGTCTCCTCCATAAAATACTCATCATTGTCTCATCTCTTGAAAAATTTTATTAAAAGCTTTACAATAAAGTGACAAAATTTATAAGTGAAAAATATCACAATCAGATTTGAAAGAAATTATTTACAGCATCTTTGGATGGTAAAGTTATTATCAAACCAGTTGATACAGGTTGCATATGTCTGTCCTCCTTGCTTCCTCCTTTCTTATACAATTGCTAATCTATGAGATTTTCTTCTAGTAAGATTTTTTTCATGACACCAGAAATGCTATAGAATGCACTGCAGGCATCTGAACTTCATCCAGCAGAGCATACCTGACCATGTTTATGCAATGGAAAAAAAAAGTGATCCTTAGCAGGATATGTATAGGGTAACTACAGTAAAATATAGACTCACACAATCATAGAATAATTTAGATTGAAAAATAACTTTAAGATCATTGAGTCCAACTGTAAACGTGACACTACCAAGTTCACCACTAAACCATGTCCCTAAGTGCCACATCTACATATCTTTTAAATACCTCCAGGGATGGGGACTCAACCACTTCCCTGGGAAGCCTGTTCCAAAGCTTGACAACCCTTTCAGTGAAGAAATTTGTCCTAATATCCAGTCTAAACCTCCCCTGGTGCAACTTGAGGCTGTTTCCTCTTGTCCTATCAATCACTTGTTACTAGGGAGAAGAGACCAACCTCCACCTCGCTACAACCTCCTTTCAGGCAGTTGGAGAGAGCGATAAAGTTTCCCCTCAGCCTCCTCTTCTCCAGACTAAACAACCCCAGCTCCCTCAGCCACTCCTCATAAGACTTGTGCTCTAGATCCTTCACCAGCTTCGTTGCCCTTCTCTGGACATGCTCCAGCACCTCCATGTCCTTCTTGTAGTGAGGGGCCCAAAACTGAACACAGGACTCCAGGTGCGGCCTCACCAGTGCCCAGTACAAGGGGGAGGATCACTTCCGTACTCCTGCTGGCCACACTATTTCTGATACAGGCCAGGATGCCATTGGCCTTCCTGGCCATCTGGGCACACTGCCAACTCATACTCAGCTGGCTGTCGACCAACACCCCCAGGTCCTTTTTCGCCAGGTAGCTTTCCAGCCACTCTTCCCCAAGCCTGTAGAGTTGCATGGGGTTGTTGTGACCCAAGTGCAGGACCCGACACTGAGCCTTGTTGAACCTCATACAGTTCCCCCTGGCCCAATGATCCAGCCTGTCCAGGTCCCTCTGTAGGGCCTTCCTACCCTCCAGCAGATCGACACTTCCACCCAACTTGGTGTCATCTGCAAACTTACTGAGGGTGCACTTGATCCCCTCATCCAGATCATCAATGAAGATATTGAACAGGACCAGCCCCAACACTGAGCCCTGGGGAGCACCACTTGTGACCAGCCTCCAACTGGATTTGACTCCATTCACCACCACTCTTTGGGCCCGGCCATCCAGCCAGTTTTTTGCCCAGCAAAGAGTATACTTGTCTAAGCCACAAGCAGCCAGTTTCTCCAGGAGAATGATGTGTCAAAGGCCTTACTAAAGTCCAGGTAGACAACATCCACAGCCTTCCCTCATCCACTAAGAGGGTCACCTTGTCACAGAAGGAGATCAGGTTAGTCAAGGAGGACCTGCCTTTCATAAACCCTTGCTGACTGGGCCTGATCCCCTGGTTGTCCTGTACGTGCCGCGTGATGGCGCTCAAGGTGATCTGCTCCATGACCTTCCCTGGCACCGAGGTCAGGCTGACAGGGCTGCAGTTCCCCAGATCCTCCTTCCAGCCCTTCTTGTAGATGGACATCACATTTGCTAACCTCCAGTCAACTGGGACCTCCCTGGTTAGCCAGGACTGCCGATGAATGATTGAAAGTGGCTTGGTGAGCACTTCTGCCAGCTCCCTCAGTATCCTTGGGTGGATCCCATCTGGCCCCATAAATTTATGTGTGTCTAAGTGGTGTAGCAGGTTGCTAGCCATTTCCCCTTGGGTTATGGGGGCTTCATTCTGCTCCCTGTCCCTGTCTTCCAGTTCAGGGGGCTGGGTACCATGACAAAAACTGGTCTTACTATTAAAGACTGAGGCAAAGAAGGCATTAAGTACCTCAGCCTTTTCCTCATCCTTTGTCACTATGTTTCCCCCGCATCCAAAAAAGGATGGAGATTCTCCTTAGCCTTCCTTTTGTTGCAAATGTATTTAGAGAAACATTTTTTATTGCCTTTTACAGCAGCAACCAGATTAAGTTCCAGTTGGGCTTTGACCCTTCTAATCTTCTCCCTGCAGAACCTCACGACATTCTCGCAGTCCTCCTGAGTGGCCTGCCCCTTCTTCCAAAGGTCATAACCTTGCCTTTTTTTCCTGAGTTCCAGCCAGAGCTCTCTGTTCAGCCAGGCCAGACTTCTCCCCTGCCCGCTGGTCTTTCGGCACATGGGGACAGCCTGCTCCTGCACCTGTAAGATTTCCTTCTTGAAGAATGTCCAGCCTTCCTAGACTCCTTTACCTTCAGGACTGCCAAGGGACTCTGTCAACCAGGCTCCTAAACAGGCCAAAGTCTGCCCTCCAGAAGTCCAAGGTGGCAGTTCTGCTGACCCTCCTCTTTACTTCTCCATGAATCAAAAATTCGATCTTTTCATGGTCGCTATACCCAAGACAGCCTCCAACCATCACACCACCCACCAGGCCTTCTCTGTTCACAAACAACAGGTCCAGTGGGGCACCTTCCCTAGTTGGCTCCCTCACCAGCTGTGTCAGGAAGTTACCATCTTCCACACACTCCAGGAACCTCCTAGACTGTTTCCTCTCCGCTGTATTGTATTTCCAGCAGGCATCTGGTAAGTTGAAGTCCCCCATGAGAACAAGGGCTAGCGATTGTGAGACTTCTCCTAGCTGCTTATAGAATATTTCGCCTGCCTCTTCATCCTGGTTGGGTGGTCTGTAACAGACTCCCACCATAGCTGCCTTGGTGGCATTCCCCCTGAATCTTACCCATAAACACTGAACGTTATCATCACCATCATTAAGCTCTAGACAATCAAAACACTCCCTAACATACAGGGCTACCCCACCGCCTCTCCTTCCTTGCCTATCCATTCTGAAGAGCTTATAGCCATCCATTGCAGCGCTCCAGTTGTGCGAGTCATCCCACCATTTTCCTGTGATGGCAAATATATCATAGTTTTCCTGCTGCACAATGGCTTCCAACTCCTGTTTGTTGCCCATGCTGCGTGCACTGGTGTAGATGCACTTCAGTTGGGCTATTCATCCTGCCATCTTTTTTGGAGGGAGAAGCCCTAATTCCTATGTGACCATTCTCAGGCACTTTCGTGGTTGCTAACACATCAATAAAGCTTGTGCCTTTGCTGCCGCGTGGATCTCCATCCCCTACCTTCACTGAGATGGCAGGCAGATCTTACTGCGTGCAAGAAATTTTTGCTCTTTTTATGAAAAAACATTGCTTTGATATTTAACTTCTTTACTTTTAAGAAACTTTAGAAGGCCATGTTAAACTCTGGTGCATTTCTGACTTTAGTGGATTTGTATTCACTTCATTAAGGATTTTGCCAAGCTTGAATAGCTGCGTTGACATGATTCCTTTGTGTGCATAACATTATTTTCTTGGGAATTTAACTTTCAGTACCAGTTCGTTTTTACTGTCTTAAAAGAAGAAGCTGCCACAGTTACATCTTTGGACTAGGCAATACGAGATGGAGTAGCAAGTACTACAGGAGAGATGCACTTGTATGCAGTACATCCTTGTATAGCACGTTTATTGCTAAGGTGTACTTATGGTAGCAAAACAGCAAAAAAAAATTCCATTTGTATGTTCAAAGAGTATCTCAGTATTTTTTGTGATTACAAGGAATAGTTTTGGATCTGAAAACTAAAACATTGCAAATCATCAGAAAGATACTACAGTTTATTTTCATCACTTACAGTGAGTTAGAAGAACAACACAGCAGGGCACAAGCAATCTAGATTTCTGGAGAGTATTGACAACAGCCTCCTGACACAGGTGATGGAGAGGCTCACAAGTAAAGGTGCTCTGCTGGACCTGGTACTTCCACACCCCCAACCAGTTCTTCCTCATTTGTAAGGTGGGTTCAGCTTTGGCTGCAGTGAACGTGAGATGGTGCTGTTCAGGACACTAAGAGGAGATAGCGGGGCAAAAGGCAGGACCAACAGACTTGGATTTCAGAGAACAGGCCTCTTCAGAGATCACCTTGGAAGAATCCCATGGGATACGGCCCTAGAGAAAAGCAGGGTCCAGGAGAGCTGGTTGATATTCAAGGATCACCTCCTCCAAACTCAAGAACGGCCCATCCTGACAAGTACGAGATCAAGTAAAGGGAGCAGAAGGCCGGCATGGATGAGCAAGGAGCTCCTGACTGAACTCAGATAAAAAGGAAATGTACAGGAGGTGGAAGCAGGGGCAGGTGACCCAGGAGGGGCATAGAGATGCTGGCTGATCATGCAGGGGTGGGGTTAGGAAAGCCGGGGCCCACTGGAGGCTGAATCTGGGGAAGGAATGTGAAGAGCAACACGAAAGGGTTCTACAAGAACACGAAGAGCAAAAGAAAGAGTAGAGAACATTTGGGCCCAGTGCTGAGTGCAGCAGGGGGCCTGGTGACCAAGGACGCAGAAAAGGCTGAGGTACTCAATGCTGCCTTTGCTTCAACTGGTAAGACCAGCCTTCAGGAATCCCAGGCCCATGAGACCAGAGGGAGCTGGCCGGTGTCACTGTGAGGACACTCTCGATAATCTTTGCATGGTTATGGCAATGGGGAGAGGTTCCTGAAGGCTGTAAGAAGGCAAACGCCAGTCCTTTCTTCAAGAAAGGCAAGAAGGAAGATCCAGGGCACTACAGGCTGGTCAGCCTCACCTCAATCCCTGGGAAAGTGATGGAGAAAATCCTCCTCAAAACCATTTCCAAACCACTGAAGCCCAAGAAGGTGATCAAGAGTAGTCAACACCAATTTACAAAGGGGAAATGATGCTTAACCAACCCGATAGCCTTTCACAATGAGGTGACCAGCTTGGTGGCTGAGGGGAGAGCCGTGGATGTTGTTTACCTCAACTTCAGGAAGTCTTTTGACACTGTCTCCCATAACATCCCCATAGACAAGCTGACAAAGTATGGAGAAAATAAGCGGACAGCAAGGTGGATCGAGAACTGGCTGAAGGGCCAGGCCCACGCAGAGAGTTGTAGTCAGTGGCACAAAGTCCAGTGGGAGGCAAGTTGCTAGCGGTGTACCCCGGGGGTCAATACTGGGTCCAGTCCTGATTAACATCTTCATTAATGATCTGGATGATGGGGCAGAGTGAGCAGCTCAGCAATGTTGCAGATGATCCAAAACTGTGAGGAGTGGGTGACGGACCAGATGGATGTGCTGCCCTTCAGAGGGACCCTGACAGGCTGGAGAATTGGGCAGAGAGGAACCTTGTGAAGTTCAACAAGGGGAAATGCAAAGTCCTGCACTTGGGGAGGAATGACCCCATGCACCAGTACATGCTGGGAGCCCACTGGCTGGAAAGCAGCTCTGCAGAGAGGGACACTGGCATCCTTGGTGCCGTGTATAAGTTGTTCACGAGCCAGCAATGCACCCTCACATCTAAGGCAGCCATCAATGTTCCAGGCTGCATACAACACAGCTTTGCCAGCAGGTTGAAGGAGGTGACCTTTTGTCGCTGGTCAGTACTGGTGAGACACATCTGCATTGCTGTGTCCAGTTCTGGGCTCCCCAGTACAAGTGAGATATAGACTTACTGGGGCAATTCTAGCCCAGGACAACAAGGTTTAGGAGGGGATTGGAGCATCTCTCGTATGAGGAGAGGCTGAGCGAGCTGGGACTCTTCAGCCTGAAGGAGGCTCAGGAGTGATCTCATCAATGTGTACAAATATTTGATGGGAGGGAGTTAAGAAGAGGGAGCCAGATTCTTCTCAGTAGTGTCTACTGACAGCACAAGAGAAAATGGGTACAAATTAAAATACGTTTTATTGTTTGCTCAGCTTTGACGCTGTCTGTTGGGCTGAACCACATATCCACTTCCCCCATGCTGGTGTGGCTAGCTCAGGAGGACATTACTCTCCACTAGTCATCTCAAGGAAGACTGTTTATACAACTAAATGACCCTCTGGTGCACTCATGTATCTAAAATAAGGATGACCCTCCAGTCCCCCTTGTGTTGAGATAATTTCAGCTTTTTTTTCAATAATTGGTGGTCAGTCTTTATATTCTTCTTGAGACAATTACTCATTTGGTCATCTCCTCTGAGCCTTCTTCCATTATGGGGATGTGTTGGGTCAGCTACAGTGGTTCAAGTTCAGAGTAACTAAGTAGTAAGGAAGATTAGTCATCCACTGAGTACAATGTCAGGACTTGAAGATAGATAACTTAATTTTCATTAAGATTCAAGTGAAATAAAATTCTTCAACCTACAGATATATATCTTGAAAGTTGCAGCCGCAGGCTGTCATATATTGGCCTCCTTTCCTGTGTCATTTTGCTGCTCTTCTTCCAGATCTCTTTTGTTATATTGTGAGGAATTTACTCTCTTTAGTAGTTTATTTTAAATTCTTATCTTATTTTTGTTTACTTTTAAAACTTCTTAATGAACTCTGAATTCCTACAGTTTTGTATATTCCACATTAGGAAAAATATTCTATTTGAAAATATGCAACAAAATATGTTTTAGACATGGGATATGGGGATGTTTGAAACTGACTAAGCATTGCTAATATTTCCCCAAAATGGAGAGTTTCACTGGCCGATTATTAGATTCTAAGAGTTGAAATCAACTTCTGTTTGATTGCAAACAGAATCATATTAATTGAATTTGTCCAATTCCTGATCTATGAACATGAAGAAAAAGCTTCAGTTTAGACCATGCTTATTTTTTTAAAGTGGGGGGAGGAAGTGAGAGAGAGAATGAAGACGACTATATAAAATAACGTTTTCAACATGAGATTTATATATGTCGACTCCCACCCACTTGTATGAAAACTAAGCTGAAAGCAAGCTGTTTTGTCACATTTCTAAACCAAATCAGAACTAATAAGAACTTTTTGTAGTACGGTATTCAGTTGAGGACATGAAGAAAACAAGTCATGAAACTGTAAGGGCATAACTTTTTTAACTGTAAGAATTTGTTTTCCAGGTTTAACTTATTAATATCAAAAAGCTTTTTAATCTGCTTCTAATGATTTTCTCTGTGTTGTAAGGATTTCCTGTCATCAGTTCTAGATTTTTTGTCTTTAAATAATAAAAAAAAATTCCATTTCCTTCTAGAAATCAGAGTTTTAGAGCTCCTGAGTGCTGACAGAACCAATGGAGATCACCAGTGCATTTTAATTTTGCCAATTTTGAGGTACAGGAGCATTGAAGGCTCTTTAAGGCTTCCTTGCTGAACTGTTAGCTATATCTGGGGCTGGGAAAGACAAATTCTCAGGAAAATCCTCAGCTGCAGTATAGCATAACACTAAAACTCAACAATCAAACTCAGCAGCAAAAGTCAAGATGTATGCTAATAATTTCATATAAATGTGTGGCTAAAATAGCATATAATTGTGTGTTTTAAAATAGCATTTTTTTAACAAAAAAGAGATATCAATGGTAATAAGTTAGCATAGGATTTTTTTTTTACTTATTAACTCAGTATTTCACTAATCCATATATGAAGGACAGATTTTGAAATTTCAAAATGAAAGGGAAAGAGGAATTTTTAAAAACTATTAAAACCATGGGGTTTAGGGAGTTTTTATTTTAATTTTTCTCTGGGAAGTGGAAAAAACAAGATCTTAGATCAACCATAACTGTAGATCAGCGTTGCTGTGCTGTTCAACTTAAACCAAAAATATTTAGTTTTGATTTAGATAATATTAAGGTTTGCTGTTGATATTTAAATACAAATGGAAATTTAAAGCAAAGTTCAGGTTCTATGAATTGTTCTAGTACTCCCTTTTCCACTAAATAGAATGAATTAAATTCCACTCTTAAAAGCAAATATACTCCCTCTTTCATCCCCTCAAATTCTCAGATTTTCTGAAGTTTAACTTTGAGACAACCTGGAATTTGCCTGAAGCCAGAGATGGGGAAAACATTGTTTTCCTGGTAGTAATGGTAAAATTTTTTTAAGTCATGATTTTTATAATTTCTAGAATCCAGCACTCTGTTTTTGTAAATAAGATGTACAGCAGGTTTGAGGAAGAAAAGAATTATTTTCAATACTTGACAAAAGTTATGAAGCTTAGCTTTTGTTTGTTTGTTTTAAACTATATGTGCTGCAGGAAAAACTTACATAGCATAGAGCATGTAAAGAAGCAATCTGTATTTTCTTTCCTCAAACTGATTTTGAAATGAACCTCGTAGGAAATATGTCCATGATCTCATAATAGCTTTGTGATCATTGCACAAAACAATAAAGCAATGAATATTTTTAATAAGACCAGAAACCTTAATTGCTCTAAGGTTTTTTTGACGTTGCTATCGTGATTCTGAGAAAACTCTAAAGCAACAACTGAAGCAACTTCCTGCCATGGAAGCAATCCAAAAATCAGAACAAAAGCCTCCTACAGACTGGACATGACGTCCTGGATTGTTATCATTCAGCACTCATGTCTTAGTAAATTAGCAACCTTTCCTTGTTCTAGTGCCTAGAATGTTTCAGCTTCTTGTCTAAGGCTGAGAGAGCATGTAAGTGTATTTGGGGGGAAAGTATTCAAATCTTTTAACTCATTGAAACTACTTCCAGTTTTACAACAGAGAAAGTTAGTGGGTAAATGGTTTTGACATATTTAAAGCAGTCACTCATGTTAAAAAGGCACGAGACAATTATACTCTTCATCAACAGCTCACTTTTAGACAAAAATGCACTGTGCCGCTCTGAATATCTTCTCCTGACGAAAATTACTGACCTTAATTTCATTCCTCCTCTCTTTGGATAAGCCTTCTGGTCTTCGGGGATATGTCCTTTATTTTTTTGATTTTTATTTTTAAAGCTCTGGGAGGTTTTGAAATCTGCACCAACAACTGCAAGTCCTGACTGATGATAACCTCCCACTCAGTACACAATCAGATTTCATACTTAAGCATGTTCACCGATCCTATTGATGGGTGAGAACTGTGAATTGAGAATTGTGAAGTGAAAGTCATACAACTCAGGGGCTGCTCCATACTCTGCAAATGAGAGCACTGACAGAGGCTAGCAGCAAGAGCATGGTCATGTTTCTGCTACTTGCTTTGTTTACAGCAAAACTCCTGGACTCCTGATTGGGAGTTTGCCTGCATCTGAGAGAACGGCTGAGGTCAGAGGCATAGGAACACAGTATGGCAAGGAAAGGGTGGGGAAGAAGCAAGTTGTTGCCTCCTCTCCTAGTTTCCTTGACTCCCAAACAGCAGCAGGAAAACTAAGCCAATGCTTCCAGGTCTCAGCCACATGTTTGCCTCGTATTAGGCCATCTTCTTTTGCTGTTGCAGAAGCAATTCAAACCCATCCCGCTCATCCTTAGAACAGCTGCATTCAGTCTTGCCTGTGCCATTGAGAAATCTCAAGCCAGTTTGCGGGCAATTAAATGAGGACACAGTAATAGGACTGACATCATGGATGAGCAGTTTTTTAGGTTACTGGTTCTATGATAAACCAGTAATTATTTTGATTTATTTTTATATGAGACATACCCATATTTTGGTGAAAAGAACAGATTTGCTTTCAGAAGGGTTATGTATTAGTAGAGGAATAATTCCCAGAAGTCTACAGCTCCAAAGGAAACCTGCAGACATAATGTCCAGTCATTTCTGTGTTAAAAATCAGGTTTGAAAATGTCAGACCATGCTTGTATCTTTAAATACCCTCTGTAAAGGGTAAGAGAAACATAGGAAATCATCTGGGTATTAGCAGAAAGGTTAGAAAGATGTAAATTCATCTTCAGAGAATTTGACGCTAAACATATAATTCACTAAATTAAGTGACACTAGTCTGCCGCTTTTTATTTTTTTTCCTGTAGCTACAGTACTGAAATGGTTTGACACAGGTATAAATATTCTTCTTGGCTGCCTTGATGCAGAACACTGGACTTGTGGGCAGAAATGCTTGGAAAGATGGTTGTCTAAATAATTGCAGGGCAGGGGGAAGACGGCAAAATGCTATACAAAAGTATTCTTGCACCCAGGCAAAATAGAGTAGGAACAAAATTCAGAAAAGTGTGCTCAAAATTTAGATTAAGTTTCATGTTATTCTTAGTAGAAAAAACAGTGGCAGCACTGCAGCAAAAAAAAAAAAATGGTTTGTGGTTTTCCAGAAAAGTTTTAGATGGTCCTTGAATTCAGCAAAGCCTGGAAACACTTTTTTTAGCCTATGTGAGAGATCTCCATGAGCCTTTCAGCCTAAAGAAATCACTTTATACCACAAAAAATTAAAGGGATGGTGTTGATGAGCTATGGTAGGCAACTGAATTGCAAAGATATTTTCCAAAACACTGTGCTTAGAATCTGTAGTGGCTGTTCCATACGTATGTGTATACAGGACAAAGGTATTCCAACAAAACAAAATCTTTCTAATCTCGTGTTGCTCCTACTGCATTATATGCTGAAGATCTGAGAAGACCCATTTTGTTTGTTAGTTCTTTATTCTGCTCCTAGGTACTGGCAACTGTTTGAAATTTCCTTTGTTAAATTGAAGGAATGTTTCATGAATTATTTATTTTTTTATGACAGAAAAATTGTGTGATTTACATTGATTTTTTTTTCTACTTTGCCTAGTCCAGGACATACAGAATTGAACAATTATTTTAAAATGAGAAGTAAATAACCACAGAGAAGCTTTCCATACAAACAGTGTCAAAATACTGGCATATCAGATGCTGATCTTTGTACTTTCTTGCTAGTATTTAAAAACCATATTTTTTTAATCTGTGGAATTATAACAGGTTCTGCATGTTCTTCCTACAAATGGATTTGAAGCAGCAGGTGAATTCACTTCTCTCCAGATCTTTGATTCAAGATTAAAATCTTTATGTGGGAAAAATTATTAATTCTGGAAACTGCAAACATAATATTTTGCAAATGCTCTTTCATTTTGGATATGTTCTTTTAACTTTGAAGCTGCAGCAAGTGCTTGTATAGATACTTTCTGGAATGCTAACAAAATTCTGAGAGGAAAGGTAGTCATGCCTTCCTTTATAGCCTTCATTATGGCTCAGCATTGTTTTGTTCACCCAGAAATTGCACGTGGCTTGTGGGGAGGGGGGCATTGTTCCCCCAGCAGATTACAGATGCCTATGTAAAGAAGTGGCCAAACTTGTTTCTGCAACCTGTGTTGCTGCAAAAGATAAGAACTGTCTTGTCCTCCATTTTTGGCTGGAAGGTGTTGTGATACACTGTGGGTGTTTGTGCACACACACCGAAAGAATGTATTTTAGCCCGCACTAAAATGAAAGTATACTTCGATCACTGATATACCTAATAGGTAAGAGCTTTGAACAGGTACAAATACACTTTTAAATTAACGCATTTCATTAATTAACAACTTGAGTAGTAGGAAGGCCTGGCTGGCTAGGGAGGGACTAGTCCCCTTCCCTAAACCTTAAGTCTGGCTGCTACTTCCTGTTCTGCTGATGAACAAGAACCATTAACTTTGCTGACCTTTAGATCATAGTCTTGAGCATAAATGAAGACTTAATCAGAGCATGTGTAAACTACTTTAGAAGAGTGTTTCTTAAAGTACTGAAAACTTGTAAATACAAAATTCTTATGGAGGCATCAGGCACCTTTGAGAGTATCCTGTAGTTCAGTCTGCCTTTTTTTCCTGCTACTTTTTCTACTCCACATATGCATGGTGATGGAAGCAAAGAGATCAGTTTTCTATGGTATGACGGTACATACTGGGTTTCTCTGCTTGACTTCAAGTACCAGAAAAGCCATTTCAGTCTCGTGTGAGCTTCATTAAAACCACATGTAAAACAGAGAGAGTGATCATGTGGCTCTTTGTTGCCTTAATAAGAATAGGAAGGGAGACATTCTTTCCATGCTGTTGAAAAATTGGTGGGACTAGAGGTATATATTTTTGTTTACTTGTTTTTAATAGGGACCTACATGTGATCTATTCCAGCATCTTTAACTTGGGAAATAACTGCTGTGGGAACGAGGGAATGGATTTGCACCTCGGTCCCCCACATGAAAGTCTGTTGTCTGCAGCCAGACCGTCACCAAATGAACAGCTGAGTTTGCTGTGCTAATGTCCCTAAAATATCATGAGCTATTAGTGGTCACTGTCCTCCATTGACTGTTCAGCTGTTTCCATGAAATGATCTTGTAGCATTAAAATTTTTAATGGGTTCTGCAACACTTCACCTGTCATTGGTCACTTTTGCCACAAACCTGGACAAAAACTGCTGGCTCAGTGGAATGGGGTGGAGCAAGGGATTATTTCAGTGAGAAAGATCTGGAGATACCAAACTAGGAATAAGGTAGTGACAGGTTAGTTTGCAGGGTCTTTCCTTTACATTTCATTCCTTGATCTTCAGCTGCCTTTCTAAAGCTGGTGAGATCTGCAAGGGGCTGCAAGTCCTGATTAATCCTAAATAAATGCTATTTTGAGGAACAAATAGTGCAGAAATCACTTGCACACTTTGTACAGTGGTGAAGTACAAAGAATTTGTACGCAGGTTACAGACAGTAAAAGATTTCTTTGAGCATTCTCAGTTCAAGCTTCTTTGATTGGACAAGGGTCAGGAGTTTAATTGATTTCTTCACTATTTAGATGTCTGTTTAGATTTTTACACCATTATTACATGACTAATGTCAGTTAATAGCTTTAAGAGTGTAAGCATGAAATATACTTTCTGTGTTGCCCTGCTTTTTGTAGTCTTTGTATCTGTTTTGACAAGGCTTTCTGCCATGGTCTAAGTGGCTGGAATATTCACTGAATTGAAAATTGCTCTCAATGTTTGTTTAATTATGCAAGTATTTGTCATAAACACCTGTGATAATTGGCTAATTGTAGCTAATTGTAGTATCTGCTGAGATTAAGGAAACAGTTTACATTGGAAAGATCTTTAAAACAAACAAACAAAAAAACAAACAAACAAAAAACAACCAGAACAAACCACTGTAACTTTCTTTGTTTCCTAATGTCTTTTTCCTTTAATTACTTTTATGGAAATTCCCAATGTCTTCCTTTTCAACGTTGGATCTAGAATGAAATTTTGTTTGGTGAGGTTTTTTTGTGCATTTCTTTCTGTTGTTTGATTTTTCCCCCCAAGTACTGTGTGCCCGGAGTCAGATCTGTTAGTGTAAGGTGTGGATTTCTGGCAGTATCTCAGGTAAATACATCATGGAATCATCTCTTTGTTGTTCAAATGATAGCACCCATATTTCGCACAAACCAAGAAGCAAATAAGCACTTTTACAGAATTTTGGTGAAAAATCCTGAGGTGGAGTAGATAATGGTTTTAAAGACTGGTTTTTGGTTGTAGCTGATTCTCAGGATTCTTGTCTTAACATACTTGCATGCACTGCAGAAATATTGCCTGCAAACTAGGTAAAAGCGGAATGGTTTGTCAAAAAATGTGGAGGCACTGAGAGGGAGTTAGAGGAGAAGTTTAAACTACAGCCACACATTGAACAGCTGAGTTCAGGTGTGTTCAGCAGTTTGAAGGTATGTATTACACGGATGTCATAACATCTTTGTGTGGCAACTGTTCGAGTTTATTTGTTGTTCATAGGGAAAGGCACCTGGCAGGTGCAGTACTGTACAGTATGATTGGCAAAGCCCCTATAGAAGACAAAGTTAAATCCAAAAATGAAGATGTGTTATTTTCAGTTGCGACATTTATTGCTACTTGTTTAAATAGAGACTCATCAGAGGATGATCCAGTTGTTTGGTATGAATAGTTCTCATAGCCTTCAGATGGAGTCTGCAAGGCAGAACATTAATGAGCATTTACCTTGACATTTTTCTTAGCATTGTTCTTAAAAGTAGCCTTTGCTCAGTACCCTCTGGGACCATAGGTATGGGCAAGGTGCTTAGAAGGAAGAATTATTTATCAAAAGCATGAAATAAAATTAGTGAGCCAACAAATTTTTATAAGAATTGTCCAAGGGAGATCAGAGAATAAAGAAAAAGTTTCTTGCAATTTTTTTTTTTAATGAACTGTTTGTTGTTGCACTGTATTGTGACCTATTGAGATCATGGTGTGTTTCTACATAGCTGGCCTTCTTTGCTGGTTCAGTAGAAATGCTAATTTTCTCTTGTGTACACACATATTGTCTCTCACAAAATGCCGCCAGGGATATTTGTACATCCAAGATACCAGTCTGACCATCTTTTCTGCTGAGTGGTTAGGGTTAGCAGTGTCTGGAAGTGGATTGCTGTGGAATGTATGTAAAGAGAATGATGATTTCTCTATGATGATTAAAAAAAAAAAAGTCCAGCTAACTAATTGTTCCTTCTTTGTGAGTTCCCAATACAAAGCAATGATGGAGTTTTATTTTAAAGGCCTTGTAAAAGCATTAGCCTCTCTTCTGCATCAACCCCTGATGGCTTACCCTTCACTTACTCAATTGTTTGGGTTATGTTTACTAGTCATTATTGACCTCTTCGTTAACATAGCTACTGTTGACATCATTCCTTATCCAACAGAGATAAGGCCTTGTGTTCTCTCACATTGTTACAGGGCAGCTCTCCAAGTCCAAATTGTTCATCTGTATTTGAAATATTTGTCTTTTGAGCTTTGTAATGAGGCTTGTTTACATGGGTGAGGGAAGGAGAAAAATCCCTGTAAATGAATGCAGTAGTCTCAGTGTAAACAATAATACAGGGAAATAATAAGGACAATGTGTTTTCCAGCTGCTGTTTGTAGATACCAGTTGCTAGGGTGCTTGATATCACAGAGTATAACCTTGTCCCATGGTTACGGTTTGCATATCTTTGCTTTTCTTGACAACGAGGTTAAAGACTATACCCTCATCACTTATCTGATTAGAACTGGCTCAGAAAATTAATGCTAAGAGAAAAAAATCTTATGCAACCCATGTAACCATCAGGATGCTGGATTTCATTAATGAACTGTTAAACCTGTGAATGACTCATTGGAGGGGTGGACATGAAAACCTGCCTTGCTTGCATTCATTTTATTGACTCTAATTAAGGGAAACATGTCCTTCGATGTGATAACTTGCTGCTGCAGGCACAATGTCTTTCCAGGAAAGGGAAGCTTTTACTGCTTAGAATAAGGCTGGCTGCTTGCTTCTTGCATTAAAAGAAACAGCCGTTTAACCATGCAGTCACTGGACAACCAGATCATATATCTCATTGCCCTTGTCTGTGCTTGTAGATTGCAGAAGACTGCCCCTTCTCAGTTAACTCAAACATCTCTCTGGTACTGATGAGCCAGTGTCAAAATGTGTCCTAGGAGCTGCACAAAGAAAGCAAGCAAGAGTTTTTTCTTGAAAAATCCCTATGCTCTGTGCTTGAAACAAGACTAAGGACTTGCAGTCCTGAGGGGCAAAGGAGTCCAGGAAGGCTGGATGTTATTCAAGAAGGAAATCTCAAAGGCACAGGAGCAGCCCGTCCCCATGTGCTGTAAGTCGAGCAGGCGGGGGAGAAGACCGGCCTGGCTGAACATAGAGCTTTGGCTGGAATGCAAGAAAAAAAGGAGAGCCTACCGCCTTTGGAAGAAGGGGCAGGTGACTCAGGAGGACTATAAGGATGTTGTGAGGTTCTGCCGGGAGAAGATTAGAAAGGCAAAGGCCCAGCTAGAACTTAAACTGGCCACCACCGTTAAAGATAACAAAAAATGTTTTTACAAATATATCAGCGACAAAAGGAGGGCCAGGGAGAATCTCCCTCCTTTGCTGGATGCAGAGGGAAACCTTGCCACGAAGGAAGAGGAGAAGGCTGAGGTACTTAATGCCTTCTTTGCCTCAGTCTTTAATAGTCAGACTGGTCATCCTCGGGGTTTTCAGGCCCCTGAGCTGGGAGATGGAGATGGGATGCAGAATGAAGCCCCAGTTGTCGAAGAGGTGGCAGTCACCAACCTGCTCCTCCACCTGGATGCTCACAGGTCCATGGGGCCAGACGGGATCCACCTGAGGATACTTGAGGCAGCTGGCAGAGGAGCTTGCCAAGCCACTCTCCATCATTTACCAGCAGTCCTGGTGAACCGGGGAGGTCCCAGCTGACTGGAAGTTAGCAAATGTGACGCCCCTCTACAAGAAGGGTCGGAAGGAGGATCCGGGGAACTACAGGCCTGTCAGCCTGACCTCGGTGCCAGGGAAGGTCATGGAGCAGATCATCTTGAGTGCCATTACGCGGCACATGCGGGACAACCGGGGGATCAGAATCAGCCAGCAAGGGTTTATGAAAGGGAAGTCCTGCTTCACTAACCTGGTCTCCTTCTATGACAAGGTGACCCGCTTAGTGGATGAGGGGAAGGCTGTGGGTGTTGTCTACTTGGACTTTAGTAAGGCCTTTGACACTGTCTCCCACAGCATTCTCCTGGAGAAACTGGCTGCTCACGGCTTGGATAAGTGCACCCTGCGCTGGGTTAAAAACTGGCTGGACGGCCAAGCCCAGAGAGTGGTGGTGAATGGAGTCAAACCCAGTTGTCAGCCGGTCACGAGTGGTGTTCCCCAGGGCTCAGTATTGGGGCTGGTCCTGTTCAATATCTTCATTGATGATCTGGATGAGGGGATCAAGTGCACCCTCAGTAAGTTTGCAGAAGACACCAAGCTGGGTGGAAGTGTTGATCTGCTGGAGCGTAGGAAGGCCCTACAGAGGGACCTGGACAGGCTGGATCATTGGGCCAGGGGGAACTGTATGAGGTTCAACAAGGCTCAGTGCTGGGTCCTGCACTTGGGTCACAACAACCCCACACAACGCTACAGGCTGGGGGAGGAGTGGCTGGAAAAGGACCTGGGGGTGTTGGTTGACAGCCGCCTGAACATGAGCCAGCAGTGTGCTCAGGTGGCCAAGAAGGCCAATGGCATCCTGGCCTGTATCAGGAATAGTGTGGCCAGCAGGACCAGGGAGGTGATAGTGCCCCTGTACCTGGCACTGGTGAGGCCACACTTCGAGTACTGTGTTCAGTTTTGGGCCCCTCACTACAAGAAGGACATGGAGGTGCTGGAGCGTGTCCAGAGAAGGGCAACGAAGCTGGTGAAGGGTCTGGAGCACAAGTCTTATGAGGAGCGGCTGAGGGAGCTGGGGTTGTTTAGTCTGGAGAAGAGGAGGCTGAGGGGAGACCTTATTGCTCTCTACCACTACCTGAAAGGAGGTTGTAGCAAGGTGGGGGTTGGTCTCTTCTCCCTAGTAACGAGTGATAGGACACGAGGAAATGGACTCAAGCTGTGCCAGGGGAAGTTTAGACTGGATATTAGGAAAAATTTCTTCACCAAAAGGGTAGTCAGGCATTGGAAGAGGCTGCCCGGGGAAGTGGTTGAGTCTCCATCCCTGGAGGTATTTAAAAGAAGGGTAGACGTGGTGCTCGAGGACATGGTTTAGTGGTGGACTTGGCAGTGATAGGTTAATGGTTGGACTCGATGATCTTAAGGGTCTTTTCCAACCTTAACGATTCTATGATTGTAAAACAAAACAACAACAACAAAAAGGAAGAAAGTAACACACTAACACCTGTGGCTGAAGGAAAAGAAAGCAGAGGCTGGTGGAGGTGGCAAAAGTTTATTAGTGTTCATAAGTTACCAAAATGCTCCTTTGGGCTTTTATTTTTCTCTGCTTTGTAACTGTGATCCCATGTCTTCAATGGTAAACCTTGTTTGTTCATGATCTGAATCAATCCTCTCCTGACCTAGTTAGTCTAGCTGTGGGCTATATTCTAAGCTATGTGGTTGCTTAGTTGCAGCTGTTCTTTTTTTTTTTCTACTGGCAATCAGGACCAGAACAGCTCACAGGGCTTTAAACTCCCAAAGAAATAATACTGCTGTTAGTCTGGGCTGTAGATTCACTGGCTTGTTATAATCACTCAGTGTAGTGACCTGCACAGTACTTGAAATTTTGAAGTACCAAGACTGGCTTTTATAAGGCTGAGAAATATACATGCAATAGGCCTTTTAAAAATAAGCTAGATAGGATATTTTGATTAAAAATGCTTTCATTTATTTCTCAATTTTTCATTGCATTAATGCATTGGTATTAAGATAAAGAATTTTCATCGATAAATTAGCCTTCTTTGAAAGATACTATCTTAAAAAGGAGATTCTGACCAACACCTTTCAGTTACCTTGCCATGACTCTTCTGTCCTGGGAGGCATATTGGCCCCAAATTCCTGGTTTGTGATAAAGCAACCTCAGTGTTATTCTTGTTTTTACATGAGTAGTAAGTGCTTTAGAAATGGCTGTTAAGAATCATTTGGTTGTTATGCCTCCTTGGCTGTGCTTTTTCTGTTTCTGCTTATGTCCAAGCATGAGGGCAGGAATGAAAAATTAAGATGCAACTGGTCACCTGCTCTACTTTCAGGAAGTGACTTTCTTCACTTGAGTTAAGGTAGCTAAGCTGCTCTGTATTGTCGGTATAAAGGGCAGCTAGTACGAAACAGTTAATAAAGTCTGTAGTTGTGAATCTGTCATACTGAGCACTTTTCAGTTAGAGAGCACCATTGATCCTTATTCATTTATCTATTCCATTTGCTTAGGCAACTAAACTAATTGAAAAGAAGAATTACAAGAATTACATGCTAGAGTCATAACGTGACCTATATATGAACGACCAAACAGCGTGGTCCCTGTTTCAGCAAGGACTTGAAAGGAAAGCTGTTTAATGGACTAGTACAAGGTCCAACTTCCACTGCTATCAATAACTGATCAGTCTGCTGTTTTAGATAAACATAAAATGTCTGTAAATGAGCTTAAAGCATTCACTTAGCTGTATGTGAACTATAACCATATTGCAATATGAAGGTAAATTTAAAATGTAAATGACTAGTGCTAAGGAGGCAGAATATTAGTCCAGGAGAATCATTGTCTAGTTTGACATGAATTAATTGAAGAGTATCGAGGAACACTAAACTGAGAAAGATGCTCTAACCACTCCTAATGTTCCGATATTCATGGCTCTTTTAAAAATACTCTTCTGAAAAAGTAGAGATTGAAAGAACCACCATCAAAAACTAAGCAGCTCTGCAAGAAGGGTACTGAAGACTTAAGTTCCCATAGTTTCCTTAAAATCCTTAGCCTTAAAATGGTCCAATTCCTTACAAGCAGTCCTGTGTCAAATCATGTGGTAACAGAGGTGTTAAGTTACCAAGTTCAATCCCAAAAGAGCTTCTGTCTGTACAGATGTGGCTAAAAATATCTGACATTACCAGTTCTTAGTCTTATCAGGAATTTGTTTGTTAAACTAACTAAACCCTAGATGTGAGAGAATCCATATCTGTTCCTGGAGGCTTGTGGGTGCCAACATGAGAGTTCTGTGAAATTCCCTGGTTTGTCAGTTGGATTTTCTTTTCCTGTGCCTGTACCGTAATTTTCTTCCTTGTTTCATTGTTGTTTGGAACATTTTTCTGTTTACAAAGGGTCATAGAGATACTGGATCTCTGGAGGTTAGCTAGTCTGCTCACCTTGGTCAGTTCCATCTTTGCCTAGCTGAGTCTTGAAAACTTCCAGGGCTGGAGATATCAAACCTCTCTGGCAACCTGTTCCAGGGCTACACAACCCCTCCTAGCGAAAGCTTGTCCTGATGTTTTTCCTAACTTCTAGCAAAAAAATTATAAAACAGGGCCTGTGTGCTTCATCTTGGAACAAATTCACAGCTCTAAAATTGCATGTAAAAAAGACATCTTTATTCAAATGATGTCCAAAGCTTTAGCTATCTGTATTTTAAAGGGGAAGAAGTGGGACCTACTTCACACCAACATTTATCCAACTAAACAAGGTGAGAATTTGTACCAGGTTGAAAAGTGAGCATATCACATTAATTTTGCTGTGGTCTTCAGGTGCAATCTGGCAATCCTGAAAATGGAAATTCACTTTCTTTTCTCCTACCCGCCACGTGCCACCTTTTTTTTAAGGATTTTCCAGACACATTCATGGCCATCCTTCTTGGACTGGTTGGGAAGAGCATGCAGACTTCTGTAAGAACTACTTCATTACTAATTTCCACTGATAAAGGGATGCTCTATAAGGAACTGTATAAATCATGTATAAGCTTCCGAAGCCCTGAAGTGTGCTTAACTGAAGAAATATCTTTGTGCAAAAGCACACTCAATTTTTTTCTGTGTATGAGAGACTTCATCCCTTCCCCACCTCCCCTTTTTACTTAAAATCCATGCTCACATTGCCTTGGACAGGAGTGTCATGAATCTGCGCCACGCTACACATTCTTTTTCTTAGAAATGACAGAAAAACTTTATTAGAGCTCTGTCAACCTGCTTCAGATCATTATGTGGGAGAAAGTGTTGCCTGGTTTTTTTGCAGTCAGTGTTGTCTTTGTGGGTTTGGGGTTTTTTTTTCAATATTTTAGCTTAAAATGAGCTCTGTGGGGACGTAATAAACTTGCGTTTGTATGTTTATTTTATTACTGGACATTAGTATGCTGAGGGAATGATGAAGGAGATTATATTCTCTGCTTTGTTGCCTTTGGGAAGGACTCAGGCTGTCACAGACTGGCAGCCAAACAGTTTGTTGGAACAGCAGCTTTACAGTATGACATAATGTGCTTTCAAATCACTTCTAAGTGGGGCCAAAGGACAAAAACGAAGGATTGACCACAGCATCCCTTTGAGAGAGGGGATTTGCCTGCCTGTCAGGCTGCTGAGGGGCTCTGGCCTGTACATCTAGTATGAGTGGGACCATGCATTTTTCTTTCCAGTTAGTACAAAAGCATTTAAAGAGAGGATTCCACTTGCAATTTGAAGTGCACCTTGGCACTGGTTCTAGGACAGGCCCTGTAACCCTGTCTGTTCTCACCTAAAACTTCATTTTACTTTATTTATAAGCTTAGTCTTGTGAATAATTTTAGTGTGGGTGAGCAACTGAGAAACTGTGCTAGAAATTATTTAATTCCTCTGCAAATAATGCAGCAACTATTAACACAATATCAGTAAATGGATTTCTTGTGACTTTAAAAGAGAAACAGTTGTGGAAATCAAGCTCCTATGAGAAATACTTGGGTAGTGCTGAATCATGCTGATTCTCCCCTAAAGCAGCTTTCAACTTTATTGTTAAGCTTTGACTGTATATTTTAACCTTTTGTTTGATTAGCTAAATATAACCTCCCAGGAGAAAGCAGAATAGATTTTTCTAAAGGCAGATAATATTGCATTGGGAAGCAGTGTTTTCAAGACCAGAGCTCTTAGCCATTCTGTGTTCTCCCATGAAGCCAAAAAGCTCTTGGAGAAGTGCTAATGTCCATGACATTTTCCATTCTCATTTCGGGCCATGATTTCTGGTACTCCATGGCCTTGGTGCTGATTGCAGTTTTGATTTCCCTCTGAAGTTCAACTCAAAGCTATGGCCCTGTTTTGTGCCCTGCTGTATTCCCATTCAATCCAAAGAAGGGAATTGGTGGGAGGTGGTGGGGAGGTTATAGCAGGAATGAAATTCAGTAGTAGATGAGATGAGAGAGTGAATTTGGTCATACACACCAGGCAGGCTCTGGCCTCATGTAAACGCAGTTCTTCTTTGTTGCTATCAGGGTATTTTTATGCATTTCAAAGAGAAGTAAATTTGAAATGGCTCAAATAAATAAGACATTTAGGTTCCTTGTTCAAGCAGAACTGTGAAGGCACTGTCGGTGGTATCAAGCAAGAATTGCCCGGGATTTCCCATCTAGTCCTGCTCACTAGAATTGCCAGGCACGTACTCCTGGCCAGCGGGGAATGGTGTAGGCATCACTGCTGTCTTTTTATCACTGTTCAAGGTTCTCCATGAGTGAAATTTCATCCTGACCTTCCTTTAAAGTTTTTCGTTGTTTGACAAAGTACTAGTTGTAATTATATTTAACTCTCTAAGTGTCATTTTTTATTTCAGTAGTCTATCTTGTGGACTCCCAGTCTGAATACAAAGATTTAAGAATGTTTTGACTTCCTGTGTTTCTTGTTAGGTTTATTGAAGTTCTAGGAATATGCACTTTTGCATTCCAGCTCCTGAGTGTAAAGCTGTATAGACAGCCTTCCAAACTGAATGGTTTCCCAGAGAAATTAGTAAGTGTGAGAGTAGTTAAGCCCTGCAACAGGTTCCAAAAGGAGGTCTGTCTTTGGAGACAGCAGAGAACTTGACTGAATAAAACCCTGAGCACTGACCTTAGCCCTGCTTTTGCCCTAAGTGTGGAATGGGATGACTTCAAGGAGTCCCTTCTAGCCTAAGTTGTTTTACGATTGATCTGAATACACCCTACAATGTTTCTCAAGGGAAAATTAATTTGTATTATTGGTAACATTTTTTTTAGCAGACTTCTCAATTGACCTCTGAGAAAGTTATCATTTAAAGATGCAAAGAATTAACATGAACGACTAGTATTGATTGCAAAGTGAGCCAGTGGTGAAACTGAATTTCTTTTACCACTGCTCAGAAGTCTCTTTTCATTTTCAAAATGTTTGTTAGTACGTAAGAGAGCGAGGGATCCGATCAAATTTATTTTAAACCTTTTTCATTTTCCTACCTGTTCTAATGAGCTTGGGTATATAAAATAGAATACTGGAATTTTATATCCTTAAGAATTCCATTTGGTAATTAGTAGCAATTTTTATTACTCTTGTACCAGCTACCTGCTCCATTTGATCTTGTGCAATATTTCAATATCCTATTTGATATCTTTTTAACATTCTGATTAAGGTGTATATTTTAAATAGCCTTCATTGTAACGAAAGCTATACTTTGGGAGATTTTCTTTTAAATATTATTCTTATTGCTGTATTCCAGTGCATGTCTTTTGTTGCTTAAAAAAGTTACATGTTTATTTTATTAACTAGCTTTCTGAACAAATTAGAGATGGTAAGGACCCATATCATGGAAAACGCATGCTTCAGCTTTCCTATGGCTTATTGTGAATGACTTGGGTTTCTTTCAGACTTTAATAACACCTGAAATGTGTATGTACCTGAAAAATGTTTTCCATTCCTTTTATATGTTAACAATTTTGTGTGTGTTAACTTTTGTGTGTATAGCTGGAACAGTTTAATCTATCTTCTTTGAACAGCATAGCTTTTGTTAGCTATGTGCCCACAAATATGTATAAAACGTTTTGGCTTTTGTGTGTGAATACTACATAATTTGAGGAGAAGAACAAGTTATGTAATGTAATACTGAGAGGATACAAGTGAAAAGGCATGTATTCAAACAACTACTTGGTGGTTGGAATGATTTGACAATGTTTATGATCTGTTTGTTTGCTGTTAGTGATATTCCTGAATAAAATGTAATACATATCAAAACTGAGTACAGATTTGCTGTCCAGAACCTTTAAGCAATATATCCAAATACATTCATCCACCTTACCATTTATGCATTAGTTCTTTTCAGATTTTAAAGCCCATCTTCTAGGTACAGGTTTTGATATTCTGCAATGTGTTCTAGATGCAGTGTTTTTTCCTGCCAGTATTTATAATTGCCTTGTTGTTTGGTATGTAATAAAAAAATGCAAGCAGAATAAATTTTAATTTTAACTATTTAAAATTAATTATAATTTAAATGCAATTATTTTTTATTTTAAAGCTTTCCTTAATCCAACTTCCTACAGTTTTAGCATTTAGTCTTGTGGAAAACTGGACTATTTTAACAAAGGCTGTAATGACTAATTAAAAGAACTAGATGAAGAATGTAAAAACTCAAAGCTTTGTACTGGTTTTAATTTGTATTACTCTGTTGAAGAATTTGAAGGACAGCCATACAAAACTAGAAAGAGGGAAAATGCAATAATTCAGAGTTTCTTCCAGGCAATTGAATTTCCTGGAGAGTGTACAAAGTATTGCTGTTCTGTATGCTCAGAACTGGCTGATCTAGATCTGAGAATTTTTCCATAGCCTTTGGCCATTTTGTATCAGTGTTTGTTTTTGTTCTGTAGTGGTTACCTGGGTGGCCAGAGACATACAGGACATGCATATGAAATTCTCCTGTGGCAAAATGACCTTTTTTTTTTGAGGGTCTTGCTCATAGTGGCTTACAAGAGGAAGAACAAGTCGTGCTAAAGGCAACTGCACTAACAGGTCTGTTCTAGGCACATGCAAAACAGGCACTTGCTTAGCAGAGTACCAGGACTGTCAGGATATATCTGGTTTTGTCTGCTTCAAATAGAATGTAATATAATATTATTTCTCAAATAATGCAATTTAATCTCTAGATATTTCTTCACTTCTTCACTTTTTTTTTTTATTATTTCTTTAGTTGCTTGGTATTCTTGGTTTGGAAGAAGTTATGTGCTAGGCTTTGCTCGGTGAAGATTTTTAACTTCCTGTGTAGTGGTTTTGCCTCACAGGAGTGAATTGGGATGGAAACAATAAAAGGCAGACCACCTCCAAATTTGTCCTATGTTCACTGTAAATATCCAATGGAAAAACCTGCATTTATGTGGTATGAAGAAAAACATAATGTACTGCACATGTGTGGACAGCCAAGGAAATCAAAAGGGGAGAATTAGCTAATCTTGTATTGCTAATTAGAAAATCTTATTTTGACCCCATTCTTACCTTTACTCCCATGGGACTGTGCCCAGAAGATGTGGGCTCTGTTTCCCATTCCATTTTATGACTGTGAAGAAGTTATACATGCCTTAGCTGTAATAAGGAGCAACCATAAACTGCAGTGTTTTTCATAACAAGACTAAGTTTTTAGTAGCTTCTAACTTTGAAATAATTTGGACTGAAATCTTGCATGAGACATGTTTCAGCCATTAATAAAAAACCTTCATAGGGAGAACCTAGCAAAAATGTTTGGCTCTTCCACAGTTCAAAGGAGGGATGATCACTTGCCCATGTTACGCATTTTATACTCATCAGTACTTTGCTGTTTGGGGAAAGAGAAAAGAAGGGGAAGCTTCCAGATACTAGAGTAATATGTTTTGTTCGTGCTAGAAGACATTTGCCCAATGATGAGACATTCATTTCTACATGTTCAGAAGACTTGCTAAAGCTTGAAACTTATCACTGGAGGATGTTCATGGGCTACAGGGGCTGAACTGGCCTCTCTGATGGCTTGGAATCCTGCTGTGTTAATTGCCAGCATATGGAGACTTTTCAGTTCTCCCTCCTCTCTTTTCATTGGCACCCTGATGGTACGGGACAGGGAAGTTTAACTGACTTGAATACAGAGCTGAAAGTAATAGAAAGGCAATGAAATCTAGGAAGAATTGAAGATTCCAGAGGTAGCGTGCAGTTCTTCTGCAGTGCAATGGGTTATGTGTGTATGGACTCCTCTCTTGATTCAGAGCTCAGAACCAAACTCCTAATAGCATGAAGGACCACAAAAATGTAGAGAAGTAAGCTGCTGTCAGCGGAGTCCTCTGCTCCCTTCAGACAGATGTGCCTAGGTCTCAGCTGTCTGGTTGGGAACCTAACCAAGTCTTCTAACAACTGCCTAAATTTTTCACAATCAATGTATGCCTTTAAGTGTGTCACCTTAAAGAGCTCTACTCTATCTCTGCCTTTGTGCAGTGGGAAGCAGTCAGACAGCTGTCTCAACAGGTTAGTCTACTGAAACCTAGCCATCTTTTCATATCATTGTCTTGTAAGACAAGTTACCCATTCACCTGAACATTGGAGTAGCCATTCTTTCTCTCTGTGCTACTTGAATTCACCATTTGTTTCACTAATAAGCCTGAATGGCCATGAATACTTTCCAGTCTTACTGGAAAACACTAACACAATTTTAGAATGTATTTGCCTTTTCAATAATCTCACTATGCTTTTGGTTTACTGACAGTTAATACATATCCTTATACTTTGTTTCCAATTAATTTCAGTTTTTCTTCAGTTAGTGCCCAAGTTTTCATATTTTATACTTGTCCACTTGTAAGGTGTTGCTACAGTTCTCAGTTATCTGGTTTTATTGTTTGATATCTTCCTCTAAACTGACTGTCTCCCAGCTGTGTTGCTTTATATGGGTGTTCCCATTTCCTGGGCCTCAGTTAAGGAACATGTTAAACCAAAGGCCCAGATATTAAACCAAATACCCAGGGCCTTTAAGGAACACAACCTTTAACATCCCTCTAGTTATGGCATGGCGCATAAAATACAATGATTTGGTTTTTTGTTTTGTTTTGTTTTTAAACTGACTTTTCTATGGCTTTATTTAGTAACAGTATTTGAGAAAGTAAGGGAATTGCAAATGAAATGCTAACTCCTTTTATGTTAATGGTAAAACTCTTAGTTTTAGTGGGGCTAGAACTTCATATGTTGATTCTAGGCTGAATTAAAATAAGTCCACATGTGGTACCAGCATATATTCACGCTGATGGAATGAGCTCTGACAAAGCTCTGTTTGTCTTAACACCACTAGAAAAAGAAAGTATCACAACTAAGACTGTTGGATAGGCGTATATTATTGTCTCTAGCCAAGAAAAAAGATGACATGTGGTGGCTGCTTGGATAACAACCACTTAGTTTTAACACAAATCTACATCTCTTATCACTTCATTTTCCTAATCAATGAACACTTGTTAACAGTACTCTGTTATAAGATGTCACAGTAAAAGAATTCTTACTTTTACACAAAGAAAATAGTTGTGAAATTTAGTGCCAGGGGCAGTCAGTGACATTTGAGATGAACAAATGGGTGAGTTTAAGAAATGCTTCCTATGTTTTCATATCTGATGACACAAAGTAATTTAAGCTAACAGAACAAAAAAGTACCCAGCTTCTCAGATTCTAGCAGGTAATTGCTGTGAGTACCTGA
The DNA here is from genome assembly GCF_965183815.1 of Platalea leucorodia. Classification (NCBI taxonomy): domain Eukaryota; kingdom Metazoa; phylum Chordata; class Aves; order Pelecaniformes; family Threskiornithidae; genus Platalea; species Platalea leucorodia. The sequence goes on from NC_138823.1 coordinate 104,774,359, forward strand.
AGGGCGGCTTCTGTTCTGTGGGCAGTCTTGGTAAAGTTTTTATCTTTCATTTTGACTTCCCCACCTCTCCCTGAAGCATTTGAGAATATAGGTCACCAGAGGCAGACCAGTGGTGAAAAAGTCTTGCACTAAGGAAATAGCTTGGTGTGACCATTTCCATATAAATGCCATCGGGTTTTGTTTACTGTCTTCACTGCAATAGTGAATCTTGGGTATTACACTTCACTGATGTTTACCCTCTCTGCAGTTCTGAGGTTCACTTCCTGGCCGTTTCCCCTCCTGTCAAAAAGAAGTGTGATTTATATCTTCTTCTGAGAGTATTTTAGGGCTCTGAATAAATGCTGAGCTAACAAAGATAGAATGAAGTTGGGACTATATGTGATAAATTGAATAAACTACCAAAAAGGGACAACAAAATGTTTTTCAACAGTTAACTGAGGGAAAAAGAAATCAGAAAATGAATAAGGCTGCAGCAACTACATTAGTCTTTCTCCATTGTATGAAATGATACAGAATATAAATATTTAGACGTGTTTAAGTGCTGTGGGCTTTTGAATGTGCCATCCTTAACTACAAAGTCAGTGGCTTTAACTACAAAGTCACTTCACATAGAACTAAGATATTCAGTGAATGAAGGACCTGCCCTAAAAAGCGTTTTTTGAAAGAACTGCCTCTTGTCATATCCTTCATATCACTCAATGGGGTTTTTTTCCCTTTTAAGTAATGTCTTTGTGCTGCAGTATCTCCATGCCTCTCAGATATCCTTACTGTAAAATGGATTATTCCCAATTTATGTCCACAAAACAGATGCAGAGGGAGATTGAGCATGTTGCTAGCTTCTCTATGGAAAGTCTGTATAAAATACACTACTGGAATTCAGGTTTCTTATATCTTGATCCAAATTATTGGATCCGCTGCAGAAGTTTATCCTTTCCTAAAGCTTTTCTGCATTGTCCTACTCCTTTTCACTTTTTGGTAGGAGGTTGCGGAAGAGAATATAATATGGATTAGAATAGCATTCCATCTGAAAGAAAGAGCATGTGATAAGGTACTCCCAAAAAAGGTCTGTGTGCAATAGAGAAGAGTGAGTCAGATAGATAGGCTGTTTTTAACTTTATAGCTTCTGAAGCTCTATGTGCTCTGATTCAAGCTCAACTTTTCATTAACATTGTTTTTTGATGGGAGCTTTGGCAAAGAAAAATAAATAAGGAACTCTATCATGGTCAGGCATTTGCAGGACTGCGCTCTGTACTGTTAGCGCGACCAAGTTATTTCATTAATAGATGTGTACATCTCCTGAACTCTGGCTTCTACATTTGCATGATTTTATTATTAATTTATATTTCAGTAAAATTGATGAGCAGCACTGATTCCATAAACATAATTGGATTAGTTTCTAAGCAAAGTTACAGGACAGCACATTGCAAAATACAGAATGTCCTAAGTCAAGCTTCCTGTGCATGAGAATGGCCCTTTATGCTTGTCTACCTATTTGAAATTCTGCCACATCATTGTTTATACAATTAAGTATTCCTTGTAATTTTATATATAAAAAATGCATTTATACTGCTAGTGGGGGTCTGGCAGGTAGCTAGTTTTGCCCTCCTGTAAATGACTGAGACTATACACATAGCTGTACACAAATTGACTATGTGTAACGTAGTATGACATTGACAATAGGTACGTTGCACACACATATACAAATGACAATATATTTATGACTATTTGTATAACTTGGAGAATCATACTTGATTTTCATCAGATGAAAGGCTGGAGTAGTCTCGATTGATTTTTAGTTTCTGTAACTACTCCAAGAAGTGGTTAAAAAAAAGCAACAACAACAGGAAAATCCCTATTTTTCTAAATGGACTGACTACCTGGTATTTAAAAATGATTCCATCATTTTCATGGAAGTTTCAACCAAATTAATACTACTCTTTGATTCACACAAATATTCTGATTAAAACTTATCATGTTTGAAAATTGCAAGTGAACTAAAGTGACCTTTTGTAATAATAATGTGATACATTGGTGATAGATTTTCCTACCCAGGCCCGATGACTTGAAAAATCTTTTTATTTACTGTTTAATAGTTCTGGCTCAAGATACGATGTAACTGCTGATTCACTGAACACCCAATGTTTATGTAATCTATCATTTTGTCAGTGTTGCATATCATCTCTCTCAGTCCAGGAACTAATGTTGGCCATAAAGTTTTCCAACTCTGGTGGAACTGGCTTAATGTATTAGCAAAGCAGCTGCCTAAGCAGGAAAGAATTCTCTGTCTTTTAGAGAACTAGGGAAGTAAGGAGGAAAAAGAAAAAAAAAAAATTTAAAATAATAAAATCTTTGAAGAGAACTCATATGAGGATAAACATTATAGAAATAAGAGAGACAGGCAGTAAGTGCAGGAACTCGAAAGGAAGCTGTGTCACTGCTGGAAGCAGATCTGTATCCCTCCCAGAAGACTTTGTCTTGAAATGAAAGAAGAACTGGCATGTTAGCTGACGGACAGAATGAAGTAGGGAAATATGTACAATTTTATTTTTAATAGATCTCTGTAATTCTCATAGTGTTAATTAAAATCAGCAATATTCTGGAATTCAGCATGAAATCTGGTTATGCTTTTCTTATTGTGAAGCTCTGAAAAGGGAAACTGTTGGGCCATTTTTTCTACTCTCTGTTGCCATCAGCCCAGAGGTGAGAAAGTTCATCCTTAAACTGCAGCTTGTAGGAATTTTGCATTCTGAAAGTCCCTGTGGGACACAGGGTATGGCCAGTGCCTGCACTCTGCTCCATTCCTAGATTTTAAGGAAATGTACTCCTGCTGCAGTGGCTTGGGAATGTCTAACAAGAATGTGTCAGAGAGAACGACATTTGATCAATCATATTTTCAAATGTTTATTTAGAAGAGCAAAAGAGAATTTAAAATGCTAGGTCACACTTGGAAATCATAAGGTCAGGTCGCATGTGAACTTACACAGTGGCCTGTGCCTAGAAGAGAAGATGGTATCCTTCAGCCACAGCTACAGCCTACAAACACAGCTGTACTAACCTCTTGGGGAAATGCAGCTAATCTTAGGATAAGATAGTGAGATCATGGTCATGGTCAAGGGTCTTTTTTTCTTGTGAGGGACTGGACTTCCAGAGGAGATCCAGCTAATCAAGGGTTGGGCTACTTTCAGGAATTGCTGCGATGCCCTGTTCTGTGGCAGAGCACTACTGTTTTATCAGTGTAAAACTGAATAGATTATTTTCTGGACTGAGAAAAATCATTCTTTGTGCAGGGATGACAGAAGGCTTCTGGGAGCTTTAGGGAATTCATTGTAACAGTGTAGTTGTATCATGTAAACTAAGTGTATTGAGTGCTGCAGAAATCCACAATATAGATGCATGTTGGCATTCACATTACTTTATTTTTTGAATAAATGTCCAAGGCACACATAGCACTCAATGATAGCATTAGCATTCTTGAGTTAAAAATGAAAATAAATGCAAAGAAGAACTGCCCATTCTCCTGCTTTAAAATATGGAAGGAGTTACTCTGCACACAGGATTAAAATGAATCCAAGGTTACATTACTTTATTAAGGTAGTGTGATAACATGGTGGGTTGACCTTGGTTAGCTGCCAGATGTCCACCAAGCCACTCTATCACTCCCCTTCCTCAACAGGAGATATCACAAAAGGCTCATGGGTCAAGATAAGGACAGGGAGATCACTCAACAATTACTGTCACGGGCAAAACAGACTTGACTCGGGGAAATTAATTTAATTTATTACTAGTTAAACAGAGTAGGGTAGTGAGAAATAAGAACAAACCTAAAAATACCTTCCTTCCACCCCTCCCTTCTTCCCAGGCTCAACTTCAGTCCTGACTTCTCTGCATCCTCCTCCCAAGCGGTGCAGGGGGACAGGGAACTGGGGTTGCGGTCAGTTCATAATGCTTTGTCTCTGCCACTCCTTCTTCCTCACACTCTTCCCCTGCTCCAGCATGGGGTACCTCTGATGGGAGATAGTCCTTCACAAACTTCTCCAATGTGGGTCCTTCCCAGAGGCTGCAGTTCTTCATGAACTGCTCCAGCATGGGTCTTTTCCATGGGGTGCAGCCCTTCAGGAACAGACTGCTCCAGTGTGGGTCCCCCAGTGGGGTCGCAGGTCCTGCCAGAAAACTTGCTCCAATGTGGGCTGCTCTCCACAGGGCCACAGGGCTCTCCACGGGCTGCAGCTTCCTTCAGGGCACATCCAGCTGCTGCAGTGTGGGGTCTTCCACAGGCTGCAGGTGGATCTCTGCTCCACCGTGGTCCTCCATGGGCTGCAGGGGGACAGCCTGCCTCACCATGATCTTCACCACAGGCTGCAAGGGAATCTCTGCTCTGGTGCCTGGAGCACCTCCTCCCCTCCTTCTTCACTGACCTTGGTGTCTGCAGGGTTGTTCCTCTCACAGATTCTCACTCCTCTCTCCCAGCTGCTGCTGTTGTGCAGCATTTTTTACCTCTTCTTAAATATGCTATCACAGCGTGCTACCACCAGGCTTAGCTTTGGCCAGCGGCAGGTCCATCTTGGAGCCAGCTGGGACTGGCTCTGTCCAACACGGGGGCAGCTTCTGGCGTCTTCTCACAGAAGCCACCCCTGTACTCCCCCACTACCAAAACCTTGCCACTTAAACCCAATACAGATAACCCTAAAATGGGCTTTTGTGAATGTATACTACACTTTTATAAAACTTAGTTTGGAAGGTGTAAAAGACAAGCATCTTGAACAACAAACATCAGTTGAAGAATGAAATAAAGAAACTAACCTCTTTTCTCATCCCCACCCCTGGAAGGTGCGCTACCTGACAGACTGTGAACTGAAGGATGGAATGGAGGCCAGTGAGGATTAGGTTGGCAGAACATGCTTGCCCTGAGGTATCCTTGATTTCTTTTTGTGACTCATTTGTCTTTACTAAAACTGGATGATGGCACATTTTCAACAGGATGCATTCAGGACTAGGAATTAAATTCATAAATTTAGTCAAATTAAATTGCTAAATTAAATCTCTAAATCCCTCTCTATTTGAGGACAGGGGATCTTCAAAGTGTGACCAGAAATCGAGTGTTGTTAGGTTATTTGATAAAAAGCTCATCTCCCCACACTAAATGTAGCACAGAGCAAAAATGGCAAGCAGGGGAACCTCCGTCCTTATGGGGAACTCGGAGAAACAGATCCCCTGCCCCCGTGCCCCTCAGGACTGTCACAAAAGAGAACTGACACCCATTGTCCAGGTCTGAAACCCACCAGATGAGTCTGGAAAGGCTCTCCAGAGCAACTTCTGGACTAAGTGGGGGGCTACTGCCTAGGGGGTATAGGACACATTATGGGATGCAGAGGAATAGAATAGAATAGAATAGAACAGAATAGAATAGAATAGAATAGAATAGAATAGAATAGAATAGAATAGAATAGAATAGAATAGAATAGAATAGAATAGAATAGAATAGTTGGGAGGGACCTACAACAATCATCTAGTCCAACTGCCTGACCCTTACAGGGCTGACCAAAAGTTAAAGCATGTTATTAAGGGTATTGTCCAAATGCCTTCTCAACACTGACAGGCTTGGGGCATTGACCACTTCTCTAGGAAGCCTGTTCCAGGGTTTGACCACCCTCTCGGTAACGAAATGTTTCCTAATATCAAGTCTTAACCTCCCCTGACATTCAGGGAATCTTGGGGATGTTTAGGGGACAAACCAAAGGCAGAGAAAGGGAGGGATCATGGTGGCTTGGAAAGGAACAAGTGTGGGTAAATAGAGGGCTAAGAGGACAAAAGGGGTCACTCACGTTGTCGTGGTTTAACCCCAGCCAGCAACTAAGCATCACGCAGCTGCTCGCTCACTCCCCACCAGTGGGATGGGGGAGAGAATCAGAAGGGTAAAAGGGAGAAAACTCGTGGGTTGAGATAAGAACAGTTTAATAATTGAAGTAAAATAAATTAGAACAGTTAAATAGGCAAAGCAAAAACCGTGCACGCAAACAAAGCAAAACAAGGAATTCATTCACTGCTTCCCATCAGCGGGCAGGTGTTCAGCCATCCCCAGGAAAGCAGGGCTCCATCACGCGTAACGGGTACTCGGGAAGACAAACGCCATCACACCCAATGTCTCCCCTTCCTTCTTCTTCCCCCAGCTTATATACTGAGCATGACGTCATATGGTATGGCATAGCCCTTTGGCCAGTCTGGGTCAGCCCTCCCCCCGGCTGTGCCCCCTCCCAGCTTCTTGTGCCCCCGGCAGAGCAGGGGAAGCTGAAAAGTCCTTGACCAGTGTGAGCGCCACTTAGCACCTATTTAGAGACAGCTTAGCACTACCTAGCAAGAACCAAAGCATCAGTGCATCATCGACATTGTTCTCATCCCAAACCCAGAACACAGCCCCATACCGGCTACCAAGACGAAAATTAACTCTATCCCAGCTGAAACCAGGACACACGTGTAAACAAGTTGCTGGTCAGCATGTTTGTCTGGCCATGCCCTGCATGTGGTCATCACCTGCTGTCCTGCCTTCTTCTTAAATTCCATTTCTAACTGTTTTCCTGGATGAGGGAACTCTCTGTTCTGGGTGGTGGATGTGATGGTATGGAGGACTAAGTGTCAGCCACTGGAGTCATACCATGGATTATAAGGCCTACATATCAGCAGTGTCATCAACTGGAGAGACTGGACTGAGCAAAAACAAGTGCTAACAACTGCAGTGCGGATCAGGGGTCATATGTGCTTGTGGTGTGAGCAACTGGACTAAGCGAGAGTACAAATATCAAGTCAAACTAGGTGGAAAGGAGGTTAAGAGGCTTGGGAACAAGGTGTGTGTCTGGGGTGAGGCAATTGAAGAAGCTGGCTTCCAAAGGGACCAGGAGGTCTATGCCAACTGATGGAGAGGCTGTAAGATCAACTGAGAGACTGCATGTGTGTATGTTTCTGTGCGGGAGGCAACCGGGCAGAACAAGGATCCAGGCTGGATGGGCTGCATGTCTAAGCTATGGGGTGGCATGTGCCCAGTTACTGGAGGGATCCACAGTGTGCATGTTTAGGTGCTGCTGTGTGCAAGGAAATCTGTACCAGCAGCTGGAGTGGGACTGTGGGGTCTGGGGACTAGCGTGCCCAGGTGTCAGCAACCGGGGAGACTTGGGATCCACGACCAGTTACTGGATGGACTGTGTGTCTAAGCCTAGCTACTGAGAGATCCATAGTGCATGTGCTTGTGAGTGAGGAGGTCTGTATCAGCAACTGGAGTGGGATTGCAGGTCTTAGGGGCTCATATGTCCAGGCTACGGCAGTGGGGGAGATCGGGAATCAGGGATAGACTGAGTATCTAAGCTCAGCTACCAGAGGAATCCACATTATATATATGTATATATTTCCTACTAACGGACCTTCATCCTGATCAGCCAAAGGGGAAAAAGATGAGGCCATTGGTGCTATTTGTGTTTATGTGAGTGCTGAGTGTTTCTGTCTGTACTGATCTGTGTAGCTGTCCATGTGTGTATTTATATACATGCATGTGTTGCAGAAACGTGTTTGTCTGTATGTGCCTACAGGGAATACGTGTTTAGTCTCACTACTGATTGGAGGTGGAGGCATGGAGCTGCAGCAGCCTTGCCTCTATCAGACCAGAGGATCTGACAAACTCTAACAAGTTTGGAACCATGCTCTGCCCTCCCTGAGACAGAAACAGGAACATCCACCAGAAAAGAAACACGATCAAAGGGATCCTGTATCTTCACGTCACCAGGCAGAAGGCAGTAACTTGAAAGGAGTGAATGGAGGCAAGTCTACACTTGGGGCAGCAGGCAAAGCCCCTCCTTGCCTACCTCGCCTCCCCAGGTGCCTCTATACAACAGGTATGATGGTCTGGATTTGGAAGGTCAGTCAACTGATGATGTGGCTGGTGTGACATCTGCTGGAAAAGTAGCACATCGAGCTGTAGGCAACCCCGGAGACTCCTGGAGTGCACTGAGGATAACTTCTTAGGCTGGGTAATAGACAGCCCTACCAGAGGGGATGCATATATATTGCATGTAGCAAGAGGACAAGGGGTAATGGTTTTAAACTAAAAGAGGGTAGATTCAGACTAGATATAACGCAGAAATTTTTTATGATGAGGGTAGTGAAACACTGGGACGGGTTGCTCAGAGAAACATTCAGGGTCAGGTTGGACAGGGCTGTGAGCAACCTGATCTAGTTGAAGATGTCCCTGCTCATTGCAGGGTGGTTGGACTAGATGACCTTTAAAGGTCCCTTCCTACCCAAACTATTCTATGATTCTATCATTCTATCATTCTATGATTCTATCATTCTATGAAGTTTCTTTCTCTTTTTTTTTTTTTTAATGAAATACAAATTGAGAAATTTGTCTGAATTCTATCACAGAATCAAATTTGGATAATTCTGGCTCTGCACGTTTTTTTAAGATTGATGGCATGGTTTGTGACAGAAAATTCTATTAGAGAAACAGAAAATTATATTCTGAACTGTGTGGGATGGGGGAAATAATTGAAGATAATGTGGGACCAGCCCCATATTAAACATTAGAATAGTCTCCACTGGGCTATTTACCATACCTTGTTTCATGTTAATCTATATTGCATTAATTTTTGCCTTCAAAACTAGGCTCTGATTTAAAGCTGTATGTGTCTTAATCTGTTTCTCAGCTACATGGTAGGGACTCTTCTTGAGCCTTAAGCCAGCTCAGGCTTTATAAAGGGGAGGTTTCCTGTGTCCACATGGTGAAGGAGAAAACTTGGAAAAAAAATACATGATTTTGGTTTGTGCTCTCATGAGAGATCACAAGCGCATTTGCCATACTCTACCACAAAACCTTCACTGGTAGGTGCCACCAAACTCAACCCTAATATGAAGGGGCCTTAAAGCATTTATGACATTCTGAGACATTTCAATAATTGCCTCAAGATACTGAAATAAGAGTTTATAAACTAGTTTTTTAATAGTTTATAAACTATTATTGTGCATCTTAAGGTACATATAGGTATATGACTATTTTTAAAAGTTAGCTATGTATCTGTCCTGCATTTGAAAAATTGAGACTCCACTGCACGTTAACTGGACCTTTTCTCTTTTCTCCCTCACCTCTGCAGGTAGATTGTTTAACTTGATTCCAGCCCAGCAGCTATCAAGCTATGATCCACCAAGCTCTTTGGGGTCATTGGAGTCGGGTCATAAACTCATGAATGAGGATGCACAACAGTTCCTTAGATTTCTGCTGACTCCTGAACTGTCTTTGTGCTCCAAGACTTTTGATGGGGTTTCTCCAGATCAGGTTAGTGGCTGCGTCTCTCCACTGTGCCAACCCTAGGCCTGCTCCTAGGCAAGCGGCAAGCTGAGGGAACGTGAGGTTTTTGGAACGCCTACTGCACTGCACAGCCGAGTCTTTTACATGATTTTTTGTCTACTTTATGTCAACAACCACAGCTTAAAGCACAGGCGAGCAACAATCTGGACCCAAACCTGCCACAGCCCAGCAGGACACAGAGGGCTGCGGCGCCCCTTTATCTCTGCTTCTCCCTCGGGAAGTGGGAACAGGATGCTCGAGATGGCGGAAGCTGCCGGACCTGGCCTCGACCTCGGCGCCACCCGGGGCCGGGGGCGCTGGCCCGCCCCGCGTCCCCCCAGGTCCTGGCGAGGGGAAGCGGTCAGGGGGCCACCACCGCCCGGCCTCCCCTGCCCCTGCCGCTGCCGCTGCCGCTGCTGCTGCCCACCTGCTGCCGAGCCCCGGGCAGCGAGCAGGGAGCAGCGGGCAGAGGCGCTGCCCGCCGCAACCAGCCATTTAAGGCAGCAAAGGCAGCAGCTGCCCCCGCGCTAATCCATTACCTCAGGCTCCGCGGGGGGCGGGAGCGGCCGCCCGCCGGACGGCCCTCCCGGCCTATGGGGGCGAGCGGCGGAGGGGCGGGCAGGCGGTGCCGGGCGCTCGCCAATGCCCGGGCAGCGGGGGCGGTGCCTGCCGGAGCCGCCGCGCCGGCTTGACAGGGGCTGCTGATAGCGCCGGAGCCCGGGCGAGCGCCAGGTTGGGCTGGCGGGAGCTGCCGCCCCTCGAGAGCCGGCGGTGAGTGGGCGCCTCTTGCAGGGCGGGCAGGACGGGCCCGTCTCTTTCGGGGGTGGGCGTGCGCGTGCTTTTCTTGCCCTCTTCCCCCTTTTTAGCGTGTTGGCTGGCCGGTTTCTGTTCAGTTAACGAAAACGCAAGGGGAGGGGGCGGGCGCGTTGGCGGAGCTGCCCCGGGCTGGCGGCCCCCGGCGCCGCGGTGCGACCGGCGGGGCGCGCGGCGCCGTTATGTAACGGCCGCGGGGGGCTGCGGGCAGGGCGGCGGCAGCTGCTGCTTTCCGCCGCAGGATTAACCCCTCGCTGTCGCCCCCGTGCTCCTGCGTCCCTGCTGTTCTCCCGCGGGAGCCCCGGGGCAGGGGCCGGCGGGGAGAGGGGCTCGGTGCGGAGCTGGTCGCCGTTTGCCGGCCCATGGGGATGGGCCCCCGCAGCCGCATCTTCCGCCGCCACCGGGGAGGGGCGGCGCGGCCGCGACCTGCGCGGGGCGAGGGGGGCTCGTTCCCGGGTCCTGGCGGCACCGCAGCAGCAGGTCGACGGATGGGCGATGCTGGTTACCGGCTGCGGGCGGCTGGCAAGCTCGGCTCTGCCTGCGGGCGTCTCCCGGAGGAGCCGGGGGACGGATCCACCTTGCGCACAGGCCAAACGCTCCGCTGTTACCTACAGGCGACAACAAAGCCTCAGCCGCTGCAGCTGCCCCTTCGCGCTCTTGTGCAGAGCAAGCGGCCCCCTTTTATGGAGACTGATGGGCAAAGGCGATCTGACCCTTCTTTTTTTAAAATGGCCAAGTGTTAGCTGAGGGGGCTTTGTCTCGGAGAACTGCGCCTGTATGGCGTCCTCCATGAAAACCGGCGTCAGGTGTGGGACACTGTTCAGGGACTGCAGTGTGACACCCGCAGGTATACAGCCAACTACGGTACTCTAGCGGGAAAAACAGGACGAGACAAAATGCTGTGAATGAGTCCGTGACCCCGGATAGCTAGCGTGAAGACAAATACGCCCACCCCAACCCAAATCAGCAGCGGTTACAAGTATTTCTTCAATCCTCGATAAAAGCTCTTGTACCTGGGTGAAATTCTTCCACGGGGAAGCTGGGTGTGTGCTACAAGGTGCTGAAGACGCATGCGAAAACGGTGTCTTAAATGTTGACAGCTTTGAATCTTGCAGTGCCTGCTGCTGAGAAGCGATTTCCCTGCTCATGTTTTGCAGGGTCTACGGGAGCAGGTTTAGGGGGAGAAGTTCTTTCAGATTTTTATGGAGGGTTGCATAACTGCTTACGTTTATTTAAAAAGAAAAGAAAAGGAGGAGCAAAGCCAACCCTCACCCTGAAATGATATGAGACTGTTTTCACTGACTTTTACTGAGCCTCCACACTGTTTTCTTAACCAGTATCATTTAATAGCGTGCTTTAGAAGGTTGGCAAATGTTAGCATGATAATGAAACGTTAAGGTTTGGGGTTTTTTTTATCTAGGGCTGTGAAAACTTGGGGTAAAAATGGAGAGATACCTATACACTTTCATAGTCTCAGGCTTAAAATAGCACGACTGTTCATCAAATGTATACAATTTATTTATTTTTAAAATGTCAATGGCCATTTTTTTAATCCTTTAGTGATGAGCCACTTCTTTTTAAAATTATGTTTTTTACAGGCCCTACCCCAACTCCACCTCACCCCTCCCCAAACCAAAATAAAATGCTGTTTTGTACCTCTCTGGATCACAGTCATATGCCTTTAAATAGTCCATCATTTGTAACTGCTGAAGTGTATGTCCAGTATTAAATCACAGTACAGTGTAATGCTTAGACAGCATGCCATGCAAGGATTAAATTGCAGATAAAGTTCACATAGGAATCTCCTGCAGTGCTTGCACTTGACCCTTGTAAATGTAAGAAAAGATCTTTATAAATGGAAATATACATCCAGCGATCAGTTGTTTCTGTGCCCAGTTTAAACTGTGGATTGACTGTATTGAAAAATAATGTCTTTTTATTTAGTTTTTATAGTAGATGTATTCATTGCAATTACTTTCTGTAGGCAGCTGTATGATAAAAGTTATTTTTACTTATACCTTGAACTTAATTTGGAAAAAGAAAAAAAAAGAAGGGTCTTTTAAGGAGGGAAGCAGGCAGGCAGTTATGTCAATTTATGTTAAGATTAGTGTATTCTGATTATAGGTAGAGGCAATTAATTGTACTTAATATATCTCAGAATGCTTTAGAGAATATACAATGTTTAAACTTGATAACTTGCTTTCAGACTATAAGATGCGAATTAAAATAATATCAGATATTTTTCTTGCTTTGCATACTTTGATTATGTAAGTCTTCAGTGTGAGAATGTGACTGTATTCACAAGCCTGTGTCACTGTATGAAGAAAAACTTATAACAAGAACAGTCTTTCCTGTGGTGTAGTCACTCGATGATGTCATGTCCTTTCTATTTGTACATGCATACTGCTTGCAGCCCTTGCATAAATGAAATGGACTCTTTTCAGCAAGCAACAAACAGTTGTTTTTTTTTTCTCCCTCCAAAAACCATTTTAATGCCATGCGTCACTGAAATTAAATGCAGGTATATATTTTAACCCCTAGTGTTTCTCTGCCATACTGGCATGACTACTATGAGCATAAGCGGTTTTAGGTGCCTCTGCCAGTTGAAATATTTTGCTTACTGTTTGTATTGCCATAGTGTCTGGGAGGTGTGATCAGGGACCTTAACTCATGTGTTACGTGCAGTATAACCGTGGAACAAAAACTTGGGCCTGGCCCCCAAAATATTATGATCCAAAATACAGAACAAGACACTGTAAGTGGTACGAAAAAGGGAATGCAGCTGTTGTTAAGAAGGATACATTGGTACATGTGTGCACATTATCCAACTATGTATTTTCTCTTTCTCACATGTTAAAGCAAAGGAAATTGTAGAACTTAATATAAGACTTGCACAGTTCTCTGAGGGAAGTTCTGGTATCAAAGGGCACTCCTGGGACATGCGAGTAATGGCTTGGTTTTGGGGGATTTTTAAATGTATTTAACTTGACTAAATGCTGAAAGTTGAAATAAAATTTAAAAATCTACATTGACCCAATATGAAACATTTTATCTTAGGTTGCTTGATTTTTACCATTCTTTAAATTTAAGGTCATTTTTAAAAATTTTGAAATGGAGTTTTCGTTTCGAAGTCAAAGCATTGTACAGGAAAAATCACGTTGCTTTGCATTTTCCCCAATGTTCTCTATAAGCTGTTTTAGCTCTTTCTTCCTCTCATCTCCCTCATGTGCCCAAACCCACAAGAAATACGTAGTAACAAATTCACCTTCAGCGGAAAGAAATTTCTTGGTGAATGCATCACCCTGCCCATCCCAAATTGGCCATACATAGAAGTACTGCAAGAATTTCCCATTGCAATGTAGTCTGGTTATTGGAATACTTTGAAATAGTAGTGAAAGTAACTGTACATTGAGAGAATGTTATCAGTAAAATACCCCAACATAAATAAGTACATAGGGCCCCAACATAAATAAGTACACAGGGCCTGTACATGTGGTACAGGACAAATATGCATAGCCTGTTCAGGTTTCGGGACACTTTTTCTGACTGGGTGTTTATCTCAAGCACTGATGGAGCTGAACAGACTCATTCTGTGCTGGTCATTTTTCTTGGCTCACAGTGGTATGCCTATTAAAACAGATGGGAAGTTTTTCTCTGTTGTTAGTTGTTATGTGTAATGTGTGGGCAATTCAGTTTGCTCCTGCTAAGAGGGAATCTTAACCGTGTCAGGGCTCTAAGGCAGATGTGGAGAAGCCTAGGTTCTCACTATTGCCAGATGTCTTTAGGTTCCCTCTTTCTATTTTTCTCCTCATCCTTCCCCTGCCTCGTAGTGTCCTGAGTGTGTGACATGAACTTACCTTGTCTTGGACAGAAAACCAAGAGCTAGAAACCAAGAGTATGCAGACCAAAGCTTCAATGCATTATGTGGCAGGTGAAAAGACAAAAATGAATCTGCAGTACAACTGTCTTAAATAATCTTATGAAGTTAATTCTTGCCCAGTTTGGCTAATTTCAAGAATATGCTTGTGTGTCAGCATTCAAATATTGGAGCATTTGGCAAAATGAATACAGAGAAACTTTAAAAAAAAAAAAAAAAAAAAGTAAAATCAAGGACATCATAACAGTTTTTGCTTGAATCTCTGAGGGATGCAGTCCTAGTTCAAACAAGTTCTTAAATGCACACTTAAAGAATGGTGTTCTATTGGATCAGTGCTAAGGAAATTCTTGCGATGGAAATTCAAATGCTAAGAGGTCTTGCTCACAAAAGCGTTCTTTCCTTGTTGATGACTCTGCTTATTTTTAAATTAAAAACAAATCTGCATCTGCCTGTCTCATCCAATTTCACTATTGGAAGGACCAGCACCCAAACAGTTCATCTTACAGGAGCTTATAGATGTGAAAGAACTTAATGATTTAGCAAGGGAAGTATTCCTCTCCTATTTTGTACTGAGCTATGGGTAGTTGAAAAAAATATGTACTTAAAGGTTAGTTTATTTTTTTGGGTTCAGACGAAACTGAAGCAGCAGACTTTAAGAACATAAGGGATCTTTAGACAATCTGACTCATGTATTAGTTATTTTCAGTTAGTTATCTGAGACCAATAACATACATCTGATAAAAGTCTGTCTTTCAGAGATGCTTGAGTAAGTGTATCTTCTGTATTAAATGAAGTCTAATGTGCAAATGTCAGGATGTGAAGTATTTGCAGCTATTCTTGGAAGTTACTTTTAGTATTTCCAATGGTTGATTGTCTTTCCCTAAGGAAGTCTCATTTCTAATTTGCATTGGCGTAGCCTGAATTTTCAGCTGTTGAGTTTTTTTGATATCTTTCACAGTAAAGAGCCATTTAGTATGTGATTCAGTTTCTCTACGAAGGTATTTGGATAGCTCACTCAAGTGACTTCAATCACCTGACAAATTACATTGGTGGAATTCTGTAAGTCTCTCATGGTAACACATCTTGTCTCATGATTTTGTAGCTCTTATACCATCTCCAGTTCTTTGATCAGAAGTGATGCTTTGTGACTATTAAAAGTTACAGTGCTTTCAAGGCCTGTAAGTCTCTGTTAGCTCAATTTTTCTTTGATCTAATTCTGTTCCTGTCAATAGCATCAACTTGGTTCTCTTGATATTTTTACCTATAGGCGGTACACAAAGCCCCCTGTCTTGCTGGTGTTTGGAATTATCTCCTTGCTGTACAATCTCTGATCTCCTTTCATGGAGCAGATCTTCATTACTCATGGCTTTTGCAGAAATATTTTGAAAGGGTTCTATGGAAGTTCAGATGGGTAGTCTGCCCTGGATGGGGGCAGCGGGAGGGGACAATGTATAGTGTATGAAGAAATGAGGCTAAGCAAACTCTACAATTTTAATGTTACAAGTCGAGGAACCTGTACTCAACTAATCCTAAAGTGATGATAGGCCCAGCATGTTATTTGGACCTGTAAATTAATTGTATGACTTAAGTACTGCGGAGAGCAGCTGTTGTCTCCCAGTCTTTTTGGATCTGTGATTCCCAAGGTGTTTTTGGTACAACATGAAAAAATACCTCATCTAAATAGTTGAGGATCCTCCTTTGTTGTGCTTGAATCAATGTCGTATTCACTTTCTTCTGTGAAGGCTGTTCTAGACACTGGCTTGTATCCTTGCCTGTGTGTGGACTTGCAGAATATTTGTGTACAGATTATTTCTTCATCTACCAACAACAGCAGCCCAGCAGAGCTCAGGATGAATACTTAGTAAGTGGAATCTTCAAATGGGATAGTCTCATAATGGAAAAAAATACGAGTTCACCAGTACATAAATGTGTGATGAATACCTGTATTAATGCTGTTGCCTTCATACTTGAAACCTTGTGTAAGTGACACGATGATATTACAGTATATTGTAGAGCTAGTTAAGAGTTATTTAGTTAAAGAGTTTTTGTGTAGTTTTAAGTGTTGTCAGGTGAACATGTGTCTCAAAAGAAAAAAAGTTCTAATAGAACTATTGCTGATAAAGGTGTCTTGGTGCTTCATTTATGTGTATATAGAGAGGTGATATTTTATGAAGTGGTTCTTTGGAATGGTGGAGTTTAATTTACTAAGAACTAAACTTAGTTTTGTATACAAGTGATAGTGTAGCAGTAACTATGTAGGCAGATAGCAATAGTTTTTAGAAATAGAACAGTAACAGCCATTTGTCAGCAATCAAATTAATCTCTGTCCTTGATAGTGTGTTTTCTAAGGTTGTTCCTTTAATGGCATACGTAACTTCATCACAGTCTGAAATACTGTTTTGCTAAGGACATTGGACAACTTGAGTAACCACCTTTTTTGTTACTCTGCATGTGTCCTGCTGAAGGTCTTAATGTAGCTGTATGGTCTAGCCAGCCTTGCCCTTGTCCATAGTGCTAGATACTCATATATTTTTAAGAGAACTTGAGGTTCAGCCATGCAGTTCCTCATAAAGGATTTATGTGAAAGGGTTTCATTTTCCTGTGAAAGGATTTAATTTTCTTTAAATAAAGATGGGTTTAAATGTAGATAGAGTTGTCTTAGCTTTGCTTGGTCTGTGGTGTCCTCTGCTCGTTTTCCTTCTGTGTTGTGTGCTAGGGAAAATGGATGGCTGTCATTCACTTGAGCATCACGTGTGGAGAAATATGCCCAGAGCAGAACTCAGAAGAGAAATGCCTTAACTCTGGTTCCCACTGATAGTTACGAAGGAGGCTTAAGGGACGCTTTAAGAGCATTGTCTAAAGCATTGCATTTTATTAGGAGGATGTTGCATTTCTCCAGCTGTTTATCCCTTCCCTCAGCTTGAATGTTTATGCAAAAATGTGGGAAAAAGATTCCATGTGCTGTACTTTGTCTCTGCTGTTTTTATTTGGCATAAATAACTACAGACAGAAAATAAATGAGAATTCCCTTTAACTGCAATTCCGTAACATTTTTAAAACATGGAGGAGATAGATCAAGTACTAAAATAAAACAGATGCACTCAGACAAATTAAATGCCTTGCACAGTTTCATAATGTTATGAATCCAATTTGCTCATAAAAATAACACCTCTCATGCTCATTGAAAAGTTGCTTTCTTTTTTGCTTGGATTGGCTGTGAGGTCTCAAGAAATTTTGGATGGCAACTATTTGTGGTGCAGTGGATAAGTTTTACCAACAGTGCAGAAACAGATTCCGATATAAATTACACCTTAAGCACTTGCATGTTTACCAACAGTTGATATGCAGGAAGGATTAGCAGGAGAATGGGAGGTAAAACCAGGTAACAACATATTACTACGAGGTTGTGTGCCTGTGGGCAGAATTCTCTGTAGTATGCCTATTTGCTAAAAGCCTTTCAGGTTTAAGACCATCTAAGTAATATCTTTAGGAAGGCTGGTAGTTTGGCTAGGCTGAGGAGCTGAGAATGTAGGTGTGGAGAGGTTGAAGCTGATGCATTTATAAGAGAATGGCGCAGAAATAGGAAGCTTATTGTGAGGTTAAAACAGAAGTAAAATCGTTGATGTTAACAACATACAGTTCTTCAAATCTTTATGTAATACCAGACTTATCTCAACTTGCTGGCTGTGTTAACTGCATTGCAAGGGGTCTACCATCTCTGTCCTTTCCCCCTACTCTATTTCTAGTTCTCGATAAAATCGGTCGATTCCTGGCTACTGTTTTCTTGAGCATTCATTCAAATGTCTGATGTGATCACATGCATGAGAGATGCTATCTGACTGAATATAGAATCCTGTTTTTCTTGGCCAACTAAATAGATGCATAGATGCTTTTGCAGATTAATCTGTTATATTTTCCCCCCTTTGGATGGTGAGGATGCAAGGAAGATCAGTTGGATGAAATTCACCCATGACCTACAGAATTTTTTGGTCTGAATACCCGTTACAAAGAGCAAGAGTGCTGGAAAGCCTGCATCCTTGTACTTGGCTTAAGGACTAGTGAAAATGGAATAGAGTGCTTGAAAGATATTTTTTTTTAACCTGCTGGTGATACTTTGCAGATAGTAGAACAGTGTCTTTGCTTATAAGTCTAGGGTTTGTGCTGTGGATTACCTATTTACCCTCTTACTTTAACAGATCTTTGGAGACAAAATGTACAACAGAATTGCTAGGTGGGAAGGAGGTTGCAGAAAGACTGGGGAATCTCTGTTTTGGATTATATCTTGGTGGATATTTAGGGTACAGTTAGGGTACTATCTCCACTCGACCTTGTGGACAAAGCTTTATTGTGTGACGGTAAGCAAAGCAGAACTTTGGACTTTGCATAAAAACAACAGCAAAAGGAATTGCAGAGCAGAAAGAGGTCAAGGACAGAATTTGTAGATTTTTTGCTACTTAGTTGTCTGGGGCATATGGTAGAAGGGGTTAAGAACTTAGGGAGGGATTAGAGCTAAGATTGAGAACTTGAGCATATATTCCATTTTAGGGCTATTTTATCCAAGTTACTGTCATTGGGCTCAAGATGAGGAATTTGCACTGCAGACTTTAGATTTTAGCTAGAGGATGACTCTGATGCTCAGTGTAAACATAACTTTGGGGTCTTGTGGAGTTGCGTTGCAAGTTGCAATGGAGGTGTTGCACGTGAGAAATAAGGTCATATGCAAAGGCAAACATTACATGAAAGAGTAGATGTTAGTAATTCCATTATTGCATTGCAACTGTACCATTGTGCTATGGAATCTTTTCTCCAAATTCATCAATCCCAGCAGCCTCCTGCACAGAGGTCTGCTTGATGCTTGAATGCTTTCTGCCATTAAAAGGTTTGAACTGAAAGTTTTCCTTAGTTCACAGGACTTTTGACCTTGTTTTAGCCAGTTCTTGGTTGGTTAATATTCTAAAGAAAAAAATGGTTGTGAAATAACCTGCCTTTTCTATTAACTGGATTGTATCTGAGGCTGCAATAAGTATCTGCTGTAGTGTTCTAGTCTTTTGTGCTTAGATGAATACACTCTCATTGATTTCCGTGGCAGTTAATGCTGCAAGAAGTCTTCCATTAAAAACTGGTTTTGTAATACTTGCTGCAAATGAAAGCAATTCAACATATACTGGGACAGTGTATTCCTAGCATGCTGGAGGCAAGCTAGACAAAGCACATGAGAAAGTACATGGTATAGCCCAAAAAGCTAGGCATTCACACTTTTGATAGTTTCCGGCTGATTTTTTTCAAAAAGCATTTTTTGGTGTGGAGATCGTAAACTGGGTTAATACATTTGCAGCTAGTGAGACTATATTTATATTTCCTCCATAGAGTCAGAGAATGTTGATTCTTCAGGGCTCTCCATACAATCATGCACCTGCTTTCTGTGGCCTAATAATTAAAGCAGCGGAGAGTACAGGACCCCGGGTTCTCATTATGTTCTGAACTCTGGCAGCAGAACAGACCTGTTTCTCCATCCCTCTGCTTTGGTTTCTGTGTCTGTGATGTAGCAGCGGTGCTAACTTCTGTTACAAATACTAAGCTGTCTGCGCTTCCTGACCAGATTAGCTATGCATTAGTTCTCAGGGGACAGGCCAGGGAAGGTGCTGCAGTGAATTCTGCCCAGGTAGGATACATGCATATTCTGTAGAGTTGCATCAGCTGCTGAAATTGTTGGCAAAAATACTCTGGGTTTTAGTATGTCTTCAGGTCTTCCTTGTTGGTGCTGAGAGATGGATTACTTCTAAGAGCCATTCCCCCAAATCTAAATCAAAATCATACCAGGATTCCTGCAGTATGTTGACACCCGGAGAGGATGTGGATAAGCCAAAGAGTGTAAACTAATAAACTAATAAACTAATATAATTCAGTAGAGCTGACGGTTGGTCAGTACTAAGACTTTGGGCTTATTTATATGTACCTGGTATTCATGCAGCTATAGAGAATTGGCAACTGGAATTCACGTAAATGATAGCTGCTTCCCCTCATTTTTGGAAGAATCCAGATTAGTACGTGACTTTATCTAGGGGAGTTCTCCCAGTTGTCTGTCTGCAGATGAGTATGTATTGTAGTCTCTGGCTGAAAGGAAATTTGATGATATGAGAAAACTTTTTCTAATGGGTTAGGCATGTGCTGAGAACACAGATCTGCACTTTCAGTCTATTTTAGCAGGATTTAGTCATGACCTTATTCAGTTTGATCACTAGCTTAATCTGTGTCTGTATAGATATCTCTGTCTGTATAATGTGCTGTATTATTTACCTATTGCAGAGTGAGAGAAGGGACAAGAACTGTTTTTTCATGATACTAAAGGATTATTACATGACACAGACTGTAGCAGTTCATAACACAACACCTAGTTGTCTAAATATTCTGTGGATTTCTGGAACTCCAGCTTTTTGGGACCGTTGTTCTTTCACAAAGCCTTCTGAACTCTAGCATCTGCGTATACCACTTTCTTAGTGTCTTATATGGCTGCTTTTGGTGATGTGGACCTGCTATGTTGGAGCCAGCAGTATTTGGAGAGGATGGGATTGGTGGCTAGTCCTGCCTTCCTTCCCTCTGCTGGCTCTGGAAATGTAGTATTATCTAACTGTGCATATTAGACTTTTTGGATGGTGATGAAAGGTGTTTCTTTGGTTAGCTGTAATTGTTACAGTTGGCATCTACAGAGCTCATGCTTTTGAACAGTGGTTTAAATTTAGTTTACCAAATCTTAGAATTGGTATTTTAGAGTAGTCACTTTCTTTTGTCACTTCCACCTATCGCCCTGCTGCGGCCCCTCCCCAAATTACTGCTAATCTTTACTTCTAGCAGAAGCTAGCAAGCAGCTTCTGATCCTTTTGTCCAGGGGAAAAAAGGATAAGGAAGACTCAAAACTGCATTTGATCTTGAATTTTCGGCAAACAGGTTATTCTGTATTTCTCTTTGAGAAATCATTTCTTCAACATGGCATGATCTCTTTCCTCGTCTCTAATCACTAAAAAAAGTAAAAGGAGCTGACCCCATTAAAAATCTGATTTCATATCTTGTGTTGTGCAGTTCTTTATCTTCTAATATAGTATATTAATGAATATATTTCTCTTCAGTGTGTTGTTTGTAGTGTTAAGAAACAAAATTTTAAGGTGAGGCTGGGTCAGTATTTTCATGAACGAGGTAGCTTCTTTTTAGTAAATGTCATGCTATTACGTGGGATTTTAACAAGTAAACTAATTATGGTTCAACAAGAAAAGGACTATCCATGACACTTTTTGGCAACCACAGCAGAGCCCTAGTTTTAATCTATCCTTGATCTTCTGCTTTAGATCGTGAGGATCTCTTTGAAATAAGTCTGCTTTGCATATCAGATTTCACCATTCAAAACTGAAGCCTTTTCTATAGTGTGGTCTGTTTCCCCCTGGCCCAGAACTACTCAAAACACCCCAGTGCAAAGTTCATTTATTGACATCTGAGACAACTAAGTCTAGAAGCGAACTTTCTTTCTCAAGGCCAACTATGTTCCTTTAAGCATTTTTCCTATACCAGGTTTATAAACTTTTCATTTATTAGCAACTGAAAGTAAGTAAAAAATATTTTCAATAGATATAGCTATCATATTGAAGGCAGTATAAGATAATAGTATGGACAAAAAAATAATGTAGTCATTTTAAAAATCAGACGATTCAGAAAATCAGAACCCTTTCAAGTGTCGGTTTCAGCTCATGATTTGAAATCACTAATTGCTTTTTAAAAGACATTTCTGCTGTGCTGTGCAAAGTTGAGTTATGGTTGTTGGTGATATGGGATTAGGCAAAGTTGGCCAGCAAGGCACTGATACTGGCTAAAGAAAGGTTTTGTCAGGACATACTTAAAGATGTAGGCATGTGGTTATTTTTTCGAATTTCAGATGAGACAGAGTGGCACAGATGCTTTCTTCCTTCTAGTTTGTAAACTGTGTGATTGTTGTATCTTCCAAGGATATTCACACTGAGTGTAGCTTCTTAACAGACTCACAGAATCATTTGGGTTGGAAAAGACCTTTAAGGTCATCACATCCAACCGTTAACCCAGCACTGCCAAACCCACCACTAAACCACGTCCCTAAGCACCACATCTATCCGTCTTTTAAATGCCTCCAGGGATGGGGACTCAACCACTTCCCTGGGCAGCCTGTTCCAGTGCCTGACTGCCCTTTCAGTGAAGTTTTTCCTAATATCCAATCTAAACCTCCTCTGGCACAAGTTAAGGCCGTTTCCTCTTGTTCTATCACTTGTTACTTGGGAGAAGCGACAGAATTGCTAAGAGAAAGAGGGGGCTATCCCCGAAAATCTCCTGAAAGGCTTGTTTGGCACAAGATAAAATTGCAAAATGATATGAGCTGTACATACCTTACTATAGCAGATCTCCACCTTCTTTTGTCCTGTTACTTACTCTCAGGCTACAGTTAGTAAATTCCTGTCATATTAATTTTAATTTGGCATTTTGGTTTGTTGGCCAAAACTTGTGCTGTCAGTCTAAACAAAACAGAAGGATCCCCAGGCTTAAGATATAACAAGGTTTTTAAGCATGTACTTGAATGTTTTCAAAAGAGACAGTAGTGCTTTGGCCATGCTGCATTTGCTGAAGTGTAAAGGACAAAGGTCTTTTAGTATAGTTTTTATTAAAAGGTTGTTTTTAATCATGAAACTTAAGAATAACTGCTGCATAGCAGGTAGTTACGGTTAGTTCTGTTGCAGTGTGCAGAAAAGGGTATGCCTTGGTTTTTCAAGTGACAGAGGTTAAGCAATGTCTTAAGAGGTAGAGTTTTAGACTTGTTTCCATTGCTGAAGAATTTGTATTGAAGTACAGTATATAAGCCAGAAAAACTTTCTATCTGATACAGAAATAAAACCTTAACTAGAAATACATACCAATCTTTGCATATGTTAGTCACATACCATGTACGGCTGTGACTTTAGAAGAATGGACAAGGTAAGTATGGTGGGCTTTCCAGCCCTTATCCAGTATTTGCCAAACTTCTGATACCTGAAGCACCTCTTTATGGGTTAAAATCTGTAGCAGGACCACAGACATGATTCTGGGCAACAGTCTGCATGTAGTTGTTGGGACAGGCACATAGTGCACTCTATCCCTAGGCTTTTCAGTGCCTCTTCTGCCAAGCTAAGAGTGGATAGGCAGAAGGCAAAGGCTTCTATGGCATGCTTCTGGCATGTTAGCGGTTTTTCTTTATGAAGACACCTGAAAATAACTTTAGTGTTCTGTTGCTCAGTTTAGTGTTTCTTCTAAAATGCAAACCTATCCTACGTGAACATAGGGTAATCTGAAAGTTGTTCTCTGCAGCAATTAATTCCCTTCTCAGTGCTCCTGCATCATGGATGTGTTCATTCCAAATGAATTCCACAACTACAGTTCTTTGGGCATAAACTTGAGAAATGAATGGTTTTGTTAATAAGAGAGACTTGTCTAAGCATTTCTGGGACTTCCTTACTCATAAGCCCTTACATTATATAACATAAGGGTTATAACATTAATATTTTTGCTGCACTTTCAAAATATTAAATTTTTCAATAAAAAATAATTAAAAAGCCACACTCCAGAAAATAAAGGGCTGTTTATTTTTTTCCTTCAGAAATAAAAGTAGGTAGTAATGCCTACAATGTAAAGGGAATACTTTTATTCAAATCAGTAGAGTGACTGTGGTGGTTGCCATTTAAAAAAAAAAAAAAAAGAAGCAAACACTAAGTGTTCTCTTGTTGGCTGAAGTAATGACAGTGAAATTAGGTTTGTGCCCTGTTTTGGAATGTTCTTTCCCTGACGTACGTTTGTTTTTGTTTTGTTTTGTTTTGTTTTTTTCAGATACGCTAGAATTTTTTTCTAGATGGGCAGAGAGTTACATAGTTCTATGTATAGACTGTTGTTTGATGGTGGAGGGCACTGAGTTCTTGCTAACTTTATAGACCACTTAGTCGTCTTACGTTGTGACATGGACTGTAGCCTGTAGCTTAACAGAAAATAAACTAGTGCAAATTAATGTAATGAGTTTACCCTCCTCTTCTTTGTAGCACAATGGCTGACAATAAAGCGAAGTCGAGCAAACCTGTGAATAAGACTCCTCCAAAGTCTCCTTCAGATCCAGCAAAGGACCGAGCAGCAAAACGATTATCCTATGATTCAAACAGCTCCCATGAAGGAGCTATGGCAGGAGAATTAAGTGCTCTGGAAGAGGCCTTTAGAAAATTTGCCATCCATGGTGATACAAGAGCCACGGGAAAAGAAATGCATGGGAAGAACTGGTCAAAGCTATGTAAGGACTGTCATGTGATAGACGGGAAGAACGTGACAATCACAGATGTTGACATTGTCTTCAGTAAAATCAAGTAAGTTCCTTTCTGCCATCATTTCCTTGTCTCCCCAACATGTTTTATAGACATCATCTACATTTGTCTTCTGTTGCTTACAGGTGTTGTGAGGCACTGTATGTCTTTGTCACAATCGATCTCTTTCTTGTTCCTTTATGAAACTGTGTTGCTTTGTCTGAAGATACAGCTTTCAGCATCTGTCCTACTATCTTAAACTGACTTCAGTGTCACAGGTGTTATGCTGTACAAAGAGCTATGATGTGATCTGGACAATTGCAGGCTATTCCAAGAAACATGGTTTTTGACTGCAGTAAATGATGTGAATGTTTCCTGAAGGATATCTGACTGAAGTCAGGATGTAGTTTTACATCTTGCCAAAACTCAGCCTCAGAGGACTGAGGCTAAGGTGGGATATGTACCTAAAAGTCATTATTCTAACAACAGTGGTGATGTCCAGCGCAACGCCTACTCAAGTTTAAAGTGTAAGGCCACACCAAACTGATGGTGAATTTGTGATGCAGGCTCATGGCTGTGATCAGTTGTTTAGGATTATCTCAGTGGTCCTAGCTTATTCTTGTGAGCAGACTGGAGCTTTAGTGAAACTTTCTCCCCAGATTGAAAACCTAGGCCCAATTTTTTTGTTCTCTTTTATGTGTGGAATTGGAACATTTTCACCTTCCCCCTCCCCCTGGTATCTGATCTGATAGCCTTGTCTTTTCTGCTTTTTATTACCACAGTAACTGTTTAACTTGTCTCACACCTCATTGTGTTGAGGGACATGCTTTAAGGAAGGTCTTTTAACTGTACTTGTAGCTTGTAGGAACATTTATTTGGCCTGTGTGCTCAACTACTGTGGCGTAATGCTGGGGAGGACATGCAAACTGAGTTGCTTACAAGGGTAGTTGGGAAAACTTGCTGCAAGCACTGACCCTTTAGAGTGCATCAAAGCATAGAAAGGCAGAGAAGAAAAGGCCCTTGATCTTGAAAGGTTGTCCAGTGTAACATGCACAGTTAGAATGACATTACTTATTTGCTTGCTTGCTTGCTTTGTTGCTTGTCTCCTCAAGGATCTTATCTAGGCAATTGAAAACACTATATATGCACACTGCAACCCTGTTGTTCTTGTATCAGTCCACTTTCTCTTTGAGTCCCTACTTGTATTTTTTAGAAGTTGTGTTGCCAGAGTTAGGTATACTGTCAGTGAACTAGCTTATTTGAAATGGATGTTTAGGCTTGTTTGTTACTTTCTTGATCTATGATAGACAATGCTGGCATTTATTTTCAGATTTTTTTTGGCTTTCATCGACTTAAAAATTTCTCTGTATCTATCATCACAGGAAATAATAAATCTTAGCGCTCCTTTCTCATGTCAGTATCTGGGCAAGTTAGTGATAGGACAACCCTGTGATATGGCATAAACAATTGTGCAACATTAGCAGATATAAAGAAGTATCAGTTTTGGTGCCTGCTGGGGTAGAAGGAATCCAGTCCTGTTCTGCAGGAATGAGTTGTGAGGTGGCGGGGACCTGAGGCTCAAGGGAAATGTCAGCATATCCCCTTGCAGTTGTTCAGCAGTCTCAGCTCAGCTTGGGGGTTCTTGTCTCTGCCTCTGCAGGGAGGTGCAGCAGTTTCTCAGACCTTTCTCCTGTGACCGCTGTGAAGTGTTGTCATTTCTCTTGGAAGAAGCACACCATCTTTTCCTCTATCTAGTTTAGAAGATAACTGCATCAAATGCAAAAGCATTTTTATCTTAATTGCTTATTAATTACTTGCTCATTCCTCACCTGTACATGTACATATAACATGTATTTTATATATTCATCTCTTAAAATTATTTTATTTTTAAATTAATATTGCTTACATGGCAGATGGGGAAACTTACAATAGCTGAGATTTGCTATCTTTATTAGGAAGTGTTTTTTCATGTGCATGCTTCCAGTAGGTATACTTCCACATTTTCTTAAGTGTTGGGTTTTTTGTTTTGTTTTGGTTTTTTTTTAACATTTCTATTCTTGAGAGCATATGTCAGCAATTCTTTTTAGTGTAGATCACATTTATTGCATATATAGTATTTTAAGTTTTAACAAGGGCAGATTTAATTACTCAAGTGTTAGTAATGTGCTGTAACTTAGGAGGCTTATGCATAGGCTGAGTATACAGGGTTTCTCGAGCATGTTCAGACAACTGCTTTTCCTTGCTTTCTCTTTTACTTCACATTTAACTCTAAGCTAAAGGATAATGATAGATTTGGTGATGCATCAAAACAGGCATACTCACGAAATAAACTCTTACTCATGTCCGTTTTACAAGCAGGTTTTTCCCAGCAGAGCACTAAGGTTTTTTGACAACCCAAGTTTTTCCCTGTGTTGAATGAAAAATATTAAACACTATAAAAGGATTTCCAACTCCCCAGAAAGTGCAGAGTACTGCTTCCATGCCTCAGTAAGAGTTATGCTTATAAGTATCAGAAGGCTCTGTGCTTCACTGTTGTTTTTAGGTTCTTCAGCTAGACTGCGTCTCACAAGATCGAGTTTGGCCTGGGATTCTTATGGTCAGCCGTAGTGGTTCAGTGAGATGAGGCAGTTGTAGTCTGGCCAGGGAACACACACAAAGATAAGAAGCGATGTTTGTCATACCAACTACAATTGCCATCTAGCATTGTGGTAGAACTTCCAAACAGGTTTGCTGTTGGGTCTGTTACTGGGAAGCCACTATGTTTAGCAGGGTTTGGTTTTTAGCCAGCTATACTTATAGTTTATGACAATGGCACATGTTGTTCTAACACTAGAAAATAATTAATCTAGTAGAATTGTTCTTTGGATTTATGAACTACTATGTCTGTGTATAAAGCCCATGATTGTCATCTTGCTAACTCTCCCAGGCTTCATTTATTGTTCTGCTACAGATACTGGCAAAATAGGTAGGAACTATGTGTTGCTAGTCAGGGTAAAGTAACAGGGAAATTAGTAACAGATATGTTTACCTAAGAGCTACTGAAAGATAGTGTTTTATTCTCTGATTGGTAACTTTCTCTGCTGCAGGAGAGATTTTATCAGTTCAATCCTGAGAAGTAATGAACATTTTTGTAGACTCAACACTCCCCTCCCCACCTCCACCAAACCAGGTGGACAAAACTTCTGAAAGTTTTGAATAGTCTGTGATACTTCTTCAAAGCTGGGACTGTGTGTCTGTCTTTCAGAGATTAGTTTATTTAAGGTTAAGTTTATGTTGTTACAAAGGTTGAGGAAATTCTGATGAACCTTTGTTGCAAATAAGAAAATAAGTGTAGAATGCTGTTTTCCTTCTGCATGAGGATGTCAGGTCAGACTGAAGTGTAATTTGTCTATTTATCTTGTACAAAAGGTCCACTGAAGGCCTTCATGTAAGCACAGCATTTGTATGTACTTTAGGATAAGAAGAAGGAATGGTCTAATGCAAAGAATGCACAGTAGTAGACATGAAAGAAGAATTGCTAGAATTGCATTGTTTGGTAAGAAAAGATACAAATTGGGTGATTTCCCCCCCCCCAAGTATTTTTGTTTAACAGTAATTTGTAGGTTCTTAAGGGTCTCACAAATCCTTCCAATTTGGTGGATTATAATATAAGTTGTTGTGTGTTAAAAATTGATTTAATAGATGTCTCTTTCTGCTTTTTTTTTCTGTTTTGAAAACTTTCTATTGTCAGCTCAGAAAATACAAGAGATTAAGCAGCAATGAATTTTGCAATGGAATGACTTGAAATGAAAAGCCAAAGCCCACTTGTGAGAGTAGCCCCGTGTACAAATATAAGTTGCATCCCTAGACATCAGAGGAAAACTCCCTACATTTATGCCAAATATTTGGATTGCATTAATACAGTTGGGATAGACTGCTGTTTCTATAACAAGTAGAAAAGTAAATTTTTTTTTTTAAGTTGTAAAAACATACAATAAAGACATCTCATACAATATCATTATCTTTCTATGCATGTTGCACCTGGAAAAGCAAAAGAAATTGTGAGATTTCAAGAGAGTGAATTACAAAGTTTTATGATATCTTATGGGATGAAATCTATTAAAAATGCAGCAAAACCAACAAAAATATACATGACTGTAAATGCAATTATGTAGTAAGCTTTCCTTACTGTAGTTTATAGTTTCACAGTCAAAACTTGAGATGTTGGACTCTCTTCTTCATATGTTCATTGGACTGCATACAACAGTAACACTATGGTTGCTCGGTAAATTTTCATTTCAAAGCTTGCTCCTTGCTTAAAGTTACATAAAAGTCTCTTTTGCTAATTGGTATCAGGATAGCTTTTTCTCTTTAAATGGCAAGAACGAAGCAACCCCTTCTCTAAGAAATCTGCTCATATCATTGTTAAAAAAAAAGCTTGAAAATACTTTGTAGGAAGTAATTTTTTTAACTTGTCCCTAAATTCACTGCCATACTTGAAGACAAGGGTAAGGTAACAATCATGTTCTATGAGAAGGAAAGTTTTCATAAATTACTGTATGTGAAATTTTCATGACAGGACCAAAAATAGTATTTCACCATTTTTGTAATGGTAATAACTTCAATGTCCCTGTAGCTCAGGCTTCTGCTAAAATGTAGGTGTTTATTATAAATATCTTAGTACTATTAGATCATTCCAAGCATTCATTTTTCACATACTATCTGAACCTTGTATAGACATCTTTCTTTTATATTTCACAAATTAAGAGTGATAATGCAATCTGAGTCTACTGAATTTAGAGACATACAACTTGTGGACATGCAATAGCATTTGAAAATGGATGGTTTTCACGAGAATGGGAATTCCATGGGTATCTTTTTAGTAGCTGAAACAATCGCCTTCCTTCTTCAAAATTTTCCTCATTAACTGACTGTTTCTTCTATGTTACTCTTTCAGAGTTGCAAAAGTTTTTTAGGCTGTGTGTCTTGTATTGTGCTTGCAGAGTGCAAATACGGGTTTAGTGAATCTTGTTGCCTTGGAGAAAGCAAGCTCATTGGTGACACAGGAGAAGGGCACAGAAGTGTTCTGCATTTGGTATGAAAAGCAACATGTGGCTGCATTCTTCTTCTTAATCCAGCAAGACAGTGAGACACAACAGTCTAAGAACTTCAGGGGTTTTGTATTAAGGAAAGCAAAATACCTAAAAAGAATAGATGTTACTGATCTCTGACCAGCATTCTGGCATGTTGCCTTAGGAACTTAAATTTCTTTGTTTATTGGGGTCAACAACTGCTCTGGGAAATTTGGTATGTTAGCTATGCCATACACATACTCCACTTGTTGTATGTAGTTAATATGGTAATGGTAATAGCCCTGATATAAATACCTCTGCTCTTATTTTAGAAATGTTACCACTCAGCACTGCAAGAATATGGTTTAAGCACTGCCATAAAACTGCTAATTATATGACATTATTAGATAGAAAAATAAAAATATTTCTGTTTACACTGGCATGTTACTATGGTTGCAGGCAGGCCTGGGTGACGTCACACCTTGGATCCATTGTGAGCATTTATTTAGGTAGTTGTCTCCATGGAAACACTTGTTTGTTTTGATGTTGCTATGTGTTAAATTTTAAACAAATTTTTGTGGTTCTATACTGGATTGTTATTGAAGACTAGTTAATCTACAGAAGCTTTGTAAATATACCTTACTCCTCACCCTCTAAAATATTTTTGGTAAAAGATCAAGTGAAAGCATAATTGTTCTCTCAAATGCCATTAATAGTTTCTTATGTTGCTTTGACATGTTTTCTTGTTGCTGAGGAAGCCATGTGTTCTAAAGGCCAGAAAACTCTCCTCCATCTTTTTGAGAAAGGAAGGTTTTGTTCCCATGGAGAATCTTCACAACACATTTTATTGTGCCCTGACTTTTGAGCAGTCCCACCCATGCTCTATCCTTAGTACATCTTGCACAGTCAGCTGTTTAGCCTAGTTCCCACAGTCTGGATCAGTCAGGTCTCTACAGGAGTGCTTCCACCTGAGACCAGCTGGGTCTTAATTCAGCAGTAGTTCACCATTGCTGCAAGACTGTGGAAGAATTGAAATGGATAATGTTTGCTCTACGCAGCTGGCAAGATAACTCTTGGCAAGAATGAGGACAAGCTTTCCCCATTTGTCAATTACAATGTAATTGTTGTCTTTTCTTTGTATTGAACAATTATGATACTTCTTGCTTTCTAAATATATTTGAAAGGAGTACTACTTTGACACCTGCACTCATCCAAAACAGATATCTCTCCATGAGGTTTCTCTGAAGTAATTTGTGTTTAACAGAGATTTTACTGAAGCCTCTCTTAGTTTTTTTAAATATGTAAATAGGTATGAACTGGTCTTCATATATAAATGAGGCACATAGTAGTTTTAAGTTGTCTTTTATTTCTCTACTGGAGAGATTCTTTTTAACAGTGACATAGAATCTGATTTGTGTAATCCCACTTTATGCATGAAGTAGCCATAACATTGTGTACTTTAATATGTCTGCATCAGGAAATAAGTTTTAAGTGGATATAGAATGGTATACAGAGCATAATCTGTGCTAATAAATCTCTCCCTCCCAGGCAAATTGTGAAGTAGTGCAGTTATAGATAGAAATGTAGGTAAGTTACAACGGAAAGTGCTCTTTACCACATCATCTCTACTTTATTTTAATTGAAATTAAGATCCAATTTCCTTTCTTGTCCAAGAAGCCAAATGTAATGTTGTCTTTTGCACTTTTTCCTTGAAAGGATTTTTATTTAAAAAAACAAAGCAACTCTTCTCCCCCTTCTGCCAAGAGACACAAATTCTAAAAGTGAACCAGTGATCACTTGTGAGAAGAAAGATGGATTTAGATTCAACTGCTGTTATGCAGGCTTGTTTTGCGCATGTAAAATGGATAAGTTCTGTACCCCTAATGATGTATGCTGATTATGATTTTAAAAACACCTTTTCATGTGAGTAGACATCACATGAAAACCTGTAGATACAGTGGTGGGTGATTCATTTCCCAGCTGATATGGAATGCTGCATGATATCATGCACAATACTATATAGCAGCTTGCTTGGTCTTTCCTACACTTTGTGGCACATGCTACTTGTGGACTACAAGGACTTCTGCTGCTTTAGAGCAGATGTAGGGCTCTGGTATGAGATCTGGTTTTGGGGGTTTTTAGAGGGGTTTTTGCCCTTTTTTCTTTTTTTTTTTTTTTTCAAGTCAGCCTAATTTCATAATATTGCACCATCATTTAAAATTGCCTGTTTTTCATTTATAAAAGCAGCTATGTGAAATCTGTGTTAGTTACAAAATTACCTCATTTTACTGATTAACAAAGTAAGTATTTTCTAGACTGTTAAACATCAATGTAGACTTTGTCTCTTGTTTTCCATGGATTGAAGTAGAAGATGATTAAGATATAAAGGATGAGACAGCCTTGGCTGCAGCAAGCAGGTGACTGTAAAATTTAAGATCCTGAGAGGAGCGAGCAAGACAAACAGCAGCATTACAAACCTGAACTTCAGAAGGGCAGATCTTGGCCTGTTCGGTTTCCCACAGGAAGCTGCCCTGGAGGGCAGAGGGGCCCAGGAGAGCTGGTTGATCTTCAAGACAGCTTTCTCAGAGCACAAGAGCGGTCCATTCCTGTCTGCAGGAAGTCGAGCAAGCATGGCAACAGGCCAGCGTGAATGAACGTGGAGCTTCTGACTGAGCTCAAACACGACAAGGAAGTACACAGGAGGTGGAAGCAGGGAGAGGCTATGTGGAAGGAATATAGCCCATGCATGAAGGAACAGAGTGAGGACAGCCAAAGTTCAGCTGGAGTTGAGACTAGTGAGGGAGGTGAAGGACAACATGAGAGGTTTCTGTGAGTAGCCTGGTAGCAGAAGTGTGGGCTGACTGCTTGGTGTGGCAGGGGACCTAGTGACAAGGGACATGGAAAAGGCAGAGATACTCAATGCCTTTTTTTGCCTCCCTTTTCAACCGGTAGGGCTTGCCGTCAGGGTTGCCCGGTCCCTGAGCCTGCTGGCAGAGTCTGTGGGCGTGACGCAGTACCCACAGTAAAGGAAGTCAGAGTGAAGAATCCCTTGAGCCCATTAGACATACGCGAGTCTGTGAGACCAGGTAGGATGCATCCAAGGGTGCTGAAGGAGCTTGGCAGTGTCATTGCAACGCTGCTCCCCATCATGTTCGAAAGGCCATGGCAGCTGGGGGAGGTCGCCAGTGACTGGAAAAAGGCAAGCATCACACACATCCTCAAGAAGGGCAAGAAGGAGGATCCAGGTAACTACAGGCCAGTCAGCACAACTTCAATCCCTGTGGAGGTTGTGAAGCAAATCTTCTTGGAAGCCCTTTCTCAACACACAAAGGACAAGAAGGTGACTTGGAGCAGCCAGCGTGGATTTGCCGAGGGCAAGTCATGCCTGATCGACCTCACTGCTTTCTATGATGAACTGACTGGCACTGTGGACAAAGGGGTGTAGTATGCCTTGATTATGGCAAGGCCTTGGCTCCAGTCGCCCCAAATTGGTGAGGTATGGGCTGGATAGCGGGCCCACAGTCTAGGAAGCAGCTCTGGAGGTCGTGATGGACAACCAGTTGAACATGAGTTAGCAGCAGTCCTTGCAGTGAGGGAGTCATGGCAGTAAGGAAGGGTAGCCACATGCTGGCTGGGCTGCAAGAGCAAATGTGTAGGCAGCAGGTCTGGGGAAGTGATCCTTCCCTTCTGTTTGCCACTAGTGGGACCATATCTGGAGAGCCGTGCCCAGTCTCGGGCTGCCCTGTGCAAGCACGAGATTGATACACTGGAACAAGCCCGGTACAGGGCTACCAAGATGGCCAGGGGGCTGGTTATGGTATATGATGACTGTGGCAGGAAAAAACCATGTCTGTTTCTTTATCTTCCTGTATAGACAGCAGAAATTAACTTGCTGTTCTGAAGTTAGAGTGGAAATTTTATAGGAACAAAGCATGTAGATATGTATGTATGTTGTTTGACTCCTCAAATAAGGACAGGAGCTAGAGATCATCCATCTCGTAAAGAAGATTAACATACCGTAAATGTTGTCATTAAGCTATATTTAATCTGCCTATGTGTGTAAAGCTACTAAAAGAATTAAGATGTGATGCTGGTAAACGGAAGCATGCTGCATTTGATGCAGTATTTCATCTTCCTTCAACTTTTTTTTTTTTTTAATAAAAACCAATGGGTTGATTTTTGAACTGGGAGACCCCAGTTCTTGTGTTCTTCCCGTTATCTAGAAGTTTAAGAGGACTATTTTACAACTGAGTCAGAACAAATCTCGTTCAAGACTGCTTGTAACATTAAGCTGAAGGAGGATTCACCAACACCCCAGCTTAAAACCCCCCCCTGTGAGTCTGTGCTATCTTCCCTATTCTGTTTTGTCTTCACCACCTATAGGACTGTAGAACTCCTCCTCTGAGAAGTGTTGGCACTTTGTTTTCAACTTTGTGGAAGGCCGTGCTGATCAGGCTGCTAGATCGCATGATTTGTAGTTGCTTGGAGTCTTGAAATGCTTGGGAGCTGGAGTTGGGTCACTTGTAAATGCTGCGTGCCACACCTGATCTGCCCCTTCTGGCTGGGCACTACATGGTCTTACCTTGCTGGGAGTTAGATCTGGGCCAGGCAGGTTTAACTGACTAATTTGAAATTGTTCCTGGAAGTGATGTCACATACAAGGCACCTTCTTAATGTATTTTGGTCTAGCTCTAGCTGGACTGCTAGTTGGTGAGAAGGTGCTATGTATAGAGTTAGGACCTGCAGTGTTAAAACACCCCAGTGGTGTTACTGGAAACCACTCCTTTGAAAGTCATCACCTGGTTAATTAAAATGGTGTTACTCGCTACTTTCTGGCTTTATTGAAGTGGAGTTGCTTATCATTTTCTTTTGCGTGTGTCTGTGTGCATGCTAAACTGAAGACACATGAATGAAATCCAAATTGTTCTTTGAAGCTTGATCTCTGTTCCTGACTTTCTGCAGGTTTTTTTAACGCATACGCATGTATTCCCATGAATTTAAAAAACAAGTCATTTTGGTATGGAGTCCTGGTATAATCCCCCGAAAAGGAAAGAGTTTCCCTTTGGGATTTTTTTTTTTTTCCCATTTCATAGTCAGTTTTAGATTCTCATTCTTTACAAAGGTTCTGGATGTAACCAGCAAATAAATAATTTTAAAAACCTTGCTAAGATTGCTAGCGTTGGTGCTGATTCTGGAGGCTCCCAGAACATTTTAATTACATAAGCAAATCTCTATGGCAACGTTTTCTAGGAAGAAATGCTATTAGATACGAAAGTTTTTATGGTTGAAGGAGCAAATACAGAAAGCCCTTCAGTTTCAGTGAGGAACTGAGGAAGGATGATTACAGTTGACAGAGTGTAGCCAGGAAGACCATGGCTAAAATGTATAGGTTCTGGTAAGGAGTGGTATTAGCACCTTACCTACTGCCCATCACTGGCATTTTTGGCAGTGCAAGCGCTCTCAGCACACTGCTGCTTTTCTGCACACAAGTACTGTTACTGAGTTGCTGGTTATTTTGAAGAGCAGCATTGTATCCTGAATAGCCAGCACCAATTTTTGCCGCTCTCCCATCAGAGTCTTAATAGCATTGATTTAATTTAGCATGTGAGTTCAGAAAAGATGATTGTTTAAAAAAAAGAAAAGGGGAAGGGGGGGAAGTAATGCTCACAGTCTGCCATTTTGTTAGCTAATGTTTGCCTCCAATGCTTCGTTTCATCCACTGGTTACTGAAAAAGCACAATACCTAAGTCAGGAAGGGAGTGTTTCTGTACTATCTGGACATTTGTAATTCAGGCAAAAAAAAACCCCAAACCAGAAAACCTTACTGCAGTGTTTTGCATCAAGCGAGTAAGTTTCTGCTTAAGCTGTGGAACAGCTTTGAATCAAGCCTGCATCTTTGTCAGTGATGGCAAGCAGGGGAAAATATCTTCAGGCGAGTTGTTTCAGTGGAGACAGGAGTTCATTGTAAAAACCATTGCACTTCATGTCTGTTTTGAATGTATGATATTCCTGAAGTCCAGTAGCTTTTCTTGCTGCGTTTACTTCCCAGTAATTGGTTCTGGAGATCCTTTTTGGGAATGGTGCCATGTTCTGTGCAAAGCCGCATGGCGTGCAGCTAACGAGAGCTTGCCAGGGACTGTGCCAGCTGCAGAAATGGAAGCGATGCAGCTGCAGCTGTGTGGTGCTGCACTGATCTGGTTGTCCGGCCTGTTGCATTGTGCCAGGTGAACGCTCCAGCTCTCTTGGCATTAGCTTGGTGCTTTAAACTGCATGCTTCGTAAAAGGATGGCAGTGAGCGCTGACAGAAAATGAAGAACACGACCTTAGCAGCACTGGATTGTCTTCCTCCTTCTTTGCCTCAACTTTGCTCTGGAAGGAAGAGTCCTGAAAGTGTGGGGAATCTTTCAGTCTTACACTGTTACCCTATTTTCATGATCATGGCACAAGCTTCCATAGGATGCTTAGAAAAGCTAAAAGCTTTCTGGAGTGCTCCTTCAGCAGACATAAAAGTCCAAGACTCTAAAGAAAAGGATATGCCACCATCATCTGGTGAGAAAGGGTTAGAGCTGTAGACCTGTTCATCTCTTTGTCTCTGCTGATACAGCAGAGCATTGTACCACTTAGTGCCATTTGTGATCATGGGCACCAGCAGCTGCAGAACAGTGATCTTTGGCACCAGGCTGTGACTCTCATGACACATGACAGCACTTGCTTCATTGCCCAGATGTCTTGGGTCTTTATACTGTGCACTTCAGTTGCAAATATTGTTTAAAAAAAGAAAGTAAGCTAATGAGAGGAGCAGTTGTTGTGCTGTCAGTGGCTGTATTTTTTTATGCTATATAAAAGGTGCAACTGATGCTTTTATATCATCATAAAAGTGTGTACAAGGATAAGTTGTTTTTCTTTCAGCTAACAACAGATATACAGTGATACTGTAACATGATAGTAGTTCATTACAGCACAACTGAAAAATCAGTATGAGAAAACAAAATAGGTCTGTGCTTATTTTTTGGAATCTAAGTCAGTTATACAAGATCTCCAGATATAATTGTTATAATTCCCAGTGCAGTACAATTAACCCTGGATTTATCTGCTTCATGATATTTGAGGTGTTTGTCACTCAGTGTGGGGTGGTGTTTGTTAAGCTTCTGGATGGAATTGACAGTGCTGAGAATGGAGAGTTTATCTGACCCAGAGCAGTGTCGGAGTAATACAAGAGGCTACTGATGAGAGGATCATAGAGGAGAGGGTAGACAGCTCTTTACTCATCGTCATGTGCAGTCTGTATTTCACAAAAAGGTGTGTGTGTGTTCATTTCTGCAAGAATGAGGCTCTGTGGTATGGGATAGATGAAAAATGGTGACCGCACTGTTTACCATCCTGTCCAATTGGTTCTCCGTATATAGCAGCTACTTCTGTTGCACACCAAGCTGGTTTGTGGCACTAGGGGAACATAATGAATCCTATTTTGATACTTCTTATGCTCAGTCTTCCTGTGTCTTAATTTGAAACAGGTGGTAACCTTTCTTCCAAATTTAAGCTGCTTACATTTTTGTCCTGTGATGGATGCTGTATAGAAACAGATGCCTGGGGCAGTTGCAATCCAAGGGGAGATCGGTGTGCTTTTGTGGGTAAAATAGCATGTGCCATACTGTTCTCATTTGGCATGGTGTCAATGGAAGGTTTCACAGGTTTGCAACCAGTATGCATCGATTAGTGGTTGTAGCTCCACAAGAGGTGTCTAGGAAGAAGGTTTTAAGTGGTTTTTTTTTTTGGTGGTGTTTGGTTGGTGTTTTTTTTGTTTTGGTTTGGTTTGGTTTTTTGGTTTTTTTTAGCAAAAGAAATGAACAGGTGAGTTGGTATTCTTAAAAAAGCCTATAGATAGACCAAGGAAGAAAAAGTAACTTGGCATTTATAGGGTCTTACATTTTTTATCTAAAGTGCTTTGTAAGTTGAGAGAAGTTTCAAATATAAGAAAACAATAGAAGGTACTGAAAGGTAGCTATGATGAAAGAAAATGTATACCCCATATGGCAGCTGATAGCCACTCTATTAGGTGATATTCTTGTGCATATCCATAGAATGAAGAATTTTGATACTTTTCAAGCATTGTATTGGAAACAGGTGTTGGATGAAAATGGTGGTGAACTGTTTGTGGTTTGAGTTTAGGACATTTTATATGCTAATAATTAAAAATAGTAGTGTGAATGCAAATCTGAGAGTAATGATTATAATCTGATTAAATGTTTTTTGCTCCCAGTAAGTCCTGGTACTGGTTCAAAATGAACACTGAAGAGTATTCAGTTTAGTAATTCCTTGAGAGGACCAATACATTTGCCATGTGTTCCAGCAGCTCATACTTTATTAAGATAGCACAAATAGTACAATTAGTTTTCTAAGCCTTTATAGTAAAAATAAATAGAAATTATTTCCTTACTTTTACAGAAAAGCTGGAATGGTGGTTTCCTTTTCCAGACAGGTTGCTTTTCTTTCATCACTTCACCTCAGATGAGAGTAATGGGAGAGTTTTACATTATGCTGAAGTGGATGGTGTAGCTGGGAAAGCTGTTGAACTACAATGCACAGAACTAATTTGATCTTCTTTTTTGTCAAGATAACAGACTGTGGCCTGTTGGGTCTTCTCTAGCCAGATGAAGAAAGCTATAGAAAGGATACTGAGCAGTCAGTTAAAGCAGCTGTTTGGTTTTCCTCCTGCTGTACTGATAAGATGAACTCTGCTTGCTGATTTAACAGTCTGGTTTTGAGTTTGACCTGCAAATCCAGCTGACTGCAACTTCAGTCAACATTGGCCATTTTGAACAGTTTGTCTGATTTTAATAATTCCTTTTCTGATTTAGTCCTGTGTTCTGTGACCAACAATACAGTATCTCATGCATGCTTGGGAGATTGTTCCTTTTATTCCCCTTTTAGATGCTGCACTGTGTCACCCAGTCATTGGTTTCCTTAATTTCTAGTTGTACGTCTTTAAGTACTAATCTGTGAAAGGCATAGTCCAGATGGACAGTGAAGTGACAGTCATCTGAGTTAAACAGTAAAGGTACATAAGAGCTTTCAGATTTAAGGGCTACCCAGAGAGAACTGGATTTCTTTAATGTTAGGGGCACTGACTTGATGTTACCTACCATGACATTTGCACTTTTTGGAAGTGTTTCAACTCCATTTGTTAAAGCCTTGAGATAAAGAAAACGACAAGATGTACTTTCTGGAGACAGTTGTCCAAATAACTTATGCCAAGTGTTGATTAGATTCCTATATGTGCTTGCTACTGCTTGCTCTTAGTGTTGGAAGAAGTCATTTGCTGAACAGCATAGCTTCTCCACAATAAGTGGTGATTTTTAAAGGAGTTATAGTATTGACTAATGTCTCAACAGTGTTGTTGTTACATGCTGTTTAAGAAAATGAAGCACATAAAGTGTGCCTGATTTGCACATACTCAGAAGAATTCTGGCCAAGATTTCTGCTTGACATCTTCATTGAGCTCCATTTGAAAAATCTGTGAGGCTTTTTGGAGCTTTGAAGAGTGAGAGGATTTGACTTCTGATGCCTCTAAATGGGTGGACACCCTACCTCTGCTGCAGGGTAGAAAGGCACAAAGATGTATTAGTTTTTGTAGCTGTGGTCTCACAGGGCTTTGTTGACCTATGTAGGTGTAGGATAAGGTGTTTAGCAGTGCATAAAGCTTGCTTTGGTTATGTTCTACCCTATCAGGCTTTGTTTAGTAATTGAAGCAGAGCACTGGCCTGAACCACTTGCTGTTGAGCTCTTCCTGGCTTTGCTGCCCTTACTGTGAGAAGTTAACTCAACTATAAATACATGAATCAAGTACTTAAGCTAGTTTTAAATTAACTACTTGTATAAACATACCTAATACAGAGGTTTTGTGGTAAAAGTGACCAGCATGTAACTCTGCAAAGATGTTTGTCCATTGCTTTTTATGGGGGGTTTTCACAGTAGACCTGCACAGGCTGGTATGTGCTGTGCAGCACATAGAGCTTAACAGTGTATATGTACATGGCATTGTCTTAATCTATTGTTTTTATGTCATCCTGTTTTCCTGCAAGAGTCAGTTTGCAGTTTTGTTTTATAGGCTGTGAAGATATACTTGACTTGCTTACGAACAGCAATCTACCCTACAGGTAGTGCTAGCGGAGTGTGAGAGATCAGATGTTGAATTAGCTCCCATGGAAATTCATCAGCGGTCCTCATTCAGAAGACTTTATATCACAGTTAAATGGGTATATAAGGATCTGATAGGTAAGACAGTCTTCTGACATGTACATTGGAATAAGAGCACAGAAATCTAATACTAATTACACCGTTAACTGGCCACAATTTAGAAAACTTACCCTCTTATACCACACCTTGTGGGAATGGATATTACTACATTGCGTATCCTTCTTGCACCAAAATACCATATTGTCAGAAAATAACAGTTTGGAGCAATATTTGACTTTCTTGCTTCAGCTGGTAAAATCATTGGCTTTGAAGAAGATGCCAGCTTCAGAATTGAGATAGTAATTCAGAAGAAAAAGATGTGAAGCCTTATTTTCTGAATGTAAGTAACTAAGAGCTGCTAGATATTGCTAATGAAGAATGTAGTAATTCCTGTTTGGAAGTGAAACAGAAAGTGCCCTTTGTACAAAGCAAAAGTCAAGAGGGCAGCACATATTTAGCAGTTTGTATTCAGAAGCTGGGAAGTTGTGACCTGACAGAGAATGAAAAAGAGGTGCATTGAAAGGGAGTTAGTATTGCACTTCAAGAAGGTTTCTGATGTCTGGTATGGCTTGTTATGTTGTGAGGGGTTTTTGGTTTTGTTTTTTTTGTTTTGGTTTTTTTTTTTTTTTTTTGGAAGGAAAAGTTTCTAAAGTATTTTGAGCTTATTAAATGCTATTAACTCTTCGGTGGTATCTTGATCACAGCAATGTTGTTCAACTGGACTCATCTAAGGACAGCTTCAGTTTCATCCTGGCATGCAGGGAGGTCCTATGCCCTGATAGATTTTGCAGCAGATGTAAGAGACAGGCTAAATTTGGCAAAAATTTCCCCTAATAGTTCAGTAACTCTAGCTGCTTCATTAGTTCAGTCACTGAAGTTATGTTAGACATCTCCAAAATTGTTGGAATCTTTCCCAGCACTGGCTTGATACCTTCCTTCAGTAGCTGTTGATCTAAATAAGTCACAGATTTCCAAAAGAATGTACACTTGTTCTTTCATAGTCTTCTTTCTGCTTTCACAATTCATTCCAACATCTTGGAGGCTTCCCAATTGTTCCTTGTCATTTTGGTTTGTGATGGTGATGTCTGCAAGATAGAAAACTATGTGGGTAAACCTCAGTTTATTGTAAACTCTTGGATCTTTTAAATACAGCTAGTGCTTTGAATTGAGAGAAGTGTGATGTAAATGAGAGAATATCTGCATTGGTGTTAACTGTCAAAATTTTCTGCATTTCTTTTGGACTGGTTTCAGATGCACATGAGTCAGCACTGTAAAGACTGATAAACAAACCTTTAATCCAGGGGAGGAGATAGATTCCCATAGATAATTTGGTCACTGTCTGTTTATAGCTTTCACAAAGTGCCAAGACATCATTGGCATGGACTGTTCTGCGGATTCTGTGGTACAACTGAGACTTCCATTGGTAAAATATGTTTCCCTCTTTGGACAAAGAGAGAGGATCGATCTCTCTCATCCCAAGGAGGACTGCCTCAGAATCAAAATGGCTTATTTCTGAAGCTGGATGTAGCTTTATTGTAACTACTTGTTTGGCAGACTTTCTCTGGTAGAGTTATCTTAGGGTTTTTAGCTTTAGCTTAGGATTTTTATCACGAAATGGATAGAACTCTGTGGTTTGCAAACCCTCTATTTTTTTTTCTCTTCCAGCTCTGCTTTGCCTACATTGAATTGTTTAGTCTCAGAGCTCAAGGGTCTACGCTTATTACTTGTGAGGTATATTGTGCTTCCTGCAGATGTTCCTTGGTATGATTAGTAGGGAAATCTTCATTTGGATTGACGGTTGCCTTGTCAATTACTGCAACTTTGTGTTGGAATGGGAAGTGCATAGAGATGGCTCTTGAGGTATACAACATAAGTAAGTAGGCAGATTCATTAGCTATTTTTCCCTAAGTTGTGCAAAGGTACGTATCTCCACAAGATATGGTAAAGAGAAATGATAGAGGCATAGCAGAGGAATTTATTAAAGAATATTCTCTGCATTGGCAATAGCATACATATTGTCTTTAGATTTGTGGATCTGTAGAAGAAATGAGGCGCCACCTTTCTTATATGCAAGTGTTATATAGCTTTTGCTGCTGTATGATTTAGCCTGAAGACTTCCCATCTGCATTGACAGCTACCCGCAGCCCTAATTCTCTTTCTGTAGGAGAAATTAATAAGGAGGGAAGCAGTCCAGAACTGGCACTTGACTAGAAGACATGGATAACAGAAAAGCAAGTATTTACCTATCAATTTATGTATATCTCTATGGCACACGTGAGCAGTAATGTTTTGAGACCAGCTACAAGTGTTACCATCCATGAGTCAGTACAGAGATAGAGCATTGGCCACTTGTCGTCTTCTTCAATATCTAAAGCCAGCTGGATGGCTTTCACCTCTGCAAACTGACTTGATTCACCTTCTCCTTTATCAGTTTCTGCAACTTGTTGTACAGGACTCCATACAGCAGCTTTCCGCCTCCGATGTTTCCCCACAAGACGACAGGACCCATCAGCAAACAGGGCATATTGCTTCTCATTTTCTGGTAGCTTATTATACAGTGGGGCCTCCTCAGCATGCGTCACCTCCTCCTCTGGTGATATTCTGAAATCTTTGCCTTCTGGCCAGTCCATGATCACTTCCAAGATTCCTGGGCGACTGGGGTTTCCTATTCGAGCCCGTTGTGTGATAGTGCGACCCACTTACTCCATGTAGCATCAGTTGCATGATGTGTACAGGGGATCCTCCCTTTGAACATACAGCCCAGCACTGGCAGTCGGGGTGCCAAGAGGAGCTGTGCTTCAGTACCAACCGCTTCTGAAGCAGCTCAAACCCCTTCACATGCTGCCAGTATCGTTTTTTTCAGTTGGAGTATAGCCAGCCTTGGATCCTCTGTATCCCCGACTCCAAAACCCTAGGGGTCGACCTCGAGTCTCCCCTGGTGCTTTTTTTTTTTGTTTGTTTGTTTGGTATTTAAGAGTCTTTTCAGCTTCTACACAAAAAGTCTTGCACTTTCCGGCAGTTAGAAACTGCTGATAACTCTGTATGTTCTCATAGGAGTTATGTCAGTGCCTGTTCTGCAAAAGAACAGTAAGATTTTTCTGGAAATTACATTGATGCTTGAGTGAGCAGATAGAATTAACTTCTGTGCAGCATTGCTTTATGTTAATGTTGCAACAGAGCTTTTTCCAAGAATGTAGGATATGTATGAAGTCAGACCACTCAAAGCCAAATTAGCTTCTTTGGATCCATACAAAAAATCAAAGCACTGTGCTTAAATAAGGATCCCGTTGACATGACAATTGTCTTACATTTATTCTTTGGTCTGAATGGAAGCAGCCTTGGTTTATGGTTATTTATTGGTTTGGTTTGCTGTGGTTTTTTGGTTTCTTGTCACTTGATTGCAGCATCAGCTCTCTGAAAAATGTTGGCCTGCTTGTTTTTGTTGAGCTGTTTTTCACTATGCTTCAGTTTCAGGTTAACTTGAAAGCATTTTATTATGATGTGCCATGAGAAGAATTCAATTGTTTGGTGCTCCCCTGTTTATTCACTATGCAAGGACATCTTGAAGCTATTGCGAAAGGTGAACTGAGCAAAACTGTGCTCTTGACGTAGAATTTGTCTTCTGACATTCTCTTGAACACTCCACCTTAGAGAATTAATTTTCAACATGATTTCTGAGTGGGTTACAATTTTGCATATGTGGTTTCCAAAAGTACCATGTTCACCAGTTAAAACTCTTTGTTGCTTAAAAACCCTAATTTACACGCATAGTGTTCTAGATGACTTGTATATAATCTGAACTGGAAAGCATGATGTCTACCAAAGAAGAACAATAGCAAATTTAGAGATATTTCTGAAAAATTGGATTTGGTATCTGGAATACCTTTGGCTTCTAGTTTGTTTTGTCATGTGAAGAAGACTTACAAAATGCAAGACTGGACATTTAAAAAAAAAAACAAACTTACAGTACTTGTTTAAGTTCAGCTTACTTCCTAATTTTTCGTATCAGCAAGAA
Organism: Platalea leucorodia; assembly: GCF_965183815.1. NCBI lineage: Eukaryota > Metazoa > Chordata > Aves > Pelecaniformes > Threskiornithidae > Platalea > Platalea leucorodia. The sequence goes on from NC_138823.1 coordinate 104,818,004, forward strand.
TAAGCTTGGACTCATACGTCTCCTGTTTTGTTTCCCCTCTCCTGTTTTTTTTTCCCCCCATTTTTTTCCAAATGATAGGAAAATACTTTTTCCACAAATTTTTGTGTGCATTCAGTTTTTGAGTGAACTAACTAGCTTTGTTCCTGGTTGAAGTAACTTGATGTCTGCAAGTTTGTAGATGATTGAACAATGCTGTACACAAAGCAAAACATGATTTAAAGTGTTGAAATGTCAGTTGTATACATCTAAAATATGTGCAATTTTCTTTTCTCTGTATGTGCTTTTTTTACTTGTGGGCAAAGATTAGGACGAATATTTTGCACATCAAACAACTGTAGGTTTTCTGCTTTCCTTTTTTTTAAATAGTACAGTTCTCTTCAGGTGGATATCTCTTCAAATATTCTCCTACTCTCATTGATAACTCCTTGAGAGACTGTTTTGGCCACGCTCTGCCTGTTTTTCTGAAGTCTTTTTGTTTTGTAAAATGGGGATGACTGCTGGCAATGCAGACAATTGCATTAGTAATTTTAAGTCTCTAACTGCTGTTTCAGAAGACATGAAGATAAGGGGGATATGGGGAGCAGGACGTTGTTGTGAATGTTGGAGTCCTAACACAGATTTAAATCTCATATACAAGGAACGCACATAGAATGGGAAGACTGGAGACCATCTGCACGTCTAGAGATTTCCTGTGACCATTCAATTTTCCCTTTAATGTGGGAAGGCAATCTTCCAGAAGGGGAGGCATGAGCAGTTTCTTCGTTAGTGAAGTTATATGTCTTGTTTTGCTTGAAAGAGAAATTGTGATATTTCTGCTGTGTGTGTACCTGCAGTCTGAAGTCTCCGTTCTTGAAGGCTGTGATTTGGTCCTTGGCTGTTAGTTATGACAAACAGATGTCTTATGGGTTTCTCTGCATGTGACCTCTGGATATGGACTGCCATCGTAGTTAGTTCATTGCACTTATTCTTCTTTCACTTGGTGTGTCATTCTTGATTTCACACCTTTCTATCTCCATCCATGGTCAATGATTCCCATAGGCTGAGCTTGTGCTCTCAGTTAACGTCAGCTGTCTGTTTTTAATGCTGCACCTTCTCCTGTTGCCAGCAGAAAACGTTTGCAGATATACATACATCCGTGTTTTCTCCCTGTCTTCAGGATCACTAAAACAACCCCTCCCACATACACACACTTTTTTACTTACATGAACATATCTGACCTCTCAGGAGAGTTCACTGTCATTGAGCTGTCACTGGGTTCAGAAATTGCTTTCATGCTTATGTGTGATTTGACATGGAAAAAATTCCAACCCTCTGAAATCTTGAAAAGCTGGAATGTTGCTGTTGTAAAACCATCTGACAATGATACTTTCTTATTGGGACAGTCTGATAAAAATCTGTTGGTTTTCAATTCTGTGTTATTAAACTCTAAAGGAAAGTCCCACCTTGGATTAGATGAGACTGATGCTCTGGCTTCCATAGTAGCATTTTTGGAAGCAATGAGCTGCTATCACAGTCCCCAAATACATCAAACTGTGTTGCTTAATGTTTAAATTGTGTTTCAGAAGTAGCGATGCAAAGACAGTTCTTATGTATAGTATTAAATAGTATTATACTTTTCACTCCATAAAACCCCAAACCAGTCTGTAACTGGAAATATTTACTCGGAGAGTAGGGGGGAATGTCCTGGAGCTGGAGGGGAGCTGGGTACCTCAGCTATCAGCTAGTGCTTTCTAAATTTCTCAGCCACGAAATATGAGTAAACTTGCTGTGTCTTGGCAGTATGGCCATTAACAAACAGCTGCAGTGCCTGAAAAATAGAGTGAATATGCTCTATGTGAATTAGTTTGCTTTTTCCATTTCTTTCTCTTCATTCTTCTTGTCCTCAGTCAGTGACTTTTTTCTTTATAGTGAACAGTGTAACTTCTGAATTAGGATGGGAGTTTTGTCAGAGGCCTCACTGGAACAGAGTGTTCTAGACATCTTTCCCTATAGGAACAAGCACTAAAATGTTTAAATTGCACTTGTAGTTTTACTTGAGCTTCATAGCGATTTAAAACATGTCCCCCCAATACACACCCTTTGCCTTGTCAACATCTTGCATTGTTCTTTTCATGTCGCTCTGATGTGGATTGGACACACCTAGGTGAAATGGCCATTTTGGTAGCTATAAAGATCCTGCCTGGGAATTAAAAAACCCTCATAATACTAGACATTGGAAAGATGTGGAGCTAGATTTTTTACTGAAACATCATAAAATCCCAGGACGAAAACAAGAAAGAAATTCTAGGAAAGTTAGCAGCACATACAAGTTTGGTTTTTTTAATGTAATTTTAAGGAAAAACTGAGAGGAGCAAAACTTTCAGATTATATGTTGCTAGGAAGAAGCTTGGATCCTCACTGTTGCATAATAATGAGTTGGATTCAGTTATTATTCTGTTCCTTGTGCAATGGTTTACTTTCAAGGTCCAGTTCAGTTCTTAATGAAAGCATGTTTTAAGCTTTAATATCTTGAGATTTAATAAGTTAAGACCTTACAATGTCAAGGCCTATTTAATAATGTCATTGCTCTTTGACCTCTTGTAGTTGTTTGAATTTTGTCTGACTCGAGTAGGATGTCGTATCATATATCTAGTCTTTAGTAAGATACTGAGCTTTTCCGTTCTGAGTCTCATTAATAACAATAGCACTATCTTATGTAACTTCGATTTCTACTGTGGAGATTTAATTTTTCTTTCCTCTATCAAATGCCATGTCCTGTTCTTGGTTAACTGGTCTCATCAAAAGAGGTAACTTGTCTTCCCTGCTTGTCAATACAGTCAAAACATAGATACTGGATGTGGAGAGAAAGCAGTAAGGAAGGTTACTGGCTATCAAAAGCCTGAGGGGACTGGGTGCTAACACAAAAGTTCATTGGGTTACGTCCTTTTCCTATCTCTGATTGTCATGTATATATACAAATTCATGTTAATAATATAACAGAAGTCCTGAAAATTAGAGGGTGTTTGGCCATGCAGCATTGTTTCCTTTCAACAGTGTTTGTGTTGGACATTGTTTCATTGTATGTAGACCGGTCTCCTTTTTAACCAAATATTTCACGCTGCAGGAGACAGTGAATCAAAATAAACGTAGCTGCTGTTTTTTTTTTTTTTTTCCCGGGACATGAATGAGATGTGTCAGCTCATACAGGATTGCTGGTGAGCTCTAGAAGGATGCCTTACCTGTGTTTCCTGCTTTTCTTTTCCCTGGGTTATCAAGCAATGAGTTCACGTGCATTGCTTTAACGGGCAGAGGAAGTACTGGTAATGTTGGTTCTTTGCCCTGTCCTCTCAGCTGTAACGCCTTTGCCATAAGCCTCTGCGCTTCAACAGCAGAAAGAGCTTTTGAAACTGTAGCGGCTGTATCACTCTCTGAAAGATAAATTGCTAAGTAGTATTACAAGAAAATAGAAGAAAATAGCTTCTTATCACTAGCTTGTGTAGTAAGCTCATCACAGTGTGGGGAAGACTGACAGATGAAATGATTAGCTATTGAGAACTGTTAGTAAATCTTCAGCTATCCTTAACTGCCTTCATTTATTGGTATGAATCTGACTTAATGAGCACTATGACATCATCCTCTTGGATTTTCATATTTTGGATGTGGTCAGCAGTGTCCCTGGCAGCTGTGAACTGTATTAGGTTGTTACACTGTGGTTAACAGTTTCTGCTCCTAGTGCATATCCTTAAGATGACAAGAACCAAAGAGAATGGCAAATAAATTGAGCGCTCTGGAGAAGAAACCAGCATATCTGTAGAATCCTGATTCTGAGGCACTGTCTTCCTGCTTCAGCACTAGTTTGTCCCCTACCATTTGGGTCTAAGACCTGTCTGCAGCCTCTTTTTTTGCTGTCCATTTCTTACATCTTTCTGTACTTCAGCTAACTTCCCTGCCGCTTTCACTCCCCCTGCTATGTACTTTAATGTCTAACTTCCACCTGAGTTGTGCAGACAAATAGTGCCAGTCCTTCATGTACCCAAAAGATGGATTTCTATGTTACTGAACAACACGCTCTGCAACAACACGCAAGTTGCGTGTCATTTATTGGATTCTTTCACTGAAGTAGACAGCATTCTAAGGATAAAAGCAATATGTTTGTGATAAAATTACTATCTTTTATCCGTTGTGTGTATACAGTTATTACATTCTTTGTGTAGAGTCCAGGGGATTGACAGCCAGAACATCTCTCTTCTTTGTATGATACCAACTAGCAAGGAGAAGTTGAAATCCTCCCAGAGTACTTGGTAGCGCATGTTTCGCTCTCTTTTCAAACTCAGGTATGTGCCTGTCATGAACAATGCAAACTCCTCTGACATACGTTGGGGCATGCACTTTCTTCAAGCTTCACAGTTTTCCGAATACTTCCTTTGCAGCTTTTTATCAGTAGCTAACCATGACATGGATCTTTATTCCTAAATATCCAGATATAACATTATTTTTATTATCTTAAACTGAAAAAACAAACCCAAACAAACCACAAACAAGTGGATTCTGCTACTCTTTTAAGCTTATTTCATCTCTTCCTCTAAGCCCTATATAACTATGAGGCCTACTTTCTGCTTGGATGTTTTCTTTTCCACATCCTCTTTGGGTCCCATTAATCTCTTTAACTCCTTTAACTCATTCAGAGGTTTGCTTTCCTTTGGAACCTTTTACCTACTACGTGTTTTTGCCAAGTCATTTTCTTTCTCCAGTCTCCCCTCTTCATTCCCTTCCCAATACTATTTTGTCTGATAGGCTCATAGCTTTTGGGTTTGCCCCCCCCCTTTTTTTTTTTAACTTCAGATTTTATTTTAATGGAAACGGATTTTCACTGTGAGTGAAGCACAGAAGAAGGAAATGCTACCAAAATAAAGCTAAGAGGAGAAAAAGGTTAACTTCAATTATAGAAGAGAGTTTTCATGAGAGAAGCCTAAAATATTTAGGTTAAGATAAAGCCTGATAAAGGTGTCGACTGCTGGCTTAGTGAGCTGCTGAAGTCCTCTTGCTTCAGATTTTCAAAGCATGGCAGTTCATAAGCTGTCACAGTTTCAGATACTTATAATGAACTATGCACACTCTTCTTTACCCTTGCTCAGTAACGAGACAAAAAGCACCTGGAGGGAAACTGGCACTTCCAGGTTCAGTTCCTGAGTGAACGATGTGTGTTCTTCTGCCCTTGCTCCCCACTCCCTAACTCCAGAGAGGTTTCTGCAAGTCATGACTATTGCTGTGATACAGAGAGAGCATTTTGCACTCCATTTTGCTTTGTTCCTCTCTTGTTGCTTTGCTGTCCTGGAATGATGAGAAAACTGATGATGGCATTGCCTTGTGATTGTGGGGTATATGAAGCCATTCAGTCCAACTCCTTATGTCTGACTTGACCGAGATGCTAGAAGTTATATTTATAGAGTAATTGTGAAGGTCATCTGGATGTCCTTTGTCAGTCCTAATCTTGCACTCAAGGGAATCCACTTCTGGTAAATAGCCATGCACTCAAAGGTGCCTGCGTTCCAGAAGCGGCCACTACCTTAGCTGAAGATCTCTGCTGTATCTTCTTCCTAGGATCATTTTTCTAAGGATATCTTCCAGAAGGATATCTTCTTTCCTTACAATTTGCCTATTTACTCCTGCTTGCATCAACATCCAGATGTATTTCAGTATCCCAGTTCTACCCATTAACTGGGCAAAAGTCTCTGATGCAAGGTGATACCTCAAGTTTTATTTTCTTAATTGATTCTTTTACAACCACCTTTCTTTAGACCTATTAGATAGTGCAGTACAAAGAACCTGATAGAATTGTATTACAGTATCTTTCCTTCCCCCCCACCCCCTTCTCCCTTCACCTATATTTGTCCAATTTTTACACAAGTCTCTGCTTTGGTCATATATTGTTCAGTTTTATCCAAGAAACTGTGTTCTCTTTTTTGTTTGTAAGTTTTTTGCATTGTATATCTAAATTTTGTAATTTTGTTCTTGACTGATATGTAGCAAGAAACAGATCTTCATAGGATATGTTAAATACTCCATTAGATTGCAAGGTTCTAGCAGCCTGGTTAGCCTACCTAGGGACCTAGCTGTAGTTTGGGACTTTTTTTTGACTGTGAGTTGTGGGGCTGATGGCCAGTAAAAATGCTGAGCTGTGTAGCCCAAAGGGAGCAGAAAGTGAAAATTGTAAACCACAAAAGGAAAAAAATAAACTACCAGCCCCATGGCATAGTCCGCTTCTTGGTTAAACAGGTTAGGCTAGCCTTGGACTTTGTGCTGGTAACATTACAGCAGACATTCTTGGAAAAAAGAATACATCTGTTAGATGAGTGATGTCTTTCAGAGACCAGTACAAACCTTTTTTGCTCCAAGGAATTTGTCTGTGGTACCTTTTTCCTGTCAATGTGTACAGTACAAATACCACTAACCAGTGCTATTAATATACATTATGTTTATAGATTATATCAAGAAGACTTGGTGTGTTATCACAAGTAGCAAGAAAAAAATAAATGTCAGTTCTACTAAATGAACAGGAGTGAATGCTTTGGGAAACACAGTAATAATCATAAAGTTGCTGCTGTGAAGTGGTAAATTAGAAAAATCTATTTGTATGAAAATCAGGGAGTTTCAGCTCTGGCGAGTTTTTAGTATGGCAGATTGCTCTTGGAACAAAAGTAAAAAATTCTGGACAAGTTGAGCAAGATCCTTCTATTGTTTCTCTTAACTTTAAAAAAAAACAACCAACCAACCAAACAAAAACCAAACCAAAACACCAAAACCAAAAAAAACCCAAACACAAACCCAAACAAAAAAACCAAACATGTTTTAGAAGAAACACTTCTGATTTCCCTCTGTTTGTTTGTTAAGATAAAGTAGAAACAGCTAAAGTTCGAAGTCTGGTCTGAATGTCACTAGGAAATGTGCCTTTGTTAGGGTTTGGGGTAAAAAGTCTGACTTATGGTCTGTTCTCAGTGTTATCATGACACCTTTATATGATTAATTTGAATAATTTAAATGATTAATTCTTATAATTCAGGAGTGTTTCTTATTATTTGGTTAGCAGTTACCTACATGGATGTGGGAGCAGTAGTGGCGAATCAGAAATTGCCTGATGAAACTTACTGTGCCAGTAACTCAAAAACTGTGACAAATAAGCCACTCGGGCGTTCTGTTGCCAGCGCAATCCTTCATTCTGTCTTCTGAATGAATGAGACTGCCTTGGGAAGGAAATAAATATAGGGAGTACCCAAAATCCTGTTTGTTCTGATTTACGAGAGATGATGCTGTTGAGTTTTGCTTGACTGCTCATTTGACTGAGACACCCAAGCCCATGGTGAATTTAGACTAAATAAACCTTACAAACAAAACTCCTTGTACAAGAGTTTATGCAGAAACATTTGTTAGGCTCCCACCTCTAGTTTTGCTGTCTTCAGACCCTTGTCAGACTTTCTGTACTCCTTAGACCTTTATGGGTAGATGACAACTTCCATGATACAACAGTCCTGGTTAGTGTATCCTGCTGTAATCCTCTCTGGCATGCTAGCAAGAATAGAAGCTTCTCTCAGTATTTTTACATCTTCTTTCCCCTCTTCAATCTAAGAAAACTGAAAGGAAAAGTGACCTTCTGGGATGGGAGTATGGGATGACTTTTGGTAGCTCAGAGATTAAGACAGTAAACTATTAAGTTGGAGACTTTGCTGTATTAACACTGAACTGTAATAGTGCTATGGAGATAAAGATTTCGAATATTGGTCAAGGATTTTGTGTATTGGGTACGTGGAGTGTATTTGTATTAGCTTTTCTTTTCAGCTAAAATTGTAGACAACCATTAATCCACGTAGTATTCAAGTCCAAATAACACAGAAATATTAATTGGCAACGGTACATTTTCACACTGCATTGTTCTAATCTTATGAACACAGGACACTGTTAGTAATATTTGCAAACGAAAACTGCGTCACTTGCTATTGCAATCTACTTTGGGCCAATGTTTGGTCTTTTACACTTCATGTTCACTATGCTGATGTCTGGGCTCAGAACTGATGCTTTTACATATGTGAACTTGGGCTCCCAAGAGCAAACTGAGGAATTCAAGCTTTAGTTCAGAATCTCCCCATTTGTAGTGGTTACATGTGGAGAGACCCACCAAGGAAGGGGAAGTGAGGGGAAGCTTCCTAAAATTCTTCTAAGTATGTTCAGTCTGCTCCCAAAGGTAAGCATAGATACAAGCAACTTTCATGAATGTACCATGAATACGGTGTTTCCTCCACAGAAGAGTGATGCATTGGAGTAATTCTGTTTGTTGTAAGAAGCAGAGCTTAAAATAGAATGGCATGTAAGAATGTATCCTTCCTAAACATAAGGTTTCTTTGTGTCATAATAAAGTACAGGGCTTTAAAAAAATTATATTATTAATGTCCCTCTTACATATATTTTGTTCTTTTCATTGAGGTGGCCAAGCTTATGATGTCTGTTTTTGTAAAAGCCTTTCCTTTTCCCACCTTCCCTCTATTGTTACTATTTTCCATTTTGTCTTATAGTTAGTCAGATAGTTTTAATTTGCATTTCCAGTGTCTGATTGGGTTGTGTTTCTGTAGCTGTTCACACATTCCTTCTATTTCATTCATCTCTTTCCTTCCCCCCCCCCCCCTTTCTTTTTTAATGTACAGTATTTTATCTTATTTCTAGGTCTTTATTAACTCTCTGGAGTGCTAAACCTAAGAGAAGAGCGTTAATAGCTGAGAGATCGCCCTTGGCATACTTAATTGTAGACAAGTTGTTTGAACTTGTAACACTTGGAAAAGGAAAGTTAATGTATTTGTTTTGTTATTCCCATAGAAACAAGATATTTATAATGAGCTTCTAAAAACAAGTTACAAATATACACAAAGAAGCTGATTCTTTGTAGCAATTGCTTAATAGAAAGAAACTGGTTTGTTTGGGGTTTTTTAGGTGGGTTTTTGTTTGTTTTTTGTTTTTTTTTTTTTTTGTTTAACTTCATGACCTCTGAAAAGCTGGCATCAGGAAGGGGCTTCCTGAATGTGAACAGGGCATTAAGAATGGTGGAAATAAACTGAGGGTACAACTGCCTTGTGTGTCATGCAGTGTTCATAGTATTACCATTTTTCATAGAATCATAGAATAGTTTGGGATGGAAGGGACCTTTCAAGGTCATCTAGTCCAACCACCCTGCAATGAGCAGGGACATCTTCAACTAGATCAGGTTGCTCACAGCCCTGTCCAACCTGACCCTGAATGTTTCTCTGAGCAACCCGTCCCAGTGTTTCACCACCCTCATCATAAAAAATTTCTGCGTTATATCTAGTCTGAATCTACCCTCTTTTAGTTTAAAACCATTACCCCTTGTCCTATTGCTACAGGCCCTATTAAAAAGTCCATCCCCATCTTTCTTATAAGGCCCCTTTATATAATGAAAGAACACAATAAGGTCTCCTCAGAGCCTTCTCTTCTCCAGGCTGAACAACCCCAACTCTCTCAGCCTTTCTTCATAGCAGAGGTGCTCCGTCCCTCTGATCATTTTTGTGGGTCTCCTCTGGACCCGCTCCAACAGGTCCATGTCTTTCCTGTGCTGAGGACTCCAGAGCTGGAGGCAGTGCTCCAGGTGGGGTCTCACCAGAGCAGAGTAGAGCGGCAGAATTACTTCTCTAGACCTGCTGGCCATGCTTCTTTTTATGCAGCCCAGGATACAGTTGGCTTTCTGGGCTGTGAGTGCCCATTGCTGGCTCACGTCCAATTTTTTGTCCGCCAGTACACCGAAGTCTTTCTCCGCAGCGCATTTTTGTGGACCTGGAGGGGGCTAATCCTGTAGCTTAAGAGTGTGTAAATCGAGAGCTATATAAGTTCATTGAGAGACTTTGCCTCTGTTATTTCTACCTACTTAGACTGTTTTCTCCTCTGCATTCAACCCATGACTGTACAGGTAAAAGAGAGGTAGGAGCATGCAGTCCTGCTGGGTAACAATGGTAGCAGCAGCTTCTCAGAGCTCTTTGAGACCTGCCACTACAGATGGGAGGGGTTGTAGCATTGCTACTTGGTAATTTAGATGCTATGGTACATAGCATACATGTACCGTACATGGCATACGTGTACCGTACATGGCATGCCAAAAGTGCCAGAACACAAGTTAATCATGGGTTATGTTCTTAGGGTTTTCCACAAGACTTGGCGTACCTTGCAACTGTACAATTTTTGAGTTAATTATGATGCTTTTCAGATGGGCTTCATGATGTTGTAATAGATGGGAGGGGGAGAGAGGATGTTTTTGGAGTGTAGAAAAAGATAATGAATTTCAAAATTAAAGCTGCTTTATTTAGGAAACTTCTACCTGGGCTATAGTTCCAAAAATTCCTTTCTCCCAATCCTGTTTTTAGTGTCACTCCAATCAATGTGTTTTGCTGGTAAAGAATATCTGCCATGATGCACACTTCCTTTTCTTTTGGGTTCAGCAACAATACTACTTTGCTCATGTATGTATCCAATTTGTGGTTACATCTTAAGTTAGACGGGAAAAAACTTCCTTTCCATTCCCCATGTTAGTGTGACAGGGAAAAGACCAAATGTGAGAGGTAGGAATGGCTATGTCTTTGACCAGAAGGAGATGCTCTTTGTTCCTCTTGGCACCCTTATTTATGTATTTTCCTTTTAATACAGGGGAAAAAAAAAAAAAAAAAGTCATGCTTTTCTATTTGATAAGTGTGGAACCAAAAATTCTACATGTGTTAGTAAAAATAAAAGGAGTCAACATGAACTTCAACAGGTTTTGCTGAAAGCAGTCATTCTCTTTCCCATTGTGATGATCCTGACTGATGATCCAAGCTAAACTGTAGCAATCCTGATTGGAGACTTCCAGATAACCTATGCGCTACAGAAAATTGCATTCAAAAGGTCTATATGTTAGACTTGGCTGTGAGTCTGTAGTGAACAAGGGTTTTAGTGTGGTGTTACACTGAAGCTTTGCAGTGATTGCCAGTTGTCGTGGTTTAACCCCAGCCAGCAACTAAGCACCACGCAGCCGCTCGCTCACTCCCCACCGGTGGGATGGGGAGAGAATTGGAAGGGTAAAAGGGAGGAAACTCGTGGGTTGAGATAAGAACAGTTTAATAATTGAAGTAAAATAAATTAGAACAGTTAAATAGGCAAAGCAAAAACCATGCATGCAAACAAAACAAAGCAAGGAATTCATTCACTACTTCCCATCAGCGGGCAGGTGTTCAGCCATCCCCAGGAAAGCAGGGCTCCATCACGCGTAACGGGTACTCGGGAAGACAAACGCCATCATACCCAATGTCTCCCCTTCCTTCTTCTTCCCCCAGCTTATATACTGAGCATGACGTCATATGGTATGGAATAGCCCTTGGGCCAGTCTGGGTCAGCTGTCCTGGCTGTGCCCCCTCCCAGCTTCTTGTGCCCCCGGCAGAGCAGGGGAAGCTGAAAAGTCCTTGACCGGTGTGAGCGCCACTTAGCACCTATTTAGCAACAGCTTAGCACTACCTAGCAAGAACCAAAGCATCAGTGCATCATCGACATTGTTCTCATCCCAAACCCAGAACACAGCCCCATACCGGCTACCAAGACGAAAATTAACTCTATCCCAGCTGAAACCAGGACACCAGTGCCATCTTTTTCTAAATAAGAGGCAAACCAAAATGAAGTCTGGACCGCTTGAGCTAGTTAAAAGTTCTTGGACATGTTTCATCAGAAGAGGGATGTTAATCCTGTTAATGAGAATCCTGGACAAATTCCAGGTAGTTAATTGCAGTTTATTCCATGTTTCTTTCTGATTAATGAAATACTGGATTATATTCTTCATTTCCACTGTCATGATGTTCTTTTACTACCTAATTCCGTGAGATATTCCAGCATATGCTTCACCTAAAGGAGACAAGTAGTTGCAAACAAAAAAGTTTTGGTCAAAAAACAGATAAAATTTATTTCTGGCTAAAATAGGAAGTGTGAGGGATGTAGGGATTTGCTACATGTTGGGCTGCATTGGAAATAAAAGGTACTGGTAATGAACGGTATGTAAAGCATTCTGTTAGTGTTGAATTTTGTTGTGAATAACCAATTTCTCCTTCTTTTAAAAGCCTGGGATAAAATTTCATTTTGTGTTTAATTAATTGAAGTAGGAGTCACTTCCTAACTGTTGGTGTCTAAAACTGAGAAATCTCACTTCCCCTTGCATTAGTGGGGGCACCCTCCAGCTGAGGGGGATTTGACCTCTGCAGGTATCTGAGAGAAGATCAAAGATAAATCAATGATAGATAGATGAATTGCTCTTCACAGTGGCTCTTTGTGATGCTTGAGTTAAAATTACATTTCTATGCATAGTGTTTCTAGCCTGAGATGTCTGTTGCCAGTGCACACTTTCTCTATCCTTGCATCTATCATTTATCCCTGTATAAACAGCTGTCACTGTTGAAAGGACTGGTCTGGGTTGTGTGGTGTTGATTGTATTTTTTTGGTTTTGTTTTGGTTTTTTGTCTCCTGATTTGCTTGAAATACTCTCTAAATTGGCATAAAAAGAAATGCTTAAGTGGCAAACAAAACTCATGTAGTAGCATGTTTCCTAGCAACATGGACTCTCAAATATTTCTTCAGCTTTGACGGTTTCATAATGTTATAAGCAATTGAAAATGTCTTTTGCTATTAAAGATGGTACTATTTAAGCTTACATCAGTGTAAGTATCAGAACATCTTTTTGAAAATTTTTCTGTTTGATCTGTTAAATTTTAGCTTAAAACATATGGCTAAATTTTGATGTGTAAATTCTTGTTCTAAAGATCAGGGAATCTGTAGTTAATAATACAGGAAACAGTGTGTTTTGTATGTGATATAATTCATAGAAAAGAAAAAAAATTTTTTTAGTGGTGAGTAATCTCACTAATGATGTGGCCTCATACCTGAATTTTAAAATGAGGAATACTAAAAATAGTTTCATATTAGGGAAAAGAAAGGAACAGTGTGTACTCCACTACATTAACTCCTGCCTAAACTGAATATTTTAAAATGCTAGAAAACAGACTTGCATTAATCCCCTTTTGGTTAAACACATCTCTGTAGTGAATGCTGAGTTTCTTTGTAAGAGTTTTATCAATTGAGCCCTTTGGCCTGATGGGTATAAAAGATCTGCAGGAGTGACTGTATAAATAGATGTTTGTAAAGTGTGAATTTCCCACTTTGCTTGTCAGGTTTTGCACTGTAGGCTGCTATAGCAAAATCTTCTCCACTAAAAGTAAACCTAAGCAAGCAATTTACTAGTGTGGAAATATGGGCTTCCTGTTAGTGAAAATAACAGCAAGTCTTCAGCTCTGAACTTCTGGGGGTTTATGAGTTTATCAGACTGCTATACTGTGTTTTCCATGAACCTGTGGATGTTTTATGAAGCTGATGGTCTAAGAAGGAAAGCAGGTATTGAATTCAAATTTATCACTTTAAAATTTGTCACTTTTTAATAGAAGAGGAATTTCAAGTTTTTAAATGCTTTTCAATAGTTTGCTTTACACAGCAGCGTTATTCTTAATTTCCTTGTGAATACATAAACAGTGACCTATGAATAATATGTCATAACCAGTTATTCAAAGAGGAATAAAAAATATTAAATAACAAAACTCACCTAAGATGCTTCAGTTCTTGTCTTTTATGCATGCAGGCTTTAAAAGTGATCAACCAAATGAGACTATATTTGATTTGATGAGCTGCAGGCATTCTGACAGCAGGCCAGGTCCCTTTATTTCCTCTTTATTTCTGAACATTCATCAGGGGGAGTTTCTAAAGTGCTGTCCTACTGATGTACATAAAAAAGAAAGTGATGTTCCTGGGATATGTTTTATTTGAAACCATAAATGGCCTGCATGGGTCTTCCTGTTCCATTGCAGTTTTCTGTTGTTCACTGTGGTAAACTGAAACCATTCTGCTATTCTTGGCATGCTTGTTGTGCTCTCTTGTAATTTCTTTCAATTTCTGTGTGTTTTGACAGGGGAAAGTCTTCCAGAACTATCACTTTTGAGCAGTTTAAGGAAGCTCTTCAAGAACTCTCCAAGAAGCGATTTAAAGACAAGAGTGATGAGGAAGCAGTTCAAGAAATATATAAACTAATTGAAGGAAAAGCCCCGATTATATCTGGAGTAACGGTACGTTACTGATCTAATGGACGGATTGTTCTAGCTGTCCTTTGTTCTACTGCAGTGTTGTTATATTCACCTGCTTCCCTTCACAATCCACAAATCCAAGCAGCGTGCCTCTGTAGGCCTGAAAGCAACAGCTGTGCTGAGCCGAGGGGGAGCAAAGATTATGCAACAGCTGAGTGTTGCACTACGGTGTATTCTTGTGTGGCACTGTCATTGCTTCTGCTAGGAATTGTAGTACCACCTAACAGCATGGTCAGGAAAATTCAAGGAGAGGTGAGAACATAGAAAGAGGTGTGTGGTTAGAACATAAAAACATTCATGAAGAGTGGTGTATCCAAATCAAAAAGAGTAGAAGGGAATTAAATTTAGAACCTCATTAAACAGTTCTAAGATGTTGTGTGGAATACCAAAAAGACTAAAGCAAAGATGTTGTAAATCCACTTAATACACCACGTGAATCCCAGAACACTGGCAATCTGGGAATAATTATCGTGTGGTCTGGTCTTTGTTTTTTGTTTGTTCCAAGTCTGTCAGAACTATAATGTTCTTTCTTTTTCTTTTTTAAATATTGGCATTAAGCTTTATGTATGAAAAGGAAGTTATAAAGCCTAGTGTACATAAGTTTGGTTGTCCTTTTAAGTTAGGCAAGCTTTTACCCTGTAGTTTAGGAGATACTGGAGTGTTTACCATCAACTTGAATAGTCCTGTAAATTTAGTTCATCTGCTTAAAATTTGTGATCCTGCTGAATTTTGGCTGTAGAGCTGTGAATGAAAATCTAATTGTAAATAATCTTTCCAGAAACTGGTTCTGCACAAATGAACAGTGGAAATGTCAAGTGGAGAGATCTCTTTTGAGTTGTACAATTTGTCAGATTTTTAAAAGACTTTATTACTCTTGTACTCTCATTTGAAACAAGTGGTAGTTTTGATACAGATTTAAAATAATGATCCTTCCTTTTTGTCCTTCACTCATTTTAGTGAGGTTGAAGAACTTGTTCATCTCTCCAGGGATTCTCCCTTTGACTTGTGCACATTCTTCTAGGCCTCACTCCTGATTCCATTTTTGGTATTTCAGCAGTCAGATATTGAAATGATCAATGGCTGCTAATAAGGGAACAGCCTCTTTCTGCATGGATGACAGGGTGATGAGAGAGCTTTGCAGATGCAGGGTGGTATAATACAGGTGCTGCAGAGGTATATGAATGTGCCAGCAGCAGGGGGAGAGGAATGGAGGGGGAATATGAGCCAGCAGTGTGAGGCTTGCCTGTACTCCTATTGTATGTGCAGTCCTGGGGAGAGTTGGAGAAGTGAAGAAATAATGGGAGAGCGGGGGGATCACAATATTCTCTCCTGCTTGCTGGCAAAGTAAGGAGCAGGAGGCAGAGCTTAAAGGGAGGGAGATTGCAGGCTGGGAGTGTGTGGGGGAAAACCCCCCAAATTTTATGTTTGTTTTATCATGGTAGTTTAGTTCCTGGGTGTTAAAATGACCCAAACACTTGGATATTAAAGGCATTAAAATAAATAAATACACGGCCACTCTCCCCCCAGCAACCTGGGATTGCAGGTGTGAAATCTATATACAAGCATTGTAACGCTTTGTTTACTTTGGGAAGTCTTATGTCCTGGAAATTTTAAGTTGAACTGCTTTCTATATGGTTAGACAGTTATATGAAGCTTTTCTTAAACAGTTCTAGAATAACTCTGCCATGCCAGGTAGTGTGTGCCTGTATAGCTCTGCTGTAGATCATGTAGATTTGGTTCAGGTTTCAGGCAGAAAACTTTAGTGTGACTACTGACACTTTAAACTAAACATATTAGGGAAGGAGTTGAAAGCATGATTAAGTGAGGCTTGTGGATAAGTATACTTCAGCAGCGTTTGGAGATTTTTGTGTCTTAACTTCTTATGTTTTGTGCTCTCTGTTTTGGCGGGGGGTGGATCGGTGGGCAGGGCAACATGTCTGTACTGAATGGCAGCCTGGGGAAACCACTGCTTCAACAGGATGGTTGGAAATTTTTCTTTCACATCAGACAATGAGGATTTTAGTGTATGTTGTGATAGAAGATTTTTCTTCTTCTTCTTCTTCTGCTTATTTTTTCTTCTCCTTCAGAATGTTGTAGAGTTACCAAAATCTCTGCTTGTGGTTGATGTGGTTGATGTGGTTGAGAAGGCTCAGCAGCCAGACATTGAAACTGAGAGAAATTTTGAGCTACTTTCTAATCTGCAATGGAAGGTGTATGGTTGGCTTGGTCACACAGGAAGAAAAACAACAGGCAAGTGATAGGGGTTAATTAAGCCATAGCTTTATTAGCTCATTTGGTAGTGATCTGGCAGTAGAATATACAGTACAGGTCATATATCTTTGACAGTTTACAATCAGACATGTGGATGAAGTCTAGGGCCCTTTAGTTGCCCTCACTCCTACACAAAGGCTACAAGAGCAAGACTGAGGTTCTTTCTTTTCCTGTACCAAAAGCTGTGTGCTGTAACTATGTTGAATGCATTTCTGCACCTCCTGTAGAACAGATACTTGCTTTGGTCATTGCTGGCTCTTAAAATGAAACCAGTTGAACCTCAGTGTACATTCAACAGGGTCCCTGACATAGAAATGTGGAATAATTTCAATTGGAAGGGACCTGGGATGATCTCATTCAACCTTCTGCTCACAGGAGGGCTAACTTCAAAGTTCGATCAGGTTGCTCAGGGCCCAGTCCAGTCAAATTTGGTGTGAGGGTGATGTGGGTGGCAGGGCAGTACAGCAGTGACAGCACTTTAAAAGCTAGGTGATGGGTGCTCAGGGTGATGGTAATGTGGGCAGGATTGTATTCTCACAAACAGGGACCTGTTAGGGAAAGAGCAAGGAAGCCAGAGTGCAGCCCACAGAGCACAGCAAATGAGACGTAGCAGTTATTGCAGCAGGAGTGCAAAGAGGCTCAGAAATTCCACTCAAGACTATGTGGGTCTGCTTGAAGACTGTACAATGGTGGTCTCAACATGCTGCAGGACATACTGTCCAGCACATGGACATCCATTAAGATGATGTAGTAGTCCACAGGACTACCATTAGAACATCAGAGTCCTTGGCTCCAGAGGGAGGACCCCTCTATCTAGGTCCTGTGCTGCAGAGTGCTTCTGTGTCTCCCTGAAGGCTGGGCAGTGGTGGCCTGTTGTGGAAGATGTGCTGTGGTCAAGGCCCTGAGGTTCCAGATGAAGGGGGAAGATGAAGAGGAGACTGACATGGTATTTTTGGAAAGCCCACGCTACACAAGGTGAGGAAGGAGCAACAGCTGGAGACCAAGTGGACGGAGACTGTCAAGATGGAGAAGGCTGGAAGCTTGTGACTTCTGGCAACATGAAGTTGTCACAGGTCTGTTCCACCTACAGATCTCCAATTTCAGAGTAGGTGTCGTACTCTGGGCGCTGGTGAGGATCAACAGGACCCGTCATAGTCAGCTGAGCCTGAACTTAGTCTCCATACAAAAGGGAAAAAATGAGTGACAGTGTCACCCAACACTACCTGACACTATGGGGACAGGCAGGTTCTTTTTAAGGATCCTTGGTAAAACTGGCCACAGGTTTGTAGTTATAATTAGAGCTTTATTATTATAGAAAGATTTTAGTAATCAGCATAGCTTATCGTTACATAGAATTTCTAGCAATTAGGATAGCTTTCCTATTACCTAAAATTGCAGTTACCTATACTTTTCAGTCACCTGGACCCTCTGCAGAATCAGGTCAAATTCTTAATAATCAGCATGCAATAGAATAATCATAATCTGGACTCTGACTTTAAAAAGTACATGAGTCACTCAATCATCAGAAGAATAACGATGGAGGGGGTGCCATGGAGGGGGTGTCACAGTACTCTAGCCAACAGTGAGGGTGCTCCCCCTTTCCTCTTCTGTCACAGTGTGAGCGTCCCCTGTATCACACCAGGAAGCATGAAAGCCTCAGCAGTCTGTCTGCTGTTGGATCAGCTTTAAAAACCTTTTGGATAACCTGATGCATTTATACCTCTCAGTTTAGGGGTTTGGTCTATACTATATTTTCATAAGTCAGTGGATTCTGAAGAGGCTGCCAGATAATCAGTATGCAAGAATTTTGGCTGCAGGAGACAGCAAGATGCAGGTGATAATGGCTGCATAATGATCTTTATCTCTTCCTGTCCATTTTGTCCTGCCTACATGTTGCCCTTGCTTTGACCTAATGGCATTGCTCCCAGCATACATCAGGCCTTAACATGAGCTGTGTGTTAGCCAAAATCTGAGCAAGAGTTGAGTGAACAGTCACAGGAGGCATCCCTGACCACCGAGGGACCATGGCTTTTGCCATCCAGAATATTTTATGTGCTGTTATGCTTCCCTGTTCCGTAACGGGTGTCACCATACCCTGGCAACAGTGCTGTACCAGGTGTCAGGAGCAATGGGTACCAGTCACAGTTACCAGAGATTCTTCCTGTGGACGATCAAGGCACATATCTTCTGACCCCACCTGATGTCTCAGGAGTTTTGTTGTTTGGTACATGTCAGGATCTGGGATTCTTGCAGATGCACTGCCAAGATTTGTCCAGCCTTCTACCGTGGACCTCTTCATCCTCTTCCTTGTGGGTACCAACAGTACTGCTCCAAAAGTAACCTGGAGCATATCAAGAGAGACTGCAGAAGTCTGGGGGAGAGTGAAGGGCATGGAGCTCTGGTCTTGCCTTCCCAGTCCTTACAGGGAGGAGGAAAGCTTGGGTGGAAGTGGACTATGCCTGGCTGTATGGCTTGTGTTGCAGACAGGGCTTTGTCTCCTGTGACCAGGGGAATAAGGGCTACTGAGCAGGGATGGAATAAATCTAACAGAGTGGAGCAAGAGTGTCTGTGCAAACTAGGCTTGCTAATCTACTGAGGAGAGTGTTAAACTGGGTATGGGAGGTTATCACAATCTGAAGAGGAAAGGTCATAAGGGACAGAGCAGACGTGTCTAGGTGACAAGCTTGACAAGCGAGGCTCTCAAGCTTCTGTAAATGCAACAGGACTTGGGGCCCATCTCAAATGCCTGTACACAATAGCACTTAGCATGGAGAGCAAGCAGGGCAAAAGAGTTGCAGAGCTATGACCTCACTGGGATTATGGAGGTGTGGTGGGACAGCTCTCCTGACTAGAATGCTGCAATGGATGGACAGAGACCTTTCAGGAAATACAGTGGGGAAAATGAGGAAGAGGGATTGTGATCTATGTAACGGCTTAGCTTGACTGCATCTAGCTTTGCCTTGGGGCAGGTGATGAGCAAGTAGAGAACTTGCAGGTAAGGAGCAGAGTGCAGACCAGCACAGATGATGTTATAGTAGGCATCTACTACACACTTACTGATCAAGAAGAGGAGACAGATAAAGCCTTCTTCAGAGAGGTGGAAAAAAACTCGCAATCCCAGGCATTGGTACTCACGGGTGACATTAACCAAGCTAAAATGACTGGAAGTAAGCAATCCATAAGATTTCTAAAATTAATTAAAAAAATTTCTTAAAGTGGATGATCGATGATTCGAGGAGATACTCCGCATCTGTTACTCACAATCAAAAGGAAGAACTGATTAAGGATGTAAGAGCTGAGACAGCCTTGGCTGCAGCAAGCAGGTGACTGTAAAATTTAAGATCCTGAGAGGAGCGAGCAAGACAAACAGCAGCATTACAAACCTGAACTTCAGAAGGGCAGATCTTGGCCTGTTCGGTTTCCCACAGGAAGCTGCCCTGGAGGGCAGAGGGGCCCAGGAGAGCTGGTTGATCTTCAAGACAGCTTTCTCAGAGCACAAGAGCGGTCCATTCCTGTCTGCAGGAAGTCGAGCAAGCATGGCAACAGGCCAGCGTGAATGAACGTGGAGCTTCTGACTGAGCTCAAACACGACAAGGAAGTACACAGGAGGTGGAAGCAGGGAGAGGCTATGTGGAAGGAATATAGCCCATGCATGAAGGAACAGAGTGAGGACAGCCAAAGTTCAGCTGGAGTTGAGACTAGTGAGGGAGGTGAAGGACAACATGAGAGGTTTCTGTGAGTAGCCTGGTAGCAGAAGTGTGGGCTGACTGCTTGGTGTGGCAGGGGACCTAGTGACAAGGGACATGGAAAAGGCAGAGATACTCAATGCCTTTTTTTGCCTCCCTTTTCAACCGGTAGGGCTTGCCGTCAGGGTTGCCCGGTCCCTGAGCCTGCTGGCAGAGTCTGTGGGCGTGACGCAGTACCCACAGTAAAGGAAGTCAGAGTGAAGAATCCCTTGAGCCCATTAGACATACGCGAGTCTGTGAGACCAGGTAGGATGCATCCAAGGGTGCTGAAGGAGCTTGGCAGTGTCATTGCAACGCTGCTCCCCATCATGTTCGAAAGGCCATGGCAGCTGGGGGAGGTCGCCAGTGACTGGAAAAAGGCAAGCATCACACACATCCTCAAGAAGGGCAAGAAGGAGGATCCAGGTAACTACAGGCCAGTCAGCACAACTTCAATCCCTGTGGAGGTTGTGAAGCAAATCTTCTTGGAAGCCCTTTCTCAACACACAAAGGACAAGAAGGTGACTTGGAGCAGCCAGCGTGGATTTGCCGAGGGCAAGTCATGCCTGATCGACCTCACTGCTTTCTATGATGAACTGACTGGCACTGTGGACAAAGGGGTGTAGTATGCCTTGATTATGGCAAGGCCTTGGCTCCAGTCGCCCCAAATTGGTGAGGTATGGGCTGGATAGCGGGCCCACAGTCTAGGAAGCAGCTCTGGAGGTCGTGATGGACAACCAGTTGAACATGAGTTAGCAGCAGTCCTTGCAGTGAGGGAGTCATGGCAGCAAGGAAGGGTAGCCACATGCTGGCTGGGCTGCAAGAGCAAATGTGTAGGCAGCAGGTCTGGGGAAGTGATCCTTCCCTTCTGTTTGCCACTAGTGGGACCATATCTGGAGAGCCGTGCCCAGTCTCGGGCTGCCCTGTGCAAGCACGAGATTGATACACTGGAACAAGCCCGGTACAGGGCTACCAAGATGGCCAGGGGGCTGGTTATGGTATATGATGACTGTGGCAGGAAAAAACCATGTCTGTTTCTTTATCTTCCTGTATAGACAGCAGAAATTAACTTGCTGTTCTGAAGTTAGAGTGGAAATTTTATAGGAACAAAGCATGTAGATATGTATGTATGTTGTTTGACTCCTCAAATAAGGACAGGAGCTAGAGATCATCCATCTCGTAAAGAAGATTAACATACCGTAAATGTTGTCATTAAGCTATATTTAATCTGCCTATGTGTGTAAAGCTACTAAAAGAATTAAGATGTGATGCTGGTAAACGGAAGCATGCTGCATTTGATGCAGTATTTCATCTTCCTTCAACTTTTTTTTTTTTTTAATAAAAACCAATGGGTTGATTTTTGAACTGGGAGACCCCAGTTCTTGTGTTCTTCCCGTTATCTAGAAGTTTAAGAGGACTATTTTACAACTGAGTCAGAACAAATCTCGTTCAAGACTGCTTGTAACATTAAGCTGAAGGAGGATTCACCAACACCCCAGCTTAAAACCCCCCCCTGTGAGTCTGTGCTATCTTCCCTATTCTGTTTTGTCTTCACCACCTATAGGACTGTAGAACTCCTCCTCTGAGAAGTGTTGGCACTTTGTTTTCAACTTTGTGGAAGGCCGTGCTGATCAGGCTGCTAGATCGCATGATTTGTAGTTGCTTGGAGTCTTGAAATGCTTGGGAGCTGGAGTTGGGTCACTTGTAAATGCTGCGTGCCACACCTGATCTGCCCCTTCTGGCTGGGCACTACATGGTCTTACCTTGCTGGGAGTTAGATCTGGGCCAGGCAGGTTTAACTGACTAATTTGAAATTGTTCCTGGAAGTGATGTCACATACAAGGCACCTTCTTAATGTATTTTGGTCTAGCTCTAGCTGGACTGCTAGTTGGTGAGAAGGTGCTATGTATAGAGTTAGGACCTGCAGTGTTAAAACACCCCAGTGGTGTTACTGGAAACCACTCCTTTGAAAGTCATCACCTGGTTAATTAAAATGGTGTTACTCGCTACTTTCTGGCTTTATTGAAGTGGAGTTGCTTATCATTTTCTTTTGCGTGTGTCTGTGTGCATGCTAAACTGAAGACACATGAATGAAATCCAAATTGTTCTTTGAAGCTTGATCTCTGTTCCTGACTTTCTGCAGGTTTTTTTAACGCATACGCATGTATTCCCATGAATTTAAAAAACAAGTCATTTTGGTATGGAGTCCTGGTATAATCCCCCGAAAAGGAAAGAGTTTCCCTTTGGGATTTTTTTTTTTTCCCATTTCATAGTCAGTTTTAGATTCTCATTCTTTACAAAGGTTCTGGATGTAACCAGCAAATAAATAATTTTAAAAACCTTGCTAAGATTGCTAGCGTTGGTGCTGATTCTGGAGGCTCCCAGAACATTTTAATTACATAAGCAAATCTCTATGGCAACGTTTTCTAGGAAGAAATGCTATTAGATACGAAAGTTTTTATGGTTGAAGGAGCAAATACAGAAAGCCCTTCAGTTTCAGTGAGGAACTGAGGAAGGATGATTACAGTTGACAGAGTGTAGCCAGGAAGACCATGGCTAAAATGTATAGGTTCTGGTAAGGAGTGGTATTAGCACCTTACCTACTGCCCATCACTGGCATTTTTGGCAGTGCAAGCGCTCTCAGCACACTGCTGCTTTTCTGCACACAAGTACTGTTACTGAGTTGCTGGTTATTTTGAAGAGCAGCATTGTATCCTGAATAGCCAGCACCAATTTTTGCCGCTCTCCCATCAGAGTCTTAATAGCATTGATTTAATTTAGCATGTGAGTTCAGAAAAGATGATTGTTTAAAAAAAAGAAAAGGGGAAGGGGGGGAAGTAATGCTCACAGTCTGCCATTTTGTTAGCTAATGTTTGCCTCCAATGCTTCGTTTCATCCACTGGTTACTGAAAAAGCACAATACCTAAGTCAGGAAGGGAGTGTTTCTGTACTATCTGGACATTTGTAATTCAGGCAAAAAAAAACCCCAAACCAGAAAACCTTACTGCAGTGTTTTGCATCAAGCGAGTAAGTTTCTGCTTAAGCTGTGGAACAGCTTTGAATCAAGCCTGCATCTTTGTCAGTGATGGCAAGCAGGGGAAAATATCTTCAGGCGAGTTGTTTCAGTGGAGACAGGAGTTCATTGTAAAAACCATTGCACTTCATGTCTGTTTTGAATGTATGATATTCCTGAAGTCCAGTAGCTTTTCTTGCTGCGTTTACTTCCCAGTAATTGGTTCTGGAGATCCTTTTTGGGAATGGTGCCATGTTCTGTGCAAAGCCGCATGGCGTGCAGCTAACGAGAGCTTGCCAGGGACTGTGCCAGCTGCAGAAATGGAAGCGATGCAGCTGCAGCTGTGTGGTGCTGCACTGATCTGGTTGTCCGGCCTGTTGCATTGTGCCAGGTGAACGCTCCAGCTCTCTTGGCATTAGCTTGGTGCTTTAAACTGCATGCTTCGTAAAAGGATGGCAGTGAGCGCTGACAGAAAATGAAGAACACGACCTTAGCAGCACTGGATTGTCTTCCTCCTTCTTTGCCTCAACTTTGCTCTGGAAGGAAGAGTCCTGAAAGTGTGGGGAATCTTTCAGTCTTACACTGTTACCCTATTTTCATGATCATGGCACAAGCTTCATAAGCTGCTTCTAAGCCTTTGACATCAATGTTGAGATAGAGGTCCTATTGAGTCCAAAAAATTCATGCTGACTTAACTGCATTGATGGAGTTTCCCTGCTGCATAAAGGCCAAGCCAGTGCAATAGCATGGCTTTCAGTGGATGTATTTTTCTTCAGAAAAGCGCTATATTCTTCTGCAGTACTGTTGACAGAATGCATGTTCTTGATTTCTGTGCTCTCATTTCCTTCTTACTGTAGTACCTTTCAGTTTCATAAGGACTGATAGTACATTTCTGAAACTTATTCTAAGTCTCAAAACTGATGAAATGGAATGTTCTACTTGTTCTGTAAACTGCTCTTTGAATCATCTGTTTTCTTGAGGTAGAAGGCAAAATCTGCCCGAGGTTGCAGAGGTGTCTTTCATAAGAAAGGAGGAACGAGGCATCTTGCACTGTTAAGGGTTTCAGGGTTTAAAAAGACTCTTCAGCTTTCACTTCCTCTCTTTGGTATGAGGGCTGTTTTAGACAGATGGAAGTTGGAACATGGGTAATTTGTAATTTGGATGAGATGTTGGATTTTTTTGTTTTGGTTTGGTTTTTACCCTGGGTGTGGTCAAACACTGGAACAAGTTGCCCAGAGAGGCTGTGGAACCTCCATCTTTGGAGGTGTTCAGGACTTGACTGGAGAATCTTCTGTGCAAGCTCATTTCAGCCTTGCTGTGAGCACGGATTTATCCTAGATAAGGACTCGTATGCAAAGGTTCCTTCCAACCTAAATTGTTCTGTGACTCTATGATTTTAAGTGATCATCTCCAGGGATAGAGAATCCCTAGTCTCTCTAGGTAAGCCATTTTTGGGTTTGACCAACCACAATGGTGAAGAACTTTTTTCCCATGTGTCTAGTTGGAATTTCCCAACTTCTAAATAGTGTCCATTATCTCTTGCTTTGGTTTTTTTGTGGGTTTTGGTTTTTTCCTATGTAGTTCTGAACTGGCTCTATTTCTTTTGTTGAGGACAGGAATAAGATTTGCCTCCATTGTTCTTATTCTCTTGAGTCTGAATAAACACCCTTCTGTCATCTTCTCCTTGTATGCCACACGCTCCAAGCTCCTCGCTGTCTTAGCAGCACTTCTCGGTAAACACTGATAGAAAGTGGGAAAAATACTGAATTATTAACAAAAAATGCATGATCGCTTTAAATTAGCAAATCTACTAGTCTAAATAAAATTTTGTTTTATTTCCCATGGCTGCTTCTGAGACTGTGGCGTGTTCTGATCTTCTCAGTGAGGTTTTGGTGTGAGAGGAGTTTCAGTTGAAAGAGGTGGGAGGCATACATACCTTTCCTGACTCATCTGAGATGTTTCCATGAACTTGGAGGTCGTGTGATCACATCTTTGGTTGGAAACTGACAGTGAAGGAGCAACAGCCATTTTTAAAAGATTTTTTTAAGATTAGTGGGAGCACAACGGTCCAGCAAAATATCAGTAAAAACACAAGCTTGGTGAATGAACGGGTCTTTTGTCAGTGATCTCTTCTTTTGATAGAGACAAAGACACTGAAATTGTAGCTGCTGGCTTGTGTTAATGGAAACAACTAAGGGAAGGGAAGAATGGTCAGTCTTGGGAGAACAACAGTCTTGATATTTTTGGAAAATATCTTTGGTTGATTCATTTGGTGTGCCAAAATGAGTTTATACAGTGATTATATTTGATTCTGTTGTGCTAAGTAAAACTTTTCTCTTAAAGAGAAAGTTAAAAAAAAAAAATTATGTTCATGTGCATCTTCTGTGATACGCAAACTTTGTGGTTAGCTGTATGTGCAAATAAGAGAAGGAAAATGGAGGCTTCTGTGGGCTCACAAAGGAGAGGAGCAGGTTGGCTCCAAGTAATTTATTGCCTTTACAAAAATTTAACTAGAGAGATTATATAACTTACTCTAGATAGTAAACAGTTTAAGCAGAACTGCTATATGACGAGACAGAATCATTTGTATGTGATTCATTGTGAAAAAGAAGGGAGGGTGCTGACTTGCTAAGATGGAAATTGTCCTCATCCAGCCCTTTGTGCTGTTTCTTCCTACATTTTTCCTCATTGATGAGGGACGGTCAGATCCCCCAGCCCCCTTTCTTTTTTATTTGCCTCCCAATGCCCATGTGCATTGTAATGAACAGCTGGGTTGCACAGAAGAATGAGCTCCCAGCTACCCTTTTAATTGTTTTTGCCCTTTGCTCAATTGCCAGTTTAGTCTCTGTAGCTGGTTTTGTTGTTCGTAAACAGAAACTGCATTTTGATTAAAAACAAGTTGAGTGCATGTTCGATTCATAAAGGCAGTTCATTAAAAATAAGTAATCAGCTCATAGAGGGATCTTTGTGAAGAAACTTGTCACCTTAGGACACTGAAGGTGATGGAATAGCTAATCCTAGAAATCATCTCCAGGCACATGAAGGACAAGAAAGTCACCAGGAGTAGTCAGCATGGCTTCACCAAGGGGAAGTGATGCTTGACCAACTTGATAAACTTCTACTATGAAATGACTGGCCCGGTAGATGAGGGGAGAGCAGTAGATAGTGTCTACTTGGACTTCAGTAAGGCCTTTGACGTGGTCTCCCATAAGTCTCGTAGCCCCTCAAGCTGTTGCTGTAGGGGCTGGATGAGCAGACAGTGAGGTGGATTGAAAACTGGCTGAATGGCTGGGCCCTGAGGGTGGCGATCAGTGGCACAAAGTCTAGTTGGAGGCCAGTAACTAGCAGTGTACCTCGGAGGGGGCATACTCAGTCCAGTCCTGTTTAACTTCATTAGTGATCTGCATGATGGGGCAGAGTGTACTCTCAGCAAGTTTTCTGAGGATACAAAGTTGGGAGGAGTGGCTGATAGGCCAGAGGGGCGTGCTGCCATCCAGAGGGACCTCGACAGGCTGGAGAAATGGGCTGACAGGAACCTTGGGAAGTTTGGCAAGGAGCAGTGCAAAGTCCTGCTCCTGGTGAGGAACAACCCCATGCACGAGTACATGCTGGGGGCCATCCAGCTGGAAAGCAGCTTGGCAGAAAAGGACCTGGGGGTCCTGGTGGACACCAAGTTGAACATGAGCCAGCGATGTGCCCTTGCCGCATGGAAGGCTACTGGTATCCTGGGCCGCATTAGGCAAAGTATTGCCAGGTGGACTGAGGGAGGTGCTCCTTCCCCTCTACTCAGCACTGGTGAGGTCACATCTGGAGTCCTGCATTCAGCTCTGGGCTCCCCAGTAGAAGACTGATACGGAGTTACTGGAAAGAGTCCAGTGAAGAACCATGAAGATCATTAAGGAACTGGAGCATCTCTTCTATGAGGAAAGGCTGAGAGAGATGGGACTGTTTAACCTGGAGAAGAGAAGGCTCAAGAGGGAATCTCATCCATGTGTATATATATATACGTATATATGTATATATATGTATATATACCTGAAGGGAGGGTGCAAAGAAGATGGAGACAAGCTCTTTTCAGTAATGTCCAGTGATAGGACAAAAGGCAGTGGGCACAAACTGAAACATGAGAGGTTCCGTCTGAACATCCAGAAACACTTTTTCACTGTGAGGGTGAGCAAGCACTGTCACAGGTTGCCTAGGGAGGTGGTGGTGTCTCCATCCTTGGAGATATTCAAAAGCCATCTGGACATGATCCTGGGCAACTGGCTGTAGGTGAGGGGGTGGGGGCTTGGAGCAGATGACCTCCAGAGGTCTCTTCCAACCTCAGCCCTTCTATGATTTTGTGATAGATAGTACCGCTAGCTGCTTCTGGTTGAGGAGTCCAAGACAGACGTGAAGTCCTTGTGTATTCTACTCTGTACTTATAACGGCTTTTTTGAAAGAAAGCACCTTAGCAGGGTGCTTAGATTGCACCTGGCCCTGCTGTGTAATGTTTACACGACCTTAAAGAGGAAGTAGTATTTTCTTTTTAATGGATACGCATTCATCGTAAGAAAGGTAAAAGGAGAAATGGGGTGTTCTGCATAGCCTTATGGTGGCATCTCATTATCTCTGATCTTTTTACATGGATGGATCAGTTCAGGGAGTGAGAGCGTATTGTACAGGAATTAAAATTGCTTGAATTTTGTACTGTTGGAAACAAAGTGAGCCTCCCATTTCATAGAAATTGTGCCAGCAGGAAACCAACAGGGATTGCCATCTTTCAATTGTAATATTCTGTCACATGTGGGAAGGGATGCACCAGTGACTTCACATGCAACTTAGGAAAAGGCTGTGGTTCTTACTCAGTTAAAAGCAATTTGGAGAAAGAATGTTTGCCTTGCAGCTACTGCCTTTATGTTCATTTCACGTATTGTGACTCCTGTGATGCAGGAAGCCTTCTGATCCATCCTGGGCTGAAAGGACGCAGGATGTGGGATCGCTGTTGTTCTTGCTCTGGATTTGTGATGTTCATTGTGCTGGGGCATTAGGTTTTGTTTAACTGTTTTTCAGGACAAAAAGATTGTATTTTTTGTTATATGTGGTGTTAATTTGCCTTTACTTAGAATGTTGATGTTTGTTTCTTCCTGCACATACACGTATCAACTTTCAATTAATAGATATGAAAGCCAAAGATATGCAAGCCAAAGATCTGAACCATTGTCCCAAGTTGTCTGCTAAATAAGTGATTTTTTTTTTTGAGATATGTCAAAGGGGTGCTAAACCATAGAGCTATTTTTTTGTATTTCAACCATTTGCTGTATTGCTGTTGCACTGGGAACACACTTGGCTCTAGCGGATGAAGGATGAGTTATAAAAGAATGTTTTTCATGTTAGTCCTAGCACAAGTCTTCACCAGAGGACGTAGCAGTGTTATGAAAGAGACACCAGGAGGAAGTAGTGGATGTGAAATCTGTAGACAGATGACTGGTAAATTCCAAATGACGAAGTATCAAGGGAAATTAGTGGGGGAAAACAAACAAATAAACAAACCCCAAAAACCCCACTCAGTGCAAGGTCCTACAGAAGGTGAAGGTAAAATTTATTTACAAGTCTCTAGTAAGCTGATTCTCATTCGCATGTATCTATTTTCCAATAGATTTCATTCACTCACACTCTCACAGTGAAGCATGAAGATATGTGTGCCAAGTTGGTCACATTTTGGCACACACATTGCATCCCCTCTGTGTGTGGGACATACAGGACAAGGGATGCTCACTACTGAGACATCACTATGTCTCCTGGGTTCTTCATGATTGACAATGACAAACTAGTTTTTGGATAGATGTTTCATGACCTTTAAGAGTGAATAGTTGTTACAGATTGGTCCTTTGTTTCAGGATCTTGGTTCAGCCTCCGTAAATTGTAGGCCAAGCTGTTGCCCATCTTCTGTTTTCCTTGTTGGTTTGAAATGCGTTGCTGTTTTCCCAGTAGACTAACAGGAAAAGGAAAGGCTCATGTGACACGCTGCAGCCTAGTTGCTATCATGTTGTTGTTAGGATGCAGCTTTTTTTTCTGATAAGTCATCTGTGTTGTGGTCTTATCAGAGTGCAGACTGTCTTGATATAAACAACACATTCCTCTGGGAATGATGTCCTGGGAGTAGTTTCCTGGGAACGTCCTTCGTTATTGACACAGGCTGTTCTATTAATCCTTGTTTTACTATTTCTTCTTGCGTGTTAACATACATGCATTTCCTTTCATATTGTACTCATACAAGTCTTAGTATGTCTGTAGTGATCATGCCACCCCTTTGAAACAGAGGAGCAGCAGCTGTAGTCCTTCTTTTTCCAAATAGTGATTAAACTTACCATTACCAATTCTCAGAATAGCGGTCTGTCCTGAGAATGAATTTAGTAAAGGGAAGGGCAGTCAACTAGAGTTTCTGAGACTTCTCTCTGCATGTGAGAATGCAGAGTGTATGCACATTTAAAGAGAACTGATTTTCTGTAAAGTAGTGGTGATGAAATGCAAGGAAGGTAAATATGTGTTAAGTTTAATTAACATTATACTAAATATTGCCCCAAATGAAAGCATTTGGAGTATTTCCATGTTTACAGTACAAACAGCTTTGGTCACTGGTAGCATCCTGTGGCTTTTAGCAGTAGTGTTATATAAGTAACATAGAACCATAGAATCATTAAGGTTGGAAAAGACCCTTAAGATCATCGAGTCCAACTGTTAACCTAACACTGCCAAGTCCATCTATACCATGTCCTCGAGCACCACATCTATCCGTTCTTTAAATACCTCCAGGGATGGAGACTCAACCACTTCCCTGGGCAGCCTGTTCCAATGCTTGACCACCCTCTCGGTGAAGAAGTTTTTCCTAATGTCTAACCTAAACCTCCCCTGGCGCAGCTTGAGGCTGTTTCCTCTCATCCTATTGCTTGTTACTTGGGAGAAGAGACCAACCCCCACCTCGCTACAGCCTCCTTTCAGGTAGTTGGAGAGAGCCATAAGGTCTCCCCTCAGTCTCCTCTTCTCCAGACTAAACAACCCCGGCTCCCTCAGCCACTCCTCATAAGACTTGTGCTCCAGACCCTTCACCAGCTTCGTTGCCCTTCTTTGGACAAGCTCCAGCACCTCCATGTCCTTCTTGTAGTGAGGGGCCCAAAACTGAACACAGCACTCGAGGTGCAGCCTCAAGGGCACAGTTTAGTCCTTTGATTATATAAGCTTTCTTGCATCTCCTATAGCAGCTTTTTCTGGTGTTAGGGACGATGAAAGATACTTTGGCAAGTATCGTCCCCTAGCTTTTTCCTTGCTGGCTTATATGGGGAGAGTCACGGATGGGATCTTCATTTCCTTAGTAAGTTTCTTAAGAACACACAAGAAGTGTGCTAATACTTAAGAAAATGCCTTTAGTAAGAAGCATCATATGTTCTTCTAGAGGGAGAACGGTCTAGTAGTAACTTAAACAAGCATAAGAAACTTCCCCACATGTATTCCATCCAACAGTCAGCCTTTATTAGTGTGCTCCTGCAGCCGTTATGATCTGTGGGAGGTTTAAAATGAAAATTAAATGGGGACCCCGTGTATTTGTATGAGTTAGGTGAGACGCATGTACTGCCCACTACTATAGATGTTTCATGGTTCAGAATGGTGGTTGATGGAAGACTTTGTTCGGTCAAGCAGTCTGACAGTTTGTCTTCAAGTAGTGGCTGGGTTCTTGCTCATGCACACTGCATAACGGGAAACATTGCACCATATAAAAGCTTATTCCTACTGGTTTGTGCCAGAATTTTTGTTTAAGGTACAAGCCCCCATGTTTCCCTTTACTTACCAAACAAAACAGGTATTCATGAGTACGACTTAAAATAGCACAGAATTCCTAGTGCCTGTGCCCAGGGGGAAGCTAACAGGTTATGCACTCTTACAGAAGTGTGTGTCTTTGTTTTCCCTGAGTTGTCAGAGTGATTTCCAGTGGCCAGACCGTCCTTTGGTTCTGTTGTGTCACTGTGTGTACAACCTGTTCAATTTACTAATACCCTGAGGAACAGAACGAATAAATTCTTAGCTGGTCACCAGGCCGGGAGTTTTTACTTTGCTTCTTTTGATGTCTCGGCTTATACATTTTTATTGCATTTCATGTTATCTAGCTGGGCTGCTAACACAATTACTGATCACAGGGTGTATTTTTTTTAATTAGCTCTACTGTGAATACAGGTTTCCTGGTTATAAGGTGCTAGCAGGACAATGTGGACAAGAAAACTGTATGTATTAAGAAGCAATACCTCTTCCTAAGCATTGTCTTCGTTTCTGTTTTTCATCATAGAAAAATAACCACTTCTGCAAATAGTACTCTGAGACTGCAAGGCAAATATCCCTAAAGGTCATTCAGCAATGCTGTTTTGATAAGTGAATGTTCCAGTGGTCATTTTCTTTCAGATAGTGAAAGATACTCACACCTCCACACCACCTTTCCCTCAGGGCCTTATGCAAAAGTAACGCTGCAGAGCAGTGCAGTATTGTATGTGTCACATGTTGGGTATGTTTGGAGGGAGAAAAGCAGAAGATTACAACCTGAGATTCTCATTAAGTACTTGTGTATGTGGGAAAATTCCCTCAAAACAGCTCTTATTTAAATGGTGTGGAGGATGTGTGGCTTCCATAGTGTACAAGTTATAGCATTCGTTCCCAGTCTGTCTGAATCCAAGTATCCTGTTCCTCTTGGCAAAGATTCAAGAATCTTTTCCAACTCTGTGATCTTTAGCATTAAAAGATACTCGACATGGTGTATGTTGTCCTATGGAAGAGCTATGTGTTACTTCAAAAGCCTGTTTGTTAGGTCTTGTTAATGAGCATTTATTTGGGCTGAGGATGGGTAGAGGGGGAATGAGGTTTTTGATGAAAGATAAGTTTCCCAGAGCATTTACTTCACTGCAATGAAGCCCATGCCACATTTGTCTCTAAAATGCACCCTACAGGGTGGCGCACCTAAGACAGATACCCAGATTTTATCAGTCTTTGTTCATCTTAGCTCCATTTCCACTACCATGCAAAAATATTTTGTGTTTTCCCTTCTCCTTTAGTGCCCTTTCTCTTCTGATTTTAAAATGTAGACTTAAGGATCACAGAGACTGCTCCCAGTCCAAGCACACAGGTTAGCATGCTCCTGTATTGTTCTGTGAAATATCTTTTTCTTTCTGCTTGTGTAGTCAAATTTTCTTTGTCTCAATGACAGCAAGACTTTGATTTTTAAGTGGCCCGATATGACTCAGTGGAAGCAATGTCGAGGAAAGTCTTTGCTCAGTGCCATTTCATAGACTGCTAATTTGCTAACATTGAAAATAACCTTCAGTCCTTCTAGTTTGTTACCCCTCTTATGAATCCTAGAGTTTAGAATAAATTTGTCTCTTGAAGCAATGAATTGTAGCTGTATTGTTTGCTTTTCCTATATTGGTGGAGCCAGGCTTTTATGCTTGGATATTGACATAATGGATTTTGAACATGGCTGTTCCCTATGACTTCTTTATATCTTTGGTGCTTAGAACTCAATTATTAATCAGAAGTATCTCATATCGGAAGTCTCTTCCAAAAGTTTTTGACATAACTTGCACTACTTTGTTCTTGGCTATATGTTTATTGTCATTGTATGTAATGGCAAGAAACAAACGTTTTCTGTATCGTTTTGCTGGAAGTGAGTAGATATTTACATAGTCTCCATTATTAGCAAAGACTTAAATGTCGGTAGCATGTACAAATATCTGTATTAAGAATAATTCATTTCTGATGTGGTTTTTTTGTTTCTTTTCTTTCTTCCAATAGAAAGCCATTTCATCTCCAACTGTATCACG
This sequence comes from Platalea leucorodia, assembly GCF_965183815.1. Classification (NCBI taxonomy): domain Eukaryota; kingdom Metazoa; phylum Chordata; class Aves; order Pelecaniformes; family Threskiornithidae; genus Platalea; species Platalea leucorodia. Next base: position 104,851,023 of record NC_138823.1, read on the forward strand.
CCTTACAGATACATCAAAATTCACAGGTTCTCACAAAGAGAGGTTTGATCCCAGTGGGAAAGGAAAAGGCAAAGCTGGCCGAGAAGATCTGGTGGATGCTTCAGGATATGTATCTGGCTATAAGCATGCAGGCACATATGATCATAAAGTACAAGGAAGCAAGTAAGGCTGAGGTTTTACAACAGAGAGGGAGAAAGAGAGGGGGGAAAGAGAATATATTTGTAAGAATGATGTAGATGAATCCCACATGTTTTGAATATTGTGAATGCTAAGACTATGTTGTCAAGAAGTTGTTTTCAGGAACTGGAAATGATTTCAACATCTGCTGAGCTACTTGCAGCACAACGCCACTTCATTACATTCCTCATGCGTATATTGGCAAAAATAAATGTATCGGTACAAAAAATACATCATTTTGTTGAGCTTTAGACAAAAAAAAAAGTGAAGAGCAGTTATACCACACTTTGTCAATTCAAGCAAAAGATCTCAAACATTCCTAAATGTCCAGTTGCCCTGAGGATGTCGAAGAAAACCTCTTGAAAAGAGGGTCTTTCATAGCAGTCTTTCTGAAGACTATCCCATTATTTATGCAGTTTGATTAGACTACTGTTTTGGGGCTTTTTTTAAAATGTCTTATAGGGGATCTGGCACTTTCCTTAAAACATTCAACAATATACTATTGTGGAGTAAGTGGTTGTAATATACAAGGTGCTAGCCTGTAAATGTCATACACCACTCATGAAAAACTGAAAAAAAGCTATTTCTAGGACAATATAGGTTCTAAAGTATTTTACATCAACAGAAAGAGGTGGAAAATACCAGCCCTTACTTTCCTTCTGCCTATACTTTGTGCTTGTTACTGTGTGTACTGTAGCATGGTTCTGACTGGCTGGATTTGGATGGAGCTATTGTACTAACCTGAGAAGCGAGGAACAAAACATTACTAAGAAAGTCTATTAAAGCTTTTTGCAGTCTGTTTTCAAGTTTGCACTGCCTCACATTTGAACTGAAGGGGGCATTAGGCTAATAATGCTTTAAAATATTGATTATGACTCAACACTGCCAATCAGATTGCTATTAAGTGAATGTTATTATGCACATACATAATATTCCCTTTAAGCTATAACACGTGTAAGGGAAGTTTATGGCCCTTTGGAATAAGGACACTTACAATTAATATCCATGTAATTAGGTGCAATTTGCCTACAGAAATATACTATTATAACTGGGCTACATTTTATGTTAGATTTGTTTGAAGCCGAGGGATTTGATTCTCTGTTCTCTTTTGCTGCCTAACTTGGGAGTAATAGTTTTGATGGGAATGGCTTTCCACTGCTACAGAAGGAAAACCAGTTCCACAGTACCTATACCACCTTAAGGGATAGGCAGCTGAGTGTGACCTGCCTGGGGCCCACCATGCCAAAACAGCTTAATAGGAATAAAAATAACTCATTTTTTATATTGGTTAAAAAGGAGAGAAAAGGCTGGTCCAATTTTCTGCAAGAGCTGAATAAGTACCCTAATGTATTACTCTGCTTCTCTAAAATTGTGAAAGATAAGATTTTCAGTATTCAAAACCAGCTGCTAGCAGTTCTGCTTTGCTTTCTTTCAAAAAGAACTCATGCACTGATTTTCAGGTTTGACTCTGAATAAAGGTTAATAAATTTATTGCTCTACCCCCACACCTCTCAGCATCCTACTTGGAGTACATAAAATTTAGTGAGCAGTATGTGCTGTCATGTGCCATGCATGTCAACAGTCTGGATTTGGCCAATGTCCGGAAACAGGGCATTGGTTTTTAGCCCTTAAACTGTCCGTATTTTGTTTTTCTGATATTGAATGGTAGCCTTTCTTGTCACTTTGCCTCCAATGACTCTTTGAGCTCATATATCAGCCTCAAACCAAAACAACAATAGCAAACAAAGGCAAGGACTTCCTTGTGGACTTGGAGAATTTTTTTGTTTGTTTATAATTTATTTGGGGTTTTGTTTTGAAGAGGGAGGGAAGTTTGTCAAAACTCAGCACATGATCTTGTAAAGATTAAATGGCTTTTCCCATGGTTGGCTGTGGTTACCTGGGAAGATTTTTGATGTATGTAGGAATGCTCAGGATGAGAAGCATCCAGCTTTGTGAAGCCTTTTGAAGAGTTACCCATTGTTCTTGAAGAAAAATTTCCGTGGAATGAAGGATTATCCACTCCTGTGTTGCACTGGTGACCTGTCACACTCTGAGGCAGAAAATAGCATACTGTGATACCAACAATGGCTGAATTATTCCAGCATGGTAGTGAACTGTCTAAATGTAGAGAACATTCTTTTATGTCCATGTGCCTGTGCACCTGAAGAAGGCTCCAGGATAGTCCTGGTTTTTATGAATAAAAAGGCTAAGCCTCTAACCTTTGGTAAATCCTTCAGCTAAGTTACAGGCAAAACCAATGTCCCTGTTCTTCCCATTGACTTTAAGACTTGACTCATAACTCACTGGTAACTGAAAAGATCTGGACCCAACCCGAATGAAGGCTGAAGTCCAGTCTACTGCAGAGCCCTTTCAGCACACTATTCATCTGGCTGTTTGTTGCTAGCTAGCTGCCTTCTCTGGCATATCAGGTGACACTTAATTTGAGGTGCACAAGTGACAGACTTTCTCAAGTACCCAAATACTGAGTGTCAGTAATGCCAGGCTGTTGCTACACAGGAGGAGTGATTTGGTTAGGAAGGTTTTAAGGTATAATTAGGTTTTAAGTTGCTAGTTCACAGTGTGAGAGACACCAGCACACTCATAAGATAGAAGGCATGCAAAGGAATTGAGAATGCAGACAGATCCAAGATGACACTGACTAGAAATTGAGCTACTCTGTTTGCTTAGAAGAGGCTGATGGAACTAGCTGGGGTTCTGCCAGAGCAGAACCAAAGCACTTTGTACGGACCTGATGCAAAGTTCTTTGAAATACTTTCAGTGGCGTAGTAAGCTTTGGATTGGGACCTGAGAAGATGCTTCAGATAGCAGTATTTTATTTCGAGGAACAGACAACTTTGTTTCTTCTTTGTTTCTACAGTTGGATAGTTTTAAAACTCAATCAAACAGGTGCATGAAAAGAACTCATTCTGATGTGACAGTGATGAAGGCAAGTTGTGGCTGCAAAGATAGTACTCTGGAAAGATTTTTCCCTTTTAGTACACTTGGTGTGGAAGATAAGGCCTATGAATAAAAGCAGCATATGCAGCTGTGTATTAGGGGTTCAGCCACCTACTTAAGCTCTTAATTTCCTACAGATAATAGTGGAAATGTAAAAGCCTAAATGCTAGCTTGAATGTTAGCCATAAGTTCCAGGCCTGCTTAGGAATGAGGCAAAGTACATTTTCTTGTTCATCTGCCATTCCCTCAGCTCTCAGGACAGCAAGTATATAGCTGGTACCTCAGAGATGAGGGAAAGGGGTAGCTTAGGAGGTGACCCATTTTCAACCCTTGAAGTGTTGTAGAGCATATGCTTTTCCTGTGCACCATAGTCCAAACTGTAAATGTCATGTCTGAAGTAAGGACATGGGTACCTAATAAAGTTTACACTCATCTCCTTTTTTGGGCTTCTCAACTCATTCCATCTAACTTTCCAGTCTGATTTTCAGCATCTTATACTATGCAGCACTCTTCTATGTGACACCTTCTATAAAACCCTGTTGTTCCTAATTATCTTTGCTTTCATTACTGCTGAACATGCTACCAAAAGGTAGCTTTTAGCAATAACTGCCATAAAGAACAAACTCAAATTATACTGTTCATTTAAAATTAAACCCTTAAATACTATGGCAGTACACAATCTTACCTGTATCTCCACTGAGGCTTAACGTGACCATCAAAGCCTTTGCAAGATTGAGGACAAGAAATAAAAATCCTCACTGATGCAAAAAAATAGTCCTTACAAATAATTTTCTAAATATAACCTAGTTTTTAAATGAAATATGCAGAAGTCAAATGGGTTTTCTTGTTAGTGCTTGCTTACTAATTCCCTCTAGTCACTCCATGTGCTTTAGTTATTTGTTGAGAGTTTTGCAACAACCTTATCAATATGGAAATATCAGAAACAAAAGTTATTGTCCTGCTTTTTGTGGCTATCAAAGCTATCACAGTGTTACTGAGAAGCAGACATTAAAAAACATACATTGTTTCAACAGTCCTATGTGAACAGTTGTCATTAATTGTAATGAAATATTTGGAATCCCAAAGGAAATGTTGAGCATTGGACAGTGGCCAAGATCTAGCCACTTATTTTTTTTTTTTGTTAAACCTACAATATTTCTTATCTCTTTTTCACTTTGGGGAAGGGAAAGGGAGATTTCAAAACTACTCACATGTGACAACTTGTGTTTTTCATCAGCACAGAAATTGTCCTTCAAAGATCTTTTGGATTGAAGTATGATATTTTCCACGTATTTTACTGACCTTACCTAAGTTAAAAATTCCTCTGACAACTTTTTGGCATTATAGAAAGCTTTGTTCATGAATTAGCATTTCAGTCACACATATTTTCCCTCTGTTGGCTCAATTAATATTTTTTATGGTAGCTGGAATTAGCCAGAACTAAAAAGCAAATGACTGCTATGGGTTTGGCTTGCAAGTAATCGGTATCCCAGCCACCTGTAACCATCTGTAGAGAAAAATCCTCGTATATCTTTTTCCAAAATCAAAACTTTAAAGTTGTAATTGATTGATAGTTTTTTTTCATTAAGGCTTGTCATAGTTATAAAATAACTTTTAATTCTTTGTGCCTGCATGTATGATATTCAAAACATAACCCTGCCTTTCAGCGATGCATGTATTCTGGGGGCATGTGCCTATCATTCGTGAATGAAAATTCTCTGTTTACACTGGCCAAGAAGTGAACCTTTTACCTTCATGATAGAGCAAATGTAATGTGTTGCACTAGTATGTGTCCTCTTAACTGACTGTTAGCCTTGCCTGTGTGCCAAAATAACTACACCTTTGTGTACATTGTAGTGTGAATATTATGTTCTTGGCTCATCTGTTAGTTGGTAATAAGTAATGTAATACATAAGGCTTGTACAGGTTTGTATGTGCGTACGCATACTCTTTCAACGCAGCTAAGTAATTAAACCATAAGTAATGTAATACATAAGACTTGTACAGGTTTGTATGTGTGTGTGCATACTCTTTCGATCCAGCTAAGTAATTAAACCATATAGATGTTGATCCAAACCTTAAATCTTATTAGGGCCAAACTCTAGTCCTGCAGCCAATGCTGTTCAGCTTGGCCAGTTGGTGACACTGCCATTCTCCCTCCATAGCATAAAGGTAAATACCTAAGGAGGCTTTTATGTCTGCCCTGTTTCTGGGGGGAAATTACTCTTCAGTGATTCTAACATAGGCTTGGTGTGACAAGAAGAGTTTCTCTGTGGTGAGGAAGTAGGAGAGAAAGAGTCAGGGTGAAAGCAAGATTTCCTCTGAGTGCTCTCAAGAGACCATTTAAAATAATGCCCTGCATGGCCCTGTATTTTCCTTTGCCCCAACTTTGTGAAGCAAGTTGACACTCACTGTGTATACACTCAGTTGTTCGTCATCAGTTAATAAGTACAAAGTCATGGTATATTGAGGTGGGAACAGGAAACAGGACTGTCGTACAGTGCCTATGGACTTGAGTCTTGCATAGACCTTTAAAAAATTGAATACCTGAAGCATAATGGCAGATCTCAAACTTGTGTGAAATTATCAATCTGGAGTGCCTCAACTTGATACACGTGTACCTCTTGTATTTGGAGTGTTCGCCCATAAAATAGCATTCAGACATTCAGTCACTCGCTTTGTGCACCCAAACGCCCATTTGGCTTACCTAATATAAGCTGGAAATGATGGACTGGGATGTTCTTTTTAAGTCTTCAGAATCCTGAAACTAGTGAGAGACATTTAGTTGCATTCACATTTGGTCATTAAACTCAAAACCAATGCTTTGAAAGATGTTCCAGCTAAGAATGGTGCTTCAGGAATCTAAAGAATATTGCAGATAGAACCTCCACATCTTAATTGTCGAAGTAATTTGTTTTTGCAGGGAGAAATAATCTAACAAATATATTTGGTATTTTTTCATGTTTTCCAGTATATTACCTTGGCTATATTACTTCAAAATCCATATGGAGAAGGTGGATTTCAAAACAAGTTTAAGATATAACTCTTTATTTTGTTGTCAGAAAATGTTTGAATTGGCTTTTTTCATTCAAACTAATTGATTGTCCACTCTAGGCAGACTTTGGCAAGAGCAAGCCTGATCATAAATAAAAGGGAAAAAAAGTCATAGCCTATTTGCTGGGCATTCTTTGCAGACATTTGCAATACTGGTAGTCTGAAGTGATTTTTTTAAAAATAAATTCTCTTTCATAATCATGTACATGTGCATGCACACATGCACTACTTTGGGGCATGTCTATATTCATGAGTGGCAAGACTACAGAAGGGAGTTTTGGGTTTTTTTTAATACCTTACATTAGGAAGTTGACATTGAAATGCCCAGCTGACTAGCCTGATTTGGAAAAACGTTAAGCACCTACCATATTCCATTGCAGGTATGAATTAATTTTCAAATATAGTTATACAGCATCTCTTTTTGTGAGTTACTGTCAAGCTTATGGCACTGTATGAAGTGAGTTTTGTTGTAAGCATTTGTAAAGGTCTTAGAGAGAACGCTCATGATAATTTGCCCTTACCTTCAGTTATCTTTATTCAAGGTTTTTCTATTACTTTGCACATTTTTCAGAACAGATCACAAACAAACATGACTAAAGCTACATTCGAGTTAATTAAAAATGAAGCCCTAAAAATACACTCATACTTCATCCATCTTTGCGTTTTGATCAGGAGCTATATTATGGATGATCAACAACATCATAAGAAAAAAAGATGGCCATCTGTATTATTTTAACCTCCAGTTTACATCAGATGAGCTTCTGTATGCTTGCATTTGCTCAAATGCTATTTTTAAACAAAGGAATTAAATAATGTGAAATTATGCAGCTTGGGCTTTGTTAAATAGGGTTATATTAATGCAACTGAAATGCTGTACGTCTGTAATATGCTAAATACATACTAGCTCCTTACAAAGGCTTTGTGTAAGGTCAGTTCACCTACAAACTCTGATGTCCCATATAAAATCCTGTTGGCAAACTACTTTTGTTAGCACTGTAGTGTATGAAATGGCAAGGTCGTAGACAAAAACAGGTTATAGGATGCAACAAAAGTGTGTTTGTGTTTATCTTTTTGCTGGGTTTAGAATATATCAGTTTTGGCAAACTATTGCAGCACGGAAAATGTTTTGTATAATGCTTGTAATACAAAGTAATTTGTCTTTACATTCTGTAAAGCAGAGAAATGGTCAATGTTGGATAAGTAAATTTAAGTTTATTCTTAGCAAGGTTTTATGTTTCACAGATATAAATATTACAGGAGAAATATATATTTATACAGAAGTATAATTTTTGAATGTTGAGGTTGGTTTTCTTCAGTCATGAACCATTTATTTATCCACATTATGCTTTTTTCCTTTGCTAGCTTATTTATCTGTCCATGCTGTTCCAACATTCATTTCTAATTTGGTTTAGACGTTTTGATTCTTTATTTGCACAAATTTGGATGTGCACGTTGTCAGGACCTGATCATAAAATGTAGAGGCAAAACTGTTTTGTCTTTGATTACCTAGAGCACTAATGAAAATTTAATCGTTAAATAGTTGGATAGGTCTTGACATAGTCTTCCTTGGAGCACTGTACAGCATGACAAAAACCTTCAGTGAATCTTACTATTTCTTGTTCTTATTTTCTTTTATCTTTCATCTTGGTCCAGAAAACCAGGAAGCTGCTGTGTGCTAATAATTACCTGCAATATTTATGATTGCAGGCATTGCAAACATTAACATTCAGCTGTACTAGCCTACTGTGTTCACTGTGAAATTTTCAACATGGTAAAACTTTTACATGATCATTTAACCTTACAAGTTTACTTTTTTTCTCACTAATTTAACGCTGAACCTTTTTTTTTTTTCATTATTGCAAATGAACAGCTTGAGCATAGCATTTCTTAATCTTAACTATAATAGATAGACGTATCCTAAGCAAAGACTTTTAACCACTTGATGAAGGGGGCCTGGCACCATCCAGTGCAAAAGCACACTGGGCAAAATCTTATCCCCACTGCAGTCAGTGCCAAAATTCTAACTGGTGTTAGCAAAAATGGAACCACCATTACCAAGGGGTTAATATGCTTAGTAACCATGACAAGAGGTTATGGGGGAGCACAACAGTGATGCTCTGTATCTTTGTTTCTGTTAATTTAAAACTACTACTATTCAATCTTTAAAATAAGTAAAAGAAACTTGAAGGGGGATCATATACTACTAGTTTGTACTAGGTTTTTTCAGGAAAAGGAAACAAATTTATATATATATATGCAATATATTTTTACACTGTTTATTAATGCTAGAAAGTATTAAATGTATCACTTTATCAGTGTGAATGTTAAAGTAATGACAATGTTATGGATGTTTTAAACCTTTTAAAGTTGTCTTGTTAAATTCTAAACCCACATTAACAACGGAAAAGCTACTTTGTCTACAACATTATTGTTGATGTTTTAGGGAAAAAGTTCAAGTACAGCAGTTGTTTGATTAGCACTGTAAAAGCTTGGCTTGAAAAGTTGTAGTGAAATTCATATTGTAAACACCATTTTTTAAAGCATAGCTTCTCATAAAGTATGTTACTGCTGTTGACTGACTGTATAAAATTGTATCTTTAATTGGTAAAGTGATCAATAAATGTGTTACTACATCAGTTCCTGGATTTCTTGAAGTAAATGGTCTTTGCTGATACACATTGTTACCAACAGTTACTTTACAGTTTAGATGTTAAGCAAATTGCTTATGAATGTATAAATTACATCAAAATACTCTCTGAACAACCAGGTCTCTGGTTCTGAGCGGAATATATTTCTTCCTTACCATTTATTTTCCTAGTTTTAATAATGAGTAAAGCTGACCATTCACATTTTGAGAACTCTAGTATGATCCTTGAATAGCCATGATGATAGTGATCCACCGAATGCGATCTGTCAGGGATAAATCAAATTCTTCTTAACTAGCTACTTAACATAGATTGATCCTCAGTCTCAAGAGCCTGAGTTACTTCTCTAACCTTCTCTGAGTGGTGTTGAAAATGTTTTACTTGCAAGGAAAGTCATTTGCTACATGGAACATTGTTTTAAGGATGTTACATTCAAAAGCAAATATGGACCTTTTATTCATAAATAGCAATATTCTTCAGCTTCCCCGTAGCAGTAATACCATGATTTTTCAAGAAACAGAAAACTGAAGTTATTTAATTGAACTCAGAACATTGTAATAACATAATGAATAATGTGACAATAACCCAGGCACAGCACTGCTCTAGAAATGTAGAGGTACTGGATTAGCAACTACAAGGAAACATAACTAAACAGCTTACAGCTACACTGTCTCTTCTCCAGTTGTTCTTGAACTGGAAGTGGTGATTTCTGTGCTCGCACACTAGACAACCTTCTTTAGAAATGCCTTTTAAGTGAAATCTAATGCAGTTGTGTCCTGAGGTAGATTTTCTTCCTGCGTAGAGACCATATACTGTTTGTAGTATGACTGCCAGATAAAGCTCCCTTTTATCTCTGAGCATCTATGGTTACTGAAGCTGTAAAAAACCTAATGAAGCAGAACCTTTAGGGATTACTAAAGGAAAAACCAAGATTTTTTCCCATTCAAAAAGCCCTTAAGGAAAGGGAGACAGTGCCCTTCTGCCCTATGAAAATGTAAGACACTAAGATCTGTATTTTCAAGAGAGTTGATGATTTTTTATTATTTTCCTGTAAAGCCTTTAGAAATGCCCACTCAACCCCCCAAGCCACTTATGCATCATGACTTTAAAATTTAAAAAAAAAAAAAAAAAAAAAATCTGCCAGGATGTGTTCGCTTTACTCCAGGAATACAATTACTTGGGCTAGCTTTTCTCTATGTCCAGCTGCTGTTGCGATAACTACACATAGATTGTACATTTAGAGATAGTCCAATTGAGATGGGACTGACAGAGTGCCACCTAACCCTTGCTGGCTTTCTCTTCCAAGATTTCAGAACTGACCACTCACATCAGCATCAGTTAGGTCTCCTGCTCTCATGTCCCTATGCCAAATGCAGGCTGATCTCTCCTGGTTCTACCAGGTGTTCTACCACAGCCAGGACTGCATGGAGAAAGGCGGGGGCAGGGGGGAAGGCCAAAAAAATGCTACCTCTGCCAAATCTGAGTCTTCAGGGAACTCATAAAACCTCATCTTCTAGTTAGCCTTTTTTCATTTCCTCAGCTTCCTATTTAACTCACTGCACTGCTTCATTAATAATGATGTAAACTAACCCAGGCTCATTGAAATTTACTGCTCTGGTTTGCATTCCAAGCAGCGGTTCATTCCAGGTCTACATCACTTTATTCCCAAAACTGCAAAGTCAAGAGATTACACAACCATCCATGGGTCACTTAAGGGTTCAAGGGCTGCAGGGGTTTTCAGGAATGAATGCAGGAATATAAGGAGTGGCAGGGATAGTAGGAAAGAATAGCCAGCTGGAATGAATCATATAGATCTTGCTTCCAGCGAGCGCAAGACTGTCTTCTGTCTTTGAGGCAGGTAAGCTAGTCAACTGGAGCATCAGTTTTACACCCTCATTGGAACGATAACAAAAAACCGTTACCATCTGTTATATCATCACTGTGGCAACAAGCCAATTTTTTCTGTAACAATCCCTGATACTAGATGATAGTATAGAAAATAAAATACAGGTTTTAATCCCATTTTTACTTGAGTTCTGTGAACACTGTAATACCAGGAGAATTTTGTCTGTGGAACAGAAATTGGCTAGCATGGAATTTCTTCTCTGAGTCAACCAGCTAAATAGCTTCTGTACCTGGGCTCATCTAATTAAGTAAGTGCTTTTATAGTGGTGGATAAGACTACACTCTTAATCCAAGGCAGTTTTGTTTGTACCCAAGAAAAAATTCCAGTTGAGGAACTGAGGGTCTAACTGAGGGTCACGCAGAAAAATAAGAATTTGCCATTATTGCCATTATTAAATGACAAAACAAACAAACAAACAAAAAGGCGGGGGCCAGGGATTCTACACACGATGTGGCAGAACATTAATAAACTCCAGATACCCAGACTGACATTTATTTTTAAACAAAAGACCATTTGATGCCAATATATATTTGAACAGTGAGTCCCTTATTAAGAAAATGCCATGTGTTGAACCTGAAAGCTAATTCAGCAAAGTAGTGCCTTTATTAGAGCTTGTGGGTATTTTGAACTCATCCATTCAAGACAAACTACATGCGGTATATTATGCTGGTGTATTTGTTTGGGATCATTTGAAAGCAGCTTAGTGGTTGTAGTATTTCTATAGTTCCACACAGAGCTGTCAGTGAAATTTCATGCATTACCCTTATCTTTTATTATTGTGATTTTTTTTAAACAAAAGATAAACAAATAGACCATCTACTTGACACTTAAATAAAATCTCTCAATTTAAAAATGAACTGTTAAACTTCAGATACTACAGCTGTTTTTAAACAAGCAGGATTTAGAAAATAATTCAGCCTCAAATCTGTTTGAACTGCTACTTCTACTGTTGCAGCAATAATTTAGCTAAGGTCTATAAGTTCACTGGCTTGAGATGGATTCATGCCCTTAACCATTCCTCCACTCCTGAAGACAAATTGGATCGGGTTTTTTTCTGCTGATAATAGGGTTGGGCAGGTAGGGGAACGGAAGAAAATTCAGTAAATGCATTCTTTGTTATTTGAAGTAACCTCTGCACTATGCCTTTTAATTGTTTATTTTAGTCATCCTGTTAATTTTGTTTCCTTCTGTCTCTGCTTTATTTTTCTCAGACTAAGAAATCTGAGGACGGAAAACAAAATGAGAAGAGCACTCAAAAATTAGGAGTAGTGTTCTGGTCAACATTTTATAAATACTTCTTTTTTACCCACATTTTTTTTGCCCATTTTTTGTCTATTGTAAGATGGCCTCAACTTGAATTTGAAACATACATAATATAGTATAGAAGCTTCACTTCAGTTGCCACTGAAATGGATTACCTATTGGACGGCACTTGAACACTGAAAACACCCAAGTGCAGGCAGGGTTGTTCTGGTAGCTGTAATTGTCAGTTTTTAAAGGTGGTATTGGAAGAAAGAGCTGTTAGCTACAGTAACAGTAAACTGAGAAAGAAAATCGTCCTCTTTTTCATTCACCATTTAGAAGTAGGGTCAGTACTGCCAGGAAAAAGAAGGGCAGTTTCCAAGGTTTCAAATTAAGTAATGATCAGGTTTCATGCTGTCTGTGACTGCAGCCAGTTGTTGTCCAGCAACTCTATCGTTTGTTCTGTCAAGTAAAACTTGCCTGCCTTAAGGCAGCACCACAGCATTTTGTTCCATGAACAATCTGTGCTCGTTATCACCTTCTCATTAACTCATCAACCTCATGAACAGCACTCGACAATGACTTTTATGCTGAGCTCTGCCTCATTCTGCTCTTCTCAGTTTCTTGTCCATCTCCTCTTGGGCCATAGCTTGATCTCATTTAAACATTACTGAGATAATTTTAGACCAAGTGGTGTTTCTAATTCTTTTTAGAAGTAATATGAGACTGTCTTTTAAAATTTCATTTTAGCCCAAATTTTTACTCCTCTGCAGATCCACTAGAAGGCAGACCATATAACAACTCTTATTTTAATTACTGAATAAGTAGCTATTTTTCCGCAGATATTTTACACAAACTAGAATGCCATAAATTATAAATGAACAGAAAGCAGACAAGCTCCTAAAACAAACAGGCCCAAGCTCATCTCTTTTAACATACAGCTATGTTAACATGATCTCAAACAACAGAGTTCACCTTAAGCCTGCCCAGCAAATGAGATGTAGCCGACAGTACATCCACTTCTCTCTGCCTTCCCCACCGCCCTCTTCCCACTAAACTGGCTTAAACTATCACCACTTTTATAAATTGCTCGTTCATCAGTCAAATTTCCTGGTTCATGAAAAAGAACTTGAGTCTTAATCATAGATGCAAAGGTGTTTGGCTAGATGCAGTTTGTTTGGATTCATGTATACCTGGCTCCACCTAAAAGGTGGCAACTTACTACAGCAAAACCAAAAAAAACCCCAAAGCCCAGCATTTAACAGATTACTTTGGTCACATCTAACAGATTACTTTGGTCAAACACTCCGTGAAAAATTCTGTACTAGAAGGAAATGTTTACTTTACATATATATATATTAGCAACATAATGTGAAAGTTTATTTGCACTCACAAATTAAAAAGAACAACCAAACAAATGAAACCAAACCCAAACAAAACCAACACCTCACACCACCCACCACCCCCAAAACCCCACATCATCGTGTTAACTTCAATCCCCAAAGGATATTTATTAGGATATTAACTTTTCATCTGGTCTGGACAAAAACAGCAGCATACATGTAGTTCCCAATCCAATCTATAGGTAATTTGTTGCCTTCAACACTGTAGGCTACTACAACATTACTCAGGAACATAAGAACGAAAAAGTAAGTCAAAGCTAAATTGACTCGTAGCACAAAGAATGATGTTATCTTACATTACCTGATCCATTTATGGTGTGTAGGCCTGGAGAACTAAGGGATTAGATTTAGTCCTCAAAAGAGTCCTCCTTTTTATTATTCTTATGATCTAGATCTGGTCCTACAAGATAAATACTTCCTCTGGTTTTGTTTGTTGGTTTTTGTTTTGTTTTGGGGTTTTTTTGTTGTTGTTGTTGTTTGTTTTTTTGGGTTTTTTTTACCCCAGAAGCAAGTATTGACCTGGCTTAAAGTAGATTCTGTCTAATTACCATCAGCGAGAGAGAAGGTTAGATGCATTCTCTGGAGCTTCGCTAAAGAAGCCTCATCCAAAGCTATTACAATGTAAAGCTGTGATCTTTATTGACTTCAATGGGCCACTCATTCAATCATCATATTTTTGCTCCTGGTGAGATTGAGGCAGATGCCAAAAGCTAAATGCTATACTCCTATTGTGCTTTACTCCCGGATTGGTAAATATAATACACTTATAGAAAGTTGAGATTAGTTTGAATGGAGTAATTAAGGGGTAGGAGGACAACAACCGAAATAAAAATAGGCAAAGTAGTGGAAACTTCAGAGAAAAGGGGAGCAGAGAAAGCTGGTCACAGTGAAGTTAGAGAAGGCACACAAGAAGCAGCCTGAGGACTGTGCATTTAATGGAAAGACCACCTGTACATGCCTGAAGTTAACCCTTTGATGGACTAAGGTGAGACCTTTCAATAAGAAGTTACAAACTTGTTACAAAGTGTCTGTTACTGGTTTGAATCAGCATAAAGTTGCTCAAAGGCTAGAAAGCCTTGAGAGGCTTAAGAGCTTGTCTATAACATACAAAACACCAGTTTTTCTGAAAAGACAGAATTCCTGCAACACAAGAATTGGCTAATTTCCAACTACTGTTGAATGCATCAGTGAAAAAGGAAATGTGTAAACAAGTAGAGAGTGAAGGGGTTTGTTTTTTTTAAATCACAAGGGCAGATGTGCTGGCACCTGGCAAAATGGTATTCACTTTACCAAATGAGCTGCTCGGTTCTGTGACAGCTGTTACAAAATGTCAGTGGAAGCTTTCCATACACACAGTGCCAGGTTATCACTACCTTTTATGTAGGTAATCAGAGTACTTAAAAGATTTTGCTTTGATTAAACCACCTTTCTTTTAACAGCAGAAAAACTGACTTTATACTTATTTGAGTATTTTGGAGTACATTTGTACTCCTTCACAACTCCAACAAGCCTGTCAGCAGCATCAGACACCTCCTGTCCAGAGGATGGCAGCCCACCCGCTCGCCTGGCCTGGCCTCTGTCCCTGCTGCAGGACCCAGCCTCTGCCGGCAGCGGCAGCCCCAACATCCTCAGCTGCTACTTCTGAACAAAAATATGGGGGAAGGCAGCAGAGGTGGAGAGGTTTATGCACATGCACAGGTTGCCTCTACTGCAGGATGTATTTCTACTGAGCAGTACAATACTATCCCATCTAAACACTGCTTTCAAAATAAATGCATGTCTGGATCATGCACACCTCAATGAGGACATAAATTTCACGTTGCTGACAGGCATACATAGCACCTGATCAGCTATACTGTTGCAGCACACAGCACAGTTTCATTTGGCCTGTTTAACCATCACCAGAGGGATAAAAAAGGAGAACCTATTTCCAGCAGAAATATAAAACACAGCATGAATTTGTGCTTGTTTATTTTGTAGAACGCTTGATCTACAATCTCCTTGACAGAAGTCTCTATTAGGAAAACCCTCCAAGTATCACTTCACATGAGTTTAGAAGTACCTACCTTCCATGGAAAAAAAAAAAACAAAACAACATTTATTTAGATTTGATTTATCCCAGAACTACAGGAATTACACTTGGCCTTAAAATACTGACTTTACACAGGTTTAAATCTAGAAACAATGCTACAGTAAACAAGGCTGTTGTCTCCTCTGATTGTGACAGCTTATTATATTCCAGCCTTCTGGCCTAAGGCAGAGGCCATGAAGCAGAACAGGAAGTTTCTGCCCCCCGTCCCCTCGTCTTATCCGACCTACCCAAGCAGAGGACAGTTTCACCATGGGCAAACTGACAGCAGAACACCTGCAGAGACAGATGCGGAGTAAGATCCCAGCTAGCCAAGAAAAGCCTCAGTGACCTCAGCAACCCAAGTTGTGGCAGGGTTGTAAGAAAGACATGGAGGAAGTAAACTTTCTGTTTCAAAGCCGACACTTTGGGAAATCTGACTGATGAAATCACCTGTTGGATATCCTTATTTTTACAACCTCTGAAAAGATGCTGAGTGCTGGTCCAGCTCTGGGTCTCCAGCCACAGTCCCAAAACGCAAACGGTCTGCTGCCCCCTTCTAACAGCTGGCATGCTTAAATGCCTGCCCCAGGCCCAGCGCCAGCTTCTGGGGCAGACTACTCTTCCCCAGAATCCCCCCAGTGCTTCCTTGCATGTTATCACTTATTTAAGGAATAAAGCAGAGAAAAATATTGGTAACAACACTGATAGCACATCTTTCTGAACACAGATTGTGCATTGTTGTACTTTCTAAAGTTAACAGCTTCTCCTTTGCTAAAAGTCTGTCTTCTTCCTCCCCACAGCCTCTTTGCCCCACTCTCTCACCTCAATATTTCCAACTTTTCATATGAAATCCCTGGCTGTCTCTAATCATTCTACCACCTACCTACTTACTGAGAGAGAGAATAAATTGGTTTTCACAACATTAGGTACATCTTTAGCCAGAGCAAACAAGTACGCCTTTTGTCCCCTAGTCTTCTGACACTGCAGGGTCTTACAGCAAGGTGATACTGAGAGAGGCAGAGTGACACACAGCTTCATAGTACTGAACAGAATTGGAGGACAAAGCAAGTCACCACCATGTCACAATACTGGACAAACTTAAATTTTTCAGTCAAACATGACTGCTGAGAAGAAAAAATATTCTTCTTATTTGACTGTTTCATTTATGCTTAGGACTTAAAGTGTACCTGTGACTGCCATATTTTTAAATGCTCCTCAAGTTTATCACAGTGTTGAAGCCATTCCTTCAAGCTAATATTTTCATTTGTTACCTATTGATGATTTTGCAGTTCTAAAAAAAACTAAATTATTTCCTACAGCATTCAAACATCCATTTTCTGGATGAATCCTAAAGAAATTCTTGGAATTTCATGCCAAAATATTCCGTAATGGTTTTCTTGACCATAACCAAATACTTCTTCATCTTCCACACCTATGTAACTATATAGCTATAGGGTATTTTAATTAAATTCCAATACAGTTAAATGTACTTTTATCTTCAGTCTTCTCCTGGCAGTATTCATTGTCAATCAAATTCACTTTCTATTTTAAAGCTGTCTACTTATTGCAGCTATGATGTTGTTAGAATGGACAGCTGCCATTTACTGAAAATCTTGTCATTAATGAAGTGATGCATCTGAAAACTATTTTGCTTAGTTTGTAAAATGTTTCAAGGCTGTATGGACTGAAATCTATACGATTGCTTTTAATCAATCAGTTTCATAAACTGTCTTATGATTTGGAGGCACAGGCTTGACCAGAACAATATGCACACCATAGATCACATACACAAAGAGTACTATATCACATCACATTTGCATCTAGATGTGAGGATGCTA
Source organism: Platalea leucorodia (assembly GCF_965183815.1). NCBI lineage: Eukaryota > Metazoa > Chordata > Aves > Pelecaniformes > Threskiornithidae > Platalea > Platalea leucorodia. The sequence goes on from NC_138823.1 coordinate 104,868,317, forward strand.
ACTTATTGCACACCTTTTTTTTCCAAAAAAGTCAAAGTCTTGTCTAAGCTAGAATATAAGATAAGTTACAGTTTATATTTCTTCAACTTCTCTCCCAAAAGCTCAGTCTTTTCTGATGTAAAAAGTGGTTAGGTTTTTGAAAAATGCTTGATATTCCACTATTGTTTTTTCCAAACATTTAAAACCATTAACCACACTACAAAAACCTGAGTCTTCCTGAAGGAAAAAGTGTCATCAGAATTTCCATTCAGACATTTTTATTAGTTGGACTCCACTGAAGTCTGCCACCACGTGAAAACAATCTTAACACTATTTCATAGGAAAAACAAAGTGATATATCCTATTTTTCAATACAAAAGCCAAATAGAGTAAAAGTATCCAAAGTACAACACTTACCACCTTTGCTGGAAAATACTGATACAAGATAGCAAATTCACATTTTTTTTTCTATATTCAAAATTAAGAGATTAAAAAATGAGCACGAGAAAAGGAGAAACCAGATTTTTCTGAGAAAAATACAAGAATGAATGCAGATTGATTGGATACTAAACAGACTCCTTGAGTTTACACAAGAGTTCCCCTCCTACACATTTATTAGCAAGTTCATCTCTTGTTTCCAACATCTGATGAGGTGTATTAGCCATTACCATTATAGAATAATGCCTCAACAATTGGTATGCTTTTTCTGTGATCCTAGCTTGACTCCAGAATATAGACAGGGATGAAATTATCATGGCAAGATGTACTGTTTTGGCAGAGATTCCAGGCTTTCCCCATTTTGATGGTCCAATGACACTTATGAGAAAAATACGGAAGTGGGTACATGCAGTCAGGTAAACTAACCTTATTGCTTGTTTTACTCAGTTACCTAGATCACCACGTTAAAAAAGCACAGTATGATACACAACTTTTAGTTTTGAACACAATTTATTCCTAAATTCACAGTCAGCAGACTTGTGTTTTCTCATTCTATTACCCTCATTGTGCTAAGCAAATCTAAATTAGTTATGTACAAAACTTCACTAAATAAGCAAGCATCAGCTAAAAGTAGCATATTTAAATATGCTTACTTGGGTGAGACATCACAGTCAATAGTTAAATACTATCACCTTTTGACTGCTGTCTACACTTAAAATGGGAATAAAAGCATCCCAGTCTGGCCACCATATATGAATTACACCTACCATAAAATGACTGATATTTGCTTCAGATAATACTACTGAAGAAGCATTTTTAAAGCTGACCTTTAAGCTATAAATATCTGTGTTTTCTTCCATACTTAAAAGACTTCAAACTGGTGTTCTGTTCCAGAAATTGATCTATCTGCTATTTCAAAGCAGCCTGAGGATATTTAAAAACAAATTAAGGAAAAAGATTAAAGTTAGTGAGTGTTTTCAACAGAGTTCAGCATCACCACTGAATCACAGAACTACACCATGTAAGTAAACATGATCATTTTCTTCTTCATCTGCAGTTGTGTGAGTGATTTTATATAACACTCTCTCCCTCCCTCTCCGTCTCTCTCTCTCTCTTAAAGATCACTGCTTCCTTGCTTCATGTTTTACAGCAGTGATGTAAACCCAGTGAGCTTCAGCAGCCGTTACAGGGAATTGCATGTATTTTCATTAATTAAATATTAAGTGGTATTTCCAACTACTTTCATTTTATAAAATAATTTGTTCAAAACTGTATTTAATTTATAATATTTAAATATTACATTTTTAATTAAGAATATACAAATAATAAATATAAAAATAAAACCTTAAATAAATTATATATTATATGCAAAAATATATTCAATATGAACAATTATTTATAAAATAATAAAAATTTATTTTTTATATTCACCCAGCAAAGAAGAGCTTCTTGTCAGCCTATCCATATTTTCACTTATGGAATTGACTACCACCAGTGTACCTAGTTCAGAAGTCCAGAAGACTTAATTTTACAGCTCACAAATTAAGGAACAAGAGAAGACATAGACATGGTTTTTAATGCAGAATATGACATATTGCCTCTGATACTTTAATCCCTCAATCAGCTCAGAGTGTTTCAGTGTTAGCACTGTTAAAAGAGCCAACAGAAAAAAACACTTCCTATCTCTACTCCAAAATACCATGTGTAAAGTCTAACTGAAGTCCTCGACTGAACAGAGAACACAAACTGTTTAACCTCAACAAAGTTAATTTCATCTTGGGTTATCATAAAGATATTTTCTCCTGCCTTTATTTTTACCCTTGCCTTATCAGCAAGAGTGTCCATTTTCATAAAGCATGAACTACAATTAGCTTGTAGTAGCAATAGCAGGACTATTTCTTTGTTTAAAAAAAACACTATACACACTCAACTGAATGCATGTCTGTGCATAGCCTTTGTAATCTACATGGCTGAAACAAATGTACTTGAACAGCATCATGATAAATGACGACCAGAGAATCAAGACAGATGCAAGAGACTGCTGTCTTGAAATCACCACAGAGACAGGAAGGGTAAAGAAATTTTATGCTTGATCACCAACCAGAAGTCAGCAAAATAAGAATTCCAAGTTCACACCTTACAATGATTTACTTAAGGCAAAACAATACGTGTTATTCTTGATGCCTGCCTGAGGTCAGAAGGGAAAGAGCAGAGCAGAGGAAATTGTTCAATTGTTCTTCAGCAGAAAGTAAAACTCAGTATTGCCAAAGTTGAATAATTAGATTACAGAAAGATTTAGAAAAACGGAAGTCTCATCATGTCTTAGTGAGAAATGCAGAGTAGAAACAAGATGGTAAGCAAGCAGAATCCACATGTTTGAAGGAGACATGAGAAGTTTTTATATGATTGGCAAAAATTAGCAGGTAAGGTGCAGTAATCAGAATTAGATACCAGTGAGTGTGATGTTACTCCGACAACTGAAGGCCAAAATGAATGAATTCAGAGAAACCACCGTTCCAGGAACCACCTTTTTCCTTTTTGATCTTCAGAAAAAAAAGTAGAGGCAAATACTTCCAATGCTCAGTGGAAAGAAGGCTGAAAAAAGGTTCTGAGGAGGCTGATGAATATGGAGTTGTCAGACAAACAACTTTGAGTCATCATCTCCTCTTTTGAAACCTGATGACAAACTGGTCTCTGAAAATCCTGAAAAAGAATATTCCTCACAGAATGCATGTTCACAGCTAGCTCTAGATTCTGCCAGAGAGAAAATGATGCCAAAAGTACATCATGTACAAAGATTGAACCTCATGAGTGATGTGAAAAGTGCAAACAGTCCTAAAGCTTTATAAATGCATCCAATTGAATGTAATGACATCCTGCAGCAAATTTTATAAGTTAAATCTTCCAGTTAGTACTGCTCAATTCTGACATGAAGTCATTAATTTTCAGGTTATGCTCTTGTTTTTGCTCTGACAAGTGGCTTTGTAAAGGTATTTTTCCCCTCTGAGAGCAGGTAATTCATTTCTTGATGAGTTTTTGCAGAATCTTTCTATTAATCTGCTTTTGGATTCTTTCACGTTGCAGAAAACAGGTTCTGCCTTACCTATAAATTAAAAAAAAAAAAAAAAATCAAGGTTAGCTAGTTAAACACGTATTTTCTACATTTCCTGATAATGCAAAACTTTGCCTCAGCTGCAGTCTGTCAGTGACTTCCATGAACTTCAGTGACATTAGTTGCATGACTCAGGATTGTAGTAGAATTTAGTCATATAAACCTACCTGGATGAAAAAGCAACTATTCCTTGTAGATTTCATAACTGTAGCTTAATCTGAAACATCTGCATATGAAAAAAAGTATTAAAGCTAAAAGTTTTAAAAATAACACTGCCTCCTGTGCAAAACATTTTTTCAGGTCTCCAAACTTACTTCTTATTCCACAGTCCAGAGACAACCGATTATCCACACAAAATCAAAGATTTGTGAATGTGGCATGTGATCTGAGTGACTAATAGACTAACCAAAATGAGTTAAATGCTTTGATTCAGACACAGCTTTGCTTCAAACCTGATGTAAGGGACACTACAATGTTAAGCTGTTTCAATAACTTTTCAGAAGAGATGTGTTGACTAGAGTGAATAATCTGAACCAAGCTTACCTCCAGCTGCATAAATTCTCTCCCGAGTTGTCCTAGCTGTGTTAGCTGGCACACAGCAGAGGAAGAAAAAAAAAAAGGGGTACAGGAGCTAAGGCAGTCTAAAATCTTTGCCTTATACTACCCGGTGGGGCACTGCCACACCTATGACCAATGAAGCAGTCTTGCTTGCTACATCTCGCACTACAACTAGCCCAGCTGAGCAGTGTAAGCAGAAGCCTCACACCCCCTCACACTTCTGCCAATGGCTTTGCTGGACTACAGTTAGGCCTTAAGCTAAAAATTAGAACTAGCCTGCTTAACAAAACTGTATCATTTTGCCTGGTCCAAAATCATCAAGGCAACACTGCAGATTCACTTTCTGAGTTCACTCCCTGTGGATTTAATTAAGGTTGTGGGTTAGTTATTATTTTTTTTAAAACTTAACGTAAAATTTATTATGCAATTATGTAAATATTCTTTACATAACTACTTCTGTACTTATATTAGAATGCTGATTTTCATATCACAGAGGAAAGAAGTTTATATACCACAAGCTATTCAAAATTTAAATTGCATTGTACTAGCTCATAGACTTACTTACAGAATACACAACATCCACTAGGACAAGAAGACTTAAAGTCCATTTCGATGAAAGTCTCTCAAAATATCAACAGAATGCACTATTTATATGTAAAATTCTTAAAAAGAAATTTCTCATCACAGTGAAATGGTTTGCTACCACTGCAGTGTTTATCCACCATGTCCAGAAGACGTTTCATAGTTGTTGCTTCATATACATATTTATTGACTGCCAGAGATTTTGCCTTATGATATTCCTGAAAGTAACTGGAGGAAAAAAAAATAGAAAACTTTCAAATCAAAGTGGTGTTTTTTTAAACTGGAATAATTTCTTAATTGCAAAGTGTGATATGCAATAAAAATTGATATAATCAGGTAGTTTTGCCAAAAATCCTTTACAATGTATATGCCTTAAAAAGCCCTAAAACAGGTGCTCAACAGTTTGTTCTGTAGTTCTAACTTTTTTTCTGAAAAAATGTTTATTTTCTTCAAGATGACAATGCCTATGTCTAGTTCTGGTATTAAGCAAAAAGTTCAACAAGCTCTAGCTTGCTTGGGAAAACCCCAAGCACCACTTTGCTGGCCAGTCTTAAGTCAAAGGGTTTTATTATGGAAATGTCTGGATGCATTTACTTTTATTAATGTTCTTTAAAAACTTCCTTTACAAACTTCTATTCTTCAGTTTTTAAATAGTTTTTACACAACTATAGTCTGTTGGACTAAAACAGAACCTTAAGCAAAAGCTTTTTGCATTGCTTCTCTACTACTTCTCTAGCTCTTCCACTTTATAAAGTTCAGCTTTTCCTGAAGTCCCTACCAACACTACTACAAACCTGCCCAACCCAAAGATGAAACAAAGAATTAACAGAATTCCATCTTTGATTTCACTGAAAAACAAATTGGGATCACAAATAATGCTAATGCACATAGGTGTAAAACAAATTGCTACTGTACTGTTCCATAGAAGCCAGAGATCCTTCCGGCAAGAATTATTCCAATGAACAGGACAAGATGGTGGATCTTTCCATATAGGACTGGCATACTGTCACCACAGTCTTCTGACTGCTTACCAAATGAATGAAAACATTAGAGAGTCCTAAGCCTGGCATTGCAAAGTTCTCAGCAGTTCTTATTTTTGGAAGCAAAAAAGGTACAGAGTGACAGAACTATATTAATTTCTGAAAAGCAATCTAAGAAAATGTAATTGTCATTAAAGGTCCATTTTAACATTTGAGATATATAATGCACAATAATCAGCTCTCTTTTCTAGTGCTTACCTGTCTGCCAATTTTGTTCTTTGTTCTTCACATACAGTTTCCAGAGAGATGACAAATAAGTTTTGCCTAGGCATTGATACTAGAGCATTAGGTTGTTCGTTATTTTTCTGCAAAGCTATGAAGTTTTTGTTTTGCAGCAGGTTGGTTTGTTTCATTGTACAATTTTCTGTTGCTGGGCAATTCAGATGCTGAGAGTGTCTCAGAACTCTCCTGAGCTTGCATGTGCTCCTCTAAAGAAGTAGATAATTCATCTATTTCTAGTGAGTCTGAAAAAGAAAAAAAATACACAGTCACGTCAACAGAATATCCTCATTTTAAAATTACTTTCAAGAATAAAATCTTTATTGATTTTTTTTACTATGAAAATCCACCTAGTTTTTGAAACTAGGTCTGGAGATGATAAAAAAAAAAACACTTCCAGACTAGTTCTCAGGTATCTATTTATTTATTTTGAAAAAGCTTAGTTCTTTCAGTAAAATTTTACTTGCTTTACTTTTACAGTGCCATCACCTTGTATACAAGTTACTAAATGTAAAAGGATCTTTGCTTAAGGAAAAATAATGCATGCATGAACTACTGGAATAATTTGTAATGGTTTCATGCAAACAGTATTTAAGACTTTTGAAAGTACGGTCCTTCCTGATTCTCTAAATTGGTGAAGGCTAAATTTAAACTAGATTGTCACCAATGATTATTGATGCCATATGTTAAAGTAAGAATCGCTTATGATGTTGCTAAACACAACTGGAAGTTAAACAGAAAGGTATGAATTAAGACATATTTTGTTACTAGACAAAGTAAGTGGGGTGTGAGTTATCTTTCTGGAAACAAGCAAATACTGTAATTCACGGACCTGTGAAAAGATGAGTCTTTGGAGGGATATTAAAAGAATCCACTAGGTGGTGCACAAGGCATAGAGGAGACAGGCAACGGTCTGGCTACCTAACTCCCACCTAGAAACTGTTTTCAATTTAAAAAAAAAACCTCATCACAAAGAATTAAAAGAGACACCGAAATCTAAGGTTAAAATTGTTTATGACAAACCTCAGTGAAAAGTCCAGGGTACAAGCAAATTTCACCTCACTTTGGCAATGCAAGTTCATTTCTATGCACATTTACTGACTACATCTGGAGGAAAAAAGAATCTGTCTGCTAAATAGGCAAAGATTCTTCTCCCGAAGCCTACACTATATGTTGTTGCTAGAGAAGAGCAATGAGAGTGTGAACTACCAATATCTAATGTATGACACCGAGCTGAAACCCACAGGTCACGCCCGTTTCTCCTGTCACGCAGGAGGAAGGAAGCACAGGGTTTTGTGCATCGGTTCCATGTCATTTCTACCACAAGATGTGTGTCCACTATGTCTCTGAGGATTGTGGGCTAGAAGAGATGTAGCAATCTTAACAGAACTGTGAATCAATATCTAGCGGTCTGTATGACACCTTATACCTATAGATTTGTTATACGCTCTTTTTATTTATGCATCCAGCACTCAGTATTAGCTCAAGATCCTCTTTCATGCAGCCCATGTGCGTCTCTTCCTCCACAATGCTACCTCCAGTTATTAGCCAAATTACCCAATGTTTACGTAAGCCATTACAACTCTGCACTCCTGAAGTACTCTCATACACACTACCTGCTAAGCAAGAGGTACTTTTTGGCCAGTCTGCACGCAACTCAGAGCCAGCCACAACAGATACATGTAATGACTAAAGACTACAGTCTTTTCTTCAGTAAAGACACCAATTAGAAAGCTCAAAAATTCCTTCTACTTGAAGACTGAATTTGATTTCCATTTCATTACAGAGATTAGATTTCTCTCAGAGATATTGATGGTCACAGAATAATAAAAAAAGTAGAAAACAACCATAAACAGCCATAGACTCATACGTCTTACATAGAAGATACAGTAATGATTTGCACCATGGTAATCAACATCTTGAACAAAGCAAGCAAAAGAATTAAAGTGCTAAAATTGGTATCTGGATGGGTTGTAAAGTTAGCCTGGACAGTAATTTTATCATAAGCTTCAGCTTCATCTTGAAGTTGTAGTTTTGGGTCTTTTTTTAGACAAATACTTAGTCTTACTTTCTGAAAAAGTAACTTTGCTACTTCTTTTTCAGGTCCTTGTTTACTGTTGAGATGTTTAGCTGGTGAAACATTAAACAAATATTTATACTGCAGCAAAGAAAAAAAAGAAATTTAGGTTTGCTATCAAATAACTACACCTAATTTAATATATGGATATACACTAGAATATGCAAGAGAAAAGAGTGCTAATGGATCACTTAGAGAATCCTCATTTTCGAAGCATGACAAAATAAAATGTGGTATATTTTTAACAGAACTGAAATACAGCTTTTCAAAGTTGAGCCACTGACCAGGTACTCCACACTTATTGATTGTTTGGGTATATAAAAAAACTAGGTGATAACAGATTGATAGTTTTCTAATTTTATGCTACACTATATTTTTGCTTATTTCCATAGATTGCCAACACAGTATGCTGCATTGTTTTCTTATAGCATGTAGTGTTAGTGCTGCTGCTGTTAAAATTAGTAGGATATTCTTGCAGTTATGGCAGGAACAATTTAGTTTTAATTAGAGGTCTGTCAGAAATGTCTTTGAGTGTTGTTGGTCTATTCACCTTCTCTGTGTTCCAACTTCCATTTTATAAAACGGGGAGGTCAATAATTGTTCTCTTCTACTTATTGTCCGTGTCATTTTCCACTGTAGCTCTGCATGTGGCACGTTACAACTTCAGAATAGGGTTTAAATGAAAAGCAATAATGTATGAGAAAAATTTCCAACACCATTTTGAGAGGAAAAATCAAATTTAAAATACTAAGCTGTATGTAACTAGCTTGTAACTTAATTAGAATCAAAAAATAACTCAAGCTGTAAGGGACCTCTGCATGTCCTCCATTGTCCAACCTTCTGCTCAAATGAGCTCTAACTTCAACATCATACAAAGCTGCACAGTGTTCAGTCATATTTTGAAAGTCCTCCGTGGGTGCTTGACCAGTGGAAAAAATCCTTCCCTTACATCCACCTGGAATTGTCTTTGCTGCCACGGAAATGCTAGCTGCCTCTTGTCCTTTTACTGTGTATATTTGTGAAAAGTCTGGCTTCATCTTCTCTATATGCCCCCATTAAGTAGTTGAAGACAGCAGTTAGATTCTCCTCCTGCTCTCCTTCCCCCAACTCTTCTACAGGGTAAACAAAACCAGATCTCTCAGCCTATTCCTTGTATGTTATATGTTCCAGCCCTGTACCATCTTAGAAGCCCTCCTCTGGACTCTCTCCAGTTTTATGACCTCTCTTTTACTGGGGAAACCCAAAGTGGAACACTGTTCCAGATGCTGCCTCATAAGTGTTGAGTAGAGGGGAGTAATTGCTTCTCTCCATCTGGTCTTGTTAATGAAGCCCAACAGGTATTGCACTCATGTTCAGCTCATTACCCAGCAAGAGCCCAAATTTTCTGCAGAGCTGGCACCTAACCAGTCAGATCCTGTACCTGTTGCAGGGGGTTATTCTATCCAAGGTACAGGACTTTGCATTTGTCTGCTGAACTTAATGATGTCAGCCAACTCCTCAAGCGTGGTAAGGTTCCTTTCCAGCAGCAAGCCAAGTGTAGTTTGTTCTTTGCTATACATTTGTAAATACCAAATTCCTCGTTATCTAGAAATTATCTTGTTGCTTGGGGATGGGAATAGGAAAAGCAATGTAAGTTTACCCTGAATACATTTATTCAGAATAACTTGCTCCATTAACTCACCTCTGAAAATATCTGTAGAATCACATGAGCAAGTGAAAAAGCAGTCATAACTGAAGGTGAAAGCCCTGAACATAAGTCTATGGGTCCGCTTTAGCCACCTAAGTTTGAACATGCTGAGGAATTTAAGTAAAAGCACACTAAATAACAGTGGTCTTAAATAGTTTTTCTTGTTCCAGAATTTTCTGACTCCCTGTCCACAAAAACAAGATCTTAAGAGGAGCAAGAAGAACAGATGTTTTAGGTTCGCTAGGGATTCTCCACGTCAGTGAGTTCTACATACAACACATGCTGAAGAGTAATTTCAGCTGAATAGAAACTAGACACCAGAACTTCTTGTTGGAAGGCTTACATCACTGATGAAAGTATTTCAGTCACAACACTGGTAGAAAGGAAACACAAAGTCTTTCTTTTATTTACAAGTAATTAATTCTGAGACATCTTTAAAGATGTAAGACTAAAAACCTGAGGAGTTGACCATCTCCACAATTCAAATCAGATGGCTAAAATAAGTCTCCTATTTAGACCTATTAATGGCAGGATCGTCACCTGAGAACAGCTCTGAAAGCTGCAACAATGTGCTAGATAAGGAGACAATGAAGCACTGCTAAACTGAAAAACACCGGGCAAGTTAACAATTGTATTATGCCTGTGTTTATGTCAGCATACATATAAAAAAAAGATAAAGTTATAAAAATAAATTTCACAGAAATATGTAAAGACAAAATACTAAAATTACTATAATTGTAAGTGCTATAATCTAGTCCTGTATCTTGATATAACAAAATGATAGTGCCAAAGCTGACATTCAAAACATAGTATAAAATTGTTTTTATTGCCAGAGGAGTGCTTAAAGGCACGATATACAGTTACATAAATACAAATAACAAACACAATGGAAATTCAAATGCAACTGAATTGCACTCAAACCAGGTATTTCAAAACAGCAAAATCATTCTGAATACATCAGAAAGCCTTTTTCCCCTATGCTAACCAGTGGTATTCAATTCCCAAAACGCTTACAAACCCATTCCAGGTTTAGAAACAAGCTAGCGGGAACATAGGGTGCTGGTGTTGAAAATTAATGTTTTAATGAGTTCACAAATAACTAAATATCAAGAGACTACCTGGAGACAGGTGACGCCAACAGACAAGGCACCACCAGAAGTAAATTAATGCACAAGAAACTGACAGGACTTATTAGATATATCTACGGTCATATCTATGCTGCTGAGCGTACTACAAGACAGCTATTTTTAAATGAGACGTGATGTACCAGAAACATTCTAGCCACTGAAGCATGAAGCTGTATGTAAACCAGTTCACCACATTGAGAGGCAGCAGTACTATAGTTAAGTGTAATTACCTTTCCAAAACACTTGAGAAAAATTCAGTTGGTGAGTGAAGTCTTGTAGATTTTCTAAGTGTTCCCAGACTTCACTGTGGATTTTTCTGAACTCACCTAACTATACTATTCACTTTTGAATGAAGCTCTAACTGCTGTGACAGTATTTCAATACCACTGTTTCAGTTAGTGCATTTGTACCTTTTAACTTCATCTATTTCATTCTGTTGCTGAGGAAGACTTCATTTAAATGCACGATCTGTACTAAAATGCAGCAAAGATGCATTTCATTCACTGTCACTCACTGGACGATCATCTCAAGTTTCCAAAAAGGAATGGATTACATTAGGTTTTCACAAGTGTTTTAAGTCAGGAAGTTAGAGCAACACCACTAAATGTTTAACATTATTGAATTAAAAGACAGTTTATCAATCTAATGTGACGTGTCAATACTGAGGTAGGTAAGAAATGTTAATGGAAAAAATAGGTGCACTCAAGACAGCATTGTAGGACATGAAATCCATACTAACATGCAACTGTACACAAAATCTTGACAAATCTTGTAAATCAAACCATTCTACAGAGGAAAGGGGATTTCTTTTTTTAGCTCAGATGTCAGAAAAAGGTTACTTCTTGACTGTCATTTTGAAAAAATCCATTATATTACATCAGTTGCTGAAATTCATTTCCCATTGATAGCACGTTAGAGCTATAAGGGAAGCAATAGGAACAAACTTGCTGACTTTATGTTAATGACATTTTTAGATTACCTAGGAAAATAAAGGGGGGGGGGGGGGTGACAAATACAGAACTTTGGCAACAGTTAGGCATGTAGGAAATTTAGGCTGGCATTGTACAATGAGAATTTTTGGCAACAGAATCAGTGGCCAAAAGTGATGACTAAGGTCAGCAACATTGGGACTTCATATGGAAACCAGAAAGCTCCTGAATACTTCATTTGAGCATGACTATTCTTTAACTTAGTCTTACACCTGAAATAATGTGATTTTATTCATACGAAGGTAAACATGCAAACTGTCTTCTATGAAAATTGTGAAATTTGGCAGGAGGGAAAAATCGAACAAATAGCCTTTACATGCAAAAAATAGTACAGAAATAACTCTAAGAAAGTCACAGAAAACATGAGGAAGGCCTCACAGTTAACAGCCACTTCAAAATATACATCTTACTATATAGTGTTTAGTCAGTTAGTAATACTAGTTCTACTAGTAACTACTAATAGAAGTAGCTATCTTCACTTTCTGTGGCCTTTGATATCAATGACAAAACAATAAACTACAACATGGATGGCAGATCAAAGTTCACAAAGCAATAATATAGCGATTTGTTTTGTAGCTCCACAGAAAAGAAAAAACAGCACAGCTTCCCAGAGGAAACAGAATCTAGTTTTCTTCCCTTGTGTTACTGTGAGCACAAGATAAGCCCATTACCAAGACATTTCAAAGGAACAAATGCAAACAAAAAGTAAATAAGGTATCTCATCAAAACATTTGTGTATACAGTTAATCTGTAAATGAGGTGTGTGCACCTGTGAATTTAATCAAGTCATATCCTCATAGGACAGTAATATAAAAGCTTAAGTGCAGAATATAGCATTGTTTTGTATTCCCTGAGTTTCACCTTGATCCCTACTTCAGAACAACTTTATTCTGAACTAATTTCATATTTCCAAAATACAGTCCAAACTGATAGAATTAATGGAGTCTGACGTTTTACAGAAGCCAGTGTAGTCTCCCTAAAACATGAATGGGATTTATGCCAAAGCTGAACACGCTTATAATCTAACCCTGAAAGTCCACATCCTGGAAACTTCAAGGTCATCCATTGATGGATTTTTTGAACAATCTCATTTTATTTAAAAGTGGCAGCAAGTACTTGAAATAATTAGATTAAGGAACTTTGTTGCTTGCTTTCTTCAGCTTTCATTATTTGCATTTCTCCTACAGTTAACTAACAAGCCACAACACTGACTTAATACAATCCTTAATACACATCATGCTGGTGATTTTGCTTGAAAGACATACCTATAAAGATGTGGCCTTGAAGTCGTTTCATGTTACAAATGGAACAGCAACTGAGGACACTGGGTTTCTCTAGTTTGGAGAGAAGAAGGCTGAGGGGTGACCTCTTTGCTCTCTACGGCTTCCTGAGGAGGGGGAGAGGGAGGTGCTGATCTCTTCTCCTTGGGATCCAGTGCCAGGAGGTGTGGGAATGGATCAAAGCTGCATCTGTCAGGGGAGGTCCGAACTTGAGATGAGGAAGCATTTCTTTACCGAGAGGGTGGTCAAACACTGGAACAGGCTTCCTAGAGAGGTCGTCAATGCCCCATGCCTGACAGTGTTGAGAAGGCATTTGGACAATGCCCTTAATAACATGCTTTAACTTTTGGTCAGCCCTGAAGTGGTCAGGCAGTTGGACTAGATGATCGTTGTAGGTCCCTTCCAAATCAACTATTCTGTTCTGTTCATACCCATTGAACTATGGCTCTGACAGTCATGCTCTGATTGCCTGTTGTTTGATGGCTGCTCATTTTGAAATAGACTAAATCCATACGTGCTTTCTAAAGCAAACTTTGAATAGCTACAGGAAAATAAGCTTTAGCTGCTGATGAAGTAAAGTTACCGCCTCAGCATGCAACCTACCATTTCTTGCCCATCTCTTAGGACACGTCTCAGGAATCAGCACCTTAGTTACAATTTCAGTGATATGTTGGAACTGGAATTAGGCACTGAGACTCCCTCAATTCACAAATGCTGATTTTCAATTTTATTGGAAAATAAACTTCTCCCTCATACTTCCCCTTTGTTTTTCCACAGAAAACAAAGGTGAACAAAGCATACATGTAACTATTGCAATGTTGCTCCAGACAGCGGACACTTTCTTAACCTTGTCTTCCATATGCTTTCAAGACTCTGTGTGTATAGGTTACATCTTTCTTAAGCTAGTTGTTAAAAAAACAACCAACCAACCAATCAAACAAACATACGAAGTCCTTACCTCCAAACTAACCAATGCACTGGGAGAGATCTAGGGATTTCAGGGTGACTAAATTTTTTCAGAGAATTTCATAAATGAGTAATTTTCTCCTGATGTTTTCCAGAAAGTAACAAGGACTGAACATCACCTACAGCAGAGGGAAAGGGCAGGCAAGGTGGGAACGTGGGTGGGAACACATAACCTTAGCATATTTATAAGAAAGGCAGGTAATATCTCCTACACATTTTAATACTTTATATAGTTAATATGAAATACAGGATGAAGCTATTCTGCAGTATGTCAAGAACTAGGACAACATTTTTAGTATGAAACAAAAATAGGAAACTGATGTATTTCTTGTTGCTACTTGAGTTTTTTGGGGTTGTTTTTTTGGTGTTTTTTGTTTGTTTGTTTGTTTGTTTTAATAGTAGAACTAGTAATAGTAACTATTTGGTAACCATTGCAAAAAGATGCTAGAAAGACGTATTACATCTTTCAAATGTCACTTAATATCAAGCCAGTACCTGCTCAAAACCCTGCATATCCACTCTCCAGGACAAAATAACCTCTACGCTTCCAACGTTTCCTTAAAAACAAGTCTTCATAGCAGCTGCATATTACACAAATTAAATCACTATCATCTTCTGTACAGGGAGAACACACCTCAGGTACACAGACCTGGGTATCATCTTCCTTAGGAAAGAAGCTATGGAACAATAGAACCTCAGTTTCTAAATATATGAGGGTTTTGACCAAGACCAACCTTTTAGATTTGTCTTATGAGCCTGCAATAATCAACTTTTTTTTTTTTTTTTTTGATTTAAAGGTAATCTATGAAAGAGAAAATGGATTGTGCATTCTCTGCTAGCGTTGGGCCTATCTCTGCTGAATTCTATGACATTATTTCTGTAGGAATAAGTATAAAGAAAAGGTGCTTAATACAGTACAGGAGGCATCCAGGGTAAGATCTATCCAGGACACAAGAAACAAAGTATGTGTTTCTAAATCGGGAACTCCTACTCTCTCTGAGTGTATCCACCACTCCCTATACCCTTCCCATGATTTAACTCAACATTAACATCTTCTTTTGTGAAGATTTATAAGCCTTAATGGGCTTAGTTTCCATATCTAAAAATGTTATTTCCAAGTACCTTGGGGTGTTTGAGCCTTACATCCTTTTTAAAAACTTTAGGTTTTCAGGCACTGAATTATAAAAAACACTTTGCATTTCATGTTACTCAAAGTTCAAGAAACAATTAAATAGAACATACTTAAACACTGAACTATGTCAATGGCAGGTCTAAATTAAGCTAGCTCTTATCTGGACTAGTACTGAACACTAGCCAAATTTCTGCTTCCTTTCAGATCCAAATTAAGAACGTCAGTAATTTCAAACAGCTTTAGGAAAAACAAATTGCCGTGAATGAGAAAACTACATTTGTCAGACAATACACTGTCAAATATCAGCCACAGATTTTTTGTCCAAGAAGGAGAAAAACCCTCTCCTCTCAATCACATAGGAATGAAAAGCTTAAAAAAACCTCAGAAACCTGTCCAGGTCTACTGAAGAGTTCTTCTGGACCTATCTAGATGATTCCTATTTATTCTTATCACATTAGATGCCCAAAAAAGCTAATAAACTGCATTTTAGCGTTAGTTTACAATTACATAGTTATGCAATAGTTAGGTTAACATGGTATTGGTTAACAACTTCTTTATCTAAAAGCACTAGGCAAGAGGAACAGACATTCCTATGTCTTTTTTTTCTTTTAATCTCTCAGCATCCACAATCTACTAATAGAACAAAAGGGGTACTAATGTCAGCTCAGCCAAAACAGAAAGGGAAAGCTGCTGGCACTTCATTATTACCTGTGAATAGATGAAAAAGGGATGGGAAACAATGGAAATTCCTATGCAGGAATTCTGGGCCTTCTGGCTTACTTAAGGGAGAAAGATAAGACAACATGAATTTTTCTACAGCCTAAGGTTAAGAAACTTTAGGTCCTGCTCCTCCCACATCCACCTTCCTTCCAGCTATATCCTGCTGTTGCGTTATTGACTGCATTGACTCTGGCAGTGATTTAATCAACTTTCATGGAATAATGGACAACAAAACCAGAATTATGCAATAGCTTTTTGATGCGTTAGCAAGTCGAATTGGTATACTGCATGAGATAATGAATGGCAGAGATGGTGCAAAGTAGCAAGATACAGAACTGGAAGTGAGGAAAAGAAAAAGAAGAGCAGTGAGGAAAGATGAAAATGAAGACAAGACACCCCCATACATCAACTATCTATTAATTAATCTTAAGCATATTAAGAAATCACATATTTAAGAGGCTGTCTTGCAGTACTTCATGTAATATACATACATCTAAACAACGAGTTACACATTCTAATTTTGTAGAGCTTTACATCCCTTGAGCACACAGATAAACTACTACCTAAAGTCCAAGGTGATAAGAGACTCAACCTATCAGCAAACTATAGCTATTCTAGTGTATAGTGTACACAGCAGTTCAAAAATCAGACAGTGTATTCTTGTGGTGTGGTTATTTTTTTTCTGGTGACTCTGGACCAACAGAACAGTATCTGCATTTTCTTCTGCTTGAGAGTAGCATTTACTAGCTGCATTCATAGGCAAAACGCAGAACACTTCTTATAACTAAGTATTTGGAGAGAACGGAGTTACCTATGGTGCAAAAAAACCCAAACCTGAGTTAAATGCTCTTCTGACATAAACCACTGTGAAGTCATTTTATTAACGTATGGATTGTTGATCAGGGGAAAAGCGACACCAGTTAAAACTTTTATTATACCACAGCAATGCTGGTCCCTCAGATTTTGCAAGAATCGAGGAAGTACTAAGATAGTACAGAGTTATCTTCAACGTTCTCCCCTGTGAATGAGGACACAGAAATGCAAAGGAGCTCCAGAAGAGGCCGAGTCAGGGATTAAAGTCAGGGGTAGCCTAAGAGTCCAGGCCCTCCGATTCACTGGCAAGCAGCAGTGAGCAGGCTCCAAGCTGACCACCGCCTCAGCCCCCGGAGGCGCCGAGAGGCGCGGGGGTCGCCAGCGCGCCCGGCCCTTGCGGGCAGCAGCCCCCGCCCGACCGCCGACGGAAGCGTCAGCAAGGGAGGGAGAACCACTGCCACCGCCGCCACCGCCGCCACCGGCCCTCCCCCTCCTCCGCCCCCTCCCGCGGGGCAGCGAGGCCGTTACCAAGCTGCCGGTACGGCAAGCGGACCCTCCCCCTCCTCTTCGTCCTCTTCTCCTCCCCCCGCCCCACCCCCTCCCGGCTCACCGAACAGCCACCGGGCCGCCGCCCAGCCCCCCGCGCACCCGCTTCTCTGCAGCCAATCGGAACCTGCCGGAGGCGTGACCGCGGCGGAGGGCGCGGGGTAGTGGGCGGGGCTTGCCGCCGCCTCAGCGCCCGGTGCGTAGCGGGGGGGAGCTGCCGCCTTCTTGGTGCGTGAGTGGGGCTGCCGTTGGGCTGCGCTCCCGGCGGCCGTCGCCCGTCGTCGCCGCGGCTGCGGGGTCGTCGCTTCCACTCCCCCCCAGGCTGGAGGTGGGGGAGCGCCTTGCTCCCTGCACCGAGGGCGTGCGGGGCGGGAGGAGGCGTCGCCAGGTCTGGAGCTGCGGACCAGCTTCTGCAGGCGCCGCTCACGGAAGTAAAGCGTAGGTGACGCCGCGGGGCGCAGCGAAGCGTGCTGTAACCCCGGAGTGACGCGTCAGGTAGTCAGCTGGAGCTGTCGTGCGCAGCTGCGAGTGCAGGAGTTACGGGGCTGTCAGCGATAGCGGGGGTGCTCCCACAGCATTCTCCTGGAGAAGCTGGCTGCACGCGGCTTGGATGGGTGCACTCTGCGCTGGGTTAAAAACTGGCTGGACGGCCGAGCACAGAGAGTGGTGGTGAATGGAGTCAAATCCAGTTGTCAGCCGGTCACAAGTGGTGCTCCCCAGGGCTCAGTATTGGGTCCAGTTCTGTTTAATATCTTTATCAATGATCTGCACGAGGGGATTGAGTGCACCCTCAGTAAGTTTGCAGGTGACACCAAGTTGGGTGGGGGTGTTGATCTGCTGTGGGAAGGCCCTACAGAGGGACCTGGACAGGCTGGATCGATGGGATGAGGCCAGCTGTATGAGGTTCAACAAGGCTCAGTGCTGGGTCCTGCACTTGGGTCACAACAACCCCATGCAACGCTACAGGCTGGGGGAGGAGTGGCTGGAGAGCTGCCTGGTGGAAAAGGACCTGGGGGTGTTGGTTGACAGCTGCCTGAACATGAGCCAGCAGTGTGCTCAGGTGGC
Organism: Platalea leucorodia; assembly: GCF_965183815.1. Lineage (NCBI taxonomy): Eukaryota > Metazoa > Chordata > Aves > Pelecaniformes > Threskiornithidae > Platalea > Platalea leucorodia. Next base: position 104,886,647 of record NC_138823.1, read on the forward strand.
CAAGAAGGCCAATGGCATCCTGGCCTGTATCAAGAATAGTGTGGCCAGCAGGACCAGGGGGGTGATAGTGCCCCTGTACTGGGCACTGGTGAGGCCGCACCTTGAGTGCTGTGTTCAGTTTTGGGCCCCTCACTGCAAGAAGGACATCGAGGTGCTGGAGCGTGTCCAGAGAAGGGCAACGAAGCTGGTGAAGGGCCTGGAGAACAAAGTCTTATGAGGAGCGGCTGAGGGAGCTGGGGTTGTTTAGTCTGGAGAAGAGGAGGCTGAGGGGAGACCTTATCGCTCTCTACAGCTACCTGAAAGGAGGTTGTAGCGAGGTTGGGGTCGGTCTCTTCTCCCAAGTAACAAGCAATAGGATGAGAGGAAACAGCCTCAAGCTGCGCCAGGGGAGGTTTAGGTTGGATATTAGGAAAAACTTCTTCACCGAGAGGGTGGTCAAGCATTGGAACAGGCTGCCCAGGGAAGTGGTTGAGTCTCCATCCCTGGAGGTATTTAAAGAACGGATAGATACGGTGCTTGAGGACATGGTATAGATGGACTTGGCAGTGATAGGTTGACGTTTGGACTCGATGATCTTAAGGGTCTTTTCCAACCTTGACGATTCTATGATTCTATGAAAACTGGAGCCCAAGCCCTGGTGGTGCCCCTAACGACAGCGCGGGGCTGCGCTTTCAGGGCAGGCCGCTGGCGCTGGCCACTGGCGAGCGGCAGAGCCGTGCGCAGGTGCACTGCAGCCAGCGGTGCCCTAACAGGGCTCGGGTCGGGTGTGCTCGACCCTGAAAGGCTGGCGGGTGGGGGGCTGGGCCCTTGTGTTGCGGAGGCAATAGCGAAAGAGGAAAGGCAGAAAAGGAGAAATTGGCCGCCTGTTTGTGTTTCTGTGCGTGAAACGTGAATAGCCATGATCTGCACTGAATGAAGATGTCCCTGCTCATTGCAGGGGGTTTGGACTAGATGACCTTTAAAGGTCCCTTCCAACCCAAACTATTCTATGATTCTGTGAAAATGCTGTTAGTACCTATGAGCTATTGCCATCTGCCAGCCAGTGCGGAATTTTCACAGTTTTCTTTCTTTCCTCACATGTAGGCACAGTATTGTTAAGCAAACTTGTTTGCCACCCTTTGTAAACTATTAACTTGAAATACTTTATTTATTAGTGATGAAAAAGTAATTACATGCTGAAAAAGTGCATAGAAATAAAATGCATTTTAACTTGCTGGACTTCCTTAACTTTTTTAACTCGTGTAGGAAGATATTAAGCTGTAATATGTTTATGGGTTGTGAATGCAGCCCATCAGTTTTTACCAAGTTTCAGTTTAAAACAGCAAGCTTATACTCAGGTTTAATAAAGTAGTCCTTAAAGTCCTCTAAATTGTCACCATGTTGCTATACTAAAAAGGAATGCATGGCCTTCTTTAGCCATGAAAGTGTCTTGCCTTTTTACCAGCCTGTACTGCCTGCCTTTTAAAAAACTGATATAAAGACAAACTCTCTTGAGCATTGATTGTCTAGCTGGTTTTATTTCTGTTTGTCTTTCCAAAATATTTGCATTATATTGATGATGAATGTGATACATTTCCTTTCGGTATCATAGGGAGTCTTTCTGTTGGTTTAATGGGAGTTGGATTAATGACTAAACGACGATTCAGATTTGTAGCCTCTTGATAAAGAACAGATAAAAAGCCTGATTCTGAATAGTGGTGAATTTCTTAGAACAAACAGAAAAAAAGAAGCTCTTGAACAGGATCTGATCTTCTTGCATTAAGGTGTGCAAAAGTAAGCTCATTATGAATCTATACCGTCAGAGCTAGGTAAGATGAACACAACTTCTATTGGCACTATCTTAAGAACTGATAAGCGTTAAAATCTGTGCAGGTACTATGAAGGGGGACAGATGGTCGGGACATATGTAATTATGTTCACGTGCACCTGTGTTATTACTATGGTATTCCTGAAATATAGGTTATATAGTGTATCTTTGGCTGTTCATGGAATAAAGGATGTTAGCAAGAAGGGAGAGAAGAGAATCAAAGGGCAAAGTAGTTGCAACATTCATATCCATCATTGTGTTTAACATCTGACTTTTGTGCTTTTTTTCTCTTAATTCTTATCCATTAAATAGCACCTTTATTTAGATTATACCCTTGTCACTTGAAATACCTGTAGTCTGCATCCAGAAACACAGAATCATAGAATATCCTGAGCTGGAAAGGACCCATGAGGATCGTCGAGTTCAACTCCTGACTTGACACAGAGCAACCTAAAAGTTAAACCATATGTCAAAGAGCATTGTCCAAATGCTTCTTGAACACTGATGCAGCTTTACGCCATTTCCTCACATCCTATCTCAGTTTCCTAGTGTTCTTTTTGCTTATTAGGAGATACTTTTAAAGATTTTTTCTTAATTTCATTGTTTGTAGTAATCATAATTACTACATTGTTCCTTATAAGGAGTTTTGTAGCTCAAGCATCTTACCTTTTTATTTGATCTACTTTAGACTGTTAACCTGCCATTCTCTATGTTACCTGTTTAGGGCCTAATTTTGTTGCCGTTATAATATATGGCTGATCATCCATGTAAGCTATTTTTCAATTCTTGATCAGTTTTTGGAAATTGAATAGTATTTTATTACTAACCTAATATAACTCACCAATATATTAAAGTCATATCAGTTACTTTGAAATTAACATTCAATGTCTTCATTTATGTTTTTTAGGGTACAAGAAAAACGCTTAAAAATCAAATTTGAAAAGCAGCAGGGTCGAATAAATGGAATCTCCTTTGAAATAACTTCCAAAATTGGGGTCAGATTTTTTTCCTGACTCACCCTCAAAGCAACCAATCTGACACTTTTTGCTAGTAGGTCCAGGAATGATTTCTTCTTTTTTCTTACGAAACAACTGGCATCAATAGGATGACTCATAGAATATATTTCAACTTATTGCAGTAATGGTAAAATTTGGACCTTAGAAAGTCTAAGCATGCAATGCTTAAGAAATTGAACAGCACCAAGAAGGGTCTAAGATGACAAGAACACTCCCCAGACAAGAGAATTAATGAAAAAAAGTAGCATGGAACAGTTTACATAGATTTCTCTTTACTGAGTCCGTTTTTTAACCTGTCAAGGCAGGTGTATCAGTCTCATAATGAGTGCAATGGGTAAACTGGCAAGGACTAGCAGTTGGTTTTAGCTTGTCTATAGCATAGAATGTACCAATTTCCTAGGATTAATCAGGACTGTAATGTAGATCTTAAGTAAATTGGAAATACATTGTCTCAATCTTGCCTGCTCTGTTCCTGTGGAACATTATAGTTCTTGCTTTGGTATTTATCTATAGGTCTTACATTTGTTAGAGAGTATTGGGTAGTATTCTGTGTTTTGTTGTGTATGGAGTAGATGTTCTGCGGGCTCTGCTGGACTGGGCACTGCTTTCACAGGTACCTATGACCGTGGAGAGCTGGGCTGGAGGACCCATGTTGTTTCTTTGGTTGTGTCTGTATTGCTAAGTAAGTATGGCCAGAGGCTCTTTTCTACTGCTAGACAGAATATTTTGGGATTCAAATGACTGCAGGAAGGTATGCTGTATAAGTAGTTACACGGAGGAGTTTGCTAAGAAATACATTCTAACAAGTCCATCATTCATTTACTACATTCTAATAAATAACCACTAATGAAGTGATCTTTAGTTGGCCAAGGAAAGCTTTCAGAGATTGGTCTGTAATTTTAGGCCACTATCTATCCTAAATAAGCCAGGTTGGGGGCTTTTGGTGCCGGGTTGTCAAAGTTTTTTCCAGCTTTTGGTCTAATGCTAATCTCAAATCAAATTCCTAAGTATTAATTTAAAGTCGGTGAAATGGAGACGGTGTATTTACTATGTATATTGTCCATTCACCTTAAATGGAGGTGTATTTTGTTCCCAGTTTATTCTAACTGTAAGAATTTTGTCAGGAATGGGAGGAAAAAGTTCTCTAAAGTAATGGCTATAAATGGATATGGCAAGCATATTGGGTGTGGGAGTCAGCAGCAAATATTTTCCTCTATGTATTTTCTGACTCCCAGCAATACTTGATAATGTAATGTAGCCCATCTGAAATATTTTTAAGGAGTGGAAAGGTTAATCAGATAATACTTCGTCATGTTTAATGGTTTCATGGTTCATCATAGTAATGGATACGAAGTCTAAGAAATCTTCAGGTCATTAATCTTTTAAAAATTAATATTGTTTAAACATAGCTAGAAAAGTAAACTATGTCTACCATTACAGAAATTTGAAATACAAGTTTGATAAAAGTTATTTTCACAAGATTAAAATAATCTAATTAGTTCCCAGAGTGCATTTGACTGGACATTAACCAGGGGAAAACGAAATGTTACTTTCTCCAAATCTTTTTGACATCCAAATCCTTTACGTTCCTATTAAAAACAAGCAAAACTCCACTCCATATAAAACTGCTAACAAGTCCCTGCAACAAAAACACAGTCAAAAGAGGATTTTAAGTAGATGTTGAAAGTCGCTGATAGAAAAAACAAGATTCACAAGAAGAGAAGGTGGTTTTATGCAGAGTTCTTTTTTTCCTGGCTAGAGTGACTCAGAAAAATAAATCTCCCACATTTGTGTGCAAATCGCATTCTGCTCATACATTGAGGGGTTAATGTGTTTCATCCGTGTTCTGTTCAGTGTTTTTTTGCAGTTACTATAGTTGTACAAATAATGCAGATTCTTTAAGAAAAGGAGTAAATTAATGCTTTGTTATTATGTGAAGGAAGCACAGGAAAAAGTATTTTGATGTTCTGCCAATTTTCAAAAGTTTCTCTTTAAATATAGTTTTCAGATAATAATGTCAGGGACTGTTTATATTACCGTTAGTAGGATTTCTCCAACAAATGCATACAAGCCAAGGAGAAGTCATTATGGTAAAACAGACAGTGTAGTGCATTTCAGTGCATCGGGATTTTTTTTTTTTTTCATAATAGAAATGTGATTTTGCAGCCATACACAGTTCTAAACAATGTGCTAAATGCTAGATTTTCAGAGCAGTATAGACTGATTCTCTCAGAAATTTTAATTGCAGGCAACATATTATCTACTTTAAACAAATTAAGGCGAAAAGGAGCAGATGCATTATATTGTCAATGTAGAGACTTAAGCACACTACTTGGTGCCAGAATTTTTACCATCTGAACACCTGATTCTAATGTGAGTTACCTTAGCTACTAAACAACTGACTGTTAGTTGTGCTCACCTGTCCCCCTGCTCAGGACAAATACTGTTTCTGAAGTGCTGATTTCCTCTCTATCTACTTAATTTTTTGCTCAGCTATCAATAATGATGCATAGCCATTAGAAATTAATCTCTGTGTATTATTCTGTCTTTGGATCCTGCTTGCAGCTGGATACATGCATTTTCATGGCCACTGCTGCAAGTTCATGTAGGGCAACAATCATCCTAGTTATGCTCCTCTGCCCAATAAACTAATGCCATACCATGTCTTCCGTATCTTTTACCTTCTGAGCTTGCTTGAGGCTAAGAGTCCATCTAGCCAAGTATCTTGTCTCCAAATAGGTTGCAGCTGCCTCCTCACAATCTTGCAGTAGATTTTCTGCATTCTTCTCTTGAGGAGTAGAAGAGGAAATGCAAGAAGCAGCATTTGATCCAGAGATTAAATATTTATTTTCTGAGCGTGAAATGCCCACATTTGCTTTATGTATGTGTCTATGGAATGTACTGCCTCTGTACCCTTGCCCATCTTTTTGACAGTAAATTTTGCCTTAGAAAAAAAGCAGTGGTCAGAAATGGGTGCCTATGGAAGAGTAAGAACCAGGCAATCATATGATAACACTTCTCTGAAGTATTCACAGAAACATAAAATTATTTTTTGTGCAAAGAATCACCTCTTCTGTTAGCTTTGAACCTGGATACTGCTTGTTTAATTTGATGGAACCCAAGAATTATGTATTGGAAGAGAAAGTTAACAGTTCTTATTCTTCTGAAGAATAATCTTCTTAAGTAGCATATCCACTCTAAATTATTTCTTTTACAGACTGAAGAGTACTAGCTAGCCCACCTACTCATTTCTCGAACGGGAGGTGTTGTATAACTTTTGTCATCCTAGTTGCTTTTCTTTGAAACTTTTGTATTTAATTTGTATTATTTTTGAGATGAGAAAGGCAGGACTGCACGTACATTTCAAAGCATGGGTGAACTATAAGCTTGTAAAGTGGTGTAATGCCCTTGGGGACAAGGGAGCAGAACAGAACTGGCAGATCTTTAAGGACACTTTCCATAGAGCTCTCAATACCCCGGTGTAAGGAATCAGGAAAGGAAGGCAAGAGACAAGCATGGATGAGTCAAGACCTGCTGGTCAAATTGCAGGGCAAGAAGGAAATGCACAGGCAGTGGAAGCAGGGACAGGTATCCTGGGAAGAGTATAGGGACGCTGCCCGGTTGTGATGGGGTCAGGAAGGCCAAGGCACAGCTGGAGCTGAACTTTGCAAGGGATGCAAAGAGTAGGAAGAAGGGCTTCTATAAGTATGTCAGCCAGAAAAGGAAGGTCAAAGAAAACCTACCCCCCTCAGATGAGCAAGACTGACAAACTGGTAAAAATGGACGAGGAGAAGGCTGAGGTACTCAACAATTTTTTTGCCTCGGTCTTCACTGGTAGTCTCTCTTCCCACACCTCTCAAGTGGATAGACTGCAAGACGGGGACTGGGGGAACAAAGTCCCTCCCACTGTAAGAGAAGATCAGGTTCGCGACCACCTGAGGAACCTGAACATATGTAAGTCTATGGGACCCGAAGAGATACATCCCAGAGTCCTGAGGGAATTGGCTGATGTAGTTGCCAAGCCACTCTTCATGATATTTGAAAAGTCATGGTGGTCAGGTGAAGTCCCTGGTGACTGGAAAAAGGGAAACATTGCATTGACCTGTTGGAGCGGGTCCAGAGGAAGGCCACAAAAATGATCAGAGGGATGGAACACCTCTCCTATGAAGAAAGGCTGAGAGAGCTGGGGTTGTTCAGCCTGGAGAAGAGAAGGCTCTGGGGAGACCTTATTGCAGCTTTTCAGTACTTAAACGGGGCTTATAAGAAAGATGGGGACAAACTTTTTAGCAGGGCCTGTTGCAATAGGACAAGGGGTAATGGTTTTAAACTAAAAGAGAGTAGATTCAGAGTAGATATAAGGAAGAAATTTTTACAATGAAGGCAGTGAAACACTGGAACAGGTTGCCCAGAGAGGTGGTAGATGCCCCATCCTTGGAAACATTCAAGGACAGGCTAGATGGGGCTGTGAGCAACCTGATCTAGTTGAAGATGTCCCTGCTCATTGCAGGGTGGTTGGACTAGATGACCTTGAAAGGTCCCTTCCAACCCAAACTATTCTATGATTCTATGATGGTCTTGATTTTGTTCTCTGTTCTTTTCCTGAGAATTCCTACCATTTGATTTGCTTTTTGACTGCACATTGACCTCATAGTTCTGAGAAAATATATATCATAACCTCAAGACCTCAGTTCTGAGTAGTGATAATAAACTAGCGATGATAGTTAGGATTATTTTTCTCCACATGCGTGACTTTGCACTTACCTGCACTGAATTTTATCTGCCATTTTATTGCCCTGTCACTCAGTATCCTAAGGTCCTTCTGTAGTTCTTCACAGTTTACCCGCTTACTTAAAAACTCAGATCGCTTTGCAATATCAAGCAGACCTTCTCACCTTATTGCTTACCACTTCCTCTTCCATGAATATATATGGGATGGGATAGGATAGGTCTCATCACAGAATTCTGCAGGACTTCACTAATGAACATCCTCCACTGGGAGAACTGACGGGTTCAGCCTTATATGCTGTTTCCTAATATTTAACTTGTTTTCCATGCAAGAACTTTCCCTCTTATCCCATGATTGCTTAACTCCCTTGAAAGTTTTGGGGAAGGGCCTTTTTTAGAACCCCTACCTATGTGTTTTTCACCCCTTCAGAGACCTGCAGGAGATTTGTAAAGCCAGATATATCTTTACAGAGGCTGCGTTGACTCTTCCCAAGCAGATCGTATTTATTTAGATATCCATTCTATCCATCAGGTGTCGGCACAGAATTCAGTGGTATTGCTGAATTCTCTGGGATCTGGTTTGGATTCATCTGAACATTACAAAAATTGTTGAAAGGTTACGTTAATTTTCTTATAATAGGTTTACACCATTTTATGCCAGCTTATCTCCATGGATTTCAGTGGTACTATTCTGACCTCTAGGACCTTGTGTATCAAACGCATGTGTAGCAGTAGTTAACTGCTTGCCAGACGCATATGCAGAGTGACCTTTTGGCTATGCTGGTAAGAAGTAAACCTCTTAAGGTTCACCAATATGCAATGTAGTGCCAGTACAGTTGTTACTTTTGAGGTATGTATAGCTCTTGACATTCATCTGCAGCTCTCATGCAAGGAAATTTCCAAAGGCATCACTGGAAATTGGGACCTAATGGACAATGGTTTTTCTTGATGATTGCTTTCTTGCCTGCTGTTTTTGCCTCTGAAAAATGTGCCCCCAAGAATTTCTATGGAAGGCCTATAGGAAAACAATTTCTGAATGGAACGATAGTAAAGCTAGAAGATACACTGTGTTCAAGATAAATTATTACATTTTTCTTTAAGAGTCTAATATAGGTGAAAAAATGAAGACGATACTAAGCCAGGATTTATTGGCCAGATGAAAAAGGAGAATTGGAAGATATTAGATAAGGTTAAAAAAAGTCTATGAAATGTTTAAAAAAAATCTGTGGCTTGAAGATATTGGCATTAAAATAGCTACAAATATGTTACCTCGGTTTCAGGGTCATTAAAATATTTTTTTGATCAGTCAGTTCATGTTCCAGGAAACAATTATCAGTATGAGTTGGAAAAATAAAGATAGGAGGATTAAGGACACCTAAAAATATCTGACACTACATAGTCATAAAATTATCATACAAAGTGTAGCAGCTTTAAGGATTGTGTAAGCGAATGGAATTCATTCTTGCCTCTGTTCCTGAGGTCTGAGATTTGCTATACCAGACTAGGAGCCCAGTTCTTGCTCTGAGTGAGAGTGTTTCTTTGAAGTCATGGAAGGGATCTCTTGAGGTCATGTGTCCAATTCCCCCCAGCTCAAAGCAGGGTCAGCTAAAGCTGGTTGCTTAATACATTGTCTAGCCATTTTCTCAATATCTCTAAGGATGGGACTCCGCAGCCTCTCTGTGCAACCTGTTCTAGTTGACCACCCTCACCATAAAAATATTTTTTTCTTATGTCTAAATGGTATTTCTTGTATTTCAGTTTGTGCCTATTGCCTCTTGTCCGTCCACAGGATACCGCTGAGAAGAGTATGGCTCCATCTTTATATACAGTGGGATTGAGTGCACCCTCACCAAGTTCACAGATGACATCAGGCTGAGTGGTGCAGTTGATACACAAGAGGGAAGGTATACCATCCTGAGGGACCCTGACAGGCTTGAGCAGTGGGCCTGTGTGAACCTCATGAAGTTCCATAAGGCCAAGTGCAAGGTCCTGCACCTGGGTGTGGGTAATCCCCAATACCAATACAGACTGGGGGATGAAGGGATTGAGAGCAGCCCCGTGGAGAAGGACTTAGAATCATAGAATGTCCTGAGTTATAAGGGACCCACAAGGATCATCGAGTCCAGCTCCTGTCCCTGCATAGGACAACCCCAAAATTCACACCACATGTCTGAGGGCGTTGTCCAAATGCTTCTTAAATATTGTCAGGCTTGGTGCCGTAACTACCTGCTGGGGGAGCCTGTTCCACCACCCTGTGGATGAAGAACCTTTCCCTAATGTCCAACCTAAACCTCCCCTGGCATAGCTTCCTGCTGTTCCCTTGGGTTCTATCATTGGTCGTCTGGGAGAAGAGATCAGCACCTGCCCCTCCATCCTTGCCTTGTGAGGAAGCTGTAGACTGCGATGAGGTCTCCCCTCAGTCTCCTCTTCTCTAGGCTGAACAGACCAAGTGGCTTCAGCCGCTCCTCGTACAGCTTCCCCTCTAAACCCTTCACCATCTTCATGGCTCTCCTCTGGACACTCTCTAGTAGCTTTGTATCCTTTTTGTACTGTGGCGCCCAAAACCGCACACAGTACTCAAGATGAGGCGGCACCAGTGCAGAGTAGAGTGGGATAATCACCTCCCTCGACCGGCTAGCAATGCAGTCCTTGATGCACCCCAGGACACGGTTGGCCCTCTTGGCTGCCAGGGCACACTGTTGGCTTGTGTTCAATTTGCTGTTGACCAGAACACCCAGATCCCTCTCCACGGGGCTGCTCTCCAGCCTCTCGTTCCCCAGTCTGTATGAGCATTCAGGGTTGCTGGTGCAAAATCCGGCACTTGCCCGTGTTAAAACTTCATACTGTTGGTGATTGCCCAGCTCTCTAATTTGTCCAGGTCTCTCTGCAGGGCCTCTCTGCCCTTGAGAGTGTCAATGGCTCCTCCCAATTTTGTGTCGTCGGCAAACTTTGATAACAAATCTTCAAGTCCTGCATCCAAGTCATTTATGAAGATATTAAAGAGCAGTAGCCCTGAGATGGATCCCTGTGGAACCCCGCTAGTGACTGGTCACCAGCCCAATGTAACCGCATTTACTATAACCCTTTGAGCCCGACCCGCGGGCCAATTGCTCATCCATTGCATTATGTATTTATCCAGCTGTATGCTGGACATTTTATCCAGGAGGATACTGTGAGAGACAGTATCGAAGGCTCTACTGAAGTCCAAAAAGATTACATCGACTGGCTTCCCTTGGCCAGCTAGGTGGGTAACCTTGTCATAGAAGGAAATTAAGTTTGTTAAGCAGGACTTTCCCCTTGTGAACCTGTGCTGGCTGGGGCCAATGACTGCATTGTCTTTCAGGTGTTTTCAATAACTCCCAGAATAATCTTCTCCATAATTTTGCCAGGAACAGAGGGGACACTGACAGGCCTGTAGTTACCAGGGTCACCCCTGTTGCCCTTCTTGAAGATTGGGACAATGTTTGCCAGCTCCCAGTCAACTGGGACCTCCCCAGATTCTCAGGAGCATTGAAAGATCATTGAGAGAGTTCTCGCTATGACATCAGCCAACTCTTTAAGTACCCTCGGATGAATCCCATCTGGCCCCATTGACTTATAGGGATCCAGTTGGAGCAGCAAATCCCACACAAGTTTGGGGTTGGTTGGGAGTTTGTTGTTCTCGCAGTCATGGTTCTCTAGCCCAGGGCTATTTACATATTTACATATTTAGAAAATCCCTTTTTATTGTCCTTCACAGTACTGGCCAGCTTCAGCTCTAGTTGAGCTTTGGCGGCGTGTATTTCTTCCCTACAGTGACAAACAGCCACTCTGTAGTCCTCCCATGTTGCCTGACCTTGCTTCCACTGGTCATACATTTTCTTTTTTTGTCTTAGTTCTAGCATAAGATCCCTGCTCAGCCAAGCCGGCCTTCTATCTCACCTGCTTGACTTCCGACATTTTGGAATTGCCTGCTCCTGTGCTCTTAGGAGGTGGTACTTAAAAAAGTTACCAGCACTGATGGACCCCAGCACCTTCAAAAGCTTTTTCCCATGGGACCTTACTAAGTAGTTCCCCGAGCAGCCTGAAGTCAGCTCTCCTCATATCCAGAGTTGAGGTCTTGCTGGCAGTTTTCCTCCTGTTACCGTAGATTTTAAACTTGACTGCTTCGTGGTCGCTGTGGCCAAGGCAGCCACTAATCACCACTTCACCCACAAGAACCTCTCTCTTAGTAAGCAGCAAATCAAGGAAGGCACCTTTCCTGGTCGGTTCCCTTAGTACTTGTACCAAGAAGTTATCATCCAGATGCTTTAAGAATCTTCTGGACCTGTTTGTACCAGGTGTGTGCTATTCCCAGTTGACATCTGGCAAGTTGAAGTCCCCCATAAGGACAAGGGCAGATGACTTGGAAGCATCCCTTAGTTCCTTAAAGAATATCTCATCCGTGTCGTCATCCTGGCTGGGTGGCCTATAGTAGGCTCCCACAACAACATCCGCTTTATTTGTCTGTCCCTTACTCCTTACCCAGAGGCTCTCAACTGTGCCATCGCCAACTGCTGGCTCCATGCATTCCAGCCCCTCCACTACATACAATGCCACCCCCCCTCCCTCGCCTGCCCTGCCTATCTCTCCTGAAGAGCCTGTAACCATCCATCATGGCACACCAGTCACAGGACGCATCCCACCAGGTTTCACTTATGCCTATGATGTCTCTGGGACTGGGCCAAGGCATCAAGCTTCTCTTGCTTGTTCCTCAGTCTGCGTGCATTTGTGTAAAAACACTTCAAGCGTGGTTCTTTGTGCCCGTTGCCTCATGGAGGAGCCTGAGGAATTTCACTAGCACTCAGCTCCTCGAACTTCGGCGTGCCATCCGTTGCTTGTCGCTGACTAGCCAGGTATTGTCACTTTCCCCCTTCCAACCTAGTTTGAAGCTCTGTCAATCAGCCCTGCTAGCTCCTGGGCAAAAACCATTTTCCCTTTCTGAGAAAGGTGCATCCCATTGGATGTCAGTAGACCTGAGGATGAATAGACCATCCCATGATCGAAAAACCCAAAGTTCTGCCGATGACACAAGCCTCATAGCCATGTGTTGATCATCTGGGTCTGCCTGTTCCATTGATTGTTCTTCTCTGCTACTGGAAGGATCGAAGAGAACAGCACCTGAACACCTGATCCTTCAACCAACTACCCCAAGGCTCTGAAATCTGTTTTGATTGCCTTAGGACTTCTCTTTGTTACCTCTTCGCTGCTGACATGAAGAAGTAACAGCAGGTAGTAGTCTGAGGACCTTACCAGACTGAGGAGTTTTCTAGTGACATCTCTTATCCTTGCCCGGGGAGACAGCAGACTTTGTGGGTTGGGTCTGGTTGGCATATGGGACCCTCCGTTCCCCTCAGAAGGGAAGTCACCTATGACAACTACCCTTCTTTTTTTTCTTGACATGGGGGATGCTGGTAGATGAAAAACTGGACAAGAGCCAGCAATGTGTGCTTGCAGCCCAGAAAGCCAATCATATCCTGGGCTGCATAAAAAGAAGTGCGGCCAGCAGGTTGAGGGAGGTGATTCTCCCCCTCTACTCCGCTCTCATGAGACCCCACCTGGAGTACTGCATCCACTTCTGGGGTCCTCGGTACAAGAAAGACATGGATCTGTTAGAGCAGGTTCAGAGAAGGGCCATGAAAATGATCAGACGACTGGAACATCTCTCCTATGAAAAAAGGCTGAAAGGGGTTGTTCAGCCTGGAGCAGAAAAGGCACTGGGGAGACCTTATTGCAGCCTATCAATGTATAAAGGCGGCTAATAAGAAAGACAAGAGAGAGACTTTTTACCAAGGCCTGTAGTGAAGGACAAGGGGCAACAGTTTTAAACTGAAAGAGGATAGATTTAGATTGGACATAAAGAAGAAATTTTTTACAATGAAGGTGGTGAGATGCTGGAACAGGTTGCCCAGAGAAGTTGTGTATGCCCCGTCATTGGAAGTGTTCAAGGTCAGGCTGGACAGGGCTTTGAGCAACCAGATCTAGTGAAATGGCACTATGGCAGGGGGAGGTTGGACTGGATGATCTTTGAAGGTTCAATCCAACCCAAATCATTCTATGGTTCTATGATTCTATACACCACTCAGATATATATAAACATTTGATAAGATCTCCCTTGAGCCTTCTCTTCCAAACTAAACCCCAGCTTTCTTGGTCTTTCCTCATCTAAGTAGCAATAGATTTCCTTGACTCAATTGATCTAAGTTTTCATTTCAATAAAAAGGGATGATTTTGCAGGTCAATGATACAATGCCAAAAATAATTGAGAGACCTGAGAAGTCTTTTCAGAATTCTAAAATCTTCTTCTAGTTGCAAAGCCAAGTGTAGAGCCTACTGTGTTGTGTCTTGTGTCTAGAGAAAAAAAAAATCTGGAATGATGGGGACTAATTCTCATTTCAGATCTGTATTCTCCATTGTGGTGAAGAATTAGTCAAAAGTGGGTTTTTTTCCTTTTTTTTCTTTCTTCTCTTAATTTTGGAGACGACAGAAAATTGGAAGTTGTTGCATGTTTGAAGTTCTGGTTGAGCCCTGTGTAATAGTGGTCAGGAATGAGTAATGTTAGAACTACTCTCAGGTTTGGGTCACTGAAAAGCCTCACATATAGGGATTAGTTTCCAGTGATGATGTACATTAGTTACTCAGCTGTTTTCTTCCACCAGTTAACCAGATACTATATAGCTTTTAAAAAATCAATTTGTTCCTTAAAATAAGACTATCCTGAAAGTGTGATCTTGCCAAGGCCATTTTACACATTTTGCAGGCATTTGCCAAATGTGAATCAGAGTGCATCCTAGAATCTAGAGCAGAACACTGAAAGGTGTAAAACAATTCAACTCTTCACTGTCATATGATGCTAAGCACTTGTACGGATCTGGGGACAGGATTTTCTAGAGAGTTTAGGGAAGGCAAGTGCTAGAATTCTTTTTAATTTCTATGATGAGCTTCATGTGCCTGATTCCTCTAAAATCTCTTAAAAATCTAAGTTTCATGACTGAAATCATACGTTAGATGCCACTGATTTCCATTAAATTTTGACTTCAGTTCTACTATTTATATATATATATACTTTATATGTATATATGTGTATATATATAAATATAAAGGAATGAATATATTATCAAAAATGAAGAGTCAATAACTAGAAAGCAGTGAGATAACTGGAGTATTTTAACACTTTTTTTTGGTAAATATTTCTACTAGATAAAAGCCCAGAGGAGCTGGTCATCCAAATCAGCAGCATGCCACAGTTTTGACTCCCTTTTTCAAGTGATTTGACGGAAGCTGTGGGCTGATTAAAGCTACTCATAACAAACTAAAGCAGGTCATAAGACATTTTGTGCCATATTGTTTTAAGATAGGATGGGGAGGAAAAATATTTCTTACTGAAATTATTAAATAGCTAGTTAGAAACAGGTGCCACCCTAGAACCAGTTACCATAAAAATGCTTGGATTGTGTGCTTCTTGTGGCAAGGATTATCTGTTGCAAAGTTAGAAATCTGGGTTTGATGACCACAGTTTTTCTTTTGAAAAACTGTGGAATTTAAAAAGTAAAGTCACATCTATTCTTTCATTTCTTAATTCTCAGTGATAAGGCTTTACAGGTATCCTGCAGTGTGCAGCAATCAGGGACGCATGTGTGAAACCAAATGTGAATACGAATAAATGCTTGTCATAGGTGTCTGCCAAGGCACATAAAAATCTCTACATGGAGTTCAGCTAAAATGCTTCATGTGAAGAAACTTGTTTGTTTTCTGTTTCTTCATGTGAGTTTTACCATTCTACTCTGCCAAACTGACTGCTTGCACCTACTTACCAGCAAACACAGATCTAGTAATTTGTGACTAGTGACTGTCTCATCTTCCATGTGAGAAGAATGTTTTTCTAATGTCTACTCAGTCTTATGCACACACTCCGAGCCACCTGGACACCATATTAAGCTCAGTGTTAACATCATTACTAAGAGTGTTAATACACCTTGCCGGTCAGCACTGCCTCAATTGAAGCTATGCAGCTGTCACATGGTCTAAATTGGCTTAGTATGTGGGCAAAATGATTTTGTCAGCCTATGCAGATAAATGCTTCTTATCTCTGAATCATTGTCCTTACTATTACTGGGAGAATTATTTTATGCTTACAGTTTTCTTGATCATGCGTTTCCAACAGCAAGTTTATTTTCCAATATGGAAAAAAAAAAAAAGAAACAGACATGTGGAATAACGTATTTCAACACAATTTATGAATTTGATTTCTTCAAGGAGAAGCAGAGGTTAATTGCTCCGAAATATTAGGATCAGTGGTCTGTTCCAAATTTTCACAATGGTAATCCAACAATTATTTGTTTTCTTGCATGAATTACTACTCAGTTTAACAAAAGAGACATTCAATAAATATCTGTTACCTGTAACTAATTGGTACTCATCGTTAAAGCACCTTAATATTCTTTCATGTACATTCTTATAAAGAATTAAAGTTATGTCTCATTAGGCAATAAGGTAACAAGCAAGAACTAATCTAGTAGTTGCAAGAACTAATCTAGTAGTTTCAAGAGCTTAAGTATCTCCTGTACTTTCTAGCTTGCATACTTCATGGGGATACAAGATTAGCTGAAATAAACAAGTGGTTCTTCTATGTCTTAAAAGCATATAACCATTCCAGATGCTCTTCACTGAAAGCAAGCCTTTCATTTTCTAATAGGGGTATTTTTAAATTACCTGTTTCTACTGAGTAATTCCATTCTTTTTGTGTCATCTATAACTCCGCTTTACCTGAGACTCAACTGGCATTAGAAACTGCACAAAAGATATTGAGAACAAATTTTTACTTATTTGATATTCATGTCTTATCCTTTTTGTGGTTTTGAACAGGTGAGTGAGAAGTGCTCAGTGTTCTAAATAGTCAGTGTTGTTACTAATCAAAATGGAAGGAACGTCTTTTTCTGCATGAAGAAAAAAAGAAAAATTTTTGTTCCTGCAGATTCTTGCAGATCAATGAGTTTAAAGCGTATCAGTAATAAATACATACGTGATAAGAAGTATGGTGATGTGACAGTTGTGCTTGACCCCCTGACCAGACTGGTGGTGGTTAGGTGCAGGCTCTGGAAGAGGTAAAGGCCTGAGCCGGGCTGTGAACTCCTCTAGTTTCAATCTGTTTCCTGAAAACCCACAAAGGAGCAGAGCAGCACAGTCATCATCAATGCATATGAGCTCGGAACACTGATCATGTGATTAACACATGAATAGTGGGTGGCTTTTCCAAGACTCGTTTATCAGGGAACAAAAAGTTGTGAGTACAAGGAGTCTCCTGCATAACTTTTCTATGGCATGTAATTTGGCTACAAGCCAACCACTTTATCCTATAAGTATGACAGCCTAAGTGAGCCTTCTTTGAGCTCACCCTGCTAGGCAGCGTGGCTGCATGGCACTGATCTTTCCTTGAGCTGGGACACCTCTCAAAGTTGCTCCTCGAGGCAGAGAGACCCTTTACCAATGACAAATCTTTGGTAAGCGACCAGTATCACACATAACCTTGTAGTATGGTAACTTTGATTCCATGCTGAATTGATGCTAATGAAACATTATATACACTTTGCATGTACAATCCCTTAGACATAAACCATTGTCCAAGTCTGAGACTAAGACTGGACCTAGCCGCACCTAAGCTCCATCAGGAGTTTAGAAAGCAAGGCGGTCTACTCTGAACCTCATGACTCAACGGGAGGGTCTTCCTCATTCTTTAGAGACTCTGGTCTCTCTGTGAATCACTTTAACTCAAGTGTAACTCAACTTGCCGTTGTATGTTTCTTCCATGCAGTAAGTAATAGAGTGAACCTTGCCATCAAACTTCGTTAAGTCGCACTTTTACATCATATTAAAACCACTTTTGCTAATACCTTTGTCGGTGATTCCTTAAGTGTTCTACATCACCCATTCGCAACAGGTGGCCAGGCAGGAACTAGCAGAATATATAAAGAGGAATCACATTCTTGTGCAGTTTTTCAGGGATTGTACTTGTGATGATAACTTTTAGTGAACTAATGTAATTAATGTAAAATGTGTTTGAATTCTGATGAAGCATGAAGAATTAGTAAATCAGTTGCATTAATATTCATTACTAATCTGTTTTTTACAATCGCTTCTTCAGGTAGTGGCAGCTAATATATCATCCTTTTTGTATACTGGAACTGTTGGAGTTGGCTTACCTTTAATCTCATTACAGGTACCTGGATGACGTACTATTTTGTTTGTAATAATTCTTTGTATGCTGGATCATTATTATTTGTGTATTTCTAGCTTATCTCTATGATAAGTTTCCCGTATTTTCCCATGTTTTTCATTCACAGTTAGAATGTTGACTGTTTTTTTGTTCAGGAACTCACCATTAAACTTTCTTTGGCACACTTAGTGACTATCACTTCTGCTTTTCTGGTTTTTTTAAGCTGTTGCTCCAGATTGCAGGTTCCCTGAATCCAAATAAGAGAGCCCCTCTAATGACCTCAGTAGATTTCAGGGTAAGTGTCCATTTATGAAACCTCTCAATTTGATGCAAAGGTGGACCAACTTCCTAACCTTAGAGACTTACATAAGATGTTTGTATGACAGAGAACTGCAACATTCTTGTCATGCAGTTGCAACAAGTGAATCTAGAAACTCTGGAAGTAACTCATTTCCAGAAGAGGGTAGTGATTTATCAGAGATCCCACTGCTTCACTGCAGAATGGAGCTCAGCTGGGCATGCAGCTGACTCCCAGGGGAATCCCTGATACCAGTTTAATGAAATTCTGCTGCTAGATTATTATAATTTATCTTTCCCACTTAATATATGTCAAAAGGTTTACGCATAAGAGGAAATATTTTAATCACAACTATTTGCAGATAAGATACTGTAATGAGATATACTGATAGGTGTCAGTAAACCCCTCCCATTCTGATACATTAACATATAAAAAAAGACATCTCTCTTTCCTCAAGGGAGGTAAAAACCCAGTGGTAAGAAAAAGAGCAGGGTAAGTCTGTTTTAGAATTCTTACTTCCAGCACTGCATCAAGAAACAAAAGCTTGGGGCTACAGTGTTAAGGAATTTAGAGAAAAAGCACAAGTGGAGTTCAGCCAAAGAAACAGTCCATAGCTCTAAATGCTGTCAAAACTAATTTTTAAAAGCAGAATGTTTGGGTTTTTTTTAAAACGAGGGATCAAGATAACTGGAAGTAAAGTTCAGTCATATTGAGCAAAGGCTTATTATTGGGCAGAACAGGGGTAACTGGTAAATAAAGTCCAAAATCAAGGCAAGGACATCTATAGCAGAATTGTTGACAACAAAGGCAAGGAAGTTTAAACTCTGTCATCTGTGCTTTTGGCCTTACTTTTGTGCAGTCTGGGGAACTAGCCGGAAGCGTCTTCCCTTCAGCACTTCAGTTACGGTGTTTGAAGCATTCCAAGACAAGGTTAGATTTATGGAGAGATGAAACAGAAGTAACAGAAGTGATATTAAACACAGATTAAACATACTTGCTCTCAGTTGATACGATGTTCATGTACCCTAATCTCATTTCTCTCTGGATCCTAGTGGCTCTTGGGGTAAGTGAACTATTACGTGTTTACTTTGTTATTTCAAATACACATTCTTATGATATTGAAAGATTATTTGTAGTATGTGTGAAACATTGTTTGAGTCAGTTGTTGCATATTTAACATGATATCAATTTACAAGTTTTAGAATAAGTTATCTTCTCAAAAATGTATTCTATTTCTGCAAGTGTAGTAAACTGAATTGGCTCTCCAAGCAGTCAGAAGAGCCCCAGTGCTAACAGGTAGTACATAAATGTGTGTGTGACTGTGTGGGAGGAGAATGAGGAATTAGACCTATGTATTTCATCCAGATAAACCAAAGCCTAAGATTAAAATGGAAGGAGTCTCTTTCTTTCTGTTTCATCCAGTAGCTGTCAGCAGTTTCTGCCTTTGTGCTTGCCTGACATCTCATTTTCCCCACATTAATGTGTGGGGCCTTAGTCAAGGGATGCCCTGATTCTGAGTGCAGCACATTAACCATTATACTCAGTTTCTTCTTTAAAATACTGCTGGAGTTCAAGATTTAATCTTCTCCTGAAATGAAAGCTTACTTTCCTCTGTTTTCAGGACATAACTGTCTAATCAAAATGAGCAAGTATCTTTTTGCTAGTCCTGGTGTTCTCTCTTGTATTGGACTGGCCAGTGAATAACTCCTTTTCTCTCTGTGACTCATTGTGCGTGTTTCATGGTGAAGTGTGCTCTACACTTGGATTTTATATTCTGTTACAATACCTGTATAGAAACAAACTCAATTGAAACATCTACATGTGACAGCTCTGTGTAATCTGCTGTTTCTTGACTGCCTGTAATAATAATGAACCTCTTTGGAGTGGTAGTGAGTGTGGTGTGATTGATTCCTGAACTTCTCTAAAGCATAATGTAATAAAAGGAAAGTAACCAACTGTTTGCCCTACAAAAATAAGCTTTATGTGGGCTCTTCTGACTTGTTTCTTCAAATACTATTCTGAGACAGAATCTTTCCTGAGGAATTTTCGTTTGGAGTGTGGCAAGTGGTTTGCTGATGCACAGCAGCCAACAAAATTAACCTGATGATCTGACTGTGTTGAATGACATGCCAGTTCAGAGATTGAAAAGTGTGCCTTTTAATGTTAAGGATGCTGCATTTCATTACAGACTAACGAGAAAATGAAATTATTGTTATTACAGCATCAGAAAATGTCTTTGAAACAGAACTGAAAATTGATCCTAAACTTGCTGTTGAAATATTTTTTCATTTTTCCATTTTTTTATATTTCAAAATTCAGTGTGTGACTCTCCTCTCTAATGAATTTGTTCTGACCACGATTAAAATCTCCGTTTCCTGAGAATTAGAATCACTAGATGAAATTTACTGTATCTCATTTGAATTAATCCAGTTTTGTTCTGTGGCAAACACATTTCTCTTTAATATCAGTTTTTCTCTAAGAACCAATGAAAAAACATTTTTTTAGATTATAATTTTACAGAAAGGTAAGCGATTAGAACGATTCTTGTGTTCAGCAGCTATCTAGGTAAAAATTATTTAAATTACTGACACAGTATAATGAAATACAAATATACCCCTTTGCTATCTATTGTTTTTCTAGTTATCATTTTGGAATTCCATCATCAGTCATTTAATACCATGCACCAATGACTGTCATTATTACCATGTTTTTCTATCCTTGATCTTTTATTGATTTGATTGACTTTAATTCTTCAGCAAGAACTAAATGTTTTATAAGTGTTTAGTTTTGTAATGAAGCAGATGAGTTCTTTTGGAATACCAACCTTTTCCAGAAAGCCAGCTGCTGAAATTCAGCATCTTCTCCAGTTGATGCTCATGGTGGTCCATCCTCCATGTCATCTGTACTGTCCTTGTGTATTTACATTGTACAGAAAACTAAGAAATACACACGTGTCCCCCTTACATACATTCTAGTGGGAAAAATTAAAAACTGCTAACCATTGTACTTTTCAGGAATGCATCCTCAGCAGACAGCAGGGTATGACATAATTAAATTTCTTTGTGATATGAGTATGTTTCTTTTTCAATTAGTAATTAAAAACATGTTTTTTAACAGGCTGTTTTAATTGACTCCGATATGCTTCTTTACATGTATGTTGTTATGAAATCTAAGAACGCTTAAGCCCTGTGAGAGTCTAAAATATATAGAATCATAGAATCGTTTAGGTTGGGAAAGACCTACAAGAGCATCAAGTCCAACCGTTAACCTAGCACTGCCAAGTCCACCACTAAACCATGTCCCTAAGCACCACATCTACACATCTTTTAAATACCTCCAGGAATGGGGACTCAACTTCCCTGGGCCGCCTGTTCCAATGCTTGACAGCCCTTTTAGTGAAGAAATTTTTCCTAATATCCAGTCTAAACCTGCCCTGGCTCAACTTGAGGCCATTTCCTCTTGTCCTATCGCTTGTTACTTGGGAGAAGAGACCTACCCCCACCTTGCTACAACCTCCTTTCAGGTAGTTGGAGAGAGCGATAAGGTCTCCCCTCAGCCTCCCTTTCTCCAGGCTAAACAACCCCAGCTCCCTCAGCCACTCCTCATAAGACTTGTGCTCTAGACCCTTCACCAGCTTCATTGCCCTTCTCTGGACATGCTTCAGCACCTCGATGTCCTTCTTGTAGTGAGGGGCCCAAAACTGAACAGAGCACTTGAGGTGTGGCCTCACCAGTGCCGAGCACAGGGGCACTATCACCTCTCTGGTCCTGCTGGCCACACTGTTCCTGATACAAGCCAGGATGCCATTGGCCCTCTTGGCCACCTGAGCACACTGCTGGCTCATATTCAGTCAGCTGTCAACCAACACACTCAAGTCCTTTTCCACCAGGCAGCTCTCCAGCCACTCCTCCCCCAGCCTGTAGCGTTGCATGGGGTTGTTGTGACCTAAGTGCAGGACCTGGCACTGAGCCTTGTTGAACGTCATGCAGCTGGCCTCAGCCCATCAATCCAGCCTGTCCAGGTCCCTCTGTAGGGCCTTCCTACCCCCCAGCAGATCAACACTTCCACCCAACTTGGTGTCACCTGCAAACTTACTGAGGGTGCACTTGATCCCCTCGTGCAGATCACTGATAAAGATATTAAACAGAACCGGACCCAATACTGAGCCCTGGGGAACACCACTTGTGACTGGCCTCCAACTGGATTTAACTCCATTCACCACCACTCTTGGTCCCAGCCATCCAGCCAGTTTTTTACCCAGTGAAGAGTACACCCGTCCAAGCCATGAGCAGCCAGTTTCTCCAGGAGAATCCTGTGGGAAACGGTGTGAAAGGCTTTACTAAAGTCCAGGTAGACAACATCCACAGCTTGTCCCTCATCCACTGAGCGGGTCACCTTGTCACAGAAGGAGATCAGGTTAGTCAAGGAGGACCTGCCTTTCATAAACCCTTGCTGACTGGGCCTGATCCCCTGGTTGTCCTGTACGTGCCGCGTGATGGCGCTCAAGGTGATCTGCTCCATAACCTTCCCCAACACCGAGGTCAGGCTGACAGGCCTGCAGTTCCCCAGATCCTCCTTCCAGCCCTTCTTGTAGATGGGTGTCACATTTGCTAACCTCCAGTCAACTGGGACCTCCCTGGTTAGCCAGGACTGCCGATGAATGATTGAAAGTGGCTTGGTGAGCACTTCTGCCAGCTCCCTCAGTATCCTTGGGTGGATCCCATCCAGCCCCATAGACCTGTGTGTGTCTAAGTGGTGTAGCAGGTTGCTAGCCATTTCCCCTTGGATTATGGGGGCTTCATTCTGCTCCCTGTCCCTGTCTTTCAGCTCAGGGGACTGGGTACCCTGACAAAAACTGGTCTTGCTATTAAAGACTGAGGCAAAGAAGGCATTAAGTACCTCAGCCTTTTCCTCATCCTTTGTCACTATGTTTCCCCGGCATCCAATGAAGGATGGAGATTCTCCTTAGCCCTCCTTTTGTTGCAAATGTATTTAGAGAAACATTTTTTATTGTCTTTTATGGCACTAGCCAGATTAAGTTCCAGCTGGGCTTTGGCCCTTCTAATTTTCTCCCTGCAGAACCTCACGACATCCTTGTGGTCCTCCTGAGTGGCCTGCCCCTTCTTCCAAAGGTCATAAACTCGCCTTTTATTCCTGAGTTCCAGCCAGAGCTCTCTGTTCAGCCAGGCCAGTCTTCTCCTCCACCTGGTGGTCTTTCGGCACATGGGGATGGGCTGCTCCTGCACCTATAAGATGTCCTTCTTGAAGAATGTCCAGCCTTCCTGGACTCCTTTACCTTCAGGACTGCCTCCCAAGGGACTCTGTCAACCACTCTCCTAAACAGGCCAAAGTCTGCCCTCCAGAAGTCCAAGGTGGCAGTTCTGCTGACCCCCCTCCTTACTTCTCCAAGAATAAAAAAAAATTCGATCCTTTCATGATCACTATGCCCAAGACAGCCTCCAACCACCACATCACCCACAAGTCCTTCTCTGTTCACAAACAACAGATCCAGTGGGGCACCTTCCCTAGTTGGCTCCCTCACCAGCTGTGTCAGGAAGTTATCTTCCACACACTCCAGGAACCTCCTAGACTGTTTCCTCTCTGCTGTATTGTGTTTCCAGCAGGCATCTGGTAAGTTGAAGTACCCCATGAGAGCAAGGGCTAGTGATTGTGAGACTTCTCCTAGCTGCTTATAGAATATTTCGTCTGCCTCTTCATCCTGGTTGGGTGGTCTATAACAGACTCACACCATGGTAGCTGTCTTGGTGGCATTCTCCCTGATCCTTACCCATAAACACTGAACGCTATTGTCACCATCATTAAGCTCTAGACAATCAAAACACTCCCTGTATGTTAATACACGGCTACCCCACCGCCTCTCCTTCCTTGCCTTCTGAAGAGTTTATAGCCATCCATTGCAGCACTCCAGTTGTGCAAGTCATCCCACCATGTTTCCGTGATGGCAACTATATCATAGTTTTCCTGCTGCACAATGGCTTCCAGCGCCTCCTATTTGTTGCCCATGCTGCGTGCATTGGTGTAGATGCACTTCAGTTGGGCTATTGATCCCACCATCTTTTTTGGGGGGGGAAGCCCTAATCCCTGTGTGACCATTCTCAGGCGCTTCCATGGTTTCTAACACATCCATAACCCTTGCATCTTTGCTGCTGCATGGATCTCCATCCCCTACCTCCACTGAGATGGCAGACCAAGGGACCTCGCTGACATACGCTCCCTGAAACATTGGTGTGCCACCCCCAGGCTTATCTCTAGTGAGCCTGGTTTTATCCCTTTTCCCCTTCAAATCTAGTTTAAAGCTCTTTCAATGAGCCCTGCTAACTCCTGTGTAAAGATCATTTTCCGCCTTTGAGACAGGTGTACCCTGTCTGTTGCCAGCAGGCCTGGTGTCATGTAGACCAAGCAATGATCAAAAAACCCCAGATTCTGCCAGTGACACCAGGCTGGGAGCTAGGTATTGATCTGCTGGCTCTTCCTGTTTCTTCCCTTGTCATTCCTTGCAACTGGAAGGATAGAGGAGAACAGTACTTGTGCTCCTGATCCCTTAACCAGTCATCCCAAGGCCCCGAAGTCTGTCTTGGTTGCCCTTGGACTACTTGTTGCAACTTCATTGCTGCTTCCCGGAAAAATTAGTGATGGACAGTAATCTGAGGGCCGTACCAGTATAGGAAGCTTTCTCTTCATGTATTTGACCGGGGCCCCAGGGAGGCAGCAGACTTCCCTAAGAAGTGGGTCTGGTCTGTATATTGGGCCTTCTGTTCCCTTCAGAAGGGCTTCTCCTATGACAGGGACCCATCTTTTTTTTGGGCCTTCTGTTCCCTTCAGAAGGGCTTCTCCTATGACAGGGACCCATCTTTTTTTTGGGCCTTCTGTTCCCTTCAGAAGGGCTTCTCCTATGACAGGGACCCATCTTTTTTTTGGGCCTTCTGTTCCCTTCAGAAGGGCTTCTCCTATGACAGGGACCTGTCTCTTTTCTTTATGGAAGCAGTTTTGATGCAGGCGTAGGCCAACTTAACCTCGGCGGCACCTCCAAGCTAAATGAACCATCATCCTCATTATTGTTCGGTTCCACTTGCAGAGCCTCATACTTATTATGCAAGGGAACCTGGGAAAGTGGGGCAGTCACAGAGGAGACGCGCCTGCTGCGCTGGGCACGAACTTGTCACCATTGCCCCCTATCCCTTCAGTCACTGTGCTCAGCCAGGCAGAGAGAGGATGGGGAATCCTCCGTATCATGCGTCCTGTCTGCCTGTTGGGCCTGTCTCAGGGAAGGTAGGGTGCAATTCCAGTAGTCTATCTCACTCTCCCTGATACTCCTCAACCTACTCCCCTCCTCCTGGAGCTCTGTCACTAAGCGGAGGAGTTCCTTTACCTGGGCACACATCCCACAGTTGTGCTCACTACTGCCGTCTGATACTAGTGTAAGAGTAGGGCACACCCTGCAGCCTGACACCTGGGTGGCAGCATGTTCCCACCAGAGCGCTCTCTGGGAAGCTGCATCAGTCATGGTGGGCGCAGAACTTACAGAGGCCATGGCTTTCTGCCGGTGGATACCACTGCGTGCTCTTGCGGCGCACCCTGCCGCACCACACTCTGGTCGCTCACGGTCCTAAGGGCTGCTTTTATACGTGTGGGGTCTTGGCTGCCGTTGCTCCTGGCCCCACCCAGGTCTCGCCAGCCGCTGTCGTGAGAGCGGCTCTCTCGGCTCCCCCTGAAGCTCCCGGGCTTCGGGAAACCTCTCTGTGCACCAAGCTGGAGCGCTCTGCTGCCAGTCGTGCCACCCCAGAGCTGCTCGCCTCGGCGACTGAGGGAATGTCAGAATGAGTGCACTAGGAGAGAAATATATATTTTATTTAAGACTTTTTTTAAAAAAACTAATATAACACATGTGAATCATTGCTTTTGGCTGCAATACATTTTGAGTCTCTAGTTCAATGATATTATGAGAATTTTTTAGCTGAAACTGAGATTAGGAACTATTTCCATGAGGCACATGATATATTTCTCAACCCGTCGAAAAGATAATCTTCAGGTTTTTGAATCATTTAGGTATGGTGGGAACAGTTGTCCCCATGATAACACTGTCTATGTTCAGAGAAGGTATGGTGCTGTAATCTGTAATTCATGTCTATTTATATTAATGCATTTTAGCCCAGTGCTGGGGGAAAAGTAAGTACTTTATGCTTGATACTCTACAGTGAGACAGAGTGCTCCAGACTTCACTGTTCAAGCTAGGCTGAGAGTGTGACAACTGTCCAAGACTAAGGAGACTGTTGTGTTTAAGCCCGTGTGATATGGCCCTTGATACATTTTTTAAGCAACATATACCCATTGCAGTCCAAATTGTTATATGAGTTACTACAATCATTACTAAAACAAGACATTCCCAAACCATACCTGATGCTGCACCCACAAATTCTGTTCTATCAAGAACTTGTATACCACTGGACAATCCAGCAGTGATCATAGGGTAATTTTAGCTTCTAAGGCTGCTCTTATTAACATAACAGAGCAAAGTGGCTATAATACAGGTGAGAGTTTGGGACTCCAAAAAAACATGACTACTTTTTTTTTCATTTTCAAAACATTACAGAAAGGAGTAAGCCGCTTAATGCCTGTCTTTAGCTGTCCATGTCAGTATGACAAAGAATCGGTTTAGAATTTCAGTCCTCATTGCTCACGCTCCACTAAAGCACCTCCGTTGGTGTTTCCTTCTCCAGGATCTGTTCAGTTTTCTCTAAAAGGAAGTCCCTGAAATAGTGGCTGGCTCCAAGATATTCTGCGAAGGTGAAGCTGTGAAAGGTGAAGCTGTGAAGTACTGGTGAGGGACTCTGAATACTGACAGCTATGAATCTTGTCAAAGGACATTGTGGCCTGACTTTTGTTGTTTTTCTTTGGAACAGATTCCTTGTGCATGCTAAAATTTTGCTGTGAGTGTTCTTATGTGACTTCTGCAAGGAACAGGCAGCATTCTATATCCCCTCTATTATGTGGAATACTTAGTCGAAAAAATAGTGTGCTCTTCAGTGCTCAGATTATAACCAGTTGTACAGAATGATTTTTAATGCCTATCAGATTGCTTCATTTGGAAACAAAGTCCTCCATATCTATTAATATGTTTTCAGTGAAGCACATGGGTAAAATACATGCTAAGTTATAGTATATGATTATTCTCCTCACAAAATACACAGAAGAGGTCACTGGAGAGAGAAATTTAGAAATGCCAGTCCTTCATGTCACAGGTGAAGAAAGAAGCCTTTACTCTGATCTGTTTGCTGAGAGAATTGAATATGATCTTCACTGAATTAAATATTAAAATAAATAAAAAATAAAATTCAACTTATTTCTTTAGAGCATCTTCTCTAGTATACTTTCAAAATCAAAGTTGAGTTGTAGTATTTTGATATTTTGATACAGTCTGGGAAAGTCAGTATAGAAGCTGACTTTCAAATACCTCAATTTGATTTTTTTTTTATGTAGTATTTATTTTTTATAGAAAGTGCTGATAAGCAAAGTAGTTAAGCACAGGTGTGGTATACTGCTGTGTAGATATGTGCATACAAGAAATAGAATACGTTTTAAAACTTGTTCATGTAATATTGCATAACTCAGCTCTCTGAGCTATTAAATTATTAACTTTTGTATAGCAATTAATTAACTTTTCCTTGAAGTTACCTGTTAATATTTATTACATAATAGTTCTGCCCTAAAATGATTACTTGTGAAGGAATGTGCTGATTTTCAACGTTGTTTGAAAACATAAGAAACTACACTGCGCCTTTTTCATACTTATTAAACAAAAGGGGGAAAAGTAGTAACTGATCTGCTTTTCACTGTAATGTCACTTGAATTGGCACTCATAACAAGTATAAATAAACTAGCATTGAATCTATAATCTGAACACTAAGAAGCATGCTGTGTTCAGTGTCTTTTGTTTTGCAAATGAAGTTACGTGAAATAATTTCATACCATTGTATTTTACCTTACTGTGTTTCTGATGTTTATTAGGATAATGAATAAAGAACAGGCAGGATTGAACCTTTGTGAGGAAATCTCCAAATATCCTTAAAAGTTATAGCAAGGAGTGATGGTTACTCAGCAGATGGTGCTCTTTTCTTTCGGTTGGTATTCAGTCAGTGCCATGGCAGGATACTTAGTTGTTTTTTTCTCAAACAAAACCAAGGTCCTGGTTAAACCTGATCAGAAAATGGGAAGTGTGTTCTGAAAAAAAAAAAAATCAAAATCAGATTCTTATGTGTAAGGTTGACAACTGAAAACTTTCCACTCATGGCCCAAAATAAACCAATTTATGAGTGTCATGCAGCTAGTAAATTAAGTACTTGATTTCCTTGGGATACTGTACACTTGAGATACTGTAACATTTCAGTGTATAAATTTACATTCTGAGTGTATTTTTCCACTTTCTGATAATAGTCTCATTGACTTACAGAGCATAATGTTAAGAACAGTGTCTGTAGTGTTTTCTAGTTGCCCTATAGGTCCTTTAATTGATACATTTGGATTCAACTTTTGAAGTAAAATAGTATTCAATTTAGAAGTGTTACATGTCTGTACAGTACAGACTTAAAACAAAATTTGAAAATAAATGGAATTTAAAAAACTAAGGCAATTTATACAGGTTTTTAGACTGTAGAAACTGATGTTTAGCCATGTAAGGAATGTTATAGTGCAAGAGATAGGTACTAACATATTTAAGATATCTCATTGATTTTTTTTGACCATTGGATGTTGGGCTCGTTGGGTCACTGTCTTGAACTTCAGTACCAAACTTCTACTCAAGCCCTAGAGTAGGTGTCAAAAATTACCTCTGTGGAGCTTGCCCTCAGTGATCACCCAAGGTCCAGATGTACTCTTGACAGGTGAGCAACTGGTGTTACTTTGGGAAAGAGAACCACCAATCTTATTTGCAGTTTTCTCTGTCCAAATACTTTCTGAATGTATTATTCTTTGTATACAGATGTCTATTAAGTGTAACATACAGCCTTTAATCTTTTCTCACAGTAATTGCCTACATTTCTTAATTAAAGAAAAAGACAATTGAACTGTAAGTAAAAAATGACATTTGGCTTCTAGACTGACTTTTTCAAAGGGTTTATATGAAAACAGATTGTGAATCTCAAGTTTTACAGTTGGTGGAGCTGATCAGATGCTTTCTTGCTCCTGAAGGTAGCATGTCTTACAGGTTTTTTTTCTCTTGCCCTGCTTTACTCTGTCCTCCATTGTTCTGGGTCACACGCTACTGTCCCTTTCTCTGTGCAGGTCTGGTGCTTGACAGGCTCTCCTGTGAGCTGTTTTAGCTCACTAGCAAGGCAGAAAACTGACATCTTTCTTGCTAAGCCAGGTTTCTGTTACTTTACTCAGTTAAAGACACTCATGGGAAGGTCCAAAATCCACCACAGACAGCAGAAGACATGGGACACACTGGAGACAGGAAGATGAGGGGGTTATAGGCAGAAGCGAGCAGAAACTCACTTTTTGGGAGCAGTGTGCATCCCTTTACCTTATATTATACTGAGGCATCTCAAAATCGGATCTTCAAATCTAAACTCTCTTTGTAGTCTGTGAAGACAGACCTCTCCACATGATAATTCATCTTATAAGACAGATATCTAAGACAAGTTGTAAGAATAACCTTTTTAATGACTGTCTCTCCATAGTTTACAAGAGAATCTTGTAGGTGAATAGGGTATTCACATTATCTCTAAAAATGAGACATTAATCTTATTTTCCTAGCTTTCAACAAGTCTTAGAGTAGGATTTGAGATAACGTTTTCTTTTACAATGTATTTTAGAGGAGGCTAAGAGCACACACACATTCAGTTACCACAGTTTAGCTGGTGAGTGGTCACTGGCTATGATCTGGTACCTGAGCAGCTTGAAGTCACTAGTCCATACCCTCAGCCTCTGCTGGTGCTGTGGTCTGCATTGGTAGGAAGAACAATTTCTGAGGTTGGCTGCTGTAAATTTCTTGTTTGTTATTGCTGCCCCTGGGAACAAGTTTGAACGGGAACAGTATACGACATGAAAAAGAACTATATTGTGTTAAAACTCATCTGCAACAGGTGCTGTTGTTGTAAAGAGCTGTCACAGGTCAAGTAGAAAACTAGAGATGACAGGCAGCACAGTAGCAGTCAGCACAGCTGTGTTGTTCAGAGTATGGATATGAAATTGATTACAATTACTTGGTATCTTAGAAGCAAGCTTTATCTTAGAAGCAAGCTTTAACACCAGTTCTGAAAGGGAGCTGAACAAAACCTGTTTTATTTATACTTCCTTACCTGTAATCTATCTATAGCTAAGCTAACAGCCCCTGATAATATTCTTGTAACAGTTTTTACGTGTGATAAAATAGTGAGCATTTATTTCCAGAAAGGATACTGTATTCCAGATCCCTTGCTAGCAGTATAATGTAATTTCTGTATTTTAATAATTTCTCCAATAGATGGCAGTAGCTGCTTATTGGCTGATGAATTAACACCATTCATAGTACACTATATAAACATAAAGCAGTAAAAACCAAATATGTTCGTACATAGGTACTTAACACATAACTGACATGTAATTGTGTATGTTACAAGTGTCACCTGTTTTCCATATTTGAACATGAAATTCTTTCTGTGTATTTTCCTTTTGAGTCTGTTGGTTTGCTTGGAATTACGTGATAGTATAAAACTAATAAAACTATTATAGGGCTACTACAGGTTAAGGACAAATATATCTCAAGAGCATGCTTAGTTGTGAGGTCATTATGGTTTGTCTATATTTGATATCTGTTGTGGGTTACCTTGAGTTGGTTCATTTTACAATGTCTTATATCTTATATCTTGTAAATTATTTATTGTAAATTATCTGGCATTAAATTATGCTTTTATGATTGGCATTTTACTTAAATAATATTACAAGTTTACTTGCACCAAAACCAGTATGGATGATTCTACATTGTGTGTCATGTTGCAAGGCTGTCAAAACCTGCCACTGTTTTTCTCTCATGTTTTGCTGCTTCTAGGCTTTCTGTTCATCCATGTTGCTTCTTCTGTCCTGGAGTCATGGTAAAGAGACTGTTATTGTGCTGTTTAAACATTGATCTGAAGATTTTTACATAGTCATAAGGAGTTCACAAACCAAATTGTGGTGCTTCACCTGGCATAGATCATGTTGAATGGGATTATATACTGAGAAGCTTGGAGTGGAATTTTTTTTTCACCAGAATGATCTACATTACTTTAACTGTTCTGCAGTTATATAAACACCAACCATTATGCAGATGAAGGAATACATGCGATGAATTCTTATTTTACTAAATACCTCATAAGTAGATTTTGGATGAGAATTACCATGGTCTGCTCTTTCTATGAAAAGTTTGATGGTGTCTTGCTGACTAGGCTATGGCAGTCTCAGTAACACAAATATGTGAATGCCGGACACATTGGATCTCATAAACCCTGATAGAGACATGGAGAACTAGAAGACCCTGAAAAACACTGAAGAATCAGCCTGAACCACAAGCAGAGGACAAAACCCATGCGTGGGGCCAAATCCAGTAAATAGAAATTGGTACAGTGGAATATAACTTCAGCATAGGTTAGTAGGGAGGTTTAAATAACTTAGTGGCACTGAAACATTTTTCCAGCCTTTCTTTGTTTCACGGATTAAGTGCCTTTCCTATCACCTTGCCTGCACTTTAACTTCTGTTCAGCTGTCCTGCACACCACCAGTTACCACTTCCCTATTTCTGTAAGTACGTACAAACAGAAACAGTGTCCCACTCTGTGTCCCCAATCATGGTGCTTCATCTCTTCACTTCTGCCTAGCTTAATTCACTGAAAAGGGTGATATCCAGGTGACTGTTTTAAAGAAAGATGTGCAGAGAAGAGAGACTCACTAAGTGATATCTTGGAGAGAATGAAAGAGCACACATAACTCAGCTTTTCACTAATACACTGTCATTAGGCGGCTTTGCAATATTCACAAGAACAGCCAGCTTGTCAGTGGTCATTAATTTCTCCAGGTTGGCAGAGCAACCAATTTTTACTGTGATGCTTCTTATCACACCTGGGGAGTAGCAATGCACATGAGGAAACTAACTTTTTCTGCTTTTTGCCTTATAGCTCTCATGCCATGAAACAGAAAGGGTGGGGAGGGGGAAAGGATAGTGAATGATGTTGCAAAGGCAAACAACTTTCTTGAAATACATAGCAAGGTAGTCTTTTAAATGTACATTGTGTTATGAAAGCCTAGGCCAAGATTTTTATAAGAATAGTGTTAACTTTTTGGTATTGCTATGTGTTGAATAAAAAAGAGTTTACTTTTTCTTCTCACTTGGGTCATGGATCCTTTTATATCATCATCACCATAACATATTCAAAGACTCTGAAATAACACGGAAACTTCAACCTTGTTACAAGAACTGTAGTACAAACTATGCATGAATGTGCAGCAAAAATAGTACTAAATGTGATAACACTTATCAAATCTGATAAACTGTGATACAAGTACACTGAGCCAAGAAGACACAGCATTCCTAAGACGTCCTCTATGAAAAAAATGTATACTGATGAAAAGCTGAAATTGGTATCAGTGTATGAGTACAATACATCCCTCATTTTTTGAATTTCTATCATTCCACTGAGTCCTCCTTTCTGACTTACCAAGGTTGCTTTTCTCCTACTCCCTTGTGCATGTTTCTCTTACT
Organism: Platalea leucorodia; assembly: GCF_965183815.1. Classification (NCBI taxonomy): domain Eukaryota; kingdom Metazoa; phylum Chordata; class Aves; order Pelecaniformes; family Threskiornithidae; genus Platalea; species Platalea leucorodia. The sequence goes on from NC_138823.1 coordinate 104,919,455, forward strand.
TACTCTCCTGAGCTTCTGCAAAACCCATCAAGCAGTAGTCAAAAGGAACATGTTTTTTGCTTCTGGAATCTGTCTTTCTTTCAGTCTTTTAGATGTGCCACTGTATTATGTCTTGGTCTTTTCTATATATCTCATTACTGTAGGTGAACTTTCCATATGCAGACCAAACACTGACATACCATGGAGAAACATTTTTCTCTGTTTATGAACCTTGGGGTATAGAGTAAAAAACCCCAAACGTTTGCACAATCAACAGCCGCCTTTGATTTAGAGGATGCCAGCTATGTAAAACCATTTGTAAGAATCGATGTTGTGGTTTAACCCCAGCCAGCAACTAAGCACCACGCAGCCGCTCGCTCACTCCCCCCTTGGTGGGATGGGGGAGAGAACCAGAAGGGTAAAAGGGAGAAAACTCGTGGGTTGAGATAAGAACAGTTTAATAATTGAAGTAAAATAAATTAGAACAGTTAAATAGGCAAAGCAAAAACCGTGCACGCAAACAAAGCAAAGCAAGGAATTCATTCACTGCTTCCCATCAGCGGGCAGGTGTTCAGCCATCCCCAGGAAAGCAGGGCTCCATCACGCGTAACAGGTACTCGGGAAGACAAACGCCATCACTCCCAATGTCTCCCCTTCCTTCTTCTTCCCCCAGCTTATATACTGAGCATGACGTCATATGGTATGGAACAGCCCTTGGGCCAGTCTGGGTCAGCACCCCCCCGGCTGTGCCCCCTCCCAGCTTCTTGTGCCCCCGGCAGAGCAGGGGAAGCTGAAAAGTCCTTGACCGGTGTGAGCGCCACTTAGCGCCTATTCAGAGACAGCTTAGCACTACCTAGCAAGAACCAAAGCATCAGTGCATCATCGACATTGTTCTCATCCTAAACCCAAAACACAGCCCCATACCGGCTACCAAGACAAAAATTAACTCTATCCCAGCTGAAACCAGGACAATCGATATAGATAAAAGATAGATCTTGGGTTGTCGTACTATTCTTGGATAGAGTCACATGTCTCTATTATGACAGCCCCAACGTTTGAGCTACTTACATGCCAAATTAATTACTAATTGCCAGGGTGCTAAAATAACCACTGTCACACGCTTTTCTGTCTTGAGGTCGTTCTCATGTATGGGAGGTAATATCTGTAGCTACAGGACAGACTAAGCAGAGAGTTCTCAGAAAGTGGGTTTGAGATCCTACAGTTCTGCTGCCATGTCATGCCTGTCTTTTGGCCCACTAATGAATAGTATTTGACTGAGCCCAAAGCCATTGCTTCTTTTGCAGGGGATCCTGATTCACAAGTTATTCTCTGCTTATGTATATGTTGGCAACAACTACTTGTGTTCATCACAATTTGCTCCAGACTGCTTGACTTCACTTTGAAGAAGAAATAGGGTTATGAAACCGAGATGGTAATAAGACCAATAGAAGAGAAACTTTGCTAATGACAGAGGAGCTTCAAGGTTGAATGAATTTGCAACATAAGTACGGTCGATCAGGCCCACTGGACAGTGGGAGTGCACACAACAAGCTTTGTACAACTGTACCAAGTCAGACATCAAAAAATGAGTGGAATCCAGCACCAATGGTCACAGACATATCACACAGTGTCCTGTTCCATCCACTGCTGATAAGCATGACAGAGGCAAGGTGGGTTACTGGTGAGCAACATCCTGTAATAGGTCATTTCCATGTGGAGACGACAAAGTCTGTTTTTGGACAAGTCAGATAGCTTTGACTCCTGGACAGTGATCAGCTTCCCCATTCTCATAGTTATCTTCCACATCCCCAGCAAAAACGGATCACTCCTACTGTTTCAGGCACAGTGCTGAAGATTTGCTTCTCTGAGCTGGAGAGAGAGAGGAGGTAGAAAGGTTGTGCTGGCCTCACCTCAAACTGGGTAACTTCTCAAAACAGGCCTATGGAATGCAAAACTGCTCCTAGGCAAGACATGGCAAGCTGCCCAAGATGTCAAAATGATTTGCTGTGACCCTGCTCCACTCCAACTCAATCAATGCTAGGTGCAGTACAGCTTGCCAATCTGGATGAATATTGCACTGTCAATGACATATTTCCAGTGAACACTCTGTCTTTCAAGTTGTTGTGGGACTAAAAATATGACATGCCTTTGGCTTCTAGACTAGTCTGTTCACACAAATTCTATACAGTTGAGTATGTCTGACCTTCCTGACACTGATGTTGTCAAGTTTCTGGAACACAAAGAGAACATAAAGTTCAGTAGGCACTGAGACGTTATCCACTGCCACAACAGATTGATTTTTCCCAGTCTATCTAAGTGTTTATCCCATGCGCATGCACATCTTGATTTCCTAGCAGGAATATTTAGAATACATGCAAACTTTATTGTAGTGCACTGCTTGTCCTGGAGATTATAGTGTTTCTCTAGGTGTATAAATCCATGCATTTTGTGTAAATCACTTAGCTGCTGAGATAAGCAAGTAGGTTACTACTCCCAAGCAGGAGTAGTTGGCTCCTAGGAGCCAGGTAGCTCCTGCTCCTAGTTACAGCCTCTAAAATCTGTTTACAGAGCTGTTTGTATGAACACTCCCTAGTCTTTTTTCTTCAAAATGAGCTGACTGAGCAGCATCTTATCATTCATGCTTTTTATCCTGATCCCATCTGAGCTTGTTTTACTATGAGCTTTACACTCAATATGGAGCATGTGAACAAATATACTGCTCTGGGGAAGACAGAATTCCTTATATTCCAAAGATGGGCTGTGTGATAAACATAACTTAGTTTGAATCAGAATTAAAAACCTGCCTTAGTGCAGGAATGCTATATATGCAAAAATGCCATAAAAGCATTTCCTTATATAGTAATTTGAAGAATTCGTTCTGGTTCTTTTTCTTTGCCCTTAGAAAAATCACTCAATGTCAGCTCTGAGTAGTGTTATGTTATAAAAAGATGGGTTATTGCTGTGGTTTAACACCAGCCAGCAACGAAGCACCACGCAGCCGCTCACTCACTCCCCCCTGGTGGAATGGGGGAGAGAATCGAAAGGGTAAAAGTGAGAAAACTCATGGGTTGAGATAAAGACAGTTTAATAGGGAAAGCAAAAGCCATGCACGCAAGCAAAGCAAACCAAGGAATTCATTCACTGCTTCCCATCGGCAGGCAGGTGTTCAGCCATCCCCAGGAAAGCAGGGCTCCATCACGCATAATGGTTACTTGGGAAGACGAACACCATCACACAGAACGTCCCCCCCTTCCTTCTTCTTCCCCCAGCTTTATATGCTGAGCATGATGTCATGTGGTGTGGGATATCCCTTTGGTCAATTGGGGTCAGCTGTCCCTGCTGTGTCCCCTCCCAACTTCTTGTGCACCCCCAGCCTCCTCGCTGGTGGGGTGGTGTGAGAAGGAGAAAAGGCCTTGACTCTCTCTAAGCACTGCTCAGCAGTAACTAAAACATCCCTGTATTATCAACACCATTTTCAGCACAAATCCAAAACATAGCCTCACACTAGGTACTATGAAGAAAATTAATGCTATCGCAGCCAAAATCAGCATAGTTATTTATGTCATTCAGTATATCCAACTAGCCTCAAGGTGTGGAAACTTAATGAACAGGCTCTAGCAGCAAAAATCTTTACAAGGTTTTTCAGTTTTCCTCTAATATTTTTTCACATGAGGAAAGGACATACACATACCAGAGTGCTATGGGGCATAACCAACAAATAATTATCGTCTGTGAGTAACTGGAAGACAGTCAAGGATACCATACTGAGTCTACAACCCCGATATTGTCTCCTGCTCCCTGCTATAGCATTCTTCAGCAGATGGAAGCAATCAGTATTGAACATCATGTATGTGTAAATTGTGTCATTTACAGTCCACTGTCCACGTACTGCCACATAGTTCTTTAAAAATACAGTCAGGCACATTCGGGCCAGTGTGAGAGGTAGTTAAGATGGTATTGTTCCTCCGCCATTGTCAAGAACTCTGGAGGTGCTTGTGGTTGGGACAGGAAACTGATAATTTCTATGCCGGAGCAACTGTCTTGTTCCTATAGTCTTTGCAAATGGAACTGGAGCCTATGTAATGCCAAATTTTTCTTGACTGCAGAGAATTCACTTGGGATAGTTCATAGATCAACATTGGCTTCCAAGACTGTGCCATTCAGTTTGAATGCAGATTCAGCAAGCATTATACAAGTGAAAACAGCTGACAACTATTGCAGACTTAGTGAAATGAAAGGTGGGATGAAGAAACTTTTGCCTCAGTAAAACAAGGTATTTCACTCACCAGCTAATATAACTGTGAGGGCATGGTCTTTTGTCAGCAAAGAAACAGCTGAGACAGTTTTACGGCAAATGCTGACTCCTGAAAAGAATAGATTTGACAGGTATGAAGACAAGTCACTAACAACTTGTATCCTTTCAGGAGTAAGGAAAATTCCTGCTTTTTTTTTTTTTTTTTTCTTTTTCCCTGCCAATAGAACAAAAGGTTATTTTATTTACAAGAAAAAAACTCTTTAAATAGCGGAATAATTAACTTAGTCTGTGAAATCAAAAAGCAGCCAAGGACTTCTGCTCGATCAATAAACTAGTGCTTTTCTTTAATTGTAAGTCTGACATATTCACAGTGGTGCAACACAGATTAGAAGTACATTAGAGTTTAAAGATTTAGTCTGTCTACATCTCTATGTGAATGTGAAATGTAAGATTTTTAATTTTGTTTAATTATAAGCAAGATCATAATTCCAAAAAAATATACAAGCTTAACAAGACTGACCAAACCTGATATCAGGTTTTTTTCATGAGAACTTTTGAGGTTTTCACCTTTATTTTTTCATCCTTCAACAAGAGGAAAAACCTTTTGAGCATTTCTCTGTGTAAAATGTCTGCTTTTGAATCAGAACTTCTTGATTCGGTACTCTCTAAGCAGAAGAGATCCAGCAGCCCAGACGTCTCTCCTAGTAGAAACTTGGGATTCTAATGGAAACATTTCACCCACAATGGGACTTGATGAATCACAGCAGTGGAGGTTTGTCAGTCAGCTGCAACTGGAATGTGTGAGGTTTGGGGAGGGGGGAAATGGTAAGTTCGGTATAAGGCATCTTTGTTAAATAAGGTTCTTCCCTACTATGCTGTCTTCTCACAAAATCATGTATTTCAGGAGGTTCTCATTCCCATATACTAAAAGGCCTCCTAAAATGCAGAAATTAGTTTCATTTTAACACGTGTATTTAATTAGCTTAAAATATAATGCATTTTAAAACTTTCTTGTGAACTACATTTCATCATTGCTAAGTCTGCACAGACTAGATTCTGCTGATCTTCAATCTTTTCTGAGGGTTTCAGTGCAAGCTGTTGAATTGTCACAGGGTACAGTCTTGAGACTACAGTATCTGTTGATTAAAATATTAAAATGGGTATGTTCTTACATTCTAGTATCAGGAATATAATTTGCTGATGTCTAGTAAGACAATTGGTGACACATTCAGTGATTCAGTCAGTAAAACCAAGTCCCTGCTGCAGAGTTTAATACTTTCAAAAAGAAAATACATAAATATCAGTAGCAGGAAACTGCTGTTGTGCAAACACTGTTATATCCTCTGCAATAATTAAGAGGTAGGAAACACTTATGATTTCACTCACATGTGCACATACAGACACAGGCACATCCCCTTGTATGAGAGTTTAAACTTCCCTAGAATTCTTGCATTTTTGGCTCAATTTGATTCAGTTACAAGCTTTGAATACCCCACCTAACTTGTGGGAAATCCTTTCTCTGTGTTTACAGACCTTTTTTTTTTTTTGTGTTTACTTCATGCAAACTGAGAACAATGGTGGCTTTTTTTTAATGCTTTTTATCTTTTGGAATTGTTAGAGGTCCCACAGTTCTGCTGTCACTAGGTCACTTAACAGATCGTGTAGCTTTTCCCAGTTGTGTGCACTGTAACAGAGTAACTCTGCTTTGATACTTAAAGTCAGGCTTCAAAGGCATCTAGTTTTTAAAGCTGGCTGAAGTGTTGTGTCTTTGTAGAAAAGGTAAAACCAATTTGGCTAAAAGTTGATGATATTATGTATACAGATGATGAATAGCGAAATGTTTCTGTTCAGAAGAGCTTAACATTGATAAAAGAATGTTTCCAAGTCATGATATACATATAACCTTGCAAGAAAGAATTTGTTCAATTTTTAAAATTTTTTTTATTGCAAGTAGTCATATGTATAGTGCTAGAACTCCCTAGCACTAGCTCATGAAACAGAACTTTAAATTCTTTTTCATTCAGGTGTTGATGAGTAGTACTATGCAATATGTCTGGGAAAATGAAAGGTGATCTTAAAGACTTTCTAAACCGTTAGTTCTTCACTAGAAGGTAACTCATGTACTTTCTAGCAAAATCCAAGGACATAGCTGGACAGCTAATGTGTAAGGGTGACCCATGTCTTTTGCTTGTAGTTCAGTTTAGTTAGAGAGAAAAGCTTCCTTCTGAGAGATATGTTATTTAAAATATAATACAATACAATGAACATAATATACATTATTTTCACTGCATAAAAAAATAACTTCATTAATGCTGCTATGGAAGGGAGGGGGGCCAATAATTCAGAAGAATGGAAACTTGCAATGGCAAGGACCAGCAGGAGGAAGAGACTTCCCCCAAAGCCTGAGGTGCCCTTGCAAAACTGCTTCACCACTCTGCAGACTGAAGAGGAAAGACCCAATACATCAGGAGAGATGCTGAGGCTGACTAAGGCAGCCCGATCTGCTCCCCATATAACGACCAGCGTGACTAAGAAAAGGTGACAGGTGATAGTAGTAGGCAACTCTCTTCTGAGAGGTACAGAGGCACCTATTTGCCGACCTGATGAACTCTCTAGAGAGGTGTGCTGCTTACCAGGGGCTCATATCAGGGATGTCACTGAGAGACTACCAAGCCTCCTACAGTCCACTGACTATTATCCACTGCTGTTGTTTCATGTGGGCACCAATGATACAGCCAGGAGCAGTCTGAGGAGTATTAGGAAGGATTACAGAGCCCTGGGAGTGGCGGTAAGGGACTCTGGAGCGTAGGTAGTTTTTTCATCAATCCTCCCCATCAAAAAGAAGGGGTTTGAAAGGGCCAGTCGAATCTGGGACATCAACAAGTGGTTACAGGACTGGTGCCACAGCCAGGGGTGTGGCTTAGACCATGGGACTCGCTTTGAGAAACCTCATCTACTGGGGGCTGATGGGGTCCATCTGTCAGAGAAGGGGAAGAGTATTTTCAGTCATAGGCTTGCCAAGCTGGTGAAGAGTGCTTTAAACTAAAGTTGCTAGGGGAGGGCAACCTCAATCCATCCCACTCCTACCAGTTGGATGCCAGTGCCAGGAATAGATGCCCAGAGCCTGGAGAAGGATCACAGGTCAGCAAGAGTGCACCTGAAGAGCAGCACAAAGGAATTCCAGCCAGTAAGTTGGCTTCATTGGGGGCCCAACTTAAATGCCTCTATGCAAATCCATGCAGCATGAGGAATAAACAAGAAGAGTTAGAGACATGTACATGCCTGCAGGGCTATGATCTTACCGGCATCACAGAGATGTGGTGGGATGGCTCCTATGACTGGAGTGTTGGAATGGAAGGGCACATAGTGATAGGACAAGGGGTAATGGCTTTAAACTGAAAGGGGGTAGATTTAGATTAGATATAAGGAAGAAATTCTTCACCATGAGGGTGGTGAGGCACTGGAACAGGTTGCCCAGGGAAGCTGTGGATGCCCCATCCCTGGAAGTGTTCAAGGCCAGGTTGAATGGGGCTTTGAGCAACCTGGTCTAGTGGAAGGTGTCCCTGACCATGGCAGGGGGGTTGGAACCAGATGATCCTTAAGGTCCCTTCCAACCCAAACCATTCTATGATTCTAGTGGGTTTCTCAAACCTGATGTGCTACCTACTTGAGTTACGTCTTTGCTTGTGTGGTAGTGGCTGGGGAACCTTTTTCCTTTGTTGATGCTTTTCCCTTTAGATATGATGTTATGGGGATTTAAGTATGTCTTCGCTGATTTTGAATCTGGTCTGTTATTTCTGCCAGGTTATTTTTCCTTGTTTGTAGCATTTCATAAGTGTGCTCAGGAGACCCAAAATCTAGGTCTTGTGTAGTTTTGCACATATGTACTCTGCTGGCGTTTCTGTTGTCAGTTCAATTCTTCATTACCAAATCTGTGGCAATGCCAACCAGTAGTGAAGAGATGTAATGCTCTATCAACCTAGTGATTCCACATGGAAATATTCTGTTATCTGATGGTTAAAACCCTACAGGTCACTTTACACACCTGAACATGATGATATTGATGGCCAAACTGGAACTCCATAGAGCTGGAAGTCCATGCTGTAGGTCTTTGCAGGATAATGCCTTCTGAAAAGAAACAAAATAGGTGTTGGGGTTAGCTGACCGTTCTGTGCATAATCTTTGAATGTTCATAGTGTAAATACCTGCTAATATAGAGTACGTTTAATATGCAGTGAAAAGAATAACAGTATCTCTGTTTTCAGCTTTCTGTGATCTTTGCATGCTGCACTTGATGCTTTTGCATCGTGCAGGAGAAGGCTCTTTGTGCAACAGGGATTATCAAGATTTCTCTCCAGTCACACTCAGTGAAATATCCTTTGCTAGATATCCTATCAAAGGTTCCAAGTTTCTTTCAGTGAGCAGTGGGCCCCTTTTTCAGATTTTACTCAACAGTTCTGTCAGTTTTAATAGCAGGGAGGCTGCTTTAAAATCACTGTTCTGACTTGAGTTTCTCCTTTTGCTTCTCTGTTTATCAGTTTCTTGATTATAGTTTGGATTTCTTTTATTTCCATTAGACTGATGGTTCATGTATTTAACCAAAATCAAGTAATGTGCTGAGTTAGTGTACCGTGAACATTCCTTTGAAATGCTGTGCCCATCCACTTATCTGCTTTATCTCAGTTATGAGAAGGTTGATGCTGACTGAATAATTGGATATTCCCAACACATACATGCAACCTGACCTTTCTCACCTCCAATGAGTCCCTGACTCCTTCAAGACTATTTTAAGTGTTTGGGTTATACTGCTTAAAACAGCAAGCAGAGATGAACTTGCAACATGATGCTTTCCATGGCATGCTTAATAAATGGCTCATTACTTCAGATAGACTCACACAGATAATGGTGCAATACAATGGAATTTTACTTTGACTGCAAAGCATATCCTTCTGTCCAAAGCCTGAAACTTTGGATGGCCCTCCATCACAGAGTGCAGCTTTACATAGCAAAGCTGGAGCTAGTTCTGATAAAGCTGGTATGTCTACAGAGGGCAGCTCAGTGCCATACAGAGACACTAGCCTTGATTCCCAAAGCAATATAATTACATCAGCTCAGACTCCACTCTCAGTAACATATTCTACTTCCCAGTAAGAATAATTACACAGCAGCAGAGCTCTACACTGAGGTGGCCACAATGCTGACCCCTTAGCTAGTTGGTTTTGAATTAGCATAAGTATCTTGGTAAGTCTGTGCCCTGTGCTGCATAGAGGTATTCTATACTGCAATGCTGACGTATTGTATCATCTTGCTTTGTTGAGTGTATATAGCAGAGGGATATGGGATAAATGGGTAAAACTTTCCTAACTAATCCAAGTCTGCTTGTAATTTCAGACTTGAATTCAAATGTTTCCTGGAATGCATCTGAAAAGAAACGTGCAGCTTCATTTCACTGCTGATAAATTAGTGATTATTCTTTTTCCCCACAAACAATATTGAGTCAGCTTTCACAACCCTGGAAAGGGCAGAGCCCACCTTATTTTTATTAGGGTGCAACCTGCTATCTCCTCAGTGTTCAGCACTGGTTTGTTCTCTGCTCTTTGCCCTGAAAACAGTACAGTAGTTGTGCTATACTCAGCCTATATATAGCACTTAAGAGATATCAAGGGTTGACCTTGACCTGAAACCCTTACAGATACTTAAGCTTTAAGGAGTCACCCGATGGAAGGTAGCAAAGGCGTTTTAGCCCATTTACTTCTTTCTGAAAATTTTATTATCAGTACTTGACGAGACACACTTACTGAATATCTTTCTAACTCTCATATTTTATGTGCATTTATTTAAAAAGCCAATGGAGACTGTGAGTACTTTGATGGTTATGTCTAACTGTGTTTCTCTATATTGAATATTTATTTTGACAGTGATCCCCCATTAAAAATAAGACCTCTTTCCCTCTCATTTTCTGCACCTAAGCTCTTTATAATGAACACAAAAAATTGCAAGTTTTTTTTCATTTTTTAGGAAAAAGTTACCAATATGGTCCTGGATTACCTGAAGTACATTACAAAATATACTGCCAAGGATTGATTTGCATGCTATGGGTGTTTGTTGTAAAAGAAAACTAAGCAAAGTTTATGCTATTCTACATCTACGCAGGATTTTTTTGTGCAAAAATTATGTAGCCATTATGTGTGATAGTGAAATCAATAGCAACACAGTGCCTTACTCTAGTAATGAGCTAGTAATAATTACAATAATAAGTTCTCTACTAATAAGCTTTCACACACAGAGGGAGAGAGAGAGAGAGAGTATTGGTGTCACATTGCAGCTGAGACCTCCGTCTCCCTGCTCTGAATTGTGTGGTTCCCTCTCCCCAGCTTTTGCCAATACTCCTTTGATCACATGGTAAGCTGACTCAATTCACTAACCAAGAAAAATATGTGTGTGTTTAGCTTGAATAAGCCCACAGTGCAAGCGAACAAGTGCTAGAGTTAACAGAATATGAAAACAGTATTTGATTAGAAAAGGAAGATGGAGGGAAGAAGAAGTGGCATTTCTCCTTTTGAGTGATGAAAAATTATTGATTTGGCTCACTGTAATATAAAACCATATTTAGCTATACAAGTAGACTGCAAGTACAGTGACGGTTCTACAAAGACAAGGATTATATCAATAAAGAGCATGTTCTAATGCACATTTCTCATTTCTTTAACGTGTGTGCTTGAGAATTTATAAAATGCAGTCATTTGCAGAATGGCTCACAGTCATTAATAAGAACAGGCACAGTTTGAATGTAGCTCTTCTTCTGGAGGAAAGTTACACATCCCTGTTGAAGTATTTTGGTTAAAATCCTATATTATCACTTACATCTAATATATACAGCAAAGTAAGTATTACATTCACTAACACCAATTGCTTATGAAAAAAGGTATGAATTAAATGACTCATTAGGCTACATATTGCTAAACTCTGTGTCTAAAGAAACCTGAAATAAGTGTCAAAATTCTTAGACAAATTTAAGATGACAAATTTTTTGCTCTCAAACAATTTCAGTTCAAAATTCAGTCAAGCTAGTACAGAATATGCTTGAATATGCTGAAGAGTAAATGTAGTTTGTCAGAAAAGAGGAAGAATATCTGCTGAAGTTCCGTTTCTAAAAATGATATCCAGAACATTATTTTTTCCCTGTTGTTGTTCACAAATCATTTGCACGTCTGAAATAGAGAAGTATGGAGACTTTTCTTTGGGTAGCCTTACCATTGCCAGCAGAATAATGATCAGAAAATTCTGTCTGAGTGTGACTGTTCACTCAAGTCCTGCTCCGATTTTGGCTAAGCCAAAATGCTAAGCCAATCATGCTAAAGCCTGATGTATGCTGGGAGCAGTGCCACTAGCTCAAAGCAAGGGCAACACGTAGGCAGGATATGGTGGCCAGAAATAGGTAAAGGTCATTATGCAGCCGCTAACACCTACAGCTTGTGGTCTCCTGCAGCCATAATCCTTGCATTAGCAATTGCATGGCAGTTTCTTCAGAATCCACTAAAAATGGATGGAACTAGACCAAACTTCCAAGCTGGAAAGTATAGATGCATCAGCTTACCCAGAAAGTTTTTGAGGTGAATCCAACAACAGCTGGACTCCTGAGGCTTTTGTCCTTCCTGGTGGGATACAGGGGATGCCCACACCATGACAGAAGAGAAAGGATGAGCACTCTCACCATCAGCTAGGTAGCTATTTTATTCATAGGTGCATGAGTTACAAGTTATGAGCTGCAAGTTATGAATTAGAGAACTTGTGAGTTAGAAACCTCATGAATTACATGATGAATTAGTGAATTCACGTTAGACCAGTCTGTACAAAGGAGATTGAGCCCTTTTTTGTCATGTTTATTAGTTTTCTTTCCTAATGCGCTCATAAAATAAAGTTTAATTTACGGAGTATGTACATTTGAGAGATTCAAACAGACAGTGACAGATGAGCCGAGAAGAACACTGGGACATTTGGCCTCACTTTAGAAAAATCCCTAGCAAATGGAGAAGAGGAGACAGATGTTACAGAGGGATGTAAATTTATGTTGAAATGTCCTGGACACATCTGTTCGAGCCTGATCAAGTCCCACTGTGCACTGATGTGATACTTGTGTCCTGATAGGACAGATAGCCAGATAGGACTATATAGAGCATTGCTCCTTCTGTCAGTGGAATTACAGGTCATATTCCCAAGCTTCTAGGTTGATCACTTTAGGGACAACATGGCTAGAAAGTCAGAAATAGAAATTTAGCAAAGAATTCTTTAAAGTCATCTTATCTTTAAAACACTTAGATGTTAGAGATGCACCTTATCCTAGTCTGATTTCACTTTCTGTGTGAGCCCAGAATCTCAGTATCTTAGATTAGGCAAAGCTCTCTTGCAAGACATTGCTTCCTTTATTACCGCTTTAATTTGCCATCCCATTGCTTCTCAAGCATAGTCCTTCATGGAGGCATCAAGCTTCTCTGCAGTGTGACAACTGTCAATACAGCATGTTAATTGTTGCAGACAACATAATACGTATGTTCAGCATAAAATGCAAACTGGTATTTATAATTTTATTCATTTTTTTCTCCCTCTGTCCTAACATCTTCTAGTCAAAAACACTTTTTACAGTATATCTATATGTACTTTCCCAAAGCACTAAATTCTGTCAATTCAGAACACTCAATGTTGAATTTTACTTATTATTACTTCAGGTATCTAAACTTAAAAAATAAAAAAAACCCAAACAACCAAACCCCAAACAACTAGAGTGATTATTGCCTGACAATATGTTTTTCCTTATACACCTCTATAAGAGAGAAGCATTAAAGTGGTACAAGAATAGATTGGGTTTTGATGTCTGCTCATCTCAAGACGGCCAATCAATAAAGGAAAAGCTGTGTTTTTGGAGTTTGAACGGTGATCTGATGATTTGCCTAAAGGAAGAATCTCGTTTTTAAGGTTACCAGTCCATTGTGTGCTATCAGATCAGGCAAAGTTTAATATATTACTTCCTGTCATGTACCAGGTCTGGTATGGGGAAAGGATTTAAGTGCTTATAGGAAGAGAATTAAATGGAAGAACATCCCACTCATCTAACTGTGCTTTTGGTAGCTAGATTTATACCTGAAGGGAATGTGAAACCAAAATACAGACTATTTTGCACTTTTTCTGGTCATTGTTATGAGTGTAATTAAGATATTGCACATGAATAACAATGGTAATGTATTATGTACATTTTGCATTCAGAAAGGGGTCATGTCCCTGTGTGCTACTTCAGAAATTAAAAAGTTTCAGAACTGGTTTGACTGAAGGTGCACTTATCAAGAATGGTCCTACCCCAGGAATGCCCAGGCTCATAAGTTCTCCCACTTCAGTTCAGTTAGTAAACTTTTGAAAATAAATAACAAGAAAACTACTTGTTACAGCTACTAAGAAGAAAATTTACTGTATCCCAGCTGTAACCAGGACATATTGTTATATAACAATAACAAAAATAACAATTTTTGTTAATGGAGATCAAGAGTTTACAGAAAAACAAAAAAATAATCAAAAGGTTCTAAGTTACCTAATTATAAAGCCTGTCCTCATCTATTGGCTACCGTTCACTTTCTTAACTATTGCAATGCCATAATTGTACTAGTTATCCAGTTGCCATGAAGTCTGTACAACAGATAAGACAGTAGTTTCAATCAGTCTAAAATATATTTTGTATTGGTACAAATATATACATACACGCATATATATATATAAAAACCAAAACAATGTCAGCTTTTATTCATACCAGTTAGCTCTCTTCTGCTATTCCTTTTGCAGATTTAGAAGGAAATTAAATTATAATATCAGACCTTGTCTTTTTCCATGTATTGTTAGGTCAAAGCTTTAACATGTCCTGCCACATTGTACTTTAGATTTCATGCCCACACTTCGTTATTTAACTCATCAGCTATTTTCAAGCATCAAAGCACTGTGTAAGATAAGAAAAAGAACAAAAAGGATAAGTAAAAAGAACAAGGAAGGCCTAAAGCCTTATGTACAATTGTAATAATGAGTCAACATCTTGCATCTTGAAGGCAGCTATACCTAGATGGGACAAGATCAGTATTCAAAAATTTCAGAAACTAGCTGGGGTTTAAATTTGTTCCTTAAATACGACCTGTGCTGAGGTGAAGCCTAGAAGCAATGAGAATTTTGGATCCCATTTTATTTGGGCTGAATTTTCCCCAGGAACACATCCTGCAAAAATGTGATAGAGAGGGAGCCTAAAGTCAGCTTTTTCTTCAAGGAAATAGGAAATAGGTTTTTACCTGTAAGGCTTATTGCCCTAAAACTTTATCCAGTCTGGTCAAGGAGCACATTCTAGAAATCATAGTTCTGCTTTCACTCCTTCAAATAAGTTTAATCCTTTACCTTAAAGATAGCAATGAATGTGGGCTATTGAAAATTAAAAAATACAATAAAGGCAAAGTATTTCAGGTTTAATAGAAAAAGAACATGAAGCACAAATACTGCCTTTTTGGTAAAATTGAAGCAATTTTTTCTTCATTGCATTCTGTGTCCAGGAGAATTTTTATGTGTTGGTTACTTTCAAAGTGAAAACGAAGCAAGGAAGCAAACAAACAAAAACTATAAGGAAAGCAAATTTCTAGATGCTATGTCTGGCTAAGGTTGGAAAAAACCTTAGTTAAAGCAAGATTTTCAGGATTCAAACTATTTCATATGTTCTAGTAAAAGTCTGCAACCTTTTATAACTTTTCTCTGTTATTTTTCAATAGTTATCTTTTCCTAGGATTTTACAAACTATTTTAACTATTTTTATGTATAATTAAAATAAAGTCCAGCGTATATAGTCTTGCTTTTGAGATTATTTGTATGAAATAATTAAAATGAGCAGAATAAGTATGGTTTTCTTCCCTCCAGACCTTGTTTGGTCATCCTTTTCCATCAGTAAATACTGCCTTCTATTCCTTTGCCTACAATTAGGTAAAAAATTAATTAGAAAGAAGCAATAAATCTAATTCATATACAAAAGATGAACTAAGCACCAAAAGGAAAGTGCCAGGTCTTGTGGAAACCAGAATTTCTACATAAACTCAGTTGGAGATTCAGTTGTCCAGTGACTTATCTGGACTAGGCACTTCTTACAAAAGGAATTGGGGAAGAAAGACCCTCTCATACACACTTTCTTTTCCCTGTGCAGGCTACCTACCATGTCAACATCCACAACCATCTCAGAGCATGGAGGCAGACAGAAAACATGGAGGAGAAACAGTCTAAGCCTTATATCAAACATGCCCCAAGATGATGGCCAACACTGCTGATTGAGTAGTAAATTATTACCCCCTTGAAGCAATGAGGAAACGATGTATATGCTTTGCCCCTGAGGTGTGTCTCTGGGACATAGTGCCTCCTGTGTCACCCACTCCCATAATGAAGGTTAAACACCAACCTTTGCTTAGGGCTGTGCCCAAAGGTATAGTCTACCTTTCAGAACCAAGATACTGAGTGGGGGAGAGTGTATCAATGGAGGCCCTGTCCTCCATTATAGTGGTGCTAGGCAAAGGCTGACCAGTATTCAGGTATTCCTGAACTAATTTTCCATCATTGTACTTGGTTGTGGGTGAAATGTTGAGGCTTCTGGGGCTCTAGATTCACAAAGATGCAGATGACATTTAGTTTCACTGCATATTTTTGTTGCTGCTTTTGCTTTCCCAGAGGTGGGCTGAGCTTTGAACCTCAATGAGGCAGATACTCAATGCAAAATGATAGCAAGTAGAATGGGCTGCAGAAAACTTTCAGTTTATAAGACTTATACTCTAAGGAATTTTATGTTCATTAAAGCATTCATGATTTGAGCGATGGTCTGTCAATCCTGCTCTGCTTCCTCTAGGTATATGGTTGTAGAGGCTAAATGTATTTTCGTATCTAGACTTTTCCAATATTCTCTCAGATTTGCACTTGGCTGCTAATGTGCATGTAGTAGTATATCTCAGGGCCATTATACAGTGCTGTTGCTTGCTACATCACATACATGGGAAATGCTTCTAGCAGTGTTTGATTGACTTTTTATATGTGGCCAAATAAAGCTCTAAAATAATGTGAATATATTCTACCAGTACTATTTGTTATTTAGGGTATTTAGTAAATATTACTTGTTTGCCATAATTTTCTACAAGGCTTCTGTGGTGCATTTCTACATTATATGAATTTTATAGTGCAAAATATGTCTGCCTTAAACTAGGAAGCATGTATAGGCTTCTCACTGGCTTCAGCACTCATCCTGCTGGTTCAGTATTTAAAGGCTACTGAATGGCTTGGGGCAGTCATTAGAGAGTCCTACATCTTATTGTCTGCAGTATCACTAACAGTTTGTTGGACATCATGAGTTGATGATCAACGGAGGCAGTAGTGTGAAGGCCAACACCTCATGGAATACCCTATATTTTTCAGTTTGCATATCTCCATGAGGCTTAGTTGTTAAACTTTGGGGCATATTGTCAGTCTTTTTCTTGAGGAAGTAGGGTGGAGAGGATTTCAGATAACCTCATATCATCTTGTATTAACAATTAAAGAACTTACAGGATGCAAACAGATATGATTGATTCTGAAATGAGCAGCCCAGAGCTTCCTGAAAGTGGTTATTAAGCCTCCATACATGCATATTACTTTAGTTAGTTATTCAGAGAGATTCCCAGGTAAGAGCCAAAGGTCATGAAATGGCCGTTTGCTCTCCCTGGTTAATGATAGGCTATGGCCAATAGAATGCCCTGGTTCATCAGAAATATCAATATTCCCGTGTCCTGAAATATAGAAGGTAATGAAGTGTTAAACAATTATACACGGTGGTAGGTGATAATGCAAGAAGAAAGATGTGTTCCTAATGGGTTAATATCCATGCACTAGTCTATTACAGCAGCTGGAGAGCAATTTCCTATTCTTTTGTCTTTGCTATGGTTACTAATATCCCCATTTTTTCTGGTCTGTCTCACTTTGATGTCAAAATAATTATTAAACAACTAAGTACCTCCATTTGCAAATGCTCTTTATAGGAAGTCTGTCCACAAATATAAAAGGGTGAGAGTAAATGACAAAGAAGTGTACCTTGTATCAGTTTGTGCAGATTTGCTAAAATGCCAGCAGAAGCCCACACAAAAAGAAACTGTTGTCTGTTAATAATCCTGTCACAAGGAAGAGCATATATGTGTCTATGAAGTGTGAGTAATTTTTTAAAAGTGACCCACTCCACAAGAGCCTTCATAACAGTTAAATGTGGTTTAACAACAAAGACGCTATGGTTTAATGTCCTCCTCTGGTAAATTAATGACATGTTACTAACATGTACTGAAGGAACATTTTGCATCTGCCAATCTTTATTCAGCAGTCTGGGTACTAACTTCAAGAAACGCAGTTATGTGTTTTGTATGGTTTCTGTGTATTTTTGTTCCTGTAGAAATAACGCACTGAAGTATTTTTCCTCCTGGGCATAGTATAAAGACAACTGTGTATGTTCCGTACAAGTCATTCGCACTTGTTTGTTAGTGAGTCGTTCACAGAAGTAAGACACATGGGCACTAGAGGTGAAATATAGCACAGGGCCTGAATAAATAGACTCTCTGCTTGTACCACAGAGTGCAGTTCTGCTGTCTGCACCAGACATTGCTGGAAGCAGATGTGTTGAGGAGCACAGTGCAGGGACACAGTGAGAATTCTGAATGACAGTAGCTGATCTTGTTTGTTTGGCCTTGGGAGCCAGAAAGTGGCGGCAGCAGCCCTGGAGCAGTGCAAGGTGAAGGCTCAGGGTAGGAAACTGATCCCAGTGAGATGCAGAACATTGGCAGATTTTTCCAAGTGACAGAAGCAAGCTCAGAAACCACATCCTGAAACTGAGCTGACTGTTACATGGTGTTCCAAAGCAAGCAGTTGTGTGTCTTGTCTGTCTGACGGTAACTTTTTTTCCTTTTTCTTTTTGCAAATGTATAGGAAAAGCACTTACTGGTATTCCTGTGTTTCTGTTCTACGGTTTGAGAAAATACTTCTCCCTCCTAGTTGGGGGGAGAGATTCCCCCAGTATACCTACATATGTCAAGACACTTTTACACTATTACTTTAAGGTAAAGGTTTGAACGTTTATGAACACCGAGGTCAATATGCTTTAAGTCATCTAGGCTTATTGGAGCCAAATGACTTCATTTGAAGTTATTTCAGTCAAAATCTCAGTCCTATTAGAATATTTCCATAACATCCATCTAAAGTTATGTTAAAAGATATATTGACTTAGATTGTGATCATTTGAGCTTTTATTGTGTTAAAGCAACAGGGAGGAAACATTACCAAAGAAAAGGGTTTAAGTGCATGGTTCTTAGTCCTCTTTCATTTCTGTTGTAGCAGACCATGTATGCACCCCCCTTTCTTCAGCAGCAGTAATTTCTTTATCTACTGTTACGGCTTAAAATTCTGACCTCACTATACCCTCAGTTGAGTATGAGGGCATCACAGTTTCAGGAGCAACAAAGTTTGCCTCTGGAAAAGCAAAAACATACTACAGGCTTTGCCTTAGGAAATTTAAGCTAGTTTTAAAATGAAAAGCCAGCAGACTGAAATGAATAGGTGAACAGTGACTACCATGTATCTGTACTTAGTAATGTTTATGCTGTAAGACCCTTTTTTATTTGATCAATGAGTAACAGAAGGAAAGATAATATTAATTTTCTAATGTTATTGTTTTCATTGCAATTTTCAGTTTTAAACATTTTAATGAACATATAAAATGCTTCCTTCTGTTGCCTTGATCCTTTTATTATTGATGCTGTCCTGTTGTTCAAGAAAATAGGAATGTTCTTGTCTAGAAATTTTTTACTCATGTTATTTTTTCTGCTCAAAAAGATCTACCTGACAAGATCAGATTGTTGGATGACCATGCTACTCAAGTATGCAATTAGAACTATTCTGGGCATGTGTCATGGTTTAACCCCAGCCGGCAACTAAGCACCACACAGCCACTAGCTCACTCCCCCTCGGTGGGATGGGGGAGAGAATCGGAAGAGTAAAAGTGAGAAAACTCATGGGTTGAGATAAAGACAGTTTAATAGGGAAAGCAAAAGCCATGTGCACAAGCAAAGCAAAGCAAGGAATTCATTCACTACTTCCCATCGGCAGGCAGGTGTTCAGCCATCCTCAGGAAAGCAGGGCTCCAGCATGCATAACGGGTACTTGGGAAGACAAACGCCATCACTCCCAACATCCCCCTCTTCCTTCTCCTTCCCCCAGCTTATATACTGAGCATGACACCATACGGTATGGAACAGCCCTTGGGCCAGTCTGGGTCAGCTGTCCTGGCTGTGCCCCCTCCCAGCTTCTTGTGCACCTGGCAGAGCAGGGGAAGCTGAGAAGTCCTTGACCAGTGTAAACTCTACTCAGCAAGAATGAAAACATCAGTGTGTTATCAACATTATTCTCATCCTAAATCCAAAACACAGCACTGTACCAGCTACTAAGAAGAAAATTAACTCTATGCCAGCCGAAACCAGGACAGCGTGGCAGCTAAAAGGAGTTTGAACAATAAAGTCTATTAAAGACAAGTCCTCATGGCTATGACTAAACCAGCTGAGAAATCCAAAATAAAAGTAAACTCTTCACAAAATTCAATGACATGTGTTAATGGGACAGCTGAATTATCTTGCTTTCATTAATAGCTGCTCTTAATGGACTCCTGAGCCACCCTACATGTGTAGGGTCATGTGTACACCTACACAGTTGTAGAAGATGTAGTCAGCAGAGCCTAATTGCCTAATGCAAACAAAAGCAATTCAATTCCAGCTTCTGACACAGATGCAAATTCCTTTTCAGTGTATATCATGGGGGAAGTAGAAGTTCTGCAGCATCACTCTAGAATTGTGGGAGGATGTAAAATAGAGGAGAAAGACAGGATGGCAATGGTATAGTAGCTGATATGAAATCAAGGACTGGAAAACTCAGGAAGAAGTCATTTTCCTATAGCATACAACAGCATGAAGATCTACCCTTTTGGAACTAATGGAGTTACAGTAAGTTAAAATTAATATAAATACAAAAGAATCAAAGCTGTATGTATTGACTTTTAAAGCAGACTTTCCATGCAGTAGAATACTACTAGTAGTATACTAGTTTTCCTACTAATATAATACTAGTTTTATCTTAATGAATCTTGCCTTCACCTTAAAAAGAAACTATGATTTCTTGGGTCCTAAGAGAGTTTTCTGTGATGGCATGATTCACCAAATCTGCAAAGATATGCACCTCCTGTTTTACACACATGAGAAAGTAAAAATCCACCAAAAAAAGTGAATTTTGGTTATTTGTCTCCCCCATCAAAGTCTGATAATTTTATGTGCTCCTTCAGCTGTAGAATTGTAATAACTGGACAACACTATTGCAAATCTTACAGTGAAAGGGAAGGAAGGGCAAAAAAGTTTTGTTCCTATTGTGCCTGCCTCGCTTCTTAGCTTCAGCCTCTAGCATTACAGAATCTACCATCACTGTCCTACTGTGAGACAAGAGATTCAAGATTTAAGAATCAGTATAGATCTGAGAAAGAAGAGCACTGGTTCCCAATAAGATAAAATTATGAAGAGGCGTCAAGACATGAAGTGTGTACCAGAACCATGGCCCTAGGCCCAGCTTACTACACACATCTCTCTATTTCAGGGCATTTACTTGCCATTCCACATAAAAATAATTCATACAGAGTCTCACTGTGCTCTTCTTTTGCCCTGTGCTCACCATGTCCCTGTTTTTCATTTTGGATGTTTCCAATTTCTTCTTTACTCACACTGCTTATACTGTGGCTTCTCTTAATACCTAAAAACAGGGTCTCTGAATGAATTCGTATCTTATCTCATTAGAAGTTCTGTAAATAAGTGTCCTGTGGTTACACCTTGACAGTGAAAACTGGGGCCATTCATGCTAAGAACTTTCCCTAAAACTTGGAAAGTGAGAAAGTAAGAGGAATTATATTCAGTTAGTCACATATGTCCAGGCTGACAAACCAGAAATGCCAGCAAGACCTTAGGATGGCTTGCCAGCTCTTACTATACATACTGTGTGGTTATTTCATTATTAAATAATGACATTGTGATCATTTCTGCATCCATATCTCAGAGAGACAGTCATCATCCATAGGTGATGCCTTATGGTTATGTAGTATTTGAGGAGATGCAAATAAGAATAAGCTTACATCCCCACTATCCTTAGTAGAGAGGGAACATGCGGTGTTCTATTTTCCATAGCGTCAGAGAAGCATGCTGCCATAGCATGCATTTCCTGGGATCTCTCAGGGAAATTTCACAGACATTTCTCACTCCCTGATACATCCTCTTCACACTACAGTTAGTAACAAACCTTTCAGTGAAACAAAAATCTGTCAGAAAATATTGATTTCTTGATCCAGAACATCAATACTTTTCTGTTTCTTTGCCACTGAAAGTCCTGGGAGTCTAATCTCCCTCTCCACACTGGGGATCCTGAAGTGTTAGTGTATGTTTCATGTGTCTGTGGCTCCTGGGCAGCCTGCAGACTGGGTCTACCCTGAGGACAGGTGTTGATTCCCACCCAGGTTGCTGCAGTTTCCTAGAGAAATTGACGTTCCTGTCAATTCTGATTAATAATTTGTTAGAAGAATACTGATAGCTACATGAACTTTAAATTCCCTGAGCAGCTGCAGGGCACCTGGGGCACTTTCCTTAGAGTTTCAGGTTTTGAAAATACAACTAACTAAATAAAATGTCAGACCTTTTCAGACCAAATGTAAGCAAGAGTAAGCAAACCCTGCTTTTCAGTGAACTTGACAACTCCTTGTACTTCACACCTCCTTCAGCACAGACTGCGTTTTAGTAGACATAGTCTAGACACCAACATTTTGAAATTAACTCAGTCTCTGATATGCTAAACCTTAGCTCACTTCTTTCTTCATATGTTATTGTACCAGAATAACGAGTTGTAGTTGAATGGAGACCTATTGTAAATTCAAAGAATTACGGCATGTGTGTTAGGGGATTAACATTCTGAATTAACTGAATGTAACTTTGTTTTCCAAAGATTTCTGTTCCTATTGATTGGTGTCATTTCGTTTATTGTCCTGTGCATTACAATTAATAATAGGAAAACATTGTTTTCTACTATACCCAGTGGAACGATGCTGGAATACTTTGATTCTTAATCAATTATGATTGCCAAAAATGAACTCAGTACGGAGCAATCAGCGTCAGATCAATTTATCCCACTCAGCCAGCGTTTACAAACAAGTGAGTGAAAATAGAAATGGAACCTGGGTCCCAGTCAGGTATTACTTCGTATCAGAATCTACCTCATTAATAGATCAGTACTAAAAAGCCAACACTCATGGCAGGGAAAAAAATAGAAAAGAATTAGTTGTACTTTCAAATTCTTTTTTAGGGCAAATTATTTCAGCACTAATAATAAATCAACTCAGAGAGTAAAGACAATTATTACTTTGCATACGATGACCATTTCCATCTTTGTTATTTATAGTTAAATACAGCATGAATTATTCTTAAAGTAAATTCAATGATAACCATAATTCCAAGAGGACTGAACTTCTTACTAGAAAATGTTTTACTTGTAAAAAAATTGGTGAGTGATGAAAATATTAAAATGTCTGAAGTACTGATTTTGAATGACTCAGAACTAAATTATTTGTTCTGAACAGTAATTTGCATTTTGCCTTTGTTTTACCATATGCAAAAAACTGAGGCTAAGTAACCTGGAAAATAAATTTTTAAGGTAGTTTTTTTTTTTTTCTAGAGTGAAGGATTTCAGGTTTATTGGAAATTACTGTGTTTTCCTTTTTTAAAAATTGTTTATGATTTCACCCAAACCAATACTTTTTTTGCTTCAATCCTAATGATGTAGCCACTGAATAAAAAAAAAAAAAAAATATTTGCACTGCTCTAAGTACATCCTTTCAGAAGCCAGTAGAAAATAAAAATATAAGCCACAAGTGTGTTTGCTGCAATTGAATTTCATAAGTTTTATCAGGCCACAAACAACAGTCAGGCTGAGAAAAAAGTAGCACTTTTGAGTTTGAACACAGGACATAATAAGTCTTATGAAGGTGCAGTTTGGCATTACTGCTCTCTACAATGATGGCAGCCCTTAAGTCCTAAAGAAAATCATTTTACAAACCAGTATGGATACAAGAGTATCTGGCCAGAAGGGGTTATCTACTTCAAGATCAAATTAGGCTTCTGAACTAACCTCACACTTAAAGTTTTGGATCAGGATGGTCACTAAATTGTTATGAATTTAGGAAAATCCTGATCAGAGTGGGTTAAAAATTGTTGTGCAGTACAAAGATCTGGGCTCTAAATTATGCTAATGACAGTAATATAGAATGTGGCTAATGAAATAATCAGACAGGTAATGTGCCCACTGTAAACAGTGCTTTGCATGTACCGAAGTTGTGACCATGTAATATAAAATGGAGAATTCCAAGCTAGTAGCTGGGTGTTGTGATGCTATACTGCATTAGAGAACGTGGAAAATATCTTCCATCACTCCCAGTAAGTCTGTGACAGATTCAACTAAATGAGCCAATAAGTCTGTTCCTTATACTCAAGATCTTACATGCAAATTATTTCCCATGAACATGGCAAAGTGCACACACATAAACAAATATAAAACATTGATCAGTCATGTGCATCCTGTGGTAATAATATCATTTTGTTTCTCCAAACAACATAATGTTTGTACTGTAACCTCTGCTTCATATTTATAAAATAAGGTATCTTTCCTTAAAAACTCTGATTTTGGCTGAGCTTTTGAGGTTATTTCCTTAACTATGCTAAATCAATTGATTTCATGTAGCCAACTTGGCAATTTCGAAGAATTCCTGTAACTTATACCTTCATGTACGATTTTAAAATGTTGGATCTTTCTCTTGTTGTGTTGCGGCTTTTTAAAATTTTCTTTAGTTATTGTAATTAAAGAACTGAAAGCAAAAGCAAACATTTCTTAACAGTTGGATTAAAATAATTCTTTTTCCTTTTCTCAGTTCAATTTTTTGTTATGTCAATATTTCCTTTGTTCTGTAGTCCTTATATAATCTTCCCATGTATAGCTATACTCTATCTTAAAAAATTAGAAGCACAGAAAAGCCCTCTCTCAAGTGTATTCAATGCCAATAAAAAAAAAGAAAAAAAAGCCCTAATTTCTAGATACCTTTATAATCCCAGGCAAAAGATTACCTAATTGCACAAGTAAAAATACTGCTGTCTGCCTTCCCAGAATCCCAGGTGCAGAATAACCATTTGCTTTTCTGCCATGAGCTATCAATCTGCTTAAAAAACATGTTTTCTATAGAAAGTATGATGGTCATCATGGTTGGAATGTACATACATTTTCAATACAAAATCAAGTGCAATAAAGCAAGTTTTCTGTGGAAAAAGTCATAACAGTAAAGTCAAGGTCTGTAGTAGTTTTTTCTTTTGAATGGAATCTCGTGGTTTCTGCTAAAACATTTCAAATATGCCAGATAAAAATATGACTTCTATATGATAACATGCAGGAGTCAAAAAACCTAAAAATCCTACAAGTAAATAGATCTTTTTGCTAAGGGTGTATTCCCCACTCCTCTCTAATATCTTTGGTGGGGTAGTCACTGTATTCAATTTCCTAAAGCAATACAATTTACAAAGACCCCCAAGAGGGAAAAGAATGACCAAGATTATATTAAGCTTTGTGTTTGATATATGGGAAGTTACTCATAGCTGTAAGGAAGAACAACATGTAGAAGTGGCTTTGTTGTTGTTGCATTTGTTACATTGCCAAGATTAGAGTTTACTGAGGATTATAGTTCAGTTTGCAAACGAAAGCAATGTCTTATTTGATCTAAAATAAGATCATATTCTCATCAGTTCAAAAGAAAATACGAGTCATTTTTATGTAACTGTGAAATTGCAAAAAGATTTTAGCCTTTGCAAATAGTGCTTCTGAAAACAGATTTTCAGCTCATATCATTTCCTTGGTAGGAATTGGTTGAAAACTTTTTAATCAGCAGAAATCAAGTCTTAGTCTCCCTCCTTAAGAGAAGTAAATGTGTATACCACTCACTGGTTAAAGATGCTTTAATTTCAAATTTATTTAAACTTGGAATAACTTCCGATTTAATACACTTAAAAATATGCAAATGATATTATATTACAGAAACTAGTCAGGGAAAGATAAAACTGTGAGGAACTTCAGAGGAACTGACCTAGCAATAATGAAAGTCAGTGTTGATCAAAGGAAAGTATTTGACTGGGGGGGGGGCGGGATTTGAACTACCACTCATAAAATTCTAAGTAAATCCTATCATCTTCAGGACAGGTTGTATGTAAATAATTTTTGTCAACTCAAAAAATAATCCACAAACAAACAAACAACCCTGGCAAGCATGTAGCAGTAATAAGGATGTTAGAAATAAAAAAAAAAAAAAAAAAGAAAGAAAAGAAAAGAAAAAGAGGTTATATATGGAAAAGTAAGAGAAAGTGACACAAGTTGAAATTACAATCTTATTTAGAATATTTTGCTCACTCTCTCTAACTTCAGTCCATATTCTTCTCGATTAACTGTAAAAGTATCATTGAGATGGCTAAATTACGAAACTAGACCCCCTTAACCGTACTTTCAATATATAGAGCATAAACAGGCACCTCAAGAAGGTAATTAATTTTTATTTTGGAATATCCTGAGTTTCTCTATGGACAGCCTGTATCTTTTCATTGAATACAGAATGCTGGAATGAATATGGTCCTAACTTCAGTGAGGTATATAATGTAAGGTTAAATTAACCTGTATCCAAATCTGAAATACCAAAGTGGTATGAGGAAGCTGAGAAGCATGAGAAAAAAATCTTGCATCTAAAGAACAAATGGAAAGAATTATATGGTTTAAGAGGAAAGTGAGTAAGAGGGCATATAGTAATTGTACATGGTAAAATAACACAGGAAATAAGACGGAACCTTTTGTTCTTCCTATCACATAACAGGAACAAGGAAATATTCTGTGAAATTGTAGGATAATAAATTCAAAACCCATGAACAGAAAAAAAATCACTCAGTCCATAATTACAATCCTAGAAATTAGGGGTGGGAACAACAAAGAAGTTAGTCAATGATCATGGGTGCCACATTATTTCAAGTAAATAATAAAATCACTGAATTCTCTGTTCTGTAAATCTAAATGCTGTCTTTTTATTTTTTAAGAACTCTCCAAACTTAAATGCTTACTTATTTTATGAAAATATCTCTTGCTTATATGGAGCCTAATAAATCCAAATATTGTGTAAACTCAACCCTGCTGATGATTTTACCTTTTTTTTTTAATTGTATTGTTCATACACTACTGCATTCCATTTCAGAAACTTTCTGACCTTTCAGAAACCTCCCTTGTAATGAGAAACTGACACTGTTTAGCTTGTTTTTCCTTTGTTAGATTATTTTCTAGATCATGAAGTTCCACGTTAAATGTTATTGATGAGCACAGCTGCTAGAGATAAATGTGATATCATGATAAGAATATAAGAAAGGTCACCCTGATTCAAACCAGTCATCTAGTTCTCTGGCAGTGATAAATATCGCATGCCTGGTAAGGAATTCAAGAACAGGATGAGTATGCCTCTGGTATTTTTTCCTGGAAGGAAACTGTGTATTTATTACTGGAGTATTGTTTGAATTTTGATTTCCAATTCCTATTACAATTTTGAGCAGCCTGCAGGTTTTGGAGGTGCCTTGGAAGTAGCTAACTGGGATTAATTTCTTCTTTCTTCTTAGATTATAGTCTAGAGACTATCAAAAGAATTTCAATGACTTCCACTGAAATACTTTTGAGCCTCTTCCTCTTTTCTCTCTTCCACAGCCTACAAACCATTATAAATATACTCCCATTGATTTAACTGAAAAGTAAATATGATTTATGAATAGTGTCTCATATTAATATCATCAGCTAAATTATGATACACCTATTTACACATAAAGAGAGCAAAATTTAATCTGCCATAATTTATTATGGGAGAGAAAGAAAAGACATTTGCTCAAGAGAAAAATAAGAAACAGAGATGCTCAGTAATATTTCTTGTAGATCTATCACAATTGATAATCGAGGGTATTCAATCTTATCTAAAGATTATAAATACCAGTATAAATAAGGAGATGACATGACAAGGAATTTGATTCATCCTTAAATCTAGTGATCAGCCTATAGTATTCAAGGATGCAGTAGCCTTATGCAAATTAGAGATCCAAGATCTAAATTAATTAATTAAAGCAATTAGATAATTTGATAGACAACACAGATATGTTTTTATCTCACATTGTTTACATTTTGATGTCCATTTTTTAATGCCATAAGGTTATCTATAATGACTTGCTCCAAGTGACACAGTATACACATTGTGACATTATGCTTTCTCTTAGCAATTTGAGAGCTCTGTGCAAGTAGGGCCAGAAAGTCCAGTTCTTTCCTTTGAATCATAAATAAGTCATCCTTGAGGTTCAAGAAGATCTCTCATTTAACTGAAGAATGAGAACTGTAATATGTAGCTTGTATTCACATCTGTACTGGACACCAGTTTATAGTGGATTATATAGCCTGTGTCTGGTATGCTTGCTTACTTGCTTGCTTTAGAAGGTACTTGTTACTTCAACATGGCCATGGTTATTTTCACCCCTGATCTGACATGAAGTAGTGGGAAAAGGGTAGTTGTTGAGAGGTCCCTAGCACAGAACATGATGATGCAAGGAGATGCAAACTGATTTAGGAGAAACCAAGACTTTATTGCCTGACTCAATATATGGACTGTCATAGTTGGTGTACAAGGAAAGAGAGAAGTAATAACTTGTAGCTTGTATGGTTTCTTTCAGATACAGAATACTGCACTGTTGAAGTAGCATTCTCTTTGTCTCTCTCTCTCTCACACGATGTAGGTGACAGCTAAAAAAAGAAAGTAAAAATGGACATGTAAAAGTAGATTAAGGAAGTAAGTTTTCAATTTGTTTAAGAGGAGAAAAAAAATAAAGCATGTGGTATGTTGATCATAGTTTAAAATGTTTCCAGAAAGAATAGTAAAAATTATGTTACTGAATCTCAATAAGGAAAGTATTAGCTGTACTTCTCAATGATTCCTCTTTTCGTGGTAAAAGTTAAGTTAAGTATAAGTAATAAGCAGAAGTAAAAATGAAAAGTTTAATTATGCACTGTTTCCTACCCTGTATTAATATTAATATCAGGATCAGTAAGTCTGTACACTTCTCTGGATCCCTACAATAATGTCTGATGCTTGCTTTGTTAAGCACCTAAGGAAAAGGTGAAGCAAGACATTTATGAGGTAAGGGACACAGGGAAAAGTAGAATTTTGTTGATGCCCAGGTGTGATGCTGATTTCCCAAGTGTGGCATCGTAAAAAACACTTTTGCAGGGAAAACTTTGGGGAATATGTTTGTAATTTGTGAGCTACCTTGGCAAAATCTTAGTGCTTTATTTCATTTTTTTTAATTTATAGTAGGCCTACTGTTTATGATTCATTATCAGATATAGTCCTGAGAAGAACACTTTTTGGCAAAAAATCAATAGTAGACTTCTCCATTTCAAGCAAATTGAGCTTTCAATGAATTAAATGAGAGCCATATATTTTTTAAATAAAAGAATTTTTTTTAATATTAAAAAAAATCTTTTGTAGAAGATGATAGAAAAGATGGAAGATTGGAGAACACAATGGAGTAAAAGCATCCTAGGTTATTTGCTTATATTTAAATTCAATTAAACTGCTCACCCTTGCCAAAGGGAAAGACTTTTATGCTTTGGCTTGTGTCTACTTATTCCTCTTTTCCCTGCTTTGGGACAGATGGCTCTGATTCCTTCCCTTGCCCAAGCTGTGGAGCTTACTGGACCTTCAATGGACCAGTTCAGCTTACTAACTCAGTAGAAAACTATTCTGGCATTTTTTGCTGGGCTATGAGAATGACATCAGGGATGGTTCTGTTGACTGCTAAAGCCAGCACAAGGTAAGTGGCAAGCTGCAGTAGTGAAGAAGCAGAAACAGATACAAGCTGTGAGGCCTTCCCATTCTGATGATGAGATCACAGACTCACAGAGTGGGTGAGGTTGGAAGGGACCTCTGGAGATCATCTGGTCCAACTCCCCTGCTCAACCAGGGTGACCTACAGCTGGTTGCCCAGGACCACGTCCAGACAGCTTTTGAATATCTCCAAGGATGGAGACTCCGCAACCCTCCTGGTGAACCTATGCCAATGCTCGGCCACCCTCACAGTGAAAAAGTGTTTCCTGATGTTCAGAGGGAACCTCCTGTGTTTCAGTTTGTGCCCACTGCCTCTGGTCCTGTCACTGGACACCACTGAAAAGAGCCTGGCTCTATCCTCTTTGCACCCTCCCTTCGAGTATTTTATATATGCATGAGATTCCCCTCAAGCCTTCTCTTCTCCAGGCTAAACAGTCCCAGCTCTCTCAGCTTTTCCTCATAGGAGAGATGCTCCAGTCCCTTAATGTTAGATGAGTTCTCAAAATTTCTGCTTCTTAATGATGAGATGTTAGGTAACCTCACCACATCATTTGAAACTGCAGACTCAGTTCACTGAAGAAGCAAAACAAAGCTCGATGTCTATTCTCAGATCCAACTCCAAATTTTCTCACATATCTGAAAATTTTATAGGAAATCACAGTTCTTCAGCCTGGTCACTGTTCTTCACCCTGATCATAGCAACTTTTGCTGGCTGTGTGGTTTTCCCAAACTGTCTTAAACCCTGATTTGGTTTAAGAATTCAAGTTTTATGAAGGTCTGTTTTTAAATAGAGTTGCTGGCTCTATGTGTGGACAACTCAATATATTAAAAATTCAAATAACTAAATCTATTAGGCTGACAATTTTCTAAAAACGCGAAGTGAATGAAAGCTGATTTTGTTTTAACTCAGCATAAAAGTTTTAATTTTTTTTTTAGCTAATAATTATGGGAGGAAATTTTGCCTCATTTGTTACTTTATACCATTCTGCAACAGCATTTCATGTTCCTTCACACCATAGATAACTGGAAGTTTGTCATGTATAAGCAGCAGAGTTAGAGGTACAGAGATGATGTTCATATTTTAGGACATGCAAATGTTTATCACAACTTCATGCAGGAATACCATATTCTCAGTGTTCTGTTTGTCAACATGCTAAGCTATTGTTGTAGACTGCAATGATCTGTGGAGACAACTACTATTGAAAAAAGGGTGAGAGAATCAGGCTGGAAGGAGGCCAAAAGAGGCATACCTCAAGGTTACGCTTTGGGTCCATCTTGTTTAATATTTTCATCGGTGCTTATAAAAGAAATACGCAATGCAATGCCTGTAATCCCAGGAGACTGGATTTAGTGACCAGGGCAGCCCTCATAGTCTCATCTTGCTGTATCTCTCTTCAGTATTATCTGCATTTCCATGCATTTTTCTTCACTTTTTAAGACTAGGGTACAGTACCTAAATCTTGATGATGTCCTGAACAGAGATTAGGCTGGTAAGGACCTTTCAGAAAAGTACCTCTGATTCTAGTATCACCTCACTTCAGGACTGCAGTGGCCTGAAAGCAGAAATGGTTTATCAAAAGGTTCAGCAAGGAAATAGAAGGAAAACAGTAAGAATGTGCAGGCAGGGGGCAAGTGATATGATTGAATCCTTAGTCGCAGACACAAATTCTCCAGCAGCTCCCAAAGATGTGGTGCATCCCTGTGTTATCATATTGAACAGTGCCTCCAAGGTGACTATAGCAGTTAAAATTATTTAGAAAGGTTTTCCAAATTACTTGTTTATTGTGTGGATTCTTATTTTCATATAGCAGACAAAATTAATAACTCTTCTCTGCAACTGTGCAGCTTATTTTTCTGTATTTCCAAAAGTGTGACTTTGTAGGAAACAGCAGTTTGAAATACATTAGTCTGACAGAACCTGGATCCACTGCATAATTTTATTTGTACAGCTTCATGAGAGTAATTTCTAATCAGTTTCTTTCTTGTTTTCACTTTAAAGTTATCATGATAAAGTTATTTTTTTCAATATATTATTTGATTCTAAAAAGAATTCTTGAAAATCAGTAATAATAACTCTGATCAAGGCTTCCAGATGCCAGAAATTTGTCAAAGCAGATTGATGCAGTTAATTATTAAATACCATAGTGTCAAATTATTTTGCATGTTTAGAAAATATCCCTCTTCCTGTTTACACATTCATTTACTGATCTTAGTCAGTTTATGGCTGCTATTTTGGTAATGTGGAAGTGCATGCCATGTATATGCTGCACCTCGTGGCCTTTGGAACTTCAGTGAGATAAGCAGCAATCCAGTTCAGATTCCCTCAATTCAAAGTAGAGAGCCCTTTTACTTCAAAGAATCTGTCACTTTTTACACCAGCAGCAAAGGACCATCTCTTCCCGTTCCACTCCACTACTGTCCAATTGACTACAAAACATGTACTGCATTCCTTCGAAATTGACATTTGCAATACCACATATAAACTTCTTCAAATTGGTTGTATCTTCTACCACAGTTAGGGTGAAGATGTGTGTACTAATATAATAAATGTTTTTAAAAGCCCAAACTTTTTTTTTTTTCAAAAATTGAAGTTTCAACAATTGTTTTGCTGCATGATCAATATTGCGGCATTCACCTGAAATATATGAGATTCAAGATTATGTCTTTACACTGAATTAGGCAGATTATTGATATTATCATCGGCTCTGAAGTTTTTCCTTTCTCTGTGGCTTTGACCAGGAATACCATTCTGATCATATGAAAACTTGCTAACAAAAGATTCATAAAAATATGTATGTTCTGGTTAAATGTTTTGATTTTAATAAAATGGAATTATCCAACAAAACTCGCCACCACCTCTAATGCATCATTCTTAAATATCTGCAGGTTTTAAACTATGCATCAACAACAAGGAAGTACTGACTGTTATTTATGTCATTTTTGTTGATCGATTTGCCATAATCGATACCTTAAGCCATGAATTGTATTGGCAGATTTTGTTTGTATGTAATTAATTTAATTATTTGACTCTTTGGTTTACCTGATTTAAGTTCAAAGTAACTGCTAATTATTATGATTGTTGTTGCACATTGGCCAAGGTTCACTGTTTTCTTTATCACAATTTAGATAAAGAAAAAAAGGGGAGAAAAAGGCGCAAAATTTTGCTCTCACAAAATCTCAACTGCCTTCTAAAAATATTTCAAAGGAAAGCTCCTTTATGTGTAATGAGAGAGGAGAGACAGACTGGCCATTTTGACTTTAGGAGGCATCCTGAAGGTAGGAGCAGCTTTAAACAAGCATCAGATCCAAGAAGCTCTGGAAAGCCCTGTCCCCACAGGCTGCGGGGCGCCTTCAAGCCCGGGCAGACTGCAGAGTCACTCCCTCTGCTGGAATAAGCTTTGGATTGCAACAGGTAGGGTAAATTTACTCATGTTGCTGAGTTTTCACATACTGGCTAAACCATCCACATCCATCCCATGGCCTACCAATAGAAACAAGTGTGAATCACTACATGTTAGTGGCTGCTGCCTGCTATGCAGACCTCAGCATGTAATTTATGAAGGGCAGGGAGAACAGGAGACACTCTTGTTCAGTTGTGGGGGTGGGGGGAGTCTCCACCTGTAGATATTACAGATGCTGTTGAACAAGTCCTATGTGTCTGCCAAAAGAGGAGCTCTGGGGATGACATATTGAATTCTGTAGCTGTTCTAGGTGAAACCAACTGGACTGTTTAATGTGAACATGCACATGTTAAGCTATGCAGGGGAGGAATGAACCATGGATTTCAGAGAGGCATGGTATGGAGAATCAGGAAAAGGAGAGATTCCCTCTTCATAGATCAGCCAAAAATTAAGATCAAGAAGAATCTGAGCCTAGATACAAAACCAAGAAATAAATGTAAAATTATCATGCTAGAAATTGAAACTATTCTATTTAGCTGTTATTTAAGGGCCATTTGTTTTTTTCCGTAAGCAATTCAGCTGTTTGTTTTGGTTTCCCTCTCAGGTTAAGCTACAGAAAGCTGAATACCTGTACTCAGAAACAGTTCAGAGATATGCACTTTTATCTCCTTTTTTTTGACCCACTTGATCTCTGAAATCTGTAGTTATGGTTTCTGACACAGTCTTCCCCCAGCCTTTTTATCACAGAGTAAAATGACAATTGATTTTTAAAGATCAGCAAATACAGTCTCCCTTATGACGAGGAAAACTAGTAGTGGTTTGTATCTTGAGTCTAGTATACACATTTGTGTTGGTCAGGCTGGTGTGAGTACCTGGAAGAAGTATATGTGGTGAAAAATGACAAAGCTGAATTTGAAGGGATAGAGAGAGTCATGTGGGAGCTTAAGTACTGGGATGAAACATCATACACAAATGACATTTTCAGTGTTTGTTAGGTCTCAGTATTTGGGATTTTTGGTGAATATTGACAGAAGACATGCATGAAAAGGAAGGAGGGCAGAGACCAGGAGTAGAGAGAAACAGAATAGGAGTGGGGTGCCAAAAACATGGGAATGCAAACAGTACAAGAGTGTGGAAGATGCAGGTTGTCACAGATGAAAAATCTCTGCGGTCATCTTTGACTAGTAGCAAGCCCAGAAGAGTCCTAATACACAACAGAAGAATTTTCACTGAAATTGGAACTTAGAGAAGGAGGACTTTTAATACACATGGCATTTTATAGAAGTACATTATTTTTTCTGAACATAATATGATAAAACATATTAGGTATCTGGTGCTATGTAACATCTTTCCCTGTCCCATTCCCTTTTCACTGCTCATTACACTGAGAGCTCACACAGATATAATCCCCTATAGAATCATAGCATCACAGAATATCTCGAGTTGGAAGGGATCTGTAAGGATCATCAAGTCCAACTCCCTGCTCTTCGCAGGAGCATAACTGTACATAATTTTACATAACTGTAAAAGATTATGGAGGGGGCCATCCTTAACTGAGGTCATAGGAGGGGTTAATGTTTGTCACTTGTAACCTCCCACTCCTACTAAATTAGCTGCTAATCTAATATAAATGTGGGGATTCATTAAAAACAATACCAGCAACAACAACAATATAGAAAAATCTCACAACCTGCCTGAAATGTCTGCCATTTTCAAAAAGATATGAGGCTAAAAATGAGGGATCTGGTAAAAATCCCCTCCACTTACTGTCCTTAAATTCAGTCATGTCTTGAAATGAGTCATGAAAATCCACCTAATTTCCTCTGCCATCCTACTTCCCAGCCAAATCCATTTTCACCTACCTCTCTGACTCATTCATCCTCACCCTAGTCTTCATTTTGTTCACTTAAACTGGTAGTAATGTGTGTGGGCTGAATTGTAATGTGTGTGTATACATTGCTCCTCAAAGTGATTTCAGAGGTTCATATGCATCATGCTGTAACATAATGCTCTGCAACATTACTCAGTCCAGCAATATTTGCCCAACTCCTTGCAGCATAAACTTTCACAGCTACACTCATCTCACTTGGAGAGAAGTTGGCAAAATATCAGCTGTTGAAACAAGTAAATTCACTATAAATTCATATGGTTCTGCATTCATCTGCATATAAACCATGTTAATTTTCACCAAATCATACAGTTATATTGGTACAATGCCATTCACAACAATTATTGTTCTATTTAACTATGTATACAGTTGGAATTATGGCATAAAAATATAGGCTGGAACTATATTCCGTTCAAAATCTTACCTTAACCTGCTTATGCATTTAATAGACATTAATATAAAAAGAGTGCATTTCCCCAAGGAAAGACAGTGATGATAATAAGTTATTTATGATGGTTGCATCATATTTTTCACAGTTCATTTACCAATTCTTCACTACTTAGATTTATTTATTTTCCTTTATGAAAGAGTTCTAGGTTCCACAGGAATGTACTTCTTAAACAGCTTAAACACACCTGTTGTAAATGCTAATATTGAAAGTTAATTGTAACTTCTACCTTTAAGCTAGTACAAATGAAATACTGTGTGCGCTTTCTAGAGAAAACTAATATAATTTTAAAGATTTCAATTCTTTTACCTCAGCTTTAAAAAAAATCCCGAAGAATTAATCTTTACAGGACACAGATCATGCGAAGTGTGTATAAGATACTACTGATTCTTTTCTCTAAGCAATTATTTACACAACATTTCCAGAAGTGAAAATGTTGGAGTTATTTCAGTTGGAAAAAAAAAAAAATCACTCAGGACACAAAGCCATTATTTTAGAGTAAGTAGAAATCTTCCTTCTGTGATCTTTTTGGAGAGTCAGGAAATATCAGCTGTTCTGTGATATGATATCTTTATTGCAAACATAGTATTCAAGCTAGTGCTTTTTTGCTACTGATACAGAATGAGGTCATAGGAAACTACATAAGGGCTTCCATAAAGAACCTTTAAGAAAATGGAATCTATTCATAAATGCATAAATGCAAATGTATTCTTGTACAACTATATATTCTGTACCTGAGTTCATATATATTCAGTGGACTGTTGGTTTAGCATGTATTAATGTACCTACAGGAGGCTCATGATTGCCAGTTCCTTCCTCTGTCCTCTCTATGTCATTCTAACATATTAATAAATTGCACAAGAATTCCCTGATATGTACAGTCATTTGATATCTAGCCTACTTAAAAATATTCCACAAGCAGTTGGATGATAGGACAAATGTCACAGATACACCTTGAACGATTATCTTGTTATTAAACAAAAACACAGTGTTGGCATTTTAAGAGTTGTAAACCTTGTTTTCAGAGATTTCATGACAAGAAAAATTGTGTACTTTTGTAGCAGTTTGGACGAAGGATTAAAAAATCTTTACAAATTCTAAAATTCTCACAACATCCCTTTAAGGTAGGTTGCTGGGCATTATACTTTCAACTGAGGAGCATATGCATATTAACATTAGCTTGTCTGTGCTAAGATGGTACTTCTAACACCTTTTGTTTGCTAATACTGGTTTACCTCCACCAGCAAACTCAGAACTGTCATGTAACTTGGTTACTGTCATCACCATTGTCATGAGTAGAACATTACCTAAGGGCAATCAGAGGCATGATCTCGGCTGCAACTCCTCCAAGTGAAGTGTAAGTCTTTGCTTATCTGTAGAAAAGATCCACTGGAGAAGGCTTTCTTATTCTTCCAGCACAGCTGCAGGTATTCTTGGTCTGTGACACATTTGTCCTATCAACATGGTTACCTTCAACACTTGCAATAGTAAGGTTTATTTCTAACCCAGTTATCATTTTATAGAACTAGATTTGGGAAGAATCACATATATAAGATGGGACACTGTGGCAGTTGTGGTACCCTTTTATCAGCTGCAGCTGAAACGTTTAATTGTGATGTGATGGTACTTAGAATAAGTTGTGATAATAAAAACAGTGCTGAGAGCTTGTCTCTACTAAAGCTCATTGTTCTTCTAATATCAGCAAATGGAACTGGCATTAACAACTAGGAACTATCTGCTAACAACATAACATAAACAACTACTGCTATTCACAGGGCTCACCAACAGGTTACACAGATGATCAGCAGCTACTTACTTCGAACAATAGTTCTTTTTCTGTAATGGCAATGCACAAAAACGATACTCTCACATTGGTCAGTCATTTGTAGAACCTTTAAAACACTTGGGAGCAAATTCTAAAGGACATTTGGGTGCCAAAGTCATACTCTGAAAAAGATAAAAATAATACAGATAGGATTTCAGATGTTAGACACTGAAATATTATTCAGGTCTTTGTCTACAACATTTCCTAAATGTAAAGAAAACATTTTTCAGTCTGTCATGCTTCCTAAAAAGAGTTGCCAATTCTACCTTCAGATTGGCTCCTAGTTTAAAAAATTCCTACATAATTTCCTTTCCCTTAGGTAATGAAAAAGCAGGGGAAATAAATACCCCAAGATTGTTTTGTCCAACAGTGCAGGTCACTTAGACTTTGAAAAAGTACTTAGCTTTTCTCCCAAGTGATTGAAATAATGAAAATAATTTCTTAATCTTCCAAACATTTTGAAGGAGAGCTTTATCATGTTCATTTTTGAACTCTTGATAAAACCAACTGTCACGTAAGTAAAACAAAAAGGTAGTATTTTTCCACAGAAAGTCACAAAAGCAGTGGACTGCACATGTGGCCAGCTGGATTGCTTCAGAGCATACAACAGAGGACAGGAGCTGCTGCTGTGGTGGTGTGTGGAAAGGTGCACTCAGCTGTGTTTGCTGGGAACATGCTGCTTTGCTGCCTCTTTACTGCAGAGTGATGATTATCACTCTGCTGTTGTAGGGAGGGTCCACCTCCCTACAACACACAACATGGACCATCCAGGATATCAGGCAAATCAGCAACAAAGAAGTCTTTAGGGGGAAAGTGAGAACCATCTAAAAGGTTTCACGTTGTGTCCATAAAAACAAACAAACAAACAAACAAACAAACAAACAAAGAAAAAGATGAAAAGAAGCCACGTAGCATTTTTAATATAGCACATCTTAGCAAAG
Source organism: Platalea leucorodia (assembly GCF_965183815.1). Classification (NCBI taxonomy): domain Eukaryota; kingdom Metazoa; phylum Chordata; class Aves; order Pelecaniformes; family Threskiornithidae; genus Platalea; species Platalea leucorodia. The sequence goes on from NC_138823.1 coordinate 104,957,252, forward strand.
AGCTGCAAGCACATCTAAGTGGAAAGCCAAGCCTTGCCTGCTGGTGTCATTTCCCCGAGCACCGTGGGAAGAGGTGCTCTCTGGTGGACAGAAGAAAAAGCTGGATTGAGAAATCTGCTGTATCTTCGGTGAGCTAGATCCTAACGTGATTTGAAGCTGAAAAGCAGAAAAGAGTGCATTTCCTCCGTGGCAACCGGCTAGGATAGCGGGTCTGAGGGAGGGTGGCTGACCCATTGGACTGCGCATCCAAAGCACCCAAACGGAGACTTGTGGATCTCTCCTGCTTATCCGGCTCCCATCTGAGCACGGATCCCGCGCTCCCCCTTGGACGTGCCCGCGGGAGCGCCCCAGCCCTGGCCCCTAGCGCCAGAAGCTGAAGGCCGCTTCTTCCCAACGCCCGTGTGCCCCGAGTCGAGCCGGGGCGGCGGACACAACCCGCAGCCGCCGTCATCCCCTCGGCGGGACGGAGCTCCCTTGCCGATCCCGAAAGGTGCTCAGTCGGGGCATCGCTGCCTCCGCGCTGCAGCCTCCGCGGGAGTGGCAGGAAAGCTCCGCCTCCGGCCCTTCGGGAACGGCCTGATAAAGGCAGGTGCGGGCAAGCAGCAGGACCCCACCTCGAAGCATCTGCCTATGCACAGAGCCCCTGACCTCTCCTTGGCCACCCCGTGCAAAGCGGCACCTGAGCCAGCCGGTGCAGCCGTGCCGACGGCGGCGGGACAGGACAGGACAGGACAGGACCCCTCCGCCGCCGGCTGAACGCACCGGTGTCCCGCGGTCCGCAGCCGCGTCTCTGCGAAGGGACAAGGACCTCGCCCTCAAGGACCTCCGAAGAGGCGGGATTTCTCCGGGAAGGGGAAGCAGGATTTTGTTGTGTGGCTTGGAGATGAGGCAGGTATCTGGAGTGGGATTCCTCCTGGGGCTGATGGCTCTCCCAGCGGCGCTGGGACAGAAAAGCTCGGGAAACTCGGGAAACTCTACAAATAGCAGCTTTCCCATCGTCTCTTTCAAATGGGAGCACGTCAAGGACCCTTATATCATTACACTCTGGATACTTGTGGCCAGCTTGGCCAAAATCGGTGAGTCTGGAGTTAATATATTAATACATGTCCTCTCCCTTTCCCTGCCCCCTTCCCCTTCTCCCACCCAACGTAAATTAAGAAAGCTTATCATAAGTCCACTGACCCGTTTTCAGGGGGTTTACTGTACTCTGTCCTGATTTCATAATACTGCCCTACACGGTGCTTAGCAGTGTGATTTTTTTCACCTGCCCCAGAGGGTTACCTAGTTCATTTTCAGCGCCTAGGACTGTGGCTTCTGTATCCGACTCCTTGCAAACCCTTGCAATTCCTTGAAACCTTGCATTACTGTTGCTCTCAGGAAAAACTTCTTACAGAAGTGAAACAGAAATCGGGCCTTATTGCTTATACAATACCTGTTCCAGTCTATGATATGATTATAATAATTCTATTCTCCTGATTATGATTGGTAGCTATATTAGCTAGCACCATCAAAAATAAACACTGTAAACTACACATATGAACTTAGCATTCTCTGCTTTGCAGTGCATTGCTGAATTAGTGAAAGAGCATAGTTTATAGAGAAAGGTAATCTGTATTATCAGACCATCTGATGCAGCTGAAAATATACAAGTTTTAGAGCACACAGAATTTTCTTCAAGAAATTGGAATCAGTGAAAAGCAAGGACTTAATCTAACTTCAGTGTAGTTTAAGTGAATTTATATGAATGCTCTAACTCTTCTGTTCTGAACTTTGTGACTTTTCCAAAAGCAATCTTATATTAATAACACTGTTTGCTGAACTAGAAGAGTCAGTGTTTAATTGGAATGTATTTTATTTGCTTGATGCTGTTATCTTCAGTCCTTTTACCTTTGGATCTAAAAAGACACCTCCAGTTTGGCTGACATTGAAAATGTCATTTTCAGTTTTCAATAAATCATCTCTAAAATCAGTCTCAACTCAGAAGGTATGATCAGCTGAAAATCCTACTAATACTTTTCTGTACTTGTACGGTTAATACTAATTTGGGATACCAGAATCACATTCCATGGATTTTGCGTATCACAGAGAACACATGATGTAAAATGGTGTATTTAGGTATATTCTGTCTAGCACATAAACTAAACACAGTAAGACTTGAGTGGAAAATGCTGTCTCCAAATCCAAATAAAACATTTTAAAAATGAGGAGTCAGCCATGTAGAGGTGATATTGTGAAGCATTTTTCAGTGAGACCTGCATTTTGGGTTTCACTTGCTTAACCATAGATCTATAACTAAATATCTTTATCTGAATCACTGTTAGACTACACTTTGCAAATAATTTGTGTTTAGATGGTTGCTGCATTACCTAGATTACATAAAAATACAGTTTTGTCTTAATTGACTTTTATTAGTGGGTTATATCAAGTAGAAAGCTGGGGAAACCAGATATAGGAAAAAACAGTGACAACATTGAGTCCCTATAAAATTGTGCTAACTAACCTAATACACAGGTTGCTCATTTGAACCTTCTTTTTGTGATCCTCTTCTAAATAAATATTTGCCCTCCATGTTATTAAGGCTTTGCTGCTTTGTACATGTGCCACAGTTGTACAGAGTAATATTAGTACTGCACAATCATATCAGTGCTGTGTCAGAAACCCAATGAGGCTAACAGGACAGTTAGATTGTCCTATGTTTAAATTGCAATGGCCTGGATTAAGATTAGTTTGGATTAAGATGAGCCATTTTACCATGAATTCCTCAGTATAAACTCTTGATAAAGCACTAATTGTCCTTGGAGTTCAGGAGCTGAATCTTGCTGGTTCTGTTTTTAAATTGTTTGCACTTCTTTCAGAGCTGCACAGAGCATGTCACTTACTAGTAGATAGTATCTATCATCAACTCCATCATTTTTCTTCCCTAAACCTCTCAAGCTTCATTCTTTTCTCTCTTCACATTTGTAATTGCAATCCTATACTACTCTGGACATTGTCTCTGAAGAAGCAATGGACAACTGCTGTATTCCACTGACAGTCTATGAATGCTCCTACTTTCTCCACCAGTCACAAATAAAATGCAGAAAAGCAAAAATGTGCACTCACTGTTCAACAGCTTATTAATGAAGAAAGCATGAAGGTGTTCATATAAGTTAATGCGAAAGGGAACAGAAAAAACCAGCTTGTCAGCCTTCTGTCTGCCTTGGTGTGTCAAGGGTTCTGGAAAGTAGACCAGAAATCTAGCAGAAGATTTTGAATGGCAAAAATGCTATGCTGGATTAAAGAAGTTTTATACATACAAAAAGCAGATGGAAAAGAACTGAGGAAGAAAATACAGAACATCTGCCCTTGTGTCTCTTGGTTTACTACCTGAAGGAGGGCAAAGGTAGTGGAGTCAAAATGCTGTGGGCTTTTCAGCAGGGGAGGAGCTGTTCTTATACATGCAAGCTCATTTCTCCATGGCTACAGAGACTGGGAGAGCTATTTTACTGGTGGATGATAGGCAATTGGGTCAGCAAAGGGTGTTCTGGGAATTGCAATTGGTAGCTGGGGATGAAAAGTGTATGACAATACTTTGCCTTGTCTTGCATTAGAATAACCTTAGGTGTTTGTGGTTTTTTTTTTTTTTTTTTTTTTTTTTCTTTTTAAAGTTTCAGTTCATGATGTTATATGGCTTGGGGAAATGTGTATTTAATAGGAGATTTTCATGGATTTTCTGGGACTTGGTGTTCATGTTGTGTACATTCAGAATGTAAATTGGTGCTGACAAGGTATTCTGCAACATAAACTATCGTATGTGAAATCTCGTAAGCATCCCAAATATATGAAGAAGTGCCCAGTGTTTTCGGCTTTGTGGGAAGGAAGCTGCTGTTTTACTTTATTTTTTTCATGTGAAGAATACTTATATCTCTTGGGCAAGTCTAAGAATTGCTACAAATGAAACTGTAGAAGAAGAGTCTTCATACAGTTGGCTTTCATGTACTATAGGAAATAAATTAATTTGTGTGTGTCTACTGTGAAACTTCTGAAGCATCTCAGTGTACTGTTTTACATACTATAATTGATTTGACCCTCTTCACTTGAAATGTTCCAACTCTTCATTCTAAGGTACACAGTGTACATCATTTGGCTAATGATCTTTATTTCCTCTTTTGATAGGCTCTCTTATCACTACAAATGAGTATCCTTATGGGATAAGGCCAATAAACTACTTGCATGTGTAAAGCTAGGCCAGAAAAACATCTTATCTACATGAAGAAGGTACATGAGGTACAGCTGAGAACGCTCCTAGTGGACTCCAGGTGTCCACTTCCTGGTACCTCAGTTCTTCAGCTGAAACAAGCAATACCAATGAAAAAAAAATATACAAATACATACATACATGTATTTATATATAGTTATAGACTAGGGCATTTTTTACTGTAACTTTTTTGATAAAGGATGTAACATTTGTAATCAACATACTTGCACAACATAGTTCTGATTTAAGGTTAAAGACACATGCACACTGACCAGCCTTGCACATGCTTTCTAAGTTCACTTCGTCATGTGCTCTCCTCCTTCTTTATACATCTTTAATAGATCACATCTTGAAAATAACCTTTTAATAATCAGACATGTAGAAGATACAAACAATGGCAGGAAAGTCTGCTACAGAAAAAGCCAGAAGCAGGGAGGGAGATCAGAAAACAACTTTGGAAACAGGTAGAAGGAAAGGAATAATCAGCTCAGGAGCTAAAAATGGGCAAGAGAAGAAATAGTTTAAACTCTGAATATTATATACAATTTTTTATGAGGATATTTCTGAAGCCATGTCTATTGCAAAGAAAAAAAGTATGCTTTTTACTTGGGGGATATCCACTGCATGCTTCCATACTTGTTCAAAATCCTAGGACATAGAGAGAGATTGTATTTATATTTTCATTGGAGGTTATGTTGGGGAACTTGTAAAATTCCTACTTGTTCTTTAAATCCTTTTGTGTACTATAATATTTTTCAGAAGGATAGTTAATTGCTCGTCCCAAAAATAAAATAAAAAAAAAACCTTCAAAGCAGTCCTTCTGTCTGTTTAGCCCCCTGAACTTGCTCAATGTGGAGCAGATAAGCAACTGTAAGAAATGGTGGGAGAGTGAGCGACTATGAACAGGAATGAGGAAAGGTGCATATCCTTTTCATTATCTGTGAGTTAAACCTCTTGTCAACTGTTTTTGTTCGTATAGTTTATGCTGAGTCTAAGAATGTCACAAAAGCTTTTTTTAATGTCTGTGTAGTTGTGCACAAATTCTGAAGGCTTTTATATTAGAAATCTAAAAGTGGGAGTGAAATTTGAATCCAGGGCAGCTGGTAAATCCATCTTCAGGAATGCCACAATACTTCGGAGGAGGGGGAAGAAGTGATTCAATAACTACGAACAAACACTTAGGAGAAGGCTAGCCTAGTGATATCTCAAAAAGATACTGTGTCAGATGTACTTGTTGAGTCCATCAGCTATTGAGACCCCAGGAGGACACGAGCTGTAAAGCACACTGTATCTCTAAGCTTACAGAGATACGGGTACCTACAAATGCTCTAGTTTCTGCATGCCCAGGCCCCTTCATATTGTCTCAAACTATTCTGAGAAAGGAGCTCTTCAGAATATTTTGTTAACAGAAACAATTGCTGTGGAGAATTTTAAGCATGTTAGGGATGGGCTAGGGAAGGAACTGTGAAATGCAGGTCTAACAACCCATCCAATTTAAACTCCTGGGGCAATATTTTCTTTTAAGAAATCAATACTCCTCCCTCCAAAGCAAACTGTCAAAACAAAAGCCCATTTGACTCCCAAGTTTCTCTTCCTGGCAGTTTAGCACTAGTGAAAAGTGTCAATCACTTAGAGAAAGTGATTTAGGGTATTGTTTTAATAAAAGCAAAAAATCTGAGAATAGCTCTTCTGTTGGCAATTCTTCAGTAAATAAGATTTTTAGGAAGAAATGTTGAAGGATGCTTAGCAGAACTTTATTGGAAGTATTTAACTGAAAATGGAGTCAGAGACTCAAATGGTGAGGATACCACCAGACCCTTCATAGCTTAAACTACTAGACATGATTGTAGTGCTTGTTAAAAGCCGCTTTCATTAGCAGATGATAATATGAAAAAGGACTTTGCATTGTGACTAGGAAGTCTGGACTTGGCTAACTTCCCCCATATCCTGAACAAGATAACACGAAAAAAATATATCTTTTACTTTTATTGTGAACTGGGTAGAAGCTGGAACAGGTTGGCATACGTATAAGGGAGGCACATGCATTTCCTTCCTGGATATAGCCTTTTATTATCTATCTTAAAAACAATTACATAGAAACGCTATAAATTTGTGCTGGCAACTATGTTGTATCTAACAGGGGTGTCTTCATTTTAGTAAGATGCTGTATTTCCTCTTGTAAAGTGCTGTTTAGAATACCTGTGAGCTAGGAATGTTAAGTACTGTAAAATCTCTGCCTTCTAAAGAATTACCTTTTGTATGGAACACGTTAGGCAGCTGAAAAGAGCATTTCCAACATAGAATAATAGCTTAGCTTTTCCAGTCCTAGGAACAACTGTGTAAGCCATGCCTTTATTAAATTTATGATCTGTAAATGGAGGCTTATTTCCACATTTTATTTCCATTTTACTCTTGTACCTTACTCATCTTTTTCCTGTCCTTCCTGCCTCCCTGAAACACACATCTCTCTTCTCTCCCCCTCCCCCTCCAAGTCTTGCAAGTCTCAAGTCTTAATTATTTAGAGTAGGGAAGAAGATATCAGGACTGTATAATTCGACAAGATTCAGATTACATCCCCTGACAAATAGCAAATGTACAATGGCAACTTGTGTGAATTACATAAGAAAACAATGGCATTTTGGGAATGGCCCTGAAATGAATACAGTTCAAGCATGCATACCTAAGAAAGGATCTCTGCCATCAATTACTTTCAGGCACCTGTGTGCAAAGTGCTCAGCGTTCTCTGTAGAACAATGGAATCCTTTAATACTATAGTCTTAGGATTGTTGAAACCATTGATTTACTGTCTTCAGAGCTAAAGCCACTTATTACTAAGAGTGATATACAAACCCCCGAAGTGACCATAAATCTCTCATACGGCAATGCAGCAGACCACAGGCCTGCAAGTAATGAGTGCAAGCAGCAAACCCTTTCAGGTGTACACAGGTTCTTCAAGTGAAAGGTTTTGTGAGGTCCCCTTTGTTTTTGTGGAGCTTTGTGTGTTAGAAATGCTTAGCAGGGAAGCTGGTATTGGAAATCCTGAATTATTACTTTGACCTGGCAGTAAGAAAGTTGCTTTTCCAGTTGTTTTGACTCATGCCAACAGAAGTCATCAAAAGTCAGTGAGTTTCACCACCAGTTTGCTTGAAGAAAAGTTGTGAATTCAAATACAAAGCTTCTTTTCCCCATTTACCATATTTTAATTGATCTGAAGTAACGGGGTAATGGATTACTCAGGTCTTCTGTAGCTTCTGTACAGCTTATTCTATTCCAAGATGAAGTGTTGAGTCCCAAGTCATAGAGAATATTTCTTATCTGAATATTCTTTTTGCTCTTTCAGGAAATTTTATCTGATTTTTCTCATCTCTCTGCAGTACTGCAGTTAAACTAATGTCTCAAAGAACTAGGGGCTCTAATTATTCTTCAAGTTGCTAACAAGTGGCACCCATTTAAAAGTACAGACCATTAAAAGAGTCTTGGTAAACTGCAGAGCATGGCTGGTTGGCTGTGTTGTAATATTTTGATTCCTTTTGTAAAACAGCTTACAGAGTATTCACCCCTATGAAAGGAGTGACTTGATACCCAATTGGCTGTTATGTAAAGCACTGTAAAGTCATAAATACTGAAACTACAGGCTGACAAGGAAGAGCCAACTGAGATGGAATGCAAGACCTCAAGTGGAAACACTTTTAATTAAGACACGAATATTTAATGTTTATTCATGGAAAAAGAAAACTGGAAGATATTCTGAAAGGCCTATGCAAAAACAAGGTTTTTAAGTAGATGGATCTGGAGAGTTTTCTCCTTCCAATAACTGAAAGTAGAAGAAGTTATTCTGGATTCACTATTACATGCCTAGGTGAGTTCTTCTGCTTGTATCTATTGAAAGAAAAAATGCGTTGGCCTTTTGTCAACCCCAAATGTTAAGCAGTAGTCAGACACCAAGAAAGAAAATCTCCAAGTCGATTATATACTGATTTTCAGATACATTTGGTTACGATTTTCTTTGCTTCAATTAGAGTTTTTAAAAAGTAGAAAAAAAGTGGAAAGGGGAAGCTTTATGGATTCGTTCACTTCCAAAAGTTGGGCTTTGAGGAAAATATTAAATATTCAGGAACCTGTAAAGGTCTTGAGTCAGTACGATTTCATAATGAAAATCTCCCAGGTGCAAACAGATTGTAAATTGATGTAGGGACTTGTCTAAACACAACACTGATTTTATGTTAACTATATTGTCATAGTTAAAACATTTTAACTCCTTTATTAAAATGAATATTGTTACATTGGTTTGGTGGTATAATAGTATTCCAGGGACTAGATGACATAGGTTGATATAAGATGGCTGTATGTTAATGTAAATACATCAATACTAACAGTTGTACTGGAGGTATAGTTGTTACGTGATCATACATAAAAATAAGTGTAGTTGTATGGAGCTATTACAATCCTCCTATTCTAGGGGAACAGCAGTACTGATGAATATCTGGATGTAGACTTTCAGACCTTGACAGCTTAGATGTATGCTTAACAAATTCATTTAATAAGTGTTCTTTAGTGGTTTAAGTGGTTACAATATTCACGTCAGAGTGAATGAAACAACGTTTGAATGCTTGTTCTTCTGTTCTGATGCATAGTCTAGAGTTTAAACTGCTATAGGACTTGGTTTGAATTAAGTTGCCAGATTTTCCACTGAAATAGCTCTGGTCCTCAGCTATTCCATCCTACTTAGTTCTGGAGATGACTTTGGGACAGTAGTGAGCTGGGGAAAAGTAATTTTTCAAATTGGGTCAGTCAGTGATAAGTAACTATGTTTAAGGCTTAAGTCAGTGATACACTGCTCCTGAAGCTGACGGCTAGGGAGAAAGAACACAGTCGTACATGCATAGTGTCCTGTAACACAGGCCTCAGTTTGATATTTTGCTGGACACTGGGTCTCCTATAGAGTTCACAGAATCCTAGAATCCCAGAATAGTTAAGGTTGGAAGTGACCTCTGGAGATCATCTGGTTGCCCAGGATCATGTCCAGACAGCTTTTGAATATCTCCAAGGATGGAGACTCCATAACCCTCCTGGGCAACCTGTGTCAATGCTCGGCCACCCTCACAGTGAAAAGGTGTTTCCTGATGTTCAGAGGGAACCTCCTGTGTTTCAGTTTGTGCCCACTGCCTCTGGTCCTGTCACTGGACACCACTGAAAAGAGCCTGGCTCTGTCCTTGTTGCACCCTCCCTTCAGGTATTTTATATATGGATGAGGTTCTCCTTGAGTCTTCCATTCTTCAGGCTAAACAGTCCCAGCTCTCTTAGCCTTTCCGCATATGTGAGATGCTCCAGCCCCTTAATCATCTTCCTGGCCCTTCGCTGGACTCTGTCCTGTAAGCCCATGTCTCTCTTGTACGGAGGAGCCCAGAACTGAACGCAGGTCCAGGGGTGGCCTCACCAGTGCTGAGTGGAGGGGAAGGAGCACCTCCCTCAGCCCACTTGGCAATACTTTGCCTAATGCAGCCCAGAATACCAGCAGCCTTCTTTGCTGCAAGGGCACATCGCTGGCTCGTGTTCAACTTGATGTCTACTGGGACCCTCAAGACCTTATTTGCCAAGCTGCTTTCCAGCTGGGTGGCCCCCAGCATACATCTGGTGCATGGGGTTGTTCCTCGCCAGGAGTGGGACTTTGCACTTCTCCTTGCCAAACTTCCTCAGGTTCCTGTCAGCCCATTTCTCCAGCCTGTCGAGGTCCCTCTGGATGGCAGCACGACCCTCTGACCTATTAGCCATTCCTCTCAACTTTGTGTTATCAGTAAACTTGCTGAGGCTACATTCTGTCCCATCATGCAGATCATTAATGAAGATGTTGAACAGGACTAGACCCATATTTACCTCGGGGTACACCACTAGTTACCAGCCTCCAATTAGACTTTGCACCACTGATCACCACCCTCAGGGCCCAGACATTCAGCCAGTTTTCAGTCTGCCTCACTGTCGTTCATCTAGCCCCTATGGCAACAGCTTGAGGGGTTATCAGGCTCTTACGGGAGACAGTGTCAAAGGCCTTACTGAAGGCCCAGTAGACACTAGCCACTGCTCTCACCTCATCTACCAGGCCTGTCATTTACTCATGTAAGTTAAGCAGGTGGGTCAAGCCTGACTTCCCCTTGGTGAAGCCATGCTGACTGCTCCTGAGGAATTTCTTGTCCTTCATGAGCCTGGAAACGGTTGCCAGAATTAGTTGCTCTATCAGTTAGACCTGCAGATCCTGGTCTTTGAATTAGCAGTGTTCATACACAGATGGAACTTTATCCACATCCTGCCTGGTCAAAGAAAGCAACACTTCTGCATGCTGGTTTGGTGGAATCAGCACACTTTGATTAATTGGAGCAAAATTGCATGCTAATATACAGAGGAGAGGAGAACACATGGTGGCCATATGGTGGCCACGATGGTCATGCCATCATGAATTAAAGAAAGGAATGACAAGGTATCAGCATAAAGTTCAGCTCTCCTCTAACCTGGGTGCTTTCTGATCAAAATGGCTTCAATTTTCTCATCCAAATGGCTTTCACCCACTCTTCTGCCTTCTCTTAGCTGATACAGTATGAGTTCCATCTCTTATTTTAGACAAACCATTCTCCAGGATGCAGTGATATTCTAATGAATAATATTACTTGATGGGAATGTGCAGTGAGATCTATTAACTGGTAGTACCTTGGTACAAGCAGTAGCTAGATGATTCAGCAGGAACATGTGTAAACCTGGAGGTGGTCGTTGTAGTGTTCCCTGCTGCTTGCAGAACAGGATGATAGATCTGTTTCCTACAAATCTCTCTTCTCCCCCCAACTGTATGCCAGAAAGCACACTTCTGTAGTCCTCCTCTGTACCAGGTAGGTCTTCTGGGTCTTCCACTTACCTGAATTGCAGCACTGGTGCTTTGGAATCCTATCTCAATTTCCCCATTTCTAATGGGATTTTTCTCAACAAGACTGCCTTTGTTCCCCTAAAAAAAGAGCCCCAAAACAAACCAAAAGTAAAACCCCAAACCAACCAACCAACCAACCAATCAAAAAAAACCCTCAGGCAAAACTATATGGGTGGATATTCCACCACTACAGTTCTTTCCTCTCCTACAGGAAAGACTCAGGAAATTTTTGAGTCCAGGATAGTTATGGCCATGGTGGTCTCCTATCACTTCCTTATATGATACTCCTTATATGTCTCCTATCTTCATTTCACTTCACAAAAGACTGTGCAAGCTCTGACTCTGGATAGGAGGACATTTAGACTATTGAACTGGTATTTTGTCAAGGTACATTATTGGAGTGTAGATGAAGATATTTTGAGCTCATTTATCTATTCAGGTTAGTTGTCATGGATGATCATTAGTGAAGGACAGTGTATTCTTTTTCTAAGCAGAAATATTGCGTAAATGCTGTGTTTATTCTCATGTTTCTTTAATAATTGCTACCATAGATGCCATGTGGAAAAGCAATCAATCATAGATATTTTTATAGGCAAACAACTGATTTAAGTTGCATGCACAATCTTTCTAGTGTAACAAGCTGAGTAAGATAGTCTACATTTGAAAAAAATGAACAGTTTTGTGTTGATCAGTACACTGATCAATAATAAAAAAGTAGGATAGAAAGTACTGTAAGAGAAAGGGCAGGATGGAAGCTACAGATGAGAGCGCTATTATGTATTTTGCATAAAAATTATGTAATTAGATTGTGAGGGGAAAAATAAAAGAGCAGAAAGTGTGTACATATTTACATTCAGTGTCTAAGAAATAAATGTATTAATTAATTTCTTATTTTCTTAATTCCTGTTGCTTTGTTATCATAAAGAAGAAAAAATTTGACTATCATCAGAGGTTTTCTGTTAACATATCTTCCATTCATTGAAAGGATTTTGTCATAAACTACTGCCTGACAGATTCTATCAATATGTCCGTTAGTCATAGTCTCTTACCGTGAATTAGCAATATAAGATTTTTTAGACTTTGCTGTATAGATCTTCAGCAGGATAGCTTTTTCTCTTGGGCAATCTGTCCTCAGGCGAACTCATCCAGTGGCTCCACATGTTGTCCTGTGGAGTACAGTGTGGATGTTACTTTTTAGAGCTGTAAAAAGAATATCCATAGCAAGGCTTAGTTTTTTCCCCACTAACAAGGCATTTCTCAGACCAGATGAACAGTCAGCATCACGTTGTTGTCGTCAATGTTATGCTAGGTATTCCTTCAAATCAGGGAGATACCTTTCTATCTGCTCCCAATAACCTTATAGATCTTCATTTTATCTGGACTTTTTAATGGTGGATTATGTACGTGCCAGTTGCTGCATTGTTGCTGATCTGTACATGATTATACCTAACAGGTTTAAAAAAACCTGTGTGGTGCTGCTATCCACAATTGCAGAGTTCGAAGTGCTTTTCTATTTTAGTATTTACCTTTTTTTTTTTTTTTTCTTTTTACTTCTGTCTTACACAATCTCTCACACAGCAAAGTCTTATGATTCAAGACAAGAATGAAAGATAGGTTGTAAAACAAGGAAGGTGGTATCTCACTCAGGCCAGTTATCTAACTGGTTGTGTATCATCCATAACAGCCTGAAACTTGTATCCTGTAGTGGTGAAAACTTCCCTTTTTTATGAATTAAAAATGTCCAGAAAGAGAAGGCTGGTTTTGTTACTTTCTTCTTGATAATATTTAGAAAAAAGGTCTGCACTCTTCCAAAATTTTTATTAGAAATAAAGAATATATCAAGTTCAGAAACTACACTTTTTTTTTTCTCACAGTGTGATAGATATGGCATTGAAGTCAGTGAAAGATAAATGCTTTGTAATTCACCTTCCCCCTCTCCCCCACTCAAGTTAATTCAATCAATTTTCAGACATTTTCTGATCTGAGGATGAGGTTATTACACTTCATATGGGTCTAAAAAAAGGGCTGTCACATTTCTGATAGAGTTAAAGGGAGCAGCAATTCATTAGTACATAATGCATTAATCTTATCTGCAACCTTATGTTCCCTAGTATTTCAGTAAACAGAAGTACATCTTGTTTTCATGTCTTGAATACTTGTACTGAAGAAAATGGTAATTAAGTGAAAAGCTAAAGCTTTTTGTTTTGAGACAAAACTATTCTTTTTGAGCACTCATTAAAGCATCTCAATTCTTCAGCCTTTCCTAAGGAATACAGGATAGCCGACCTTACTAAAAAACATAGTTTTCAGGGCATGTTCACTTGAAAAATGCTTTTTGGTGTTTGAAAGTATGAGGATGTAAAAACAGCAGGAGGAAGTATGACGTTTCCTTCTGTTTATTGTGATTTAGAAGTAAAGATTAAAAGCAGTCCAAGATAAAGCTGCCACTGTAGGTGGAAACTCAGCTTGTGTATTGGTACTGAAGCTCTTATGTCAGGAAAGACCTACCCAAAAGTAAGGATGAATGATATATAGCTATATTTTCCTCTTACTGCCTGGTGTAGCATGTGTTCCGTGTCATATGATGGAGGATCCCAATGTATTGAAAGTCAGTAGAATCTTGTCTATACGCCCTTATCTGATAAATGTTTTATGATTATAGTCAAGTGAAGTAGTACTACGGCCAACAGTAGTGTTCGTGCTGTAGTGCCTAAAGCACAGTATCTGTACCTGGGGTTGAAAGAAGTTTGGTAAAGAGCCCTATACTTTGGGAACTGCTTATCAGTTAAGAATATAATGGAAGTACAGATAAATTATCAAGCAGATTCAGTTGCTGACAAACTAAACACTCATAACTGAAATGAAAATAGTAAAATATATCCTGTATATCATATGATTACGTAGATGCCAGTGAACATGGCAGAAAGTGGAGAATCCATAGATTTAAGGAAAATTCACCTGAAACTTGGCTTCTGTTTTGGCATTTGTTCATCTTTTCTTTTTCTTCCCTATCAGGACTAGCAGTATATTCAGGTTTCAAGAGATTAATGGAAAAAACAATATTACCAGAAAATTATGACGTTTGGCTGTTTACGACACTTTCTGTTTTAGAACAAAAGCATAACTAACCTGCCTGCATTTTTTTTTATTTCACGGTTGGTATAAAGCAGTGTCAGTTCAGCTAGGTCTTTCTGTCAGGTTGATGCTTTTCCACTCCAGCATTTTTTTTCCAGAGCTCATCCTGCAATTTACATGTATATGAAGATGCTACACTAATCCTTTTAGAATTAAGTCCACGTATGTAATTTTTTTTTCAGTTATAAGCTTTCTCTCATTTATGATTTATCTGTGTGTAAATAATTCAAATCCCTTTATTGGTCATGAGCCGACAATGTGCACTTGCAGCCCAGAAAGCCAACTGTATCCTGGGCTGCATCAAAAGAAACATGGCCAGCAGGTCAAGGGAGGTGATTCTGTCCTTCTACTCTGCTCTCGTGAGACCCCACCTGGAGTACTGCATCCAGCTCTGGAGTCCTCCACACAGAAAAGACATGGACCTGTTGGACTTGGTCCAGAGGAGGGCCACAAAAATGATCAGAGGGATGGAACACCTCTCCTGTGAGATCAGGCTGAAAGAGTTGGGGTTGTTCAGCGTGGAGAAGAGAAGGCTCTGGGGAGACCTTATTGAGGCCTTTCAATACTTAAATTAGGGACCTTACAAGAAAGATGGGGACAGAGATTTTAGTAGGGCCTGTAGCAATAGGACAAGGGGTAATGGTTTTAAACTAAAAGAGGGTAGATTCAGACTAGATATAAGGAAGAAATTTTTTACAATGAGGGTGGTGAACTACTGGAACAGGTTGCTCAGGGAGTTTGTAGATGCCCCATCCCTGGAAATATTCAGGGTCAGGTTGGACAGGGCTCTGAGCAACCTGATCTAGTTGAAGATGTCTCTGCTCATTGGTGGGGGAGTTGGACTAGATGGCCTTTGAAGGTCCCTTCCAACCCAAACTATTCTATGATTCTATTGAAGTTTAGCTCATATATATATGTGGTAATAGAAGAGAAAAAGAGGCACTACTGTACATATACTAGGTGTAACATTTGAGTCATACTGAATTCTTACTGCTCCCCAAAAATGAGTTTTTGCACAGATGTTTTTAGGAATGTATGCAAAATCTTTATTCCATGTTGAAAGTGATCTGACTATATAAAGGACATTTTCCTACATGAAGCAAAGAATCCTATGTTGATATGACTTTGTGCTGTGTATCATGTTTAGTCTATGTGTATGACATTCTGGGATGTTGTTTTTTAGTTAGTAAGAGATTTGCATCTGGTTTCTACCCTCCTTTTTTCCTGAAATAAGCAGTCATCTTCATTAACTAAAAAGTTTGACTTGTGAGCTACTTCAAATACAGCTTTAGCCGTTTTTTCCCCCTCCTTTCTTCACTGTGGAAAATCAGTTTAAAATAATCTCCTTGTGAACTTCCTTTTGCATGCTAACCTTTCTCATTTTCCATGTGTATGCACTACAAAACACAAATGCGTAATTGAAAAAACAGCTGTCTCATCATCACCTTCCTACCGCATTTCAAAACATCAAACCTATTTTCCACGTACTACATTTTGCAGTATAAGGACACTACTTAAACTACTGTTCTTCCTGCTGTTATCATTATGTACTTCACCTCTCAAATGAGATAATGAAGGTATGAAAGTTAACGTATTAATCAGAAAAGCTGTAAGGACAAAAATCAAAAGCCATGTTAAAACGCCTTGAAAGTGCCTTTTAGGGACATGGTTTAGAGGTGGACCAGGCAGTTAGGTGAACAGGTTGGACTCAATGGTTTCGGAGGTCCTTTCCAACCTTAATGATTCTATGGTTCTATGAATGATAGCAGTATCTCAGAGCCATTTGCAAGAAAAAAATCAGAGTGATATAAATTAAGCTCCACTTTGCTCTTCTTAAATCTGTGGAAAAAAAAACCAAACTATGTACCTGGATTTCTGAGCAAAATTACTTCCTTTATGGAACGGAATGAGTGCATTCAGTAAGGAAGCATGTAATGTCATCTTCTCTCTATTGCCTAAGCCAGAAAGTCCCAGGCTTGGTTGGTGAAAATGGTGCTTTCTTAACCTTCTGCAGAACAAATAGGCAGAGTAGTTTGCAAGTATTGTAACATGAGAATCCTTTCCCACATATCACCTTGCTCAATTTCTTACCATCTTCTTTCTGACTAGCACTACTGATGCTAAAAGAGCTATTCTGTCATTAAGTAAAACTCCATAAAGGGAACTGTATATGGAGAAACAGGTGAGTGACAAGTGATTTCACCAGCATTCTTATAGAAAAAAGTTTCTACTTGCTTCTTCATTTCCTGATAAAGCTTTAGAATCCCAACTCCTTCACTGAGGAGCTTGCACAGCCCTGTAAATATCTTTAAAAAAAGACTCTATCTGTTGTCATTCTGGACACCTTATGGAAATAGGGAGTGTTTCTCTTAAAAGTGTTTCTAACTTGTTAGTTAAAAATAATCTCATCTAGAAAAATCTGAGATTACCAAATTCCTAGCACGTGTAAACAACATACTTGAGTTTCTGAAATTACAAAAAGAGTCATAATCCATTATGAAACTCTTCTCTTATCAAGCTGCTGGAGCCTTTCCTCCAACATAAGACTCTGGCAAAATGTTGAGGTCTTGCAGGGTGCACAGTAGTATTCACTTTCAGTGGAAACTGGCCAGGTATGTTTTCTTAACTTCTCTCAAATTAAGTTTGTTCTCAGTTTTAAGCAAGACCTACTTGACATTTGTGATTTTTTTTTTAATCTTTGGGCACCACTGCTAAATTTGAAAACCCTGATGCTTATTTAATTTACTGCTGTAATCAGGAATACTTCCACTGTAATCCCATGCTATTCCAGTTATACTAATTAAAATCTTGCCAGGGTGGAATGTAGGAAGTAAGGCAGTCTACCAAGGCTTGGAAAAAAGTACTTTCCTACCCCATGACTTGGAGCAGCCTTCATAGCTATTCCCCCTAGCCCTTAGGCTTTAATTATATCCCTCATGCCCTTCCTAACAGGCAGCAATTGTTACTGTGCCCTGCACGAAGCAGTACTGGGGAAGAAGAGGAAGTCCCTATAGTATAAGGAAATTTTCAGAGTTTCAACCTGCTGTTGGGATTTATTAAATTATTTCTTCATCATCTTCTTTTTCTTCTTTATACAGTGGACCTGAACCAAGGAGAAGAACTGGTTCTGTGTTGTGTTCAGGTTTTGATAATTCTTTACGCAATTTATCATGACACCAGAACAACTGTTTCCGTGTATAAGTAGTAATCCATTTCTTTGCAGTTCTTTATCTGTATGAGCAAAAGCCAAAACATTCCCAAAGGGAGACCTTTGTTTTAATTCATTTATCATATTAAAGTGAAGGTCAAAAGGAAAAATAAATTTCTAAAATTCATAGTGTGAAATGAGTTAACTCAGCATTTCTTGGCATTTCTTTATTTATCTCAGTTCTCCCCATGTTACTGCAAAATAGTTTGGTATTTTAAAAATAAAAAATTGCTTTCACTATCTGTCAATAAATTTCAGTGAATTTTTGAAGATAATTTTAAAGCTGGAGCAGTTGCAATGTATACGATTAGCAGAAAGTATATTCTACCTTGTTGTCATTCCTCAAAATGCTTTTTTAATTTATACTGTAAAATCAGCTAGATTTTTAGACCTCAGGTGATCATTTTAGTCAAAACTACCTTAGTGATCAGAAAATGACCCTTTAACATGTAATTGGAAGAGTTTATGACAGAAACATACTGTTTTTATTCTTTTGTATACAGAGTAGCTCTAGTATGTAATACCCTTCAGCTGTGCTTCTTTATATTTGTATTCAGTATGGAATATCATGTACTGACAGCATCGTAAATACAGCAAATTCATAGTAACCCTTAACTGAGTTCAGTCTGTGAGGAATATTAGCTTGAGCAGGACGACTGTCTTCCAAACTTAAGTCTAATACCTTTGCATAGGAAATGAAGCAGTTTGATGATACTTTTGCTGTCCTGTTTTATATCCTCTACTATACTTCAAGGTGTTTCTAATGTGTACTTTGCTCTCATTTTGAAATATTATTTTTGACTGTTCCCATTTTTCTTTCAGTGCCATTCAGTTCCATAAGGGCCAAATGCTACCACACTTGCACTGCAGTGGGACTGCTCCTTCAAAAAAGAACTATTTGGCATAATTATCATAAACTGTACCTGACTGTTTAAACTTCATTGTGTTCTAAGTGCTTATAGAGGTAATAGTTGCTTACTCACACACTTCTTTGAATTTGACTTGGGGCTACCTTGTTATGTTATGACCTATCAACTGGGAACCTCGACCTGTATGTTGATTGCATTTTTAATTGCTAACATATTTTGTTAATTGTTCACCTACAAAGAACAGCGACCTAAAATCTCCTGTTTAATGAGCTCATTACAATGCTGTACACTTTGTAAATGGTGATCATTACATATGTGACGAATAAAGAAAGCTTTCTTGAGCTGGATAAAACCGAACTCAAACCAGTTCATCTAAACAAGTAAAATATGAAGGACTTTGTGCCTTGCTTAGGAAAAATATGTCCAAGATTAAGTATGAATAGTAGTAATAGTCATGTTTATGTAGTATATTTTAAGACAGTACCCAAGTACCAAAAATGGCTTTTACTGCTTGCTACACAATACACGTATATTATATCTATGAGTTTCTTCAGATATAAAATATCTCTGAGGTTTTTTTTCAAGAAATCTTTCAATTTTTGCTAGATTTGGTAAAAACATAAAGTACTCATTAATAAAATCATTTAAGATTTGTCTAAGTAATACTTTTTAGAAAAAATTAGTAAAAGCTTTTTCTTTAAGGGTTTTGTACCACTTGTATATAAACAATTCAAAATGGCAAAATCAATTCATAAGACTTGCAGAATACCATTGTTGCAAAGTCCACAGAGCAGAATCTAAAGGACTATAAAATATGCTATCAGTCTCCTGACCAGGGAAAAAAAACCTGAGCGTACTTTGTTGATAAAGATTAGAAAGGTAAATACAAGTAATAATGATCAGCTTCAGCCATGTTGAGTCTGCTCAAACACTTCCTGGACAGACTAGAAAAGCAGTTCCCTAATGCTTTGAATCCTTGCTTCAATTAAACCACTCTCAGAACACAATGGAAGATTTTTTTTTTCCCTTGATTTAGCCCTAAATTAATCTGTTAATAAGACAGAGGGTAGAACAGTTACTGGGTGGGTAAGGAAAGGACAAGATAAAGTATGAAATTGTAAGAAGGTTATTTGTGGAAGTCACTAGAGTTTAGTTTTTGGACTGGTCTTATGCAGGGGTTTGTTGTGTTGTGGTTTGTTTTTTTTTTCAGACTATCACTGCGCAAAGACTGAGGTATCCTACTCAAGGTTTCTGATGACATATTTCCCTAGGCATTACCCATATTCATGTAGATCTGGCTATTGTACTAGAAAAACCATATAATCTTGAGGACTAGGGGAAGGGATGAAATACAGTAATACCAAGGGCAGTTTCACTCAGGGACCAGTGACAAGAATTTCTAAATGAGGTTGTGAATGAGAAGAAGAGAGGTACACATCTGTATGAAGTAAATACAGGATGACTGAGAGTCACCAATGTGATAATGAATCCAGGATGTAGCTGAACTATAGATTGTGATAGGAAATTATTAATGCTCTTGGACCTGTTTCTGCTGTGACTCATGTAGAATGCAGTCCATATTTCTGATGACTCTGAGTCCACAAAGGTGAACTCAGACTGAAATAGAGAGAGAGCTGAAGCAAAGACTGAAAATAAGTGGTTTAGTTTAACAAATCAAAGACAAGCAACAAAAAGAGAATATGTTTCTCTCTGTGCTTATATAATAGGAAATGAAGGATTTAACATTAGGGGAAAAGAACTATTTAAGAAAATTGACATCACTGCCACAAAGGAAAATAGATATAAAATAGCTGTGAACAAGTTCAGGCTAGAAATCAGACTATTTGATGAGGGCTGCTGGTGTGTCTTCACATAGGCTTAGCTGGAGCAAAAATACTCTGAAATGAGGATCATTAAATGTGGTGGTGTGATAATGGAGGGCCTGGCTACACAGCCAAATAGCTCTTCTAGTTCTTATGGTCACAATTAAAATTCCCAGATCCTCTGTGTAGGCTACATAAACAACTGTAATTAGTTGGAAGGTATGCCTACGGCTATGCAGGCAAGAAATGTTGTGTTTGGTAATGTGGCAAGGGTAGAAAACGTATGTAGTCAAGTCATGAAGGAGATCTTAAAAAAGAGATCCAGTACAACTGAGGTCAATGCACAAAGTTGCAAAACTGGCATGTCCTGTGAAAATAATAAGAGTTACAAAGATAGAGCAGAAAATGAAAGACACATGAGTATAAAGAAATCAAGTATAGCAAGTGTAGGAAGTTTATTAGAGAGCTAGTAGGTGGGCAGGACTGTTGAGAAGTAAAGGGAGCCATAACAAAAGATAAGAGAAATATAAATACGGGAAACTTCATTACACAGAAATAGGATCAAAAATCTTCTCTTAGTAGAAGAGTGGAGTAAGTAGAAAGTAGACTTATCAGAAGAGCATGCTCTTGAACAAATATATGAAATGGATAGCAATTAACACCAAATACTTAAGGACAAGTAGAAAAACCTCTGGAGAAATTTGAGATTAAAGCTGTAGAAGTATGAAGAAAGTTGCCCATCAAACAGAAGACAAGGTGACTGAAGAGTGGAAGAGAGCTACCCTTCCTTAAAAAAAAAAAAAAAAAAAAAAAAAAGATAAAATAAAAAAGAGAAACACTAATGGTCATTATTGTTAAGTAATTTTCTAAAGAATTGCAACAGTGAAGTTTCCTAAGGAGTTTGTACTGTCCATTGTTTAAGAAACATTCACTATTAGTCTGGACTAGGTGATGTGCAGAATGAAACTGACATACAATGCTCTCAGTATCATGACAGGACCACAGGGAACACTATAGGCACCCAAAAAAGATCAGGGATTATATGAGACTGTTAGTAAACCAAGAGTTAGAAGTAATTTTAAAACAGTGATTGTCCAGCTTCTTTTTAGATGTTGGGGAGGTCAGGTATCTGGATCTCCTACACATACATCTTAATGAGAAAAAATTGCCAAACACTAAGAATCTAAAACAATCTTTCAAAGGAGTTTGCAGATGAAAAAAAGGATAGAAAATACACAGTTCTCTCTGCCCCAGCACCTACACACAGTTCTATACCATAAATGCTGCGATCTCTGCCCAGGGGCTTGCGTAGGCCATATCATACATTTTTACAGCACTGCTGCTTCTTTCTTGGTATGGCAGATGCAGCTGGTTAGTTTGAGCTGTGATCCACTAACTGATTGCAAGTAATGCATGGAGATATGGAGCAAGAGAATGGCCAGGGATGCATGCCTTTTAGGGATAGTGGTAGCAAAATGATCCCTTCTTGAAAATGTATGCTCCATATCAGACAGTGCAGCCATTCCCTAGTCAGGTAGACCAACATAATAGGAATGGATTGGGACTTTCCAGAGGCTTTTGGACTGCATTACTGCCCAGCTACACTTGATCAATTCAGTTCACAAACTGGTATTTGATTATACCTTGAGCTTTTGTACAGGCAAGGTAAAGCAGATTTTTCCATGTGTGCCACTGGAGTATATTTCAGATTTATGATTTTTTTTTTTTAGTAATAACATGTATCTGCAGAAGACACTACTGAAAAAAACTGCAAAAAGGGTAGAACTAAAAGTTTTTAAATAGAATTCCGCCTCTATAATGCTAAGGAGAACATGAACAAGTAGATAAGAAACAAAAATTTCATGCTTGCCAGTCAGAGTCCAAATGCTGGAAGATGTTTGAAGAAAGATTCCCCTTTGGGCAGAATATTCTTTTGTGGAATTTATTCATGCCTTCTCTTAAGTAGCTTCTATGTTGTGCTATTACAGGAACCTGATTATATACTGCCTTGGAGATACTATTATTTGCATCTCTGTAAAGTAAATGTAAAGAATCACAAAGAAAAGCTTGCAGCATTTTGCTCTCACTTTGCTCAATGGCAAGGGTTCGCACTAGTTACAGAGAATCACGTCTTCGATCTCAAATGAGAAGCACTCATGGCTTGATTTAATATAACTTAATCTTTATAAGTGAAAATAAAAAGTCAAAACTGAAAAATAGACTAATAGCATACTATCGGTGCATATTTGACCCACTAGCAAAAATGCATATGGTAGACCCCACACCTGTCACTAGCAGTAGTATGAGGAACTGAGAAATGTTTGCAAATTCCTATCTATGCTTTCATGGAAACTATGGAAATGATAAGCCTGAAAAAAAGAGGTTGAAAATCTTTTAATAATCTAAATTATTTTGTGATTCCTTGGATTTTATCCAAAGATACATGGAAAAGAAACTTCAGCAGAGAATTGCTAGCATTATTTTAAGTGAATTCTTGATTTTTCTTGATGACATGTTGCACACTGTGCACATGCAGTAGGTTTTGTGATTGACTGGGACAGTGATATTACTTGAAAAAATTATTTCAGTATTTTCAGGGCCTTGATTTTACACTAACAAAGTTAATGGAAATATCATTAGTCACTTGAGAGAGATAGTGTTGAAATGACCATATAAATCTTGAAATTTAGCAGTACATTAAACAGGTAGTTTCAGATTTTTATTTTTGTAGCGCCGTATTTTCAAAAGGTGACAAATCTATCTTGAATTTTTCATTTCAGCTGGAAACAAAGAACAAAATTCTAGAACTAAGTCACTGAAATGTTTCGCTTGATAAGCAAAAATCAGTATTCATTAAAACCAGGTGCTGTTAGAGAAAATTTGGAAAGAAATATGGGAAAACCCTACTTCAGAAAACTTTTTTTTTTTGTGTCTACAAATATTAAGTGACTTGAGCATGAATTGTACATTATTTCTTCTTTATTATTCTTTTATTTTTTATTCTTGCTATTTAACCAGTCCTTTCTGTCTTCATTTCGTTTAGTGAATGAGAAAAAGGTTATTCTGCTGAATGTCAGGTGGCCTTAGAAAGCAACAGATAGTTCACTGTATGCTGTAAATTCCACTGAAGGATTTAATCTAAATTACTGTGTTTTTAAAAGGTGATAAAAAATAACTTACTTCTTAAAGCTGGTTCCAGCCATCAAACCACAGATTGCTAATTTGTTTTGTCTTTCTCATCAGATACATTAAACGTCACAGGCCCTTTTCTTGGATCTCAAAGGAAGTGTCAGAAAAAATTTTCACAGGAAGTTTATAGTATGTAATTGTGTCTTAGCTTTGTAGAAAGCTTCTAATTCAGCGATGCTCAGCTTGAATTTAAACACAGTTTACCCACTAGCCAGTCCAACCCACTTTCAAGCCAGGTTTAGCATGTACTGGATGCAAGGCATATGTTCAACTTTTTCACTAATACTGTGCCTAGACTTATGTAGATGAATTCTAAATTATAAATGTTAAAATTTATAGATCACAAGTTTGCCTTGTGCACTGTTATTTCTTTTATGCCATGGACTGCCTACAATTTTTCTGTCTTTGCTCTTTCCCTCTGCTCATTACAATATATTCATGTACTTTTCATCATTAACAGCAGCGAAAATAGACTTAATTTCATCTCTGGGTCCCTCACAGTGTAATTTATCTAAGCAGCACTGCGTGCTCTCCTTCCTGATATTTGTAATTTCTTTCACAACAGTATCAAACTAAACTCCTTGTCCATTATTGCTGGATTGGATTAGTCAGGTAAAATACCTAGTCATGCTAGACATTTAGATGTAATTAAAGCTTCCAATTCTTCTACTTTGTCATGGGGACAGAATTCATTTTGTGGAACTATTTCTGGATCTCTCCTAAGCAAGTAAAGGCAAACTTTATTAAATGAATGTACTGTCATTATCTCAGTTTGTAACACACTCAGAACATATTAGGGACATAACTTCAAGATAATGAATTGCTAATGAAACATTAAGGAGTGAATTTGGAATTGATCTCTACCCATTTCTACAAATGTAATAACTACTCATAATGCACAATCTTGATTGAATATATTTTATGCACATTGCCAGAAAAAAAAAAAAAAATCAATCACTGCAAGTGCAAATATGAATTCAAACATCGATCTAAGTTCCAACTACATCTTAACCTAAAGCTATTTCATTGAATTTCATCAGTTGTGGTATTGTCCTTTTACATATTCCTATGTTTATAGACAACAGGATTCTGCTAATCATATTGCATACTATCTGCCTGCAGAGTTAGCCAGGCAGTTACCTTAAAACAAATATGGTCTAGTGTTCAGATTTTGCTTGGGCCAAATGCAAAAAAAAGAAGAGACTTCTCTAGAGCCCCGTTTCATGCAATAACTTTCTTGTCCACAGCCTGCATTCCTAAACTAACAGAGTAGAAGAATTTATTGCTGATAGCATTAAAATCTGGTACAGATAATGAGTTGACTGGAGTTAAAGGGAACACAGACAGATATGATGGAGCTGATTCACTGGGAACATGCAGCTTCTAGGAGGACACAGTGTTAAACCAAAATCAGGTTGGCTTCCCAGCACTCACTGGGAGAAACTGGTTTTGGTTGTAAAGGTGAGAATTCTACAGAAAATTAATTCTTACCTGGACATTGGGTTTTTTCCGAATGTCTAGTTCTGAAAAGTCTTCACAGGTTTATTTTAAATTTTTAACTTTAACTTCTTGTAGTCTTGGCTTATCTGCAAACACAAAGACTAGGAAAAACAGACTTGGGTTAGTAAGACTAGCTCAGCAACATTCATTTTCAGGGATAAGGAGATAATCCCTACTCTGTGAAGTGATAAATTAGTTGATAATTCACTGACTGGAAATTCAAGGAATCAAGAATGACCAGCAGGAAAGACTTTTGAGAAGTTAAATGCTACAATTTATACACATGGAAGAGTAGGTAGTTTGTGTTTGGTTTTTTTTTGGTTGTTTTTTTTTTTTTTTTTTTTTTTATGCAAGCCCAAGGGATTTTATTATAAAGAGAGGAAACTAACTGGGAAAAAAACAGTGTTTGTTTCTGTGAAGTGTTATTCAGCTATTGATTACATGACACAGATGATAGAGAAAACTGACATAGTTTAGCCAGCTTCACTGAATGCAGTTTGCTGTCATGTGTGATTGCTGTTACATTAATCCCACTCTGAAGCTATGTGCTAACATGGCTTAGTTTTCAAGTCTTGTCTACAAACACTTAGGAACATCGACATTCGTGCTCATTGTTGGTATAGGCAGGCCATTGTCATTTTTGCTTTCATGTTTTCTATTCTGATGAGGCCATAGAGGTTACAGAACTAGTAGGAACCATCTTATTAAGGGGCTATTATAATGATGGGTGATGCTTCTAACATTGCCTGTGTAGATGCAGCCAAGATGAAGACAGGCGGCTTGGGAATGGGGCCTTTAAAACACTCTAAAAGGTAACTAGTAAATGTTTGACTAGGACAAATACTTGGCTGGGAGGAAAAATAATGGTCTTTCACTAAAGTAACCTGGTCTAAGATCTCTGCATAGTCATGGGAAAGATTCTTCCACTATACCTTAAAAGGCTGGAATTCTTAATGATGGCTTCTTGTCCAAACTACTTTTGAGCTAACTTGTATTAGCATTGTAAAAGCTTCAACACGGTTCTAGGCTGATGCTCAAACTAGGATAAACTCGATGGCTTTTAGTAGAATTTTCTTCCTAAAGCGAAACTCACATTTTCAACACAAAGCTATATAAGTAAAATCCCATCTATTGGGTCAGTATCACAAAGTGCCAGGGTTCAGACTGTCTGGGACAAATCAATATTTCAGATAAACTGAAGGAAAAGCTCACAGAAATCCCAAGAAAGTCAATTAGCACACCTGTACTTCCGTATTAACAAAAACACCTTTGTCACCTCCTCCTTTTTCGTGTTCCATCTTTGCAGACTTGACTTCTCTCTGTTCTACTCTCTGCTTTTTTTTTCTTTTATCTGATACCCAACAAGTGCACTATAAATACATGTTACCACCTATATTTGCAGTCTTTCTTGTGTTTCTGTCATCTTGAACAGTTCTGTTTTTACTCTCTTAGCCTTGCCCTCTTTCTGTCTCTTTACATTCATTCATGGCAATCTGTAATTTTCCCTCCCTCTAATTGACTAGTTTAATAGTCTTACCACACCATACCATTACGTTTTTTTCTATAATAGATACCATATACTTTTCATCTTTATTAATAGATTTGACATACTACTGTAAGATACAGATTTTATGATACTGTTTATACAAAAGAAAGTAGCCTGTTGCAGAACAATTTCCCAGGAATATATCTATATATGAAGAAGGCACCACTAAAGCCCCCGTTCCTCCAGAAACCATCTGAATTAACTGAAATCCCTACTAGGGAGATTTTGAGGAAAAGGCCCAAAATGAATCTCTCATATCAGCTCCATTCTGCTCCTGCTGCAGGCTACCTTGTCATATAATATTCTTCATAAATTTAAAAATAGTTGTCTTGAAACTAGTTCTTTCAGCATTCTTCTCCCATCCTCCAATAAACCTGCTAGTACACTGATCATTTTTACAGACAAATGTTGGGAGATCAGATGTGTGTTTTTAGATACAGAAATAAACCGTAAAGTCATACATTTCCAGCACTTCTACCATTTCTTTTCGGTCTTGCACTTACTGCTTTGCACAGAACACCATCTTTCCCTAAACAGATCTTGTATGGAGAAGATAATCCAATAAAGTAAATAAATGTCATGAAATATTGGTTTCATATAAGTTGAAATATGCTGGATAAAAAACGAAAATAAACCTTTTTATTTTACTTTATAAGTGGCTGGGTTCTGACACTGTGTATCCCATGCATTCCATGCATGCTTTTGGGTCTTATAACAATGAAAGCAGGAAGTTTGTGTGTCAAAATTGTCAGCTAACAACAGTTGCTGCTCAAATGGTTTCTCCATTCCAATTCTGACAAACTGTTTTTCTCTTTTCTTGCAGTTTTCCACTTGTCCCACAAAGTCACTCGTGTGGTTCCAGAGAGTGCTCTGCTAATTGTTCTTGGTATCTTCCTTGGTGGCATTGTATGGGCAGCAGATCACATTGCCTCCTTCACCCTTACACCAAATGTATTTTTCTTCTATCTGCTGCCCCCCATTGTTTTGGATGCTGGATATTTTATGCCAAATAGATTGTTCTTTGGAAACCTTGGTTCCATCCTTTTGTATGCTGTCATTGGGACAGTCTGGAATGCTGCCACAACCGGTTTATCTCTCTATGGTGTCTATCTAACAGGAATAATGGGTAAGTTTGATCTGTGAAGGCACAATTGTGAATGCTACTGTATGCCAGCTGTTAGATGGGTGATACTTTACAACTTAACAACTGTTTTCAGCAGAAAAATCCAATTTTAATGGGAGCAATTTGTAATATTTTTACCAAATTTAAGAATGATCTGAGTAATCTTCTCTGAAGCAAGTACAAAAGGGACTTGAACCTATGTCTCATATTTCCCTGCTCTAAATGTGTGCATACCCTCTCAGGATAAAGCTCAGGTTTCATCCTGCTAATGGACATTGGGACAAAAATATACTCTGAAGGGCTTGTTTCTTTCTGCTGTGATAGAAACCTTCAAAGTTATTGTGAAATGGAACTGTCTTCCTTCAGTCAGCTTTACTATTAAGTAAGCAATGTTTGCTGAGTGGGTATGTATGCATGACACATCTCTGTTTTGTCTTCTGAGGCTGGAAATTGTAACTGAAGACTTACAGAGCCAAGTAACACATGTAAGATGCTCTCTGTCTTAATTATACTACAATATGAGGGCATGGGGCTGCTAGAAGAGGCACAGAACAGCAATTTTTAATCTCCTCAGAAGGTGTGGCATGCACATAAGCTATGTACTGCCACCTGAAGAACAATAATTCACATTGTATGTGGATTGCATGTGTTTTGAAACAGGCATCCTATCTATGCTTTTTTAGAGTCTGTACTGAAGAAGCTCAAGAGCCCTTCTATGACAAAATTCTCTTAGGTTCATGAGTTCTAGAAAGTACTTACAGGGCACATCTGAGTGCTGCTGAGAGCAGTACAGATACAGTGTGCTGCTGTGCCTGTCCACTCTGCCCATCTGTTCTTGGCAACCCATGCTGAGATACTGGACTGAGTGAGTGGCTCCAAGACTGCAAGCGATATGTTGTGTTGAACGAAAGGCTCAACAGCTAGTCATGGGGCTGTTCTCTAACCACGGTGCAAAATTGACTCAGAGCAATTCACTGCAGACTTCCTTTTCCTTCCAGATAAAAGGAGTGCCTCAAATGTCAGAGAACATTTTTGTGATGAAGAATTAAACTATTAGCTGTTTATTACAGAAGATAACACAGTAGAGTTTTCCAGCCTCAAAAACTACTCCCATTGTCCAGCACAGGGAAGTAGCAGAATTTGGGGCCGAGTTCTTTGAAACTGAGCATAATAAGATTGGGATATCTGTTCCATCCATTTTAAGGGAAAGCTGTGTTGTCCTTATTTGAAAATCCCAGTCTGGAAGAACTAGAAAACAGACTTGTTCATTTAAGACTCATCAACTGCAGATGTTTGTAATATAGGTATCTATGATATATTTAGCTTACATTTTAGATATTTACCTTACTATAACTCACAATAAGTAACAATTTATCTTTAGAAGATACAAAGGTGACAGGTCAGATGCAGACACTATTGACTTTTATAGGTAGGTAAGATGTTTTATGTGCTTTCAGCCTGTAGGCAGAATATATTGCATCCACAATTTCACATTTATAGTTAAATACAGGTTTTCAGGAACAAAAAAGATGACAAAGGGATATTGCTATTGCTACAGATTGGATAAGGATTTCTTTCTTTAAATATCCAAGCTGCTTGGAACAATTTAAAAAATATGACCAAAAATATTTTATTAACATCCTGTTCTGGGAAATATAATGAATAATTACTTTAAAAAATATGTTGATAAAAATCATTAAAGGAAAAGCATTGACCTCTTTATGACATGTGAAATAGAAAAGCCAAGTGTTTTCCCAAAAAATTTATTTTAAGTGAAAAATCCATTTATCTCTTGCTCTCCTCTCAATCTGTAAACAATTCTCGACTAACTGTAAAAGCTGGATTTGATGGCTACATGTTCTGCTTCATCATTATGCAAATCTTTCAGTGGCGGTATATACTAGAACTCTGAGCTTACAGTTAAACAGGAGAATCAGCCCCTACCGCAGGTCACAGCTAAAGTTCTACAAGCTAAAAATAGGAATGTTAACAAAAGCAAACAATAAACTGACATGCCTGGCAAATTTAAATGTTTAGAATGAGCGTTAATTGGTATACTGTGGGGACCTGTCTTTACCACTAAGACATATTATAACCTACTAGAGTTCTAATTTCAGCTAAGGAAAAGGCCAGAGAAGCCTGTCCCTGATTCAAACTATGTCATTCTCCAGCAAAGCTAAGTAGGACTTCAAAATATCTACATGACACATACTTACTAATCCACTAAATACATTGTGTTGACCTCCAAGATGCCAGCAAGATCTGAGCACCACACTTTGTGAAAAGCCTTGCTGTTGTTACTTACTGGCTGAAGACAGGAGAATGCTGAGTTACTCCATTTCTAGAAGAGTTCATAGCAGCCTCTGGTTGAAGTTCTATGGTATATTTTTGTTTCATCCCCACTTTTTCTACAATTGGAGTGAATAATGCTACAAGTAATATCATTAAAATGTAGGAATGTATATCCACTACAGACTAAGATGAACTAAAACCAGATTACTTGCAACTTTACCATTGAATGGGCCTGTAGTACTGTCCATCAATATGGGAGTGCATAATCCAAATTGGATTACATAGATTTCCTACATAAATAAACATAAAAGCTGCTCTTTCTTTGCATTCAATATCCTTATAGATATTATAATTTGCAGAAGAAAAAGAGAGAAGGTGATAATAAAAAAAGAAATCCTTCTTTAGAAATGAAATTAGAAGATCAGCACCTTAACTAGTAACTAACAGCCATGCTAGTCTGCTTTCACAGAATAGGAAGAAGTATCTAATCCTAAATCTTCCTGGCTGATTGCACCTAACTGTTCACCATCTGCTGGAGGACTACCACATGCAGCACTTCTCTGTGGAATAATTGTGGTTGTGCCTAATGTTTAGAAAAGTTTTTCCTGTACAATCTGGGTCATAGTGACAACATGCTGAGTATGTGTAGAAGTCTTAAACTGGGCCCAGTGAATTTACCTTGCTCAGGTGTCACTGCTGGTAGCTAGTCGCTCCAGACTCTGGTGAGCTGGAAGAAGCAATGGTCATGCATCACTTGGAAATAACTTGCATTATTAGTCTAAATAAAAGCCTGATTTAGAAATCCCATGCATCCTGACACTGCTTTGTAGGAATTATAGATGTGTCCTAACCTTTCCCTAAATATTTGCTCACTAGCTTTCCAAGTCTTCAAAGAATGTACCAATGATTATAATTGGTAACATATAAAAAAGATAAGCAATCTCAGTGAGACAATTTATTTTAAAAGCTTACGTTCTATTGTACCTTGATATCTGATAGTTATTGTCATTGGGCTTGTTCCTTCTTTAAGCATGTCAGAGAAGGACAACATTTAATGGAACCATTACTTAGATTAGGTTCAAGGCTGTTTTCAGAATTTTTGGCACAGACCTCAGTGCACTGCTTCAACCCCTCTCTCACACTAAAATGGATAGATTCAATCCTCATTCACAGTCCAGTATGTCCAAGAGTGAACAAGACTAGTTCTCTTTTTGAAAATATAAAGTAGTTATATGTCTGTGAAAACTATGAATTTCTGTTTTCAGGGCCTTACCAAGGTCCCTATAAACTGTATGGAAAACATTGTAGATGCTCTGATTGGCAGACAGCAGCTAAGAGAATATGTACTTCGGCAGCTCCCTCAGATTACTGACCGTTGTCATGTACAACAGGGTGTTGTCTACTCCTGTCTCTGACTGCCCATGTAAGTGTCCTTCTCTTGAGTAAATATGCCCATGCCATTTTGTATCAAAAATATTTGGAATCTAGTTTCTGTTTCAATTACCTTCCAAGCACTAAACAGTCTGGATTTGAAAAATTATCTCGCAAGAGTTCTTGCTAGAGGAGGGGCCATGTTGTTCTGGAAGTACCTTACAGGTAAAGCTGATCCTTTGGCTATGGCCACTGACTGTCATTGTCTGACTCATGCTTCCAAATAATTTAATCAGATGGATTTCTCCCTCACGTGTAGAAATCATGCCTGATACAACTGTCTATTAATTTTGGACATGGGCCTCTGCACTGTGTTCTAATGTATGAACTCTCAACATACCTCTTCTTTGCTCTTCCTCATATAATTTTGGGCCTCATCACTTCTTAATGAACCTTGCTTCCTCCTCCATCCATTAATGAACACAAAGGTAATTTTCCTCTCCTCTACCCTTTCAAAAATCTGTTCCCCAGAAAAAATGACTGGGATAGCACTCTTGATTGCATGAAGAGGGTAAATTTTGCAGGATATTTAGGAAGCTGAGCAAAGCGATCTTTGTGGCTCTCCCTTTTCTGTTACTTTTAAAATGATGGTGATGCTTGTCTCAGTCTGTTTGCATAACTGAACAAAACAACCTTAATAACTAAATGAAGATTAAAAAAAATAAATAAATACTGGGTTACTTTGTCACCAGAGTTTTGTAGTTCCAAAACTTTTGAAATCATTGCCAAAATTCCTAAGGGGCAACACAAACACATTGAGGTGCATTTTTAGTCCTTCATCTATTTTTATGATTCACTTGCAGACAATTTAACAGTGGCCTCATGAATCATAATTTGGGAACAAGTGACTTAAGTGCACCTATCAATGAATGTCTACCTGAATAAGGAGGCTACAAGTGGTGTTTAACTGCACTGAGCGCAGTTAAGTCCCACTGTAGTAGTTCTTAGCAACCAAGAGTCAAATTTGGCCTGTGGCATGAAGTATTTTGGAATGTTTACTTCAGGAGTACTGGTATATTCCTCTTAGCATCTTGTTAATTCTCAGTTTCCTGAGATAATTTACTCAAGTTAGATAAATCATACCACACACAAAACCAAAGCCAGTTTATATCTGGAAACACTTATCTCAAGTGCCTTGCCATAAGAACAGGACTGTACTGCTCCCAGAATCAACTTTGATCCACATGGGTGTCGTGGTTTAACCCCAGCCCGCAACTAAGCACCACACAGCCGCTCGCTCACTGTCCCCCGGTGAGATGGGGGAGAGAATCAGAAGAGTACAAGTGAGGAAACTCATGGGTTGAGATAAAGACAGTTTAATAGGGAAAGCAAAAGCCACGCATGCAAGCAAAGCAAAGCAAGGAATTGATTCACTACTTCCCATCGGCAGGCAGGTGTTCTGCCATCCCCAGGAAAGCAGGGCTCCATCACGCGTAACGGTTACTTGGGAAGACAAACGCCATCACTCCCAACATCCCCCTCTTCCTTCTTCTTCCCCCAGCTTGTATACTGAGCATGACGTCATATGGTATGGAACAGCCCTTGGGCCAGTCTGGGTCAGCTGTCCTGGCTGTGCCCCCTCCCAGCTTCTTGTGCACCTGGCAGAGCAGGGGAAGCTGAAAAGTCCTTGACTAGTGTAAAGGCTACTCAGCAAGAACGAAAACATCAGCGTGTTATCAACATTATTCTCATCCTAAATCTAAAACACAGCAATATGCCAGCTGCTAAGAAGAAAATTAACTCTATCCCAGCTGAAACCAGGACAATGGGCCAATGCTGTATCCAACAAACCTTGTAGGATACAAGGTGACACAATGCAGAACTTCTTAAGTAGTTTCTGTGCTATGCTTTCCAGTTGATGCCTTAGGATCTCTATTTTCAAGGATTTTGCATTATCTGTAATATCACAGTCTGTCATTGCTATAGATAATACAGAGCTGACTCTGCTTATACTTTGTTTGCTTCATTTTTGAAGGCCACCTGAATATTGGACTGCTGGACTTCCTCTTGTTTGGCAGCTTAATTGCTGCTGTGGATCCTGTAGCTGTTCTGGCAGTGTTTGAAGAAGTCCATGTCAACGAAGTTCTATTCATCATTGTTTTTGGAGAATCGCTTCTGAATGATGCTGTAACTGTGGTAAGTAAATTATATATCCCAAAGTCGCCCAAACTCTAGAGGGTTTCTTCTGAAGTGTACTTTCCCCTTAAATGAAATACTGTTATCATCTGTGTGTATCTACTCGTGGGCTAGTGTAGCATAGCTCATGGTGTTCTCTGTCTTGCTTACAAACACTGTATTGCAAAGATTAAATGTTTGAGCATGAAAGCTATTTGGAGCCCGTAAGTCACATAAAAATATACAGTCCTGGGTTCGATGAGCATAAAAAACATTTAAAATGAAGTTTCAGGTGTGTATGTTTTATTTGCCTTTGCTGTTCAAGTAGGGCTTTCATGACTTACTGAAATTCATTCCAGAGATTTTAAGGCTTTCTTTGCTGTTGTTTTTTAATGCACATATCCTTTTATGCATATTTCCCTTATGCCCATAATTTATATGTATACCTCAGATATATAGACAGTGAGATAGAGAATACTCGCCAAAGTGCTTATGCCTGTTCCCTCTTTTTCACTTCAATCAGATGTTTATCAAACAGATGTAAAACAAAGAGCCAACTTGGGAAGAATTATGGGACATTTTAGAAAGTTTCTGGTTTAGTTTGTGTTTTTTTTGGTAACATGTTAATTTCTTTTTTTTTTTTTTTTTTATTTAGAAAGAAAAGGAAAACTTAATAGACTTTAATAGACTTAAAGTAACCCCAAATTTCTACTGATATTTTTATTTTGACTGAGACACCTTTTCTTTTCACACAAAATTTTTCTCAGAATAAAATAGTCAATAGTTTTGTAGTACAGTGCTAGTGGGCAGGGACCAGGAAGTCCTATGGCAGAAAGATGCTATGCAACTGAATTGTTATAGAGCTTCAAATCACTTCTTGGATCATCTCCTATTCCTGCTCCTGCGTATCTCCAAGGGAGGATAAGATATGTCCACCAGGCTCAGTGACTCAATTTTTTGCAACCAAGGCAGCAAGGCACTGCAAGGTCACTGGCAGCAGCCTAACTGTTCACATTAGTTTGAAAATGCCATTTAGGGCCTCCAAGAAACCTAATTGCCTTTAGATATCACTCATTAGTACTTTTGGGATATTACCAGAAACAAATATTAAAATAAACCCTTGATGAACTCAAGTATCATCATCACTGGCTTTCAGAAGGAAAGGCGTTTTCGTTACTGTGAAATGAATACAAACACTCACTCTATAAATAAAGGAAAGTTTGATTGTTTGTTGAAGAAAATCCAGAAGAGAAGAGTAAGCATGATCAAGAGTCAGAAAGCACAGCCTATGAGAAAGTTTGAAACATCTGGAGTTCTTACCTTGAAAAAGGAAAGACTGGAGGACAGAAGTGGATGATGTAGCATTCTTTAAATGTAAATATGTAAAAGACTACTGTTACAGAATAAAGTAACCTGTATGCCATGACTGGGTAAATATGATAATAATTAACAAGCTTAGCTGCCACAAGGAAAGCTGAGAAATCCATAGTAAAGTTCTCCTCCATCACTGGAGGAATTAAGAATAGATTAGACAGGCATGTGTCAAGAATGATGCTCATACAAACCTCCTTAGGCAGGAGTATGGACAAGATGAATTCTTTACTTTCAGCACTACCACTGTTAGTCAATTAGTTTAAAAGCTTTAGTGCACTTATTATAGTTTATTCTCTTTTATGGTCAACTTACTATACATATGTTCAAACCATTTCAATCCAGTATCTTATTATTAGGATCCTATTATTATCTTATTAAGTATCTTACTTATCTTATACAGGCGATTAAATAAATCCACGAAATACCTGGATTTTAGTGTGAGAAGTGCTTTAGAAAACATATCTAGCTGTTACAATGCTTCTTATAGATAGAAATCATATTGAAATAAGAAATTGAAAGTTTTTGTGTTTTTTTTTTTAATTTTTGCTTCTTCTTGCTCCATGGCATTTTTTCCCTTTTGAAAAATTAAAAAATCTGCAAAATCTTGTCCCTCCAACCAGATTTTCCCTCAGTCATACATAATTTCAGAATTCATAATGTTGGGGCCCATAATGAGGTTATTTTAATAGGCTTAATTCAGGAGCAAATACTAAGTTAGTCTACTTTGCTTTTCAGGTGCTGTACAAAGTGTTTGAATCTTTTGTTACAATAGGTCCAGAGAATGTGACGGGGATCGAATGTGTCAAAGGCATAGGTGCGTAGAATTGAATTCCGGATCACATCACTGATGTACATATGCAGACTTTTAAACAAAATATTACTATTATGCTTTCAGTAACCATTATTTTTCAGCCCTTTCCCTTGTCACTCATATTCCCATGCTCCTGTGGCATAGAGAAATGCCTTAAGAAAATAAAAAAGTGAATATTCCTGAATATTTGGGAAACTTAATCAGATTTTGTTTTCTTCTGAGGAGACCCAACAGATGTGGAGTTCAATTGTTAAGACCACCAAACTTGACAACTATACATATTTCCTTTGTATTTTGTAACATGTCCTTAGTTTCAGCCTATGCTCTCTCTACATTCCAGGAAAGCTGAGACTGCATATGGGCATTCTCACTCCTTATCACCGATTGCCATCAAGTAACATTTGCCAGTGACTATCAGGAAATGTTATTTACCTGAAAATTTAGTCACTATTTCCCATTCCAAGCACAACATGATACTACATTATCTTATGAATCAATGTTTTAACAGTTACTTTGGCATATTCTATAATATGCTTTTGCAAAAGCATTTGTTTACAGAACATGGGGAAAAAATTGTTAAAACAAATGTAGTCGGTTTTGAATAAGCCTAAAATGGTGAGGCTCAACAGAAAGTAATTTTGTTTTTTCTGAAGAATGCTGCATTCACATACCAAGTGCTCAAAAAACAATTCATGTTGTTGCATTTTAGAAATAATTTTTGATGTGTCCTCCAAAATTTTCTCTGATTTGCTGGCCATACAATAGAAGAGAACTAGTTTAAACCATTATATTTCTACCATTTAAACTGTGTTTGGTTTTGTTTTTCAGTGTCATTCTTTGTAGTGAGCCTGGGTGGGACACTGGTTGGCATTTTCTTTGCATTCCTGCTCTCATTGGTCAGCCGTTTCACCAAGCACGTGAGAATCATTGAGCCTGGATTTGTGTTTATCATTTCTTACCTGTCCTACCTCACAGCAGAGATGCTTTCTCTTTCACCTATCCTTGCGTAAGTCTCTTTTTATTACTGCCTGTGAAGGGGCTGAGAAGGGAATATGTTTTTTAAAAACATTGAAAAGAAAGACCTAAATTATATAGGACAGCTATAGAATATGACACTCATGAAGCTTATGCTGAATATTACTATCTTCACACTGCAGTAGATTATAGTTTGCATATACTGTCATTCAGCCTTGAAAAGGAATGAAGTTTTCCAGTATCCGCTGTGCAACATGAGAACTTCCTTTGCAAAATACACACTTGACTCTTTCCTCTTTGTGATTAATAATACCTCAGTAACTAACAAACAGTTGTCCATTTGTATTGACATCTTTCCCTATACTTTGTAGCTAAACCGTTATTTTTCTAAGGCATTATGTGAATGTCCATTACTTGCTGCTCTTACTGTCTTGACTGGCCTGTTAAGGTTTGCCTAAATCTTGCCTATTTTGGCTTGAGTACCTCTGTGGGCTTTCTTCTTTTAGTATCCATTGATTCCTGGCATACCCTTCTTCTCAATTTTGCTTGTCATGTTTGTAGATGTTTCAAAATCTGAAAATCTTACTGCAAACAGATCATTAGTTTAAGATTATGTCTAATATAAACAAGATTTAAAATTTCACATGTAAAGCAGATGGTAATGGTAATCAGAAGAAAATTAAGGTCTGTTATGATCTAATGAAATGCTGTCTTCAGACCTCTTGGGGTCACCTGAGGATGAATGTTTGAAATACGGTTTTTGCCTAGATTAGACTCCACAATGGCTCCTGAGTGTATTTTTCTTAGGAATTAATGGTGGGCTTTTATCACTATGTGACAGACAGATGGAAATAATATTAAATGTTACAATAAATATTTTCTGAAAAGTTGCTTCTTTTCTTTTTTCTAGGATAACTTTCTGTGGCATCTGCTGTCAGAAATATGTCAAGGCTAACATATCTGAACAATCTTCTACAACTGTAAGATATACCATGAAAATGATGGCCAGTGGAGCAGAAACTATTATCTTCATGTTCCTGGGAATTTCAGCTGTAAATCCAGAAATCTGGACTTGGAATACAGCTTTTATTCTGTTGACTCTGGTCTTCATCTCAGTATATAGAGTTATTGGTAAGGGGATGGTCTTCTTCCTGTCCTTGCATTGTATTGTTTATGCAGTCACATATTCTTTTGCCAAAAAAAAAAAAAAAAAAAAAGGATTTGGAGTTCTAGACTTGTTCCTTTTAACATATTCCATTTATTTTAGTTGAATTTATGGTTGCTTTTGGATTAAGAAGGTATATTTCTACAGTAAGCTTCATCATATGCTGAAAATATAATAGGATTTCGCTTTTGATGACATGTGAGGATATGACCAGCCCAGTGGTTAACATGAATCACCCAGTGGCTAACCTTTATTGACCTAGCACATGGTATTGGCAAAATCTCCCAGTGAAATGGACTTTGTTCTTTAACTTGCAGCCTAACAAAAGATGTGAGTCCTGTCAGCCATCTCTTTCCTTCAGTTCTTTCAATTTGGTAATAAAGAGATTGTCTTGAGCTAATTTTATGGTTGACTTCAGGTTTGAGACACACAGTGATGTAAGACCGTACATAATTACACCGTAGGTTCTCTGGCTTAATAATTCTCAGGGACTGGTGAAAAACTGAGTAAATAAGACTGTGGCAGGTAGGGATTACGTACTGTCAATTTACTGGGCTTATATAGGTTTGCAAATATTTCAAAATACCGATTCGCCCAGCTATGTAGTTCTACTATTTAATCGCTATCTTGTGAAATAGCAAAGGGGTTAAAATTGCAAAAAAGGCATAGAATGAAGTAATTCTAGAGAGTAACACACATAGTGATTTGGTGCATGTACTTACATCTGGGAATAAATTAAATGGGCTTATTTGCCTGTTTGTCTTGAATTCAATTCAAATAAAAAGTAATGCTTCTATCTAGCTGGCAGTTTTCCTAGACTCTGTATTCTTATTCTGTCTAGAGATTCCCAAGCTGAGTGAAGGGCCTAGCCCCAGGTCCTCCTTTCTAAATAGTCTGTAACCATTGTTATTTAGCCACTTCTCAGTAACTGCTGATGTGTGTGAGGCGTTTAAACAAGTTTTCAGCCTCCTGACTTTGTCATTTGTTGTATTCCTGGAATGAGTGGTTAACAATCCTGTAATAAGTGTGACCAATAATTACATAGTAAATATTGAGCAATAACAATATGTACCCATTAAAATAATTGAGCTTAGGCATTGATAAAGTACTAAAGATCTGATGATATTGGGCCTTACGTAATTGCAGCTCTCATACCCTTGGAGGAGTCAGCTTGCTGGCATGAATTAATTTTCAAGGTCCCCTCCACCAGAGGCCTTGCTTACAGTGATATACACAAGACAGTCTTCGCTTAGCACAAGTTCAAAGTTCTCTAAAAAGAGAAATATCTCTTTTGCACTGATTAACAGTCCTGGCCTGCTGCAGTGGGACACACATGCTGTGCCACTCTCAGGAGTGGTGAAGCTGTTTTCCTTCTGTATGGTGGGAGCTCTGGGAGACGTTGTGATTTCTAGAGCTTTAGGTCCCCTAGAGCAGGCAGCATCTCACCTGTAGGCCTGAAGACAGTGTTAGCATAACTACACAACCCTCCACAAGACAATGACATAAATGTAATTTTTAGTGATTTGTAAAGGGTACATTTACTCCCTAAATCAACACTGTTTCAACTCATTTCTCTTTCTGTTAAAAAACCCCATGCATATCACTGACTATGGCGCTAGAAATTCTATTCTTTCTCAACTGTGAATTTCAAAGGTCAGCACATATCAGAATTTCACCTGTAGTGCTATGTCAGAGGGCAGCACTCTCAGAAGAGCTGCAGACTCACAGAAGAAGCTTCATCTAATTCCTTTGGCTAAACATAAAGGGGAAGGTACCAAGTGGGCCTACTCTCCTTGGCAGTGTAGCAATACAGAGCGAGAAGTAGATGGTGGAGAGAATTTGTTACGAAAGCAGGCTGGTGATACCATTTCTGTTACACACAGCTGGGACACTGACATTTCATAAGGGTCTTTCTAAACATGCTGGCATTTGTTTTTCATAGGTGTAGTTTTGCAGACATGGATTCTTAACCACTACAGAATGGTCCAGTTGGAGATAATAGACCAGGTGGTGATGTCATATGGTGGACTACGTGGAGCGGTTGCTTTTGCTCTGGTTGTACTTCTGGAGGTGGACAAAGTGAAAGAGAAAAACCTGTTTGTCAGCACAACTATCATTGTTGTGTTTTTTACTGTTATTTTCCAGGTAATTTAACTTCTTAAGCATGCTTCTTGCAAGGAGACGAGTTCCCCCAAAGTACTGAATGCTCAAAGCGGTTCTCAGCTGAAGGTTGCATATTGTTTCACTGAACTGCAAGCATAATTGAATTTGTAATTTTAGTAACAAAGATCCCATTTTATGTTTTCATACGGCACCACAAGGGACAAAACACAATTTCCTCTGTGCTAAAAAATGTTCGGTCTTAGCTGCTTGGTATTAATAGTGCTCAAGTTAGTATCTGATTAAACATCCTTCACCTCATGTGAATAACTATAGGGAACAGTCCTTTTTATGGGCAAATACAGTCATTAAGCTGATCTGCCTGAGCCTAAGTCCTTGTTTCAAAATATAACAGTAAGCAGTGGGACAAGAAAGTATTTAGCATCCAAACAAAATAGCACTTTCTGGATGAAAAAAACAACTTTAATTTAAATGGAGATATGTCAGTATATACCAGCTTGGAATTTTTTCTCAAATTTATTATAGAAAGTTTAATTGTCGTCACAAACTCCTGGCATGTGCAGAAAATACCACATTCAATGGTATAGGAAACACTTTAACCCTTCCAATACCATATTTTTATTATAGAAGATATATTTTTCCACTGGTTTTGGTGTTTTTTCAAAACTTTGTAACAGGATCTGAGGGTACTGCATTATTTTATCTTCTAAAGGGGACAGAGATCAGCTGAGGAACTATAAGAACCACCATATAACAGGCAAAAATGCTCTACTTCTCGTTAACAATGACCAGCTGGAGTAAAGTCCAAGATGATTCCTAAGTATTTATTATCATGTTTCAATCATTAGGGATTGACTATCAAGCCTTTGGTACAGTGGCTGAAAGTGAAGAAAACCGAACACAGAGAGCCAAAACTGAACGAGAAACTTCATGGCAGAGTAAGATATTTTTAAACAAAACTATGGTATCTCCACTTCCATGTCAGGTATCGCCTGAGGCAGTAATTAATATTATATTCGGGAATAATCCATATCACCCATGTTGTTCTAAACCTAGCATGCTGTATATTCTGCAGTAATCACTCCAATGTTCAGAGTGAAATGTTAACAACCAGGTACAGAAAAAGACCAAATTCTACTTGCAGCTGCCTTGGTTTGAATCAAGAGTTACAAACCTCAAGATTTATCTTATATACTCAGTATGGGATTTTGCCCTAGATATCAAAAGAATGGTGCCTACTTCTACTCTGAAGGAAGTATGGATTCTTGAAACGTCTAAAAAGAAACACTAGGCAAATTTTTCAACTGATTTAATCACCAACACTAATAGTGGCTGATACACTTAATAGGGCAGAAATGGAGATAGTAAAATGAGTCAATAAAGAGAGTCTTAAAATTGAATGTTAAAATGGAGGCTTAAGTACCTTCTTGCTGAGACCCTTGTAATTCAGGAATGGTTAGTGAATTTGTAAAGAACTGGTTAGAAAGCTCCGGACTTTTGAAGAAAAGCATATAGTAGTTAGTACTTCTGTAAATTGGAAAAAAAATCTGCTTAGCAGCAATAAAATTATTCTGCATAGTCACCTGGTCTAACTTGACAAATTGATCTATTTTCTAATTATGCCTTTTATTTCTGTAAAGATATTAATTCCGCTTTCACTTTCCTAGGCCTTTGATCACATTCTTTCTGCCATAGAAGACATTTCAGGACAGATAGGACATAATTATCTGAGAGACAAGTAAGTAGTAACTAACTTGGAATGTTGAAATACTGCTAGGAAATCTTATCTGTAAATTATGACTTTTTAAGCCTGTGAGTTCAGGGACAGCAAGGATGTCAAATACAGTTTAAAAGGTTATATACTGAAAATACTGGAAATATAGCAAATGTGAAAATGGTTTATTTTTTCCCCCTACAACTGGAATCTTTTCTTTTTCTTCCACAGTTCATATTAGTCCTTTGCCAAATGCCTCAGTTCACATCCAGGGATGAGCTTCTCTCAAGATTTGAGAACTGGTCATTTGCACAAGATTTAACTTAAAATGTTAAAGTTGGCCCTTCTCTGTAATACTCCATTTCATGAACATTATTTGTGTTTGGAGACACTAAAAAAACCTCAACCATGACTGTGCTAGTTGTTTATACTATTTCTACAAAGGATGTGTTCAACACCTCTGAAAGTGATGGCAGAGGGTGCTTTTAAGTTACTCAGATAGTTTAAGCCTATTAGTTTGAAACCAATAATGAAAACCATGGATTATTTCCATCCCCCTCTGTTTATAGTTGATTCATCTTGAGACAAGCAAAATTACTCAGCTGAAAGACAGAGACACCATTTTCTTTAAAGTACATGTGAAGAGTTACCATTGTCATGGGCAGACTTCCATAATCTAGATGAGTAAAAGTGAAAAAAGGACATTTAATCTGGACATCTTTAAGAGTGTTATTTATGGTTAGGCAGTTCTCTCCCTGAAGCTAGGTCATTTCATAGGTGCAGTCACAGTTCTGACCTGCTAATGTCCTGCTGACTTAACGTCAATTCCAATGCAAAAGCCATGTGGTTGTGTTAGCTCCTGCAGATCACTCT
This sequence comes from Platalea leucorodia, assembly GCF_965183815.1. Classification (NCBI taxonomy): domain Eukaryota; kingdom Metazoa; phylum Chordata; class Aves; order Pelecaniformes; family Threskiornithidae; genus Platalea; species Platalea leucorodia. The sequence continues at coordinate 104,999,663 of NC_138823.1, forward strand.
CCTAACACTTGCTGAAAAGCTGAGTATATTAGCTTAGGTTTAGCATTATGCTCATATAACTATACAACTCCTAGGCTGGACCTAGATTGCATCTGAGCTCAAGCAGAAATGTTCACCTGTCTGTATCCAGTTATAGGGGCAGTCTCCTTTATTTCCCTTTGCTTTTTGTTCATTTATGAAGTGAAGAATTTTCATGAGGCATCCCAAATAGAACATCCTCTTTCTTTTGGTCTAAATTTTTAGCTTACTTTTTGGGAATGAATTTCAGCAGGCTATAATACAGCGGAATACGTCCTCAGTTTTGAAAAACCGTCTTGAAGATGGCGTTAAATATTTTTAAAGTGGCAGATTAGAGTTTGACTTCCTAGATGTCAGAAAGTAATCTCCCTGAGTAACAAGAGAAGGAGTAGCTTAATGTAAATTCATGGTTGAGTGTGTGGTTTAATGACTAATGTATTTTGAATGAGACCACCTTAAGTCTGCTTCTTTTGGACTATATGTACATGAAAGTGCTTTTTCCTCAAAGAAATGGCAGCCCCTAGCATCTTCACTGATGTGCTCAGGTGTGGCAGCCTGAATTAGAGACTGCTTTTTGGATGTTCTGGCTAGAGAAGAGGAATAGTTATCAATTCTGTGAATAATGTTTAACAACAAAAAGGTTTCAACAATCTGAATAAAAAGTCGTAAACTCAAAATACTCAACTTGGGCAAGATGGATAGAATCACTTTGAATAGTAGTCTCCAAAGTTGCCTCATGCCCTTCAGAGAAAATCTTGAGGAAGGTAGATGGAAGCAAAGCAGCTTTTATCTTCTGGAGCCTAAATATGAAATCGCAGATATACTGCTATCAGACAAGCTTGGAAGTGTAAATCACAGAAAATACACATCACTTCTATCCCCCAGAGTACATCAATAGCATGAATAAGGCCCTCTGTAAGTGCTTTTGGAAGGGCACTGTTGTTGTGAACTGATTTTCTAGGCTGGCTGTTCTACAATGCAGCTGGGGAAAAGCAGATTCCCTTCCAAAGGAGGAAAGAAAATTAAACTTCTAGAATTGAAGCTATTAAATATAACAATGCATAATCAGAAGTGGAAAAATAAGGTAGCATGATCTCCCTGAGTATAAAATGTTCTAGTGACTCTGAAATGGGATACTGTAATCATAGCACTCTTGCTGTTGTAGTAGTGTTTGCTAAGTGAACCTATTAAATGCTTTGTGACAGCTGCATAACTCTGCAGCAGGCTTTTCCTTAACTTTCTTTAAATGCTAACTGAAAAGCTTCAAAACACAAATCCCTCACATTGCTATGTTCACCATTTTTTAAAAGTGCTTAGCTCACAAAAATATCATTTATGCTGAACTAAAAATGCTGTGAAACTAAAATTGCTTGTTGCCATTAACACAGTTTGTTTAAATTACCAGGTGGTCCAATTTTGATAGGAAATTCCTCAGTAAAGTACTAATGAGAAGGTCTGCTCAAAAATCAAGAGACCAGATCCTTAATGTTTTCCATGAACTCAACTTGAAGGATGCAATTAGCTATGTGGCTGAGGTACTTATGAACACTTGTTGACATATTATAGCATCATTGTTTTTTTTTTTTTTAAATTTATAATATAACCTAAAGTTAATATGCTGCAGGAGACATCTAAAAGAAAACTATTTTCATTTCTGCTCTGCTTTTTTTTTTCCTAAATGCATTTTGAGTCTCAGTATCACCTGTTTGTGTGGTTGTGGTTCTCAATATTATGCCTGATCCTCGAGTATGAGTATGTTGTACTTATGTCAGTGGATTTTACTGAATAACTTTGTTTCTATATTTATTGTATGAAAAAATACCGTCATTCCAAAGTGATCAGGCAAACTACTGTCTTTCTAAATGTGTGAAGAGAGTCTGGCTCCTGCAGAACAGTGGTTCTATGTGACGACAAATCTGATTTGAAGAAGCTTCCTTCCAAATGGTGTGGATATATGACCAAAGTAGTGGACTGTTATAATCTCATTCTGCCAGATCACAGTAATGCAAAAAAACTGGGAAGGGTAACTTTAATTCAATGGAATCATAACACCCGCACTTCAAAAATTAGGGTTAAAGTGATACACCACAGATATCAAACACAATCACAGAATTGTGAAGTTAGAGAAACTTAAGACTTGCAACAGGTGAAATTTTTAAAGTTACAGAATGGAAGAAAGTTACTGGCCTTCTGCAAGAGTACCATTCTCAGACTGGAGCAATGTTAACAGATTGTGTAAGAATTCCTAATCTTCTTCAGTATGAAACTGGCCACCTTAGTTCAAAGCACCACAAGTGTGCAGTATTCATACAGTGTAGAGGACAGTTTTAAATGGATTATTTTACACAGTGATCTTCGAAGTGATAATCTATCTATGCCCATAATCTCCAAGTGAACTCATTTTCACAGCTAGGTGATACACCAGTTAATTTCTTTAATTAAAATAAACACTAGTACTAGGACTGATACTATTACTACTAATAATCTCTTTTCTTTTTTTGAAAATGAGCTACAGTCAGGCAAACTTCTTCCAGTGAAACATAGGATTTCAAAGATTAAATTCAGAAAATAAGATGAAATTCAGAAGATAAGATGAAATTCAGAAATTATGTTAGTGTGAAAAATGGGGAGTGGTTCACAAGAGAAGCAAATACTTCCTTTTGAGATTTTGTAAATTACCCACTCAGTTTTCAAAGCATTTGAGCTCGAGAACTAATTTTCTTTCTTGTGGTGCTTTCTGGGTCACACCTGGGAGGAAGAAAGTTAGATAATGACTTTGATGTTGATGAGCATGAGAGTCATGTTTAGATTCACTGCTGAATCTGTTCAGTGGATTCATCACAGTATTTTTTCTCTTTAGCAGATGCAAAGGGCTCTACAGACCACTAAGCCATGCAGATTTAGCCCCAGAATCTTTACCCAATAATGTCTTGAATCCCATATAGTAATGTCAGATTAAGTTATATTATTAATTTTTTAGAAGAGTTACCTTTTTCATTATACCTTAGTACAGTTCATAACACCAGGAAACTGACTTTTGCTACCCTAGTCCAATACTATTTGTGTATATTGTATGTCTAGCAGACAAATTCTATTGGCAAGTGTCTACTGTTCTGACAATAATAGATAAAGAAATTAAAAGTTCTTCAGGTTCTACAAAAGCTGTGCAACATGGTTTCATGCAGTGGAAATTAGTTATGTTAATATGCCTGATTAGTCATGAGTTGTGAATCCTGAAGTCATTCCACCTTTCTCACGTTAATATTTGCTTCAGTGATACACTGCTTTAAAAACTTTTCCTTGACTTCTGAAATATATCTTTGAGCTAAATATCTGTGAACTACAAGCTGACATTGAAACTGAAGCCATTTCTTCCAGGAGGAGTAAAGATCTGCCTTTCCCAGTTATTTACTCTCTTCCCACTTGCAAGAAACTGAGGAGTTTAAAAACTATTTTGTAAATTCTTCTTTTTTCAGCTGTGCTGTTATGCTGCATCTGTGCAATAAACAAGAGCTCGAGACAGTTCAGCCTGAACCTAAATAAATTCCTTACAGTTGAGATGGGAGAGCCGAAGCCAGGCAAAATTAAAATAATCCAGAGCAAGTGAATAGAAGTGACTTAAAATACAGTTTATAACTCCTGGCTGATGACTTCCTCCACTGATGATATAGTATGACGTATATATAAAACATTAAACTTGATTTGAAAAGAAAGTCAGATGCACTTAAGAAAATGGACAGGATGATGCTGACCCAGAATTTACTTTTTCTTCTCTTAAGTTTTTGGCCTACAGAGGCCAGAGTGTACTTCTTAATGCCACTGATCTGATCCAACACATACTACTGTAACATTTATGTGGGCTACCACAGTAGAAGGAAACATTTGTTTGATTTGCTCTATGAATATAAAAATTCTGAAAGGGAGATGTTTTTTCTTGGTGTATTCTTTATTACAGTTTAAAATGTAGAGACCTGCTATGTGATTTCTCTCTGCTGTGATTCAAAACCATAGATGGGTTCAGCCTATGTAACCACGATGTCACTCAATAGCTACCTTTCACCTAAACATGAGATTATGCAAGCAGTAGGGAAAACTGTGAAGACATAAATTTGAGCTTTTCCAGCAATTCACTTCTGAGACACTAGTTTTAGAAATGAAAGCAAATCTCATTTCTTCAGTATCTCATGTCTTCATGTCTCATGTCTCATGTCTCATGCTCTTTCAAATTGTTTTGTAGACTTCTACCACCACTTAAGATTTGCTGCTTCCAGTCTGGCAGAGAACAGAAAACTTAGTGTTTTATCTTTGAAAATGCTACTGTTAGTGCATAGATATCCCTATGTAGTTGGTTTGCAATGTGGTACAAAGTAAAAGGTCCATCCCTGAAAGGGTCTGTGAAGAGAAAAGAGTTAGACTGCAAAACTGTAAGGATATAATTTGAAAACAGATTGAGGCCTAGAGAAATCACTCACCTCCTCAAAATCAATTTACAAGAATAGTTTTTATCCTAGCTTTGTTCATTGGGATAATGTCACTCAATGTACAGAAACCATAAACCCCCAAAATGGTTTGTATTCGTTACCTAGATAAAACTTCTCCCCTGCTTCTTGTGCCATTTGTGTACAGCAGCCTCACAAATTATTCACATTTTCTGATACACATTTTGCCCTAGGTGTATACAGCTGTAATATGTCTTGTTTCTTTCTGTGGCCAGGGAGAACGTAGAGGTTCCTTGGCATTTATACGTTCTCCAAGTACAGACAACATGGTAAATGTGGATTTCAGCACCCCACGCCCAAGTACTGTGGAAAGCTCTGTCTCTTATTTACTGTAAGTAATGTGGTCTGATTGTAGAGAGGGGATTTGTGGGGGTTTTTATGTTATATGTGAGGAAATGGGAACAGTGTTATAAATGTTAAAAATGCAAATTACAGGGGCTTCATTCACTACTTTTTTGAACTTCAGTTAATCTTTTCTCCCACATAAAATGGGTATACATAGTTATATTGTTGCATTTTACACACAAACAAATTTTTGCAGTAAAGGCTAGTAAGATAAAGCAGACATCCACATTAGAGTTGTTTCATGTGCCTTTTGTTCACCAACTGCTATAGACAGGGCTAGATATCATTTCTGTGTCTGCTCCAGAAAAAGTCAGGAGAGAGGCAAGGAAAAAAAATTGCTTCTTCCTTAACTTTTTCATGACTCTTTCACTAAACAGACCGTGTGTCATGTAAACTGATAAATTAATGCTACATCTTTTCACATTTCCCATTAGGTATTTTTTCACTCATTTTCATTTAGCCGATTTTGACCTTTCCTTTTTTTTAAACTTCATCTTAATTTCTCCCCCTCGGTCCACATTTTCCTGTTTTTAATTCCTCTTCAGCAATTACTGATTTTTAAAACTGCTGTTTCTATATTGTATTCTTCTTCAGGAGAGAAAAAGCTGGACCAGTTTGCCTTGACATGCAAGCTTTAGAGCAGAGGAGGAAAAGTATCCGGGACACAGAAGACACAGTTGCTCATCACACCCTACAACAGTACCTGTATAAACCCAGGCAGGAGGTGAGAGCAGAAGGCTAGCATTGGACTGTTTTCCAGTCTAAAACTAGGAGACATTAGGAACCAAAACTTGGGAGCAAAACTCAAAAGAAGCCATCTGCAAAATCTGCACCCTTGAGGAAGATAGGCTCTTTCTCTATATTCTTTCTCATTCATGAGCATGCCTCTTTAACAGGACTAGTGCCTTTGATTTCACTGGGGCCAGTGGAATGCAGAACTGGGTCCAATATACCTTCTGAAGCAGGATTAAATGGAGTGTATCAACTGAAGGGATTCAGACACTTACAGGGAGAGGCTTACTTTGAATGACAGTCACTCTTACATACTTAAAATTCCTGGACTTACACCTGTTTCATGGTGAAGAAAGAGAAAGAAACATAGGAGTTTCATTAATGCCTTCAGACTAGTCTTTGGTTCATTCTTTTTTATGGAGTTGTTTATATTTGCATGACACTGATTGAATGCATTGATTCAGGGCTTCCAGCTGTATTTCTAAATAAATGAATATTGTCTTCCCTTCCTGGCAACAGCACAAACACCTGTACAGTCGACATGAGATCATGCACAGTGAAGATGAGAAACAAGACAAGGAGATTTTCCATAGGACAATGAGGAAGCGCTTAGAATCTTTCAAGAGTACCAAACTAGGAATAAACCATTCCAAGAAGCTCAATAAAATCCACAAGCGAGACCGGGGCCAAAAAAGGGTAAAATACTTTCACAAGGACCCAGATGTAGCCATCTATTATAAAAACTAAGGGATGGGGAGGGCAGACATCTCTGTCCTTCATGAACTTAAAGGGCCTAAGCAAGAAGAGATTAATCTATGATATACTCAAGGGACATCTTCTCATATGCTGTTTTTCTCTATGCTTTGGGACCCTTCTACTGGGTGAGAGATTTTTGATCACTTGAAAAACAACAGACCTTGATCCATGCTACAACACTGTGGGGAGAGGTTACAGGGTATATGTAGCAGGGTAGCACTATGGCATAGAGCGTTCCACAAAATTTGCATGAAACTAAGAGGAAACGTACAGCATACAAAGAGCCAAAGCTCCTTTCTTTTTCTGTAGTAAGTAAGAGTGTAGGGGGGAACTTAATGACATCCATATTCAGTCTCAAGCAAAGATTACAACAAATTTCAGGGCTATGCTGCTGAACTCATGATTTCAAAGGATGCCACAGCCATTGCTATCTGATGATGGTAGCGTTTTTGGTAACTTTGTTTGTTTTCTTTCAGCGAAACAGCAGTGCCATACCAAATGGAAAAATACCTTCAGAAAATCCAGTACAAGACTTTACTTTGAAGGAAAAAGGTAAAAGGACTCTTAGACCTGTTTCATTAACTGGATTTTACCAGCTACATTTTCAGTAAAGCATCACTGAAAAATTTCATGATATCATAGAATCATAGAATCGTTAGGGTTGAAAAAGACCCTTAAGATCATCGAGTCCAACTGTTAACCTATCACTGCCAAGTCCACCACTAAACCATGTCCTCAAGCACCGTATCTGTCCGTTCTTTAAATACCTCCAGGGATGGAGACTCAACCACTTCCCTGGGCAGCCTGTTCCAGTGCTTGACTACCCTTTCGGTAAAGAAGTTTTTTCTAATATCCAACCTAAACTTCCCCTGGCACAGCTTGAGGCCGTTTCCTCTCATCCTATCACTTGTTATTAGGGAGAAGAGACTGACCCCCACCTCACTACAACCTCCCTTCAGGTAGTGGTAGAGAGCGATAAGGTCTCCCCTCAGCCTCCTCTTCTCCAGACTAAACAACCCCAGCTCCCTCAGCCGCTCCTCATGAGACTTGTGCTCTAGACCCTTCACCAACTTTGTTGCCCTTCTCTGGACATGCTCCAGCACCTCGATGTCCTTCTTGTAGTGAGGGCCCAAAACTGAACACAGTACTCGAGGTGCGGCCTCACCAGTGCTGAGTACAGGGGGACGATCACCTCCCTGGTCCTGCTGGCCACACTATTCCTGATACAAGCCAGGATGCCATTGGCCTTCTTGGCCACCTGAGCACACTGCTGGCTCATGTTTAGGCGGCTGTCAACCAACACCCCCAGGTCCTTTTCAGCCAGGCAGCTCTCCAGCCACTCCTCCCCCAGCCTGTAGCGTTGCATGGGGTTGTTGTGACCCAAGTGCAGGATACAGCAGTGAAGCTGGTATTAAAAAGGGACTTCTAGTCATAATTCAGAATTCAGAGTGGGGATCTGCTCCATGCTTAAATGCAGTGTCTTGATGATTTAGAAGTTGTTTTTCTAGGCAGCTGGATGACAAACCAAATTTTAATTGGCCTTTTTACTCACGTTTTTAAGATATCACATTTAAATTTTGAAAACAAAACAATGCAGTGGCTACAACACAGATGAACCTTCAGCTTCCTTTGGGATAAGCTGCAGAGAGCAACTTTCGTTAACATTTTTCTTTTTCATCACAGCCAGATATGTCTGCCCAGGACACCGTGCCATATAAAATTCAGTAGTTGACATTCTGATCTGAGCCAAGGTCCATTTGTTTAGAAAAGTCTGAATCAGAGTTGACGCTAAGCAAGCATGTTAGAACTCAAGGAGAGTGTAGCTTTCAAAGGAACACATAGTCAGAGGCCAGTTTCAGGACTGATTCACCCTTCGTGCACAAATCTAACACATAGGTCAGCCTTGAAAGTGTAATCTGAAGCTGACTGGCCTAGGAAGCATCCCTATCAAAAGTTGGTTTTGCATATAAAGCCCCGAATTCTTTCCTCTCATGTTTTAGCCATCTTTTGGCATTGATATCAGTCATAGCAAGACATAATGGATGCTAATATGTTTGTTATGTGATTATAAAATAATATGTGTCACTTAAAAACTGAAACATGGTTTAAAAGCCACTAAACTAACTCTTATTTATGTTCTTTCCTCCGTTTATGCATGCAACCCCTTGATCTCAAAGAGAATTGAAGTAAAGTAGAGAGGGATTCATCTTTTCTCAAAAGCTCCAAGCAAAGATATTTTTCTTTATGTATGTTCTTTGAATGATTTTGTGAGCATTATTTTTCTTTGACTGACAGGGGCAATACAGGCTGGCTGAATAAGTGTAATATTCTAGAACCTTTTTGCATGGGAAGAGCTTTCCAAATACTTATAAGTAGGTCATTCAATGCTGTCTTTTTAAAGAACACTGTGTATAGATGCCATCCTCTACTTAAAAACAAAAGCTTCATTGGAAGATAGTCTTAACAAGTGGTTTAGTAGCTGTTGTAAAATTGATTCCACTGCAGTAGAAGTAGCAATGACCTCACTAGGTTTGAAATCAGTCAGGATACTAATGCTGACCTCTGTCAAACGATGAAAATGCAGTGACTGGTCATTGTAATGGGATGACATTTGTCAACACGCGAGCATTTAGGACACAAAACACAGCAGCAGCAGTGCTGCCATGTCATAGGCTGGTTTGTTTCAGTCCCAGGAAAGCAAACAATTTTGTTAGCCAAAAGCTTAGCCAGAGTGTGAAATCTGTCTCTATCATAGCACCAGGCAATAATGCAAGCCAGAAACCTGTGCTGAGTTTCTTGATGTAATTGGTATCTAAGCTGCAATCTCTATATACATTCACATTCGCATTTCAGTGCTACAACTGTTGATTAAAATTTGCCCTTATCTAGATCCTTGTTAAAGATGTATCTTTGATAACCATGCCAGCATCAGAACAGCATGAAATAGCATTTTTTATCAGTCAGAACTGATACAAATCTCTAATAAAATTGGACTTTTTTTTTTTTTTTCCAGATTTGGAGTATTCTGAATCAGAAGAAAATAATGATTATGAAACTCTGCATCTAGGGAAAGGAGTTGATTTCCTGGCTAATGTGACGAAGCAAAATTTCACAGATACTTCTACTGGTAAAAATATTAATTACCTACAGAGGTGTTTTTTTTCTCTCAAATGTTAAAAAAATCCTAGAAATGCTGCTGATTTAGCCTGTATTTTTTGTTTTGATTTGATTTGATGTTTTCTATTAGAAAATATATTTGCTTAATAGTAATGTTAACAGATAACAAGTTTTAGATATCTGGAGGTATGGAGAACATCAAATTTGCTACTGATAGAAGTTGTGAGCATGACTGCCTAAACCAGACCTAAAACCACTAATTATTTCTAGCAACAGAAAACGTTATTTTAGAGTTGTCCTGCCTCACAAGACCAGTCAATACTAGTCATTTGGAACTGTTTCCTACTTGCATTTGAAGCACTTTGTTGTGATAAATTTCATGCTTCTTCTTTCAGGCAGGATTTCTCCTCTTAAATTCACAACTCCCTCAGATCCTTGCAGGCTCATAGAAGTCACTGAAAAGCGCAGATTTGCAGCATTGCTGGAGCATTCATTGGACTTGATTTCCAGCACTGAAAGGCTCCAAAATATCAAACTGAAAGTGTATCGCTATATATAACAGAAATTATATGATATGACTTATAAAGTTTTAAAATTTAGTATTTCTCTTTAGCACTTTTCTGTTTGAATTTTCAGCATGCCACCATATGCTTCATATGTAACATGGTGCATACAGTGAAGACAAATACTTGTGTCTATACTCATTTAGCAGAAAGGCTGATACTGCCTTTTCATTGTTCCATGACAAATTCTATGTTTGAGAACGTATAAAGACATCCAGAAATCGATCCAGAAATAAGGGGGTGGGAAGATGCAGACCTAGACTAATTTTTCAAATTTCTTTTTCTGTTCAAACACTACAAACTTAATATCTATATTAAAAGGCTCCTGTAACTTACTTTTAACTGTTCTGTGGCTTGCTTTAGCTCCCTCACACACATCTCATTCCTCTATGAAGTTGTGCAGTTCATGCTTTTGCATTTTTTTCCTTCTTTTATTTCTTTTTTATGGGTTTGATTTGAATTTTTTGCAGTTATTTTATATTGTGCTTTATTTTGCTTAAAATTTGCTGACTGATTTCTTCTTTTATTGATTTTATTTTCTGTCTCCAGATATCCCAAGCATAACTGCATATTGGAGATAATACCCAATTTTTCTCTTTAATAGAAATCCAAAATGACTAGCAATATCCAAGGTAGAAAGAGCAACCTATGTGTGTATAATGGTCTGTGTATTGGCCTAGTCACATCTGTACCAGTGTGTATCAACCTATTTTGTTCCCACTATAGCCGTTCTCCTTTTACAAAGCATCTTGCTGTATTGCCAAGAAATTATTTTGATTAATTGTATTTGTCACTCGTGAACTTTTTTTAGGAATTGATAACCCAGTATTTTCAGCTGATGATGATCAAAGCATCTACATGAAGTTCTCACCATGGTTATCTACTGAAGATACTGTGGTACCATCACAAAGGGCCCGAGTGCAGATCCCGTATTCTCCAAACAACTTCAGACGGCTCACTCCATTCCGGCTCAGCAATAAATCAATAGATTCCTTCCTCCTAGCAGATGGCCCAGAGGACCGACCCAGATCTTTTCTCCCAGAATCAACACATATGTAATATTTTAAAAGATATTATCACTTTTATTTTTAATCAGCCTTCCTATCAACCCTGACTACTGACAAGTAAACTTTTCTGGTTTTTCTTCTCCCAGAGCAACTCTTTCCTTCCTGATTTCTTCACACAACTAAACGTCTTCTATTTTCCTCCAGCTTGAATAACAAAACATCTATTTTCCTTCTGCAGAAGAGCTGTCCAGCTACTTGGGGTCCAATGCCTTGCTATTTTTACTGCAGATAAGGGTGCTGCTCTTTGGTTTGGCTTGAGTATTTTATATGCCAAGAAAATAGTATTCCAAATATGAGAATATTGTGCACCCATTTTCAAGAGGCTCGACGTTTTTTGATTAGTCAGTTCTAGATGATAAAATTTGTACTTGAATTCCCTAACAGGAATCAGGTAATTCTGATTCAATTCCCTTAAATGGTGATTGGTCTTTTTGAGTAACGTTGTCACTACTGTCTGCAGATGTAAGCAAAGTAGTCTGAAGCCCCAGAAAGACAATCCAGTTGCTGATGCCAAAGGATATGGTTTGCCCATAAGAGGTCAGATGACTCATTTAACCCATTGGACTCTATTGCATTTGGATATACAATAGGAGCAGCAGGGCTAGACGCGCAATGAGCTGGGCTGTCTCTCATTCTTAGCACGATTAGAATATGATTTTTGACTCTATTGATAAGAAGACTTGAGTCAGTTCTGAACATTTATCCAGGTTATTTCTCCAGTGCCCAGGAAGGGAAAATGGTCCCACTACTACAATACAAGTACTCAATGACATGGCTGATATCATTAAATTACCTAAGAAAGGGTTTAAAAATGAAGCATGTTTATGATAATGCATCAGACTTCCCTTGCATGGGTAGAGATAATAATTACACAACAGCCAGACTGTGGAGAAGCAGAATTCCAGTTTTGGTTAGAGCTTTATCTTTAAACTGTGAGTTTATCTTAATCCATAACTTATTTTGAAAGCAGAAAAATGCTTAGCTCTCTGACACAGTAAATAACTTGTTGCTCCTAATGTGTTTGAGGCTTAAAATTAAATTGACTCTGGGTTTAAATGAATATCCTAGTTGCCCTTTAATTCTTGCTTTGTGGAAATTTTCCACACCATAAAAAGCAGCCTTCACTTATATAATCAACACAGTCAGTGCTGTAAATGAGGTGGGTCAGGTCACAGTTCAGACATCATAATTGAATAAAACATAGAGCGCTGCAGGGATTATGCAATGAAATGCAATACTCAGTTTCATCATGAATTTGCTTTTGTGGAATCCGTGATCACAAATGTATGACCTAGTGTCCTCTGTGCATCAACAAATAAAGTAATGTGGTAAGTTGAAAGTACTTCTGTAGTTAGTTGATGAAACTTTGTTCAAAGACCTCAGGATAAGAGTGAATGCTGGTAACTGATTTGAGAAGAACTTCATAAACTTTTGAAAAGAAATAGAAAGGGAAGTTCCATTTTTCTTCTGTTCTGGCTTCTCTCCTTGCAGAAGATGTGCTGGTTCAAGTGTAATTATAGGAAGCACATCACTTTCTTTACTGGAGTGGCCTGTAGATCAGTGGTTGGTTCTAGTACACGGTTCCTTATTAATGCATCTTTGATTATTTTTTAAATTATGTTTTATAATGAACATTAGATTAAATAAAGAACGGTGAATTAAATTCCAATATCCTGATTAAGAACTTGAACAATGAGCAGCATTCTAAAAGGAAAACTTCTCCTCGACACTTATCCACATTGAAATTCTCTTTACTTTTTTTTCCCACTGAGAACGTTGTCATAAAATATTGGCATATGACTTGCTGAACATTTTCTGGCTAACCTTTGTTCTTTTCCTCCATTTTATTGTGTTATTTACAATTGACTTTATTATTAGGAACTGTTATATATAAGTTCTTGTGCAGGTTCTTTGATATATCAAAATCACTGGCTTTTGACTGCTGTGTTTCTTACGAAGTGTTTTGGGAAGTTAGATTTCCCAAGCTAATAAGCTTAGACCTTGATTACTCTCTGAAAGAGTCCTCTGAATTATCTCCTTAACAAAATTCTCCTAATAGGAGAATGATACTGAAATTTCAAATAAAAGATTTTAAAAAACAATGTAAACTGGAAGTCAAGGGTGGAAATGTGGAGTTTCTCTGCATAGTCTAAAGTATACAGAAAACTAATCATAGGCTCCGGTCAATAACAAATTGACTCACTGGTGATATCGTCTGCTACTTGATTGATAAAGCACAATTTCTTTCAAAAGTTTCTGAAAGATTTCCTTGCTGACCATCCGGACTAAATGTTTTAAGATAAAGATATACTTTAATGACCAGATGATGGCTCCATCTCCTAAATATTTGAAACACGTAGTTGTTCATCACAAACACTGAACTAAGTTTTGCCTGATACTCAGCAAGGATAAGAAGTTTAATAAACTTTAGGTTGTCCAAGATAGAAATTGCGACAGGGTACAGTTCACCAGCAAAAAAGCCATCTTAAACTACTCACTTTCATAAGACTTTCATAAAAATAGCCAAAAGCAAAGTCCAATAGCCAGCATACTAGTATAGAAAATGTGTATTACAAGTGTTTCTATTTAATTGTGCTCTCTAGGTGATATGGACCATGATGTTGAAATGACAGAATACTCCTCTTCAGATGACCAACTAAACCAAAATCAAAGTGTTTCAGTGACTCCCCTCCACTTCTTCCCATCTTGTCTTCAAATGCCTTGGACACAAAACTATTCTTCATTGGAAAACAGAGGGAATGTTTCTCTTTCTACTGTCTCTGAGTATATAGCTTCTTGTGACACAAATGTACCTGATCTCTTCTGGGAAGCAGGTACAGATATGAATAACAAAGAGACAGTAAACTCAGGTTATTGTTCTGAAGTTAGCTACAAGTCAGAGAATTCACAAGAAGAGAATTCTCTACTTATGTTTGAGGGGCTGGAAGACTCTTATATGAAGGAGCCCCAAGAGAAGAAAATGTTGCTTGATGTACAAGGAAATTATAGATCTGCTGCAGCCAGACGTGTACAAAGCCGACGTTCTTTTCATAGGCCAAAACCTCTGCAACACCCTAAGCTTCAGAAGCTAGCATCTCTTCCAGCATCTTGCCATGTCCCTCCACATTCTTTGGAACAAGAGGAAACACAGTTGTGAGCCAGGACTTACTTGAAAGGAGAAGATGATAAAGAATAACTTGAACAAAGGGCTTCTGTAAAAATAGAGAGCAACCTATTGGTTCATGGGATCTGCTCTAGAATGGCTTCAGATGGAAAGGGAGTGAGGTCCCATGATGTCAGAAACACTGGAGCTTTTCTGCTGCACTTACATTTTTAAGTTCTCATTTGTAATGAAAGGATGCATAGTGATGGGGAAATATGCCTCCTTGTTATTTTTTCATATAGACTGTTACAAAAAATCAATGTTATTTTTGGAGGGCTAAACCAAGAATCTTTTCAAACGGTAAATTCTTGGTTTTTTACATGCAAATGGTTTATTATGCCATTATGCCATAAATACACTTAAAGACATAGGTTGCATTTGCTGCTTCAGTAATGGAATTCAATATTTATGATGTATGAAATTAATGTAGGAGAAGCCAATGGTTAGCCTCTTGCCTGCTAAGTCTACTCTGATTGAAATGGATCAGTGCCTTTTATAAGTGCAAGCTAAAGAAAAATATTTTCCTGCTCTTGAATATTTGTATCATTGAGTAATTGTGGGGTATTGACTTTGGTGGAAAACTTTCCAGGGAGAGGAAAGTCCTGGCATCTTGAAATTTAATCAAGGACTCCAGGAAGGCCATTTCCTTCCTTCACCTTCATTTCCTCTACTCAATAGCTCTGGAATGAAAGAACGTCCAGAATTAGCTCAGAATTTTAGTTTGTGTGGTCACAAGCAACTCATTTCATATTCTTAATTAAGCTGCTCTATTTTAAATAGCCTCACTCAGACAGAAGTGTAAATATTTGTCATTTTTACTGCTGCTTTGGAAGACACCTTCCAAATACTCTGTTAGATTATCTTGTTAATTTAGGTATCACTTTCAATAGTTGATCAGGATAGTGGTCTCTCAGATGCTATCCTGTGTTTTGCCACATGGTTTAAGTGCCACAATGACTCAGGACGTTGATGGTTCAAAGTATTGTACAGAGATAGTTTGGCTACTCTGTATGTATATACCTGTTTGTGTTAAGAACTTCCTTTATTTTTTTGTCCCCAGTTTTCTGTTAAATGATAGTAGTTAAGATTGCACTAGACACCTATTGCGTATGAATCTGATCTACAGATACAGAGATAGTACAGAGATAGTTTGGCTACTCTGTATGTATGTACCTGCTTGTGTTAGGAACTTCCTGTATTTTTTGTCCCCAGTTTTCTGTTAAATGATAGTTAAGATTGCACTAGATGCCTATTGCATATGAATCTGATCTACATCACCTTGAATACAACTGGAGACATCAGTGAAAGCCAACTCAGATGAAGACTAAATAAAAGTGAAAACTCTGAGACCTCTCATGGATGTATAATGCTACATGCCGGCATATAGTCCTCTGGCCTATCTGTGTTTTGCCTTGGATGATTCCAGTCCTGAAATTTTGGCTTGAAATATTCAGTGGTATAAGCTGCAAAGATTCTGTGACATCAATAGAAGATGAGTGCTTAGCCGCTTCTGTGATCCTAATGTGTACCTTATTTCTATTTGATATCAACATAAACCATTTGTAAATGAGCTAAGTCACCTTCAGGGAGGTCTCTGAATTGCTTAAGTCTGGATCCAACAGAGGCTTTATTTGGTAAATTTTACTTTATCTATAGGAATTAATGGTTGTTTCACTCTGCCTACCCAGATTTTAAGTGGGTTCTAGGTGATTCTGTGTCAGATTTCAAATTTGAGATTTACCCAGATACCCAAAAAGAGTGGAGCAATGTGTGAAAATTTGTGCCCACATCTTTTTCCTATCTTTGTCTTCTTTGCTAAAACTGCCTGTTAGGCTAGTGCAAATTGCAAAGATGTGATGGCAAATGTCATATATAAACCTAGATACATACATAACATATGCCTTTAGAGACTAGATTCAGAGTAATGGTTCTTTTGATATCAACCCACAAGCAGCTGCCTGTTTGCAGTCATCTTGGGCACTGATTCAAATCAGTGTCCCTAATTGGAAAGCTTCATCATCCAGAGCTAGTCTTGTTAATAAGGGTCATGAGACATAAGGCTGTCACCAGTAGGGAGGCTAATTTTATAATTCAATAATGTAAATACAATTTTTTGTGAACGAACATACTATTTTTGTGAAGTAGAGCATATTACCGCTGTTCCAGATATTATAATTGGAATAAGTATTTTAGCCATTGGCATAGATATATAACAGGACCATGACTGATTCCAAATATTAGCACAGGTAAAGTGCAATGTGCCAAAATCCAACCTCCAGTCTCATAGCATAATGCTGAAGTACCAACACCGAAGTTGGCAAGATGCTCATCAGGTGTTGGCTTTGAAACAAAACTTTCATTTCTTATTGCTGTTGCACAGAGGTCATTGCTGTGTTGCAGTCAGAAGAAGAACCACACTGTGGACTGTGTTTTCTGCATGCTTGTTAGAGCATTCCTAATCTGTGTACAGGCTACCTCAAGAAAACATTTGTAAATTGTC
Organism: Platalea leucorodia; assembly: GCF_965183815.1. NCBI lineage: Eukaryota > Metazoa > Chordata > Aves > Pelecaniformes > Threskiornithidae > Platalea > Platalea leucorodia. The sequence goes on from NC_138823.1 coordinate 105,016,423, forward strand.
ATCATCAGATGGGAGTTTTCACCATGTAAGTGTTGCACACACAAGAGTATGCAATTTTGAAAATCACAGGATATAAGATTTTAATGTTCTTGTATGCTTTTACGCTAAACAAGAGGATTAATAGACACCACAGTGTTTACAAATACAGCAGTCTCTGTGAAAGGTCAGCAGGATCCTGTATGATTTTAAGAGGGCTGTGGGCTGCAGGAGTTTTCGCAAAACACAGAGGAACATTATGCCATTTTTAACAACAGAAGAAATGGAAAGACACTATATACAAAGGGCTTAACTCTCCATTTACTTTCAAAGGCCTTAGGCATTGTCTATACGTTGTGTCACCGGATGAAGGATAAAATGGACAATTCTGATAGCAAAGAGACCTTTCCCTGGAATAGCCTGCATAATTTCTGGAAGATGTTTTCTAGTATAATTGCCTCTCCAGCAAGGTTTTGTTTGGCATAGTTTCTCAATTTGAAATGTGATGGAAAAAAAGCCTCATGTCCCTGATTTCTATTTTGAGAAAATACTCTTAGCTAGAATACAGTGGTGTCGTGGTTTAACCCCAGCTAGTGTTTGGTTGCTTCTTCAGCACACTTTAATCAGTCAAGCACCACTAATTTCCATCACAGCAACATAGATTTAGAGCTGCTGAGGATCAGCTTCTTTTTTACCGTGTGAATTAGATTGGAATGATTAGTTGGTAAATCAGTTCACCTCTGGTGAGGCAAGTTCAGTTCTTGCTTCCCTGGCTGAAAACTCTAAATTTTTTTGGTGACATGCTCTGTTGAAGAAAGGCAAGTTGGGAATTCCACAGTCGCTATTTATTGAACAATGGCCTAACTTATTGTAAAAAGATGAAATGCAGAAATATTTGATGTCTCTTCTACACATTTTGCTCCATGGATAAGGTTCTTTTTAACAATGTTTATTATGCTGCACTATGAACTAGCAATGTTAAAAAAAGGAAAGTTGCCTGCACTCAGATGAATTCTGTCTCTCTGAGCTGTGAAGTTAGTTATTGAAATATATGAAATTATATTTTACAAATATATGTTCTAGCTGGAGATTTATGTAACGAAGGTTGCAAAACAATCATGTGCCTTAAATTGTCACTCTTTGGAATGCTGTTGTTTGGAGATTTTTGTGTGTACTTTCCAAAAGGTGTCATCGTACTGCATATATTTTTAAACAAGTCAGGTTGTTCTGCTAATGTCTCTTTATAGAAACGTTTCAGTAGTATATCATAATGAGAAGTTTGGCAATAAATTGTATCACCTTGGTGGAATAACACTGCTTTCGCAAGTGATTTAGAGTATCATTTATTTAGTACATTTAGAGAAGACTTTCCATACAAGACTTCTGAGAAGTTTGTATTTCTGCTCCCAAATCAAAGTTAAAAAAGACAATAGTGAGCTGCTGATAATTCATGTCATTTATAAAATGCCAATCATTAAAAGCAGCAACAGAAGGTGTAGACGATCTCCTGAGTCTCTCTCTGACAACTATGACACTTTTTGTACAGTTCTAGCTCCACTGCAGTCAATGACAGAATTCCCATTGACTTTATAAGCCAATTATTTCCATCCTTAGAACAGAAGGGTCCATATTTTGTCAAGATATATATAGAGATGTTGTCATTACAACACTATATTTTAAAATTTACCTATACGATGATATAGAGCATCTCGTTATAATATTCTTTTGATGCAAAGATTAAAGTGATCTTTTGGGGTTTTGTTTTACTGTGCAATGCTTTTTGAAGATTTGGTAGTCACTAATGCCAGCCAGCTTGATTTCCTACACAGAAACCAAGGAAACTTAATCTAAGCTGTCCTGTATAAGCTCTGTGATCCCAGTGAAAATTACCATTTCTACTGTCATCCTGCTGTTAGGATGTTTCCACACCTGACATTGCTTTCTACAATAGATGATAGGAGGCATGGGGTGAAAAAATAACTTCTAATTTATTTATAGTGTAATGGAATTAAATATTTAATGGAGTTAAATAAACATTATTTTCTAGGTATGGACTTGAAGAGGTTTAAAAATATAACGCAGATGACCAAACCATATGCTAGCAAATAAGATGCTGCAATGGCAAAATTAGAACTGTTTTTGTGGTATGCCCATGCAATAGCTAATGAGCTAATAGTTCATTAAATCAATGGTGGGGGGAGTGTCATCCCTTGTCACCTTTGTTGATACATAAAGCATACAGAAGCCATGAACAGCCACTTCTGTTGGAAAAATTAAACTCATAAATCAGCATTGAAAGCTATTGGTAAGGATTCTCATAGGTCAGATTTAATGGCTTCTTAGTTTAACGAGCCAAGAGGTACATCACACTGAAACAGATCACAGGCTTTTGCAAACTGATGTGCACAACAGAACAGGCACACAGAAGATGAGAATTCCGTGCTGTCCATTGCTTAGAAACACAAATACAAAGTTGTGGTCAGCACAGTAGACCCAAGCAAGGTAAAGAGTGAACAGTCCAAGACGTTTTAGGTAATACTCCACATGAGCTTCAATCCCTGTAAAAACAATGAGAGTATAACTAAGTTTCATATCCCAGCTGTGGTTTTGGTTTTTTTAAAACAGTGTTGCTGGACTGAATACATCACAAAAAGCTTTTATATTCTTTCCCCTTCACATCTGCTTCAGGCTCTCCTCACATTCTGAGGGACATCCCAAAGCTTTGTACCTCTAGGCTTTGGACCTCACGGATCTGGAGGTAGAGAAAAGCTCAATGCCAGTTATTAGCGATTTCAGCAAAATCAAGCAGAAATATGGAGTGGCATATAAACACTGGCTTTTGGCATTGGATCTGACTCACTTCTCTACCCCAGCAGAAGAGAGTGGCTTTTGGAAGCTACAACATTCAGAGAAAGTCAAATAAGCTTGGTATTGGGGCACTCAGCATCTATTGCAAAGATGCTGCTTTGCATCATTTTGTTTGATTGTTATTTTGTTTGCCATTTTGTTTCATTTATAAATTGGAGTGTATTTTTTTCATGGTAATTACATTTGTTTCAGCTTATATTTTTGGAGCATTGGAGCTCTATATTTAAAAGATGTATCTTTATCTACTGGTATCATTTCATATCAGCTCCTGCTATGATACAAGATAATAGCTATTGCAGTCATCATATGTCATCATACCTATCATAGCCAATGTCAGAAGATAGTCTTCTACCACTATTTGTGTGTGTCATGGTTTTAGCAGGTAAGACTGAAAACCCCACCTTCACCCCAGACATTGTGCTTTACAGGAGGATGGAGAAGTTTTTGTTTCAGAGCTTTTACAAATTGGGTTTCATGTTCAAACCAAGACATAAAGTGAAGCTCAGTCAACAATGGCCTTTTGCCTATCTAGAGTCAAAACTACGTATGCCTAGGGAGTTTTCAACGTTCAAACTCACTCTGAAATCCCAGCCACACCTGAGGTTCAAGTTTCCTTACCAATATTACACTTCACTATTCTCAGCAGTCATGGAAAGGGAAGACTGGAAGAGAGCAGGGAATTTCATTTGATACTGTTATGGATCTGAGTGATATCACTTCTGCCTTACAAAACAGGTCCTTTTGATTGGTTGGCTAGGTGATGTGCCACACAGAACCTGTACTTCCATCCATTACAGGTGAGTTGGTTGGCCTGCAATGCCTCTGGCAAGAACAGTCTGGAACACATAACCATCCAACATTGCTCTTGTTAGAGCTACTGCATTCTATTATTTGCAAAACCTGATCCTTCTCATTTGTTTGCATTTACCATTTAATTACATGCGGTTCTGAATATTGATGCATTCACCCTGAATCATGAAAGTGTCAGTATTACATCCAACATGTAATTCAAAGAAATCAAATTTGACTCTATCTGTGTAACTGAGCTGTGAACTGTGGGGCTATGGATGAGTGAACATTTGGCTGATACTGCATAATACAGAGAATCAGAGTATCAGAGAAGAAGTTAAGTTGGAACGGACTTCTGGAGGTCGTGTAATCCAATCTCTGAGGAGCTAGCTGAGGGTTAACTTAGAGCTAACCGACCAAAGTCAAATCAGGCTAGAATCTGGAATGACAGGGGAATGCCAGGATTCACCTCTTTTCATACACGCACTTTCAAATCTCAAGGCTACTTTCTGAGCTCACCAAAAGAAAACCTACTTTCCTGGCAGAAGGCCATCAGGGTATCCCCAAGAAAACATTCCAAGGACCTGTCATCCCTGGTGTCTAGAGGTTTATACAGGAGCCAAGAGTTCAGACTGCAGAGGGGCATGGTATGGTGTGCTCAGCAAAGGGTGCGCTAAGATCACTTCACCAGCCAAATAAAGCCTTTGCATATACTAATCCTCAGAATGTGTGACAGAGGGGTGTTCATTATGCTGATGTGTGTGGCACTAATTTTGAACACATGCCCTTTTCCCTATAAGCATTGGCATATCTTGCTGTATGAAAGACACTGCTCCTCTATTCCCCAGAGGCAGTAGCCGCAAGTATGAACCTGATCATAGGATTAAAGACAGGTAGTCTTCATTTGCTTTAGCTTTAACCAGCACTACAGGAAGCTGTGTTGGTAGCGCTGATAATGTAACTGCTCTGCAGTTATGTGATATATCTTGTATGTGGCCAAGACTCTACAGGTGGTAGTGAATTCTTCTTTCCAGTAGTCTTCACCACATAAAAACACCTATCATTTAAAGTTTGCATATCCTCTGGAACTTTCTTCATTCTTGAAACATAAAAAGATCCCAATAACATATGTACCCATTTTTTTCTAGTCATCTTCCTTTGAGAGAGAGCTGCACTAAAGCTGAGGATTTTCACATGATGCAATACCTGTGTGCTGCATGTAGAGAAGCATCAGAATGGGTGTGTGTGAAGGGAAAAGGCTAGAAAACTGGATCACAAGATGGGGAATAGAGCCTTAAGTTGTCTCAGCCATACTGCCTGTTGGAGTATTCTGTAGAGCATGTAGCCACTGAATCTCTCCTGAGAGCTGGATGCAGGACTTGGTTGTTCATGTTGCAGAAGGCACCTTGGGAGTGACTTAACAAGCAGGAAGTGTGGACAGTCAGGGAAGCAACACAAGCTACCAGTATGTACAAAGCCAATGTCTGGTTTCTACACACCACCAAGAGTGTATAGTCCATTCACATCTGCATTTGTGAAATGTATTCCTTTCTACTGAAAGACTTAAAAAAATTTTTTTCTATATCAAATGCAAATTTTGGAGGAATTTTAAGATCTCTGTTAAAAGTGGTGACTTTTTACCTCACAGCCACATGCAGGCTGGGAACTGAAGGAATGACTTCAACTTTTCATAATCTTCAGAATGTCTCTCATTCTCAAGGCATAATCTCTACTCTCTGTCAGTAAATATGCTGCAGGAATAACAACTGTAAGGAATAACAGTGTATGGACACAGAGCTGTGTAGGACTGATGCTGTTTCCAGTTGGCTTTCTGGGAGAAGGACATTGCACTCTTTGAATGATGCTAAGCAGAGAAAGACACTACCTCTCCTTCTGCCTGAACATAAGGAGAAGCAGAAGGGAGATAGACTATCTATGTTTTTTTTAAAAAAAAATATCCTGGCAATGTCTTAGAAATGTGAGGCAATCAAGATCTATGTTTATGATTAGCTGTCAGGTATTTGATTATTTCATGTGGATTCTGGTAGCTTTTTGGGCCATTCAAAAGTAATAATATTCTAATGATGGTGGTCTTGAAACATTTGGATGGGCTACAGGCACCTGGTATTAATTTCTACATTTACCATGAAGCTGACAGAGAATGTGTATAAATGTGTGAATGTGTGAATAGACATATTGGTTGTTTGTGTTTGTATGTCATTAACAATACAAGCAGACGACCAGCTAAAGTTAAAACCAAACTACAGGTATAGTGGTAATCTAGAAAAAATGAATTGCACATGAAGGAGTTGCTTAACCTGATGCAATGAGAACATAGTTCTTAGGCTCAAGCCAATGACTCTCTGAAAGATTTTTGTTTGTTTGTTTGTTTATATCTTTCTCCAGTGATTGGGCAGTGTCAGGAGTTCATATTCGTCTGAGTCAAAAAAGAACTGAAGAAGTGTTTCTTTGTGGTAAACTCAATTTGTGTGCAATTTATTCTAGCTGACCAGCTAGCTCCAGTCACTCTGTTGAAGGTGGGTGACTCCACTCACTTCAACAAGAAACAATTATGACAATGTCCTTCTTTCTTTCTTATCTCCCTGTCTGTCAGGGAAATGGCTTAATTAGTTATTGCTTGAGTGAACAAGTTATGCAGTAGAGGATAATTAAAAAAGATGAGATTTCTGCTTGGTCCTGTCAGTGACAGTGGTAACTGTTAATACTAGTGGGAGTAAATTGTGTAAGTAACCTTTTGCTTTCACAAAACGTATACAGTAGCTACAAATCTGCCAATACCAGACTAGCTGGAGGTCCTGTGTTGTGAAACACAGTTTATTCTGAAAGCTTGCACTGTCAATGCCAACCAGAAGCTAGAATGGGAACCAGGCTTTCATTGTTCTCCTGAAAAGGGCAGATAGGATGTCCCTTCAGAATGAAATTTTCTTCCTTACTTCTACTCTCTGCAATTTCCTCAAGCAACAAAATGACAAATTTATACCAGTGTGCCATAGCAGCTCACTGTGAGCTCACATTTTCTTGCTCACTGACTCCAAAGTGACTAAATCTTCAAATTACCGCTTTAGATCCCGGTCCTGGAATATAAGCCACCCTTGCACCTGTGAGCTTCACTGAGTCAAGTGTGGGTTTTGGGACGAACCAATCAAAGGAGTGGTCACAACGATTCATTTCTAGGAGTGGGATATTAGCCTTCATTTCGGTGAGAAATTTTCTTTCCTGGATAATTTTTTTCCCCTAGCAATTCTTACTTCAGAGTTTGGTTAACCTAGACTTGGTGCATACTGAGCCAAACCAGCCAAAGAGATTTTCAACGTTTCTGAGGCTTACAACAGAAACCCAAGAATTCCTTAGGAAAGGTAAAGCTTCAGAGAAGGTTGTAATGCAAGTACTGTTGGTCCAAATATTTAACCTAAGATTTAGTACCACCTTCAAGGTTTCCTGTAGATCCAAAGTCAATAAAGGCACAGACTTTGATTAGAATTAAAGCACTGGAGGATAAAATATTTACTATCATAATCAAATTCCTGGAGCTTTCTTTGCCACATGGATCCTGGTAGATCACCCTGCCTCACAAGTGATAATGAGCACATTAATGCTAGCTCTACTGTGCTGGCACTAATGGTCAGCCTAGTAGCACATTAATGCTTGCTCTGCTGTGTTTATTGGCTGCTTGTTCTCTATCTTCCTACCCTCTGCAGTGACAAGCAGAATAATCAGCCCTTATTTTCCCCACTGTAACAGCCCTTTACTCATTCACTTTGGTTTGGGCAAGTTTTACCTTATATACAGAGATTCTTTGAGCTGGATATAGACAAAGTAAGAGTAACTGGCAAATACCTACTGGGTAAAACAGCCGTGCTGTACAAAGCTATGCCTGGAATCACAGTCTTTGAAGACGAAGATGTATGGGAGGCTTGTGTTCCTCTGAGCATGACCTAGACCGGGAGGCATTGACCCTGGAGACTGGGATGGAGACAGCTGGTACAGTCCCAAACCCCCAGATTAACACCTATGAAAAAGCCCAAGAGGTATGCTCCTGTATGCTCTCTTTATGCTTGTTGGTTGAAAGTGCTGAACAGAGAAGTGGAACGGGCCTGAACTCCAGTGGCCCTGACAGCTGAATTCTTCAGACCAGGAACCTTGAACTTCAGCAGTGCTGTGCAGGGGAAGTAAATCTCCAAAACCTCAGGAGGAATGGTTATAAAGTTATTGTAAGAGCACCTACAACTCTGCTGGACTGAGGAATCATGTCAGTATCAATAGAAGACCTACCATCAGTGTGTCCAGAGGGAATTAAATGCATTGCTGATAGAGAAGAATGAAAGCCCAAAGAAAGCCTGAGAAGAATGGCTCATAGAACTATTGGCCATAAACTCATAACTGCAAACATAGTATGTATCCTTGATTTAAAGCGGATTTTAACTCACATTTCAAGTTTTAAAACAAAAAATGCTCTTTTTGTTTTGTTTTTTTTTTTTTTAAGAACTCCTTTCATTAGCTCAAATTCTTTTGACTAAGACATTATAAAGGTGAGCTGTACCTCACCTTTAATGAAAAACATTACACCCTAGAAGTGCAGAATATCATCAATAATGGTAAGCCATTTAACTTCTGATTCAATTATTTAGAAAGGCAGTTACTATTACTGTTTTACTGTAATCTTAGTCCTTACATACTTCTGCTGATGTCAAGGGGTTATTCTACTTCGTGAGAAAACTGAATTCCAGTTTTAGTCAAATGAAAGCATATGGTGTTTCTTATTGGTTTTTTGTTGTTCTTTTTTTTTTTTTTTTTTTGTCATGCTGTTATCTGTTTTGTTTCACAGTAATTCTAGTTCCTTGCATCTGCAAGTCACTTATTACATTAAACTGTGAACCGTCCTGTAAAGAAAGGAAGAAGTCAGTCAGTCCTACAGCATACCAAATAGTATCACAGAACCAAAGATCAGACCAGTCTTAGAAATGGTTTAATCAGTTTCAGTACATTTTTAGAAAAGCAAATTGATAAACAAAAAACCCTACTGGCTGTAGGAGGTATTTATAGTTTATTTTACAGGGTGATCCTCCAAACGTTATCAACAAGGGAAGAGGCTTTTCAGACCTATTGTTGAATTCAGTAGGGAGCTTTCAAGGAAGCATGCATGTGTATGCATAAAAGGAATCCTGAAAAGCAGTATAGGTGTATTCATGACTGAAAATAGAGAGGAAGAAAAGTCTGAAACAGAAGGATCAGCTTAGTACTGCTAAGACACAAGTAGCTAAGAACGGGAAAAAAAAATAATGTGGGCTAAGTATGTGCATGTGAATGTTCAAGACAGAAAAAAAGAAGACTGAAATGAGTAAAGCTGACCTCAAAGGAAGATAATGTAGATATGTGTAAAAGACACCTACATCACCTGTCTAATAACCAAAGCTTAATTCCTACCTACACATACATATTTCCAAAGGTTAACGCTATAATGCATGACTTCAGCTGATGTGTTAGCACTAACATTTCCTTCAGTGTAAACGCAGTAGAAACATCAATTAGTGTAGTTATAAGTAATCCTGGATTGACAACTCAGGCTGTAAGAAAAAAATTTCACAGAAGCTGTAACAAAGAACTAAAAGTGATGCTATCAAGTATCTGCAGGAAGGTACATGGATTGTATCAAGAAACAATGTGATGATTGTGAAACTTGCTATTGTTCTATACTCACTGTCTCAGAACATTACTATAGATCTGATAGCTGCTAACTGGAGCTTATCTGTTCATTAGAAAGAGAAGACAGAACTATGTAAAATGAATTAAACAAGGAAAATATGTATTTTTAAGCCTTATCTCTCCTTTCCATGGTACGAAGTTGCTAGACGAGGTATTTTTGCATGTTTCTTTAATAAGTTCAACTTTTAGTAGAATATCAAATCTGACATAGGGATTCTTCTACTGTTCTGAATTTTTAAGCTTAAATTAGTCCATCCCTGGTGAAAATGATGACCAGGACTAAATGCAGTTCTACTGCAAAGGCATCAAAAGCTTAAACCAAAACAGATAAATCAATTTGCTCTGTGTTTGCAACCAACAAAGTCTGATGTCTTTGAAGTGTTAACAGTATTCTGATCAATCTACATTCCTACATGCTCTTAAAATCACTGATTCCAATTTTTAAATAAGTAAAGACTAGCTTTAGAGTCCTACTTTTGGCAAAGTAGCTTCTGGATTTTAAGCAGTTCACAGTAAGATTTGTGATATTTTGATGAATTAATGTTTCAGTTAGGAGTTGCCAAATCCAGTAGCCCAATGTCTGTCCAGTGGTAAGGCTGCAGTAGGTCCTTGTCCCCAGGTTGAACCAGTAGTGAGGCTGCACATGTATTTCTGATAGATTTGTGCATGCATACACACAGATATACAATACACATATACACAAACACATGGCCAGCCACACAGATCAGTGCATACAGAAAAAGCAGCACTCACATAAACACAAACAGCACTAACAGCCTCATTCTGTTCCCCTCTATGGCTGATCAGGATGAAGGTCTGTTAACAGAAAACATATACATATACATATCCTATATACAATGTGATCTCTCTGGTAACTGGCTCTAGCCCAGTAACTGGCTCTGGACCTCAGCCTCCCCATCTGCTGGCACCTGGACAAATGAGCCCCTGGGGCTGGTACTGCCCCAGTTGCTGGTACTCAGACCCCTCACTCACAGACAGGCACACACACCCAGCCCCTCCCCAACACACATAAAGAAGCACACAAGGGACTCTCCAGTAACTGGCCATAGACAGTCCATCCAAAAACTGGCCTAGGATCCCCTGGCCTTCTAGATACTTTGCACACTCACACACACAGCTGCACCCACCCACACATACTGTGTCTTCCCAAGTAACTGGCCTTCAACACTCAGGCTACCAAGAAGCTGGCCCTGAACCCTTGATCTCCCCAGCTGGCTGACAACTGCGCATACAGACCCCTGAAGCCTGCAGCCACATTCCAGTTGCTGGTACTCAGACTCTCCTGCACTAACACATGCACGGACACACATGCTATGGATCCTTCCAGTAACGGGGCTTAGACAGTCTACCTACTGGCTAGCCCTTGGATCGTGCTGTCTCCTGTTGCCTCATGCATAGACACACATGCAAATGTGTCTCATAGTCAACCCCTAGACCTTATGGTCTCTTCAGTAGTCAGACTGGACCGCCTCAACCCTTCTATAGCTAATGCCTCCATTTGCCTCGTGGACTGAGAGGCACACATGCAAACAGGCCTCTCCCTCCACCCAGACCCTATGGCCTCTCCAGTAGCTGGGTTGAACCTCCTGGTCCCTCCAGTAGCCAACTCACACACCCTCTGGTCTCTCCAGTATACAGCCCAGACTTATGGTTGCTTTGATTCCTGACTTCCAAACCACTTATCTTACTTACTAGCTAGCCTGGCTTGATATTTGCCAGTGTCACATGGTGTACTCACACCATATGCATTCACTCTCATCTCTCCTGTTGCTGGCACCACTGACACACAGGCCTCTGTGAGCTGTGGTCTGACTCCAGTTGCTGCCACTTTGACCTCCATATACACACTTTTATATAGAATAGACAGCCCTTCACCCAGGAAAATAAAAATGGATTTTAATAAGAAGACAGGAGAGACTGAAGTGATCAGGTGCAGGGCATGGCCAGAAGAGCATACTGACCAGCAATCTGCTTACACACAACCAGTCCCTTAAATACCCTTATCCCTCTATCTTCTTACACTTGTTCAACCCCAAAATACATTGATCCCCCCCTTTGCCTGTCCTTGGTTCCTCTTCAAAACATTTTATGAAATGTCTTGCAGAATCCCAAGATGCTCTTGCCCAGCATCCCATAGGCAGTAACCCTCCTTGGTCTGTAAGGTGATCAGAGAGCCTGTCCAGTTGACTCATCATGATGGCCTTCACCACACAGACAATGCAGCTGATCATCCTCCTCTGACAGCCCTTGAAGGAGGCAGATCAGAGTGCTCCAGTTTCTCTACTTACATTATAGGGGTTTCCTGACTGTCTGTGCTCCTTTGCATATGTGAAGATGAAATTCTTATGTCATAATCTATCTAACAGTTTCGTTGTAGATTCTGGAAAAAAATGTTCTAAAATTACAAAGATTTTCTACTTTTATTTACTAAGGGCTAAGTAAATATAATAAAATTATATATTTATTCTGATATCACAGACATCATATACTGCACATGCTTGAGCCCACCATTGGCAAAATAACAGCTGATCAATGGGAATGTGGTTGGAAATAGTGTAGGTGAATGGGACACTCAGTCTGAAAGGCTGTTTGCCTCAAACTGTTAAGGCTAAAGAAGAAGGTAACCATCCATCAGACTGAACAGTAACCAGAGAATTACCAAGAGACTTTTGGACCAAAGAAGGGGTCATCTCATAAACAAGTATAAAAGAAGCATGAAGGTTTGTAATAATGGGGATAGACCTTGGAGTAGAAAGGACCAGCCAGTTGAAACCCAGTTTTAACAGTGCCAGAAACTGTCCCACCAACAGCATGACCTCTGCTAAGCCTCCTCCCTGTCTGATGCCATGATTAACTTGCATCTGGTCTGACACTATAGGATGAGACTCACATCTTGTGTGTATGCATGTGACACTCTGGGATGTTCTCTTACCAGCATACAGATTAGCAGATTGTGGGGAACACACGGGTACACATAAAGCTAGATCACCCACACCTCCAACAGCACACTTGCGAACCCATGCTCCCAGAAGAGGGTTTGTGTGCTGGTAACCCATGTTCTGTGGTGGAAGGGAAACATGTAATTTTGAAAGTATGTGTGTATGTATGTGTCTGGGTTGAAATTTTTTAGAAATAGCTATAGAAAGTGTTTAGAAATTAGATGTAGATGTGCATTTTGTTAGTGTCTCCTATTAGACACTTACTGATATTGATCCTGCATGAATAGTTCACTGGCTGCTGGTTAACTACATGTCACTAATAAATCAAGAAATGTCTTCAAACACCATATGATTTAAAGTCTGTGAACTGATCAGGTTTTGTCTGTGACAAGCAGTATTTTTTGAGTTGCTGGGATTATCAAGGTAAGTAGAGTTATCTGCACCAACAGATCATGGTCATAAGCACTTTCAGTAACTGGTTTCTGCTTATAATTACCTGATTCTATCCATCACCTGATATGCATAAAGAACAATGGCATCTTTACAAAATGGCAATTATAATTTAGTTAATTAGCCATTTCAGGCGAGTGTTTCAGTAACACTATTTATAACATTACTCTAACAAACTCCCACTTCCTTTGAAATGTTTAAAAGCCAGATCAAACTGACAGGCAAAGTACAGCCCTAAATTTAATCCACTGAACACTGCTAGATTTCTTGGGTTAATGAGGCTATTCAGGCATTCTGTGATGGTACGTTTTACACAGGTAAGCATATTTTTAAACATCATCATCTAAACTCATACATTAAAATGCATTTGTCATACGAACAGGGTCTCTCTTAATTGTAGACAGTGGGATCTACCCCTACCAGTATTTTATAGCCCTTGGTAAAATCTCTGAGTATTACTTCCCTCTTGTGCTAACCATGGACAGTAGATATTAGCATATATACTTACTAGCACCCAGCTTGTTACTGCAACTCACCTTCAGGAAGTGTATTGAGTCTGTGCAGTAGGCTTCAGTGGGGATTATACAGGCTGTTCCCAAAATCTCAGAGATGAGCAGCTAGCAATTTGAGCTAAATGTGAATAGTGGAGCATAGCAGAAAGTTGAAGGTCCAAACTTCCCAGCTGACATTTTATTTTGTTTGTGAGGTAAGTAGCAAGAATTTATTGTACAATCATGTGCTTCAGCCCTCTTTTTTCAATGAAATTGCAAAGTAGAGATTTTGCAATACAGGGGTCTTCTGCATCTGTCTGATTGTTCAGTAGCCCTCAAAGTAAGTTTCAGTGAGCATCACCAATCTTGCAGAGATCAGCAGACAACTTGGGCAAAAAGGGGCATATAGGGAAAAGTTAGATCCTTCAAAAGACAATGGTCATTTTTCTGTTTTCCAATGTATAAGTAAAAATGCTTGCCTGGCTAGTATTAGCTTCATAATGAATAATATATACTGATCTTGTTTTGTAAAATACTATTCTCTTAAACCTCCATTCCGTTACATATGTGTGCGCAATGCACACAATTCTGCTACACAGGATTTTCTATGGAGATTTCTGCCAGCAAAAAAAGCATTAGAGTTGCTATTGCCTAAAAATAAAGGGAAAACAGCTTTTAACAATTAGTCAACTTCATACAGAGGGGTAAAAAGACCAGGCAAGCTGGTGAGCACACAAACTTCTCTTCAGGTCTCAAAGAACAGCATCAAACGCCAGTGTAAATTTTACATAGTCCAATAAAAGACATTACCTCACCTTGCTACCTACTCTATCACTAGGCTGTCATGACTACAGGACTTGTTATTATTTTGTATTAAGAGGGAAAACAAAAATAAAGGGAAAAAATAGTCTAAATTAAAGGATAGAAAACCTTTTCACCCTCATATTCAATGTTCAGGGTCCTCAAAAGATTGAGACTTTTGGTGGATTTTAGAGAAGGTGAGATACTTTAGAGGTTATTTAAAGAAACTGGCTAATGGTTAAAATGATTTCCATTTTTTTAAGGTCCTTGAGCTGTATCAGAAAAGGTTTGGTCAGGAGGAAATTAAGGCATTTTCCTTTTAGATCCTCTCTGATAATGCCTGATTCTCTGTGGCAGACAAACACAAATGATTGTTTAGACATGGGAAGGAAATACAAGAGCATAGCAGAAATAGCTAGAAAAATCTCTCCAGGAAGTAGACTAGGGGAAAGGGAAGTGAGATGGTAGAATTGGTTGCTTCAAAGTTGCTGCAGTATTTTAATGCTGATATGCACTGAGAGTCCAGGTTAGCAAGGATGTTCCTCTAAGCAAAGGAGAGTCACCGAAAATACCTTTTTCACAGCCCTAACTAATTATTCTGAGAGCTCAGTGGGACATCCAACTGCCAGACAAGTCTGCCTGCATTACAAAAAAAGTTGCAGAATCAAGTTTTACAGCAAAAATTTATTTGGACTTAATTTAGGAAAAGAAAGAAAAGAATACAAACTGTATTTCATGTTATGCAGGAAATACACAGTCTGGTTTTCTTCAGTACAGTTCCACATTAGAATTTACATCTAATGAGAAAATTAGAATAAAATATCTAAAATTTCTATCTGTGTGTATATGTAGCCAAATCCTGTTTTACTTGGTTGACAGCAAAAGCAGTTTCCTCCTCTTTGAGCCCTTGTATTAAATACACCCAGAAATAGGACTTTACCTTTTGTATGATCTCCACTGATCACAGAATCACACAATTATAGAATCACAGAATGGTTAGAAGGGACTTCTAGAGGTCATCTGGTCAAGCAGGGCTACCTAGAGCCTGTTGCCCAGGACAATGGCTTTTTAATATCTTCAGGGATGGAGACTCCATAACCACTCTGGGCAACCTGCGACAGTGCTCGGCCACCCTCACAGTGAAAAGGTGTTTCCTGATGTTCAGAGGGAACCTCCTGTGTTTCAGTTTGTGCCCACTGCCTCTTGTCCTGTCACTGGACACCACTGAAAAGAGCCTGGCTCTGTCCTTGTTGCACCCTCCCTTCAGGTATTTTATATATGGATGAGGTTCTCCTTGAGTCTTCCATTCTTCAGGCTAAACAGTCCCAGCTCTCTTAGCCTTTCCGCATATGTGAGATGCTCCAGCCCCTTAATCATCTTCCTGGCCCTTCGCTGGACTCTGTCCCGTAAGCCCATGTCTCTCTTGTACGGAGGAGCCCAGAACTGAACGCAGGTCCAGGGGTGGCCTCACCAGTGCTGAGTGGAGGGGAAGGAGCACCTCCCTCGGCCCGCTTGGCAATACTTTGCCTAATGCAGCCCAGAATACCAGCAGCCTTCTTTGCTGCAAGGGCACATCGCTGGCTCGTGTTCAACTTGATGTCTACTGGGACCCTCAAGACCTTATTTGCCAAGCCGCTTTCCAGCTGGGTGGCCCCCAGCATACATCTGGTGCATGGGGTTGTTCCTCGCCAGGAGTGGGACTTTGCACTTCTCCTTGCCAAACTTCCTCAGGTTCCTGTCAGCCCATTTCTCCAGCCTGTTGATGTGCTGAATGGCAGCATGACCCTCTGGCCTATCACCCACTGCTCCCAACTTTGTGTCATTGGCAAACTTGCTGAGGGTACACTCTGTCCCATCATGCAGATCATTAATGAAGATGTTAAACAGGACTGGACCCAGTATGGACCCCGACCCTTTAGGCTACACTGCTAATTATTGGTCTCCAACTAAACTTTTCACTGCTCATCACCACCCTCAGGGCCGGCCATTCAGCCAGTTTTCAGTCTGCCTCACTGTCTGTTCATCTAGCCCCTATGCCAACAGCTTGAGGGGCTACGAGGCTCTTATGGGAGACAGTGTCAAAGGCCTTACTGAAGGCCCAGTAGACACTAGCCACTGCTCTACCCTCATCTACCAGGCCTGTCATTTAATCATACAAGTTTATCAGGTGAGTCAAGTATGGCTTCCCTTTGGTGAATGCATGCAGACTACTCTTGATGACTTACTTGTAATTCATGTGCCTGAAGTGGTTTCCAAGGTTAGTTGCTCCATCACCTTCTCACGAATCGAGGTGAAGCTGACCAGCTTGTAGTTCCCTGAGTCTTCCTTCTTGCCCTTTTTGAAGACAGGAGTGACATTTGCTTTCCTGCAATCTTCAGGCACTTCTCCCAGTTGCCATGATCAAAAATTATTCAGAAGCAAAATCAGCATTCAGTACCTCAGCCTTTTCCATGTCCTGTGTAACCAAGTCCCCTGCCTCATTCACCAGTGGGCCCACATGTTCCCTAGTCTTCCTTTTGTCACCTATAAACTTATAGAAGCGCTTCTTGTTGCCTTTGACATCCCTCACCAGTTCAATTCCAGGTGGGCTTTGCCTTTCCTAAACCCTTCTCTACATGCTTAGACAATGTTTCTGTGTTTCACCCAGGTTATTTGTTCTGCTTCCACCTTCTGTATGCTTCATTTTTGTGTTTGATTTTGCCAGGAGCTCCTTGTTCATCCATGCAAGCCTCCTGGCATTTTTGCCTGACTTCCTGCTCATTGGGTTGGAACCTTCTTGAGCTTGGAGCAGGTGATCCTTGAATAATAACCAACTTTCTCTGAAGAGGCCAAAGTCTGCTCTCCTGAAGTCCAGTGTTGTGATCCTGCTTTTTGCCCTGCTCACTCATCTCAGGATCCTGAACTCCACTGCCTCATGGTCACTCTGCTTTTCTCTACAGTGCCTTTCACCTGCTCTAGTGGACATCAGATTTCAGGAAAACTCTTCCAAAATCTTCCATAGAGAATTCTTCTGATGGCCAACTGCATGAAGACGTATACAAGCACAGCCCTGGGAACCCCGATAGGAACAATCTCAAAAATATGACCTCAGAATATCTGTTCATAATAAGTCAGAGAGAGAAAATTAATGTAAAGGTTCTGAAAGCAGCATAGTGTACCTCAACTTGGGTACAAGACCTCCCAAAAATTCAGCTCACAGTAAAACTGTGGGAAAACGATATGCAATTAGCTGAGATGAATATAGGCCCTGGCGATTATAAAAGGTATACTTGGGCTGTAGTCCAATCTGATACTGCCCACTTAACAATGAAGAATTAAAGTCAGAGGGAGTTTAAGATGATGTTGTTACATTCTCTTCCCAGAACTACTGATTGGCTGAAACATCAGAAATCCAAGGGAACAGATCCAGATATGATTCTCAGGTGGTATACTTATAGGACCGCTTAGCATCCAACCCTTGCCAAAGAGACGAGATCTAAGCAAGTCTCAGGCAACACTTAAGTTGTGCACTGGTACTGGGGGAAAAAAAGCATAACCCCTTAATACTGGCAGATTATATATTTCCCATTTCCCTGTTTGAAAAGGGCAAGGAACTGACCTTATTCTAAATGAAATTAGGAGTGAGAAGTAGAGTCTTAAGGTTCATTGTTAAAATTAATTTAATCACTGAATCACTTGACCCTCAAATGGTGGCAGAAATTCTAAACTATTTATTTAGTCTGTTAAATAGATTGAATGAATGAAAAAATGAAAAAATGAAAAAATCATGTCATCCAGTAAAATGTGGTGCACCTGAAATGACAGCATCTAAGTACAAGACAAATGCAGACATAGAACTTAACAACCTACTTCAGCAAATGTGAACATTTACTCTCACCGGCCTCCCCAGGCTATCTTAAACATTATCATAAAGGAATGACTGACTATAGAGGACTTCATACTAGGCTCTGAGGAGCTACAGTTAAACTGTATTGGATCATTGGGGAAAATGACCCAGAAATTTCATTTTCAGTTATGTATAACTGAAAGTATGTCTTTCTGCTACTTAAAGCCATGCTAGGGAATAAACTGGAGCACTGAATGCCTGATCATTGCCACTGCATAATTCTTATTTTATTACTAGGTTCGGTTAAGAGAAATCCAGTTAGCTTTGTCTGAGACAAAGTTCAGTTTAGGAGATTGTTTGCTTCAGGGACCACTGCCATAGGCAATGTTGATGACAGTGTTGCTGGACTGTTTCTTTGCACAGTTCTCAACAGTATTATAGAAGATCTTGTGCCTTCACATCTCCTTACATACCACAGACACAGTGTTTGCTATACAAACCTGATTTCTAAAGGCCTATGAAGTAGACTTTTAATCACTTAGGAGTAAATTAATCCGTGTGAGTGCCTGGATGGAGCTCTAAAAGCTCAAATCTCTTTCCTACTGTCAAGAGACTGGCAAAGGTGGTAGTCAAAACAGCCTCTTGGGCCCCTGTTAAACATTTAGTTCTCTGGCATCTCTCTCTTGCATAACCTAGTGTTCTGCAGGAGTTCCCCTTACCTGTTAGGATGCAGACTGGCAGAACTCTTGCTCCCAAAGGAAGAGACAGGCTAGCAGACTGGCCAGAGGAAGACTCACAGACTGCCTGGCATGAACATGAAGAGCAAACAGAGCACAGCAGGATCATTAGTAACTTAAGATGTAGCACTAGCCAGGGTGGGCAGCATGTTGTGGAAGTGAGTGCTAACCAAAGTCCTCCTGCAGTCACAGATTGAGTAACCCTTCCCCAGAGCCTGCCTGCAAGTCTACATACTTGTCGTGCTTTAACCCCAGCCAGCAACTAAGCACCACGCAGCCGCTCGCTCACTCCCCCCTTGGTGGGATGGGGGAGAGAACCAGAAGGGTAAAAGGGAGAAAACTTGTGGGTTGAGATAAGAACAGTTTAATAATTGAAGTAAAATAAATTAGAACAGTTAAATAGGCAAAGCAAAAACCATGCACGCAAACAAAGCAAAACAAGGAATTCATTCACTGCTTCCCATCGGCAGGCAGGTGTTCAGCCACCCCCAGGAAAGCAGGGCTCCATCACGTGTAACGGTTACTTGGGAAGACAAATGCCATCTTGCCCAATGTCCCCCCTTTCCTTCTTCTTCCCCCAGCTTATATACTGAGCATGACGTCATATGGTATGGAACAGCCCTTGGGCCAGTCTGGGTCAGCACCAGCACCAGCACCACCCCCCCCCCACCCCCACCCCACCCCCACCTCCCCCCCCCCCCCGGCTGTGCCCCCTCCCAGCTTCTTGTGCCCCCGGCAGAGCAGGGGAAGCTGAAAAGTCCTTGACCACTTAGCACCTATTTAGCAACAGCTTAGCACTACTTAGCAAGAACCAAAACATCAGTATATCATCGACATTGTTCTCATCCTAAACCCAGAACACAGCCCCATACCGGCTACTAAGATGAAAATTAACTCTATCCCAGCTGAAACCAGGACAACACTATGCACAGAACATCCTCCGAAGGGAGAGTGGTGTGTACTATGTGAGGATGAGCAAAGGTGTGTGGTATAGTCAGCAAGTTGGAGATTTCTCTAAACAATACTCAGTATTGACTCTGTTTTGTAAGGTGAAGGGAGAAGAGGAAGATTTCAGCTATCTGGATCCAAGCCACTGTGTGCTATTCTGCCTCTAGTCCAGGAATCCCTCTCTGATGCTGTTTCATTTCATTTCATTTAACAATGTAGAAATATCCTAAGATACTATTTCTCCCTCTGGTCAGCAAAGATACCTTTACTGAGCTGGACCCCATTAACAGGAGAATGACCAGCTTGAAGGTCATCTGTCACTATGCCATTGCATTACTTCACAAGGTCCATTGTAGCTCAAGCTGTTGAGAACATGCTGGGTTTCAGCCCTGTTCTTCACATTTCTGCACAGGGCTGGTATAGGCCTCTAAGCATGACCTATCATGAAACGCAGTGATGATCAATCTGCGAGACAGGCTAACTGAGGATAAAAGGTAAAAATTTTTTGCTGAACAGGCCCTCTTTTTTGTTCCTTTCCACTGCTGATAAGGTCCAGAGCAACATAATGACACTTGCAGTGGCCAAGAGTGCAAGTCAGTTTTGGAGCTAACCTAGTAGTAACTCCTTTGGCCTTTAGGCCCAAAAAAGTAGAATACAAGCCCTACAATACTAAGATGTTGATCTTCAAAATGATTCATTCTGATTTCATATGTGGTGTTCCTCATGGAATAATAACATAGTAATAACAGTATAATCTGCTAATTACAGTAAGTAATGACAGCATAATCTGGTGTTATTTTATTGATGCAGCTTACTGTCAGGATCAATTTGATCCTAGAAGGTTGTAACCAATGAAATCAAAATTATCAACTAAAGCATAACTAAAAAAGGAGGGAGTGGGCACAGGATCCCACAGTAATAGGGATTCCTCTTGTTGATCTTCCTCCTGGTGGCTGCCCAGGAGGTGGCTGACAGCTTAAGTTCTGTTACTTAGGGGGACCTCAGATAGGGAAGATTTGGATGAATGAAAATAGGAGTGAAAGAAGTGCAGTTAGAATCTCAACAAGATGTTCTGGAGCCAGAAGAGGGATCACAGTGTGTTGCATTTGAGTGTATGTCCTATACTCAAATACATAGTTAGTGAATTCTTTCATTCTAAGGTACAGACAAACCAACTAGTAATTATTGTGCAGCTGGCAATACTCCAACTAGTTCATCCTTCTCTGGGCTATGTCACACTTGGAAAGGTCATTTTGAGTCTTTCAGATAGGGTGAGAAGATACCATGCTAAAGTCTAGGAAATCCCTAAAAACCCACTGGTGCAAGAGTCGTCTGTAGATGTTACTCTGCTTGGCGTTTCAGTACTGGACAAACTTTTCTTTACAGACACCACAATAGTGAGCTTAAAAGTGCTAAAGAACAGTAGGTTAAATAATTAAAAAATACACCATCAAAGAATGCAGAAGAACTGGGAAAAGTTTGGAGAACGGTGAGGAAGCAGTGTAAGACTTCCCTGAATGGAAACAGGATGGCTTCCAGGAGATAATGACAGAGCTGTATACAAGTATGTGTGCAATGGCATGGATGTGTAGATAAAAAATTCATTGTTTCTTACAAGAAAGCACAAGTTCTTAGAAATGTCAAATAAAGCTGGCAGGTGGCAGACTTGATCAAAGAAAAATGTTTTCCATACAGTGTGAAATGGAACTGTTAACCACTTTGTCCCAGGATGTGGTGAATGCTTTCTATCAGAATAAATTCAAGGGTAAGTCGAAAAGTTCATGGAAGGCAGGGATATTTAAACCACAAAAATATCATGTCCATTTCAGAGACTGCCCTAGTGAAGATTGCTAGGAACTGTTCTAGAGAAGTATCACTATACATTTAGTCTTGTGCTCTTCAAAGACTTCTTTTGTTTGATGAGATACCAGGATGAATGATGTTTAACATGACCCAGTATGGCTATAATGGAGCTTCTTTCAGGCCTCTTTCCAATGTGACACCAACTGTCAAGTCATACGATTTGGAAAAGCATGCATCTGGGTCATGTGACCAGGCTGTTTTGCCACACTGTGCCAGGTGACAGGGTGAGAACTGTTTGCCAGATGAAGCAGCAGGTGCTCTTCACAAGACTATAGGGTAAGTAGCACACACTTCAGCTAAGGTGAAGCTTTGTGGTCCTTCTTACTCTAATCCTGTCATATATAGGTTGTCAGTAATTAACAAGAAAAAACACTGTATTTACATGTGGGCCTGGAGTAAATCATAGAACCTTAGAATCATAGAATCATTCAGGTTGGAAGAGACCTTTAAGATCAGAGTCCAACCATTAACCTAACACTGCCAAGTCCAGCACTAAACCATGTCCTTAAGTACCACATCTACACCTCTTTTAAATACCTCCAGGGATGGGGACTCAACCACTTCCCTGGGCAGCCCGTTCCAATGCTTGACAACCCTTTTGGTGAAGAAATTTTTCCTAATATCCAATCTAAACCTCCCCTGGCTCAACTTGAGGCCATTTCCTCTTGTCCTGTCACTGAGGAATGACACCACTATGCTGAGCTACAAAATGTATGAGACACAGATGTGTTAGGGAGCATCAAGTGGGGGATGATTGTACAGTCTCATGCCATAACACAGGTAGGTCTGCTGTAAAAACACATTGCACAGGACAAATAGAACACCCAAAAGTATCAATGGAAGAAGTTCTGTGTTAGATTAATCATTGGAGTGATTCCTAAACTATATCAGATAGGTAACTGTGCTTTCTTTCCCTTTCTACAGTGAAATCCACAAAAATGAATCACACCTTTCTCTAACTACTTTGCTTGCCTTCCTATGCCTCAGATATCTTTCCAAACCCTGCAAAATGAAACTTTAAAAATGAATTGTCCTACATAAAGGCTTCTTCTAGAGCAAGACAGACCTCCTTTAAAAGTCATATATGAAGTGGTTAAGTTTTTCTGTAGTGAATCAAGCACTTGTGAATTTAGGAGCTGGTGAGCTAATGGAGACTACAAAAACTTTGTATAATAGCTATGTACTTTACATATCATAAAATACCAGATCTATACATTGTAATGCTGAGTGCTAGTAGTGTTCCAGCATCTGTTTTGCTGATCTGTGAAAGGATTTAACCAAGGCAGAGCTGAGACAGATAGTACTCCATTCTGGCTTGAATGTTAGATTGCAAAGCAACTCAGCTAGCCAGTGTCACCCTACTCATTCAAGAACAGTAAAAATACACAGCTCCACTTTCTGTTAATGTGTGTAGAAGCTCTTTATTCGTCCATAATGCTCAAATTCCCATCTCCTTGGGAATGTAGAGGAGTGTGCACTTAACGAAGTGCACCAGCCTTCTCTTCCCCCTACTTTATAAAATGCCTCCAAATGCAACAGACCCAGCCTGAAAAAGCATCCATAGTGCAAGCATGCCTGCCTTGAATGACTTAAATGACAAACTGTACCAAGGAAACCACAGCATGGGAAGAAATGCTTGATTTCATAACACTTAGGGACAGACAACTTTTTGACTACCTGTTGGCCAAAGATTCTAAGGACTGGAGAAGTATATCTCTTCTCTGATTCTATTTCCCTTGCCATCTGTAGTCAAGGGATGAGGTGTTACTGACCATAGAGAAGATGTTATAATTGTAAAAAAGACCTAAATAAAGTAGATTTTCTGGAGCATCGTAAAATGGATTTTTTGGTTGCATTAGCAAGCGAATGGTCTAATAAGAGATGTGGTGTGCTGAAGAAACAGCTGAAATAAAACAGCTTTTATTATACATGAGTAAGCAAAATATTGAGAATATACATAATGATTACTACATTAGATGATACCTTAAAAGAACAGTATTTCTTTCTCTCAAAATAGGGAAAGAATGTATCCATTCTCTGCCCATGTTGACCACAGGAGCCCATTAGCAGAACAAACTTCTTGTCTGTGCTCTTAGTTTCTCTTATTGTTCCTATCTACCCTCCAGGTTTTGACCCTTGGTCTCACAGATATGTTTGCTTGACCATGCAACTTACTATATCAGGTATATGGGGAGAGAAAATTTCCAAAGAATGCTTCACTGACATCTATTCAAAGTAAAGCTGACTTACCCTTATTTTTCTTGCCCAAACATTCATCAAAAAGCTTCTAAGCCAAGGAACCTCTAAACAAACTAGCATAACCAACCTTGATGGAAGATTCTGTATTCTGGTCAGGGTATCTGGCAGTCTGCAATTTCTCATTTTTTATTCTGGAATAATTTGCCACAATGCCCGTATCTTAACTGATTGAAAATGGATCCTAAACTTTTGGGCTGATCTTTCATACTCTTGCAGAACATAATCTTTTGTTTTATAAGGTTTCTCTTTCTTAAAAGAAACAATAAAAAAATCCTTTTGTTTGGCTGCTGCAGCCTGTCACAATTTCTAACAAAGTTCTAGCTTACTCAGTTTCCCTTGAACATGTCACTACATGACAAGGCAAGGCAGTAAACAGCTGAGCTGCATAATCATCCTACTGCTTGTCTGTCAGCCCTTAAAATGGGAGAGGTTAAGTAATTCTGAATGTCTTGTACACTTCTGCCTAAGATGTTCTCTTCCCAGTCTGACATATTAGTCTGTTTGTGCCCATGATCTAACTCCCCAAACCAGGATTTGCCCTCCAGATGCAGGAAACTCTTCAGCTACCAGTTTTTTCATGCAAGATGTAAGATTACCCAGCAAACTCAGTTATCTAGATTTCAAAGAAAAAAGTCATAATTCATATACAAAGGCACTAAGGTCTATGAAATTTGGGGAGGGATGTGCTTGGGAAGCTTATGCTTTTTTCTCAGAGTATACGGAAATGTACTGTCAGAGAAGGCAAGTTAGACGAAGGGTAGTGACAAGAAATCATGGTCGTGATAGAGAACGCCAGAAAATTACAGCCTTTCAATATGAAATAAACAGAATCAGCAGTTCCAAGCATTTCCAAAGCTACTTCTATTGTTCTGGTCTTGATTTGTTGTAAACCACAACCAGGTCTCATTTCTCTGCTTCTTTTTCCTTTTGACATCTATTGAATGCCTTAGTGTGAATAGAGTTTAAACTGCTCTTTGTTAGTTTCTGTTGATAGCATGCCTACTAAGCAAAACATTTTCTGCTTTCATTTCAGAAGCATTACAAATATGTTGTATCCCTGGGAATAACATGTTAATTTTACAATTTTACCTAACTTGCACTAGAATGAATTTGTAAGCCAGTATGAAGTTATTTAGTTCACAATTTTTCCCCCCAGGCATTCTGAATTCATATTACACTTAGGTAATTCTGTTTAACAGTACAGACTTAAACTAAAATAATTCATAACTGTTTGTTTAATAATAATAATAACAACAACAACAACAATAATAACGATGCTGAACTAGACTAGAATTCAGTGTGACTTTTCATCCAGTGCTCACAGATGAGACAAATGACAGAGACATGGGCCAAAGAGAAGCTATATTAGCCGCTTGACCCACACAGGAACATGTGTCTTCTCATACACTAATCGAGTTTCTGTAAATCGAAGATATCTTCCACTCAGGTGTCTAAATCAAAAGTTAAAATTAATTTGGCTTCTTGGCACATAATTAATTTCTGTTCTTTGGCAAAGCATGTATTAACAGGATCGAGGAAGTCATCCCAAAAACATAAGCACACCTTTGACTTGACAAGCAGGGGCATGAAGAAAGAGGTAGGGAAAGGGTGTTTAAATCTTGTTAAATCATGACTGGAGGAAAGTGATAAAAATAACAACAGATATTATTATAAGGGATAAAGCTGTGGGTTGAACGTATCAAACTTTTCGATATTTCTAAAGTAATCTGAATTGAAATTAAGTGCATTATAAATACATTGCATATGACAACAGATGCTGAGGCCTGTCGATCCCCAGATATCCACCAATCCACAATGCCCCAGTTTATGGGCAACACTGCTTACATTGCCACTTAATAATCAAGAATTCTGTACACTAAGAGGGGTTATTTTAGAACTCAGGTCTATATTATTGTCTTTAGCTTTTGCTTGCTGCTGTTTTGAGATACTCTTGCAAGGACATAAAGTTCTTATAATAATATCTTGGATTATGACTTACTCTTCATACATTGTTTCAAAATATATTTCTGGAAGAAATTTCTTGGAACAAGTTTCTTTTGTTTCATAGTGCCAATTACTACTTCCGCATCTGTAGTCTTCCTGTGTCAGTGTTTAAGAGGCATTTGGACACTGCCCACAACATTCTCCTGGAGAAGCTGGCTGCTCACGGCTTGGATAAAAGTGCACTCTGTGCTGGGTTAAAAAATGGCTGGAGGGCCGAGCCCAGAGAGTGGTGGTGAACAGAGTCAAATCCAGTTGGTGGCTGGTCATGAGTGGTGTTCCCCAGGGCTCAGTGTTGGGGCTGGTTCTGTTTAATGTCTTCATTGATGATCTGGATGAGGGGATTGAGTGCACCCTCAGTAAGTTTGCAGATGACACCAAGTTGGGTGGAAGTGTTGATCTGCTGGAGGGCAGGAGACTCTACAGAGGGACCTGGACAGGCTGGATTGTTGGGCCAGGGCCAACTTCATGAGATTCAACAAGGCTGAGTGCCGGGTCCTGCACTTGGGTCGCAACAACCCCATGCAACTCTACAGGCTTGGGGAGGAGTGGCTGGAGAGCTGCCTGGCGGAAAAGGACCTGGGGGTGTTGGTTGACAGCCGCCTGAACATGAGCCAGCAGTGTGCTCAGGTGGCCAAGAAGGCCAATGGCATCCTGGCCATGAAGTCCTCAGCCTCTGGAGGCGACTTCTGGCAGCTGTGAAGGAAAGGTATCCCTTCAAGGAAGATTTTTTATGTCAGCCAGGCAAGTGGACCACCATGGAGAGAGGTATCCAGTACCTGAGAGAATTAGCCGTGCTGGGGGTGATGCATAATGACTTAAACAATGAGCAGTTATCCAAAGATCCAGATGAAGTCCAGTGCACACGACCCATGTGGTCGAAGTTTGTACGGAGCGCACCATCATCGTATGCAAACTCTTTGGCAGTAATGACCTGGAAAGATGAAGGGGGACCAACAGTGGATGAATTAGCTGGCCAACTCCGACAATACGAAGAAAGTATCTCTTCCTCCCTACGGGCCTGCATCTCGGCTGTGGAGAAACTGCCTGACATGCTAGCTGAGAAAGTATCTCAGGAGTTCCAGCGATTCAAAGAGGACATGTCCTACTCCTCACCTGTACGGACCAGTATCTCAGCCATCAGGAGTAAGCATCCCTCTCTTCAAGAGAGAAGATATAGTGAATACACACCACGGGCCACCCTGTGGTTTTATCTGCATGACCATGGAGAGGACATGAGGAAGTGGGATGGAAAATCTACCTCGACCCTAGAGGCACGAGTACGTGAGTTGCAAGGAAAAACAATTACAAAAGGTGGTTCTTCCAGGAAAATTGCTGCTCCCATTTCCAGTGAGCAGTTCCCTAGACAGGGTAGAAGGGCTGATTTTGCTTCTGATCTCAATAAAGGGATTTTTGATTCGCATTTACAAGAAGTGAGTAACGAATGCTATGACCAGGACTAAAGGGGCCCTGCCTCCAGCCAGGTGGAGGAAAGGGATAACCGGGTGTACTGGACTGTGTGGATTCGATGGCCTGGCACATCAGACCCACAGGAGTATAAGGCTTTAGTAGACACCGTGCACAATGTACCCTAATGCCATCAAGCTATGAAGGGGCAGAACCCATCTGTATTTCTGGAGTGACAGGGGGATCCCAACAGCTGACTGTATTGGAGGCTGAAGTAAGCTTAACTGGGAAGGAGTGGCAGAAGCACCCCATTTTGCCGGGCCCAGAGGCACCGTGCATCCTTGGCATAGACTACCTCAGGAGAGGGTATTTCAAAGACCCAAAAGGGTACCGGTGGGCTTTTGGTATAGCTGCCTTGGAGACGGAGGAAATTAAACAGCTGTCTACTCTGCCTGGTCTCTCGAAGGACCCTTCTGTTGTGGGGTTGCTGAGGGTCAAAGAACAACAGGTGCCAATCGCTACCACAGCAGTGCACTGGCGGCAACATCGCACCAACAGAGACTCCCTGATTCCCATCCATAAGCTGATTCGTCAACTGGAGAGCCAAGGAGTGATCAGCAAGACTCGCTCACCCTTTAACAGTCCCATATGGCCAGTGCAAAAGTCTAATGGAGAGTGGAGACTAACAGTAGACTATTGGGGCCTGAATGAAGTCACACCGCCACTGAGCGCTGCCGTGCCGGACATGCTAGAACTTCAATATGAACTGGAGTCAAAGGCAGCCAAGTGGTGTGCCACAATTGACATCGCTAATGCGTTTTTCTCAATCCCCTTGGCGGCAGAGTGCAGGCCACAGTTTGCTTTCACTTGGAGGGGGGTCCAGTACACCTGGAATCGACTGCCCCAGGGGCGGAAACACAGCCCCACCATTTGCCATGGACTGATCCAGACTGCACTGGAACAGGGTGGGGCTCCGGAACACCTGCAATACATTGATGACATCATCATGTGGGGCAACACAGAAGTTTTTGAGACAGGGAAGAAAATAGTCCAAATCCTTCTGGAGGCCGGCTTTGCCATAAAACAAAGTAAGGTCAAGGGACCTGCACAGGAGATCCAGTTTTTAGGAATAAAATGGCAAGATAGGCGTCGTCAGATCCCAATGGATGTGATCAACAAAATAACAGCCATGTCCCCACCAACCAGCAAAAAGGAAACACAGGCTTTCTTGGGTGTTGTGGGTTTTTGGAGAATGCATATTCCAAATTACAGTCTCATTGTAAGTCCTCTCTATCAAGTGACCCGGAAGAAGAACGATTTCAAATGGGGCCCTGAGCAACGACAAGCCTTTGAACAAATTAAACAGGAGATAGTCCATGCAGTAGCCCTTGGGCCAGTCCGGGAAGGACAAGATATTAAAAATGTGCTCTACACTGCAGCTGGGGAGAATGGTCCTACCTGGAGCCTCTGGCAGAAAGCACCAGGGGAGACTCGAGGTCGACCCCTAGGGTTTTGGAGTTGTGGATACAGAGGATCCGAGGCAGGCTATACTCCAACTGAAAAAGAGATATTAGCAGCCTATGAAGGGGTTCGAGCTGCTTCAGAAGTGGTTGGTACTGAAGCACAGCTCCTCTTGGCACCCCGACTGCCAGTGCTGGGCTGGATGTTCAAAGGGAGTGTCCCCTGTACACATCATGCAACTGATGCTACATGGAGTAAGTGGGTCGCACTATCACACAACGGGCTCGAATAGGAAACCCCAGTCGCCCAGGAATCTTGGAAGTGATCACGGACTGGCCAGAAAGCAAAGATTTTGGAATATCACCAGAGGAGGAGGTGATGCATGCTGAGGAGGCCCCACCATATAATAAACTATCAGAAAATGAGAAGCAATATGCCCTGTTCACTGATGGGTCCTGTCGTCTTGTGGGGAAGCATCAGAGGTGGAAAGCTGCTGTATGGAGTCCTGTACAACAAGTTGCAGAAACTGCTGAAGGAGAAGGTGAATCAAGTCAGTTTGCAGAGGTGAAAGCCATCCAGCTGGCTTTAGATATTGCCGAACGAGAAAAGTGGCCAGTGCTCTATGTCTATACTGACTCATGGATGGTGGCAAATGCCCTGTGGGGGTGGTTACAGCAATGAAAGCAGAGCAACTGGCAGCACAGGGGCAAACCCATCTGGGCTGCCGCGTTGTGGCAAGATATTGCTGCCCGGATAGAGAACCTGGTTGTAAAAGTACGTCATGTAGATGCTCACGTACCCAAGAGTCGGGCCACTGAAGAACATCAAAACAATCAGCAGGTGGATCAGGCTGCTAAGATTGAAGTGGCTCAGGTGGACCTGGACTGGCAACATAAGGGTGAACTATTTCTAGCTCAGTGGGCCCATGACACCTCAGGCCACCAAGGAAGAGATGCAACATATAGATGGGCTCGTGATCAAGGGGTGGACCTGACCATGGACACTATTGCACAGGTGATCCATGAATGCGAAACATGCGCTGCAATCAAGCAAGCCAAGCGGTTCAAGCCTCTCTGGTATGGAGGATGATGGCTGAAATACGGGGAGGCCTGGCAGATTGGTTATATCACACTCCCACAAACCCACCAAGGCAAGTGCCATGTGCTTACAATGGTGGAAGCAACCACCGGATGGCTGGAAACATATCCCGTGCCCCGTGCTACCGCCCGGAACAGTATCCTGGGCCTTGAAAAGCAAGTCCTATGGCAACATGGCACCCCAGAAAGAACTGAGTCAGATAACGGAACTCATTTCTGAAACAGCCTCATAGACACCTGGGCCAAAGAGCATGGCATTGAGTGGGTATATCACATCCCCTATCATGCACCAGCCTCCGGGAAAATCGAACAATACAATGGACTGTTAAAGACTCCACTAAAAGCAATGGGTGGTGGGACATTCAAACACTGGGATACACATTTAGCAAAGGCCACTTGGTTAGTCAACACTAGGGGATCTGCCAATCGAGCTGGCCCTGCCCAGTCAAGACTTTTACGTACTGTAGAGGGGGATAAAGTCCCTGTAGTCCACCTAAAAAATATGACAGGGAAGACGGTCTGAGTTACTCTTGCTTCAGGCAGAGGTAAACCCATTCGTGGGATTGCTTTTGCTCAAGGACCTGGATGCACTTGGTGGGTGATGCGGGAGGATGGGGAAGTCCGATGTGTACCTCAAGGGGATTTGATTTTGGGTGAAAATAGCCAATGAACTGAATTGTATAATGTTAGTTGCTATATAATACTGGATGTCATCACTACTATGGTTGCTATATGCCATATCAACAGTATACAGTAAGAATCACCCAAATTAATGAAGAATGAACTTTGAGGAAACCGAGCAAAGTACAGTGGTGATGGAACCAGAACTGGCTTCAGCATGCAACAATCCAACACCACACACCATCTCTCCTGCCCTGAAGGACTGTTATGACAGATGGAGCCCAAAGTCATGGACTAAATGAACTCAACAAACATTTGTGGAGCCTATAGACTAGGAAAATTATATCTATATGTGTGTGTGTATATATATATATATATAAATATATCAAAAGAGTGGAAAAGTGGTAGTGATTAAATGGAATGTGTTTGAAAGTGTAAGACCTGGGCATGATGTATATGGTATGGAATAAGGGGTGGATACTGTCCTGGTTTCAGCTGGGATAGAGGTAGTTCTCTTCTTAGTAGCTGGTATAGTGCTGTGTTTTGGATTTAGTATGACAATAATGTTGATAACACACTGATGTTTTAGTTGTTGCTAAGTAGTGCTCACACCAGTCAAGGACTTTTCAGCTTCCCATGCTCTGCCTGGTGCACAAGAAGCTGGGAGGGGGCACGGCCAGGACAGCTGACCCAGACTGGCCAAAGGGCTATTCCATACCATATGGCGTCATGCTCAGTATATAAACTGGGGCGAGCTGGCCAGGGGGGAAGCGATCATTGCTCGAGAACGGGCTGGGCATCATCGGTGGGTGGTGATCTATTGTGTCGTGTATCACTTGCTTTGTATATTATTATATTATTATTATTATTACTACTACTACTACTATTCTATTTCATTTTACTTCAATTAAACTGTTCTTATCTCAACCCACGAGTTTTTCTGACTTTCACCCTTCCAATTTTCTCCCCCACCCCACCGGGGGGGGAGTGAGCGAGCGGCTGTGTGGTGCATAGTTGCTGGCTTGGGTTAAACCACAACACCTCCTGAAGCCCCTTTTTCTACTTAAAAAACATATGCAAAGCGATTTACAAGGTAAAGCATTGCTCAAACTGGGACAGCACATGTAGCCAGCAAAATTCTGTCTCTCACCTGCTCCTCTCACATTCACCATCTTTTGCATTTGGAATATGTAAATCAACTACGAACCCACTACATCAACACCTCTATAAAGACCCCACGAGTTTGTAACTTCTGTAAAACATTGCTCTACAATTTGTGTCCAAAGAACTCTTCTTTGAATGTCAAAACATTATCAGCTTTTATCACCATTATGAAAATCTAACTGAGAAGAAGGTCCATGGTATCAATTCCTTAAATTAGCTTAGGTAAACTCAGTATTTTCAAATAAAATGTCAGTAGGATTTATAGAACCCTGGCGTTGTTGTCATGAGGAACAACTACTAGACTTAAAGAGGAGGTAGCAGCTATGGTTTCTCTTGCACAAAACCAGCATCTTACGGTGCGCTGGGTGAAGAACGGGCTGAACGGCAGGGCTCAAAGAGTTGTAGTGAACAGGGCTACATCTGACTGCCAACCGGTGCTCCTGAGGGCTCAATTCTAGGGCTAGTTTTGTTCAATATTTTTATCAGTGTTCTGGATGCAGGGGTTGAATGCACCATTAGCAAGTCTCCGGATGATACTAAACTGGGAGGTGCTATTGACTTTCTTGAGGGACAAGAGGATTCGCAGAGATATCTAGATAGATTGGAGCACTGGGCAATCATCAACGGTATGAAATTTAACAAGAACAAATGCTGGATTCTGCACCTGGGACAGAGTAACACTGGACACAAGTATAAACTGGGAGAGTGGCTGGAGAGCAGCCCTGCAGAAAGGGGTCTGGGGGTGCTGGCTGACAGCAGGCTCAACAGCAGTCAGCAGTGTGCCCTGGCAGCCAAGAGGGCAAATTGAATCCTGGGGTGCATTAAACACAATATAACCAGCTGGTCAAAAGAGGTGATTATCCCGCTGTATTCAGTGTTGGTGCAGACTCACCTTGAGTACCATGTGCAGTTCTGGGCCCCACAATTTAAGAAGGATGTGAAAGTCCTTGAATGCGCCCAAAGGAGGGCAACAAAGCTGGTGAAGGGGCTGGAACATTGTCCTATGAGGAGCATCTGAGGACACCGGGTTTGTCTAGTTTGGTGAAAAGGAGACCTCATTGCTCTCTCCAGCTTCCTGAGGAGGGGACGTGGAGAGGGAGGTGCTGATCTCTTCTCCCTGGGATTCAGTGATAGGATGTGTGAGAATGGTTCAAAGTTGTGCCAGGGGAAGTTTAGACTGGATATTAGGAAGGATTTCTTTACCGTAAGGGTTGTCAAACACTGGCACAGGCTTCCTAGAGAGGTGGCCCCATGCCTATCACTGACCTATTCCATTCTATTCCATTGTATTCTATTCTATTCTTGTACCAGAATTAACTAGACAGTCCCAAGTGGGACCACTTTCTCCTTTGGGTCAAATACAAGAAGTAGGCATGTGTTACACTAGTAGTTGTTCACAACTTAAATCAAGATCTTGATTAATTTAAATATTAATTTAATAAGCGGTTGGCTATTTCACCTTTCAGGTCTCATACAGCATGTTTTTCGCAGATGATACGTTGAAAAGTGCACTCAGTCTCAGACTGGTTGCTTTTAAGGCCAAAGCACAGAGAAAGCCATCAGAAAGTAGATGAAGAAGTTGTAAAGCACACCTGGGCTGCTGGACAGCCTGCGGCTCCTAGATGTTTGGCACGGGTGCAAAGAGGACGCCACGCGGCAGCAGCTTTCCTTTGCCTTCGGCTTCTGGAAGGCGACAGTGTGAAGAGGATCCGCTTCCCACGGGGCCTCCCAAGTAATAAAACAAGCTGCGCCGGGCCCATTCCCCTTACGGACGGGCTGTGGCGCCCGGGGCGGGGAGGGACGGCTGGGTACCGCCCGCTGCTCGGCTTCTGCGCTCGGCGGGGCCGGCTCGGGACGGGCCGAATCGCCAGCGCTCGGCGGCTCGCAGGAGAGAGGCGGGCTTTCCTCCCGGACGGGGGGCATGCGGGCGACCTTGGGTTTGGCTCCGGAGGCGGGGCAGGAGCAGGGACAAAGAACGGCTGTTGGGGAGCAAGAGCCGGCCCGGGGCAGCCCTGTGCCTCGCCCCGCGGCGCCCCCGGCGCAGTTCCCGCCGCTCTCCTCCTGCCGCCGGCCGGGGCGGGGCCGCTGGCTGCCGGGCGGCGGGACGGTGCCGCAGCCGCTTTGCCTGCGGCGCCCAGGGGTGCGCGGGGTTCCCCGCGTCCAGCCGCTGCTCACCCAGCACAGCCGCCTGCTGTCTGTGGAAACCGCTGGCCTCCGACGTGGCACCGCCTGGGCAGCCTGGCAGGTCCCCGCTCGGTGCTGGGGGGTTTCCTACCCGGAGCCCCGCTCGGTCTCGTCCTTCCCGCCCGGGTGAGTCTCTCCGGTTTCTGCGAGAAAGGGACAGAAGGGGCTGGGATCGACGAGGAGTTTTAGAAAAATGCGCTGTTCCGGCTTGCCGGGTTTCAGACCTGTTACAGCTCCGTTACAAAAAGGGATGGCAGCGCTCAAACCGCCCTTTTGTTGATGAAGCAGTTTTAGCTGTTCACCTAGACAGTCATCTCTAGGGGATTTTCAAAGATCAGCGGTTTGTTTAAGCCGGGCGTCTTGTAATCATGCTAGTTAAGACAGCTTGTGTTCACACCTAATTGTTAGGCTGTCTCCACTTCTTTCACTGGCACGGGCACAGCGT
This sequence comes from Platalea leucorodia, assembly GCF_965183815.1. Lineage (NCBI taxonomy): Eukaryota > Metazoa > Chordata > Aves > Pelecaniformes > Threskiornithidae > Platalea > Platalea leucorodia. Next base: position 105,050,495 of record NC_138823.1, read on the forward strand.
TGGTTTCATGTGAAATATTTAGGAAGCTGTTAATTGCGCTATGGTACCAAGACCTTTTGTATGGGAAATATCTTGGAAAAAAGCTCTAATTATTATTTTTTTTTCTACAAGTATTTCACTAGTGAACAGGAAAACATGTTGCTGCTGCTTTTTTTTGTCACTCCACCTCACCCCTGCCCCCAGCCTTGTAGTTATTTCAGGATATACCAGCACACTTTTTCCCCTCATGCTCCAAGTACTTGATGCAGAAACTGACTCCAACAATAATATTCAAATACAGCCACATACTATGATTATGTTACCAAATACACACACAAACATTGTGACCTCCAATCTTTATTCTGCCGTAATTTTAAAAAGCAAAGTTCTCTTCATACCACAAGCCCCTGAACTGTGTACTTTGGGGAGTTAGCATCCTGTGTTCTGCAAAAACCATTACTCACCAACTGTTAGTTAATACAATTAACTTTTTCTCCCCTTAGAATCATAGAATCATTGAGGTTGGAAAAGGCCGTCAAGAGCATCAAGTCCAACCTTTAACCTAACACTGCCAAGTCCACCACTAAGCCGTGTCCCTGAGCACCACATCTACACCTCTTTTAAATACCTCCAGGGATGGAGACTCAACCACTTCCCTGGGCAGCCTGTTCCAGTGCCTGACTACCATTCCAGTGAAGAAATTTTCCCTAATATCCAACCTAAACCTCCCCTGGCGCAACTTGAGGCCATTTCCTCTTGTCCTATCGCTTGTTACTTGGGAAAAGAGACTGACACCCACCTTACTACAGCCTCCTTTCAAGTAGTAACAGGGAGCAATAAGGTCTCCCTCGAGCCTCCTTTTCTCCAGGTTAAACAACTGGTTCCTAGTTCCACAACTAGTTCCCTCAGCCGCTCCTCATGGGGCTTGTTCTCTAGACCCTTCACCAGCTTTGTTGCTCTTCTATGGACACCCTTCCTCATGTTTCACACACAGATACAAGGCTGTTAGTTCTTATGTTTAACCTGTGAAAATCAAGATATCAGAGCATGCCACATCTTGTTTTTTCTATATTCAGTAACCTAGCTATTTTCCTTTTAATCTCTTTTTCCTCTTTGGCAGATGACACAGTCTTTCCGTCTCATGCCCACAGGTTTGAGTAGATCAGAGCTACCTCTTTTGAAGCTGCAGACCTTCAACCAGTATAAATAGATAATATATTTTTAAGCAGCAGACCAGGTTGTTAATAATTTATTCTAACACCACAGCTCCGTCTGACACAAAAGACTGCACTGCAAGAATTCCTTTTCTCCCTGAAGATTTTGCATTCCACAGTTGATTCTAGACTCTCTTTGTCTGGCTGAGACTTGATAGCAATGAAGCTTTATTGGTCATGGCACTTCATTCTGTATTCCAAAGTGATGCAATCATAAGATAATAACTTTTTCCCCTTCTTTTACACCCGTTCTCGTTTGGATTTTTTGGTTTTTCTTTTTAAAGTCTCTTTCCAGGTACCAACTAGTAAGGGATCCTATATATGCAATTGCCTTCATTCAAATTTTCTATGTTTTAAACACTTTTTATTTTTAGTGACTTCTGATTACTTGGAAGGTGCCTATAGAATACACTTTTAAAAACAGTCTTAAGTTTTAACTGTTAAATTACAGCTGAGCTTAAAGATTTAGTATATGCAGATTAATTGAAAGGACTAAGCAAACTCTGCCAGAATTCATGGATTTTGTATTGCAAAACTAGTTAGTACTACTTTCTGCACAGTTTATTGTACCATTCCATAACAAATCCGCTGCTAAAAAGCCAAGAGAATTCTTAGAGAAATTGGAAAACTGATGAATTATGGGCAGAATCTTTCTTCCCTCAGTTTCTAAAACACAGATCTAACCAACCTAAAAGGAAAGAAGGGAAGAGACAAAGAAACCCTTATTCTTTCTACTCTGTAATTTCCTATCACAGACGACACTTCTTATTCATGGAGTATCTCCAACAGTTGCAACTTGAGGAAACTAAAAATTAAAGGTGAATTATTAATTTCATTTTGTGTACAGTTTACCCATTCCATTTCAAGGAGATTAATTCTGTGAAATTTGGAAGGTTAGAAGATTTTATATATTAGACATCATTGAGCATTCTTTAATGACTTCCTTCTTCAAATTAGCCCAGGAAAACAAAATCATGCGCAATTGTCAGTTTTATTGTTTTGCTTTCACAGTAAATCTAGTAGCTTTAGCTTACACCAGTCTGGCCAGCCTGTTATAAAAAACTTAAGACAACAGCAACAAAACTTTTGTGATGGAATTTTTCTTTGGAGCCTTTAGCCATGTTTCTTTTACTACTAAAGAAATGTTACGTTTGTAAAATGAAAGGTCCTTCTCCGTGGTCTGAGTGTGCTGCTTTGGTGTGCCCATAATGGTCAGAGACTGAGAGACAAATGGCTATGATCTGAATAACCTGAAACATTATCTTAAGTGCTTTGAAGTAATCACAAGTGGTAAGTAGTGGCAAAAGCGTGAAAGACAGAACAGAAGTATCTATATTGTGAAAAGTCAGGTTAGTGAATGAGACACCAGGCTAGAGGTATTTATATATTACTCATTCTGTTCCTTGGTGTGGAGTGGAAGGGTTTTAATTTTAGTGTAAAAGTTAACTTTTATGTGCTGGTTTGCAATCAGCTTTTTTAAAACTTACAAAGAAAGTTACTTTTTACATGATAATGTGCCTTTGGTTCCTGAACAGTAAGGTTAAATCCTGTTTTTCACAGCAGGTTTAACTTTGTTGTTGAATTCTTAAAAAAAAAAATAAATTATAAACAGGATGAATAGTCTAAAAGGACACATTTTATTTTCATTCTATAAAAAGTAGAACTTCATAGACTAATTTGATGTATTTTTTTGGAATGAGTCTATATTGTGATGCAAATCTGTTTCTGCTCCATGTAGTCAGCACTTAAAGAGGCTGTTACGTGTTTGGTACGTGTCTTTTATGTCATAAAATAGTAAAAACTTTAATGATGGGTGAAATTTAGCTGTCCCTTACCACATGGAAACGTGATATATGTAAACATAACATGTTACGTAGTTTAAACAGTTTGAAAGTGCTGTTACCTTTATCACTTAGGTATGCATGCAGAGAAAACCAGTCTTAACATGCAAATAGTGTTTGTTGAGACTGCAGAGGAGGGCTGACAGATCAATTTTAGAATAATTACATTTTCAGTAGTGGATTCCAGATGTGATACGGAGTTATTTTCTTTCTGTGTTCTAACACCAAGCTTCTAGCTGATGTAAAATAAATCTGATTAGCATTGGTACCTCCACATAAGAGAAAGGAAAAAAAAAAATAACTAATGTATAGGCAAATTGGTCAGATTATAGACTGGATAAGTGGATTATAAGGCTGGATGAACTTTTCAGCTGAAAGTTTGTGATTTATTAATAGTACAAAGTCCAACTTGCTACCAGTTACTAGTTGGTGTCCCTCAAGGGTTGATAGTGGGGCAAGTACTATTTAACATCTTTATTAACAACTGGGACACTGAGACCGAGAGTACCTTCAGCAGGTGCACAGATGATAGCAAATTGGCAAGGTGTGGTTGATACACAGGAAGGCAGGGCTGCTATTCAGAGGGCCCTGGACAGGCTGGGAAGTGGGCTGGCAGGAAGAGACCTCATGAAATTCTATATAGGCACGTTACGGAGTCCTGCATCTGGAATGGAATAACCCCATGCAACTGTACAGGCTGGGGACTGACAGGGTAGAAAGCAGCTTTGAAAAAAAAATCTGAGGGATTCTGATGAACCCAAGGTTGACTGTGAGTCAGCAGCGTGCCCGTGTAGCAAAGAAGGCCAACACCCAGCAGGTTGGGGGACGTGGTTCTTCCCTTCTGTTTGGCACTTAAGACACTTGTGTGACACTGGAGTACAGTGTCCAGTTCTGTGCTCCTTGATACAAGAGAGATACTGACAAACTGGAGTGAGAACATGGTAAACCACAAAGATTTTAGGGGGCTGGAGCACACAACCCATGAGGGTAAGCTGAGAATTGGATTTGTTCTGCTATAAGAAGAGAAGGTGAAAGGATGATCTTATATTTGTCTACAGCTATCTGACAGGAGAGTGTTGAGAAGATGGAGCCAGACTCTTCTTGGAGCTGCACAGTGACAGGACAAGATGCAACAGAGAGAAGTTTGAACATTGAAAAATCTGATTAGATGTAAAGATTCCTCCCCCCCCCCCAATAATGGAGGTCAAATATTGGAATGTGTTACTCAGAGATGTTGGGGAATATCTGTCCTTGGAGATAATGCAGAACTTGATGAGCCAAGGCCCTGAAGAACCTGGTCTAATTGGTCTAGTTTTGAGCAGGGGGTTGGAGGTACTTTCCAACCTCAGTTATTCTGTGTTTTAACTGGAAAACTGGTGTAAATAAGACATTAAGTAACATAAGCACCATTTGAATTCAGCATTAAGCAGCTGAAATGCCAGAGGAGAATTCTGGAGTTTATGTGAAGACGTCCCATCTGGAATGTGTTGTGGCATAAAGAATTTGTGATCCTGTATTGCAGCTATGATTAATCTTTCTTTGAGTCCAAAATGCTAATTCTTGGATCAAAAATACTCTAAACCAGTAGGAAACCAGATGGTATTCCCTCAACTTATCCAGAATACCTGCTGCAAAGAAATGTTCTTTCTAATTTTCAGAGAAGATGGCATCTGTGATAGTCCCAGCTCTACTGCTGAGGTACCTCTTACATTTTGAAGTTCAGTGCATTTATCCATGTATCAGAGGGGAAAAAACAAAACAAAACAAAACAAAACAAAACCAAACCAAACCAAACCAGCAACCCTGAAATCCCAGAAAACCTAGGCAGATTCCATATCCTATGTGTTATGAGGTGAAACTGTGCCTATTTTCATAGATAGGAGAACTTACAACCCACACCTGGCAGAGAAGCTCAGTATCTCCTTCAGAAAGGTTATTTCAGTGACCCAGAGGAATTGACACAGTCATATGCAATGTCAGAGTCACCACAGTAGAATGCTTCTGTTTGATATCAGAACTCCTATGGCTCAACTGCACTGTTCATAAAGCTGCATCTTGTTGTACCTGTCCTCCAGTTTTTGTCATAGGTCTTCCTCAGTGGGCACTTGTACTAAAACACTGTAAAAACCACCCTGGATTACGTATAGAGAAGCTGCTAAGCTATAGAGAAATGAAAACTGATGCCGCTTAAGATGTTAGCTGCCCCTCAGGCTACTGATCACCAGTTAAATGAGAGAGCCTGCAGGCATGTATAGCTGTACTGTAAATGAGCAACATTAGTTGCTGTATGACACACAGCAAGAATCACACCAGGCAGATACACTTCCTAGGGACAAAAGGATGAGGAGGGAAAAAAAGATATTTTTTTTTTTTTTAACATCTGTTAAGCTTGTATTTTTCAGCAAAAGATCATAATAGCATGGAAAAACAAAGAATACAGATTGAGTAATTTTTGATCAAACAACCAAATGCTCTCTAATGCTTCCCACTCTGGGGACAGCGTAGTAGGTTTTTTGTTTTTTGTTTTTTGTTTTTTTTTTACTGTCAGTGAGTTGTGTGTGGATTCAGTATAGGGTTTTATTGCTACAGCCACTCCTTAGAAATCACAGTCTCTTCTAGAGATAAAGTGTTAATGCTGAAAACATTTTTAAATATAAATGTGTGTTTTGACAGGACAGCATACTGTGAAATGGGGGGAATAATTTGTCTGTGAGGAGAAGTGCTGCATCTTTATTGATGTGGACTCAGAACTGTTCCATCTAAGATATTAAGTTCCATCTTCCTGAAATTTTTTTGTGTCCCCACTATAGGAAATAATACCAACAAAGTGAAAGCCTTACTGAGAAAGTGTTTAAACTAAACTTGATCTAGTCAGTCTGTTTTGCTAAGTATTTATAAAATGCCTGCTTACCACTACAGATGGAGATTTACAGAGGTCTATCCAGTGGCTCACACAGAACGCAGACATTCTGCTTGGGATGGTGTAAAATGGTGAAAGGTCTGTAGTCTGGCAGGGTCGCAACCATTGAACCATCAAAGGATTTCGGAAACGGGTTGACATCTTACGAATACTGATATATTTCAGTGCTGTGCAGGTCCTCTCCTATTGCTTCCTGCCCTCTTGTCTGTTGTTTCTTTGGTGAATTCTCCTGGGATTTCCCACTGAACTATTCTCAAACAATCTGATCTGATCTGAATTCTCTCAGTGCCAGGAGGCACACAAGGCGCGAACATCGTTCTTCCACTTCGATCAGTCCGCTGCTGCGTGCTCAGGAGTCAAGGGCCACAGTGCAGTCTTCCGTCAGTTTCCCCCTCAGGACACGACCGATCCAACTCCATCTCCTCCTCCTCACTTCGTTACCGATTTTCTCCATCTCCGCCATTTCTGATGCTCGTCGTTTCTGCAACTTTTTTTTTTTTTTTTCCGGGAGGAGGTAGTTGGCCTCCTGCCCAACCCCCATGACTTGGAGGGCCAGTGGTTTTTCTGTCAGGGTGGCCTTCCCTTAGGCTGCGTTGGTTTGTGGCACCTTCTTCAATTTTATCCGGTGCACCCTCCAGAGAGGGATCCCCTATCCACCACCCAGGGGACGCGCCTTCTAGCTGTGCAGCCCCAGCTGAAGGATTCTCAAACAATGCAGACAGGTTATTCTTGTGACCAATCCAGTAAGTAAGTGGCCTGAAATTGCTCCATACCATCTCAGAGAATGGAGTCACAGTTGCTGATGATTGTCAGACGTTTTTTCTGAGAACAGAATGACAAATGTTTACCAAGGAAGAAGTCTGTTGACTCTAACAGCCTTCTTGTTTTCAGGGAGATTCAGACTTTTTCTTTGAGGTGCTGAGTGTTGAGGAATTGGACCATCACATTACTAGATCATCCCAGAGTGGGAGTGAAGCTGCCTGAGCAGCAGTGGTTTGTGCTGTGCCACTTTTCTGCTGCCAGGATGTTGACCAAGTGCAGGCATTGTCATGGCTGTCATCCATTTCTGAAGTAAAAGAGGTCTTTATTGGCTGACTTTGTTAATTGTAGGGAGAAAATAAATCATGGCTGCAGGTAGGCAGGAGGCTGTTTGGCTTGGTAAGCCTTCTCTCAGGTGGGAAGTTGGTAAAAGAGCTAAAGGAATGTGTGTCAGTTTCACAAATAGGTGAAAAGGGGACAAAGGCAACAGGAGAAAACGTAGAACTATGTTTTTCTCTTCTCTGTTGGATCTGACTTAAGGGAATGACACTGGAGATGGGCCTATAGCTTTGATGTCATAAAGTCTAGCACGTTGTGCCTGCTCCTGCTCAGAAAGAGCATCTTAAGCTTTAAGCCTGTGTTACCGCAAACCGGTCCAGACGACTTTCTAACACCAATTTGGCATTTAGAAAGTAGGCATTCTTTATTGCAGTGCTGGATGCACGGGGGATATCTCCACCTAGCGTGCATACTGTCACACAAAACTACAGCGTATTTATCAGGTTACATGGTTAGTATAAACCCACCTAAGTTTACACTTATTGGTTAGTGATTAACATTGCATACACTATTGGTTTATTGTATTCAAATTAGCCTCACTTGCTATGTAAATTATCACGCATGCTCCTTTCAGGTGCGGGGTGGCAAATCTTTTGGGTCCTGAATTGAGTCGGTGGTCGCGATCTCCCCTTCCTGCATTTACCTTTCACCCAGTTTCTGCAGTTTTATCAAACTTCATGCTTCTCTGGCCACTGTCCAGTCTTTGATGCCAAGATGTTGCCTTTTATCGGTCTGTTAGCTCTTCTTCAAGGCTAGAGCCATTATTTTTCCACAGTTCGTTACTTAAACAAACACTCTCATATCTTTTAGCTCCCTCCCAAATTCCTTTCCCAAGGCACAAGTGGTTAGTAGTTTTGCTAATTGGAAAAATTACTGTTTCTGCTTAGCTTTAGAAACTTTAGAACAGCGTGTCGGTTTGCATGGTACATTCTGCATATGCATGCACAATGTGTGCGCTACGTGTGGGTGCACGCAGTGTCTGTGATCACTCTACATCTATGTACATTATACCCTAGCTAGGGTATCACCTGAACTGCACCTAATTCTGATTCTACAGCCTTAGTGGGAGTCAGCATTTATGGACTATGCAGGTCAGGGCTGTTGTCAAATTCTGAAAAGAACTGAATGTTGGAATGGGGGTGTATCCTCTGTCTTCCTTCCACTGACCCCTGCCTATCCGCACCTAATATATTAGTCTCTTTCAGAAGGTCAGACCTTCATTAGTATCACAGGGAAGGTGTTGAAGTGACTATTTACATGGCTACTGATTGTGGTGCAGAGTGTGAATATCTGTTTTATTACCAGGTTTTGATGGAAACAAGCACCTAATGTTGGTGCTCTGTAGTCTGGCAGAGAAGCACACTTGGTATCACTCATAAATGCTTGAAAAGATTTGGATCCTTTTGATTAAGAAGCATAATTTAGTGGGATTGATGGATGGGTCACTAAATGGAAACAACACTTATTGAAAAGAAGCTATTCAAAGTCCGGGGCCTTCCACACTCAATAATCTGTTTCTGTTCTTGATAGAATTTCTGATGCACGCTGATATTACTTAGCATTAATACCTTTGCTGAGTAGCTTTATGTGTTTATTTTATTGACTGTGTTTTGTCTGAATGCTTTATTTATTGAAAGTGATGCCAAGTCAGTAGAGTATGTTTATTATTCCTACCATAAATCAAAGTAAATTCATTCTAATATGGCCCTCAAAACCACACGTGTTGAAAGTGGTTTTCCTGAGCGTGCAATTGGGGCATAATAAGCATGTGGTTTACTGAATACCTAAATTGCTATGTCCGATAGCATAAGAACTCTGTTTTTAGTACAGTACAGCTTTGGGGAGAGGAATGCAAAATAGATTAATGTTTACTCTTAAAAGTTTCATTGTCAACTCAATAAGATTCATGTCAATCTCCCTTTTGCTCTTTGCTGAAATGTATTAAAATACTCTGGCAGTTTACACGATATTGAATCTTTAGCGCTGGATGGCAAATGCTGTTAGGTAGTGTGGACAATGGAATTTTTCTTACCTTTCTGTTTATCTTATATGGAAATTCAGACAGTGAACAATGGAGTAGCTTTAATGCCAGTTAGCTGTTTTTGTTGTGTTTTCAGGATAATAAGTCTTTGGTGCTGGTACATTGTCTTCACATAAACAAAACTTTTGGGTATGTTCTTGCTAATAAAGTACTCTCTGCATCCTTCAAATATCTCTATAGTAGTTAAAGCCCTGCAGGTTTTAAATATTACATAATTTTAAAAAGAAAGTGTAAAACTAAGCTCTTCTCAAAGTCTGTTATAAATCGTTACCATTATTCCATATCCTGGTTTTTAAGTCTCTTTCTACTAGAAATAGATTTCTTTTGTGGTTTTGACAACAGTTTTTGAGTTGTCAGGACAGTTACAAGTACGTACTTATACTTGTAACTTTCAAATTGGGAAATGTGGAGGAAAAAAAAAAAAAGAATTTTCCTTTCATTTCTTTCTGTGTGAAAATAAAAAGCACCTAGACCAAATTCTAAAACTCCACATATCAAGTGACCTGTGAACTGAAGGTTAGTTCTGCTTCAAACCATTAATACCAGAGGAGACACATTCAGAACAAAAACTTTAAGAGACATTACTGGGACATTGGTCTTTTGAGAGAGTTCTTCAGTAAAGCCTACCATTTAAGCTTCTGAAAAACAATTTAGAAAATACCTTATAAATTAAAAAAAATCAGTTACTTCAGAGTAAATCTAATGCAACTAATACTTCTGGTTAAGTATCCCTTCAATTCAAAGTGTGTTGTGTTTTGAATACACTATTGTTGCCCATTAATTCTTTCTGCACACAGCAGTAGTCAGTATTCAGTACAGTCAGAAGAGAAATGACTGAGGAAAACAGTATAAATTTCCCAGCATGGATTAATAAAACCATTGCCAGAAGATCTACATGGTCTTGTTTCCTGGAAACATTTGTGTAGGCATTTTAAAAAACAAGACTTATTTTGGCCATGACTTATCTGGCTCTGCTGCATTTCCACATTGCATTAAGTTCTTTATGTGGCGAACTATATTCTTACTTTTTTTATATGTTAAAAAGACAGTGATTGTCGCTAGCACTTTGTGGGGAGGTGAATTTGCAAACATTAGGCTGAAGAAGAATCATTACTGGTTGTCAGTGTTTAATCCAAGCCCATTCCTGTAAAATACAATTCTGTTCCTGAAAACAGTTGCTGCCAGTTTTTTACTACTTGTGCTAGAATAACTTGCAGTTGCAAGCAGTTGCAGGATTGGATCATTTAATTTAGTAAGGGCTATGTTAATATGTACAACTTAAACATTTATTATATATAAATCAATTTGTTGTGTCGTTGTGTTAGGAGTGGAGCAGAAAAGGTGATCCTGAAAGATAACTACATATGCCTTTTCTACTCTGGGATTTAAAAAAGCATGTTGGATTCCACTGAATACCTTTGAACTACAAATCCTTTTTACAAGAAAAATTATGATGTATCTGCTGAAAAGCATTGTGGTCTGCTCTGTTGGCCACACTATGGATTTGTTTTCTATCAGTGTTGATGAATAATTTTCTGGAAACACGTGTATGTGGTGGGTTTTGAACACCATGGTCTCAAAAGGTAATTTGTTTTATGGGGAAAAAAGTATGTTCCTGAAGGAATTAACGTGGCTTTTTTAATGGGTGATTGACTATGGGACGTAGGTCCCATAGACATTGGGAGAATGTGAATTGTTCAGCCTAAAAAGAGACAATACAGAACAGTTGTCCCTATTGATCTCATTCAGAATTTACCTAAGAATGTAGAAGACTGCCTTGCAACTTTTACTCATTTATATGATAGTATTGTGTAAATGTTTTCAGTTCTTGAACAAACAAAACAAACACAAACAAAAAGATAACTTTGAACTATTATGCCTGCTCTGTTTTGTTCTCTGACTTCCGTGTAATCCTTTCAAACTTACCATGGTGTCTGCAGAGGTGTGTCTTCTCCTTGTCTTTATTTAGCATCCTTCATCAGCCCTTGAACTGGAACAGCTTTCCTACATCTTTTTTCTACTCCCTAACTTTTATTGCTGTGAACAGAGTTGCTCTGTGCAATTTTGATGAAAAGATGGATTTTCTTTTGTACTCAGATCTTTTCTATGCCAATTGTTGTCTGTGTTAACCAAGATTTCCTCCATTATTTGTCTCTACTCAGTGTGGACAGTCATGTGGCATACAATTTAAAAGAACATTATGTTAAGGCTGAATTGTGAAATTAACTTTAGAATATAATACTGTAAAGTGTCATAAAGAGCAAAATATGTTCCTCAGTTAAACTATTTTCTCAGTCATTTTCTTAATTATTTTCTCAGTTTAGCTATTTTTTTAAGAAAATAGATCTTCCAGATCTCTGAAACACTTGATGTTTCAGTCCAAACCCACCTGGTGCCTTATAATAGTTGTCATTGTAAAGAGGACAAAATCACAGGCCTAGTGACTGTGAAAATTGTTAGTGAGGGCATGTTCAATGCAAACGGATGTCAAAGGTCTCAATAGCAAATTCCTATACATCTGCACATGCTTTGTGCAGATATGTAACAGCATGTTCAAAATAGGGTTTGTAGGCTGAAGATAGAATTTTTTGAAAACAGAAACAAGGAACTTTCCAAACTAAGGACTTTGTTTTAAAGCTTAATTTATAAATCCTTTTGCAAACCAGGTTTCCTTAAAGCAGTTAAAATAAATTTAGATTTTCTTGTTAATGATAAGAGGTAATTTTATTTGGGACCACTATTGTTCCTGTGTGGCAGGAACACCCAATTTTCAAGTATTTCCAACTGATTTTGGTTGAATGTGGTCCCACAGAAAAAGTCCCTCCACTGAATATTTTCTTTCTTATAACAAAAGTATAACTTCACTGCCTTCTAAAAGAATATTAAGAGGGAGCAGGATGATTTCAGGTTCTCGTTTTTTGATGGTGTTCTGTCAAGTGCATTTTGAAAATAACATTTTGCAAGTAAGATTTGTTTGTGCAATTAATGGAGATGATATGCTCTAAAAGGTAGCTACAGGCTGTCAAAGAGCTGCAATTCATGACTCATTCAGGAGTATTAAAATATGAGACCTGAGCTAGGAGGGTAGGGTTTTTTTCACTTTGAAAAAGCATGGGAGTATGAGGAAACATTCCATCTTTGGGGAATGAATGCCTTGCAGTGTTTTTGTGTAATCTGATCTCTTACATATCTGAGACAAAACGCCAAAAGGCCAGGGTATTGTGCTATGGACTCACAGCTGGGGGGACATGAAGAAGAAAACGTGGGAATTCCCAGATGATACTCCACAAAAAGTAGATTTTGGTGCAAACCAGTTTTTGCTCATAGCTGCCACAAAAAATTACTTAAAAGTAACTAGAAATGGAAATGAAAATGGTGAAACAATCACTTTGGTAGTATATGAACATGTCTGAAATAAATTATGCATTATGATAATGATGAGTATTATTGAAACTACAACTCTATTGTGATGCATGCTCTGCTGGTGCATAAGCAATAGCCAGGCCCCACCATGGAGGAATGTATATTCTAAAAGTTTTACTGAAAATAAATGCTGCAATAATTTGACTGAGGGAATAGTTGCTTAGGATTTCTTGATACTAACTTTGAGCACACTGTCCGCAAACTACAACCCCATGCAGGGTTTCTTCGAGCATCATAAGCAAAGATTCATCTGAGTGGCAGTCGCTTTTAACCGTACGATTTTAAGCCAAAAAAGATAAATATTTTTAACTAGTTGTAATCTCATCAGGTAAGGGTTTCACAAGTTCAGTCGTTCAATGATTTGATTATTTGAGTACAGTATGGTATGTAGGCAGACTTTTAAGTATATTGCCTTGGAGAAGTGAACTTGAGTTTAAAAGAATGATTGTTTTCCCAGGATGGGACTCATCCCTTGCACCCCAGGTATGCTGAGCACTTCAGCCAGGTTGAATACAGAAAACTGCCTCATTTGTGGTAGTGGAGGGAGTGGAGCTCTCTTCCTGGGATTAAAAAAAAAAAGCAAACCCCCAAAAAACAGTAGCAGTAAGTAGATGTCTGGGACTAGGAAGAAAGCAACTGTTTATGATCCCCACTTCTCCAGCCCTCACAGAGTAAAGATTATCTTCTATGTTGGATTAGGTAGTTGTGTTTTTTCTTTGACGTGCAGTCATTGACTGGTGATTTGCAGTGAGCTTTGTGAATGCCAAATAACTTGAGAGTTCTGTTTTAAATACAAGCTGATTATTTCTGATGTGGTGGAAATTATTGAGTGGCTTCTTGTAATGGCAGTGGAAGATGATTTACATACTAGTTATCTGTAGAAACAGTTTCTTGTAATTAGAGTAGTTATAATGAAAACAACAGTCCAGAATATTTGGTCACTATTTTAACATAGGTATTTCTTACAACATCAGAATAGGATTTTGAAGCATTATACTTCGCACTTAATCCATATTATATTAACCAGTAAAAACCTTCGGTAATGGAGAAAATTGTTTCAACTACTGACATCATGATTTAGCAGGCTTACAACAAAAGGTTTCTCAACAGCAGTAAGAGCTGCCATGGAGACTAAATGTTAGTGAGCGTATCAGCTGCCTGAGTCCTCTAGCGCTGCTAGCAAGCTCTAGAGCTATTTTAGATTTACTGACTATCTTATTTTTGAGTGTATGAATAGATTATTACTTTATGAATTAGTGGCTGAGTGCTTTTTCACAAGTTCACTTTTGTCCTGGGATGAATGTTGAAGAAGGTGTTTCTTCATGTTGGAAAACATTTGCATTTCGAGTCTGAACTGATTCCTTTACCCTTGCCATCCCCTTCCCTTTTCCCTGCCCTTTCCCTTTTACCTTCCCCTTCCCCTTTAGCCTTCCCCATGCCTTCCCCTCATGGATGGTGATCTTTTAGCTCCTGGCCAGGCAGTGGAACAGCTCTTGTATTGTTCTCTCTCTCTCTCTTTTTCTTTTTTTTTTTCCTTTTTTTTTTTTTTGGATAACTGAGAAAGTTACATTAGCATGCATAATGAAGCAGTAGAAGAGCAGTTTGCAGTATTTGGAAGCATTTACTCTAATCTTACGGTCTGACTAACAGGTGATTGGCAGTGAAGAATGTTTCCTGGGAACACTTACTGTTTATAAAATTGCATAAAGAGGGGTGGTGTAAGCTGGAAGAAATGTCAAGTGAAATTATTAGTGACATGGATGTCAGTGCTTTGCATTATCTTGACAAAGTGCAATTTATGCAATCTTTTTTGCGTTGAAATCGGAACAGAGAAAAGAACTTCAGAAAACAAAAAGTGTATTTATGGATGTTGGTGATGATTTTATGGTTATTCTAAGTAATCAAGATGTTCAGGTAGCACTTGGTAAATTCTGAGGTTTACATCTAGTTTTTCTTTCTCCCATGAGAGAAAAACAAAATAAACATACACACAGGGATCAAGTTACTCTTGAAAAATGTGGAAGGTATGAGGGAAAGGGCAACATACCGTCCTTCCTTCTGCCTTTGTTCCTCAGCTTTAGAAATTAGTGAATTCAACAGGCTGCTTCTCACTGTTGGAAATAAAATGGGTTTGGCACTCTTCGATTATAGACATTGATTTTATTATTTAGAGAACTTTCCATTTGGCTTAACAAACAGGTATCACTTAATGAAGCAGAAAACACAACAGTGTTAGTTGCCTGTAAGTTTTTGAGAAAGGCTTGGATTGGGTGACATTTTGGTAGATGAAGATTGCTAATCAACATTATTTTATATTTATACCAAATTTGGAATAAAAGAACAGATACATTTACAGTTGTTGGTTGGAGAAGAGCATGTGATTTTTTCCCCCCTAAAGTTTTTGCATTACTTGTGCAAGCAAAATAATGCCAGAACAGTACTTGAAAGGAAGACAAAGTGCTTTTAGTATCCCAAAACATTTCTATTAAAGAGGAAATTTTAAAAGAACAGCCAAATTTGTTGATCTGTCAGGTGGTTTGAGTTGCCTTGTAGTGCAACTCTATTGCTATATCCCCATAATTCACAAAACATAAGTGTTCAGTGCTTATAACTTGCTGTCAGATAAATGGTGGATTCAAGCCTGATTCAGTGTATAAATATACAGTACTTGCCATGAAGAGAATTCAAGCTGTTTTTTATACATAAGCAAATCTCCATTAATTAAAAATTGAGAGAATGTCTGTAGTGTTTTCCTGTGAGGTCACAGGAAAGCTGAGCAGCTTTGACCTTAGTCTGGTACACAATGGGAAGATAACATTTAGCAAGTTTAGCATGTCTGTCTGTCATGCCTGTTGAGAAACATTCTAGGTATAGCAATTCATGGTTCAGTGGTTATACTCTGTGAGCTCTATGTTTAAAATTAGTTCAGCATGGGGGACAAGTTAATGTTCAGTAGATTGTTCAAGAGAGAATTGGGACATTTTGATCTTTTTTTTGAGTTCAACAGTGTCTGGCTATGAAGACTGAAATTACCACCTTATTTGTCTTTGAGCTTTAATCAGCAGATGAAACAAGCTTACTTCCTACTGCTTTGTCACCTACAGACTTCCTGAGGCAGTGAGTGAATCTTTAAATTGTAGTGTGTGTTTGACAGAGATATTTTTTTTGTCCTGCTTCTTTTCTGCTAGCAGGTAGAAGCAATAGGCATCCTTGTAGTAGTGAGACTAGGTGGATCAGAAGTCAGGCAATCAAAATCTAGTTTTCTCTCTCAAATATTATTTCTGTACTGTGCATTTTCAGAATTCAAAGTGTGTGCTGAAATAGCTGTAAAAGACGACTTAAGATTTAACTCTAGAAAACAGATCAAACTATTTCTTTTGCCTCAAGGGACCTTTCCTTTGGAAAATATTATCTCAAGATCAAGCCTGGTTTTAAAGTTCTAGAGTAACTTTGTTGCTAGCAAATCCATAGC